>NC_142616.1:15022447-16281197 GCF_059453375.1 Lepisosteus platostomus | reverse complement strand
ACGCTCACCAAGGCCATTTCCGTCCCCACAGCCTCGTCAGAAGAGATCCTTCGTAGCATATTTGAGAATGAGTGCTCTCGAATGGAGTCCTACTCCCAATGGCCAAGCGACTCAGCTGCAGTCCCATCCAAACTGGCGAAAGCTGGCTTCTTCTACACAGGTGAAGAATGGTAATTTAAAAATCTAAAAACGCCAACACTGACATCTTGCATCTGTGCTCACCCAATGTCAGGCTTTTTATACATATCAGTTTAGTAACAATTTTGTTATTTTTAATAGAAACACTGGTGTGCTCATCCCATATATAATCACAACTGTTTTTTCTAAAGTCTGCTGTTCTTATCTTTTTATCAGTGTTTTTGTTGCGGAATTAGTGGACAAATTTAATTTTGGTGTGGCTGGTAATTTTAAATCAATCGTTCAGTCTTTTGTTTTCTCTAGAGCCCTTTGTAAAAGAATGCCACAGAGTGCCTTACAGATTGCTATAGCAGGTAAACGGCACCTGACCATGTGGCCAGGAAAGAGAAGAAAACAACCCCCCCCCCCCGTGGGTGACAAGAAACCTCTGGAGGTCCCAGGCACCAGTGGTGACGCCCCCCACCCCTCCTTCCCCTAATGAGTTTTTTGGCACATAGATCATATTAAACCTGGGTCCACTATGAACCACTGTTCTGCTTGGTATGTGATGTTTTTAGCGGATCACTTAAATAAGGGGGCTCTAGACCCTTTAGTGTTTTGTGGAGAAGACGAAATGCTTTAAAGTCTGTCCTAAAACAAACCAGGAGCCTCTGTGTGGATGCTGAAATTGAAGAGTTGTACTCTTGTTTTTTTATTCAAGTTGAGAGACACGTTTCAACATTTTAAACACGGTGAAGTCTGGATATAGTGCAGTCTTCTGTACCAGACAGCAGCAGGTTACAACAGTCTGGTCTCTGTAGAAAATAAGTCAATCTTGTAAAGATCTTTCTGATGTGTCGATGTAACTTAAAAATGTATGTGTAGGTGAAGAGGAAACTGTTCAGTGTTTTCAGTGTGGTGGGAGGATTTCACATTGGCCTGAAGGAGCTGATCCAGTACAGGAACATCAGAAGATCTTCTCACAGTACGTTATTCTTCCACAGATAAAAGAGATTTCCTTTTATCTATAGATAAAAGTTGCTACCCCCGCTCAAATGAACCTGTCAAACACCTGTAATAAAACATCTAACTGCAGTTATTAATGTCCTGCAGCACTGAGTAGCATAAGCCATTTTCTACAAGTTTTGACTTTCAGAGATGCAAATTTTTCTTTGCGCAAATCAGTCTGTGAGCTTGAGAATGGAAGCAGCTAGACGTATAGAATTGTAAATCTTTTTGCATCTATCTGTAATGGGAGTGAATTTCCTCAGGAAGGATTTTTTCAAGGTTTTTAAGCCCTTATATATCTTTATAAGGTGACAAGATTCCAGATTAATCCTTCTGTTATTAATACACAAATAAACGTCTGCTTTCAGATGCCAATATATTGTTAACATCAGTCAAAATCCTCAACAAAGTGACACTGCCGTTAGCCTCAAAAAGGTAAGGGTTTGGATAGCTTTTAAAACTTCCACCTTTCCGTCTTGATTATTCAGCTCTGATCCTTGGAGTGCTATCTGTTTCAAAATTGCTCAGAATCAGCTGGAGCACTAAAAAGACCTGAGAGTTACTGAGATCAAAGACCTATAGAGGAAAAAGGAGGGAGGATTAGCAGATGACATCTAACAATTAAAAAATCCTGAGTATCCAGCTGCTTGTTTTCAATTCCTCACCCTCTTAATTACCTAACTGAAGCCTTGATTTAAATAACGCGATGATTCATTGGAGTATTTTTAGAAGTTTTATTTTTCTACCCAAAATTTTGGAATTTGAGATTACTTATGAGTAAGTGTTAAAAGCGACCAGACATTGTCATTTCGAATTAATCCTATTGCTGAGTCAGTAAAGGATTCAAGTGTGTAACTGAAAGCTTGGTTGGAACAAGATCCAGTTCCGACCATCAGCACAGTGATTGGAGAGTGATTAGAGAACCTGTCTTGATTTAAAAACTTAAAACCTTAATCAGAAAACTTTCTTCCCACTCATTGCAAAATTCTATGAAAAACAGGAACACAAAGACATATGCAAAATCCAGCTAAATAATGATAATAAATGGTGAAAAAGAAAGAAGCTAGAATCACTATCAGGAAAACAGGGCATCAGGAAATTTGGGGGATTTTCCAAGACATTATTTTAGGGGCATCAGGCATGAAGACCAAATACTGTAAATCACTAATCTTAGAGAAAACATCAGCTATCACTCAGGAAGTGAAAGTGCATGAAAAATTTGAGGTATCAATTGATATCATGAAAGGAAGATATGAAAAAGAAATATTAACACAATGTTTCCCAAATATCATCAGTGATTTCAGGGCTTTATTTTACATTAGCATTTGAGAAAACAATCTAGGAAACTAGTTGTCTTTCAGCGTGTACCGGTGTATTTAGAGATGCCTGTCTTCTCTTTTTAAGGAGCTCAATCAAGATACTGGTGTTTCTGCCCGGCTTCTCCTATCGTCTTCCACAGGTAGTAAATAGTTTATTTGGTATTTGACAATACTTCCCATATTGTCAAACCTAATATATTTGTCTCTGTGAGCTGTATTCTACTCACTCATTATACTTTATTCATTTTTGTGTCACTCTTTAGTGACAGTAGCATTGGGAAAAATATACAGTACGTTTCCTGCAGTTCATTTGTAAATGTCTTGCACGGTGTTTAGTTCAGTTTCATTTGACTGATGAACTTACCAGCTCGTAGGATTAACATGCAATTCAAGGAATCATTATGCAAGCTTGGTTCAGTTGTCTTTTTTTTAATCATTATTTCAGAGTCTCGGCTGGAATTAAATATGTTGGAGAAGGAAGCCAGGAATCTGCAATTCCTCCTCAAGAAGGCCTACGCAACCAAGGAGTTCAGCAGGTCCTTCCCGTTCTCCGATATCCATATTCCTTTTGATATCCGCCTGCTGTACACGGAGGTAGTCATGGAGACGAAGGACTTCAGGAACGTTCCTCTTGCTCGGGTCACTCTGCCTGAAGTGCTGAGAGACCTGCGAAACATCACAGTGTTAGAGGGCCAGCTAGGGAGTGGGAAGACAGCCTGTCTGAAAATGATAGCTATGCTCTGGGCTCAGGGGGTGTGTCCCGTTCTGAGGCGATTTGAATTAGTGTTTTATATTCCCTTGAACTGTGCCCCTGAAAAACTCAGCGTGACTGAAATACTTAGGGATCATCTTCTCAAAGAGGAGCTGGGTATTTCAGAGTCAACCTTCCAGGAATTGATCCGTCATTATCGAGAACGTGTCCTGTTCCTGCTTGATGAATTTGGGAAGGATGCAAGTCCTCTTCCCATGCTGATAGAGGAGTTGATTCATCGGACCCACTTGTGGAAAATCCAAGTAATCGTTGGTGTAAGAACCCAAAGCCTTTACCTTATCCGGAAGCATGCTGAGCTCCTGATCGCTATCCTAGATTTTCCTCTGCGTGGCACCATTCGCATCTTACGGAGTGTGCTGTCTTTTAACATGGTCCAAGTGGAGGATGTTTACAAAAGATTAAATACATTCCCTGCCATCTGCCCCATCATCAAGACCCCCCTCTTTGGGTTAGCAGCCTGTGTGTCAAGGATTAAGATCCCCAACAGAGAGTTTACCAGCATCTGCCTCCTCGACTGCTACCTGCAGTTCATAAGGAAAGACTCCGCTGGGCAGACGGGTGTCTGCGTCGACACGGTGTCCAGCGTGGGGGAGCTCTGTCTGAGAGGGCAGTTCCGTGGGCAGTTTGAATTCACAGAGGCTGACCTTCTCCAGGCGGGAGTGAAGGAGCCAGAGGCCCTCAGGCTGGGGCTTCTGAACAGACTCACAGCCCAGAGAATCCAGCCAGTGTATCGGGTCTTTCACGTCTGTTTCCAGGAGTATCTGGCCGCGGTGCGCATGAACGAGCTCATGACCTCCAGCGTCCCTGAGGAGAGGGAACAAAGTCAGAAATACTTAGAAGAGATCGATTCTGTAGCTACTTTTTTATGCTTTTTGCATTTCCTTACCTTCACCTCTACAAGGTCAGAAAGAGCAGCTACAATCGTCACGGACTATACACTGAACAGGATTAACAAGAACGCTGCTTTCAATGCTGACAAGGCAATCAAAGCGTTCCATACTCATCACCCTGAGATCCGGGTTTGTATTGATACTTTCCTGCATGCTATGAATGCCGCCCCAGATTTACGCATCACTGTTACAGATACTTTTCTCTTCGACCAGGTTTTAAGAATGCTGATTGACTCCCCGTATTTACCCTCCTGTTCGTCAATAATCACAGAGGGAATGAAAGGGAAAACCTTCCTCATTTGCTTCTTTCCATTGTACGGACTGTTTTATTTCATAAGTCAGTATCCAGAGAGCATTAAGGGGATCAAGAGCTTTCACCTCCAAATTACAAAGAAAATTACCTCTTTTGATGAGAACGATGATGCGAAGCGAGATGATCGCTTTCAAATAACAGAACCACCAGCTGTTGAACAAGAACTTGCTGGCTCATTTAGTGATCCTGAGAGATTGAGGACAGAAAAAAGAATGTTTAATCATTTGTTAAATTGGGTAATCGGTTTTTTCTCTGCTCCCATACCTGAGGAGTTTATTGATGTGCTGTGTTCAGCTTACAACAGACATGAATTTAAAATCCCCCTTCTGCACGTGACCATCGTGCAGACGAGACAACTGGCGGAGAAAGAGCTGGGAAACTTGAGCCTGCTGTTCTTCCTCTCAGACTCTGTGGTTCTGGATGTCCTGGACAGTTCAGGAATAGTTCAAGAACTGCATCTTGTTCTGGAAAAATATGCAGCAAAGGTCAAGGGGTTGCTTGTGTTATCCAACCGAATGAGTGAAGAAGAGCAGCCAATTCTTGCCTCACTGCCCAATTTGAGGTCCTTAACTCTGATATGGACGAAAGCAGACATTCCAGGTAAGAGGTCAGTGGTGTTGTAATGGTGTGGTCAGCAGGCCCGGATCAAGTGTCAGGAAACTCCCTTTCAAGGACAGCTTGACTGTTTCAGAAGGGATTAGGATGCTTCTCTTCATTCAATAACAAATGTACCTACTGAATTTTAAACACAATGCAGATCTTTTCAGTTATTTAAAACTTTGAGAATTTGTTTTTATGTTTATAAGAATCCATGGGAATCAGACTGCTGTAGTATGTTCAATGTACAGAACAGTCTGCCATCATGCTGTGTCAGATGATTTTAGACTCAGGCATGTTAGCATTGTGCTTTCAGCAGTGAGGAAAAACTGCTTAATTAGCATCTTAGTAATAATAATGTATAATTTTCTAAATGCAGCTAAAAATCCCTGTAATTCTGGGGTAGGTTAGATATAGAATATCAGATAGTGTAGTGTGGAATAACTTTTCGTCAAAAGAACCTTTCCTACATAGAAAGCCATCCAGTTCATTTTGTAGTTATTAGTGAATTGATCCAAGGATCCAGCTGTTTCCTGAAAGAAAACTCTCCCACCACCCTTTGTGTGAAGTGTTGTCTCCTATGCTATACTTTAAATGTGCTTCCCTGTAGCTTCCATCTGAGCAGCTCGTTGCACACTCCCACCATCCTTTCTGTAAAATAGAGCCTCCTGGCTTGACTGAAGGATCTCATCTAGCTGTTTCGAAATGCACTTGCATGTTGTTTCTACTTGTGCAAGGGTTAGCTTGATGTCTCCACAAATGGAGAATTCTCGAGCAGGGACTTAATGCTTATGAGGAAAAATGGGGTGTGGTTACCTGTGTTACAAAACTGTACATTTCGGTACTTATATTTTTTTATCATTGTTAAATGTTAAGTTTATGAGAAATAGTAAAGTGTTAGTAAATCTTACTAATGAGTATCATTGATGAAAATGAGTACTGTAAACTTCCAAAAAGATTTTTTTCTCCTATAATTCAAATCATGCTTTTGTGCAAACAAATTATATCAATGCTATGTGATAGTTTACTTACAGTATATTTGTTTTTTGTTTCATTTTTGTAGTGAACATTTCCTTTACTTTTTATATCTTGTTTGCATTACTATTATAAATGCAGCACTATCGTCCTGTAATAAAGTTTATTTCTGCACAGTAATAAGAGATTGATAGCTTAAGGGACCACAGAGGGTATTTGTTATTTAACTTTTCTTAGTTTCTTAGTAATGACTTACTAATTCATAGTTTAACAATTTAAATTGCCTTTTCTAATGTTCCAGAATTACTACTCCGTCAAATGGACAAATTTGCAAAACTGGAAGAACTGAAATTAGTTCTGTCTTCAGCTCCAGGAAGTTTGTGTGCCCTACCAGCTGGATTCAGCAAAGTGGTTACCCTAAGGAAGCTGCACTTGACTAATAACATGCAAGAGGAAGACACTATTCTGGGTAATATTAAGTGAATCCATCCATCCATTTTGTAAAGTGCCTTAAACAGTACAGGGTCGTGAGGAAGCCAGAGCCTATCCCAGCAAATAAAGGGCGCAAGACAGGATTGACCCAATCAGACTGGATGCGACGCCAATCCGTTGTAAATCAGACTCAGACACAGACACAAACACACACACACCAGAGCCAATCTTCACAGAGGACAATTAACCTACCAGAGTGTCTTTGGACCGTGGGAGGAAACCCACATGAACATGGGGTGAACATACAAACTCCACATAGACAGCAGTCCAGGTGCAGAATTGAACCCAGTGTCCCAGTGCTACAAGACAGCTGCCCTGTGCCCCTGAATTGGAATAAACATTTAGGAAAATAAACTAAAAATAAAAATCAATCAAAACAAATATATATTTAAAAACAAAACACTTAATGTGACCAAACAAATCAAATGTTGTTGCTGCTTGAATTTAAATATCTGCCCAACCTGCGTTCCAGGTCTTAATTTTTCAAATTTGATTATGTAACCAACTACAGTATAAGTTACTTTCATTATTAATACCAATAACCAAAAGTAACTAAAATATTGGAAAGTACGATGCCGAAGTCAAATCAATATACAGTAATTATTATTGGGAAAGATCCTACTGTATTATTGCAACGTGATTGCACTGCCCTGCTTGGTGAAAGAACCAGCAGCTCTGGTTTTCAGGAGGAGTGGCCAGTCATCGTCTGCACCAGTAACAGTATGAAGCTGCTGATGGGTGGTTTTCGATTTTTTGTTTCTGTTTTAGCGTGGCTTCTTGCGCATTTCCCACTCTTGTCCAGCTTTGTACTGGAAAGTGACTCCTGTCCTGGGTTGGAAGGCATCATCGGCGCCCTGCCTTGCGCTAGCCTGCAGGAGCTCAAACTGGGCTGCATAGTGTTTACCGATTCTCAGCTGAGCACTTTTGGTGAGCCGTTTCCTTCTGCCAATGAGTCTGCGCCATGTTCTGATGGATCACATTCCAGATTGTTGTTCTAGCAGTTCTTATCCACACCAGCAGGTTTTATAGAGGTTATCAAAACTAGTCACCCTGCCCTAGACATTTTCACATATTACTGACAAAATAATGTCAAAATAAAAACAAAGGTCTACAGCTCATCCCAAATCAATTAGAAATATAAGACAGAATGTAACTTGCAAGAGTAGTTAACTGCTTTTGCTATGAAACACTTGAATCCAGGGCATTATCCTCAACAACATGCCCGGGTATCTTGTTCTGCACTCTCATAGTTTCCTTCTGTGCTCTTTGGTTCACATTTCACTGTTCATTCTGAAGATGCCCAGCCAGAGTTTCTATTTCATTTTCATCGCAATTACTGTTCAGAGCATCTGACCATTTGTTTTTCACTTGGAAGACGTATTTTACAGTGTGTAAATAAAGGTAAAATAAATTGTGATTTTAGGTTTATTTCCCCTGCACAACCTTTTCACAGATCAAACTGTTCAGAGGGTATTCTATTTCTGGACATAATAGAAGAGAAAATGTAAGAGTTGTAGTTGTAGTGTAGTCTCTGCTAATTGTAAAGTTTTGTTTTTTTCTCAGTTGCACAGCTGGGGAGATTCACAAATCTGAAAGTGCTGAAGCTGTGTAATGAAGTGTTTGACTCTGTGGAAGTAATGCCAGCTTTCGGTAGGTGGAAACTGACTTGCGAAAGGCCAGGCACTTCTCGCTGAGTTACTGAAGCTTTCATGTGAACCGCTCGTCTTATTGACAATGAGACTGTAACGTATTTATGATTTGATCTTGATTTCTATGACTTTTTTAATATAGGCTAATTGATTGGTTGATACGCAGTTCAGCTCCAGTTTCTTCGAGATGCTGGGCATGATTGTGTTGACCTAAAATCAGTTTGCTTGCTCTGCATGGGTGGCACGGTGGCTCCCTGGGGTGTATTGCTGGGACATTGGCATTGCCTGTCATTGCACTAGCAGTTCTGGAGCCCTGGGTTTAATTCTGGACCTGGGTGTTGTCTGTGGGGAGTTTGCATGTTCTCTTCGGTTTAGTGTGGGTTTCTTTCAGATGCTCTGGTCTCCTACCACAGTCCAAAGACATGCTGGTAGGTTATATAGATCTGTGCACATCTAGATACATCCAGGATGTATCTGCCAGGCACCTGTTTCTTGCTGGGATAGACTCCAGCTGCCACGCAGCCCTGTACTGGATAACATGGCTAGAAAATGGATGGATGAATTTGGTTTACAGAATTATTAGTTCTTTAAAATACATCGCATAGATATTGTATTGTATGTGTGCCTATAAAACATTTAAGTATCTACAGCTGGCATCTATATGTGCCCTGCGATGGAAAACCAAATGATGAAAACATTTGACTGTCCATTGGACTTGTTGTAACAGTCTTGAAACACAGGCTAATGCAGAGAAACAGACATACAGACATAAGGCTCAGAAACAGCACTGTTTATTCATAGTGCAAGGAAATAAAAAAAACTCCAAAGTAAAAGCCTAGCTCTTTTTCAGTCCCTCACTATCAGGAGAGGGCAGCTAAGCTAATTGCCCTCCTCAAAGAACCAAACAACTCTTAACTCTAGTCTCTCTCTCTGTGACTCTTCACAAAAAAAATGTTTCCCTGAGTCTCTTCATACTAAAGACTTCCAGAACCTTGCAGCTCTGTCCTCTGTGTCTTTCTCTTGGTCCCTCAGATGCACAAAGCCTAACGGAGGATCTGCCGTCTGTCTTCAAATGGCACAAAGCAGCTGACTTTTGGAAGCTTGAGCTTCCTTCTTTGTGATCTGACACCTGACCAATAATCTTCCACCAGCAGGTCAAGGGTCAAGTGACAGCGGGCAGCAGCTCACACCCCCCAGCAGTCTGGGAAATGTGGTCCAGACAAGAACCTCCAGTTTGTCTTGACTCACTCCCCTCTTGCACATATTTGTACAGTACGTATAGTAAAGAAACTGAATGTCCTGAAGGGATAGGCCGTCCTGAAAAGAGCTGAGTAAAGTAAGTGCTGCTAATTATCTGTGTTCTCAGCTTGTGCTCTGCAGAAACTTAAAAACCTTGAAGTCTTGCATCTGCCATTTGGAAGAGGCATGAAGGAGGCAGCTGAGATGATTATTAAAGCTTGTCAAACTCTGCCGTGTTTGAGGTCCCTTCGAATGCACTCCTGTTTGAACGATGACAGTCTTGTCACATTTGGTAAGTTGTACCAAGATCCTTTACGTTTAGAATAGATCTGCAACAGAATAAGTGCTTGTTATGACAAGCCTACTGTATGATTTTCAAATGGTGTAAAAATAACTAAATCAAACCTGCTAGTGCTGGGGCCCTGGGTTCAGTTCCTAAGATGCTATCTGTGTGGCATTTGTATGTTCTCTCTGTGTTGATGTGGGCTTCCACGCACATGCTGGTAGGTTAATTAGCCTAAGTCAAGAGTGTGTGTGCGTCTGCCCTGTAATGGACTGGTGTGCCATCCAGGGTGTATCCTGCCCTACCCCTGTTGCTTGCTGGGATAGGCTCCAGCTCCCCTGTGACCCCATGTGGGATATTCTGGTTAGGAAGTGGATGGGTCACAGAACGCAGCCAGAAGGTTCAGAAACAGTATTCTCTACTTTATCATATTTTTTGTTTTCTATGTAATTTTTCAAATACATTGCTTAGGATGCATCCTACAGTATGTCTGTTAAAAAACATTCAAAACATCTAAATAAAGTAAGTGCTTTTAGTTATTTTAATCAGGCATAGGAAATCATAAAATTGAGCTTTTTCTAATTTTTGATAAGCTTCATGCCAGAATTGTTATCCTATTGATTTAGGATTGTTGTAATAAAACAGTAGTTCTGTTTCTAACAATAGTGCATTTCATTTTTCAATGCAATTGAAGATTTATTATTAGAAATATAAACAACATGGTAGTATTAGTATTCTAAAAAAATAATATTGTTTAAACCTATCTATCAGGAAAACATTATCTTGGTTGATACTACTGTTTTTAAACATTTTAAGCATTAAATTTTCATGGTAATGCTATATCAAATTTAGATAACTAATTTGTGGAAATGACATTCAAATGAATTAAAATGCTTGATTAGCTGCCCTTACCTACAGCTGCAATACCACAACTGTATTCCATGTAGTAAACAAATATAAATCTATTTTTTAGCAAAGGCAACCCAAAATGGCCATTTCCTTGGACTTCATAAACTCATTATAGACCACAGCATCAACACCACAGAAAGAGGCTGGCAGGAATTGTTCCACTGTCTGGGGCGCCTGAGTAACCTGGTGAAGGTGGACATCTCCAGACCTGTGTCTCATCTGATGAAACCTTCTTCCCGTCTGGTCATCACCTTTGTGAGGGCCATCGCGCAGCTCCCCAGAATCCAGAATGTTCTTCTGCTGGGCTGGCTGCTGGACGAAATGGACTGGAAGCTGTTCGAAGACATGAAGAAGAGGCATCCTCAGTCACGACACATTAGTTTGACCTACAAGATGCATGTTCAGCCAAAGATTGTAGAGAGCGTTTGAGCTTTAGTTGGCAACACGTACCACAACTTAACAGAAATCAATCCCCGTTCAACCATCGCTTTCAGACGCTGTTGGCACCCGGTACAGGTGTACTTGAAATGAAATGAGATGTGTACTTGTACTAATTAACTGCTTTCTCTGTGTTTTTCTATTATTGGAAAATAAGACTGCAAAACCTCTAAATATATTAATATTAATTATATTTTCATTTCCCTGAACAAGGTCTGAAACAACTCCTTAAGCCTTGCAGTCTTACACTGACTGTTCTTGGATCCTATGGGGAAATAGAAAGGGCAGAAGGGTTGTGATCTGTTTTGTAACCAAGTGTATTCTGTAAAAGGATGTGATGAACTGTCTCCAGTCATTCGTCCTGCTCTCCTAATATGGACTAGCTGTAGATTGCTGTAATATCTGTCGCTGTGCTGTTGTTGCCGAGGGAGCTTGGTAAAGTCCCTGATTATCTCCAGCTGGCAGAAGAAATAAAGCTGCAGACTGTTGTTCGCTGTAATCTCCTGAGAGCTGGTATCCCATGACACCAGTTAACTGAGGCTCACGCAAGCACATCACCAGTTGGGTCATCTGTCATTCCAGCATCCAGCATCCCAACAACTGGAGCGACTTGTGTTAATAGATACTGGCCAGAAGGAGCCCCAATTGGAAATGGCTTCGCCCAGAGGTTGAATGAACATTCAAGTGCTTGTGAAGGGCAGGGTCTTTATTAACAGCCGTTCATCTCTGATATCCACAAAATGTGTCCTCTCAGACATTTCCAAAGGTGTGTGTCCAGTGTTGTACACTGGGCCATGGAAGTGTCAGGGAATGACGATGCCTCAATAACGGAGTTACTTTTATTTTGTAACCGACTGCACCGCCTAGCAATTTGAAAGGGTGCCAGGACTCTATACACTTGTGTTTCTCGAGGGAAAGCAGGGATATTGGGGATTTGGGGGTACAGAGAATTAAGTTGTGGTGGCAAATGTAAGGGGACGTTCAAGAAAAGAACCTTCTACGTCTTTTTAAAAGTGATTATTTATGGTAGTTCTTTGGAACACCGCCCCTTCTCTGTCCTGTGGCTGTGGTCCAGTTCTACACAGCCAGAGTGCTGCAAGTCTTGCAGACGGAAGAGGAGACTCCTCCTGTTGATCTCAAGGCGGTGTAGGACTCCACACGTCCCAGTGACTGTGCGGCTCCTACTGGACAGGTCCGCAGAGCAAGTGAGAGGCGAGCAACACGCTGCTCTGAATTTCCTGAGGCTCATTCCCAATGTTCGGAGAAGCAGCACTGAACTGAAATTACCTGAAAAGATCTGTTACAGAAGTCTCTGAAGTTGATCTTCTAAGAGCTGCAAATACAATTAATTTGCAAATATAATTTGTGTTTTACTTGCAAGTCATAAATGCTACACAGGAGAGACCTCTGTAACTACAGTGAACTAAAATGACCTGAAACGATCTGCTCCTCTGACCTTGTGAGTGAGTGGGAGAAGTGAGACTGTTCACAACTGTCTTAAATAATGACTTTTAAAAAGAGGACGTGTCCTTGCACTGGCCTACGAACGTTACACTCGGAATCCCCAAATCCTATCCCTTTTCACACTCAGAAGTGTAGAGTACCATACTAATGAAAAAGTAACAAATCTATTAAGTTAACAGTCAGAGGGGGCAGATCACATTTAAGACATACACTGAATTTAAATATGTATTTAATTTTTGTTCTTAATTAACCAGGAATTCTGAAAATTCACTATTGCATACTAAAGGCTCTACATCTATCAGATGAAATATAGAATCTTATAGACATTACAATATATTGTTAAATTGCACTGCTTAATAAACATGAATTAATAAACTTCATTGTGTATATTTGTGGTGTGTCTATAAAGCAATTTTAGGGAAATATTACAATAAAATTCAAGCGACTGATGCAAGTTCATTTCTGACTGGGGATATTATTTCCACTGTATTCAGAAACGTTCTAATATCTGGTGTTCTCCTTAGTCCCCTACATCACCAAAGACTACAGGGCAGCAGCTGTTACTTTGGATTCATTATATATGAGTGACCTCTCGCACCCTCATAATCTCATCTTCAGAAAGTCGTGAGTTTAAGGGCAGGGCCTCTTGCTCTTTTCAGACACTTGCAGCAACTATTCGCTCAGAACCACGTCTGCGTGCCTACCACGTGGAAAGCGTCAACTTTACACGGGAGAGGAGCAAAGCCTCACCCCTTTCCTACATAACACTCACATTCAGAGTTAAATCCCCAAATTTGCCCTAACTTTCGCTGGCGCTGCTGTCAGCCTGCCCCTGTTGCCGATGAAAGGCTCACACAGCGTCATGACAGTTGCAAAACAATGTTCCACACTCCGTAAGCAACAACTTCAGTGTTTCAAGTCACCCGATATGCCGAGAGTCAAAGGAGCGCAAAACCCCAAGCGTCAAAAGACAAGATGAGTTGATGGAAAGAGCATTGAATTGAGGAGCACAAAAGTTCAGCTCGTACAATAGGCAACTAAGGTCTATTCGTGCGTCTTCATCGCACTTGAAAGGACTGCCTTGCAGACCAAGGGCAGCGGGCGGTAAGACATGATGGCGAGAAGCCTGAAGCCTGAAGCGAGGGGGATTAGCTCAAATGGTAGAGCGCTCGCTTAGCATGCGAGAAGTAGCGGGATCGATGCCCGCATCCTCCAGGTGCGAGTCTGGAGCTCTGGGAGCCAGGTGCTCTCCTTTAGCCTCTGCGACTTCTGATAAGTTCTCCTCCGCTCAACGTCCTTCAGCTGTCAAGTATTGAAGGGCCACGCCTCCTTCCCCACCTCAGTCTGCACCGAGTGCGTCTCCGGCATTTTCTCGTCCGATTTGGCAGCTTAGCAAATGAAAAGTATATCCGAGTGAAAACAATGCTGAGAATACTCTCACGAATCCTTAGAAGACGTGCGTTTGATCAACGATTGCTTAACATTCCCATTCGAGCCATCAAGCTCGTAGTTTTCCTTCAAATATTGAAAGCTGTCAGCGAGCACATCACGCTCTGCAGGACGGTGAAGTATTTTGAGTACTTCAACAGAAAGAAGAGCAGACAGCTCCGCAAATATGCGAGGCGCAGAGAGCGCAAGGCGAGCCCCGCACACGTTTCGGTGGCTGAGAGAGGGCGGTTTTTGCTTCTGCATTTCTCAAGTAATGGCGCATGACAACAAGCGATCGCGGTGCTCATTTACGACATAGCGGTGAGGAGTTTTCAGGACGTGTTCTTTTGAACGAGCAACGAGGTTGCCGCCTTGGACAGCTGACTGCACGCTGGCATTGTGCCACGTGATGAGGATTGACCAGGCTCCTTCAGTCATCAGTCACCTTCCATCGTTTGCCGTAAGCAGACGCTGCGAGGTGATGTGGATATCAGTTCCCAGGAGTGAGGAAGAGGAGGAAAAGGGCTCGTCCGGGATTTGAACCCGGGACCTCTCGCACCCGAAGCGAGAATCATACGCCTAGACCAACGAGCCACAGCGACTCTTCCGCTTTTGTGTTGTCAGCGAGCTGGAGGACGGGGGGAGGCGTCATTCGCTCGTCCCGTCAGACCTTCATCAATAAGTCAAGAAAGCCGACTGCCTTGCAGGCGAAGGGCAGTGGACGGCGCCCGGTAAGAGGGGAACAAGCGGCACAAGGCGACGCCGAGGAGGAAGGCATAGCGAGGGGGATTAGCTCACATGGTAGAGCGCTCGCTTTGCATGCGAGAGGTAGCGGGATCGATGCCCGCATCCTCCAGGTGTACGCTGAGCGCTCGGTGTGCCGAGAGGTGTCCTTTAACCCCTGATCACGCCTTGCGAGGAGAGTGTGAAGCGTTTGGCAGCCACGCCCCCTTTTCATCTTCTCTCTGGTTTAAGTGCGTCTCCGCCACTCTCTCTTGACACTTCATGGCAGCATGTCAGGGGTCCGAGTGATGTTTTTAATGGCTGAGTGAGGGCACGACGCTGAAGCAGAGAGGCCATTTCAGCCAGAGAGACTTGTGCTAGGTGAGCTGTGAAAGACAGACTCGCGACAGAAACAAAGCCCCAAAGTCTCGGGTGAGATCAAAAGGCAAATGCAACACCCAGCAGAGGGTGTCGCAAGATTAGGGAACAGGCGTCTGAAATCCCTGTGAGGCAAACTTTCCGGCCCGAGCACCGCAGCTGGCCTCGTTGGCGTAGTAGGTAGCTCGTCAGTCTCATAATCTGAAGGTCGTGAGTTCGATCCTCACACGGGGCAGGGCCACTTGCTTTCTTGCTCTTTTCAGACACTTGCAGCAACTATTCGCTCAGAACCACGTCTGCGTGCCTACCACGTGGAAAGCGTCACCTTTACACGGGAGAGGAGCAAAGCCGCACCCCTTTCCTACATAACACTCACATTCAGAGTTAAATCCCCAAATTTGCCCTAACTTTCGCTGGCGCTGCTGTCAGCCTGCCCCTGTTGCCGATGAAAGGCTCACACAGCGTCATGACAGTTGCAAAACAATGTTCCACACTCCGTAAGCAACAACTTCAGTGTTTCAAGTCACCCGATATGCCGAGAGTCAAAGGAGCGCAAAACCCCAAGCGTCAAAAGACAAGATGAGTTGATGGAAAGAGCATTGAATTGAGGAGCACAAAAGTTCAGCTCGTACAATAGGCAACGAAGGTCTATTCGTGCGTCTTCATCGCACTTGAAAGGACTGCCTTGCAGACCAAGGGCAGCGGGCGGTAAGACATGATGGCGAGAAGCCTGAAGCGAGGGGGATTAGCTCAAATGGTAGAGCGCTCGCTTAGCATGCGAGAAGTAGCGGGATCGATGCCCGCATCCTCCAGGTGCGAGTCTGGAGCTCTGGGAGCCAGGTGCTCTCCTTTAGCCTCTGCGACTTCTGATAGGTTCTCCTCCGC
The DNA here is from genome assembly GCF_059453375.1 of Lepisosteus platostomus. Classification (NCBI taxonomy): domain Eukaryota; kingdom Metazoa; phylum Chordata; class Actinopteri; order Semionotiformes; family Lepisosteidae; genus Lepisosteus; species Lepisosteus platostomus. The sequence goes on along the minus strand of NC_142616.1, from coordinate 16,265,318 downwards.
TCAACGTCCTTCAGCTGTCAAGTATTGAAGGGCCACGCCTCTTTCCCCACCTCAGTCTGCACCGAGTGCGTCTCCGGCATTTTCTCGTCCGATTTGGCAGCTTAGCAAATGAAAAGTATATCCGAGTGAAAACAATGCTGAGAATACTCTCACGAATCCTTAGAAGACGTGCGTTTGATCAACGATTGCTTAACATTCCCATTCGAGCCATCAAGCTCGTAGTTTTCCTTCAAATATTGAAAGCTGTCAGCGAGCACATCACGCTCTGCAGGACGGTGAAGTATTTGGAGTACTTCAACAGAAAGAAGAGCAGACAGCCCCGCAAATATGCGAGGCGCAGAGAGCGCAAGGCGAGCCCCGCACACGTTTCGGTGGCTGAGAGAGGGCGGTTTTTGCTTCTGCATTTCTCAAGTAATGGCGCATGACGACAAGCGATCGCGGTGCTCATTTACCACATAGCGGTGAGGAGTTTTCAGGACGTGTTCTTTTGAACGAGCAACGAGGTTGCCGCCTTGGACAGCTGACTGCACGCTGGCATTGTGCCACGTGATGAGGATTGACCAGGCTCCTTCAGTCATCAGTCACCTTCCATCGTTTGCCGTAAGCAGACGCTGCGAGGTGATGTGGATATCAGTTCCCAGGAGTGAGGAAGAGGAGGAAAAGGGCTCGTCCGGGATTTGAACCCGGGACCTCTCGCACCCGAAGCGAGAATCATACGCCTAGACCAACGAGCCACAGCGACTCTTCCGCTTTTGGGTTGTCAGCGAGCTGGAGGACGGGGGGAGGCGTCATTCGCTCGTCCCGTCAGACCTTCATCAATAAGTCAAGAAAGCCGACTGCCTTGCAGGCGAAGGGCAGTGGACGGCGCCCGGTAAGAGGGGAACAAGCGGCACAAGGCGACGCCGAGGAGGAAGGCATAGCGAGGGGGATTAGCTCACATGGTAGAGCGTTTGCTTTGCATGTGAGAGGTAGCGGGATCGATGCCCGCATCCTCCAGGTGTACGCTGAGCGCTCGGTGTGCCGAGAGGTGTCCTTTAACCCCTGATCACGCCTTGCGAGGAGAGTGTGAAGCGTTTGGCAGCCACGCCCCCTTTTCATCTTCTCTCTGGTTTAAGTGCGTCTCCGCCACTCTCTCTTGACACTTCATGGCAGCATGTCAGGGGTCCGAGTGATGTTTTTAATGGCTGAGTGAGGGCACGACGCTGAAGCAGAGAGGCCATTTCAGCCAGAGAGACTTGTGCTAGGTGAGCTGTGAAAGACAGACTCGCGACAGAAACAAAGCCCCAAAGTCTCGGGTGAGATCAAAAGGCAAATGCAACACCCAGCAGAGGGTGTCGCAAGATTAGGGAACAGGCGTCTGAAATCCCTGTGAGGCAAACTTTCCGGCCCGAGCACCGCAGCTGGCCTCGTTGGCGTAGTAGGTAGCTCGTCAGTCTCATAATCTGAAGGTCGTGAGTTCGATCCTCACACGGGGCAGGGCCACTTGCTTTCTTGCTCTTTTCAGACACTTGCAGCAACTATTCGCTCAGAACCACGTCTGCGTGCCTACCACGTGGAAAGCGTCACCTTTACACGGGAGAGGAGCAAAGCCGCACCCCTTTCCTACATAACACTCACATTCAGAGTTAAATCCCCAAATTTGCCCTAACTTTCGCTGCGCTGCTGTCAGCCTGCCCCTGTTGCCGATGAAAGGCTCACACAGCGTCATGACAGTTGCAAAACAATGTTCCACACTCCGTAAGCAACAACTTCAGTGTTTCAAGTCACCCGATATGCCGAGAGTCAAAGGAGCGCAAAACCCCAAGCGTCAAAAGACAAGATGAGTTGATGGAAAGAGCATTGAATTGAGGAGCACAAAAGTTCAGCTCGTACAATAGGCAACGAAGGTCTATTCGTGCGTCTTCATCGCACTTGAAAGGACTGCCTTGCAGACCAAGGGCAGCGGGGGGTAAGACATGATGGCGAGAAGCCTGAAGCGAGGGGGATTAGCTCAAATGCTAGAGCGCTCGCTTAGCATGCGAGAAGTAGCGGGATCGATGCCCGCATCCTCCAGGTGCGAGTCTGGAGCTCTGGGAGCCAGGTGCTCTCCTTTAGCCTCTGCGACTTCTGATAGGTTCTCCTCCGCTCAACGTCCTTCAGCTGTCAAGTATTGAAGGGCCACGCCTCCTTCCCCACCTCAGTCTGCACCGAGTGCGTCTCCGGCATTTTCTCGTCCGATTTGGCAGCTTAGCAAATGAAAAGTATATCCGAGTGAAAACGGTGGTGAGAATACTCTCACGAATCCTTAGAAGACGTGCGTTTGATCAACGATTGCTTAACATTCCCATTCGAGCCATCAAGCTCGTAGTTTTCCTTCAAATGTTGAAAGCTGTCAGCGAGCACATCACGCTCTGCAGGACGGTGAAGTATTTGGAGTACTTCAACAGAAAGAAGAGCAGACAGCCCCGCAAATATGCGAGGCGCAGAGAGCGCAAGGCGAGCCCCGCACATGTTTCGGTGGCTGAGAGAGGGCGGTTTTTGCTTCTGCATTTCTCAAGTAATGGCGCATGACGACAAGCGATCGCGGTGCTCATTTACCACATAGCGGTGAGGAGTTTTCAGGACGTGTTCTTTTGAACGAGCAACGAGGTTGCCGCCTTGGACAGCTGACTGCACGCTGGCATTGTGCCACGTGATGAGGATTGACCAGGCTCCTTCAGTCATCAGTCACCTTCCATCGTTTGCCGTAAGCAGACGCTGCGAGGTGATGTGGATATCAGGTCCCAGGAGTGTGGAAGAAGAGGAAAAGGGCTCGTCCGGGATTTGAACCCGGGACCTCTCGCACCCGAAGCGAGAATCATACGCCTAGACCAACGAGCCACAGCGACTCTTCCGCTTCTGTGTTGTCAGCGAGCTGGAGGACGGGGGGAGGCGTCATTCGCTCGTCCCGTCAGACCTTCATCAATAAGTCAAGAAAGCCGACTGCCTTGCAGGCGAAGGGCAGTGGACGGCGCCCGGTAAGAGGGGAACAAGCGGCACAAGGCGACGCCGAGGAGGAAGGGACAGCGAGGGGGATTAGCTCACATGGTAGAGCGCTCGCTTTGCATGCGAGAGGTAGCGGGATCGATGCCCGCATCCTCCAGGTGTACGCTGAGCGCTCGGTGTGCCGAAAGGTGTCCTTTAACCCCTGATCACGCCTTGCGAGGAGAGTGTGGAGCGTTTAGCAGCCACGCCCCCTTTTCATCTTCTCTCTGGCTTAAGTGCGTCTCCGCCACTCTCTCTTGACACTTCATGGCAGCATGTCAGAGGTCCGAGTGATGTTTTTAATGGCTGAGTGAGGGCACGATGCTGAAGCAGAGAGGCCATTTCAGCCAGAGAGACTTGTGCTAGGTGAGCTGTGAAAGACAGACTCGCGACAGAAACAAAGCCCCAAAGTCTCGGGTGAGATCAAAAGGCAAATGCAACACCCAGCAGCGGGTGTCGCAAGATTAGGGAACAGGCGTCTGAAATCCCTGTGAGGCAAACTTTCCGGCCCGAGTGCCGCAGCTGGCCTCGTTGGCATAGTAGGTAGCGCGTCAGTCTCATAATCTGAAGGTCGTGAGTTCGATCCTCACACGGGGCAGGGCCACTCGCTTTCTTGCTCTTTTCAGACACTTGCAGCAACTATTCGCTCAGAACCACGTCTGCGTGCCTACCACGTGGAAAGCGTCACCTTTACACGGGAGAGGAGCAAAGCCGCACCCCTTTCCTACATAACCCTCACATTCAGAGTTAAGTCCACAAATTTGCCCTAACTTTCGCTGGCACTGCTGTCAGCCTGCCCCTGTTGCCGATGAAAGGCTCACACAGCGTCATGACAGTTGCAAAACAATGTTCCACACTCCGTAAGCATCAACTTCAGTGTTTCAAGTCACCCGATATGCCGAGAGTCAAAGGAGCGCAAAACCCCAAGCGTCAAAAGACAAGATGAGTTGATGGAAAGAGCATTGAATTGAGGAGCACAAAAGTTCAGCTCGTACAATAGGCAAGGAAGGTCTATTCGTGCGTCTTCATCGCACTTGAAAGGACTGCCTTGCAGACCAAGGGCAGCGGGCGGTAAGACATGATGGCGAGAAGCCTGAAGCGAGGGGGATTAGCTCAAATGGTAGAGCGCTCGCTTAGCATGCGAGAAGTAACGGGATCGATGCCCGCATCCTCCAGGTGCGAGTCTGGAGCTCTGGGAGCCAGGTGCTCTCCTTTAGCCTCTGCGACTTCTGATAGGTTCTCCTCCGCTCAACGTCCTTCAGCTGTCAAGCATTGAAGGGCCACGCCTCCTTCCCCACCTCAGTCTGCACCGAGTGCGTCTCCGGCATTTTCTCGTCCGATTTGGCAGCTTAGCAAATGAAAAGTATATCCGAGTGAAAACGGTGGTGAGAATACTCTCACGAATCCTTAGAAGACGTGCGTTTGATCAACGATTGCTTAACATTCACATTCGAGCCATCAAGCTCGTAGTTTTCCTTCAAATATTGAAAGCTGTCAGCGAGCACATCACGCTCTGCAGGACGGTGAAGTATTTGGAGTACTTCAACAGAAAGAAGAGCAGACAGCCCCACAAATATGCGAGGCGCAGAGAGCGCAAGGCGAGCCCCGCACACGTTTCGGAGGCTGAGAGAGGGCGGTTTTTGCTTCTGCATTTCTCAAGTAATGGCGCATGACGACAAGCGATCGCGGTGCTCATTTACCACATAGCGGTGAGGAGTTTTCAGGACGTGTTCTTTTGAACGAGCAACGAGGTTGCCGCCTTGGACAGCTGACTGCACGCTGTCATTGTGCCACGTGATGAGGATTCACCAGGCTCCTTCAGTCATCAGTCACCTTCCATCGTTTGCCGTGAGCAGACGCTGCGAGGTGATGTGGATATCAGGTCCCAGGAGTGTGGAAGAAGAGGAAAAGGGCTCGTCCGGGATTTGAACCCGGGACCTCTCGCACCCAAAGCGAGAATCATACGCCTAGACCAACGAGCCACAGCGACTCTTCCGCTTCTGTGTTGTCAGCGAGTTGGAGGACGGGGGGAGGCGTCATTCGCTCGTCCCGTCAGACCTTCATCAATAAGTCAAGAAAGCCGACTGCCTTGCAGGCGAAGGGCAGTGGACGGCGCCCGGTAAGAGGGGAACAAGCGGCACAAGGCGACGCCGAGGAGGAAGGGACAGCGAGGGGGATTAGCTCACATGGTAGAGCGCTCGCTTTGCATGCGAGAGGTAGCGGGATCGATGCCCGCATCCTCCAGGTGTACGCTGAGCGCTCGGTGTGCCGAAAGGTGTCCTTTAACCCCTGATCACGCCTTGCGAGGAGAGTGTGAAGCGTTTAGCAGCCACGCCCCCTTTTCATCTTCTCTCTGGCTTAAGTGCGTCTCCGCCACTCTCTTGACACTTCATGGCAGCATGTCAGAGGTCCGAGTGATGTTTTTAATGGCTGAGTGAGGGCACGATGCTGAAGCAGAGAGGCCATTTCAGCCAGAGAGACTTGTGCTAGGTGAGCTGTGAAAGACAGACTCGCGACAGAAACAAAGCCCCAAAGTCTCGGGTGAGATCAAAAGGCAAATGCAACACCCAGCAGCGGGTGTCGCAAGATTAGGGAACAGGCGTCTGAAATCCCTGTGAGGCAAACTTTCCGGCCCGGGTGCCGCAGCTGGCCTCGTTGGCGTAGTAGGTAGCGCGTCAGTCTCATAATCTGAAGGTCGTGAGTTCGATCCTCACACGGGGCAGGGCCACTCGCTTTCTTGCTCTTTTCGGACACTTGCAGCAACTATTCGCTCAGAACCACGTCTGCGTGCCTACCACGTGGAAAGCGTCACCTTTACACGGAAGAGGAGCAAAGCCGCACCCCTTTCCTACATAACCCTCACATTCAGAGTTAAGTCCACAAATTTGCCCTAACTTTCGCTGGCGCTGCTGTCAGCCTGCCCCTGTTGCCGATGAAAGGCTCACACAGCGTCATGACAGTTGCAAAACAATGTTCCACACTCCGTAAGCAACAACTTCAGTGTTTCAAGTCACCCGATATGCCGAGAGTCAAAGGAGCGCAAAACCCCAAGCGTCAAAAGACAAGATGAGTTGATGGAAAGAGCATTGAATTGAGGAGCACAAAAGTTCAGCTCGTACAATAGGCAAGGAAGGTCTATTCGTGCGTCTTCATCGCACTTGAAAGGACTGCCTTGCAGACCAAGGGCAGAGGGCGGTAAGACATGATGCCGAGAAGCCTGAAGCGAGGGGGATTAGCTCAAATGGTAGAGCGCTCGCTTAGCATGCGAGAGGTAGCGGGATCGATGCCCGCATCCTCCAGGTGCGAGTCTGGAGCTCTGGGAGCCAGGTGCTCTCCTTTAGCCTCTGCGACTTCTGATAGGTTCTCCTCCGCTCAACGTCCTTCAGCTGTCAAGCATTGAAGGGCCACGCCTCCTTCCCCACCTCAGTCTGCACCGAGTGCGTCTCCGGCATTTTCTCGTCCGATTTGGCAGCTTAGCAAATGAAAAGTATATCCGAGTGAAAACGGTGGTGAGAATACTCTCACGAATCCTTAGAAGACGTGCGTTTGATCAACGATTGCTTAACATTCACATTCGAGCCATCAAGCTCGTAGTTTTCCTTCAAATATTGAAAGCTGTCAGCGAGCACATCACGCTCTGCAGGACGGTGAAGTATTTGGAGTACTTCAACAGAAAGAAGAGCAGACAGCCCCACAAATATGCGAGGCGCAGAGAGCGCAAGGCGAGCCCCGCACACGTTTCGGAGGCTGAGAGAGGGCGGTTTTTGCTTCTGCATTTCTCAAGTAATGGCGCATGACGACAAGCGATCGCGGTGCTCATTTACCACATAGCGGTGAGGAGTTTTCAGGACGTGTTCTTTTGAACGAGCAACGAGGTTGCCGCCTTGGACAGCTGACTGCACGCTGTCATTGTGCCACGTGATGAGGATTGACCAGGCTCCTTCAGTCATCAGTCACCTTCCATCGTTTGCCGTGAGCAGACGCTGCGAGGTGATGTGGATATCAGGTCCCAGGAGTGTGGAAGAAGAGGAAAAGGGCTCGTCCGGGATTTGAACCCGGGACCTCTCGCACCCAAAGCGAGAATCATACGCCTAGACCAACGAGCCAAAGCGACTCTTCCGCTTCTGTGTTGTCAGCGAGCTGGAGGACGGGGGGAGGCGTCATTCGCTCGTCCCGTCAGACCTTCATCAATAAGTCAAGAAAGCCGACTGCCTTGCAGGCGAAGGGCAGTGGACGGCGCCCGGTAAGAGGGGAACAAGCGGCACAAGGCGACGCCGAGGAGGAAGGGACAGCGAGGGGGATTAGCTCACATGGTAGAGCGCTCGCTTTGCATGCGAGAGGTAGCGGGATCGATGCCCGCATCCTCCAGGTGTACGTTGAGCGCTCGGTGTGCTGAAAGGTGTCCTTTAACCCCTGATCACGCCTTGCGAGGAGAGTGTGAAGCGTTTAGCAGCCACGCCCCCTTTTCATCTTCTCTCTGGCTTAAGTGCGTCTCCGCCACTCTCTTGACACTTCATGGCAGCATGTCAGAGGTCCGAGTGATGTTTTTAATGGCTGAGTGAGGGCACGATGCTGAAGCAGAGAGGCCATTTCAGCCAGAGAGACTTGTGCTAGGTGAGCTGTGAAAGACAGACTCGCGACAGAAACAAAGCCCCAAAGTCTCGGGTGAGATCAAAAGGCAAATGCAACACCCAGCAGCGGGTGTCGCAAGATTAGGGAACAGGCGTCTGAAATCCCTGTGAGGCAAACTTTCCGGCCCGGGTGCCGCAGCTGGCCTCGTTGGCGTAGTAGGTAGCGCGTCAGTCTCATAATCTGAAGGTCGTGAGTTCGATCCTCACACGGGGCAGGGCCACTCGCTTTCTTGCTCTTTTCGGACACTTGCAGCAACTATTCGCTCAGAACCACGTCTGCGTGCCTACCACGTGGAAAGCGTCACCTTTACACGGAAGAGGAGCAAAGCCGCACCCCTTTCCTACATAACCCTCACATTCAGAGTTAAGTCCACAAATTTGCCCTAACTTTCGCTGGCGCTGCTGTCAGCCTGCCCCTGTTGCCGATGAAAGGCTCACACAGCGTCATGACAGTTGCAAAACAATGTTCCACACTCCGTAAGCAACAACTTCAGTGTTTCAAGTCACCCGATATGCCGAGAGTCAAAGGAGCGCAAAACCCCAAGCGTCAAAAGACAAGATGAGTTGATGGAAAGAGCATTGAATTGAGGAGCACAAAAGTTCAGCTCGTACAATAGGCAAGGAAGGTCTATTCGTGCGTCTTCATCGCACTTGAAAGGACTGCCTTGCAGACCAAGGGCAGAGGGCGGTAAGACATGATGCCGAGAAGCCTGAAGCGAGGGGGATTAGCTCAAATGGTAGAGCGCTCGCTTAGCATGCGAGAGGTAGCGGGATCGATGCCCGCATCCTCCAGGTGCGAGTCTGGAGCTCTGGGAGCCAGGTGCTCTCCTTTAGCCTCTGCGACTTCTGATAGGTTCTCCTCCGCTCAACGTCCTTCAGCTGTCAAGCATTGAAGGGCCACGCCTCCTTCCCCACCTCAGTCTGCACCGAGTGCGTCTCCGGCATTTTCTCGTCCGATTTGGCAGCTTAGCAAATGAAAAGTATATCCGAGTGAAAACGGTGGTGAGAATACTCTCACGAATCCTTAGAAGACGTGCGTTTGATCAACGATTGCTTAACATTCACATTCGAGCCATCAAGCTCGTAGTTTTCCTTCAAATATTGAAAGCTGTCAGCGAGCACATCACGCTCTGCAGGACGGTGAAGTATTTGGAGTACTTCAACAGAAAGAAGAGCAGACAGCCCCACAAATATGCGAGGCGCAGAGAGCGCAAGGCGAGCCCCGCACACGTTTCGGAGGCTGAGAGAGGGCGGTTTTTGCTTCTGCATTTCTCAAGTAATGGCGCATGACGACAAGCGATCGCGGTGCTCATTTACCACATAGCGGTGAGGAGTTTTCAGGACGTGTTCTTTTGAACGAGCAACGAGGTTGCCGCCTTGGACAGCTGACTGCACGCTGTCATTGTGCCACGTGATGAGGATTGACCAGGCTCCTTCAGTCATCAGTCACCTTCCATCGTTTGCCGTGAGCAGACGCTGCGAGGTGATGTGGATATCAGGTCCCAGGAGTGTGGAAGAAGAGGAAAAGGGCTCGTCCGGGATTTGAACCCGGGACCTCTCGCACCCAAAGCGAGAATCATACGCCTAGACCAACGAGCCAAAGCGACTCTTCCGCTTCTGTGTTGTCAGCGAGCTGGAGGACGGGGGGAGGCGTCATTCGCTCGTCCCGTCAGACCTTCATCAATAAGTCAAGAAAGCCGACTGCCTTGCAGGCGAAGGGCAGTGGACGGCGCCCGGTAAGAGGGGAACAAGCGGCACAAGGCGACGCCGAGGAGGAAGGGACAGCGAGGGGGATTAGCTCACATGGTAGAGCGCTCGCTTTGCATGCGAGAGGTAGCGGGATCGATGCCCGCATCCTCCAGGTGTACGCTGAGCGCTCGGTGTGCCGAAAGGTGTCCTTTAACCCCTGATCACGCCTTGCGAGGAGAGTGTGGAGCGTTTAGCAGCCACGCCCCCTTTTCATCTTCTCTCTGGCTTAAGTGCGTCTCCGCCACTCTCTCTTGACACTTCATGGCAGCATGTCAGAGGTCCGAGTGATGTTTTTAATGGCTGAGTGAGGGCACGATGCTGAAGCAGAGAGGCCATTTCAGCCAGAGAGACTTGTGCTAGGTGAGCTGTGAAAGACAGACTCGCGACAGAAAAAGCCCCAAAGTCTCGGGTGAGATCAAAAGGCAAATGCAACACCCAGCAGCGGGTGTCGCAAGATTAGGGAACAGGCGTCTGAAATCCCTGTGAGGCAAACTTTCCGGCCCGAGTGCCGCAGCTGGCCTCGTTGGCGTAGTAGGTAGCGCGTCAGTCTCATAATCTGAAGGTCGTGAGTTCGATCCTCACACGGGGCAGGGCCACTCGCTTTCTTGCTCTTTTCAGACACTTGCGGCAACTATTCGCTCAGAACCACGTCTGCGTGCCTACCACGTGGAAAGCGTCACCTTTACACGGGAGAGGAGCAAAGCCGCACCCCTTTCCTACATAACACTCACATTCAGAGTTAAGTCCACAAATTTGCCCTAACTTTCGCTGGCGCTGCTGTCAGCCTGCCCCTGTTGCCGATGAAAGGCTCACACAGCGTCATGACAGTTGCAAAACAATGTTCCACACTCCGTAAGCAACAACTTCAGTGTTTCAAGTCACCCGATATGCCGAGAGTCAAAGGAGCGCAAAACCCCAAGCGTCAAAAGACAAGATGAGTTGATGGAAAGAGCATTGAATTGAGGAGCACAAAAGTTCAGCTCGTACAATAGGCAAGGAAGGTCTATTCGTGCGTCTTCATCGCACTTGAAAGGACTGCCTTGCAGACCAAGGGCAGCGGGCGGTAAGACATGATGCCGAGAAGCCTGAAGCGAGGGGGATTAGCTCAAATGGTAGAGCGCTCGCTTAGCATGCGAGAGGTAGCGGGATCGATGCCCGCATCCTCTAGGTGCGAGTCTGGAGCTCTGGGAGCCAGGTGCTCTCCTTTAGCCTCTGCGACTTCTGATAGGTTCTCCTCCGCTCAACGTCCTTCAGCTGTCAAGCATTGAAGGGCCACGCCTCCTTCCCCACCTCAGTCTGCACCGAGTGCGTCTCCGGCATTTTCTCGTCCGATTTGGCAGCTTAGCAAATGAAAAGTATATCCGAGTGAAAACGGTGGTGAGAATACTCTCACGAATCCTTAGAAGACGTGCGTTTGATCAACGATTGCTTAACATTCACATTCGAGCCATCAAGCTCGTAGTTTTCCTTCAAATATTGAAAGCTGTCAGCGAGCACATCACGCTCTGCAGGACGGTGAAGTATTTGGAGTACTTCAACGGAAAGAAGAGCAGACAGCCCCGCAAATATGCGAGGCGCAGAGAGCGCAAGGCGAGCCCCGCACACGTTTCGGTGGCTGAGAGAGGGCGGTTTTTGCTTCTGCATTTCTCAAGTAATGGCGCATGACGACAAGCGATCGCGGTGCTCATTTACCACATAGCGGTGAGGAGTTTTCAGGACGTGTTCTTTTGAACGAGCAACGAGGTTGCCGCCTTGGACAGCTGACTGCACGCTGTCATTGTGCCACGTGATGAGGATTGACCAGGCTCCTTCAGTCATCAGTCACCTTCCATCGTTTGCCGTAAGCAGACGCTGCGAGGTGATGTGGATATCAGGTCCCAGGAGTGTGGAAGAAGAGGAAAAGGGCTCGTCCGGGATTTGAACCCGGGACCTCTCGCACCCGAAGCGAGAATCATACGCCTAGACCAACGAGCCACAGCGACTCTTCCGCTTCTGTGTTGTCAGCGAGCTGGAGGACGGGGGGAGGCGTCATTCGCTCGTCCCGTCAGACCTTCATCAATAAGTCAAGAAAGCCGACTGCCTTGCAGGCGAAGGGCAGAGGACGGCGCCCGGTAAGAGGGGAACAAGCGGCACAAGGCGACGCCGAGGAGGAAGGCATAGCGAGGGGGATTAGCTCACATGGTAGAGCGCTCGCTTTGCATGCGAGAGGTAGCGGGATCGATGCCCGCATCCTCCAGGTGTACGCTGAGCGCTCGGTGTGCCGAGAGGTGTCCTTTAACCCCTGATCACGCCTTGCGAGGAGAGTGTGAAGCGTTTGGCAGCCACGCCCCCTTTTCATCTTCTCTCTGGTTTAAGTGCGTCTCCGCCACTCTCTCTTGACACTTCATGGCAGCATGTCAGGGGTCCGAGTGATGTTTTTAATGGCTGAGTGAGGGCACGACGCTGAAGCAGAGAGGCCATTTCAGCCAGAGAGACTTGTGCTAGGTGAGCTGTGAAAGACAGACTCGCGACAGAAACAAAGCCCCAAAGTCTCGGGTGAGATCAAAAGGCAAATGCAACACCCAGCAGAGGGTGTCACAAGATTAGGGAACAGGCGTCTGAAATCCCTGTGAGGCAAACTTTCCGGCCCGAGCACCGCAGCTGGCCTCGTTGGCGTAGTAGGTAGCTCGTCAGTCTCATAATCTGAAGGTCGTGAGTTCGATCCTCACACGGGGCAGGGCCACTTGCTTTCTTGCTCTTTTCAGACACTTGCAGCAACTATTCGCTCAGAACCACGTCTGCGTGCCTACCACGTGGAAAGCGTCACCTTTACACGGGAGAGGAGCAAAGCCGCACCCCTTTCCTACATAACACTCACATTCAGAGTTAAATCCCCAAATTTGCCCTAACTTTCGCTGCGCTGCTGTCAGCCTGCCCCTGTTGCCGATGAAAGGCTCACACAGCGTCATGACAGTTGCAAAACAATGTTCCACACTCCGTAAGCAACAACTTCAGTGTTTCAAGTCACCCGATATGCCGAGAGTCAAAGGAGCGCAAAACCCCAAGCGTCAAAAGACAAGATGAGTTGATGGAAAGAGCATTGAATTGAGGAGCACAAAAGTTCAGCTCGTACAATAGGCAACGAAGGTCTATTCGTGCGTCTTCATCGCACTTGAAAGGACTGCCTTGCAGACCAAGGGCAGCGGGGGGTAAGACATGATGGCGAGAAGCCTGAAGCGAGGGGGATTAGCTCAAATGGTAGAGCGCTCGCTTAGCATGCGAGAAGTAGCGGGATCGATGCCCGCATCCTCCAGGTGCGAGTCTGGAGCTCTGGGAGCCAGGTGCTCTCCTTTAGCCTCTGCGACTTCTGATAGGTTCTCCTCCGCTCAACGTCCTTCAGCTGTCAAGTATTGAAGGGCCACGCCTCCTTCCCCACCTCAGTCTGCACCGAGTGCGTCTCCGGCATTTTCTCGTCCGATTTGGCAGCTTAGCAAATGAAAAGTATATCCGAGTGAAAACGGTGGTGAGAATACTCTCACGAATCCTTAGAAGACGTGCGTTTGATCAACGATTGCTTAACATTCACATTCGAGCCATCAAGCTCGTAGTTTTCCTTCAAATGTTGAAAGCTGTCAGCGAGCACATCACGCTCTGCAGGACGGTGAAGTATTTGGAGTACTTCAACAGAAAGAAGAGCAGACAGCCCCGCAAATATGCGAGGCGCAGAGAGCGCAAGGCGAGCCCCGCACACGTTTCGGTGGCTGAGAGAGGGCGGTTTTTGCTTCTGCATTTCTCAAGTAATGGCGCATGACGACAAGCGATCGCGGTGCTCATTTACCACATAGCGGTGAGGAGTTTTCAGGACGTGTTCTTTTGAACGAGCAACGAGGTTGCCGCCTTGGACAGCTGACTGCACGCTGGCATTGTGCCACGTGATGAGGATTCACCAGGCTCCTTCAGTCATCAGTCACCTTCCATCGTTTGCCGTGAGCAGACGCTGCGAGGTGATGTGGATATCAGGTCCCAGGAGTGTGGAAGAAGAGGAAAAGGGCTCGTCCGGGATTTGAACCCGGGACCTCTCGCACCCAAAGCGAGAATCATACGCCTAGACCAACGAGCCACAGCGACTCTTCCGCTTCTGTGTTGTCAGCGAGTTGGAGGGCGGGGGGAGGCGTCATTCGCTCGTCCCGTCAGACCTTCATCAATAAGTCAAGAAAGCCGACTGCCTTGCAGGCGAAGGGCAGTGGACGGCGCCCGGTAAGAGGGGAACAAGCGGCACAAGGCGACGCCGAGGAGGATGGGACAGCGAGGGGGATTAGCTCACATGGTAGAGCGCTCGCTTTGCATGCGAGAGGTAGCGGGATCGATGCCCGCATCCTCCAGGTGTACGCTGAGCGCTCGGTGTGCCGAAAGGTGTCCTTTAACCCCTGATCACGCCTTGCGAGGAGAGTGTGAAGCGTTTAGCAGCCACGCCCCCTTTTCATCTTCTCTCTGGCTTAAGTGCGTCTCCGCCACTCTCTTGACACTTCATGGCAGCATGTCAGAGGTCCGAGTGATGTTTTTAATGGCTGAGTGAGGGCACGATGCTGAAGCAGAGAGGCCATTTCAGCCAGAGAGACTTGTGCTAGGTGAGCTGTGAAAGACAGACTCGCGACAGAAACAAAGCCCCAAAGTCTCGGGTGAGATCAAAAGGCAAATGCAACACCCAGCAGCGGGTGTCGCAAGATTAGGGAACAGGCGTCTGAAATCCCTGTGAGGCAAACTTTCCGGCCCGGGTGCCGCAGCTGGCCTCGTTGGCGTAGTAGGTAGCGCGTCAGTCTCATAATCTGAAGGTCGTGAGTTCGATCCTCACACGGGGCAGGGCCACTCGCTTTCTTGCTCTTTTCGGACACTTGCAGCAACTATTCGCTCAGAACCACGTCTGCGTGCCTACCACGTGGAAAGCGTCACCTTTACACGGAAGAGGAGCAAAGCCGCACCCCTTTCCTACATAACCCTCACATTCAGAGTTAAGTCCACAAATTTGCCCTAACTTTCGCTGGCGCTGCTGTCAGCCTGCCCCTGTTGCCGATGAAAGGCTCACACAGCGTCATGACAGTTGCAAAACAATGTTCCACACTCCGTAAGCAACAACTTCAGTGTTTCAAGTCACCCGATATGCCGAGAGTCAAAGGAGCGCAAAACCCCAAGCGTCAAAAGACAAGATGAGTTGATGGAAAGAGCATTGAATTGAGGAGCACAAAAGTTCAGCTCGTACAATAGGCAAGGAAGGTCTATTCGTGCGTCTTCATCGCACTTGAAAGGACTGCCTTGCAGACCAAGGGCAGCGGGCGGTAAGACATGATGCCGAGAAGCCTGAAGCGAGGGGGATTAGCTCAAATGGTAGAGCGCTCGCTTAGCATGCGAGAGGTAGCGGGATCGATGCCCGCATCCTCCAGGTGCGAGTCTGGAGCTCTGGGAGCCAGGTGCTCTCCTTTAGCCTCTGCGACTTCTGATAGGTTCTCCTCCGCTCAACGTCCTTCAGCTGTCAAGCATTGAAGGGCCACGCCTCCTTCCCCACCTCAGTCTGCACCGAGTGCGTCTCCGGCATTTTCTCGTCCGATTTGGCAGCTTAGCAAATGAAAAGTATATCCGAGTGAAAACGGTGGTGAGAATACTCTCACGAATCCTTAGAAGACGTGCGTTTGATCAACGATTGCTTAACATTCACATTCGAGCCATCAAGCTCGTAGTTTTCCTTCAAATATTGAAAGCTGTCAGCGAGCACATCACGCTCTGCAGGACGGTGAAGTATTTGGAGTACTTCAACGGAAAGAAGAGCAGACAGCCCCGCAAATATGCGAGGCGCAGAGAGCGCAAGGCGAGCCCCGCACACGTTTCGGTGGCTGAGAGAGGGCGGTTTTTGCTTCTGCATTTCTCAAGTAATGGCGCATGACGACAAGCGATCGCGGTGCTCATTTACCACATAGCGGTGAGGAGTTTTCAGGACGTGTTCTTTTGAACGAGCAACGAGGTTGCCGCCTTGGACAGCTGACTGCACGCTGTCATTGTGCCACGTGATGAGGATTGACCAGGCTCCTTCAGTCATCAGTCACCTTCCATCGTTTGCCGTAAGCAGACGCTGCGAGGTGATGTGGATATCAGGTCCCAGGAGTGTGGAAGAAGAGGAAAAGGGCTCGTCCGGGATTTGAACCCGGGACCTCTCGCACCCAAAGCGAGAATCATACGCCTAGACCAACGAGCCAAAGCGACTCTTCCGCTTCTGTGTTGTCAGCGAGCTGGAGGACGGGGGGAGGCGTCATTCGCTCGTCCCGTCAGACCTTCATCAATAAGTCAAGAAAGCCGACTGCCTTGCAGGCGAAGGGCAGAGGACGGCGCCCGGTAAGAGGGGAACAAGCGGCACAAGGCGACGCCGAGGAGGAAGGGACAGCGAGGGGGATTAGCTCACATGGTAGAGCGCTCGCTTTGCATGCGAGAGGTAGCGGGATCGATGCCCGCGTCCTCCAGGTGTACGCTGAGCGCTCGGTGTGCCGAAAGGTGTCCTTTAACCCCTGATCACGCCTTGCGAGGAGAGTGTGGAGCGTTTAGCAGCCACGCCCCCTTTTCATCTTCTCTCTGGCTTAAGTGCGTCTCCGCCACTCTCTCTTGACACTTCATGGCAGCATGTCAGAGGTCCGAGTGATGTTTTTAATGGCTGAGTGAGGGCACGATGCTGAAGCAGAGAGGCCATTTCAGCCAGAGAGACTTGTGCTAGGTGAGCTGTGAAAGACAGACTCGCGACAGAAACAAAGCCCCAAAGTCTCGGGTGAGATCAAAAGGCAAATGCAACACCCAGCAGCGGGTGTCGCAAGATTAGGGAACAGGCGTCTGAAATCCCTGTGAGGCAAACTTTCCGGCCCGAGTGCCGCAGCTGGCCTCGTTGGTGTAGTCGGTAGCGCGTCAGTCTCATAATCTGAAGGTCGTGAGTTCGATCCTCACACGGGGCAGGGCCACTCGCTTTCTTGCTCTTTTCAGACACTTGCAGCAACTATTCGCTCAGAACCACGTCTGCGTGCCTACCACGTGGAAAGCGTCACCTTTACACGGGAGAGGAGCAAAGCCGCACCCCTTTCCTACATAACCCTCACATTCAGAGTTAAGTCCACAAATTTGCCCTAACTTTCGCTGGCGCTGCTGTCAGCCTGCCCCTGTTGCCGATGAAAGGCTCACACAGCGTCATGACAGTTGCAAAACAATGTTCCACACTCCGTAAGCAACAACTTCAGTGTTTCAAGTCACCCGATATGCCGAGAGTCAAAGGAGCGCAAAACCCCAAGCGTCAAAAGACAAGATGAGTTGATGGAAAGAGCATTGAATTGAGGAGCACAAAAGTTCAGCTCGTACAATAGGCAAGGAAGGTCTATTCGTGCGTCTTCATCGCACTTGAAAGGACTGCCTTGCAGACCAAGGGCAGCGGGCGGTAAGACATGATGCCGAGAAGCCTGAAGCGAGGGGGATTAGCTCAAATGGTAGAGCGCTCGCTTAGCATGCGAGAGGTAGCGGGATCGATGCCCGCATCCTCCAGGTGCGAGTCTGGAGCTCTGGGAGCCAGGTGCTCTCCTTTAGCCTCTGCGACTTCTGATAGGTTCTCCTCCGCTCAACGTCCTTCAGCTGTCAAGCATTGAAGGGCCACGCCTCCTTCCCCACCTCAGTCTGCACCGAGTGCGTCTCCGGCATTTTCTCGTCCGATTTGGCAGCTTAGCAAATGAAAAGTATATCCGAGTGAAAACGGTGGTGAGAATACTCTCACGAATCCTTAGAAGACGTGCGTTTGATCAACGATTGCTTAACATTCACATTCGAGCCATCAAGCTCGTAGTTTTCCTTCAAATATTGAAAGCTGTCAGCGAGCACATCACGCTCTGCAGGACGGTGAAGTATTTTGAGTACTTCAACAGAAAGAAGAGCAGACAGCTCCGCAAATATGCGAGGCGCAGAGAGCGCAAGGCGAGCCCCGCACACGTTTCGGTGGCTGAGAGAGGGCGGTTTTTGCTTCTGCATTTCTCAAGTAATGGCGCATGACAACAAGCGATCGCGGTGCTCATTTACCACATAGCGGTGAGGAGTTTTCAGGACGTGTTCTTTTGAACGAGCAACGAGGTTGCCGCCTTGGACAGCTGACTGCACGCTGTCATTGTGCCACGTGATGAGGATTGACCAGGCTCCTTCAGTCATCAGTCACCTTCCATCGTTTGCCGTGAGCAGACGCTGCGAGGTGATGTGGATATCAGGTCCCAGGAGTGTGGAAGAAGAGGAAAAGGGCTCGTCCGGGATTTGAACCCGGGACCTCTCGCACCCAAAGCGAGAATCATACGCCTAGACCAACGAGCCACAGCGACTCTTCCGCTTCTATGTTGTCAGCGAGCTGGACGACGGGGGGAGGCGTCATTCGCTCGTCCCGTCAGACCTTCATCAATAAGTCAAGAAAGCCGACTGCCTTGCAGGCGAAGGGCAGCTGTCTCAGGACAGCGGTAATATCCTAATAATCGCAGGTTTAGCAGCAGGAGTGTGCTGATCTCCAGTTTATTTTGGTTTCTGAGCTCCACCCTTTCCAGGATTAATAACTGAATGGCTTCCCCTTAAAAACCCAATTTCTACTTGTGTCCAAGTTCTTCTTCGGTCCTTGTATTGCTGTAGAGTTGAAAAAAACTGCCCTGAGCTGTCTGGGTCACAGTCTTTCAGGACTGAATATTTGAAAGACATTTCCATGCTTTTCTGGTCAGACAGAACAGACAATTACTGTGTTTTTCAATAGCTGGCTTATAAAGCAACTAGAAATTGCCACGTGATCAGCAAAAAAGAAGACTAACAGAATTCAGACCTTGACCCTAAGGTTCTTAGATAAATGTTTATGTTAGAAACAATGATAATTCTGGGATATAAGCAGAAGCACATAAGCTAGTATTTGCAGTGGAAATAATGTATTTACAGTACATTATTTAAATAATGGTTATATTGTACATCCATCCGTATTCTAACCACATCATCCAATTCAAGGTTGCGTAGGAACTGGAGCCTATCCCAGCAAGCAAGGGACGCATGGTAGTACTGGGGCCCTGTGTTCATTTCCTATAATATGATGGATTGGCGACATGTACATGGTCTATCTTGCCTTGTGCCTGTTGCTTGCTGGGATAGGCTCCTGCATCCCTCACAAACCCTGTTCACGATAATATGGTTTAGAAAATGGATGCATGATTGTGATATGATTGTTTACTATCGGTGTTTTGATTCTTGTCCAGTTTCATATTACGAAACAGTGTTCTAGTTTACCACAGTGAACAAAACATGTGGTCACAATTGGAAATGTTGCGTGACATTTTCATCACTGACTCAGATTCTTTTGTTTTCTTTTTTGTTTTCTGACTAACACATTGATAGGCAGTCGAGTTTCAATTCAGCAGTGTTCTCTGACAATGCTTTTGTTTGTTTTCTCCTAGAGCATGGAGCACGCCAGGAAAGAGCCAGATCCTGAAATTGAGCTTGAGGACTGGGAATTACGTTGCTCTTCTCATTTGAATCTTAGTGCGAAAGCGATTTCAGAATTCTACAGCCGCAGTCTGAAAGCAGCTGTCAAAGACAACACACGGGGATATGATTACAAAATGAGGAGCGAACTGGCCAGGCTGAAATCGTTTGAGAGCTATCCCTCTCTTTCCCCCTTTGCGCCTGAAGAGCTGGCCGGTGCTGGGTTCTTTTACTTTGGATATGGATCGGCTGTGCAGTGTTTCTGTTGTGGGGTTGTCGTCACTATCGCAAGCTTTCAAACCCCCACACAGTTGCACCAAAAATACCAGGAGGACTGTGCGTTCCAGAAGGGGCTGGAAGTGGGAAACATTAATAAGTACGACATCCGGGTCAAAGGTCTTGAAAGCAGTGGTCCAGTAGGTTATACAGAAGACAGCGAGAGGCTTGGGACTTTCAGCAACTGGCCCTTTTACTGCGAGACAGAGCCAGCTGTGCTGTCTGACTGTGGATTTTTCTATACTGGTAAGATCCTGAATTGATTCTAGGTTAGTGATTTGAATTTATTAGAAGTAAATTTGAACCTAGAATGCAGAGGAAGACCCTCTTCAGTAGTCGAGGGAGAGGATGTTTTAAAGTAGTTTTATTTTTAATGTCTTTATTTCACAGCGTGCTTTCCTTAGTTAACTGAAGTCTGTTCCCCGGTAACAGTTTGGCGATGTGAATGATGTAAGGAGCAGGAGGTGTTAGGTGAATGCTGGACATTTGTGCAGGCTTTCTGATTCTGGGTAGGGCTCCCTTGAAGCGTAGCTCCGGACCCAATGCAGATGGTATAATCTGGAAGTACAGATGCAGCCATTCAAAATGCACGGTACGAACCTGTACCGTGGGCATCTACGCATGCGCCACCGCGCCCTACCGCGGTATGTGATTGGCTGGCCAAAATGACCGACGGGGCACTCGTGGTGCGTTGGTTGGTTGTGGAAAGATTTAATCATTTAATCTCTTTACTGTGCTCGTTTTAATCCGCTTAGTATTGAATATTTATATGGAATTTTACCACTAAAGGGAAATTTTAGTAGCTGAGCATAAAAAGAATAGGAGCATAACGCATCTAAAGGTCATAAACGATATTAATTTAGGAACATAAACATATTATGTAAACTGTGTATTGCTGGTCTTGGTATTTTAAAGAAAAAATACACACCAGTATTCCATTTCTCCCTAAACATTTTAAGCATCAAAGTCTTACATGTGGTTATTTCGGAAACGTTTTTACGTGCTCCTTGCTCCCTCTGATGATGTTACTGACCGTTTATACAATATATAGTACTTTGTGAGAAAAGTGATAGTTTTAAGCTTTTCTGCGAATACACTCGATATTGGAGTAAAGAGAAGCATACTTTTAGAATTTGATTAATAGGGAATATAATATGGAATCGCGTATCTAAAGAAATTAATAACGGTATAACTATATTCATGTACTGTTGCACAAATAGTAGTATAAGACTTTCCATTGAGCTATGCTCATCACATGACTCCCTTGGTGGTGTGATCGCTTAAGTGACTGAGCTGTAATCCTGAGGTCAAGTGTTCAAACCCAGCTGTTGCCTTTTGTTTTCTTTTAACAAATAAAAATGTCTTTGAAAAACTAAAATAGCAAATATTATCATCATTATATTGACATTTTTATATTTCTAAATCTCACAACATGTTCGTACTGTCTGTACACAGTGGTAGGGCGCAAATTTACTTGAGCCCAAAAGCCCTACTTTAATGAGCAAAGTTATCGTATTTCTCACTCTCTCTCACTCTCTCTCTCTGTGTCTACATTGTAAAGGAACCAGTTTCACAGGTATTTTCAAAGTAGAATAAGGGCAAGTCCACCTCCCCCACTCACATGTTTTCTTAGAAAAAGATTCACAACACGAAGCTGTGTGTCAGTCTTCTGTGTAAAAAAAAATCGGTTTGACCACCATGGGTGCTGGTTTTAAGACGCTGCTGAGTAAAGGAATTTTCCTACTGTCAGCAGTATTGTGTATATAGTTGACCCTTACCTGAATGAAAACAGGACATAAAGAAAGGGTTTCAGAAATCAAACAAAGCTTTATTCCTTTGTTTTTGTGGTCTGGGTAATTGGAGGCTATGCTGTTATGCTTCCTATGGTGATATACGAGTTTTTCACATGAAGTCGTATTGAGCAGTATTTCTCGCATTGTGAACGTGTGTACACAGCGGTCCCCCTGGGTTCCAGTTAGTGCGTAATTACGCATCGATGAAAAACCGGAGGTTTAAAAAAAGAGAATTAGTTCACTGATAGTTTTATGTGGAGACTGTGAACATTTTCACATGTCGTGGTCTTTAAAATGCATTTGGTTTGAAGGCTTTCTGTGTTTCCCTTCCAAAGATATGGACAGATGAATATTCGAGCGTGGTAAAAAACATGGCTTAAAAACGACATATACAGCTATATAATCAATGTACTGTAATCAATATTTAATCATAATAATATAATAAATATATAATTAAATAGAAGACCGTGGAAGAGGTTGCGCCTGCTCTTGATTTTGCTGTTCGTTCTGTGGCTGCAGGTGTTAAGGATCACGTGCAGTGCTTCTCCTGCGGAGGCCGGCTGGGAGACTGGGAGGTGGCCAGTGACCCCTGGAGGGAGCACGCCAAGTGGTTTCCAGAGTAAGCGATGCGGATTCGCTGTGTTTGACGACAGGGAGGAGAAAGAGCACACCCAATAGCACTTTAATCACTTCCAGGTCATCGCATCAATTTCAGTTCCCCTTTATCCAGTTCAGGGTTCCAGTGGCTCAGAGCAGCAGTGCCAACCCCTGCGCCCCCTGTGCTGCCCTGCCCTCCGCTTCAGGTGCTGAGGTGTAACTTCTAAAGTCTGTGACCATTGACACTGAGCATCAAAAGAAACTAGAACCCTGAATGCCTGCAAGCTTCAGAAAAAAAACAAATATCAGGTTTCAAGATATCTACTATACAGATTTTGGATATTGATTAAAACTTTGTCCTCTTCTTATTTCATCATTCATGGCTGTCTAGGACGCACTGTACTTGAGTGACTTTGCCTGTTCCACTAGCGCTCAGCCACCTCATTACATCTTGGAACCTGGAAGCTGGAGTCGGTCACCTCTGGTGCACCTGCCTGCAGTGGAGCAGAGTCCTCTGTGACAATGGCCTTTGTGTGGACTGATAAGAGCCTGAAACAGATCTGCCTAAACAATATGAGTGTCTAGTCACTACAGAGCTCTTGAGTGCACTTTAGTACTTTGTTCAGGCCCTGAGAGCACTGCTGCACATGTTACAGGCTCGTTTCAGTGTGACCGAGTTCCAGGAGCACAACACGCGTTACTCACCTCTTTAGCCATCAATCAAGCCTTTGTGTGGATTTATGGGAGCCTGTAATGCAGACCTGCCAATACACTATGAGTGACACTACAGAGGTCTATTTGTAGTGACTGATGGCAGCTTGATTGCACTGTCCTCTGGGAGCCCATGTGTTGTACACCTTACAGGCTCATTTCAAAGTGACTGTGTGCAACACGTTACACAAAGAGCTTGAGAAAACAGCTGCCTTCAGAGATGAGATGCATGCAGTAAATGCCCTACTTAAAAAAACTTACAAAACCCCAGAGGAAGTTTGTGGGACACACTGAGACAGTGTGTTGTCTAGAGCTGAGAGATCACTGAACAGCTTTGCACTTATCCTCCATAAAGGACATAATGGACAGGAATGGGACTGACACCCAAAAGACAGTATGTGTAACCTGGTACCCAAAATAATAGAGTTTGTGATGTTCCCATCTTTTTTATATTTGGTTCCAAGGAAAGAGCCACAGGGGCAGCAAAATGGTAGAATCTGTGTTACTGTGTTACAGTGTAGTAAAGCCAATCTCCCATCAGAACAAAAGCTTTTCTCCAGTTTGAAAGTCTAGCTGACTATGACTATTCTCTCTTGATACTAATACCAAAGCTGCTAATATTCTGCAAAACGAGAGTATCCTCTGTCTCTCTAATACATTACATTGACTCATCCTCACGGAGGGGCTTTATATTCTGGACCCCAGGAAGAGATGCACACAAACACAGGAAGACCATGCAAACTCCACACACATAGAGCCCCAGGAAGTTAGCCCAGGGCCCCAGCGCTATGCAACAGTAATGTTATTCAGTGCCACCAGCAAACTCCAAAGTGCAGTAGTCAGCAGTGTTGATTCTGATGAAAAATTAAGTGAGAAATATTCAGTTGATTTTCTTTTCTAACCGAAAAATATAATTTTTCTTCGTAGGTGTGACTACCTCCATAGCAGACTCTCAGAAAGGGAGATTTTAGAACATATCCGTTCATATGTTGGATTCCACGGAATAACGGTATGGGTACACAGTACATAAGATTTTTTGTTATCAGGTTCAAACTGTTTTACTTTTTATTTCAGTTTACTTAATATTTTTGTATTTTCAAAATATTATGTAATTTTGATCTGCTATGGTAATCATATATGGGATGAAATCATAGTATTTGATTTATTTAAATAGCATGTTAAAATAACAAATCTCAACCATTTTTCCATGATGGTCAAAAGCTGTCTGTTTGTCATGTGAAAATGAACTCTTCAAACTGACCCTTTTGAAATTTTGCCTTTAAATCCACAACAGTGTGTAAGATATTCATTGGAATCTAACATGGTTTCTTCGTCTTATTTGGTTTGAAGATGCTACCTTTTCAGGAATATTATTTTTCATTAATTATGCTGTTACTCTTTTTTATGTGACTATAGGCCAAACATTACTTTGTCGACAAAGTGAGTGAAGAAACTGAGATAGCAGAGCAGAGTCAGAAAGGTGAGTACAGAATGACTGGTCTAGCAAAGACTACCTGGAGAACCTGAACTTTACTCCAGACTCAACAGGATTTAGAATTATTATTTCAATCCATCCATTTTTTAACTGCTTCAGCCAGTACAGGGTCATGGGAGAGCAAGAGCCAATCCCAGCAAGCAACAGGTGCAAGACCTGCCCAGGCACACACCCTGGACACCCAGTCCATCACAGGGGACACACACTCACAGCAGGGCCAGTTTTCCCAGAATCCAGTTCACCTACCAGCATGTCTTTGGTACCCCAGGAGTTGAACCTCTGGCTCAGTGTTGCTTGCCAGCAGTGCTCACCCCTGCGCTACCATACGCTCACCAAGGCCATTTCCGTCCCCACAGCCTCGTCAGAAGAGATCCTTCGTAGCATATTTGAGAATGAGTGCTCTCGAATGGAGTCCTACTTCCAATGGCCAAGCGACTCAGCTGCAGTCCCATCCAAACTGGCGAAAGCTGGCTTCTTCTACACAGGTGAAGGATGGTAATTTAAAAATCTAAAAACGCCAACACTGACATCTTGCATCTGTGCTCACCCAATGTCAGGCTTTTTATACATATCAGTTTAGTAACAATTTTGTTATTTTTAATAGAAACACTGGTGTGCTCATCCCATATATAATCACAACTGTTTTTTCTAAAGTCTGCTGTTCTTATCTTTTTATCAGTGTTTTTGTTGCGGAATTAGTGGACAAATTTAATTTTGGTGTGGCTGGTAATTTTAAATCAATCGATCAGTCTTTTGTTTTCTCTAGAGCCCTTTGTAAAAGAATGCCACAGAGTGCCTTACAGATTGCTATAGCAGGTAAACGGCACCTGACCATGTGGCCAGGAAAGAGAAGAAAACAACCCCCCCCCGTGGGTGACAAGAAACCTCTGGAGGTCCCAGGCCCCAGTGGCGACGCCCCCCACCCCTCCTTCCCCTAATGAGTTTTTTGGCACATAGATCATATTAAACCTGGGTCCACTATGTACCACTGTGTTCTGCTTGGTATGTGATGTTTTTAGCGGATCACTTAAATAAGGGGGCTCTAGACCCTTTAGTGTTTTGTGGAGAAGAAGAAATGCTTTAAAGTCTGTCCTAACACAAACCAGGAGCCTCTGTGTGGATGCTGAAATTGAAGAGTTGTACTCTTGTTTTTTTATTCAAGTTGAGAGACACGTTTCAACATTTTAAACACGGTGAAGTCTGGATATAGTGCAGTCTTCTGTACCAGACAGCAGCAGGTTACAACAGTCTGGTCTCTGTAGAAAAGAAGTCAATCTTGTAAAGATCTTTCTGATGTGTCGATGTAACTTAAAAATGTATGTGTAGGTGAAGAGGAAACTGTTCAGTGTTTTCAGTGTGGTGGGAGGATTTCACATTGGCCTGAAGGAGCTGATCCAGTACAGGAGCATCAGAAGATCTTCTCACAGTACGTTATTCTTCCACAGATAAAAGAGATTTCCTTTTATCTATAGATAAAAGTTGCTACCTCCGCTCAAATCCACCTGTCAAACACCTGTAATAAAACATCTAACTGCAGTTATTAATGTCCTGCAGCACTGAGTAGCCTAAGCCATTTTCTACAAGTTTTGACTTTCAGAGACGCAAATTTTTCTTTGCGCATATCAGTCTGTGAGCTTGAGAATGGAAGCAGCTAGACGTATAGAATTGTAAATCTTTTTGCATCTATCTGTAATGGGATTGAATTTCCTCAGGAAGGATTTTTAAGGCCTTTACATATCTTTATAAAGTGTCAAGATACCTCATTAATCTTATGTTATTAATACACAAATAAACGTCTGCTTTCAGATGCCAATATGTTATTAACATCGGTCAAAATCCTCAACAAAGTGAGACTGCCGTTAGCCTCAAAAAGGTAAGGGTTTGGATAGCTTTTAAAACTTCCACCTTTCCGTCTTGATTATTCAGCTCTGATCCTTGGAGTGCTATCTGTTTCCAACTTGCTCAGAATCAGCCGGAGCACTAAAAAGACCTGAGAGGTACTGAGATCAAAGGGAGGATTAGCAGATGACTTCCGACAATTCAAAAATCCTGAGTTTCCAACTGCTTGTTTTCAGTTCCCCACCCTCTTAATTACCTAACTGAAGGCTTAATTTAAATAACGTGTTGATGCATTGGAGTATTTTTAGAAGTTTTATTTTTCTACCCAAAATTTTGGAATCTGAGATTACTTATGAGTAAGTGTTAAAAGCGACCAGACGTTGTCATTTCAAATTAATCCTATTGCTGAGTCAGTAAATGATTCAAGTGTGTAACTGAAAGCTTGGTTGGAACAAAATCCAGTTCCAACCATCAGCACAGTGATTGGAGAGTGATTAGAGAACCTGTCTTGATTTAAAAACTTAAAACCTTAATCAGAAAACTTTCTTCCCACTCATTGCAAAATTCTATGAAAAACAGGAACACAAAGACGTATGCAAAATCCAGCTAAATAATAATATTAAATGGTGAAAAAGAAAGAAGCTAGAATCACTATCAGGAAAACAGGGCATCAGGAAATTTTGGGGATTTTCCAAGATGTTATTTTAGAGGCATCAGGCTAAAAGACCAAATACTGTAAATCACTAAGCTTAGAGGAAACATCAGATATCACTCAGGAAGTGAAAGTGCATGAAACATTTGAGGTATCAAGTGATATCATGAAAGGAAGACATGAAAAGAAATATTGGCACAAAGTTTCCCAGATATCATCAGTGATTTCAGGGCTTTATTTTAGATTAGCATTTGAGAAAATAATCTAGGAAACTAGTTGTCTTTCAGCGTGTATCGGTGTATTTAGAGATGCCTGTCTTCTCTTTGTAAGGAGCACAATCAAGATACTGGTGTTTCTGCCCAGCTTCTCCTGTCGTCTTCCACAGGTAGTAAATAGTTTATTTGGTATTTGACAATACTTGGGTCAGAACTCATGTATTTGTCTCTGTGAGCTGTATTCTACTCACTCATACCTTATTTATTTTTGTGTCACTCTATAGTGGCAGCAGCATTGGGAAAAATATACAGTACGTTTCCTGCAGTTCATTTGTAAATGTCTTGCACGGTGTATAGTTCAGTTTCATTTTACTGATGAATTTACCAGCTCGTAGGATTAACATGCAATTCAAGAAATCATTATGCAAGCTTGGTTCAGTTGTCTTTTATTTAATCATTATTTCAGAGTCTCGGCTGGAATTAAATATGTTGGAGAAGAAAGCCAGGAATCTGCAATTCCTCCTCAAGAAGGCCTACGCAACCAAGGAGTTCAGCAGGTCCTTCCCGTTCTCCGATATCCATATTCCTTTTGATATCCGCCTGCTGTACACGCAGGTAGTCATGGAGACGAAGGACTTCAGGAACATTCCTCTTGCTCGGGTCACTCTGCCTGAAGTGCTGAGAGACCTGCGAAACATCACAGTGTTAGAGGGCCAGTTAGGGAGTGGGAAGACAGCCTGTCTGAAAATGATAGCTATGCTCTGGGCTCAGGGGGCGTGTCCCGTTCTGAGGCGATTTGAATTAGTGTTTTATATTCCCTTGAACTGTGCCCCTGAAAAACTCAGCGTGACTGAAATACTTAGGGATCATCTTCTCAAAGAGGAGCTGGGTATTTCAGAGTCAACCTTCCGGGAATTGATCCGTCATTATCGAGAACGTGTCCTGTTCCTGCTTGATGAATTTGGGAAGGATGCAAGTCCTCTTCCCATGCTGATAGAGGAGTTGATTCATCGGACCCACTTGTGGAAAATCCCAGTAATCGTTGGTGTAAGAACCCAAAGCCTTTACCTTATCCGGAAGCATGCTGAGCTCCTGATCGCTATCCTAGATTTTCCTCTGCATGGCACCATTAGCATCTTACGGAGTGTGCTGTCTTTTAACATGGTCCAAGTGGAGGATGTTTACAAAAGATTATATACATTCCCTGCCTTCTGCCCCATCATCAAGACCCCCCTCTTTGGGTTAGCAGCCTGTGTGTCAAGGATTAAGATCCCCAACAGAGAGTTTACCAGCATCTGCCTCCTCGACTGCTACCTGCAGTTCATAAGGAAAGACTCCGCTGGGCAGACGGGTGTCTGCGTCGACACGGTGTCCAGCGTGGGGGAGCTCTGTCTGAGAGGGCAGTTCCATGGGCAGTTTGAATTCACAGAGGCTGACCTTCTCCAGGCGGGAGTGAAGGAGCCAGAGGCCCTCAGGCTGGGGCTTCTGAACAGACTCACAGCCCAGAGAATCCAGCCAGTGTATCGGGTCTTTCACGTCTGTTTCCAGGAGTATCTGGCCGCGGTGCGCATGAACGAGCTCATGACCTCCAGCGTCCCTGAGGAGAGGGAACAAAGTCAGAAATACTTAGAAGAGATTGATTCTTTAGCTACTTTTTTATGCTTTGGGCATTTCCTTACCTTCACCTCTACAAGGTCAGAAAGAGCAGCTACAATCGTCACGGACCATACACTGAACAGGATTAACAAGAACGCTGCTTTTAGTGCTGACGAGGCAATCAAAGCGTTCCATACTCATCACCCTGAGATCCGGGTTTATATTGATACTTTCCTGCATGCTATGAATGCCGCCCCAGATTTACGCACCACTGTTACAGATACTTTTCTCTTCGACCAGGTTTTAAGAATGCTGATTGACTCCCTGTATTTACCGTCCTGTTCGCCAATAATCACAGAGGGCATGAAAGGGAAAAGCTTTCTCATCAACCAAATTCCATTACACGGACTGTTTTATTTCATAAATCAGTATCCAGAGAGCATTAAGGGGATCAAGAGCTTTCACCTCCATTTTTTCAAGGAAATTACCTATTTCAATGAGAATGAGGATCGCTTTCAAATAACAGAACCACCGGCTGTTGAAGAGGAGTTCGCTGGTTCATTTCGTGATCCTGAGAGATTGAGAATGAAAAAAAGGACATTAAATCATTTGTTTAATTTGGCAATCAGTTTTTTCTCTGCTCCCATACCTGAGGAGTTTATTGATGTGCTGTGTTCGGCTTACAACAGACATGAATATAAAATCCCCCTTCTGCACGTGACCATCGTGCAGATGAGACAACTGGCGGAAAAAGAGCTGGAAAACTTGAGCCTGTTGTTCTTCCTGTCAGACTCTGTGGTTCTGGATGTCCTGGACAGTTCAGGAATAGTTCAAGAACTGCATCTTGTTCTGGAAAAATATGCAGCAAAGGTCAAGAGGTTGCTTGTGTTATCCAAACGAATGAGTGAAGAAGAACAGGCAATTCTTGCCTCACTGACCAATTTGAGGTCCTTAACACTATTTTGCATGAAAGCAGACATTCCAGGTAAGAGGTCAGTGGTGTTGTAACGGTGTGGTCAGCAGGCCCGGATCAAGTGTCAGGAAACTCTGTTTCAAGGACATCTTGACTGTTTCAGAAGGGATAAGGATGCTTCTCTTCATTCAATAACAAAGATACCTACTGAATTTCTAAACACATTGCAGATCTTTTCTACGTAGGCTATGTTATTTAAGTTATTTAAAACTCTGAGAATTTGTTTTTATGTTTATAAGAATCCATGGGAATCAGACTGCTGTAGTATGTTCAATGTACAGAACAGTCTGCCATCATGCTGTGTCGGATTATTTTAGACTCACACGTTAGCATTGTGCTTTCAGCAGTGAGGAAAAACAATGCTTAATTAGCATCTTAGTAATAAGAATAATGTGTAATTTTCTAAATGCACTTAAAAATCCCTGTAACTCAGGTATAATTTAGATCTAATATATCAAATAGTGTGGTGTAGAATAGCTTTCCTCATGAGCTGGACAGCTTTCTGACCTTTTTTATTTGGCAGCTAGTAGTACAGGGTCGTGAGGAAGCCAGAGCCTATCTAGCAACAGGGGTAAGGCAGGATACACCCTGGATGGGATGCCAGCCCACTGCAGAGCAGACAGATACAAGCATACATGCACACTCAGATCGGGGTCTGTTCACCTTCCAGCACTGCCAGTGGACTGTGGGAGGAAACTGCATCACCTGGAGGAAGCCCACATGAGCTCAGGGAGACATGCAAACTCCATGCAGACAGCACTGAAATTGAACCCAGGGCCACTGTGCTACAAGGCTAACCCTAACCCTGAACTGGAATAAGTGGTTAGGAAAAGGGTGGATGGATGAGTCAGACCAACAAAGATCTGTTGGAATGAATGGCTACTCCTGACCAAGACTGGGAAGCACTGTTTTTTAGGTGATCAAAACATGATTCCGAAAATATTGTGCCAGAGCAAACAAATATGGGCGTTTGGACTGCATTTTCTTCTAAAACATCAAACCATTTTGTCTTTAAAAACACTTAACATGACCGAACAGATGTGTTCCTTGGAGCAATACGAATGCAAAAAACATTGCTGCATGAATCTAAATATCTGCCTTAACTGCATTTCATCTAAAATTTCCAAACTCATTTATGTAATCAACTACAGCCTTCCCTTTATAGATTCGATAGTGTGTGACAAGTAGAAGCTACATTAATGCTTACAAATAACCAAAATGTAAGTCTTACAAAAGTGCTGATGAAAAGTTAAAGGACGAAGGAATAGAATGCACTTTGGGTGTTGTCACAGCATTGTTTGAAAAGGCACAAGCAGATAAATTAAGAATGCAAAGACCAAAATGAATCAAGGTAAGGACAATGCTGAGGTCAAATCAATATACAGTAATTATTATTGGGAAAAATCCTACTGTATTATTGCAACGTGATTGCACTGCCCTGCTTGGTGAAAGAACCAGCAGCTCTGGTTTTCAGGAGGAGTGGCCAGTCATCGTCTGCACCAGTAACAGTATGAAGCTGCTGATTTTTTTGTTTCGTTTTTTTGTTTCTGTTTTAGCGTGGCTTTTCGCACATTTCCCACTCTTGTCCAGCTTTGTATTGGAAAGTGACTCCTGTCCTGGGTTGGAAGGCATCATCGGCGCCCTGCCTTGCGCTAGCCTGCAGGAGCTCAAACTGGGCTGCATAGTGTTTACCGATTCTCAGCTGAGCTCTTTTGGTGAGCCGTTTCCTTCTGCCAATGAGTCTGCGCCATGTTCTTATGGATCACATTCCAGATTGTTGTTCTAGCAGTTCTTATCCAGCGGGTTTTATAGAGGTTATCAAAACTAGTCACCCTGGCCTAGACTTTTTCACATATTACTGACAAAATAATGTCAAAATAAAAACAAAGGTCTACAGCTCATCCCAAATCAATTGGAAATATAAGACAGAATGTAACTTGCATGAGTAGTTAACTGCTTTTGCTATGAAACACTTGAATCCAGGGCATTATCCTCAACAACATGCCTGGGAATCTTGTTCTGCACTCTCATAGTTTCCTTCTGTGCTCTTTGGTTCACATTTCACTGTTCATTCTGAAGATGCCCAGCCAGAGTTTCTATTTCATTTTCATTTGCAATTACTGTTCAGAGCGTCTGACCATTTGTTTTTCACTTGGAAGACGTATTTTACAGTGTGTAAATAAAGGTAAAATAAATTGTGATTTTAGGTTTATTTCTCCTGCACAACCTTTTCACAGATCAAACTGTTCAGAGGGTATTCTATTTCTGGACTTAATAGAAGAGAAAATGTAAGAGTTGTAGTTGTGATCTCTGCTAATTGTAAAGTTTTGTTTTTTTCTCAGTTGCACAGCTGGGGAGATTCACAAATCTGAAAGTGCTGAAGCTGTGTAATGAAGTGTTTGACTCTGTGGAAGTAATGCCAGCTTTCGGTAGGTGGAAACTGACTTGGCGAAAGGCCAGGCACTTCTCGCTGAGTTACTGAAGCTTTCATGTGAACCACTCGTCTTATTGACAATGAGACTGTAACATATTCATGATTTGATCTTAAGTTCTATGACTTTTTTAATATAGGCTAATTGATTGGTTGATATGCAGTTCAGCTCCAATTTCTTCGAGATGTTGGGCATGATTGTGTTGACCTAAAATCAGTTTGCTTGCTCTGCATGGGTGGCACGTTGGCTCCCTGGGGTGTATTGTTGGGACATTGGCATTGCCTGTCATTGCATTAGCAGTTCTGGAGCCATGGGTTTAATTCTGGACCTGGGTTCTGTCTGTGGGGAGTTTGCATGTTCTCTTCGGTTTAGTGTGGGTTTCTTTCAGATGCTCTGGTCTCCTCCCACAGTCCAAAGACATGCTGGTAGGTTATATAGATCTGTGCACATCTAGATACATCCAGGATGTATCTGCCAGGCACCTGTTTCTTGCTGGGATAGACTCCAGCTGCCACGCAGCCCTATACCGGATAACATGGCTAGTAAATGGATTGATGAATTTGGTTTACAGAATTATCAATTTTTAAAAATACACCGCATAGATATTGTATTGTATGTGTGCCTATAAAACATTTAAGTATCTACAGCTGGCATCTATATGTGCCCTGCAATGGAAAACCAAATGATGAAAACATTTGACTGTCCATTGGACTTGTTGTAACAGTCTTGAAACACAGGCTAATGCAGAGAAACAGACATACAGACATAAGGCTCAGAAACAGCACTGTTTATTCATAGTCCAGGGAAATAAAAAACTCCAAAGTAAAAGCCTAACTCTTTTTCAGTCCCTCACTATCAGGAGTGGGCAGCTAAGCTAATTGCCCTCCTCAAAGAACCGAACAACTCTTAACTCCAGTCTCTCTCTCTCTGTGACTCTTCACCAACAAAAAACATTTCCTTGAGTCTCTTCATACTAAACACTTCCTTGCAGCTCTGTCCTCTGTGTCTTTCTCTTGGTCCCTCAGATGCACAAAGCCTAACGGAGGATCTGCCGTCTGTCTTCAAATGGCAGAAAGCACAGCAACTGACTTTTGGAAGCTTGAGCTTCCTTCTCTGTGATCTGACACCTGACCAATAATCTTCCACCAGCAGGTCAAGGGTCAAGTGACAGCGGGCAGCAGCTCACACCCCACAGCAGTCTGGGAAATGTGGTCCAGACAAGAACCTCCAGTTTGTCTTGACTCACTCCCCTCTTGCACATATTTGTACAGTACGTATAGTAAAGAGACTGAATGTCCTGAAGGGATAGGCCGTCCTGAAAAGAGCTGAGTAAAGTGCTGCTAATTATCTGTGTTCTCAGCTTGTGCACTGCAGAAACTTAAAAACCTTGAAGTCTTGCATCTGCCATTTGGAAGAGGCATGAAGGAGGCAGCTGAGATGATTATTAAAGCTTGTCAAACTCTGCCGTGTTTGAGGTCCCTTCGAATGCACTCCTGTTTGAACGATGACAGTCTTGTCACATTTGGTAAGTTGTACCAAGATCCTTTACGTTTAGAATAGATCTGCAACAGAATAAGTGCTTGTTATGACAAGCCTACTGTATGATTTTCAAATGGTGTAAAAATAAGAACTAAATCAAACCTGTCAGTGCTGGGGCCCTGGGTTCAGTTCCTAAGATGCTCTCTGTGTGGCATTTGTATGTTCTCTCTGTGTTGATGTGGGCTTCCACGCACATGCTGGTAGGTTAATTAGCCTAAGTCAAGAGTGTGTGTGCGTCTGCCCTGTAATGAACTGGTGTGCCATCCAGGGAGTATCCTGCCCTACGCCTGTTGCTTGCTGGGATAGGCTCCAGCTCCCCTGTGACCCCATGTGGGATATTCTGGTTAGGAAGTGGATGGGTCACAGAACGCAGCCAGAAGGTTCAGAAACAGTACTCTCTACTTTATCATATTTTTTGTTTTCTATGTAATTTTTCAAATACATTGCTTAGGATGCATCGTACAGTATGTCTGTTAAAAAACATTCAAAACATCTAAATAAAGTAAGTGCTTTTAGTTATTTTAATCAGGCATAGGAAATCATAAAATTGAGCTTTTTCTAATTTTTGATAAGCTTCATGCCAGAATTGTTATCCTATTGATTTAGGATTGTTGTAATAAAACAGTAGTTCTGTTTCTAACAATAGTGCATTTCATTTTTCAATGCAATTGAAGATTTATTATTAGAAATATAAACAACATGGTAGTATTAGTATTCTAAAAAAATAATATTGTTTAAACCTATCTATCAGGAAAACATTATCTTGGTTGATACTACTGTTTTTAAACAGTAAAAATAGATTTTCATGGTAATGCTATATCAAATTTAGATAACTAATTTGTGGAAATGACATTCAAATGAATTAAAATGCTTGATTAGCTGCCCTTACCTACAGCTGCAATACCACAACTGTATTCCATGTAGTAAACAAATATAAATCTATTTTTTAGCAAAGGCAACCCAAAATGGCCATTTCCTTGGACTTCATAAACTCATTATAGACCACAGCATCAACACCACAGAAAGAGGCTGGCAGGAATTGTTCCACTGTCTGGGGCGCCTGAGTAACCTGGTGAAGGTGGACATCTCCAGACCCGTGTCTCATCTGATGAAACCTTCTTCCCGCCTGGTCGTCGCCTTTGTGAGGGCCATCGCGCAGCTCCCCAGAATCCAGCATGTTCTTCTGCTGGGCTGGCTGCTGGACGAAATGGACCGGAAGCTGTTCAAAGACATGAAGAAGAGGCATCCTCAGTCACGACACATTAGTTTGACCTACAAGATCCACGTTCAGCCAAAGATTGTAGAGAGCGTTTGAGCTTTAGTTGGCAACACGTACTGTACCACAACTTAAACAATAAGAAATCCATCCCCTTTCAACCATCGCTTTCAGACGCTGTTGGCACCCGGTGAAGTACAGGTGTACTTGAAATGAAATGAGATGTGTACTTGTACTAATTAACTGCTGTCTCGATGTTTTTCTATTATTGGAAAATAAGACTGCAAAACCTGAAACCTCTAAATATATTATTATTAATTATATTTACATTTCCCTGTGCAAGGTCTGAAACAACTCCTTAGGCCTTGCAATCTAACACTG
Organism: Lepisosteus platostomus; assembly: GCF_059453375.1. Classification (NCBI taxonomy): domain Eukaryota; kingdom Metazoa; phylum Chordata; class Actinopteri; order Semionotiformes; family Lepisosteidae; genus Lepisosteus; species Lepisosteus platostomus. The sequence goes on along the minus strand of NC_142616.1, from coordinate 16,230,734 downwards.
ACTGTTCTTGGATCCTATGAGGAAATAGAAAGGGCAGAAGGGTCATGATCTGTTTTGTAACCAAGTGTATTCTGTAAAAGGATGTGATGAACTGTCTCCAGTCATTCGTCCTGCTCTCCTAATATGGACTAGCTGTAGATTGCTGTAATATCTCTCGCTGTGCTGTTGTTACCGAGGGAGCTTGGTAAAGTCCCTGATTATCTCCAGCTGGCAGAAGAAATAAAGCTGCAGACTGTTGTTCGCTGTAATCTCCTGAGAGCTGGTATCCCATGACACCAGTTAACTCACGCAAGCACATCACCAGTTGGGTCATCTGTCATTCCAGCATCCAGCATCCCAACGACTGGAGCTACTTGTGGGAATAGGTACTGGCCAGAAGGAGCCCCAATTGGAAATGGCTTCGCCCAGAGGTTGAATGAACATTCAAGTGCTTGTGAAGGGCAGGGTCTTTATTAACAGCCGTTCATCTCAGATATCCACAAAATGTGTCCTCTCAGACATTTCCAAAGGTGTGTGTCCAGTGTTGTACACTGGGCCATGGAAGTGTCAGGGAATGACGATGCCTCAATAACGGAGTTACTTTTATTTTGTAACAAACTGCACCGCCTAGCAGTAGGAAAGGGTGCCAGGACACTATACACTTGTGTCTCTCGGGGGAAAGCAGGGATATTGGGGATTTGGGGGTACAGAGAATTAAGTTGTGGTGGCAAATGTAAGGGTACGTTCAAGAAAAGAACCTTCTACATCTTTTTGAAAGTGATTATTTACGGTAGTTCTTTGGAACACCGCCCCTTCTCTGTCCTGTGGCTGTGGTCCAGTTCTACACAGCCAGAGTGCTGCAAGTCTTGCAGACGGAAGAGGAGACTCCTCCTGTTCTGTACTGTACTGCAAGGCGGTGTAGGAGAGCACACGTCCCAGTGACTGTGCGGCTCCTACTGGACCGGTCCGCAGAGCAAGTGAGAGGCGAGCAACACGCTGCTCTGAATTTCCTGAGGCTCATTCCCAAGGTCAGAGGACTGACCTGAAAAGATCTGTTACAGAAGTCTCTGAAGTTGATCTTTTTAGAGCTGCAAATACAATAAATTTGCAAATATAATTTGTTTTTTACTTGTAAGTCATATAATGCTACACAGGAGAGACCTCTGTAACTACAGTGAACTAAAATGACCTGAAACGATCTGCTCCTCTGACCTTGTGAGTGAGTGGGAGAAGTGAGACTGTTCACAACTGTCTTAAATAATGACTTTTAAAAAGAGGACGTGTCCTTGCACTGGCCTATGAACGTTACACTCGGAATCCCCAAATCCTATCCCTTTTCACACTCAGAAGTGTAGAGTACCATCCGAATGAAAAAGTAACAAATCTATTAAGTTAACAGTCAGAGGGGGCAGATCACATTTAAGACATACACTGAATTTAAATATGTATTTAATTTTTGTTCTTAATTAACCAGGAATTCTGAAAATTCACTATTGCATACTAAAGGCTCTACATCTATCAGATGAAATATAGAATCTTATAGACATTACAATATATTGTTAAATTGCACTGATTAATAAACATGAATTAATAAACTTCATTGTGTATATTTGTGGTGTGTCTATAAAGCAATTTTAGGGAAATATTACAATAAAATTCAATGGACTGATGCAAGTTCATTTCTGACTGGGGATATTATTTCCACTGTATTCAGAAACGTTCTAATATCTGGTGTTCCCCTTAGTCCCCTACATCACCAAAGACTACAGGGCAGCAGCTGTTACTTTGGATTCATTATATATGAGTGACCTCTCGCACCCTCATAATCTCATCTTCAGAAAGTCGTGAGTTTAAGGGCAGGGCCTCTTGCTCTTTTCAGACACTTGCAGCAACTATTCGCTCAGAACCACGTCTGCGTGCCTACCACGTGGAAAGCGTCACCTGTACACGGGAGAGGAGCAAAGCCGCACCCCTTTCCTACATAACACTCACATTCAGAGTTAAGTCCACAAATTTGCCCTAACTTTCGCTGGCGCTGCTGTCAGCCTGCCCCTGTTGCCGATGAAAGGCTCACACAGCGTCATGACAGTTGCAAAACAATGTTCCACACTCCGTAAGCAACAACTTCAGTGTTTCAAGTCACCCGATATGCCGAGAGTCAAAGGAGCGCAAAACCCCAAGCGTCAAAAGATAAGATGAGTTGATGGAAAGAGCATTGAATTGAGGAGCACAAAAGTTCAGCTCGTACAATAGGCAACGAAGGTCTATTCGTGCGTCTTCATCGCACTTGAAAGGACTGCCTTGCAGACCAAGGGCAGCGGGCGGTAAGACATGATGCCGAGAAGCCTGAAAGGGAGGGGGATTAGCTCAAATGGTAGAGCGCTCGCTTAGCATGTGATAAGAAGCGGGATCGATGCCCGCATCCTCCAGGTGCGAGTCTGGAGCTCTGGGAGCCAGGTGCTCTCCTTTAGCCTCTGCGACTTCTGATAGGTTCTCCTCCGCTCAACGTCCTTCAGCTGTCAAGCATTGAAGGGCCACGCCTCCTTCCCCACCTCAGTCTGTACCGAGTGCGTCTCCGGCATTTTCTCGTCCGATTTGGCAGCTTAGCAAATGAAAAGTATATCCGAGTGAAAACAATGCTGAGAATACTCTCACGAATCCTTAGAAGACGTGCGTTTGATCAACGATTGCTTAACATTCACATTCGAGCCATCAAGCTCGTAGTTTTCCTTCAAATATTGAAAGCTGTCAGCGAGCACATCACGCTCTGCAGGACGGTGAAGTATTTTGAGTACTTCAACAGAAAGAAGAGCAGACAGCTCCGCAAATATGCGAGGCGCAGAGAGCGCAAGGCGAGCCCCGCACACGTTTCGGTGGCTGAGAGAGGGCGGTTTTTGCTTCTGCATTTCTCAAGTAATGGCGCATGACAACAAGCGATCGCGGTGCTCATTTACGACATAGCGGTGAGGAGTTTTCAGGACGTGTTCTTTTGAACGAGCAACGAGGTTGCCGCCTTGGACAGCTGACTGCACGCTGTCATTGTGCCACGTGATGAGGATTGACCAGGTTCCTTCAGTCATCAGTCACCTTCCATCGTTTGCCGTAAGCAGACGCTGCGAGATGATATCAGTTCCCAGGAGTGAGGAAGAGGAGGAAAAGGGCTCGTCGGGGATTTGAACCCGGGATCTCTCGCACCCGAAGCGAGAATCATACGCCTAGACCAACGAGCCACAGCGACTCTTCCGCTTTTGTGTTGTCAGCGAGCTGGAGGACGGGGGGAGGCGTCATTCGCTCGTCCCGTCAGACCTTCATCAATAAGTCAAGAAAGCCGACTGCCTTGCAGGCGAAGGGCAGTGGACGGCGCCCGGTAAGAGGGGAACAAGCGGCACAAGGCGACGCCGAGGAGGAAGGCATAGCGAGGGGGATTAGCTCACATGGTAGAGCGCTCGCTTTGCATGCGAGAGGTAGCGGGATCGATGCCCGCATCCTCCAGGTGTACGCTGAGCGCTCGGTGTGCCGAGAGGTGTCCTTTAACCCCTGATCACGCCTTGCGAGGAGAGTGTGGAGCGTTTAGCAGCCACGCCCCCTTTTCATCTTCTCTCTGGCTTAAGTGCGTCTCCGCCACTCTCTCTTGACACTTCATGGCAGCATGTCAGAGGTCCGAGTGATGTCTTTAATGGCTGAGTGAGGGCACGATGCTGAAGCAGAGAGGCCATTTCAGCCAGAGAGACTTGTGCTAGGTGAGCTGTGAAAGACAGACTCGCGACAGAAACAAAGCCCCAAAGTCTCGGGTGAGATCAAAAGGCAAATGCAACACCCAGCAGCGGGTGTCGCAAGATTAGGGAACAGGCGTCTGAAATCCCTGTGAGGCAAACTTTCCAGCCCGAGTGCCGCAGCTGGCCTCGTTGGCGTAGTAGGTAGCGCGTCAGTCTCATAATCTGAAGGTCGTGAGTTCGATCCTCACACGGGGCAGGGCCACTCGCTTTCTTGCTCTTTTCAGACACTTGCAGCAACTATTCGCACAGAACCACGTCTGCGTGCCTACCACGTGGAAAGCGTCACCTTTACACGGGAGAGGAGCAAAGCCGCACCCCTTTCCTACATAACACTCACATTCAGAGTTAAGTCCACAAATTTGCCCTAACTTTCGCTGGCGCTGCTGTCAGCCTGCCCCTGTTGCCGATGAAAGGCTCACACAGCATCATGACAGTTGCAAAACAATGTTCCACACTCCGTAAGCAACAACTTCAGTGTTTCAAGTCACCCGATATGCCGCGAGTCAAAGGAGCGCAAAACCCCAAGCGTCAAAAGACAAGGTGAGTTGATGGAAAGAGCATTGAATTGAGGAGCACAAAAGTTCAGCTCGTACAATAGGCAAGGAAGGTCTATTCGTGCGTCTTCATCGCACGTGAAAGGACTGCCTTGCAGACCAAGGGCAGTGGGCGGTAAGACATGATGCCGAGAAGCCTGAAGCGAGGGGGATTAGCTCAAATGGTAGAGCGCTCGCTTAGCATGCGAGAGGTAGCGGGATCGATGCCCGCATCCTCCAGGTGCGAGTCTGGAGCTCTGGGAGCCAGGTTCTCTTTTTAGCCTCTGCGACTTCTGATAGGTTCTCCTCCGCTCAACGTCCTTCAGCTGTCAAGCATTGAAGGGCCACGCCTCCTTCCCCACCTCAGTCTGCACCGAGTGCGTCTCCGGCATTTTCTCGTCCGATTTGGCAGCTTAGCAAATGAAAAGTATATCCGAGTGAAAACGGTGGTGAGAATACTCTCACGAATCCTTGCGTTTGATCAACGATTGCTTAACATTCACATTCGAGCCATCAAGCTCGTAGTTTTCCTTCAAATATTGAAAGCTGTCAGCGAGCACATCACGCTCTGCAGGACGGTGAAGTATTTGGAGTACTTCAACAGAAAGAAGAGCAGACAGCTCCACAAATATGCGAGGCGCAGAGAGCGCAAGGCGAGCCCCGCACACGTTTCGGTGGCTGAGAGAGGGCGGTTTTTGCTTCTGCATTTCTCAAGTAATGGCGCATGACGACAAGCGATCGCGGTGCTCATTTATCACATAGTGGTGAGGAGTTTTCAGGACGTGTTCTTTTGAACGAGCAACGAGGTTGCCGCCTTGGACAGCTGACTGCACGCTGTCATTGTGCCACGTGATGAGGATTGACCAGGCTCCTTCAGTCATCAGTCACCTTCCATCGTTTGCCGTAAGCAGACGCTGCGAGGTGATGTGGATATCAGGTCCCAGGAGTGTGGAAGAGGAGGAAAAGGGCTCGTCCGGGATTTGAACCCGGGACCTCTCGCACCCAAAGCGAGAATCATACGCCTAGACCAACGAGCCACAGCGACTCTTCCGCTTCTGTGTTGTCAGCGAGCTGGAGGACGGGGGGAGGCGTCATTCGCTCGTCCCGTCAGACCTTCATCAATAAGTCAAGAAAGCCGACTGCCTTGCAGGCGAAGGGCAGTGGACGGCGCCCGGTAAGAGGGGAACAAGCGGCACAAGGCGACGCCGAGGAGGAAGAGACAGCGAGGGGGATTCGCTCACATGGTAGAGCGCTCGCTTTGCATGCGAGAGGTAGCGGGATCGATGCCCGCATCCTCCAGGTGTACGCTGAGCGCTCGGTGTGCCGAAAGGTGTCCTTTAACCCCTGATCACGCCTTGCGAGGAGAGTGTGGAGCGTTTAGCAGCCACGCCCCCTTTTCATCTTCTCTCTGGCTTAAGTGCGTCTCCGCCACTCTCTCTTGACACTTCATGGCAGCATGTCAGAGGTCCGAGTGATGTCTTTAATGGCTGAGTGAGGGCACGATGCTGAAGCAGAGAGGCCATTTCAGCCAGAGAGACTTGTGCTAGGTGAGCTGTGAAAGACAGACTCGCGACAGAAACAAAGCCCCAAAGTCTCGGGTGAGATCAAAAGGCAAATGCAACACCCAGCAGCGGGTGTCGCAAGATTAGGGAACAGGCGTCTGAAATCCCTGTGAGGCAAACTTTCCAGCTCGAGTACCGCAGCTGGCCTCGTTGGCGTAGTAGGTAGCGCGTCAGTCTCATAATCTGAAGGTCGTGAGTTCGATCCTCACACGGGGCAGGGCCACTCGCTTTCTTGCTCTTTTCAGACACTTGCAGCAACTATTCGCACAGAACCACGTCTGCGTGCCTACCACGTGGAAAGCGTCACCTTTACGCGCAAAAAGGTTACGAGCAAAGCCGCACCCCTTTCCTACATAACACTCACATTCAGAGTTAAGTCCACAAATTTGCCCTAACTTTCGCTGGCGCTGCTGTCAGCCTGCCCCTGTTGCCGATGAAAGGCTCACACAGCGTCATGACAGTTGCAAAACAATGTTCCACACTCCGTAAGCAACAACTTCAGTGTTTCAAGTCACCCGATATGCCGCGAGTCAAAGGAGCGCAAAACCCCAAGCGTCAAAAGACAAGGTGAGTTGATGGAAAGAGCATTGAATTGAGGAGCACAAAAGTTCAGCTCGTACAATAGGCAAGGAAGGTCTATTCGTGCGTCTTCATCGCACGTGAAAGGACTGCCTTGCAGTCCAAGGGCAGCGGGCGGTAAGACATGATGCCGAGAAGCCTGAAGCGAGGGGGATTAGCTCAAATGGTAGAGCGCTCGCTTAGCATGCGAGAGGTAGCGGGATCGATGCCCGCATCCTCCAGGTGCGAGTCTGGAGCTCTGGGAGCCAGGTGCTCTCCTTTAGCCTCTGCGACTTCTGATAGGTTCTCCTCCGCTCAACGTCCTTCAGCTGTCAAGCATTGAAGGGCCACGCCTCCTTCCCCACCTCAGTCTGCACCGAGTGCGTCTCCGGCATTTTCTCGTCCGATTTGGCAGCTTAGCAAATGAAAAGTATATCCGAGTGAAAACGGTGGTGAGAATACTCTCACGAATCCTTGCGTTTGATCAACGATTGCTTAACATTCACATTCGAGCCGTCAAGCTCGTAGTTTTCCTTCAAATATTGAAAGCTGTCAGCGAGCACATCACGCTCTGCAGGACGGTGAAGTATTTGGAGTACTTCAACAGAAAGAGCAGACAGCTCCACAAATATGCGAGGCGCAGAGAGCGCAAGGCGAGCCCCGCACACGTTTCGGTGGCTGAGAGAGGGCGGTTTTTGCTTCTGCATTTCTCAAGTAATGGCGCATGACGACAAGCGATCGCGGTGCTCATTTACCACATAGTGGTGAGGAGTTTTCAGGACGTGTTCTTTTGAACGAGCAACGAGGTTGCCGCCTTGGACAGCTGACTGCACGCTGTCATTGTGCCACGTGATGAGGATTGACCAGGCTCCTTCAGTCATCAGTCACCTTCCATCGTTTGCCGTAAGCAGACGCTGCGAGGTGATGTGGATATCAGGTCCCAGGAGTGTGGAAGAGGAGGAAAAGGGCTCGTCCGGGATTTGAACCCGGGACCTCTCGCACCCAAAGCGAGAATCATACGCCTAGACCAACGAGCCACAGCGACTCTTCCGCTTCTGTGTTGTCAGCGAGCTGGAGGACGGGGGGAGGCGTCATTCGCTCGTCCCGTCAGACCTTCATCAATAAGTCAAGAAAGCCGACTGCCTTGCAGGCGAAGGGCAGTGGACGGCGCCCGGTAAGAGGGGAACAAGCGGCACAAGGCGACGCCGAGGAGGAAGGGACAGCGAGGGGGATTAGCTCACATGGTAGAGCGCTCGCTTTGCATGCGAGAGTTAGCGGGATCGATGCCCGCATCCTCCAGGTGTACGCTGAGGGCTCGGTGTGCCGATAGGTGTCCTTTAACCCCTGATCACGCCTTGCGAGGAGAGTGTGGAGCGTTTAGCAGCCACGCCCCCTTTTCATCTTCTCTCTGGCTTAAGTGCGTCTCCGCCACTCTCTCTTGACACTTCATGGCAGCATGTCAGAGGTCCGAGTGATGTCTTTAATGGCTGAGTGAGGGCACGATGCTGAAGCAGAGAGGCCATTTCAGCCAGAGAGACTTGTGCTAGGTGAGCTGTGAAAGACAGACTCGCGACAGAAACAAAGCCCCAAAGTCTCGGGTGAGATCAAAAGGCAAATGCAACACCCAGCAGCGGGTGTCGCAAGATTAGGGAACAGGCGTCTGAAATCCCTGTGAGGCAAACTTTCCAGCTCGAGTACCGCAGCTGGCCTCGTTGGCGTAGTAGGTAGCGCGTCAGTCTCATAATCTGAAGGTCGTGAGTTCGATCCTCACACGGGGCAGGGCCACTCGCTTTCTTGCTCTTTTCAGACACTTGCAGCAACTATTCGCACAGAACCACGTCTGCGTGCCTACCACGTGGAAAGCGTCAGCTTAAGCGTAAGCTTTGCTTACACGGGAGAGGAGCAAAGCCGCACCCCTTTCCTACATAACACTCACATTCAGAGTTAAGTCCACAAATTTGCCCTAACTTTCGCTGGCGCTGCTGTCAGCCTGCCCCTGTTGCCGATGAAAGGCTCACACAGCGTCATGACAGTTGCAAAACAATGTTCCACACTCCGTAAGCAACAACTTCAGTGTTTCAAGTCACCCGATATGCCGCGAGTCAAAGGAGCGCAAAACCCCAAGCGTCAAAAGACAAGGTGAGTTGATGGAAAGAGCATTGAATTGAGGAGCACAAAAGTTCAGCTCGTACAATAGGCAAGGAAGGTCTATTCGTGCGTCTTCATCGCACGTGAAAGGACTGCCTTGCAGTCCAAGGGCAGCGGGCGGTAAGACATGATGCCGAGAAGCCTGAAGCGAGGGGGATTAGCTCAAATGGTAGAGCGCTCGCTTAGCATGCGAGAGGTAGCGGGATCGATGCCCGCATCCTCCAGGTGCGAGTCTGGAGCTCTGGGAGCCAGGTGCTCTCCTTTAGCCTCTGCGACTTCTGATAGGTTCTCCTCCGCTCAACGTCCTTCAGCTGTCAAGCATTGAAGGGCCACGCCTCCTTCCCCACCTCAGTCTGCACCGAGTGCGTCTCCGGCATTTTCTCGTCCGATTTGGCAGCTTAGCAAATGAAAAGTATATCCGAGTGAAAACGGTGGTGAGAATACTCTCACGAATCCTTAGAAGACGTGCGTTTGATCAACGATTGCTTAACATTCACATTCGAGCCATCAAGCTCGTAGTTTTCCTTCAAATATTGAAAGCTGTCAGCGAGCACATCACGCTCTGCAGGACGGTGAAGTATTTGGAGTACTTCAACAGAAAGAAGAGCAGACAGCTCCACAAATATGCGAGGCGCAGAGAGCGCAAGGCGAGCCCCGCACACGTTTCGGTGGCTGAGAGAGGGCGGTTTTTGCTTCTGCATTTCTCAAGTAATGGCGCATGACGACAAGCGATCGCGGTGCTCATTTACCACATAGTGGTGAGGAGTTTTCAGGACGTGTTCTTTTGAACGAGCAACGAGGTTGCCGCCTTGGACAGCTGACTGCACGCTGGCATTGTGCCACGTGATGAGGATTGACCAGGCTCCTTCAGTCATCAGTCACCTTCCATCGTTTGCCGTAAGCAGACGCTGCGAGGTGATGTGGATATCAGGTCCCAGGAGTGTGGAAGAGGAGGAAAAGGGCTCGTCCGGGATTTGAACCCGGGACCTCTCGCACCCGAAGCGAGAATCATACGCCTAGACCAACGAGCCACAGCGACTCTTCCGCTTCTGTGTTGTCAGCGAGCTGGAGGACGGGGGGAGGCGTCATTCGCTCGTCCCGTCAGACCTTCATCAATAAGTCAAGAAAGCCGACTGCCTTGCAGGCGAAGGGCAGTGGACGGCGCCCGGTAAGAGGGGAACAAGCGGCACAAGGCGACGCCGAGGAGGAAGAGACAGCGAGGGGGATTCGCTCACATGGTAGAGCGCTCGCTTTGCATGCGAGAGGTAGCGGGATCGATGCCCGCATCCTCCAGGTGTACGCTGAGGGCTCGGTGTGCCGAAAGGTGTCCTTTAACCCCTGATCACGCCTTGCGAGGAGAGTGTGGAGCGTTTAGCAGCCACGCCCCCTTTTCATCTTCTCTCTGGCTTAAGTGCGTCTCCGCCACTCTCTCTTGACACTTCATGGCAGCATGTCAGAGGTCCGAGTGATGTCTTTAATGGCTGAGTGAGGGCACGATGCTGAAGCAGAGAGGCCATTTCAGCCAGAGAGACTTGTGCTAGGTGAGCTGTGAAAGACAGACTCGCGACAGAAACAAAGCCCCAAAGTCTCGGGTGAGATCAAAAGGCAAATGCAACACCCAGCAGCGGGTGTCGCAAGATTAGGGAACAGGCGTCTGAAATCCCTGTGAGGCAAACTTTCCAGCTCGAGTACCGCAGCTGGCCTCGTTGGCGTAGTAGGTAGCGCGTCAGTCTCATAATCTGAAGGTCGTGAGTTCGATCCTCACACGGGGCAGGGCCACTCGCTTTCTTGCTCTTTTCAGACACTTGCAGCAACTATTCGCACAGAACCACGTCTGCGTGCCTACCACGTGGAAAGCGTCACCTTTACACGGGAGAGGAGCAAAGCCGCACCCCTTTCCTACATAACACTCACATTCAGAGTTAAGTCCACAAATTTGCCCTAACTTTCGCTGGCGCTGCTGTCAGCCTGCCCCTGTTGCCGATGAAAGGCTCACACAGCGTCATGACAGTTGCAAAACAATGTTCCACACTCCGTAAGCAACAACTTCAGTGTTTCAAGTCACCCGATATGCCGCGAGTCAAAGGAGCGCAAAACCCCAAGCGTCAAAAGACAAGGTGAGTTGATGGAAAGAGCATTGAATTGAGGAGCACAAAAGTTCAGCTCGTACAATAGGCAAGGAAGGTCTATTCGTGCGTCTTCATCGCACGTGAAAGGACTGCCTTGCAGTCCAAGGGCAGCGGGCGGTAAGACATGATGCCGAGAAGCCTGAAGCGAGGGGGATTAGCTCAAATGGTAGAGCGCTCGCTTAGCATGCGAGAGGTAGCGGGATCGATGCCCGCATCCTCCAGGTGCGAGTCTGGAGCTCTGGGAGCCAGGTGCTCTCCTTTAGCCTCTGCGACTTCTGATAGGTTCTCCTCCGCTCAACGTCCTTCAGCTGTCAAGCATTGAAGGGCCACGCCTCCTTCCCCACCTCAGTCTGCACCGAGTGCGTCTCCGGCATTTTCTCGTCCGATTTGGCAGCTTAGCAAATGAAAAGTATATCCGAGTGAAAACGGTGGTGAGAATACTCTCACGAATCCTTGCGTTTGATCAACGATTGCTTAACATTCACATTCGAGCCGTCAAGCTCGTAGTTTTCCTTCAAATATTGAAAGCTGTCAGCGAGCACATCACGCTCTGCAGGACGGTGAAGTATTTGGAGTACTTCAACAGAAAGAGCAGACAGCTCCACAAATATGCGAGGCGCAGAGAGCGCAAGGCGAGCCCCGCACACGTTTCGGTGGCTGAGAGAGGGCGGTTTTTGCTTCTGCATTTCTCAAGTAATGGCGCATGACGACAAGCGATCGCGGTGCTCATTTACCACATAGTGGTGAGGAGTTTTCAGGACGTGTTCTTTTGAACGAGCAACGAGGTTGCCGCCTTGGACAGCTGACTGCACGCTGTCATTGTGCCACGTGATGAGGATTGACCAGGCTCCTTCAGTCATCAGTCACCTTCCATCGTTTGCCGTAAGCAGACGCTGCGAGGTGATGTGGATATCAGGTCCCAGGAGTGTGGAAGAGGAGGAAAAGGGCTCGTCCGGGATTTGAACCCGGGACCTCTCGCACCCAAAGCGAGAATCATACGCCTAGACCAACGAGCCACAGCGACTCTTCCGCTTCTGTGTTGTCAGCGAGCTGGAGGACGGGGGGAGGCGTCATTCGCTCGTCCCGTCAGACCTTCATCAATAAGTCAAGAAAGCCGACTGCCTTGCAGGCGAAGGGCAGTGGACGGCGCCCGGTAAGAGGGGAACAAGCGGCACAAGGCGACGCCGAGGAGGAAGGGACAGCGAGGGGGATTAGCTCACATGGTAGAGCGCTCGCTTTGCATGCGAGAGGTAGCGGGATCGATGCCCGCATCCTCCAGGTGTACGCTGAGCGCTCGGTGTGCCGAAAGGTGTCCTTTAACCCCTGATCACGCCTTGCGAGGAGAGTGTGGAGCGTTTAGCAGCCACGCCCCCTTTTCATCTTCTCTCTGGCTTAAGTGCGTCTCCGCCACTCTCTCTTGACACTTCATGGCAGCATGTCAGAGGTCCGAGTGATGTCTTTAATGGCTGAGTGAGGGCACGATGCTGAAGCAGAGAGGCCATTTCAGCCAGAGAGACTTGTGCTAGGTGAGCTGTGAAAGACAGACTCGCGACAGAAACAAAGCCCCAAAGTCTCGGGTGAGATCAAAAGGCAAATGCAACACCCAGCAGCGGGTGTCGCAAGATTAGGGAACAGGCGTCTGAAATCCCTGTGAGGCAAACTTTCCAGCTCGAGTACCGCAGCTGGCCTCGTTGGCGTAGTAGGTAGCGCGTCAGTCTCATAATCTGAAGGTCGTGAGTTCGATCCTCACACGGGGCAGGGCCACTCGCTTTCTTGCTCTTTTCAGACACTTGCAGCAACTATTCGCACAGAACCACGTCTGCGTGCCTACCACGTGGAAAGCGTCACCTTTACACGGGAGAGGAGCAAAGCCGCACCCCTTTCCTACATAACACTCACATTCAGAGTTAAGTCCACAAATTTGCCCTAACTTTCGCTGGCGCTGCTGTCAGCCTGCTCCTGTTGCCGATGAAAGGCTCACACAGCGTCATGACAGTTGCAAAACAATGTTCCACACTCCGTAAGCAACAACTTCAGTGTTTCAAGTCACCCGATATGCCGCGAGTCAAAGGAGCGCAAAACCCCAAGCGTCAAAAGACAAGGTGAGTTGATGGAAAGAGCATTGAATTGAGGAGCACAAAAGTTCAGCTCGTACAATAGGCAAGGAAGGTCTATTCGTGCGTCTTCATCGCACGTGAAAGGACTGCCTTGCAGACCAAGGGCAGCGGGCGGTAAGACATGATGCCGAGAAGCCTGAAGCGAGGGGGATTAGCTCAAATGGTAGAGCGCTCGCTTAGCATGCGAGAGGTAGCGGGATCGATGCCCGCATCCTCCAGGTGCGAGTCTGGAGCTCTGGGAGCCAGGTGCTCTCCTTTAGCCTCTGCGACTTCTGATAGGTTCTCCTCCGCTCAACGTCCTTCAGCTGTCAAGCATTGAAGGGCCACGCCTCCTTCCCCACCTCAGTCTGCACCGAGTGCGTCTCCGGCATTTTCTCGTCCGATTTGGCAGCTTAGCAAATGAAAAGTATATCCGAGTGAAAACGGTGGTGAGAATACTCTCACGAATCCTTGCGTTTGATCAACGATTGCTTAACATTCACATTCGAGCCATCAAGCTCGTAGTTTTCCTTCAAATATTGAAAGCTGTCAGCGAGCACATCACGCTCTGCAGGACGGTGAAGTATTTGGAGTACTTCAACAGAAAGAAGAGCAGACAGCTCCACAAATATGCGAGGCGCAGAGAGCGCAAGGCGAGCCCCGCACACGTTTCGGTGGCTGAGAGAGGGCGGTTTTTGCTTCTGCATTTCTCAAGTAATGGCGCATGACGACAAGCGATCGCGGTGCTCATTTACCACATAGTGGTGAGGAGTTTTCAGGACGTGTTCTTTTGAACGAGCAACGAGGTTGCCGCCTTGGACAGCTGACTGCACGCTGGCATTGTGCCACGTGATGAGGATTGACCAGGCTCCTTCAGTCATCAGTCACCTTCCATCGTTTGCCGTAAGCAGACGCTGCGAGGTGATGTGGATATCAGGTCCCAGGAGTGTGGAAGAGGAGGAAGAGGGCTCGTCCGGGATTTGAACCCGGGACCTCTCGCACCCAAAGCGAGAATCATACGCCTAGACCAACGAGCCACAGCGACTCTTCCGCTTCTGTGTTGTCAGCGAGCTGGAGGACGGGGGGAGGCGTCATTCGCTCGTCCCGTCAGACCTTCATCAATAAGTCAAGAAAGCCGACTGCCTTGCAGGCGAAGGGCAGTGGACGGCGCCCGGTAAGAGGGGAACAAGCGGCACAAGGCGACGCCGAGGAGGAAGGGACAGCGAGGGGGATTAGCTCACATGGTAGAGCGCTCGCTTTGCATGCGAGAGTTAGCGGGATCGATGCCCGCATCCTCCAGGTGTACGCTGAGGGCTCGGTGTGCCGAAAGGTGTCCTTTAACCCCTGATCACGCCTTGCGAGGAGAGTGTGGAGCGTTTAGCAGCCACGCCCCCTTTTCATCTTCTCTCTGGCTTAAGTGCGTCTCCGCCACTCTCTCTTGACACTTCATGGCAGCATGTCAGAGGTCCGAGTGATGTCTTTAATGGCTGAGTGAGGGCACGATGCTGAAGCAGAGAGGCCATTTCAGCCAGAGAGACTTGTGCTAGGTGAGCTGTGAAAGACAGACTCGCGACAGAAACAAAGCCCCAAAGTCTCGGGTGAGATCAAAAGGCAAATGCAACACCCAGCAGCGGGTGTCGCAAGATTAGGGAACAGGCGTCTGAAATCCCTGTGAGGCAAACTTTCCAGCTCGAGTACCGCAGCTGGCCTCGTTGGCGTAGTAGGTAGCGCGTCAGTCTCATAATCTGAAGGTCGTGAGTTCGATCCTCACACGGGGCAGGGCCACTCGCTTTCTTGCTCTTTTCAGACACTTGCAGCAACTATTCGCACAGAACCACGTCTGCGTGCCTACCACGTGGAAAGCGTCACCTTTACACGGGAGAGGAGCAAAGCCGCACCCCTTTCCTACATAACACTCACATTCAGAGTTAAGTCCACAAATTTGCCCTAACTTTCGCTGGCGCTGCTGTCAGCCTGCCACTGTTGCCGATGAAAGGCTCACACAGCGTCATGACAGTTGCAAAACAATGTTCCACACTCCGTAAGCAACAACTTCAGTGTTTCAAGTCACCCGATATGCCGCGAGTCAAAGGAGCGCAAAACCCCAAGCGTCAAAAGACAAGATGAGTTGATGGAAAGAGCATTGAATTGAGGAGCACAAAAGTTCAGCTCGTACAATAGGCAAGGAAGGTCTATTCGTGCGTCTTCATCGCACGTGAAAGGACTGCCTTGCAGACCAAGGGCAGCGGGCGGTAAGACATGATGCCGAGAAGCCTGAAGCGAGGGGGATTAGCTCAAATGGTAGAGCGCTCGCTTAGTATGCGAGAGGTAGCGGGATCGATGCCCGCATCCTCCAGGTGCGAGTCTGGAGCTCTGGGAGCCAGGTGCTCTCCTTTAGCCTCTGCGACTTCTGATAGGTTCTCCTCCGCTCAACGTCCTTCAGCTGTCAAGCATTGAAGGGCCACGCCTCCTTCCCCACCTCAGTCTGCACCGAGTGCGTCTCCGGCATTTTCTCGTCCGATTTGGCAGCTTAGCAAATGAAAAGTATATCCGAGTGAAAACGGTGGTGAGAATACTCTCACGAATCCTTGCGTTTGATCAACGATTGCTTAACATTCACATTCGAGCCATCAAGCTCGTAGTTTTCCTTCAAATATTGAAAGCTGTCAGCGAGCACATCACGCTCTGCAGGACGGTGAAGTATTTGGAGTACTTCAACAGAAAGAAGAGCAGACAGCTCCACAAATATGCGAGGCGCAGAGAGCGCAAGGCGAGCCCCGCACACGTTTCGGTGGCTGAGAGAGGGCGGTTTTTGCTTCTGCATTTCTCAAGTAATGGCGCATGACGACAAGCGATCGCGGTGCTCATTTACCACATAGTGGTGAGGAGTTTTCAGGACGTGTTCTTTTGAACGAGCAACGAGGTTGCCGCCTTGGACAGCTGACTGCACGCTGTCATTGTGCCACGTGATGAGGATTGACCAGGCTCCTTCAGTCATCAGTCACCTTCCATCGTTTGCCGTAAGCAGACGCTGCGAGGTGATGTGGATATCAGGTCCCAGGAGTGTGGAAGAGGAGGAAAAGGGCTCGTCCGGGATTTGAACCCGGGACCTCTCGCACCCGAAGCGAGAATCATACGTCTAGACCAACGAGCCACAGCGACTCTTCCGCTTCTGTGTTGTCAGCGAGCTGGAGGACGGGGGGAGGCGTCATTCGCTCGTCCCGTCAGACCTTCATCAGTAAGTCAAGAAAGCCGACTGCCTTGCAGGCGAAGGGCAGTGGACGGCGCCCGGTAAGAGGGGAACAAGCGGCACAAGGCGACGCCGAGGAGGAAGAGACAGCGAGGGGGATTCGCTCACATGGTAGAGCGCTCGCTTTGCATGCGAGAGGTAGCGGGATCGATGCCCGCATCCTCCAGGTGTACGCTGAGCGCTCGGTGTGCCGAAAGGTGTCCTTTAACCCCTGATCACGCCTTGCGAGGAGAGTGTGGAGCGTTTAGCAGCCACGCCCCCTTTTCATCTTCTCTCTGGCTTAAGTGCGTCTCCGCCACTCTCTCTTGACACTTCATGGCAGCATGTCAGAGGTCCGAGTGATGTCTTTAATGGCTGAGTGAGGGCACGATGCTGAAGCAGAGAGGCCATTTCAGCCAGAGAGACTTGTGCTAGGTGAGCTGTGAAAGACAGACTCGCGACAGAAACAAAGCCCCAAAGTCTCGGGTGAGATCAAAAGGCAAATGCAACACCCAGCAGCGGGTGTCGCAAGATTAGGGAACAGGCGTCTGAAATCCCTGTGAGGCAAACTTTCCAGCTCGAGTACCGCAGCTGGCCTCGTTGGCGTAGTAGGTAGCGCGTCAGTCTCATAATCTGAAGGTCGTGAGTTCGATCCTCACACGGGGCAGGGCCACTCGCTTTCTTGCTCTTTTCAGACACTTGCAGCAACTATTCGCACAGAACCACGTCTGCGTGCCTACCACGTGGAAAGCGTCACCTTTACACGGGAGAGGAGCAAAGCCGCACCCCTTTCCTACATAACACTCACATTCAGAGTTAAGTCCACAAATTTGCCCTAACTTTCGCTGGCGCTGCTGTCAGCCTGCCCCTGTTGCCGATGAAAGGCTCACACAGCGTCATGACAGTTGCAAAACAATGTTCCACACTCCGTAAGCAACAACTTCAGTGTTTCAAGTCACCCGATATGCCGCGAGTCAAAGGAGCGCAAAACCCCAAGCGTCAAAAGACAAGGTGAGTTGATGGAAAGAGCATTGAATTGAGGAGCACAAAAGTTCAGCTCGTACAATAGGCAAGGAAGGTCTATTCGTGCGTCTTCATCGCACGTGAAAGGACTGCCTTGCAGACCAAGGGCAGCGGGCGGTAAGACATGATGCCGAGAAGCCTGAAGCGAGGGGGATTAGCTCAAATGGTAGAGCGCTCGCTTAGCATGCGAGAGGTAGCGGGATCGATGCCCGCATCCTCCAGGTGCGAGTCTGGAGCTCTGGGAGCCAGGTGCTCTCCTTTAGCCTCTGCGACTTCTGATAGGTTCTCCTCCGCTCAACGTCCTTCAGCTGTCAAGCATTGAAGGGCCACGCCTCCTTCCCCACCTCAGTCTGCACCGAGTGCGTCTCCGGCATTTTCTCGTCCGATTTGGCAGCTTAGCAAATGAAAAGTATATCCGAGTGAAAACGGTGGTGAGAATACTCTCACGAATCCTTGCGTTTGATCAACGATTGCTTAACATTCACATTCGAGCCATCAAGCTCGTAGTTTTCCTTCAAATATTGAAAGCTGTCAGCGAGCACATCACGCTCTGCAGGACGGTGAAGTATTTGGAGTACTTCAACAGAAAGAAGAGCAGACAGCTCCACAAATATGCGAGGCGCAGAGAGCGCAAGGCGAGCCCCGCACACGTTTCGGTGGCTGAGAGAGGGCGGTTTTTGCTTCTGCATTTCTCAAGTAATGGCGCATGACGACAAGCGATCGCGGTGCTCATTTACCACATAGTGGTGAGGAGTTTTCAGGACGTGTTCTTTTGAACGAGCAACGAGGTTGCCGCCTTGGACAGCTGACTGCACGCTGGCATTGTGCCACGTGATGAGGATTGACCAGGCTCCTTCAGTCATCAGTCACCTTCCATCGTTTGCCGTAAGCAGACGCTGCGAGGTGATGTGGATATCAGGTCCCAGGAGTGTGGAAGAGGAGGAAGAGGGCTCGTCCGGGATTTGAACCCGGGACCTCTCGCACCCAAAGCGAGAATCATACGCCTAGACCAACGAGCCACAGCGACTCTTCCGCTTCTGTGTTGTCAGCGAGCTGGAGGACGGGGGGAGGCGTCATTCGCTCGTCCCGTCAGACCTTCATCAATAAGTCAAGAAAGCCGACTGCCTTGCAGGCGAAGGGCAGTGGACGGCGCCCGGTAAGAGGGGAACAAGCGGCACAAGGCGACGCCGAGGAGGAAGGGACAGCGAGGGGGATTAGCTCACATGGTAGAGCGCTCGCTTTGCATGCGAGAGTTAGCGGGATCGATGCCCGCATCCTCCAGGTGTACGCTGAGGGCTCGGTGTGCCGAAAGGTGTCCTTTAACCCCTGATCACGCCTTGCGAGGAGAGTGTGGAGCGTTTAGCAGCCACGCCCCCTTTTCATCTTCTCTCTGGCTTAAGTGCGTCTCCGCCACTCTCTCTTGACACTTCATGGCAGCATGTCAGAGGTCCGAGTGATGTCTTTAATGGCTGAGTGAGGGCACGATGCTGAAGCAGAGAGGCCATTTCAGCCAGAGAGACTTGTGCTAGGTGAGCTGTGAAAGACAGACTCGCGACAGAAACAAAGCCCCAAAGTCTCGGGTGAGATCAAAAGGCAAATGCAACACCCAGCAGCGGGTGTCGCAAGATTAGGGAACAGGCGTCTGAAATCCCTGTGAGGCAAACTTTCCAGCTCGAGTACCGCAGCTGGCCTCGTTGGCGTAGTAGGTAGCGCGTCAGTCTCATAATCTGAAGGTCGTGAGTTCGATCCTCACACGGGGCAGGGCCACTCGCTTTCTTGCTCTTTTCAGACACTTGCAGCAACTATTCGCACAGAACCACGTCTGCGTGCCTACCACGTGGAAAGCGTCACCTTTACACGGGAGAGGAGCAAAGCCGCACCCCTTTCCTACATAACACTCACATTCAGAGTTAAGTCCACAAATTTGCCCTAACTTTCGCTGGCGCTGCTGTCAGCCTGCCCCTGTTGCCGATGAAAGGCTCACACAGCGTCATGACAGTTGCAAAACAATGTTCCACACTCCGTAAGCAACAACTTCAGTGTTTCAAGTCACCCGATATGCCGCGAGTCAAAGGAGCGCAAAACCCCAAGCGTCAAAAGACAAGATGAGTTGATGGAAAGAGCATTGAATTGAGGAGCACAAAAGTTCAGCTCGTACAATAGGCAAGGAAGGTCTATTCGTGCGTCTTCATCGCACGTGAAAGGACTGCCTTGCAGACCAAGGGCAGCGGGCGGTAAGACATGATGCCGAGAAGCCTGAAGCGAGGGGGATTAGCTCAAATGGTAGAGCGCTCGCTTAGCATGCGAGAGGTAGCGGGATCGATGCCCGCATCCTCCAGGTGCGAGTCTGGAGCTCTGGGAGCCAGGTGCTCTCCTTTAGCCTCTGCGACTTCTGATAGGTTCTCCTCCGCTCAACGTCCTTCAGCTGTCAAGCATTGAAGGGCCACGCCTCCTTCCCCACCTCAGTCTGCACCGAGTGCGTCTCCGGCATTTTCTCGTCCGATTTGGCAGCTTAGCAAATGAAAAGTATATCCGAGTGAAAACGGTGGTGAGAATACTCTCACGAATCCTTGCGTTTGATCAACGATTGCTTAACATTCACATTCGAGCCATCAAGCTCGTAGTTTTCCTTCAAATATTGAAAGCTGTCAGCGAGCACATCACGCTCTGCAGGACGGTGAAGTATTTGGAGTACTTCAACAGAAAGAAGAGCAGACAGCTCCACAAATATGCGAGGCGCAGAGAGCGCAAGGCGAGCCCCGCACACGTTTCGGTGGCTGAGAGAGGGCGGTTTTTGCTTCTGCATTTCTCAAGTAATGGCGCATGACGACAAGCGATCGCGGTGCTCATTTACCACATAGTGGTGAGGAGTTTTCAGGACGTGTTCTTTTGAACGAGCAACGAGGTTGCCGCCTTGGACAGCTGACTGCACGCTGTCATTGTGCCACGTGATGAGGATTGACCAGGCTCCTTCAGTCATCAGTCACCTTCCATCGTTTGCCGTAAGCAGACGCTGCGAGGTGATGTGGATATCAGGTCCCAGGAGTGTGGAAGAGGAGGAAAAGGGCTCGTCCGGGATTTGAACCCGGGACCTCTCGCACCCGAAGCGAGAATCATACGTCTAGACCAACGAGCCACAGCGACTCTTCCGCTTCTGTGTTGTCAGCGAGCTGGAGGACGGGGGGAGGCGTCATTCGCTCGTCCCGTCAGACCTTCATCAGTAAGTCAAGAAAGCCGACTGCCTTGCAGGCGAAGGGCAGTGGACGGCGCCCGGTAAGAGGGGAACAAGCGGCACAAGGCGACGCCGAGGAGGAAGAGACAGCGAGGGGGATTCGCTCACATGGTAGAGCGCTCGCTTTGCATGCGAGAGGTAGCGGGATCGATGCCCGCATCCTCCAGGTGTACGCTGAGCGCTCGGTGTGCCGAAAGGTGTCCTTTAACCCCTGATCACGCCTTGCGAGGAGAGTGTGGAGCGTTTAGCAGCCACGCCCCCTTTTCATCTTCTCTCTGGCTTAAGTGCGTCTCCGCCACTCTCTCTTGACACTTCATGGCAGCATGTCAGAGGTCCGAGTGATGTCTTTAATGGCTGAGTGAGGGCACGATGCTGAAGCAGAGAGGCCATTTCAGCCAGAGAGACTTGTGCTAGGTGAGCTGTGAAAGACAGACTCGCGACAGAAACAAAGCCCCAAAGTCTCGGGTGAGATCAAAAGGCAAATGCAACACCCAGCAGCGGGTGTCGCAAGATTAGGGAACAGGCGTCTGAAATCCCTGTGAGGCAAACTTTCCAGCTCGAGTACCGCAGCTGGCCTCGTTGGCGTAGTAGGTAGCGCGTCAGTCTCATAATCTGAAGGTCGTGAGTTCGATCCTCACACGGGGCAGGGCCACTCGCTTTCTTGCTCTTTTCAGACACTTGCAGCAACTATTCGCACAGAACCACGTCTGCGTGCCTACCACGTGGAAAGCGTCACCTTTACACGGGAGAGGAGCAAAGCCGCACCCCTTTCCTACATAACACTCACATTCAGAGTTAAGTCCACAAATTTGCCCTAACTTTCGCTGGCGCTGCTGTCAGCCTGCCCCTGTTGCCGATGAAAGGCTCACACAGCGTCATGACAGTTGCAAAACAATGTTCCACACTCCGTAAGCAACAACTTCAGTGTTTCAAGTCACCCGATATGCCGCGAGTCAAAGGAGCGCAAAACCCCAAGCGTCAAAAGACAAGGTGAGTTGATGGAAAGAGCATTGAATTGAGGAGCACAAAAGTTCAGCTCGTACAATAGGCAAGGAAGGTCTATTCGTGCGTCTTCATCGCACGTGAAAGGACTGCCTTGCAGACCAAGGGCAGCGGGCGGTAAGACATGATGCCGAGAAGCCTGAAGCGAGGGGGATTAGCTCAAATGGTAGAGCGCTCGCTTAGCATGCGAGAGGTAGCGGGATCGATGCCCGCATCCTCCAGGTGCGAGTCTGGAGCTCTGGGAGCCAGGTGCTCTCCTTTAGCCTCTGCGACTTCTGATAGGTTCTCCTCCGCTCAACGTCCTTCAGCTGTCAAGCATTGAAGGGCCACGCCTCCTTCCCCACCTCAGTCTGCACCGAGTGCGTCTCCGGCATTTTCTCGTCCGATTTGGCAGCTTAGCAAATGAAAAGTATATCCGAGTGAAAACGGTGGTGAGAATACTCTCACGAATCCTTGCGTTTGATCAACGATTGCTTAACATTCACATTCGAGCCATCAAGCTCGTAGTTTTCCTTCAAATATTGAAAGCTGTCAGCGAGCACATCACGCTCTGCAGGACGGTGAAGTATTTGGAGTACTTCAACAGAAAGAAGAGCAGACAGCTCCACAAATATGCGAGGCGCAGAGAGCGCAAGGCGAGCCCCGCACACGTTTCGGTGGCTGAGAGAGGGCGGTTTTTGCTTCTGCATTTCTCAAGTAATGGCGCATGACGACAAGCGATCGCGGTGCTCATTTACCACATAGTGGTGAGGAGTTTTCAGGACGTGTTCTTTTGAACGAGCAACGAGGTTGCCGCCTTGGACAGCTGACTGCACGCTGTCATTGTGCCACGTGATGAGGATTGACCAGGCTCCTTCAGTCATCAGTCACCTTCCATCGTTTGCCGTAAGCAGACGCTGCGAGGTGATGTGGATATCAGGTCCCAGGAGTGTGGAAGAGGAGGAAAAGGGCTCGTCCGGGATTTGAACCCGGGACCTCTCGCACCCGAAGCGAGAATCATACGCCTAGACCAACGAGCCACAGCGACTCTTCCGCTTCTGTGTTGTCAGCGAGCTGGAGGACGGGGGGAGGCGTCATTCGCTCGTCCCGTCAGACCTTCATCAGTAAGTCAAGAAAGCCGACTGCCTTGCAGGCGAAGGGCAGTGGACGGCGCCCGGTAAGAGGGGAACAAGCGGCACAAGGCGACGCCGAGGAGGAAGAGACAGCGAGGGGGATTCGCTCACATGGTAGAGCGCTCGCTTTGCATGCGAGAGGTAGCGGGATCGATGCCCGCATCCTCCAGGTGTACGCTGAGCGCTCGGTGTGCCGAAAGGTGTCCTTTAACCCCTGATCACGCCTTGCGAGGAGAGTGTGGAGCGTTTAGCAGCCACGCCCCCTTTTCATCTTCTCTCTGGCTTAAGTGCGTCTCCGCCACTCTCTCTTGACACTTCATGGCAGCATGTCAGAGGTCCGAGTGATGTCTTTAATGGCTGAGTGAGGGCACGATGCTGAAGCAGAGAGGCCATTTCAGCCAGAGAGACTTGTGCTAGGTGAGCTGTGAAAGACAGACTCGCGACAGAAACAAAGCCCCAAAGTCTCGGGTGAGATCAAAAGGCAAATGCAACACCCAGCAGCGGGTGTCGCAAGATTAGGGAACAGGCGTCTGAAATCCCTGTGAGGCAAACTTTCCAGCCCGAATGCCGCAGCTGGCCTCGTTGGCGTAGTAGGTAGCGCGTCAGTCTCATAATCTGAAGGTCGTGAGTTCGATCCTCACACGGGGCAGGGCCACTCGCTTTCTTGCTCTTTTCAGACACTTGCAGCAACTATACGCACAGAACCACGTCTGCGTGCCTACCACGTGGAAAGCGTCAGCTTTACACGGGAGAGGAGCAAAGCCGCACCCCTTTCCTACATAACACTCACATTCAGAGTTAAGTCCACAAATTTGCCCTAACTTTCGCTGGCGCTGCTGTCAGCCTGCCCCTGTTGCCGATGAAAGGCTCACACAGCGTCATGACAGTTGCAAAACAATGTTCCACACTCCGTAAGCAACAACTTCAGTGTTTCAAGTCACCCGATATGCCGCGAGTCAAAGGAGCGCAAAACCCCAAGCGTCAAAAGACAAGGTGAGTTGATGGAAAGAGCATTGAATTGAGGAGCACAAAAGTTCAGCTCGTACAATAGGCAAGGAAGGTCTATTCGTGCGTCTTCATCGCACGTGAAAGGACTGCCTTGCAGACCAAGGGCAGCGGGCGGTAAGACATGATGCCGAGAAGCCTGAAGCGAGGGGGATTAGCTCAAATGGTAGAGCGCTCGCTTAGCATGCGAGAGGTAGCGGGATCGATGCCCGCATCCTCCAGGTGCGAGTCTGGAGCTCTGGGAGCCAGGTGCTCTCCTTTAGCCTCTGCGACTTCTGATAGGTTCTCCTCCGCTCAACGTCCTTCAGCTGTCAAGCATTGAAGGGCCACGCCTCCTTCCCCACCTCAGTCTGCACCGAGTGCGTCTCCGGCATTTTCTCGTCCGATTTGGCAGCTTAGCAAATGAAAAGTATATCCGAGTGAAAACGGTGGTGAGAATACTCTCACGAATCCTTGCGTTTGATCAACGATTGCTTAACATTCACATTCGAGCCATCAAGCTCGTAGTTTTCCTTCAAATATTGAAAGCTGTCAGCGAGCACATCACGCTCTGCAGGACGGTGAAGTATTTGGAGTACTTCAACAGAAAGAAGAGCAGACAGCTCCACAAATATGCGAGGCGCAGAGAGCGCAAGGCGAGCCCCGCACACGTTTCGGTGGCTGAGAGAGGGCGGTTTTTGCTTCTGCATTTCTCAAGTAATGGCGCATGACGACAAGCGATCGCGGTGCTCATTTACCACATAGTGGTGAGGAGTTTTCAGGACGTGTTCTTTTGAACGAGCAACGAGGTTGCCGCCTTGGACAGCTGACTGCACGCTGGCATTGTGCCACGTGATGAGGATTGACCAGGCTCCTTCAGTCATCAGTCACCTTCCATCGTTTGCCGTAAGCAGACGCTGCGAGGTGATGTGGATATCAGGTCCCAGGAGTGTGGAAGAGGAGGAAAAGGGCTCGTCCGGGATTTGAACCCGGGACCTCTCGCACCCGAAGCGAGAATCATACGCCTAGACCAACGAGCCACAGCGACTCTTCCGCTTCTGTGTTGTCAGCGAGCTGGAGGACGGGGGGAGGCGTCATTCGCTCGTCCCGTCAGACCTTCATCAGTAAGTCAAGAAAGCCGACTGCCTTGCAGGCGAAGGGCAGTGGACGGCGCCCGGTAAGAGGGGAACAAGCGGCACAAGGCGACGCCGAGGAGGAAGAGACAGCGAGGGGGATTCGCTCACATGGTAGAGCGCTCGCTTTGCATGCGAGAGGTAGCGGGATCGATGCCCGCATCCTCCAGGTGTACGCTGAGCGCTCGGTGTGCCGAAAGGTGTCCTTTAACCCCTGATCACGCCTTGCGAGGAGAGTGTGGAGCGTTTAGCAGCCACGCCCCCTTTTCATCTTCTCTCTGGCTTAAGTGCGTCTCCGCCACTCTCTCTTGACACTTCATGGCAGCATGTCAGAGGTCCGAGTGATGTCTTTAATGGCTGAGTGAGGGCACGATGCTGAAGCAGAGAGGCCATTTCAGCCAGAGAGACTTGTGCTAGGTGAGCTGTGAAAGACAGACTCGCGACAGAAACAAAGCCCCAAAGTCTCGGGTGAGATCAAAAGGCAAATGCAACACCCAGCAGCGGGTGTCGCAAGATTAGGGAACAGGCGTCTGAAATCCCTGTGAGGCAAACTTTCCAGCCCGAATGCCGCAGCTGGCCTCGTTGGCGTAGTAGGTAGCGCGTCAGTCTCATAATCTGAAGGTCGTGAGTTCGATCCTCACACGGGGCAGGGCCACTCGCTTTCTTGCTCTTTTCAGACACTTGCAGCAACTATACGCACAGAACCACGTCTGCGTGCCTACCACGTGGAAAGCGTCAGCTTTACACGGGAGAGGAGCAAAGCCGCACCCCTTTCCTACATAACACTCACATTCAGAGTTAAGTCCACAAATTTGCCCTAACTTTCGCTGGCGCTGCTGTCAGCCTGCCCCTGTTGCCGATGAAAGGCTCACACAGCGTCATGACAGTTGCAAAACAATGTTCCACACTCCGTAAGCAACAACTTCAGTGTTTCAAGTCACCCGATATGCCGCGAGTCAAAGGAGCGCAAAACCCCAAGCGTCAAAAGACAAGGTGAGTTGATGGAAAGAGCATTGAATTGAGGAGCACAAAAGTTCAGCTCGTACAATAGGCAAGGAAGGTCTATTCGTGCGTCTTCATCGCACGTGAAAGGACTGCCTTGCAGACCAAGGGCAGCGGGCGGTAAGACATGATGCCGAGAAGCCTGAAGCGAGGGGGATTAGCTCAAATGGTAGAGCGCTCGCTTAGCATGCGAGAGGTAGCGGGATCGATGCCCGCATCCTCCAGGTGCGAGTCTGGAGCTCTGGGAGCCAGGTGCTCTCCTTTAGCCTCTGCGACTTCTGATAGGTTCTCCTCCGCTCAACGTCCTTCAGCTGTCAAGCATTGAAGGGCCACGCCTCCTTCCCCACCTCAGTCTGCACCGAGTGCGTCTCCGGCATTTTCTCGTCCGATTTGGCAGCTTAGCAAATGAAAAGTATATCCGAGTGAAAACGGTGGTGAGAATACTCTCACGAATCCTTGCGTTTGATCAACGATTGCTTAACATTCACATTCGAGCCATCAAGCTCGTAGTTTTCCTTCAAATATTGAAAGCTGTCAGCGAGCACATCACGCTCTGCAGGACGGTGAAGTATTTGGAGTACTTCAACAGAAAGAAGAGCAGACAGCTCCACAAATATGCGAGGCGCAGAGAGCGCAAGGCGAGCCCCGCACACGTTTCGGTGGCTGAGAGAGGGCGGTTTTTGCTTCTGCATTTCTCAAGTAATGGCGCATGACGACAAGCGATCGCGGTGCTCATTTACCACATAGTGGTGAGGAGTTTTCAGGACGTGTTCTTTTGAACGAGCAACGAGGTTGCCGCCTTGGACAGCTGACTGCACGCTGGCATTGTGCCACGTGATGAGGATTGACCAGGCTCCTTCAGTCATCAGTCACCTTCCATCGTTTGCCGTAAGCAGACGCTGCGAGGTGATGTGGATATCAGGTCCCAGGAGTGTGGAAGAGGAGGAAAAGGGCTCGTCCGGGATTTGAACCCGGGACCTCTCGCACCCAAAGCGAGAATCATACGCCTAGACCAACGAGCCACAGCGACTCTTCCGCTTCTGTGTTGTCAGCGAGCTGGAGGACGGGGGGAGGCGTCATTCGCTCGTCCCGTCAGACCTTCATCAATAAGTCAAGAAAGCCGACTGCCTTGCAGGCGAAGGGCAGTGGACGGCGCCCGGTAAGAGGGGAACAAGCGGCACAAGGCGACGCCGAGGAGGAAGGGACAGCGAGGGGGATTAGCTCACATGGTAGAGCGCTCGCTTTGCATGCGAGAGTTAGCGGGATCGATGCCCGCATCCTCCAGGTGTACGCTGAGGGCTCGGTGTGCCGAAAGGTGTCCTTTAACCCCTGATCACGCCTTGCGAGGAGAGTGTGGAGCGTTTAGCAGCCACGCCCCCTTTTCATCTTCTCTCTGGCTTAAGTGCGTCTCCGCCACTCTCTCTTGACACTTCATGGCAGCATGTCAGAGGTCCGAGTGATGTCTTTAATGGCTGAGTGAGGGCACGATGCTGAAGCAGAGAGGCCATTTCAGCCAGAGAGACTTGTGCTAGGTGAGCTGTGAAAGACAGACTCGCGACAGAAACAAAGCCCCAAAGTCTCGGGTGAGATCAAAAGGCAAATGCAACACCCAGCAGCGGGTGTCGCAAGATTAGGGAACAGGCGTCTGAAATCCCTGTGAGGCAAACTTTCCAGCCCGAGTGCCGCAGCTGGCCTCGTTGGCGTAGTAGGTAGCGCGTCAGTCTCATAATCTGAAGGTCGTGAGTTCGATCCTCAAACGGGGCAGGGCCACTCGCTTTCTTGCTCTTTTCAGACACTTGCAGCAACTATTCGCACAGAACCACGTCTGCGTGCCTACCACGTGGAAAGCGTCACCTTTACACGGGAGAGGAGCAAAGCCGCACCCCTTTCCTACATAACACTCACATTCAGAGTTAAGTCCACAAATTTGCCCTAACTTTCGCTGGCGCTGCTGTCAGCCTGCCCCTGTTGCCGATGAAAGGCTCACACAGCGTCATGACAGTTGCAAAACAATGTTCCACACTCCGTAAGCAACAACTTCAGTGTTTCAAGTCACCCGATATGCCGCGAGTCAAAGGAGCGCAAAACCCCAAGCGTCAAAAGACAAGGTGAGTTGATGGAAAGAGCATTGAATTGAGGAGCACAAAAGTTCAGCTCGTACAATAGGCAAGGAAGGTCTATTCGTGCGTCTTCATCGCACGTGAAAGGACTGCCTTGCAGACCAAGGGCAGCGGGCGGTAAGACATGATGCCGAGAAGCCTGAAGCGAGGGGGATTAGCTCAAATGGTAGAGCGCTCGCTTAGCATGCGAGAGGTAGCGGGATCGATGCCCGCATCCTCCAGGTGCGAGTCTGGAGCTCTGGGAGCCAGGTGCTCTCCTTTAGCCTCTGCGACTTCTGATAGGTTCTCCTCCGCTCAACGTCCTTCAGCTGTCAAGCATTGAAGGGCCACGCCTCCTTCCCCACCTCAGTCTGCACCGAGTGCGTCTCCGGCATTTTCTCGTCCGATTTGGCAGCTTAGCAAATGAAAAGTATATCCGAGTGAAAACGGTGGTGAGAATACTCTCACGAATCCTTGCGTTTGATCAACGATTGCTTAACATTCACATTCGAGCCATCAAGCTCGTAGTTTTCCTTCAAATATTGAAAGCTGTCAGCGAGCACATCACGCTCTGCAGGACGGTGAAGTATTTGGAGTACTTCAACAGAAAGAAGAGCAGACAGCTCCACAAATATGCGAGGCGCAGAGAGCGCAAGGCGAGCCCCGCACACGTTTCGGTGGCTGAGAGAGGGCGGTTTTTGCTTCTGCATTTCTCAAGTAATGGCGCATGACGACAAGCGATCGCGGTGCTCATTTACCACATAGTGGTGAGGAGTTTTCAGGACGTGTTCTTTTGAACGAGCAACGAGGTTGCCGCCTTGGACAGCTGACTGCACGCTGGCATTGTGCCACGTGATGAGGATTGACCAGGCTCCTTCAGTCATCAGTCACCTTCCATCGTTTGCCGTAAGCAGACGCTGCGAGGTGATGTGGATATCAGGTCCCAGGAGTGTGGAAGAGGAGGAAAAGGGCTCGTCCGGGATTTGAACCCGGGACCTCTCGCACCCAAAGCGAGAATCATACGCCTAGACCAACGAGCCACAGCGACTCTTCCGCTTCTGTGTTGTCAGCGAGCTGGAGGACGGGGGGAGGCGTCATTCGCTCGTCCCGTCAGACCTTCATCAATAAGTCAAGAAAGCCGACTGCCTTGCAGGCGAAGGGCAGTGGACGGCGCCCGGTAAGAGGGGAACAAGCGGCACAAGGCGACGCCGAGGAGGAAGAGACAGCGAGGGGGATTCGCTCACATGGTAGAGCGCTCGCTTTGCATGCGAGAGGTAGCGGGATCGATGCCCGCATCCTCCACGTGTACGCTGAGCGCTCGGTTTGCCGAAAGGTGTCCTTTAACCCCTGATCACGCCTTGCGAGGAGAGTGTGGAGCGTTTAGCAGCCACGCCCCCTTTTCATCTTCTCTCTGGCTTAAGTGCGTCTCCGCCACTCTCTCTTGACACTTCATGGCAGCATGTCAGAGGTCCGAGTGATGTCTTTAATGGCTGAGTGAGGGCACGATGCTGAAGCAGAGAGGCCATTTCAGCCAGAGAGACTTGTGCTAGGTGAGCTGTGAAAGACAGACTCGCGACAGAAACAAAGCCCCAAAGTCTCGGGTGAGATCAAAAGGCAAATGCAACACCCAGCAGCGGGTGTCGCAAGATTAGGGAACAGGCGTCTGAAATCCCTGTGAGGCAAACTTTCCAGCCCGAATGCCGCAGCTGGCCTCGTTGGCGTAGTAGGTAGCGCGTCAGTCTCATAATCTGAAGGTCGTGAGTTCGATCCTCACACGGGGCAGGGCCACTCGCTTTCTTGCTCTTTTCAGACACTTGCAGCAACTATACGCACAGAACCACGTCTGCGTGCCTACCACGTGGAAAGCGTCAGCTTTACACGGGAGAGGAGCAAAGCCGCACCCCTTTCCTACATAACACTCACATTCAGAGTTAAGTCCACAAATTTGCCCTAACTTTCGCTGGCGCTGCTGTCAGCCTGCCCCTGTTGCCGATGAAAGGCTCACACAGCGTCATGACAGTTGCAAAACAATGTTCCACACTCCGTAAGCAACAACTTCAGTGTTTCAAGTCACCCGATATGCCGCGAGTCAAAGGAGCGCAAAACCCCAAGCGTCAAAAGACAAGGTGAGTTGATGGAAAGAGCATTGAATTGAGGAGCACAAAAGTTCAGCTCGTACAATAGGCAAGGAAGGTCTATTCGTGCGTCTTCATCGCACGTGAAAGGACTGCCTTGCAGTCCAAGGGCAGCGGGCGGTAAGACATGATGCCGAGAAGCCTGAAGCGAGGGGGATTAGCTCAAATGGTAGAGCGCTCGCTTAGCATGCGAGAGGTAGCGGGATCGATGCCCGCATCCTCCAGGTGCGAGTCTGGAGCTCTGGGAGCCAGGTGCTCTCCTTTAGCCTCTGCGACTTCTGATAGGTTCTCCTCCGCTCAACGTCCTTCAGCTGTCAAGCATTGAAGGGCCACGCCTCCTTCCCCACCTCAGTCTGCACCGAGTGCGTCTCCGGCATTTTCTCGTCCGATTTGGCAGCTTAGCAAATGAAAAGTATATCCGAGTGAAAACGGTGGTGAGAATACTCTCACGAATCCTTAGAAGACGTGCGTTTGATCAACGATTGCTTAACATTCACATTCGAGCCATCAAGCTCGTAGTTTTCCTTCAAATATTGAAAGCTGTCAGCGAGCACATCACGCTCTGCAGGACGGTGAAGTATTTGGAGTACTTCAACAGAAAGAAGAGCAGACAGCTCCACAAATATGCGAGGCGCAGAGAGCGCAAGGCGAGCCCCGCACACGTTTCGGTGGCTGAGAGAGGGCGGTTTTTGCTTCTGCATTTCTCAAGTAATGGCGCATGACGACAAGCGATCGCGGTGCTCATTTACCACATAGTGGTGAGGAGTTTTCAGGACGTGTTCTTTTGAACGAGCAACGAGGTTGCCGCCTTGGACAGCTGACTGCACGCTGTCATTGTGCCACGTGATGAGGATTGACCAGGCTCCTTCAGTCATCAGTCACCTTCCATCGTTTGCCGTAAGCAGACGCTGCGAGGTGATGTGGATATCAGGTCCCAGGAGTGTGGAAGAGGAGGAAAAGGGCTCGTCCGGGATTTGAACCCGGGACCTCTCGCACCCAAAGCGAGAATCATACGCCTAGACCAACGAGCCACAGCGACTCTTCCGTTTCTGTGTTGTCAGCGAGCTGGAGGACGGGGGGAGGCGTCATTCGCTCGTCCCGTCAGACCTTCATCAATAAGTCAAGAAAGCCGACTGCCTTGCAGGCGAAGGGCAGTGGACGGCGCCCGGTAAGAGGGGAACAAGCGGCACAAGGCGACGCCGAGGAGGAAGAGACAGCGAGGGGGATTCGCTCACATGGTAGAGCGCTCGCTTTGCATGCGAGAGGTAGCGGGATCGATGCCCGCATCCTCCAGGTGTACGCTGAGCGCTCGGTGTGCCGAAAGGTGTCCTTTAACCCCTGATCACGCCTTGCGAGGAGAGTGTGGAGCGTTTAGCAGCCACGCCCCCTTTTCATCTTCTCTCTGGCTTAAGTGCGTCTCCGCCACTCTCTCTTGACACTTCATGGCAGCATGTCAGAGGTCCGAGTGATGTCTTTAATGGCTGAGTGAGGGCACGATGCTGAAGCAGAGAGGCCATTTCAGCCAGAGAGACTTGTGCTAGGTGAGCTGTGAAAGACAGACTCGCGACAGAAACAAAGCCCCAAAGTCTCGGGTGAGATCAAAAGGCAAATGCAACACCCAGCAGCGGGTGTCGCAAGATTAGGGAACAGGCGTCTGAAATCCCTGTGAGGCAAACTTTCCAGCCCGAATGCCGCAGCTGGCCTCGTTGGCGTAGTAGGTAGCGCGTCAGTCTCATAATCTGAAGGTCGTGAGTTCGATCCTCACACGGGGCAGGGCCACTTGCTTTCTTGCTCTTTTCAGACACTTGCAGCAACTATTCGCTCCTACCACGTGGAAAGCGTCACCTTTACACGGGAGAGGAGCAAAGCCGCACCCCTTTCCTACATAACACTCACATTCAGAGTTAAGTCCACAAATTTGCCCTAACTTTCGCTGGCGCTGCTGTCAGCCTGCCCCTGTTGCCGATGAAAGGCTCACACAGCGTCATGACAGTTGCAAAACAATGTTCCACACTCCGTAAGCAACAACTTCAGTGTTTCAAGTCACCCGATATGCCGAGAGTCAAAGGAGCGGAAAACCCCAAGCGTCAAAAGACAAGATGAGTTGATGGAAAGAGCATTGAATTGAGGAGCACAAAAGTTCAGCTCGTACAATAGGCAAGGAAGGTCTATTCGTGCGTCTTCATCGCACTTGAAAGGACTGCCTTGCAGACCAAGGGCAGCGGGCGGTAAGACATGATGCCGAGAAGCCTGAAGCGAGGGGGATTAGCTCAAATGGTAGAGCGCTCGCTTAGCATGCGAGAGGTAGCGGGATCGATGCCCGCATCCTCCAGGTGTACGCTGAGCGCTCGGTGTGCCGAGAGGTGTCCTTTAACCCCTCGCCTTGCGAGGAGAGTGTGAAGCGTTTAGCAGCCACGCCCCCTTTTCATCTTCTCTCTGGTTTAAGTGCGTCTCCGCCACTCTCTCTTGACACTTCATGGCAGCATGTCAGAGGTCCGAGTGATGTTTTTAATGGCTGAGTGAAGGCACGATGCTGAAGCAGAGAGGCCATTTCAGCCAGAGAGACTTGTGCTAGGTGAGCTGTGAAAGACAGACTCGCAAAAAAAGCTTTTTGTTGTTTTGCACTTTGCCTGTTGTTTTTTGCACGTTGCCTGTTGTTGTTTTTGCACATCACCTGTTGTTGTTCTTTGCACACTGCCTGTTGTCTCTTTCTTTTGTTGTACAATTGTATTGTTGTGTTTGGTGTTTTTTCTTTGTACTACTTATGTCCGAGAGCTAGCTAAATAGCTTTTCGTTACACCATATACCTGTATATGAGTATAATGACAATAAACTTGAAACTTGAAATTGACAGAAACAAACCAATACAGAAATAAAAACAAAAAACGCAAGCTTGCGGATTGCTAAAGCAGGTAAGCCCCACACAATTTTTGAAAAACCTTATTTACCGTTGGCAAAAGAGCTGACACGTATTATGTGTGGAGAAAAAGCTGCTAAACAGCTCGACCTGCTGCCCCCCCTGAAAGACACTTATTGAGATGGCGGATTATATCAAAAGTACGCTGATAGAGCGCGTTAAGATGAGCAGATGTTTTTCACTGCAATTAGATGAGTCTTTAGTTGATTTGGCCAATTTGCTCGTTTACGTTCGATACGAGTTTGAGGGCACGTCCCATGAGAACTTTCTGTTCTGTAAGCCGCTACCAACAGGAACTACAGGAGAGCACATATTTCAGCTTCTGAATGAATTTATCGAAGAGAATGGCATCGACTGGATAAAATGCGTCGGAGTTTGTACAGATGGTGCAAGAGCAATGACAAGCCGACACAGCTTTGTAGTTGCACGAATTAGAGAGGTTGCTCCAGAAATTAATGGACGTATTCAGCAGCCAGTAATCAGCCAATAATTAATTTTAAATTTAAAATTTTCAACTGTGTATTGTACTGTACAATTCTGTGCAGTCCAAAGACTTACTGGAAGGTTGTTTCTGGCAAAATTGGCTCCAGCATGAGTGTGTGTATCTGGATGAATTATTACAAGTGATGGTTTCGCAATTAAGGATTTCTTCACGGAATTCTTTAAGTTAAACAAAGTAGGGAACAAGGGTTATGTTTACAATTGCCAGTAACCGGAGAACAGCTTATCAACATGTTGAAACCGTGCCATGAGAGTGAAGACAGACGTGTTACACCTTTAAGTGAGCCAATGACTGTTGTTGACTATGTTGTGACAATGTTGTGTGGCTCTGTGGGAAATTGAAAAGTTATAGAGGAGACATGTTGTGTATCGCACCATTTTATATTTGTAAAAGCAATACGGAATATATTATTGTAACGCATACAGCCGACATTACAGGTTGTGCGAGCTGGCTCACCAGCGCGGAGACGTCACCATCCTTCCCTGTGAATAGCAGGCACCTCAGCCGTCTTTGGGGGACAGCAGATCTTCTGGTCGATGAACAGTATCCAGTCCTAATCCAAACCCTCAATCAAGAAAGAGGAGTAAATTGCCTAAATACTGTACTAATACTTATACTGTACTGTACTGTACTGTACTAAGGTCTTATGGACAGATTAGACCAACAAAACCCTTTAGCAAAGTGAATGAAAGGTGAATCTGGGGTGATGGAAAGGAACTGCAGGAGCTTCAGTGAGCACCTGTCTATGCAGACAGAACCCCAGGAACTGAACCCAGGACCCCAGCTCTGCAAGGCAGCAATGCTCACCACTGCATGACCATGCTGCCCACTATACTACAATAATGATAATCTTAACATTATTAATTGTGCTAGTTTACGATATATGAGTGTGTTCTGCCTTGTGTGGCACATACAGTAACACTTGTGTAACCTGTGCAGCAGGTGTACTTGTAAAGGCATATGACGAAAAGAGGGATCACTAATGAAACACAGCTCATATTCAAGAAGATCTGAAGCTCCTGAACATCAACATGTATCTCAGCAGGATCAGCAGATTCAGCCTGACTGTCTTTGAAGAAGTTTCCCAGCAGGAAAAGAGGAGACAAAGATGGAAAAGGTGAAGCCACAGGTCCCAATTGTCTGGAGCTGTGGAGAGAGACAAGGAAAACGCTAGAGACACAGTCAGATCGTCCACCCCCTGTACCGGGAGGTCAGTATTTTTTGGATGAGGAGTGATGCCAGGGTGCTGGGCCTTGACGCGAGTCTGATTGCTCCAGGCTAGTGCAGAGATTCTGACTAGGGTGGGCGGTGGCCACCTGTATTTGTGGTGGACAGTGGAGGCTGGTGGTCAGGTAGTGGACACTCAGGTGCCTCGTGGGGACATGTAAGGCTGGAGATCAGGGGCTGAATGTTGTCTTGATGCAGGGAGACATGACAGCACAGCCCCACTGTAGACAGGCCTATTGTAGACAGCCTCACTGAGGACAGACACACTGAGGACAGACACACTGAGGTCAGACATACTGTGGACAGACACACTGTGGACAGACACACTGTAGACCGACACACTGTAGACCGACACGCTGTAGACAGCCCCACTGTGGACAAGCCCACTGTAGACAGGCCCACTGAGAACAGACACACTGTAGACAGGCCCACTGAGGACAGACCCACTGTAGACAGGCACACTGTAGACAGGAACAGTGTTGTCCCCAGCTGTCAGGCCTCTTCAGCCCCTATTGCATGTTGTGATTCCTGGATTCACTGTGTCTACCTGCGCTAACAAGGCTGTGGTCCTTGTGGGAGAAGAGAACGATGCTCAACAGCTCTGGGAGGTGTTGTGACACTTGCAGGCTGGGGGATCTGGTTTAGAAGCTGTGATCTAGGGTGTTAAGTAGCTGCACAAGCTAACTCAGCCCTGATGAGAGTAAACTGGTACTGCACAGGTCTCCCATCTCCAGCAGTAGGCGTTACTATTACTTCCTTAAAGAAGCAGCCACTCCTGTCTGGCCTGGAGTATAAGATCAGCTCAGCTTATCATTACAGGAGTGTTCAGCACCCTATAGCATTGTCTAAAGCATGGCAGCTTATCTGTAATTATTCAAGTATAATAACACACAATGACTGTGATCCAGGTCCTACTAGACACAACATTTCAGCAGCAGATGTTCTTACACGATTAAGGGTAAATGGGTTTTGATATTGATGCTCAAAGCCTGGATATGAAATACTTGCCTCTCTCCAGTGAACTCTTTAGGTCCCAATCCTTTTTTGCATTGTGGAGATACATTTGATTTCTTTGACTTAGTTGACTTAAATATTTTTTTCCTCCTGGTGATTTAGAAAGTGAAATAATGGCCACTGCACACCGTGTAATGAGAAAACGCTTTATTGTGGAGCCATGATTCTCTAGGTGAGGTGAAAACATACAGACACAGAGATGAAGAGACAAGACTTTATTGGAGAAACTGTAGACTGAAATCCCACCCTTCTTGTTTTCTTCTGAAGTCTCAGTTTAGACGGGTAAACACATTTGTGCCAACCCTGTGAATGAAAAATACCAAAAAGTATGTTAAGGCAATGTTTGTCATTAGAGTTATCAGTAATTGTTTTAATGAACATTCTTGTTTTAGAGATCTCAGTATAACATTTACACAGTACTTAAGTAGCCTAGTGAAAAGTCTCTGAATGTGGAAAATATTGTTGCCCTGCCAGTAGGGGGCACTGCAGGATAGAGGCCTTGGCTCAGGACTCATTAGCTCCGCCCTGTCCTGGAGGGTTGGTATCCAGTCCTTATCCAGTCTCTCTTCTTTCATGATTGAGAAATATCTGCAGGCATTACACTGTAACTTGACTCTTAATGAGAACAATCAACTCATTATGGGCTAAATTGGGCCAACATGCAGGGTTCTCCTGGCTCTCTGGGCTCTGTGTTCCAAGAAATCTCAAAGACGGGTCCTCCAGGCCCAGGAATGGAGAGTCTGGCATTACCTGAAAGCTGATAGATTCCTCAAGGCCACCCTCTTGAGCCAATTGGCCTGAGTGTAGAGAGACTGGACAGCTAGAGCAGACTGAACTGTACGAAGAGATGCTCACACTGTACAGGTGCACTGTATACTCCCTGCACCTGTAGTGTCCCAGCTTGTCCTGGACACTGAATACTGATGACCCAGTGCATGATGGGAGCAAGGCTTCTGAGCATTACAGTGCGCCCCCTTCCCCAGAATGAACACGCAGTGAACTCGCCTGGTCTTGGACCAGTTGTCCGCCTCTGTGGCCGCTGAGCTCCTGAGCAGCCACATCGTCTGAAGGTGTTCGGTGCCATCCTTCTGCACGAAGCACTGCCCGACGAAGGAGGTCACAGAGTCTGCACAGAAACAGCACAGGCTGTGAGAGAGACAGCGTGCCATCATCTCAACACTTTCATTTTTAATGGGATGTGCATTTCCTACAGTCATCAGGTTCGCCCACTACTTTGGTGCTTGTGAATGAAACATCTCCACAATGGGGCGGGGCCTAGCCTGCAGCTCCGCCCCCTCCTCTGCTGCAAGAACACACAGCTGTCTGACTGCGCTCCTGGAGAGCTGCTGCCCGCTGGCTGGATTTACACTGCAGACACCAGCTGAGTGATGGTGTATGAATGGCCAGAGGAGGGCAGCAGATCCTGCACTTTTCAAAACCCTTTTTGAGATAACGAAACCTGTGTAGCAGAATATTAAGGTATAAAAATGTGAGCCAGGAAATCTTGTTTTGTTACAGACAGACTATATAGTAAAACAGGTAGGAGAAGGTAACTGAAAGTTTGGGAAGACATCTGGAGAAAAAGATTCCCCTACCTGAAAAAGTCCATTTCACCAGGAATCCAAACACTCTTCGTTGAGTTTTGGCACTAAACATGTTCAGGTTTCCCGTGAGTGGTGACTGCTTGATGACAAGAGTTTTGTTGGCAGTCACCGCAGTGTGGTAGGTGCCGGTGAAAAAGCCATTTGTATCTGGAGCACTGAGAGTCATGTTGGAGCCCAGCTCATTCTTCCACTGTCCTTGAAGGTTGCACTGAAATGACATTTGGAATGGGATTGCAGGGATCGTTCATCAGGAAAATGCTCTGTTTCACCATTAACATCTACACAATGTATAGAAGCAATTGAAAAGGCAAACAGAATGCTGGGGTATAGAGTAAGAAGTGCAGAATTTAAATCAAATGGTGAATAAAATGTATAATTCATTCGTAATTCATTTTGAATATTATGTACACTTTTGGTCACAATGTTGTAGAAAAGATAGAGCTGCTTCTAATCAGTACAGACAAGAGAAACTGGAGTCTTATACTGTCAGGTTGAAGCAACTGAGTCTCTTTAATCTGAAGGGAGCATCCTACACTGACAGGCTGGAGAAACTGTGTCTCTTTAGTCTGAAGGGAGTATCCTACACTGACAGGCTGAATGAACTGAGTCTCTTTAGTCTGAAGGGAGTGCCCCACACTGACAGGCTGAATGAACTGAGTCTCTTTAGTCTGAAGGGAGTGTCCCACTGACAGGCTAAAGCAACTGAGCCTCTTTAGTCTAAAGGTAGTGCCCCACACTGACAGTCTGAAGGAACTGAGGCTCTTTAGTCTGAGTGGAATGTCCTACACTGACAGACAGAAGGAAGTGAATCTTTGAAGATTTTGAACTCAATTTCAAAGAATTCATCAGTGTCACACCAGCAGCTTTGTTCAGAATGAGCACTAACATACTGTATGAACCAGAAAGTTCAGTGAAACAATTTCAAAACTGAGAACATAAAGGCTGTGTAAAATAGTACAATGACAATATTATCATTTTAACAGTGAAACTTCATTATCGTTTGGCCACTATAAAGAAATGCTGTTATAATTTGTTATACCAGAAAGTTTCTATAAAAAACTCACCAAGGAGCCATCTTTGCCGTGATTGTGGAAATAAAATGAAAATATATATCTTGTTAGCAAGAAAGTCATGTCAGGTCTTTTAGCCAAACAATTACATTTGGAAAGACACAAAACTGTTACTGACCTTGTGGGGTTACTGTCCCCAGTGTGATGAGATACTGCCCTGCACGGTCTCTACTAAAGGACTTGAGGACAGTTCACAAGGCACAGGGTTCGAATTGCAGACGAGAAGCTTACCTTGCTGTTGACAAGGCACTCGTACCCTCCGATCCAAGAGATCAGCGTGAGAGAGAGGAGGACCGTTCCCAGTCTCGTGTTGGAAGAGGACATGTTGTGGAGGATTGGGGCGTCTGAGCTGTGTCTCCTGTCTGCAGTAGCCTGTTCTGTCAGAGCAATGAGAGTCGGGACAGTTTGCGCTCACTTATAACTGCTCCATGCTGTCAGTTCATAAATCATCACTGCTCTCTTTAGTCAATAAAATTATTAATTCACCCCTCATATCTTCAATTACAACTTCCTCAAGAGCTGATCATGCCTTCAGTGCTTTAAAGAGCATATTGTCATCAAGTCCTCACTTACACAATGAAGATCAAATCAGGGATACTGTATATCTAATTTGTTATGTACCCAGTGTCTCCTTTCTTAAAAGAAACCCAATCAGATGCACAAACAGTTTTTCAATTCAAAGACGATTGCCAAGAGTCACGCTTCAGGAGTGATAAAATTAGGCATATGAAGCCCTATTCCTGTGTAATTAAAGTCAGCAATACAATAACAAGACTGTTGGCAATTGTTGAAGATCACAGTCCCAAGCACTTTAAATTCCAATTTGTCTCTTGGTCAGAAATCATCATGATGGCAAATTCATCTTTATTTCAAAATCCAGAGTTTGCTTTCCAAAGTATTTGGTATTTTTTAGATATACTTTTACAGCCCTATCCCTCCAGAAGCCATTTCCACCTGGAAGTATGAGCCCTTAAACATCTTGCATTATCTTTCAAAGCAGTGGTTCTCAAACTTTTTGGACCAAGTACCACCCCTGAACAAACCAAAGCATCCAAGTACCACCTACAAGTCATCTTCTCATAGGAACCCCACACACTCACACACACATGCTGTATAATCACACATATTATACATATATTAATCTAATAATAATAATAAACTTTATTTGATATAGGGCCTTTAAAGGTGTCTTCTCAAAGCGCTTTACAGAATGACAACAATTAAAAATAAACAATAAAAAAGCACCATTTCAGTGAGAGGGGTGAGCCTGTTTAGTCGAGGAAAGTAGATGTGAATTCATTGGTTGTGCCTTGATACAATTCACAACAGAGTCTAAAAGATTTTAAATCATCCGGCCTTTTCTTGACTGCCAAGGCCTCGCAGTGGATGCTGCAGTGCCTCCACCTCATTTCTGGAGCAACCTCTGTAATTCGTGCAACTACAGTACATTGCTGTGTCTGGATGTTA
This sequence comes from Lepisosteus platostomus, assembly GCF_059453375.1. NCBI lineage: Eukaryota > Metazoa > Chordata > Actinopteri > Semionotiformes > Lepisosteidae > Lepisosteus > Lepisosteus platostomus. Next base: position 16,191,201 of record NC_142616.1, on the reverse strand, counting down.
TCGCTCTAGCACTGTCTGCACAAACTCCGACGCATTTTATCCAGTCGATGCTACTCTCTTCAATAAATTCATTCAGAAGCTGAAATATGTGCTCTCCTGTAGTTCTTGTTGGTAGCGGCTTACATCCTCATGGGACGTACCTTCCAACTCGTATCTAACGAGAAAATTGGCCAAATCAAAGGCATCTCCAGACTCATCCAGTTGCAGTGAAAAACATCTGCTCATCTTAACGCGCTCTAGCGGCATACTTTTGACATCATCTGCCATATCAGGGGGCAGCAGGTCGAGCTGTTTAGCAGCCTTTTCTTTACACATAATACATCTCAGCTCTTTTGCCAACGGTAAACAAAGTTCTTCACAAAAAGTGTGGGGCTTACCTGCTTTAGCAATCCGCAAGCTTGCATTTTTCCTTCTTTCCGTTTCAGTAGTCCGTTTCAGAAATTAAAAGAAGTTTTTATTTCATACACATGAGAGCAAAACACAGAGACGCTCAGTGTATTTTTCTCAAATTAACCTAGAACAGTCCTTAAATATGTTTCTGTTATCTATCACGCTTTCCAGTGCTAAAAAATTAGCACGCGCTGTATCGTAGTACGTAGGCTGCGTATTTGACACATAAACTACTTTTATTAAAATAGAAAATATGAAAACCCATCCCAAGTTTTCAGTGCACACAACAAATGTCCAGGCTCATCTGGTGTACTACCTGGGGGTGCTCCACATACCACAAGTGGTACATGTACCATAGTTTGAGAACCATGGCACTACACTAATCAAAGAGCTGGCTAAAAAGGCCTCACCTCCTTTTCTTACTACTATGAACATAATCAAGCAGACAGGAAGACAATTAAATTCCGTAAACTAATCAAACCACTAGAGAGATTATTTGAATTTTCAAGTTGCTGACGGTAGGATTGTCACTGACAAGATTGAACGTGTGCCACAAGTGCATCAAAAAGAAAAAAATAATGAGGCTTTATTTCCAATTTATCTTTCTAAAACACAGTAACAGATCCCCATATGACTGCTGGAACAGGTCGAGCTGGGAGTACTGGTCAGTAGTGTCCAAGTGTGCACCGGGTGCACACACTGGAAAGAAGCAGAGCTGCTTATATTCCCCATCTTCTTCACCTCTCCTGGGGGTCTGAGGCTGGGGGTCTTCAGGCTCCCTGTGCACCACTGCTACTACAGCCTATATAACGTATCTTGCAAATCTTGATCAATCTTTCTCAGGTATCCTTAACAGTAGACTTAACTTGTAAGGTGAAGTATTGTCCCTTTTTACAGGTTATAAAGTTTTAGGTTGTATGCTAGAGGTCAGAGATCAGGGATGCAAAGGAACACGTAAAGGTTTATTCCCTGCTGAAAAGAGAAGACAAGAAATATAACATTTAGGCTGTGGAGGCTTCTTCGTGTGTGAAGATTAAGACCCAACGAAGTCTCCACAGCCATAATGTTGTGTTTCTTGTCTTGGCATTTTCAATTGATTTCTTATGTTGCCTTCCCAAAATTCCCGGGTATTCCAAAAATATCTTGATCATGCATGATGTACTGCGAAACACTGATGGTGTTGTTAAAGACAGTAAAACAATACTCTTTTCAGCTCATGTTCTCTCAAAACTAATGATTAGTTTTTCGTTTTAGTGCTTCTATCAAGAAAAAAGGTCAACAATCACACTGGAGAGGTCCCAGTCTGGTCTAGCGCAGTGTAGTCATAGCCCAAATGTTGCTCTGATCGAAGGGCAAAATGATCTGTTTGTGCGTGCAGATACAAATATTAAAGTATATTTTAGCCTTTTTACGAGTGCTGAGAAAGTAAAATCTATATACAAATTTGTCCCCCAAACCATTTTAGCATTTCATGTTATCTACCATTAGTAAATTAGTAAATTAGTTATTACCTCAATTTGCTCTTGACAGAAATATTGCAATGGTATTTTTTTCTGGTAATAAAGACCATGCTCATCACATTCGTACTAAAGCTGTGATGAACACAAAAAAAAACACATTACTCCTGTGTTGGCTTCTCTTCACTGGCTTCCAGCATGTTGCAGGGCTGGATTTTGAATTCTTTTATTAACATGTAAAGCACTGGTGTGCTGTTTAATTAAGATGTTAATCCCAGACAGAAACACTCTTTCCAAAGAGTAAGTACAGAAGAAATACTGAATGAATCTTCCAAAGACTTCATTCTGAGGCTGATCTGTCTATTCCCTCAGCACCAGGAGGGTGTTCATACAATAAAGCCACAGTGCTGAGCTCTCTGTGTGTCCCAGTTTTTAGTTAATGTGCTTTATTAGTTTGTTAGCTGGAATTCTGACTCTGACAGCATCAGATTATCTGCAGTTATCTTGCTGTCACCCAGCAAGGCTGCTCATGTGAGGTAAACAACACCGAGCTGTGCCTGCTCACATGGTCACTGCCTCCTTCTGAGGGAGCGTCTCTGCTCCTGCAGGTCAGTAAACACAGGAGAGCAGCTTCCTCACAGTCACATGGTTTCTGTCTTCTGAGGGAGCGTCTCTGCTCCAGCAGGCCAGTAAACACAGTTTTATTGTCTTCAGTTTGATTTCAGTTTTGCTGTTGTGCCCCTCAAGCTCCCAGTTCCTCAGATGCACAAAGGCTACTCTTGCCGAAATCAGGTGAGGCTGGATTCCTTCACCAACATCAGCTTCATGTGAAAGGTACCTCCCAAGGAGTGGGAAGAGCTCTGCAGTCTCCACACTCTCGTCATGAATCAGAATCCAGGGATCTGGGTTGTGTTCAGGTGACTTCTTCTCATCTGTCTGAGCAAATATATTTAAATACACAGTGACTCTCCAGTTACAGTGGTTGTGCTATAATAGGATCCTTAAAATAGGCTGACACAGGAAAACTGACACATGAAACACAGATACATGGTCCAAACCAGAGCTCTTTATTTACAATGCAGGAAATCAAAACATCCACCAAACACAAGGTAACTAGAAACCAAAATATAAGACCTTTATTCCTTTTTAAGCTACTAGCTAACTCCTTCAAAGTCCATTACTAATTTTACTAATCTACCGAGCAGCTAAACTGCTTACCGGCCTGAAAAGCACTCAAATCTCTCCCTGAAACATTTCACAAAGTCCACTCTCTCTTTTAAAATTAGTCCCAAATGACTGTTTCAAAGTCCTATGGTCAGTTGGTCCTTCTACCTCTGGTTGAGCTGCATACGGAAGAGCTGGGCCCTAGACAGCAGATCAGAGCAACCCAGCAGCTGGTCAGGTGTCTGAGGACAGCAGCTCGTTCCCCACATGTGAAATGTGGTCCAGGACTCTTGTGTTTATCTTAACCTGCTGCCCTCTCACAACATTTAAACATGAGCCAGGGGAATTTTGCAGTAAAGATTTATAGACATACAATATGAGAACAAAATAACCCCTTATTAAACAGATTAAAGAGATTAAAGGGCATAAAATCAAATTTTGGCACTGAAAAATGTCACATGACTTTACTCTAAGATTTGCTCTAATGTTTCACTTGTTTGTGTGTTTCTGTATATCAGCTTGCCACCTAGCCCACAGACAGCAAGACATCCACAGTCAAACAATATACTTTGTCCTACACACACATCCATAACATTTCTTGTGTGTACAACATCCTAAGGTTGTGCAAAACCTGTTGTATGGAATATTTACAGAAAATGTTTGTGACATTTAAGCTGTGTTAGGCATACCATTTTAAAGGATTTGGTAATCAGTATTTTGAACCTAAAGGTTACTAACTGTATTGTGGTCCTGAAATATATTCTTAAGAAGTTTCTATAAAACTGACATTTACTGACAATTTTAGCTAGAGGGGTTTTAACTTTAAGTAACACATTTATTGAGGAATTTCGATATGAAAACTCTAAACTTCAAAAGAAAGTGGTTGCACTTGCGGAGACAACGGAAAATTAGCAAAATGAAAATACATGTTTAAAGGAATCGGTCTTAGATGTACAGTGTCGGAGCATGAGGAAAAATATTATATTAATGGGGTTGAGAAAGGAAGAGACGACTGAATCACATCAGAAAACAGAAGAGCTGGTGAAAACTTTCATGCGGGAAGTGTCTCGACCGCCAGCCAGCAAAGATCAACTCGTAAGGGAGCTAATCAGCACCAGCAGCGGGTTATTATTAACCTGTTATTAACATTGACACATTTAGCCAATTTCTGCCTGGAATTTCCTCCTCCTTAAACATTTGTTATATCTCTGCAGCAGAACATTGCATGAGCTTGGTTCAGGTCTTAAATTGACGCTAACCCCCTTGGCTTTGAGTGTGAACAGTCAAATTTCTTATATTTCTTAATGTGTCCACTCAGCAGACAGACATATGAAAAAAAAAACCTAAAAAACAGCAGGCAAAAATTTTTTTTGGGTCTTCAGAGGTCAGTTTTTTCAACTATATGCATTTGAAAACCTTGTTCTAGGTGACTACTAGCTTGGATAGAAATCTGGGACAAATTGATCAATTAGAAAACATTCTATATCATGTTTTGTGAAGACTGAACCTTTAATGAAATTTCACGCCTATAATAAAAAATCATAAAAATATTGAAAATTAGAATAATAACCATTGCAATTGCTATAAAAACCTTTAGACACTGCTAGAGAGCCTATATCTGCTGTTATGCAATGAAAAAAAACCTCAGAGTTGCCTTCTGGTGTGAAAAAAAGGAGCACTGATAAGAAACTGATAAAAAACTGATTGATTACTCCTTCTGAGTCAATTATTGACAGCTAAATGCAGGTGGAATGCAGCATGAGGCTTCTAGAGGAAGTCTTACCCCATAAGGGCTCTGAATGGCTGAAAATACAATGAATGACAGCGGTTTTTAGCAATCAGATCCCTTTTATTTCTAGCGGTCGTTCTTCAAACATTTACTATGAAGTCAATAACGTTCAATTCTCCAGGTCTGGAGATAATATTAGTCTGGGTTATTTTGGATATATATCATGCTTCAGAATAAGGTAAAAACATGGGATATATATATATATTTGCTGGTTTTTGCTTTTGTGGTTTTGTTGGTAAAAATGTATGATATGTATGTATGATATTGCTGACCGGGTGTTTTTATTGGGATTCTGCTAGTTCATTAATTTATTGGTTTATTGCATAATAGTGTCATATCTGTGGAAACAAACTTTATGGTTTTGTTGTGATGATATTGGAGAATACGTGCATGTGAGAAAATTTGTGCAGCGGTTTTAAAAAAAACGTTGTTTATCTTGCGTTTATCTTAAAAATAAAAATTGTCATCTGGGGTGTCACCAATGACCACGATCCGGGCAAACAGACAAGCGCCGCCGCACGAGTTAACACACCTGCAATTGCTCTACCGTGCGGCACGCCGGGTTATTTATGTGACCCAGTGGTGAATAGCGGCCTGTTATGCCAGATCCACTAGATGGCGCTACGTCTTAGCTCGCGGTTCCTGTCAGTTGATTTCAGCGTTCTGCGCGTGGGCAGTAGGGACTAAGAAGCAGTGAGTTACCGTTAAAAAGAACCCGAAATTACTTCAGAGAGTTGTAACGGTAAATACGATGTTGTTTCCCTATTTTACACCCTAAATGAGTATAAAGGGGTATTTCATAGGATTGAGACAAGATTAGCAAGATGGATATTAGATTTTAACGGAGTACACTGGCGGTAGCCAGTTTTTAGACAACTACTCGGGCTAGGGATATCTGTGTACTGATTTGTAAGTAATGGGTTTCACATGCTCCTTGTATTTTCTGTTCCTTCATTCTTTACAGGGACTTATGTTTAGCACCGTTTGTTAACTGTACGCAATTGTAAGTATTATACTAATTATTCTCGTAATGTAGTTCTCAGTGAGGGCTGAGAGGTGACATGCGCAGCCTGTGAGCGGCTTATTTCTGCACGCGCTACGTGGTGAGTTGTTTAAACTTCAACTGTAATGTAATGTTTTTGTTGTTGTTGTTGTTCAGTGTAGATGCGTTTCTGTAACGGTCAGATGGAATGTAAAAAACTGTAAAACTAAACATGTTTTCTTTGTTTTCCCCTCTGCGTGAAAGAACCACTACCGTATTTTGTGTATATAAAAATATTGTTATGTCATTTCTTTTGTTATTTTATTTTTTAAACTAAGAACAGATCAGACCACATACTCACCTAGAAATAAAGAACCCCAAAATTATATTTGTGTTCTGTGCTAATTATTCTTTGCCAGGCTACATTTATACCATTCTAACCTGCTTCCCGTTGCTCGGTATTGAGTTAACTTCTCGTAAGCTCTACCTAGCGTTTCTCTACCTTTTTGCCTTCCTGGAATTTTGGCTGACATTAAATGTTACAGGTGCGGACTAACAGTGCACAAAGCAGACGAATGCGGAGCGCGAACAGCAAAATGTCTACACTGTAAGAAAACAGGATATTATGCACGAGTGTGTAGAAAGAAAGACGGTTCCCATCAGGAAAAGAAACTTAATACAAATAAGGAAGGGACAAAACTGCGAGCAGTTCAAGAACCTTCTTCAGACTCAGATGAATTTGTTAATTCCATTGACCCTGAAGGTAAAGAAACTGTTCGAATAAATGGCCGAGAGATAAAATGGTGATAGATACATGAAGTCGAAGAAACTTCATTGGAGTAGAACTTTTCAAGAAAGTGTTTGCACACAGGACTGAACTTCAGCAGACTAAGAAGAAATTTTATGCCTATGCGCAAATTAGTCCACGTAAGCGTGTTGGCTACTTCGAGGCACTGCTGAAATGGCAGAAAAATGTAATAAAGGACAAAGTTTATGTAATTGATGGAAATGTAGAAGCGTTGTTGGGAAGAAAAGCATGTTTTGATCTGAAGATTCTGAATAAAGGAGACACCGTCAATGCGGTTGACCAGTCTTCAGAACGATTTAAGCGGTTAGCACAGGAATATGAGTCACTCTTTAAAGGTTTAGGACAGATCAAGGGTTACAGTCACAAGGTTACAGTAGATGAGAAAGTGTCACCAGTAGCTCAAAGTCTGAGACGAGTACCCTATCCGATGATAGAAGCTGTTAATCAGGAGTTAGATAAAATGCTGGATGATGGAATTATTGAAGACGTGAATGAAGGTGCAGAATGGATCTCAAATATTCTGATAATATCTAAAAAAGACACCAAGGAAGTGAGGCTGTGTGTGGATCTGCGAGAAGTGAATAAAGCAGTTACCAGAGAGAGACATCCAGTACCAACGGTTGACAGCATATTGCAAGCAGTGCAAGGAGCCAAAGTTTTTGCAGAGTTAGATGCTTGAAAAGGGTTCTGGCAAGTTGAGTTGGCCCCGGAATCAAGTCACCTGACTACCTTCATCACACACGGGGGTTGTTACCGTTTCAGAAGAGTTCCTTTTGGCTTGTCTAGTGCCCCAGAGGCCTATCAGAAGGCTATGGACTCAATGTTGTGTGCAATGCCAGGTGTTGTATGGTATATGGATGATGTTGTAGTACATGTGGAAAATGAAGTACAACTAGAACAGAGGCTCAGGCAAGTATTCCAAAGATTCCAAGACTGTCGCGCAGGGGCTGACTGCTGAGGATAGGGATCCAATGCAGTGCCTTTGGTAGGGTTGGTGCTAGACGTAGGCGTAGTCGGAGTAAACAGGCAGGGGAAGAGGCGTCGGAATGGATTCGGAAGGCGGAGGCGTAATCCAGGAGACTGGCAGGGGTCGGAGTCCAGGAAGGCGTAGAAGAGGCGTCAGAGTGGAGTCGGAAGGTGGAGGCATAATCGAAGAGACAGGCAGGGGTCAGGATCCGAGAGAGCGTTTTAGAGGCAAAGGTACAAAATCGAGAGGCAAAGAGGTAGTCGGAAAAGCAGGGTCGAGGTCCAGGGGAGAATCAATAGTAAAGCGAAGGCGTAGGTAATAGGTAAGCTCCGGGAGAGAATCTCAATAGTGAGCAATGACCGGGGGACTGATGAGCGTTTAAGTAGAGGACTGATTGACGCGTGCACATTTGGTACGGGAAGAGCTCGTGAGAATGCGGGAGCGCTTGCCTACGTGAGGGAGATTCGTGACAAAGACAGAGGCTTAACTTTAAATAAAGATAAGTGTATCTTTGGCCTAAAGGAGATCGAGATCCTGGGACATTTGGTCACTGCAGAAGGAATAAAACCAGACCCAAAAAAGGTGACAGCTGTTTGCAGTGCACCAAGACCTGAGAATGTTGCACTTTTGCGCTCGTTCTTAGGCACTTGTGGATTTTTGATAAAATTCATTCCTAATTATGCAGATCTATCGGAACCCCTTAGAAAACTAACGAGGAAAGGACAGAAGTGGGAATGGACATCGGAAACTGAGAAAGCCTTTGCCAAGTTGAAAAGAGCCATGTCTGGCATACTTCAAACTAGATGCGCCAACAGTAGTGATCAGTCATGTGAGTCCTGTAGGACTTGGAGCAGTATTGCTACAAAGGCAAGAAGATGGACAGAACAAGCCAGTGGCATATGCAAATCACTCACTTACTCCAACAGAAAGGCATTACTCGCAAATAGAGCGTGAAGCCTTGGGTTGTGTTTGGGCAGTGGAACATTTTAGGACATATTTATGGGAAGGCAAGTTCACACTTCAAACGGATCATAAACCCCTCATTTACATGTTCAATCCCAAAAAGGCAACATTGTTACCACCCAGGATACAAAGACTTGGATTGAGATTACAGCCATATGATTACAAAATTGAACACATAGTAGGGAAAACCAATGTTGTCACATCTTCCTTTACCAGACACAGAAGACACTGGTTATGTAGACACCTATGTTGATAGAGTGCTTTCAATCAGCACTTATGAACTGCATGCACTGACACTTGAGGAACTTAAGCAAGCAACAAACGAAGATGACGCATTGAAATTGTTGATGTCCATAGTGGAAAAAGGACAATGGCCTAATCCAATTCCAGAGGATTGTGTTACCGAAAACAAAAATCAGACAAGCATTGAAAATAGCACATGAGACACATCAGGATGTGGTTCGTACAAAACAGTACCTGAGAAGCAAATTTTACTGGCCCAACATGGACAGTGATGTTGAAAGACTAGTCAGGAATTGTTCCACTTGTATGTTGAATCAGCCATTGCAGGAGGATCAACCTCTCCAACCACTTGAATTACCACCAAGGCCCTGGACAAAACTGGGCATTGACCTGGTAGGTCCCATTCAGAATGAATACATATTGACTGTCATAGACTATTATACTTCTTACCCTGAGGCGGTTGTTGTATCAGACATATCTTCAGCCACAGTTATTAGAGAGCTGATGAACATCTTTGCACGATTTGGTTATCCACTAGAGGTAGTAACAGATAATGGCAGGCAATTTATAGGACAGTTGTTTGAATCAGTTCTGACTAACTGTGGAATTAAACACATCCGTGCATCACCTTACTATCGTATCACCTTACTATCCGAGAAGTAATGGCAAAATTGAAAGATTTCACAGATACCTGAAAAAGGCCTTGAGAGCAGCTGCTGGCTTATAGATCAACACCTCACAGGGCATCTGGAGAAACCCCAGCTAATCTTCTCTTTGGACGTGATATCCGGACTAAACTACCAAACGTGGAAAAGAAAGAAGAGCCGAGGGACATTCAAAAGACGAAAGATATCCATAGACATCATGAGGATTACACACACAAAATGAAATTATATGCAGACCAGACACATTGAGCAAGGGATCACAACTTCAAGGTCGGTGATGTAGTGTTTGTGGCTGGCCTAGACAACCTTAAATTGGATGCCAAGTTCAAAGACACTCGCTTGAGAAACACCTCTTGTAACTCTTTTGAATTAGTGAATGTGGAAGATGGCTCAAAAATAATAAGAAATGTAAAACATCTTCGACACGCTCCTCCATTGGATCTTGATTTTGAATCTGCAGAAACAGACAATGCTGAGAATACAGGTCTTTCTGACGTGCAGGAAGGGCCGAGTCCTCAGACAGTGGAGAGTACATCCGTAGGAGAGCCAGTAATTTTACCCCGAAGTGAAGTAACAACCAGAAGTGGCAGGGTTATCAGGAAACCTGCTCGTTACAGAGACATTTAAAAATATAGGACTTGCATAGCTCTCCAAATGTTAAATTGCCCTATTTTGTTTGTGTTACCTATGTAGATGTTGCTTAGACTGCTAGAAATGAGGTTATATTTAGAAGTGACTTAAGTAGAAATTGAACTAAAATTTGAGTTGGTACTCATAGAAATAGTTGTAAAAAAAAAGAAAAAAAAGTTGAATGTGTTGAATAGAAATGGAAGGTTTTACATACATTTTGTTGAAATAGTTAATAACCGTTTACTGTGTGTTGATATAGGATTGTTACAATTGTATGGTAAAGTTTTGGACTTTAAAAATAACAAAGGAAGGGATGTAGTATAGTGAGTAGACATCGCGAGACAACAGAACGAGAGAGTAGAAGGCGGGAATATATGGTGTAAGTGCGTGATCTGTGTAGTTAATAAAATAGTTAAAATAATAATATAAGAACGGCTCTTTATTAAGATACACAACACCGAGAGTCAAAGGAGCGCAAAACACGAAGCGTCAAAAGACAAGATGACTTGATGGAAAGAGCATTGAATTGATGAGCACAAAACTTCAGCTCGTACAATAGGCAAGGAAGGTCCCGGCGTCTTCATCGCACGTGAAAGGACTGCCTTGCAGACCAAGGGCAGCGGGCGGTAAGACATGATGCCGAGAAGCCTGAAGCGAGGGGGATTAGCTCAAATGGTAGAGTGCTTGCTTAGCATGCGAGAGGTAGCGGGATCGATGCCCGGATCCTCCAGGTCCGAGTCTGGAGCTCTGGGAGCCAGGTGCTCTCCTTTAGCCTCTGCGACTTCTGATAGGTTCTCCTCCGCTCAACGTCCTTCAGCTGTCAAGCATTGAAGGGCCACGCCTCCTTCCCCACCTCAGTCTGCACCGAGTGCGTCTCAAGCATTTTCTCGTCCAATTTGGCAGCTTAGCAAATGAAAATTATATCCGAGTGAAAACAGTGGTGATGATACTCTCACGAATCCTTAGAAGACGTGCGTTTGATCAACGATTGCTTAACATTCACATTCGAGCCATCAAGCTCCTTGTTTTCCTTCAAATATTGAAAGCTGTCAGCGAGCACATCACGCTCTGCAGGACGGTGAAGTATTTTGAGTACTTCAACAGAAAGAAGAGCAGACAGCTCCACAAATATGCGAGGCGCAGAGAGCGCAAGGCGCACACTTTTCGGTGGCTGAGAGAGGGCAGTTTTTGCTTCTGCATTTCTCAAGTAATGACGCATGACAACAAGCGATCGCGGTGCTCATTTACGACATAGTGGTGAGGAGTTTTCAGGACGTGTTCTTTTGAACGAGCAACGAGGTTTGCCGCCTTGGACAGCTGACTGCACGCTGTCATTGTGCCACGTGATGAGGATTGACCAGGCTCCTTCAGTCATCAGTCACCTTCCATCGTTTGCCGTAAGCAGACGCTGCGAGGTGATGTGGATATCGGGTCCCAGGAGTGTGGAAGAGGAGGAAAAGGGCTCGTCCGGGATTTGAACCCGGGACCTCTCGCACCCAAAGCGAGAATCATACGCCTAGACCAACGAGCCACAGCGACTCTTCCGCTTCTGTGTTGTTAGCGAGCTGGAGGACGGGGGGAGGCGTCATTCGTTCGTCCCGTCAGACCTTCATCAATAAGTCAAGAAAGCCGACTGCCTTGCAGGCGAAGGGCAGTGGACGGCGCCCGGTAAGAGGGGAACAAGCGGCACAAGGCGACGCCGAGGAGGAAGGGACAGCGAGGTGGATTATAATAATAAACTTTATTTTATATAGCGCCTTTAAAGGTGGCTTCTCAAAGCGCTTTACAGGATGACAATAACAATAAATAAGAAGACTACAACAATAAATAAGAAAATTTCACAAGACAGGACACAATTATAATTACAACAATACAACAATAACAATAGAGGAGACCGTGGAAGATGGTATTAAGAAGAGCAGAGGGGTGAAGAATGGAACCAGTTAAGTAAAGGCTTTTCTGAAAAGGAGGGTTTTGAGTCTGGATTTGAAGGAGTTTAGAGAAGGTGACTCTCTAATATCCTTGGGCAAGGAGTTCCAGAGCTTGGGGGCATAGCAGGAGAAGGCCCTGTCGCCCATACAATGTAGACGGGCTTGGGGGACAGTAAGGAGGGCAGAATTTGAAGAGCGGAGGTTGCGAGGTGGGGAGTAGGGCGATAAAAGTTCAGACAGGTATTGAGGTGCCAAGCCATGTAAAGCCTTGTAGGTGAGCATGAGGATTTTAAAGTCTACGCGGAATTTGACCGGAAGCCAGTGCAAGGACTCCAGGATAGGAGTAATGTGAACACTTGCACTAGATCTGGTCAGGATTCTGGCTGCTGAATTTTGGACATACTGCAGCTTGTTCAGAGTAGATTTAGATACCCCAGGGAGCAGAGCATTGCAGTAGTCAATTCGAGAGAATACAAATATGTTGATCAGCTTTTCAGCCACAGTTAATGATAGCATAGGGCGTAGTCTTGCGATATTTCTAAGGTGAAAAAAAGATGTTTTGACAGTATGCTGTACATGTGGGTCGAATGTTAAGCCAGAATCGAATATAACCCCAAGGTTTTTCAATTTTGATTGGAGCTCAAGTACAGAGCCATCTACAGACAGGGTTACAGGACTGGCTTTACGAAGTTGATGGGGGGTACCAATAAGCATGACTTCAGTCTTGTCACAGTTAAGATGAAGGAAGTTTTGAGTCATCCAAATTTTTATGTCAGAGATGCAATTAGATAGAATAGAGACAGCCACATCAGTGTCGGGTTTGGTATGGATGTATATTTGAGTATCGTCAGCGTAAAAATGAAAGCTGAGGCCATGTGATCTTAAAAGCTGACCAAGTGGGAACATGTAAATGCTGAAGAGCAAGGGGCCCAGTATTGAGCCCTGAGGGACACCAGACTTGACAAGACCAATTTCAGACCTGTACCCATTGAGAGAGACAAAGTGACAGCGATCAGTGAGGTAAGACTTAAACCATTTGAGGGCAGTGTCAGAGACTCCAAACACAGTCTCGAGACGAGAAAGCAAGATGTTATGGTCAACAGTGTCAAAGGCAGCACTGAGATCAAGAAGGATGAGTATGGAAAGAGAACCAGAATCAGAAGCTATTAGGAGATCGTTGGTGACTTTGACTAGGGCGGTTTCTGTGCTGTGAAGTTGACGGAAGCCAGATTGGAGGGGTTCGAAAAGGTTGTTTGTCATGAGGTGGTTATGTAACTGAAGTGTGACAGCACGTTCTAGAATTTTAGAGAGAAAGGGTAAGTTGGAGATGGGGCGAAAGTTGTTAAGATTGTCGAGAGCCATGTTAGGCTTCTTTGGCACTGGGGTAATAGCAGCAGTTTTGAGGACCGTGGGTACAATGCCGGTGCTCAAGGATTCATGTATTATATTGAGGACAATGGGACAGAGAGAAGAGAAACAGGACTGGAATAAAGTGGTGGGAATGGATTCTAAAATAGATGTGGTGGGTTTCATGCGCGTAACTAGTTTGTTTAGGGATGCTGAGTCAAGAAGAGAGAAGCTGGAGAGACGGGAACCAGAGAAGTTGGATGAGGAGGGAGGAGGTGTGGAAATTATATCCGTGGTGGAGAGAATGTGATGCCGGATGTTGTCAATCTTAGAACTAAAGAAATCTAAGAATGTGTTGCAAAGTTGTGATGAGGCAGGTAATGTGGTGGGGCAGTTTGGCTTGAGCAGTCTGTTGATGGTGGAGAAAAGATGTCTGGGATTGTTTTGGTGATTTTCAATGATGTGAGAGAAGTAGGTGGATCTAGCAGACTCTATAGTAACCTTATAATCAGATAAGTAATCTCTCCAGGCCTGATAATGTACATTTAGGCCGGAAAGACGCCACCTACGCTCAAGTTTGCGAGAGGCTGCCTTCATGAAACGCAGATGGTCATTGTACCAGGGGGCAGGGCGAGAGAAGGAGATGGTTCGAGTTTTTAAAGGAGCAAAGGTGTCGAGGGTAGATAAAAGAGCATTGTCAAGTAACTGTATTTTGTCCTCTAGAGGGTCAGAGGAAGAGAAACAGGATAAGGAGGACAGAACAGAATTTGCAAACCTTGGGTGATCAATTGATCGCCAGTTGCGGAAATTTACAGAGCGTGAGGGGGAAGTGTTAGAAACAGGTAATTCCAGATTGAAGAGAATGGCTAAGTGGTCAGAGAGGCCTAGATCAAGGGGGGAGCAGTGGGAGACAAAGGAGTCATTTGCAATAATTAGATCTAAGGTGTGTCCTTTGTTATGTGTAGGGGTACAAACAAACTGAGCAAGGTCAAAGCATCCCAAAAGAGAAAGGAAGTCTTTAGCCAGACTGGAGGAAGTTGAATCAATGTGTATATTAAAGTCCCCTAGAATAAGGATCCTTTTAAATGTAAGGGATAAGAATGAGAGAAAATCAGCAAACTCACCTAAGAAGACTCCACTGGGTTTGGGTGGTCTGTAAACTGTGGCAATAATAGTAGATTGGGGGATAGAAACATTTAAAACAAGACACTCAAATGAAGAGGGAGGAGGTATAGCTATAGGACTTAGACTGTAAAAAAGGTTGTAAAAAGCTCAGGTTGTAAATAGCTCAGCTAAAGGTGGATTAGCTCACATGGTAGAGCGCTCGCTTTGCATGCGAGAGGTAGCGGGATCGATGCCCGCATCCTCCAGGTGTACGCTGAGCGCTCGGTGTGCCGAAAGGTGTCCTTTAACCCCTGATCACGCCTTGCGAGGAGAGTGTGGAGCGTTTAGCAGCCACGCCCCCTTTTCATCTTCTCTCTGGTTTAAGTGCGTCTCCGCCACTCTCTCTTGACACTTCATGGCAGCATGTCAGAGGTCCGAGTGGTGTTTTTAATGGCTGAGTGAGGGCACGATGCTGAAGCAGAGAGGCCATTTCAGCCAGAGAGACTTGTGCAAGGTGATCTGTGAAAGACAGACTCGTGACAGAAACAAAGCCCAAAAGTCTCGGTGAGATCAAAAGGCAAATGCAACACCCAGCAGAGGGCGTCCCAAGAAGAGGGAACAGGCGTCTGAAATCCCTGTGAGGCAAACTTTCTGGCACGAGTGCTGCAGCTGGCCTCGTTGGTGTAGTAGGTAGCGTGTCAGTCTCATAATCTGAAGGTCGTGAGTTCGATCCTCACACGGGGCAGGGCCACTTGCTCTCTTGCTCTTTTCAGACACTTGCAGCAACTATTCGCTCCTACCACGTGGAAAGCGTCACCTTTTACATGGGAGAGGAGCAAAGCCGCACCCCTTTCCTACATAACATTCACATTCAGAGTTAAGTCCACAAATTTGCCCTAACTTTCGCTGGCGCTGCTGTCAGCCTGCCCCTGTTGCCGATGAAAGGCTCACACAGCGTCATGACAGTTGCAAAACAATGTTCCACACTCCGTAAGCAACAACTTCAGTGTTTCAAGTCACCCGATATGCCGAGAGTCAAAGGAGCGCAAAACCCCAAGCGTCAAAACACAAGATGACTTGATGGAAAGAGCATTGAATTGAGGAGCACAAAAGTTCAGGGCTTGCAGACCAAGGGCAGCGGGCAGTGCCCGGTAAGAAGGGCAGGAGAGTTGTGGATGCGAAGGCTGCTTTCCTGTAGACACTGCTAGTATAAATGTGGTTCAGCTGGTTCTGTTTGTGACCAGTAGATTTGCTGCCCATGTTGATGATGCTTGAGAGCTGGGTTCTACCCATGACTCCAAGAGGAGCTGTTTATTCGCAGGTTTCGACTTCACGCCTCTCTCGACTTCACACCACCTGAGTGCCCACTCCGCCCCCCCCCGCTCTCGGCTTCTTTTCTCCTCTGCTTTATCAGCTGCTGACTCCCCTGTCTTTCTCACACCTGAAGAAGGCTCTACAGCCGGAACATTGTGTTTCATTTCTTCTCTTTCTAGCAGGGAATAAACCTTTACTTGCTCCATTGAAGTAGTGAGGATGTCTTGATATTCGCCTCTGTGACTAAGTGGGGAAAATGTTTAAAAGCTGACAACTTTGAAAAGTATAATTCTGGATCTATGTTGTGGGTACTGTTTTGTGGTCTCACTGATGAGTTGGACGTAATACCTTTTCTATGATTTGAAACTTTCCTTACCATTACCGTGAGAGTTCTCACAGTACTGTTTGTAGAGACTGTAGTCTAAATGGGAGACCGTGACATTCTGACGATCGATCACACCTCTCTCTCGTGGGTCTGAGGACAGGCTCCTAATCTACCAGCTAATCAATCCATTGCAGGGTCTGTATTGATCTCCT
Source organism: Lepisosteus platostomus (assembly GCF_059453375.1). NCBI lineage: Eukaryota > Metazoa > Chordata > Actinopteri > Semionotiformes > Lepisosteidae > Lepisosteus > Lepisosteus platostomus. Next base: position 16,174,910 of record NC_142616.1, on the reverse strand, counting down.
AAATGCAACCAAAGAAGCGCTCTGTCATTGTGCTGCCAAGGGGGATACAGCTCTCAGCACAGCTGCGCAGTGCTCGGCAGCGGACCCAACCACCTTCTGAGCTTCTAACTCTCCCTGAACTCGCCTCCTTACAATCCTCTGCCTGAGCCAGAGTGGAGCTCGTCTCTGTTGTCTCTGCTCTGGCTGCCAGACATCTGAAGGCTCCACAGACAAAACCCCGTGTCTCCTTTCTTTTCCTTTCAGCCTGGAATACATCTTCACCTGTTCCTTTGCAACCTACGCATGCTGGGTAATTTATGCTGTAGATGAAGTTGGTGGTGCTTTCTTTGGTCAATTCCTTTTATAGAAAAAGACCCATTTGAACAAACATTAAAAACATCAAAATTAAAATCTTAACCCTCAGTAAAATATACTGAGTGAACTAAGCAAGCGCTATCTAGCACTACATGTACAAAGGAAAAAGTGAAGGTTTATTCCATGCTCAAAAGAGAACTAAAGAGACACAAAGTTTCGGGTGAGACCTGAAAAAGGCTCCACAGCCGAAACGTTATGTCACTTTTCTTCTCTTTTCAGCAGGGAATAAGCCTTTACTTGTTCCTGTGCAGCCTACACATGCTGACGCAGCTCCCTACGTGAGTTACATTTGCAACACTGGGAGCTTCACTGAGCACTGTGACTAATGACTTGCTTTCCCTAAACGTCTTGTTGATTTTAAAACATTATCTATGTCAAGCCCGGTACACCTAGAGGGCGCTCTACTTCTGTCCTGTTCCTAGTTCCCTGTGATTATTAATGTCTTTCTGGTGTGTCTGGTTGTGTAGCCTGTTTACTTCCTGTGTCTTCTCTGCTCCCAGCTCAGCATTGAGGGCTCGGATGTCCTGAGACCCGCCTAGCACCAGGTCGCTCCTGTCTGTGGCCTGAGGGCATAGGTTTCTATACCGACATTGTCCGACCCCCTGAGCCTGGGCTAACCCTGGTGTTGCCCCTGTTACCGCTACGCACAGGGTCTCTACTGCTCTCCTTGTCGTTCCACGGCTTGCCCTTCCGACATCCGCGACAATCTATTACACAAGCAGCTTGTATGTAACGAGCCACTGTTTTTGAAGTAGGTTTCGACAGTGCACGTCATTGTATCACGCTTATCTTGTATACTTTGAGGGTGTTGCCGTTGTTTTATCAGTGAATCATATAAAACGTGTTTTATCAAACGTGTTTTTTATTTAGTGTTCACACAGGGGGTGAAGAGAGGGGAAACAAAAGCCCAGACATACTGTAAGAAGTTACTTTCCCCAAATACTTAGAAAAGTGTGTTTAATGTTAATCCCCTCATCTCGCCCCAGACTGCCATCTGGCCTGGAAGGGTGACTGTCTGTAAGATGTCTGTGGGTTTCGAGGTACAGGTAGTGATCGGGCCCAGGGGTAATTCTAGGTACAGACACAAAACAAGAGCTGTTCTCCTTCCTGTGTCCTCAGGATTTGTGTCCTGCATGGCTCCAGCTGGGGCAGTATGAAGGTCCAGTATGTTTATGAGGGTTAAGTTAAATTAATTAATAATAATAATAATTGCTTACACTTATATAGCGCTTTTCTGGACAGTCCACCCAAAGCGCTTTACAGGTAATGGGGATCCCCTCCACCACCACCAATGTGCAGCCCCCCTGGATGATGCGACGGCAGCCATAGTGCGCCATAACGCTCACCACACACCAGATATCAGTGGGGAGGAGAGCAGAGTAATGTAGCCAAGTCATAGAGCTACAATTCATTGGCTACATAGAGTAATGTAGCCAATTCAAATTAATTGCTGTTCCTTTCATGTAACACTGTTGCCTAAGAGAGGGAGTGAAATAGCATAACAGCCAGGCCTCTGAGGGCATTAACGGTAAGCAGTCTGGTCTGACCACACGCTGCATGTTCTCTTACTCTCACAGCAGAAAGAGGTGCAGCTGAAATGAAAAATCCAGAGTAGGTCAAATGCATTGTTAATCTTCAGTCGATGTGCATATGTACACTACATCATTGTAAGAGTCGGTAAGATCTTTTTTATATTGATATTCAGTGTGATATTCATATTTACTTTGTTTTTGTGACTTGGACCTTTAGCTGTTAGCGTTTCACAGCAGAGTGTCTCCTCGGCCGAATGTAGCTTGGCTGAGAGAGATGTAATTCAGGAGACGGTCCAGCAGGGGGCAGCGATGAAGCACAGGCGCTGTCCTGCGGGGTCCAAGCTGAGTGGAGAGAGGGGACGGCTGGTGTTTCGTGTTGTACTTCCTCTCGGCCCTGTCCTGTGGGGAGCCGTGTTGATTATCGATCCCGTGCTGCGGCGTTCCTGTAGCGATGGACGCAGGCCAGCGTGGCTCCCGGTGGGAGCGAGTCCTGGAGTCTGTTTCCTCCCCGGCTCACTCGGCGATGGTGAGCAGAGAGCAGAGCACCAGGGGCACCTCCTTGTCCCCGGTGCCCAGCAGCGGGTACAGCCGCTCGGAGAACCTGTCGGTGAAGGTGTAGATCTCCGAGCCAGTCTTGGCGTTGTAGAAGGAGACCTGGCCTTCCTCGTAGTCCACGAACACGCCCACCTTCTTCAGCTTCAGCGAGTACTTCACCTTGGAGGCGGCAGGGCTGGTCAGGGCGCGCAGGTGGGACCCGCACCACCAGAGGGCCCAGTAGCCCGTGAGGGGGCTCATGTCGAACAGCCCCTTGCGGGGGGCCGACTCCCGCACCGCCCCCAGCTTCCAGTCCGTGTTGTCGCTCACCGCCACCTCCCAGTAGTGCCTCCCGGAGGTGAAGCCCTCCTTGCCCAGCACGCAGGACAGCACGTCGTAGCGCTGGGAGCTGTTGCGGTAGTGCTGCAGCTTCTCGCCCCTCTTCACCTGCTTGCGGTCCTCCGACAGGATGAGGAAGGGGTAGGCCGTCACCGGGTTCAGGGTGATGTCGTCTGGGGGGAGGAAGAGGAAGAGGAAGAGTCATGCGGCTGTCCCGTCGGCACGGTGTTAAACAGGGGCGAAAGGAAGGAGGGCGGGGGGACGTGACTCACCCGTGTAGGAGCGGATCCTCTTGATGCCTGCGGAGACAGGGGAGAAGGAGGATCAGCATGGCCTCGTGCCTCAGCACACAGGACAGCGGGTGTGTGTGCCTCCGCAGCGCAGCAGAGAGGCTCACGTCGTGCGGCTCTAGGTCAGAGCTGGCCAGCACGATCAGGAAGGGAATATCTCACGCGGAGCTGCTACTGCTATCCCTGCTGCTGCTACTCCCACTGCTGCACAGCCAGCAGCCATTTCACCCTGCAGCTCACAGCTCACAGCTGGCAGCCCAGTGGAGCTCAGCAGCTGTGAGCCTGGTCAGTACCTGGAGGGGAGACTCCTGGGAAAGCTGAGGTTGCTGCTGGAAGAGGTGTTAGTAGGGCCATCAGGGGGCGCTCACCCTGCAGTCTGTGTGGGTCCTAATGCCCCAGTATAGTGATGGGGACACTGTACTGTAAAAAACCGAGGTCTTGACTCTGTGGTCATTCAAAATCCCAGGGCATTTCTTGAAAAGAGTAGGGTGTCCTGGCCAAATTTCTCCCTTTACCAGTTATGTCTCCTAATAACCCCCCTCTCTGAACTGGCTTCATCATTCTGCTCTCCTCCCCACTGAGAGCTGGTGTGTGTGAGCAGACTGGAGCATCATCCAGGTGGGGCTGAACACTGGTGGTGGTGGAGAGGAGACCCCATTACCTGTAAAGCACTCGGAGTGGAGTATCCAGAAAAGCGCTACAGAAGGGTAAGGATGATTATTTATTTACTTCTACTGCACTGTCACTACTGTTACTGCACTGCTACTACTAGTACTGTTTCTGCAGCTGGCAGCATGTTTTCTACTCGCTACCACTATATCTGCTGTTATTGCTCCCACTGCTCCAGAAGTGTCCCACCGCTACTGCTGCTGCTCTTGGTGCTGTTACAGCTGCAGCACAGGGTTTCTGAAGACCAGCATAGAGGCAGACTTACCGGAGCCTGGTCGAATCCTGGTTAGATCTGGAAGACAGACAGACAGACATCAGGCTACAGATACAAGGGCTCAAGGGGAAAATTGGACAGAAGAGAGAGGGGTGTCAATATTGCAGAGAAGTTTAATAAACACACACAACAGGACAGGAGATAATGGGAGAGACAGGAGATAACAGAGAATCCCTCAGTAATAAACAGAGCAACAAGAGAGGAGACACCGTGAGAGAGGACATAGCAGTATCTCTCAGTAATAAACAACAGGACAGGAGACACGGTGAGAGATAGGAGATCTCACAAAATCTCTCAGTAATAAATACACACAACAGGACAGGAGACACAGTGAGAGAGAGAGGAGACATTAGAATCTCTCAGTAAATAGTACACAACAGGACAGGAGACAAGTGAGAGGGAGGAGACAGAATCTCTCAGTAATAAACACACACAACAGGACAGGAGACACAGTGAGAGAGAGGAGACAATAGAATCTCTCAGTAATAAACGCACACAACAGGACAGGAGACAAGTGCCACTGTGTCGACAGTCTCACCTTTCAGGGACCACTGACTCCTCCTCATCCCTCGTAGACTCATCGTGCTCTCGCTGTGAGAAAGAGAACCTGCAACACAGAGAAGACAGATTCAGAAGCACAGGCGTCTGGGTGTCTCTGATAGAGACACAAGCCAAGCTGCACCACAGAGTCTGAAGTCTAGTGCTGCACATTGCACGTACTCTAGTTCTCTTACAGTAGAGACCTGTGACCCACATTTTTGTTTCCCTTATAAAGCCCTGTGGTGATGCGGAGGAACTCGGACCAAAAGGGATCTTTGGGGTTTGGCAATATCCTCACACCACCACAAGAGGTCGCCATACGCACACAGTTCCTAAACTTCTGTCTGAGCAGGGAGGGAGGGGTCCTACCGCAGTCCTACCCACCGACCCTCGCTCGTGCCTCGCCCCCTGCCCCCCCGAGGCTGCGCCCCGCTGCTCAGACTCACCGGACCGCCGGGGCCGGACCTCGCCCATCCGGATGTCGTCCAGCCTCTCTCTCACGTCGCCCAGGGCTCTCTTCACCTCCTCCAGGTGGAAATGCATCTCCAGGCTCAGGCTGGACGTGTCCTCTGTCTGAATGGGCCTGCTGGCCTCCTGGAAGCCCTGGGAGGGGAGAGAGCGAGTGGAAGATCAGAGGTGAACAGCGGGTGACCTATTGACAAGGTATTGATTATCTGCAGTGAGGAACAGTGACTACCTGCAGACAGCTGATGTGATCCTCAGAGGTGGACAGTAGGTATTGATGACCTATTGAAGGTGTATTGATTTTGTGCAGTGAGGAACAGTGACTACCTGCAGAAAGCTGATGTGGTCCTCGGAGGTGGACAGGTGCTCCAGGGTGTTGTGCCGATTATTGAGCTCGGTCATCTCGTTGCCCAGCTGTCTGACCATCTCCTCCCCCCTGCTCTCCATAGCCTCCTGCTTCTGGTTGATCCCGGCGACCAGCTCCTCCCGGATCCGCTCTGCTGACCGGATCACCTCCGCCAGGACCTCCTCGCACTGTGCCTTCTCCCGCTGGGCCAGGCTCTGATGGGACAGCGGCGTGTTCAGACACGGGCAGAGGCTGATGGCCCCACCGTGTCACTGCAGTAGCAGAGGGAGCCCCGTAGAGGGCGCTTTGTGCAGCTGGGAGTGCACGGGCCCAACACAGTAACAGCAGCTCACCCATATGGTGACGCATGACACCCACAGGTCGCGCCCTGATTCCCATCAGCCCTTGCAGCTGTAACTCACTACGTTGCAAACATTGATATGTAGGGCCATGCCTCCTCACACTGTGGGCTGTGCTGTGGAAAAGTCTCAGGTGTCCAGCAGAATCAAAAGCGATCATGCATAATGAGTATAGATCGAGAACTGCATGGAGCTTTTTCCAGCTTTTAACCAAATGTTATACAGATGTGGAGATTGAAAAAGTGGTCAGATATTTCTTATTCACCCTGTTGTCTGTGTTTCAGCAATAAACCTTATTTTGGTTTGAGTGATTGATATCTTGGAATCATTTGGGATTGCTGTGAAAGGATGGGAGATGTTGAAAGTGAGGCGCGTGGGGAAAAGGGTTGGGAAGCTTTTGACAAGAGACTGGACTACAGGACTCACTCTGAGGGACTCCATCGTGCTCTGCAGCTCCGACAGCTTGAGACCCCGGAGCTCAATGCCCTTCCGCAGCTCCAAGCCCATCTTCCCAAGCAGCTTCTGCAAAAACCAAATGAGCTGCATGAGATAAATAGCACCCTGCACCCCATGTCCCTCAGATGTAATCTTGCTGGTTATTGCAGTCATTTTGGGTCAACTCATTGTCGAATCCCTTGAACCATCCACAGCCCTAGATAGGGGGGTCCTGTGAATCGAGCTTTAGAGTAGAGTAGAGTAGTTTATTGCCATACATGCACGTACGTTGGAATTCTTAATCGTGTTGATCTCTCAGGACATACACAGTACAACAGACAACACCATACACTGTAGACAACAGGAACAATAATTATGTAGTGGAAAAATAAATAAATCTGTTGTAGGGAGACTGAGGAAAACAAAAGGTAGACTATGTAAAAAGTGTAGAGTGCAGATGTGTGTTGAGTGTGAGGCCCTACAGTGAGCTGTTGAGGACGCACACTGCAGTGGGATAGGAGCTGTTCTTGAGTCTAGTGGATCTTGTTTTAACAGCGCGGTACCGCTTGCCAGGACGCAGGGGGGAGAACAGTTTGTGGCCTTTAGGAAAAAACAGGCTGCATGAAAAAACAAACGCTATGGCGACCACCATAGCAGCAGCATTGCAGCTCAGGGGCAGTGGTGGGGGGTGATGGGGTCAGACATCATGGGTCAGTGTGCTGCCTGGGTCAGGGCTGAGGGCTCTGGATAGTGGTGTGGAGTTGTGGTTAGGGGTCAGGGCTCTAGATGGCAGTCTGGAGCTGGGGTGAAAGGTCAGAGGTCAGGACTCTGGGAGGCAGTGTGATGCGGGGGTCAGAGATCAGGGGCCAGAGCTCTAGGTGGCAGTGTGGTGCTTGGGTGAAAGGTCAGGGGTCAGGGCTCTTGGAGGCAGTGTGGTGCTGGGGTGACAGGTCAGGGGTCAGGGCTTTGAGCAGTGGGGTGGGGCCGGGGTTGGACTCTTGGTGGCAGTGTAGAGCTGTAGTAGGGGTCAGGGCTGGGGTAGGCAGTGCAGAGCTGGTGTCAGGCATCAGTGAGCCTCTCCTTTCTTTGTGTTGAGCCTGTCCAGTGTGTGGCCTTTGGCAGTTCAAACTCCCATCCTGGCCTCTACCTGCTGCCCTCTCCCCTCCCCATACCTGCTTGCTGCTCCTCTCCACCTGGACGGACACTGTCCTGTGCTTGCGGTGCTCGGCCTGGGCGCAGCTGGCGCACACGCAGACCTGGTCCGTGCGGCAGTACACGTCCAGGAGCTTGTGGTGGATCGTGCACATGCGGCCCTGGAAGGCCACCCGGGGCTCCCGCAGCTGGTGGTGGGAGAAGGACGCCCCCTGGAGGTGCTGCTGGATGTGGGCCTCGCAGTAGGAGGCCATGCAGGTCAGGCAGGAGCGCACGGCTCGCCGCCTCCCGCCCAGGCACACGTCGCAGGCGATCTCCCCCGGCTGGGTGCGTTCGCCTCCCCACGCGGCGTCCTCCCCCGCCCTTGACTCCTTGTAGGTCTCGGCGATCTGGGCGAAGATGCGGTTGATGTTGAGCTCGGGGCGGCGCGGGAAGCTGCGCTTGCAGAGGGGGCAGCAGCACTTGTCGACCTCGCTGGTGTCCCAGTAGCCCCCGATGCACAGCTGGCAGAAGTTGTGGCCGCAGGGCGTGGAGACGGGGTCGGTGAAGATGTCCAGGCAGATCGAGCAGGTCAGCTCCTGCTCGCTGCACAGGGCCTCTGCCATCTTGAACAGGGGCAGCCGGGGTGGGTTGAAGGGTCAAAGATCAAAAGCCAAAGATCAAGGTCAAAGGCTAAAGGTCGAATGCTAAATGTTTGTGGTTTGCGATTTGAGGTCAAAGGTTAAATGTTTAAGACTAGCGGTCAAAGGTTAAAGGTGGTGTAAGCTCAGAGAGAGCTGGGGCGGGAAGCAGCAGAGAGAATGTAGTTGAGGCCCTGTGATAAAAAAAAGAAACATTAAGTAGAACGAAGATGAATGTGAATAACAGCATCTTATAGTGACCATATTGGACTGGAATACAGGGTTAGGGCAGTAAGGGCTTTGGAGAGTGTTGGGGCTTACAGAAAATGTGGATCGGTTGCTACAGTGAAAGAGAGAGGATGAGGATGTGGCTGAACTGAACAGCGTGCAGTGTGAGGGAACAGCGAAGGTTCACCTGAGTGAGTGATAACCTTGTGAAAAGAAGCTCCTGAAAGCCTGCAAGTTTCTCTTCAGCTGGCTGTCTAGTGCCCAGGACAGTGTGCCCCTGTACTCATCCCTGCCCTTCGTCCTGCCTGCGCGGGGTCTGCCTGTCTGATCTCTGATGATCAGGGCGCGTCCCAATGTGCTCTCACCCTTTTCAGAGCGAGCTGAGACTGAGCTGAGCTATTTTAGTCTGGGGGGGCGGGGTGGGGATTGACAGAGTAAATTCCAGTCGTGGTCCAGGGCAGAGTTTGCCTCTTCTTTATTCAGAGGAATCGCAGAAAGAGACACAAATGGATGACTTCCTTCCAGGCCGGGCACGGGTGCGCTCACTCTTTGCAACAGGATATTTGAAGGTGCCAATTATTGTGACGCCTCACTTCCGGATGTCTGCCCTAGGTTTCGGGTTCTGGGTCTGGGCTCCCCGCTCCTTCGTGTGACTTATGCGGGACAGGAAGGGGGTTTGAGGGCTATGGTTTTTGACATATTTTGGAAAATTGGCACTTGGAAAAGGGGGCTCCCCTCTTTTGGTAATTGTTACCAACTTGAGACCTGAAGAGCCAGACTCAGTGGTACCAGAATGAGACTAGTTCAGCCTCATTCTTCTAGAGAAGAGGTGATGGACCGGTGCTCACACCACAGACACTAACCTCAGAGTTCTGCTGAGGCCCCAGCAGGAGACTGTGCAAAAAGATTTTCTGAGACATTTTCTGAGACATTGTGCCATCTACTACAGATCCTGACCTCTGCTGTTCACAGCCAAGAACAATAAGATGAAAAATAAACCCTACAAAAATGTTTTGACTGATTGTCAACACTGATGCCCTGGGGGAACTAACATGATGTAATCCAGAACAAAAGACTCACTTGAATGTTTACACAGTCTGCCTTAGTGAGGTATTAGAGAATGATAGGCACCATAGGAGTGGACCATACTGTCCAAACAAAGGATGTTTCACAATTCTTGAAGCCTGTAAAGTAGCAGCAGACCAGTCCTTTTCCTCATCAGAACTTTATAAGAAGTGAAAGGAGGCCCTACTGACCTGGTTCTGTTCTTCTCTTGTAGGCCCAAAGCCAGAAGAGGACAAAATTCCCCCCCCCAATTAGATTGAATCCCCTTCAACCCCCCCTTCCTAGAAAGGGCTGTTTTGGAGTAGCCAATCAAACTTGCACGCCTTTAGGAGGTGGGAGAAACTGCAGCACCTAGCAAGAATCCACAGGGAGAACACGTCAGCTCTGCACAGACAGGACCCCCCCACCCAGAATCGACCCCTGAACTCTTCTGGGGAATGGGGCTGTGAGGCAGTGGTGCTAACTGCAACACCACAGTATAACCCCTGCATGCACGTGCTGCTTTGGCAAAGAAGGCTGCAGTGAATGAGGTCAAGGCAGGACCTCAATGAAGGCAACAGCACACCTAGCTAATGTTTTAAGTCCGACAGCTCCAATGGTCTATGGTTAGTGGATTCATAGAAAAATGCCAGCAGGAAATGGAACTCCGGGCCACAGGAAGTGTCTGAACTCCCACCCAGAGCAACACAGGATTGATACCAGGTACCTGAGCCTCTGTGAGGGCCATCCTCCAGCATTATTCTGTGTACATTTTAATTGCTTTAATTGCTTTAATTGCCGAAAAACTAGATATCTCAACTGGTACAAAAAATGCTTCACCCCTAAATTCCATGTGTCTCCCACTGAATCCTTTCCCTGCACGACCAGGAGCACCAGGAGGAGAAACATCCCCAGAGGCGGGTTCTCCTCATTGCGTTATTAACTTACAGATCTCAGAAGGAGCCCGGGTCAGTAGAGATTTGCAGACATAAGCACAGCCCTTATAAGGCAACAGCAGCTACCAACTTCTTCACCTCAGACCACCGAGAATGAAAGTCAGGGATAAAAAGACAGCAGATCCTACCTCCGGGTGCATGTCCTCTTCCTCACGACTAAACAGCAGAAATCTATGGCCAACTTGTCACTCAGCCCGTACGGAAGATGGGAATATCCTTACCCCCCTCACCCCCCAAAAACACCAACAGCTCCAGCAGCAGTGGCGTGCAGGAGAGCCTCTCAGACACGCTGGACCTGGTGTGCCTGTGCCTCTCAGCAGTGAGTCACTGCAGGAATCAGGTCAAACCAAACCTTTCTACTTACACACCCCCCAGCTGCTCCACCCCGAGAGACTGGTTCCACCACTTCTCCAGGATGCTCTGGATTTGCTGGATTCCCGGCTTTAAAGGAGCACCACACATCTAAAGCCTCTTCCCAGCATGTGTGAGAAAACGTCCTGCTGCTTTCTTGTGTTCATTGGCCCGGCCAGGCCTGTGTCATCTTTGGGTCAAGAGTGCTAATATCGCATACTAATGGTCAGGAGGGATTGTGCTGATGGTGTTTGGCCTCTTTTGGTTCACTACACAGATCAAGGACTGGGTAGGAATTTCCAAAAAGACTCATTCTAGGTCTCAAGGGTAGGAGGTCTGAGGAAAGAGTGGAGGAACTTGATCTCTTTGGTTTTAGTAAAAGACAGTGAAAGGTTCTGATCCCGGAGGGCCAGTGCATCTACAGGTTTGCAGTCCAACTGGTCTTTTAATGGCCTGAGTTGGCTCGTTATTTTCTGAACTGGAGCAGCTTCTCCCAGGCGCTTCAGGTGCTGCTGCTTTAGAAATTCCCTGACCCCCTGCAGGACCAGGATAGTGGACCCCTGGCTAAGAGATGGGACTGAAGGGCCACCCCAGATTTTAAATCTTTGAAAGGGTTAAATCAAGATGGCTGACCCCAGCAGTCACGTCAAGCTTGATGAACAGAGCGCGAGAACACAACTGGACAGTGAATGGCCAGGTTTGCACAAATATTGGAAAACACAATGGAAGGCAGAAGGGGGAGGAGGCTGAGCTCTGGTGCGATGAAGTGCCTGTTCTCAGCGTCATGTTTTTACACCATTGTGAGGACCATTGTGCTGACCTCTTTGTGCAGAGCCTGGAGGCTTTTTGTGTAAAAGGCTCTTCAGCAAGAGGTCGAAAGGCACAACAGAGAGGGAAGGCATATCTGCTCGTATCGAAAGCACAAATGCAGAACAGATGTGTTGAAGATGTCAGGACAAACGGCAGCCTTATACAGAAAGAAAGAGCTGTGCCGTGTGTTTCCCAGCCCTAGTGTCAACTCTGCGAAGTTTCTCGCCTGTTTCGTCAGGCAGGTTCTCTTATGTAGTAAGAGGAGTGCGGTTTATACCAGCTCTCGACTGAAGAAAATCTCGAATCATGCTGAGACAGACTCGCTTCCTGAAGTGGTTGGTTCAGGACAGTCAGTTTTCTATTTTACCCCATTCTGGAATGCAGCACTCCCAGACTATCCCGTCTGTCCAGCGGGGCGACATTCCAACCTTGCTGGTACAGCTGGATGAGACAGGAGTCCTTCAGCTGTGAGCGATTAGAATAGCACTGAAAGAACAACACTGCCTCTGGCAGAACATTACTGATTGAGGGCCGGACTGTTCTTTCTCCCCTCTCTCACTTTGCCTCCTGTCCTGTTGGGTGTGTTTATTACTGACAGATCCTGTGTGATCACCTCTCTCTCACAGAGACACTGCTGTCCCTCTCCTCTCACACTCCCCCTGAACTCACACACTGACACACCTGAGTGGACTGTAGACACTGCTAGAGACACTGCTGTCAATGTCAGTCAGTCAGTCAGTCACAGTGTATCCCAGTATCCCTTTGATACTAAACTTGATACCCAGTATCTCTTGGAAACCCAGTATCCATTTGACCCTTTAAAAGAGACTGAATATACAGTATACAGAGTATTGCCTGAAGTGCATTTCAGTGTTGCAATGCAGGTTTCAGTTTTGTGGGATTAAATACATGCCAAAGTGCATTTCAGTGTTGCAATGCAGGTTTCAGTTTTGTGGGATTACATACATGCCAAATGATGAGAGCTATTGGGTGTCTCTGGTCCCTATGTCCCATCTCAGGCCATTCTGGTACAATTCTACACTTAACTGGGGGCAAAGTGTGTAAAAAGCTCTCGGATCTTTTAGGATGGTCTAGCTGACACCCATTGATGGTTCGCCGGCAGCGTCTGGGCATCTTCCCTTTGGTTTTCTCGAGCTGCTCCAGCTGCTTCACCTTCTTCTCTGCTTGAGACACCAGTTCATCTCCCAGCTCTTTGAACTTCCTGGCCAAACCTCGAGACTTCGTTTTTATGCTCCTGCCGATATTAATCCCGAGCTTTTGTAGGCTGTCCAGGGTCATGAATTTTCTGGAGGCCTTTAACGTCCCTCTGAATGTCACAGTCTGGAGCTTTTTCGAGAGGCTCTTGCCTGCAGCATAGCTTTTAATTGCGATCCTTATTAAACCTTTGGGTGTTTTGATAGTTACACGTTTGACAATATTAACAGTATTTTTCACTGCCAGGTAAGTGCTTTTCAACGTTTTTGCGAGGGACTTCTGTAAAGTCTTTCTGAGTCCTTGCTTAGCTCCCGTTTTCAGGCTGGATCTTATCGAATGCATACTTAGTTTGGCTGAAGCCCTCATAGCTTTGTCAAAGGCCTTTATCCCGGCCTTGGTGCCGAGTTTCACGCCTGTTTTAATGCCGTACGCAAGCCCAGATGCCGCTCCAGCTGTGAGCGCAATGGCTAAATTGACAGCCACATCGATCGCGGCGCTATTGAGGCTTTCCTGCGCGACCGTGTGACATCCCTTCCCAGCATACACCGCGGAGCGGATGAGGTAGTAAAACACAGAGAGTACGGGGATGTAGCCAATGAGGTCGGCCGCCTTGTATTCATGGTTATCATGACATCAAGAGCACATGGATACCAGGTTGAGGTCCTCCTTCACCTCCTCCAGAGGCAGCCAGGTCCACTTCTGCGCCTCGGTACCTCGCGGCTCCAGTGTCATCACGCTGTCGCTCTCGGAAGCACGGCCTGATGAGGTCACCCTCCCGTGCCCACATCTGGAAAGGTTCGTAGCTGTATTTCTGCCGGAGCAACACCTGGGGGGCATGGCTTAACTCTGGGTGTCTGATACTCAGCGCCAGGACGTTGCCGGCACTGAGGAGGTGCTTCCCCTCCTAGAACCACAGCTGGTTCTCCACGAGGTCATCGCTGAACTCGTGGAGAGAGACCTGCCCACATTCAATCTGCGTTAACAAATGACAAGGGTCCTGCTCGTTCTTGATGAGGTAGAGCTCCACGTGACTGCGGTTGGGCAGGCAGTGGAGGGTGTCGGGATTGTTCAGCCCCTGGGTCTTGGGAATGAAGTACCATTTCTGACTAGGCCTGTTGTTGGGTGAGGAAACTCCTGCATTGGGGCCAAGAAGATCAAGGACTTTATCATTCCAAGCCGACTGAATGTACAGGTGGTTTTTCCCACTTCTGTGTCCTCCAATCACTGCGCCTCGTGGCCAGAGTAACATGGCTCCCTTTGAGGTTCCAGTCCATCGCCAGATGGTTAGCGTCATTGATCAGGTGGCGTCCATTCCAGTACCACAGCTGGGCGTGGGGAGATTCGAGCAACGGTCTCAATTTGATCGGCTCCCCGCTGGAAAAGCCAGTCAACAGCTCACATGGCTCCTAGCCGTTTTTAATTAAAAAGGTGCAGACCAGCTTCTCCAGTTTGGTCAGCTGGTCCTCGAAATGTATGATCTCCCACGGCTGAGCCCGGCCTCCTCGGCCCAAACAGGCCGTCGCCAGATTGACGCTCCCACTTGCGTCCTTCACCGCGTCCAGGACACAGACCCGGCTTCCCCAGACTTTGAAGCGGTCGCCCTCTTGAACCCATTTCTGGTTGTTCGCCAAGGCGTAAACAGGCCACAGAATGACCGTGGATGGGTCATTTTTCAGGGGCTGTCCCGCTTGCAGAGCCAGCCCACTTCCCACATTGACCAGATGGAAGTCGTCCCAGTACCAGAGCTGCAGATGCAATTGATCTTCGCTGAAGTGTTGAAAATCTGGACTCTGGCCCTTCTCTGTAGCTGTCAGCAATTCACAAGGCTTTTCCTCACTTTTGATGTAGAACAGAGCAGGATCGTTGTGAACCGAGGCACAATACAATCCTTTGGCATTTTCGAAATCCCGCCTCATTTCAATGAGTGTCCACCGCTGGAAGATTGTGCTGGACCTCTCGCTGAGTTTCACTTTCCCATCGTCTTCTGCGTTGTCGTCCAGCACTTTCTGAGCCCAAAACAAGGACCTGATGTCGTCTTTGTCGAATGCCCAATGCTGGCTGTTCACCACAGAGTCATTGCCTTTCTTCATCATCAAGATGGCATTGTGTGGCAGACTGTCTTCATCATCCAAGACCAGGCCGCTCTTCATATGAGTGAGACAGGCCCCATCCCAAAACCACAACTGGTCCTCCAGGAGCTCTTCAATGACAGGACGGACCAATACGACAGGCGGGGACGGCGGAGGAGGGTGAGGGGACACGGATCTGGTGGCATTTTCTTCAGGCACACAACGGCTTGGGTGGCTCTGTTCTTCAGCACGCTGCCCCTCGCCCAGTACCAGAGCTGGCTGTCCATTTGGTAGTGGCTGTAGTCGCTCTTCATGGGGAAGCCCGTGTCACTGTCGCTGGTGAGAAGCTTGCATTGGTTCAGCGCTTTGAGGAAGTAGAGCTGCGGGCCAGTGACATTTCTACTGGGGTAACAATCCCCCTGAGAGAGGTCTCGTTTGGCTCTCAGTCTCGGGCTGTGGGCAGCTGCCATGGCTTCTGTCAGATTACTTGGAGCCACATTGTTCACGCTAACACCTCCTATTCCTTTCCCAGCAAACGACCTTTCCAAAAAACTGGACCGCACTGGAGACGCCAATAATGCACTGTTGAGTACCATAAGTGGGGGCAGAGACACAGGCAGGGAGGTGTGGAAAGTAATGGAATCTGTTCTCATTTTGCCTGGTGAAGGAAAGCTTTTGTCAGCAGGATCCGCGTCCTTCCCTTGCTCGTTCCCTGCGTCCACATCCAACGAGTCCTTCATCGTGGCGGTGGTGCTTAAGATCACCTCCTGCAGCTGTGACCTTTCATTCTCTCCTTGGGCCTCCGACAACGAGCTCATGAGTTTCATCACCTCGCCCAGGCTCAGGACGTTCCGGGACAGCAGCTTGAATTTCTCCTCCAGCAAGTCGGCATTGCTTGGGGTCCGGGGAAGCGTCTGCCTCTTGGCCGGAATCTGCTTCTGCTGTGCCGTTCGATCCTTCGCCGAAGTCCGTGACGATCTCTAGCAGGGTTTCCAGGGCGGCCGCTGAAAGGCTGCAGCCCAACTTCTCTTAGCTTCGTTCAGCTTGACTGTCACCATTTCAGAGCAGTTCAGGACAGAATAGAGCAAAGCGGAAACCAGGGGATATAACGGGCCGAACAGGGGCTGGGTCTCCCAGAACTGACGGAACTGGGCTTCCTCTTCGGAGTTACAGCTGGATATCCATTCCCTTACCTTTTCCACTGTGCTAATGTGCTGCTGGTGGAGGACCTCCGCTACGCCGGTGGTTAAGTTCCAGAGGTCTGGGAGGCAGTCCCTCAGGTCATCCTCTTGGTCGAGCGAATCGGTGGCGTTCAGCAGCGGGAGACCTTTGTCCTCACTCCCGCGCTCCGGATGGTCGGAGGAGATCCCAGTTCTGTTCGTGTTCTGCAAAATCATGGGGTGGAACTGCTGCAGGAGAAGCAGCAGGCACCACAGGCCAGCCCAGCGCTGGTGGCCTCGTCTCCCAGCGGCGCTTGGCATTTCGTCTGTGCTCCTTGCTTGCCGAAAGGTGCTTTTATACACAGCCCACAGCTCCCTGCATTACACTTTGACTATACGTTATGCCAGTAAATGACGCAGACTGACTGGCAGAAATTGCATCAGACAAACAATTCCTGAATGCAGTTACTTAGAAACCTGGCAGGAAGGTCAAATAAAGTTGAATTCTGTGATAGAACTTTGCGGACGTGAAGGAGGGAGAACGAAAGTGAAAGCTGGTGGGCTCAGCAGGTGAGAGACAGTGTCCTTGTGAAGGGAGATCTGGGGGAAAGGCATGAAAAGCTGTGAGGAAGAATTTTAGCATTTACGTTTTTTTTAAGTGTGTAAGATAGTGACGCTCGTACAGTATGTACTCATACCAAGGGTGTGTTCCTTTTCAACTACTTTGATAGCCTGAGTGACCAAGGCACCAGTGAGGCGAAACTTGAAAAATGCCTTTTACCCAGCAACAGTATGAAAGAACAATTGCAAGCATTTTAGTTAATGTTTTGATGATAATGCTAGAAACTGCAGAAAGTCTAGCTAAATTTCACACCTTTTATTTATATACTGCCTTTTGTCTATACACAGGGTAAAATTGCTTCTTAAGAATAACGTGGTCAATTACAAAGAAATGTTTGTAGAGAGAAAAACAACTCCCGATATGGAAATTTAGAATCAGCTTTCCTGTGTGAATTTGGTGAAAGGGCAGCAGGTGCCCAAAGTTCTCTTGTATTAGCTTACGTATTACAGCTGTAGGTGGAAATGCTTGGTAACCGACACAGATACGAGTGGAAGGACTGCATGAAACATGTAGCGTCTAGCCAGTGTGAAAACGAAACAGTACGTGAAGGAAGCACTGAGCAATCCAAGAAGAAAACCCAAACGATATGTAAACACTTTTGAGGTAAAAAGCAGTCAAATATGTTACTGGAGTAAACGTACTGTTACTTCAAAAAACAAGTAACTCAGTGAAAATAAAAGTTTCCATTCTAGAAAACAACTGAAGTAAAAGTGTTGCCTCTTATCACTCAGGTATTAGAAAGTAAAAAGTAGCTGTCTTTCTGCTGTTACCATGACTTTATTACTTACCCTCTTCTTTTCCCTACCTCCAGAATTACAATTAACAACTGTAAAACTATTGCCAAACCAACAAGCGAGACAGTATGTTAACACACGTTCAATAACTGAATTATACAAAAGCGTTCTATCAACTTTGAAATAGTTCTATATTGAAATTGTTTTCTCCTAAGAGTCTGTGTTGGTCTTTTTTCTAAACAGTGTCACAACATTTGTCTCATATCAGGTCTGGGCCCATGAGTTTGGTCCCAAGTAAACAACTAACAATTTGTGCAGCACTTAATTACTGTAGGGGTGCTGCATTTTTCCTATAATGATCCTTTCAAGGCTGAACTTCAAAGAGAACTCGTTACACTCTTTATTAAAATCATTTAGAATGGGCACATAGTGATGTTTGTGAGGTAAATTGGGGGTTTTACGTGTTGCTCTGTACATTTTACGGTTATTGCGGTTTGAAATGCACTCCTCAACGCAGATTCTTTCTAACCCTGAAATATAAAAATGGATTGCGGTTCCCCTTCACAGTTCGTGCTGCAGTGAAGTAGTTCTGAGTGTTACTTCACACCCCTGCCAATCACACACTGGGCTCTCTGCTGAATTCCCTGAAGCAACGCCATAAGTGTGCTACCTGTACATCATCCAAATAAAACTCCTCAGAGGTCTTGACAATATCAGCCCAGCAGCGAAAACACAGCCCACAGGACACAAGTGGAAACTACATGGTGTCTGCCTACCCTGCATGTGGAGTCCCTGTGGGACATGCTTGGATCCCGGTTTGTACTCATACCAAGGGTGTGTTCCTTTTCAACTACTTTGATAGCCTGAGTGACCAAGGCACCAGTGAGGCGAAACTCAAAGCACAGCATCCAGCTTTACCTTTATAAATAAAACATTTTTTTTCTCCACTTGTAGACAGCTGATATTTCTGTTCTTTTGAGAGACTGAATTTTCATCCAAACGAATGTGCTGTCCAGGTTATTTGGCATCTCTGTTTTGCTCCCCTTTATACTGTATACACAGTGCCTTCAGAAAGTATTCACCCCTATTGATTATTTCTCATTCTGCTGTGTTGCAAAGTCAAATTAAAGCATGTTTAAATGGGATTTTTTTCCACTCCTGTAGAAGGAATTCTCTATAATGTTAAAATGAAATGAAGTATTTAGATGTCTTCAGAATTATATTAAAAATAAAGATCTGAAAATTACTTAATTGATAAGTTTTCACCCCCCTTTGTTTTAACAACCTAAATTGGGTGAGGTATTCAATTATCTTGAGAGATCACACTAAATACGTTAACAAGGTGCACCTGTGTTCATTTTGAATTCAGCTGTGTTTAATTGCTTGATTGCACAATAAATATCACTGCCTGTGAGGTCTCACAACTGAAACAGCAGATCAGATCAGTCCTACTATCCGTGAAGACCAAGGAGCTGCCCGTGGAACTTCAAGATGAAGTTGTTAGGAGGAAAAAAAGCTGGAGAAGGTTATAAAGAGATCGGCAAAGCTTTGAACCTTCCTATGAGCACCGTGAAGTCCATTGTAACAAAATGGAAAAAACATGGCACAACCCAGACACTACTAAGATCAGGGCCTCCTACCAAATTGAGCAACTGGACAAGAAGGGCAATTGTCAGCAAAGTGACCAAGAGGCCAGCTACAACACTGACGGGGTTGCAGAGCTCTTTGGCTGAAATGGAAGAAACTGTCCAGACATCAACAATCTTTTCAGCTCTTCGCAGATTCAGCCTCTTTGGGAGAGTGGCTAGAAGGAAGCCAATTTTGAGAAAGGCCAACATAAGTCACGCCTGGAGTTTGCTAGAAACCTGAAACCTTTTGGAAGAAAATGTTGTGGTATGATGAGGCTCGGAGTTTATCGAATGTGAGATTGCTCCATTGGCTCGGAGGCAAGTGCTCTTTCCGATTTCCTCACTCTCGGCTTGGTCACAGACCTGCAGATCTGGCCGCTCTCATTTCCTTTCCAGTCGTACTGGCATCCGAACTGGCTTTCCTCCCCCAGGCCTCACTCGGGGAGATTCCTACTTGCCTCTGAAGCAGGAGGTTCCGCAAAGCAGCGAAGCCACTGCTGTCCTGCTCACGGGCACTGGAGCGCCGAGGAGCAGGCTAGCAGGACCGTGGCGGCCGGCCACACCCCTTCCCACCCGTCAGTCAGCCTCGGCTGCCATGGGTACATAACCAGGACAGAAGTCTGCTCCATCTCTTCACAATTTACTACCATTGTAAATTGGTACACTCCAATTCACAGGAGCACCAGGCTGCTTCATGTCTGCCGTGGGACTGCTCTGGGTTGGGTTGTGGAAAGAGGTACCCGGGTTCCCTCTACCTCTTTCTACGGGTTCCCTGCCTTTTGCTCTGGATCCTTACTTTCTGGATGATCCCCTCGGTGGTTTACACTGCAGTTCCCTGGCTTTGGATCCTGCTGTGTTCTTCGATTCTTTTACAGGACTGCATATCGGCGCTTTTGCAAAGTCTTTCTGCTACCTGGCCGTGTTCTCGGACCACAGTTCTGAAATGGGTTTCGCCCGTTTCCCACTGCCGGCTCAGCTGCTCATTCTGCCCTGCACCTGTGCTTCCCTCCAGCCTCAGACCACTGCTTACTTCCACAAACAGTGGCCCTTACAGGCACAGTGCGGTGGAAGCGGAATAGTCAATCTGTCCAGCCTTATAATGCATCATAACAGATGAAAGGTTACAAATGATGGGGGGCCATTTGTCCTTCCAGCCTGCTTGGGAGTAAGTAGTTCATTGATCCCGGGATCTCATCCAGCCATTTCTTGAAAGACGCCAGGGTATCGGCTTCAACAACAGGGGTGGACAGCTTGGAGTGTACCCCACTCTTCATCTAAAGTAGTGCTTTGTGTCCTAATTGGAGGATTTTATTCAACCAGGGTCTCTGCTTCAACAACATAGCTTGGCAGCACGTTACACACTCCCATCCTAGGAGTCCCAGGGCATCCTGTTCTCAGTTTTAAACGCCCACCCCTGTAGTCTCCACCTCTGACCTCTGGTCTGCGTGTCCATATTTATTCTGAAGAGATCTTCTGAGCTTTAAAGTACAGTCTCTCTTAATATGAGGTACTTGCAAAACGGGGCACAAATGTTATTCCCATCAGGACAACGGAAGCTTGCAGTTCGTAAAGCGTGAAGAGAATCAGTCCGCTCTGCAATGGGAGTCTGACCGACTCGACAACCTGGAATGTATCAGACCTCAACCCAAGGCTACGGTTACCTTCACTTCTTCTCACAGCCTCTTTTACTTTTACTGAAACTAAGCCTACAAGAATTGTCATTGTGGGGACAGGTCAGCACAGGAGTGTAAGGAGTCCGTCAGTGGGACAGACTGCTCACTCTGGACAAGAGGGGAGCCGCTCCGGTCCTGGTGTCTGCACCACCAACAGAACTGGAGACGGGACCTACGCTGCTACAGTGGACACTCCGCTCCGATGAATTAGGCCAACAGGACCTCGAGCGTTTAGACAGGTTAACTGATCCTGTCAAACTGACAGGACTATAGCCCTTCACGTATGGGGCTCCAGCTACACTTCCACTCTGGACCGATTCCATTGCCATTATCATCCCCAGAGCACCCAGGTTCGCGCAGACGCATGCAGCCTTGAGTCAAGGATCGTTCGAAACAATCTGGGTCAGAAGTACCAACCACGATGTGACATACACAGCGCCCACAGAAGGTCTACACACCCTTTCTCCAGAAACTCATGTTTTTAAGTATTCAGCTGTAATGATTTTAGAACGTATCTTTTTCACTTGGAGCTGGTGCTTACAGGCCAGCACGGTGACGCAGTGTTTAGCTTTGCTGCCTCGCAGCACTCGGGCCCTGGGTTCAATTCCTGGGGTGCTGTCTGTGTGAAGTTCATATGTTCTCCCTGTGTTCACATGGGCTTCCTCTGGGTGCCTCCAGTTTTCTCCCACAGGCCAGAGACAAACTGGTAGGGAAAACTGGAGTGTGTGTGTCTGCCCTGTGATGGACTGGAGTATACGCTTATGTATTAATAAAGATAAAATACATTCTGATTTAAAGCATTTTGATTTCAGGCCACAGAATGTGTTATGTGGGAAAAGAGTTGGTCACCTTTCTCCAGACACTGCGGACGATTTCGGCACAAGCCATAATCCAGCTCCTGTTCCGAATACGAATCCTTCCGGAAAATTGGCACCGCTCATTGCCCAGCAACTCACATCAGTAGCACATCGCAGGGCGTTCTCAAACAGCCCATCATTAAAAGACAGAGACCTGTGGCCATACATCAGCTATGACGTCTGATGGTAAGTGACTCCTCTCTGTGTAGGTCTGCCCTGCCCAAGACTCAGTTCTCACTCTTGGATCTGGGCAAACCTGGCTCAAACACAGAAGCTCACATCTGCAAAGGAACAGGCTGCATCGCTCTGCATTTTACAGCTCAATATGGAAAATCCTTTATCTACATCCAACAGGAGGGCACAGGGAAAAACGCAGGCGTGTCCAACTGTACAGTGTCGGGTTCTGGTTGCGATGCAGCAGCGCAGACAGCTCCCCGTCTGCACACTCCTCTTCTTCCGGAGTCGCCCCATTCCAGTTCAGGGAGGTGGGAGGACCACCGCTCAGAGGTAAAGGCTCTTCTCAAATCCGCAGTCCTGCGCCATCCCGATCCGTCACTGCTCCGGGAGCTGGATTCCCAGCCTGCGCAGCGAGCCGAGGAAGAACCGGGGCAGGGGGCAGGAGAGGCTGACCCCCGGGGCGCCGGGCAGGACGAGCCCGCGGGCGTGCAGGTGGAGAGGGAGGTGTCGGGCCTTGCTCTGCTCCAGGCCCAGCCGCTGCAGGACCTTCTCCGGCAGCTTCTGAGGGAGAGAACGGGAGAACACAAGACCCGTCACAAACCGCCTAGCCAGTCTGCCTGGGAATCAGCACTAATTCATAGATCCCAAGATCCCATCAAGCTGTGTCCTGAGAGAAGCCAGGGTTTCAACTGGACTGAGCAGCTTGTTCCCTACTCCCACCACCCTCTTTGCAAGGACGTCCTTGGTTTGCACTTCCCTGTAGTTTAAAGGGACTTCTCAAAAAGCTGGAAAGTTGCTACATAAAATACAGTTTATCATCCTCCTCCTCCTCCTCCTCCTAACAATGTTATGCGTCATCTTTGTGCAGGTCATTCTGAGTCAGTACATAAAGTGTGCCAGGCAGTTCAGCTGCTCAGCTCATCACGTCAAGAGGGACTAGCGACTTTGGAGAGCAATCATCACTTCATGCAGCTGTGCAGCACACATGGGACACACACGTGTCCACCTGAACACGTTCTCCTGGACATTCTCCTTTATTTGGTTCCAGCACCTTGAATTAGGTGCCTCTTTTAAAATGACATCTTTAAGAGAAGCTGAGGAAACGCCAAACAAACACCCATGGGCTTGTACTGATTTAACACTTACAGCCAGGGGAACCACATCAGCAGGACACACATGTCGAACCCCAGAGCCTGGTGGTTATCTCTATGCAGGGATCTTTTAAACGTGTGAGACAGGTGCGGCACAATCCAGCTCCAGTCCACAGCCAGTGCTCAGAACAGCCCCAGCGGGGGGAGGGGCAGGAGGGGAGTTCTGCAGGTGTCCACGTGGGACGTCAAGCTCAACTGCATCACGGTCCAGGGAGGCGTTCCTCTCCCGACCATGAGTGAAGACACGAGAGAGCGAGGACTGACAGCTTTGACGACGGGCAATTCCCTACATCTCAGAAATGGCTTTGATTAGCCAGCTAGGTAGGAAAAGGTGGCAAACTAATACTCCTGTCAGAAGAGGAAGGGAGCTATCCCCGATCATTCACACATGTTCTTAATTACAATGATGACATTTAGGGGGTTGTAGTATCTGACATGAGGACACCTCTTAGGGGTTTTACGCCCTGATTTTTGCTTGATGCTGGACGGGATTCACTGCCTCACCTGCGGCGCCAGTTTACTCCAGTTGGCATATTTGTGGTCTCCCAGGATCTGGCATCCCAGCCCATAGGCCATGTGCACACGGATTTGGTGCTTCACCCCTGGCAGGCAAGGGACAGGTTTCAGTAGACGTTAAGCACAGAGATTGTTTAAAAATGTAGAATCTTGAGGTTTTATACTTTAGAAATACTATTTATACTATAGAAAATTACTTCTCTCTCTTTCCCTACTTCAAAGAGTATGGAGGGTGACTCTTCAGGCTCAAGACCCTACTTGGTACTGTCCCCTCCTCTCCTCACTTATGATTGCCTACAGACCTAGGTCCTCACACATCTGCTCCTGTCCTCACCTGTGATTGGCTACAGACCCTAGCTCACACACCACCTGCTCCTGTCCTCACCTGTGATTGGCTACAGACCCTAGTCCACACACCACCTGCTCCTGTCCTCACCTGTGATTGGCTACAGACCCTAGTCCACACAGCACCTGCTCCTGTCCTCACCTGTGATTGGCTACAGACCCTAGTCCACACACCACCACCTCCTCTCCTCACCTGTGATTGGCTACAGACCCTAGTCCACACACCACCTGCTTCTGTCCTCACCTGTGATTGGCTACAGACCCTAGTCCACACACCACCACCTCCTCTCCTCACCTGTGATTGGCTACAGACCCTAGTCCACACACCACCTGCTCCTGTCCTCACCTGTGATTGGCTACAGACCCTAGTCCACACACCACCACCTCCTCTCCTCACCTGTGATTGGCTACAGACCCTAGTCCACACACCACCTGCTTCTGTCCTCACCTGTGATTGGCTACAGACCCTAGTCCTCAGACCACCTGTTCCTGTCCCCACCTGTGATTGGCTGAAGCTCAACTAAGCTGCAGCCCCCAGCGCTGTCTAGCACACGGTATTGGGTCACAGCACTGTGAGCCTCCCGGTTGGCTCGAACCCGGGACACCTTCTGGCCTTCCTCCGAAATCCTGTACAAGGGGCTCAAAGACATCTAAAAAGACACAGGCAGAACAGAGAAGACTGAGGAGAAACCTTTTAAATGAGGCAATTAAATCAACATGAGATCTTGAGTGGCTAAACCAGTAAAGGCCTAAAGTCAGAGCACAGGCTGAGCACTACTGTCCTCAGACCACTGGTCTCAGTCTGTCCCAAGTCACTAACTAACTGGAACCTGCATTCCTGTCCAGAACAGCTGGTGGAGCTCTAGCAGGGTCTGGAGGGATGGAAGTCATCCAGGGTTTCCCCAGCCTGTGGCACACCAGCACTTACAGGGCTGGAAGAGAAAGCTGCAGGAGGCTTCTGACTGATGGCTGCACTGCTGATGGTGCCATGGGACTTGCAGACTTTTGACTGTATTTATAAAAACTATATTGTGCTGAGTTATTCAGCAATTCAGGTTCAAGTTCATTTGTCATTATACTTATACACAAGTATATGTTATAACGAAATGCTATTTAGCTAGCTCTCAGATGGTAAATAGTACAAAAAACAACAATACAATTGTGTAAGAAAAAGACGGAGACAACAGGCAATGTGCAAAACAGCAACAGTTGTGCAAAATCATACGTCAACAGAATGAAATAAAGGAAACAAAATTATGGGGAGTGAACGTCTTGACTTGAGGTAGAGGTAGATTTCAACGTGCGTTTCAGTTTTGATAAAGAGAGAAGGCACTGTGAGGGTTCAGACTGTAGGTCTGAGAGGAGAAGTCTGGAGAGGCTGGGAGTTTAATAGTGCGGGGGTAAAAACGGTCTCTGAGTCTGGTAGTCCAGCCCTGAAAGCTCCGGTGCCGTTTTCCAGATGATAGAGGGTCAAACAGTCTAGCTGAGGTGCGTGCTCAAAAAGCTGAGAACTTTCCTGTCATAAATGTCCAGGATGGATGGGAGAGCAACCCCATTGATGGACTGGGCAGTTTTCACCACCCGCTGTAGGGCTTTGTCAGCAATACTGCAGTTGCCATACCACACTGTGACGCAACCTGTCAGTGTGCTTTCTGTAGTGCATCTGTAAAAGTTAGTGAGAATCTTACTCTTCTTCAACTTTCTTAGGAAGTACAGGCGCTGTTGCGCTTTCTTAATCAGACAAGTGGAGTTGAGAGACCTTGTGAGGTCCTTGGTGATATGAACGCCAAGGAATTTGAAGTTACTGACCCTTTCCACTTCGGTCCCGTTGATTTGGATAGGGGCATGACCGTTTTGCAGTTTTCTGACATCAATGATCAGATCCTTGGTTTTGCCGACGTTGAGGGGAAAGGTTGTTGTCTTCACACCATGTTGTAAGGAGTTTGACTCCAATTATGGCTCCCTTGACTTATGCTTTGTCATGGAGGTGACATGACTGACCTTGTAGTGTGGCTGAGGCCCAGCGACTTCTTTCTCAATGATGGGGATGTCGATCACACCCTCCGAGGGTACTGGAACCCCAACACTCAGCACCCTGGAATCACACAACAGCCACTGGGATCAGCCTTGATCAGGACCACGTATACAACCTGTCACAGCGCCTCCGTGACCCTTGACCCCTCTTGTTTGTCACGGCGCCTTGGTGACCCTTGACCTGAACACAGGACAGCTTCACTTACAAGTACTTCTTCTCCACCTGGTGGGTTTTGAAGAGCTGGTGAATATGGTCGGCCGCCTCCTCGCTCTTGCCCAGCAGCATCACCCCGGTTGTGTCCTTGTCTAAACGGTGGCACAGATGCAGAGGTCCTGCCTTCATGCCACCAATCATCTTGGCGAGGACGGGCAGCACGTCTGCGATGCTGTTTTTCACTCCTGGTCCACCTGGAGGTGCATTAATCACATTGTAAGCAGCAAGAACCCCCTCCCACTCGCCAACCACTGGCCAACCTGGAGCTCCACGCACCCATCCACTGGCCAACCTGGTGCTCCACGCACCCACCCTCTCGCCAACCTGGAGCTGCAGCTACCACCCACCCACCCACCCACCCGCTCGCTCGCTCAACTGCATCAGTCATCTGCGAGAAGCAATCATACACTTCCCCCAAGCAACCTGTGCTCCTTGTACAGTTCCCCGGTCCCAGGAGTGTCCCGGGCTGGGGCGCAGGAGAAAGACGCACCATGCACTGGGACCCCGTAGGGCTTGTTGATGGCGACCAGCTGCTCGTTCGCCAACAGCATGCCCCTCTTCAGATCCTTGGCCAGCACGTTGGGATGGACCCTCTGGAGCTGCTGGCTGAACTGGTGGAGCTCTCGGACTCGCCGCAGAACCGGAGACGAGGGGCCCTGCGCAGAGTAGGACGGACACACACACATACCATGAAGTCCTTCTGCAGAGGAAGACAGTGCTACACTGACAACAGCAGCACTGCTGTTAAATCCCATCAGCCCCGATCTGGAAAGGCTTTGAAACAATGCCACCTGTGTGTCTCTTTCTGTCTCTCCTCAAGTGTATCAATCAGACTCCATTTTCTAACCGCTTCATCCAATTCAGAATCGCAAGGCAGGGTACACCCAGCCCATCCCAGGGAAGACACACTCACACACATTAGAACCTGAGAATCCAATTAATCTACCAGCTTGCCTCTGGACCGTAGGAGAAAATCAGAGCACCTGGAGAAAACCCACAGAGACACCATGCAGATAGCACCCTGGGAATTGAACCCAGGGCCCCAGCCCTGCGTGGCAGCAATAAAACACCGCGCCACCGGGCCGCTCTCGATCAGACGCATGGGTCATTATTAAGAGTTCACCCGGGAGTCTAGAACCAGGGCACCAGCAATTCAAATTGGGCTTCCAGATCCAGAAATCAAAAGGAAGGAACTGGGTGTCTTTAGTCTGGAAAAGATATTAAGGGGGGAACTGATTTCAATGTTCAACAGTCTTCAAAGTTATTGTCAAGGATACAGACAGGAGGCCTCGAGTGGTACCGACAGCTGTGGAGATGGCTGGAACAAACTGACTTACCAGGTGATTAAAATTAGGACGCTGGGGCCCTTTGAGAAACTGTGGGATTATATCATAGGATGAACGACTGAGCTCCAAAGAATTAAAATGTCAGTTTTTGAGTTTGATCAGTTCATCGCCTTCTTTATTGCATTGAAAACTGGCTTCGGGGATAACAACAAGCACCGCGACCCCGCAGCGCGACTGTAGGCGCCTTAAGGATTTAAATCAGGTGAAGAAAGCAGGCCGGTAAAGGTTTTACCGCCCTCTAGTGGCTCCCTGAGCTGAACACCCTCCCTGGCTGTCAGTGCTCTGAAGCAGGACAGGTTTCACCCTCTGTACGACAGTGTTGTCCCGACTGTAATGCCAGCTTCTCTCCGTCAGCGAGAAGACCGAGAGAAAACTGAAACAGAGTCAGATGTCAGCTTGCAAGGCTGATGTGCCGATGCTCAATTACATTTTATTTTTAGTCACGACAGAAAAGACCAGCAGTCTACAGGTGTATTAGAAGCAATGCTTAAATTTTGTATCGTGATCTTACGAAGAATCCTTAATATCCATTTGCGAGACGATCTTAAGAAAAAACACTTGAGGATTTAACATTGCCATCGGAGGCTGAGGCGTACCATAGCTGCGAACACACAGTGCTCGTATCTCAGTGTGATAAATCCCTGCGCTCTTTCACAGTCCCCCCGACCCCAGTCCTTCGGTTCAGATGGAAAACCCAGTCCCGGTGGAAGTAACTCTGCAGGAGCGGTTACTGACGCCAGTAAAGTGAGCGGATACGGTATACCGCGACTTGATTCACTGAGGCGTTCGCTAAATTAACCATTATAAAGAAAGGGCCAGCGCCTTTGAGCTTTATATCCATACCTCGGTTCTCGTTTCCTTTGGCTGTTTCTTTTCTTGGCGTATTTTCTCGGCCAGGTCGCTGGCTTTCAGCTTCGGGGAATCCGTGTTTTCCCTCCCGACGACGGTCTTCAGTCCCCTTTTCTGCCCGGTCGCAGCGCTGTGTGGCCGGAGAGTCCGTGCGACCACAGCCGCTAGGACACAAATTGACCGGGTTTCCCCTAAATTCGCGCACATGACTCCATGTCGCCCTATCAGGCGGTCAAGACAGCGAACTACATACATTCTGGGTAGATTGTAAGTTGACAAACTTGTAAAAGCCCCGGACTTAGAAAAACCATACATTCCACGCTCGTCTGCTCATGGGCGCCGTCATTTTCCTAACCTTTCACCTCTACAACCATTGGCCAGCCATTTGAATCAACTTTATTACTCATGGAACACACGAGGGCTATTTTAAAGAAGGAGGATTACTTTATTGAAGGTTTTCTCAAAATAGTCGAATTGAATTAACTCGACAACTGACTTCAGAATTACTCCAGTTCCACGAAAGTACGCTCTGGTTACGCGTATCCGGTTAAAGCGATTCAGGCTTTGAAAATCCGACCAGCTGCGCGTTCATGCCGCTCTCCACTAGGCAGGAGGGTCGAGCACCGATTCCTTCACCCGCACCAGCAAAACCCCGGCGAAAGTACGCGCAACTTAATCCAGTGAATATGAATTACAGCCCTTTATGGGAAAACTATGAGGATAAAGTATTTTTATAAATTTATTTTAAAAATAAAGATCGGTTGTAATAGCGAGGCGCCATTACAAGACAGATAAGACGCTTGGCAGATACATTGACCTATAAATTGAAATGTGGAAGTTAATTATGAAATCCAATAAAATAGCTCAAGATATAACACAACAATAAAAACTTCTCGAGCACGCATGAATTGGTATTACCCATTTGATAACACAGGAAACATTGTGGTGATGGAAACGTAACATTATTAACACCTAAGTCTAGGTAAGAGCCATTGTAGACACACACGTTTAAAAACTTCATTTAATTGGAATTATTGATATTTTTGTGGAATTTTGTGTAATCCATGTTTATATTTCGTCTGGGCTTGTACTTTTTTTTACCTTTACATTAATGCTGTGAATTGAATTTCTGTTCAAATCAGCCTCGTTTAGCCCTGTTGTGGCTTACATGAGGACGTCTGTGGAGTGCAGAGAACCTGTGATACTAGGAAAAGCTGTATGAAATATTTAGATCGCAGTATCTAGTTACTAGGAAGAGAAGCTACATTTACGGGATAGAATTATATAAGAGAATTGTAGCTGTTATTTCATATACAACCTATATGTATAATAATAAAATTGGTATACCTATATGAACAGATTTAGTCGGGAAGCGTGATGAATGCACGCAAAAACTGCTTTTGTGCGAACACCACTTTCCCTATTGCACATCACTGCTTTAGTGATGCAGGTTGTAAACACAGTAAAAAAAAAAACTGCACCAGTCACAAGGGGCCAGTTTATTTTAACGCTTAGCTATGAAGAGAAATATTAACAATGTATGCAACAATGTACAATTTACTAAAGTTACTGGCTGACTGAGTAATCTCTCTGAAACAGCCCCGTTATCTTTTCCCTAGAGCCTCTCAGCACTTTAACAAGCTACTGTTGTAAATTACGTTTCAAAAAGGTAACTGTTACAATGTCTTTCTGTATCAGATTTAATTATGTAGTCTCAAGAATTCTGTTTTTTATTCTTGTGACATAATCGACTTTAGTGTTGCAGGAGAGCTTGAGAACACACACACATTGATACCAGAGCTAATTAACCTACCAGTATATCTTTGGACTGTGGGAGGAAGCCCACACAAACACAGAGGGGACATGCAAACTCCACACAGACAGCATCCCAGGAATCGAACCCAGGGCTCCATCGCTGCGAGGCAGCAATGCTCACCACTGCATCAATGTGCTGCTTGTCTCTAAACACCATTTCTTCCATACTCACAGATAACAATAGATAAAATCAAATTACTGCTGCCAATCCTGTCTCTCCTGCAGTCAACAGGTCTGTTGTCATTAATATCTGACACCCCAAGGGAAACAGTGTTATGGATGGTTTAGTGTTAGTTACTCTTATTGCATTATACAGACAAGGCACTGTGCATTTCAGCAGGATAGAATTACCTTGAGTTGAGTATAATACCCATGTCTAGGATATTAAATTCCCGGGAACACAAGGGGCTGGGAGAGACTGATGTACACAGACACAATATGTGACCTGAATTCCGTGCTGGGGTGCGAGTGTCACATGGCCTGGAATGGCAGCTCCCAGGATCTCAGTAACTTGACCTCACAGTAGCTTTCCCTCGTTAACAGCGACTGGGGGCTGACACAGCGTCAGTTCCCAGGCTTGACCCCCCCGAGCTGGGAAACACCTAACAGCAAGGGTCTCTCCTCTCTCTGGAGCAGAATGTGGGGGTGTCTGATGTCTGGTGGTTTGGACAACTTCGTTCCAACTCAGGATCTTAAACCACAGGTCCGCAAGATGCTCGTCCTGTTGAAGAGGGAAGTGTCAATGGGAGCTGCTCCTCCTGATCTGCGCAGTCATCAACTAATGGACAAGTGGGCAATTAAGAATTTGCAGAGGCACAATGCCAAATAAATACAGTTTGACAAAGAATCTTCAAGACTTATAAACAAGGAATCATGTCAGATACAGTATAGGCGTTTAGAAGAGATAAGAACGGTTACAGATGAGAGGTCATTTTGCCCACTGGGCTTGTTTGATAGTCAGTAGTTCTTTGATCCTGGATCTCATCCAACCAATTCGTGGGAGATGTCAGGGCATCAGCTTCACAACGCGGCTGGGCAGTTTCATCCTCACTCCCACCACCCTCTGTGTAACATAGTGCCTCCTGTTCTTGCTGTTCAGTGCTTTTTCACAAAGTTTTCACTTGTTCAATAAGAAGAACTTTACTGGGTTGACCTTGTTGTTGTCTTTAAGGATTTTGAATACTCGTTCCTGGTCTCCTCGTAGCCTTCTCCTTTCAAGCCAAGAGAGACTCAGTTCCTTCAGCCTGACCACGGAGAACACTCCCTTAATCCCAGGAAAGCATCAATTAGCTCTTATATGGACTGACTCCAGAGCAGCAGTGTGTTTGCTATAACATGGTGACCAAAGCTGGCCACAGTATTCTAACGGAGGCCTTGCTTGTGCATTATATGGTACCATTTTAACACGGCACACCTTTATTTAAGTTCTATGCTTTTGACTATATATCCTAACATTGTGTTTGCTTTCTCAGTTGTTTCTCCACTTTGTCTATAAGGTGCTTAGTTTTTCTATAAAAGCTGAGTGCTAGTCTTGTCTATAAACTCCTTCATCTTTCTCGTGAGTACCCTGTTCTAGTTCAGTGTTTCCCGTTTTGTGTTGATACTTTGTTTTTCCTACCTGAATGCATTTGATCTGCCAGCTGATTTTTTTTTTTATTTTTTTGGCTGCTCCTGCAGCTTTAAGTAACCCTCCTAATTTGGGATCTTCTACAAACTTGACTAATTTACCCTTCATGGAATCTAAATCCATCCATCCATTTTCTACCCTCTTCATCCACCTCAGGGTCGCAGGGCAGCCGGTGCCTACCCCAGCGAGCAACAGGCAAGAGATGGGACACGCTTGGGACGAGAGACATCGGTGTCATCTCCCCACACTGGTCACTGGACTGCTACACTTTACAATCTCTTCCCTGTTTTTGAAAAAATCTCTCCTAATTGACTAGGAACGAAAGGAATTCTGCGCATCAATATAAAGCACTCCTGCTGTGATTTCGTCACCCTCTGGACGAGCTCGTGCTGAGGAAGGACACACACACTGGGGTCAATGTTCAGCTGTAGGTATTTATTGGGGAGCCCGGCCCATGGGGGTGTGGGGGCGCAATGATCAGTTGCAGAGGTCAGTGTCACAGCAGCGGGCTGTCACAAAGCTGCTGGGGTTGGACTCCAGGCTCTGGCACTCCCTCTCCGAGGCGCAGCGCCGGGCTATCCCGTCTGGGGAGAGGGAGGAAGAGGATGAGAGTCAGGATTCAATCTGCTCCCACACACTACCCTATTAAATATAGATGAACCTAAAGAAACAGATTCAAGGATTAAGCATTATGAGCAAACAGATTATTTTATAACTTATTCAAGGATCCAATGCATATCTGATCTTATTTTCTGATTAGGCGCACCAGATCAGGGTACTTATAGCACAGGACTTTTAACTGTGTGAGTGTGGACAGGAAGGAAGGACCTGACTTCTATCCAATGGTGAGACAATGGTGAAAGAGCTGGAGCATGATGGGAGTTGTAGTCTCCTGCCTGCCTGGTGCACCTAAAGGAATCCAGTGCTGATGGGGCCCCAGAGGAACAGCTGCAGGGGGTAAGAGACAAGGGGCTGCACTCACAGGCAGGAGGGGTGAGCATCATGTTGAGACAGCGGGTCAGACCAGGGCGACACTCCACCTCCTCAGGGCTGCTGCAGTTCGGCTGCTCGGAGATGTCGACACACTGATAGCACTTCAGAGACTGGAGCTCTGAGGACTCTGTGGAAATCGGTTAGACACTCTGGTCACACCTGAGACTCCATTGGCACACAGCAGAGATTAGTTAGACATGTTGAGCTTGTCTCCAAGGACATATGTTAGGCATGGTTAAACACTGAAGAGGCATCAGACACTAGGACATAACAAGGATTACAGTTTTATCCGTACAGAAAGGTATACAACTGATAGATCTGTGTGATTTAAACGGACAATTGCATTCATACCTGTATCTACGTCGTCCAGAGCACGAGCATAACGTTTTACAGTAGAAGCTGTAAAAGAAACAAGCAGAGCTGAGTCTCTCCTCTTTTGCTGACATTGCTCAAACTTTTTGAATGTCCCATCAGTAGCTGTTACTGGTCTCTGCCTCAAGGTATTTTCTAAACCAGCACTGAGAGAGAGAGAGAGAGAGCTGATGGGCTTGTGCATGAAGATGGAAAGAGTCTTTCTCACCTGTGGGTCTAGTTTCCTGGGGTACAGTCTGACGCACTGGAGTAGAAGCTGTAAAGACACAGAGATGAGACTCTTAATACAGTAGTCGCCTTATCCACACACTGGGTCAGTAACGACTCTGTGATGAAGGGACATATCATAATAAAGCCTTTACACAAATTAAGCCTGATACAGCATCACATTTCATCGTGTTTCTGAAACAGCTTGATCTTTCATATAGTTGGTCAGTAGCTGGTACTGGTATCTACCTGAAGGTGTTTTCTAAACTAGCACTTAGAGAGATAGCTGATGGGCTTGCATGTGAAGATGGAAAGTGTCTTTCTCACCTGTGGGTCTAGTTTCCTGGGGTACAGTCTGACGCACTGGAGTAGAAGCTGTAAAGACACAGAGATGAGACTCTTAATACAGTAGTCGCCTTATCCACACACTGGGTCAGTAATGACTCTGTGATGAAGGGACATATCATAATAAAGCCTTTACACAAATTAAGCCTGAAACATTTCGTATTGTGTTTCTGAAACAGCTTGATCTTTCACATAGTTGGTAAGTAGCTGGTACTGGTCTCTACCTGAAGGTGTTTTCTAAACCAGCACTGAGAGAGAGAGCTGATGGGCTTGTGTGTGAAGATGGAAAGTGTCTTTCTCACCTGTGGGTCTAGTTTCCTGGGGTGCAGTCTGACGTGCTGCAGTAGAAGCTTTAGAGACACAATCAGAGCTGTGTTTTGTATTAAGGCAGGGGATGGCAGTAACTTTCAGAATATTTATTAACAGCTCAGAACTTACAACCAGCTGTATTCTGTACACATGTCAACTAACTGTACTTCAGGATGCCAGTAACACACATATGACAAACCAGAGGCACAAGCTCACAATATCATTAGTTCAGAGTCTATAGACAATTAGAAAATAACTTCTCTTTCTTGTAAATACTGAAGTTGCCTTGTTGGAAAAGACACTCATTCTTCATGATCACACAGAGATGTTTCAATATCAAACAGCTGTTCTGACACTGATGAGTGACCAGTCACACCCAGGGAGATTAGAGTTACTGAACACACTACACAGACTGGGACAGTAATTAAACACTCTAGATCAGACTGACTGAACACACTTCAAACACTGGGACAGTAATAACACACAGTGGAGATCAGACTGACTGAACACACCTCACACACTTTGACAGTTTCAAATGTGTATCAAATGTAGCTTGTACTTTCAGAATGTCCCATCAGTTGCTAGCACTGGTCTCTGCCTGAAGGTGTTTTCTAAACCAGCACTTAGAGAGAGCTGATGGGCTTGTGTGTGAAGATGGAAAGTGTCTTTCTCACCTGTGGGTGGAGTTTCCTGGGGTGCAGTCTGACGTGCTGCAGTAGAAGCTTTAGAGACACGATCAGAGTGAAGACTCTTTAAATACTGTAGTCGCCTTGTTGCAAAACGAAGTCACTTACATGTCCTTTATGACCACAAAGTTATATTTTAATACCAATGAGCTCTTCTGACGGTGATAAGTGACCAGTCACTCACAGTGGAGATCAGATAGACTGAACACACTTCACACACTAGGACAGTAATGTTGCAGTGATTAAGATATCTTTCTCAATGAGGCCTTTAAAGAAATTAAGCCTCAAATACCTCATATTGTGTACTGTGATTCCTGATATAGCTTGAATATTCAGAGCATCCTGTCAGCTGTTGGTGTCAGTTGCTGCCTGAAAGTTTTTTTTTTTCTCAAGTAAAACTTTAAATAGGATTGTGAATGAAGATGGAAAGTGTCTTTCTCACCTGTGGGTCTAGTTTCCTGGGGTGTAGTCTGACGTGCTGCAGTAGAAGCTTTAGAGACACAATCAGAGCTGTGTTTTGTATTAAGGCAGGGGATGGCAGTAACTTTCAGAATATTTATTAGCAGCACAGAACTTACAACCAGCTGTATTCTGTACACATGTCAACTAACTGTACTTCAGTATGCCAGTAACACACATATGACCAACCAGAGGCACAAGCTCACGATATCATTAGTTCAGAGTCTCTAGACAATTAGAAAATAACTTCTCTTTCTTGTAAATACTGAAGTTGCCTTGTTGGAAAAGACACTCATTCTTCATGATCACTCAGAGATGTTTCAATATCAAACAGCTGTTCTGACACTGATGAGTGACCAGTCACACCCAGGGAGATTAGAGTTACTGAACACACTACACAGACTAGGAAAGTAATTACACACTCTAGATCAGACTGACTGAACACACTTCACACACTGGGACAGTTATAACACACAGTGGATATCAGACTGACTGAACACACCTCACACACTTTGACAGTTTCAAATGTGTATCAAATGTAGCTTGTACTTTCAGAATGTCCCATCAGTTGCTAGTACTGGTCTCTGCCTGAAGGTGTTTTCTAAACCAGCACTTAGAGAGAGCTGATGGGCTTGTGTGTGAAGATGGAAAGTGTCTTTCTCACCTGTGGGTGGAGTTTCCTGGGGTGCAGTCTGACGTGCTGCAGTAGAAGCTTTAGAGACACAATCAGAGTGAAGACTCTTTAAATACTGTAGTCGCCTTGTTGCAAAGGAAAGTCACTTACATGTCCTTTATGACCACAAAGTAATATTTTAATACCAATGAGCTCTTCTGACGGTGATAAGTGACCAGTCACTCACAGTGGTGATCAGATAGACTGAACACACTTCACACACTAGGACAGTAATGTTGCAGTGATTTAGACATCTTTCTCAATAAGGCCTTTAAAGAAATTAAGCCTCAAATACCTCATATTGTGTACTGTGATTCCTGATAGAGCTTGAACATTCAGAGCATCCTGTCAGCTGTTGGTGTCAGTTGCTGCCTGAAAGTTTGTTTTTTCTCAAGTAAAACTTTAAGTAGAATTGTTTGTGAAGATAATTAATAATAATAATTGCTTACACTTATATGGCGCTTTTCTGGACACTCCACTCAAAGCGCTTTACAGGTAATGGGGACTCCCCTCCACCACCACCAATGTGCAGCCCCACCTGGATGATGCGACGGCAGCCATAGTGCACCAGAACGCTCACCACACATCAGCTATCAGTGGGGAGGAGAGCAGAGTAATGAAGCCAATTCATAGAGGGGGATTGTTAGGAAGCCATGATTGGTAAGGGCCAATGGGAAATTTGGCCAGGACGCTGGGGTTACACCCCTACACTTTTTCGAGAAACGCCCTGGGATTTTTAATGACCACAGAGAGTCAGGACCTCGGTTTTCCGTCTCATCAGAAGGACAGCACCTGTTTACAGTATAGTGTCCCCGTCACTACACTGGGGCATTAGCACCCACATGGACCGCAGGGTAAGGGCCCCCTGCTGGCCCCACTAACACCTCTTCCAGCAGCAACCTTAGTTTTTCTCAGGAGGTCTCCTATCCAGGTACTGACCAGGCTCACACCTGCTTAGCTTCAGTGGGTTGCCAGTTGTGAGTTGCAGAGTGATATGGCAAGATGGTAATTGTCTTTCTCACCTGTGGGTCTAGTTTCCTGGGGTACAGTCTGACGCACTGGAGTAGAAGCTGTAAAGACACAGAGATAACACTCTTTTAATACAGTAGTCGCCTTATACACACTGGGTCAGCAACGACTCTGTGATGAAGGGACATATCATTATAAAGCCTTTACACTAATTAAGCCTGAAACAGCATCACATTTCGTATTGTGTTTCTGAAACAGCTTGATCTTTCATATAATTGGTCAGTAGCTGGTACTGGTCTCTATCTGAAGGTGTTTTCTAAACCAGCACTGAGAGAGAGAGCTGATGGGCTTGTGTGTGAAGATGGAAAGTGTCTTTCTCACCTGTGGGTCTAGTTTCCTGGGGTGCAGTCTGACGTGCTGCAGTAGAAGCTTTAGAGACACAATCAGAGCTGTGTTTTGTATTAAGGCAGGGGACGGCAGTAACTTTCAGAATATTTATTAGCAGCTCAGAACTTACAACCAGCTGTATTCTGTACACATGTCAACTAACTGTACTTCAGTATGCCAGTGACACACATATGACCAACCAGAGGCACAAGCTCACAATATCATTAGTTCAGAGTCTCTAGACAATTAGAAAATAACTTCTCTTTCTTGTAAATACTGAAGTTGCCTTGTTGGAAAAGACACTCATTCTTCATGATCACACAAAGTTGTTTGAATATCAAACAGCTGTTCTGACACTGATGAGTGACCAGTCACACCCAGGGAGATCAGAGTTACTGAACACACTTTACACACTGGGACAGTAATTAAACACTCTAGATCACACTGACTGAACACACTTTACACACTGGGACAGTAATGACACACAGTGGAGATCAAACTGACTGAACACACTTCACACACTTTGACAGTTTCAAATGTGTATCAAATGTAGCTTGTACTTTCAGAATGTCTCATCAGTTGCTAGCACTGGTCTCTGCCTGAAGGTGTTTTCTAAACCAGCACTTAGAGAGAGCTGATGGGCTTGTGTGTGAAGATGGAAAGTGTCTTTCTCACCTGTGGGTCTAGTTTCCTGGGGTGTAGTCTGACGTGCTGCAGTAGAAGCTTTAGAGACACGATCAGAGTGAAGACTCTTTAAATACTGTAGTCGCCTTG
This sequence comes from Lepisosteus platostomus, assembly GCF_059453375.1. Taxonomy (NCBI): domain Eukaryota; kingdom Metazoa; phylum Chordata; class Actinopteri; order Semionotiformes; family Lepisosteidae; genus Lepisosteus; species Lepisosteus platostomus. The sequence goes on along the minus strand of NC_142616.1, from coordinate 16,137,406 downwards.
TTGCAAAAGAAAGTCACTTACATGTCCTTTATGACCACAAAGTAATATTTTAATACCAATGAGCTCTTCTGACGGTGATAAGTGACCAGTCACTCACAGTGGAGATCAGATAGACTGAACACACTTCACACACTAGGACAGTAATGTTGCAGTGATTAAGATATCTTTCTCAATGAGGCCTTTAAAGAAATTAAGCCTCAAATACCTCATATTGTGTACTGTGATTCCTGATATAGCTTGAACATTCAGAGCATCCTGTCAGCTGTTGGTGTCAGTTGCTGCCTGAAAGTTTTTTTTTCTCAAGTAAAACTTTAAATAGGATTGTGAATGAAGATGGAAAGTGTCTTTCTCACCTGTGGGTCTAGTTTCCTGGGGTGCAGTCTGACGTGCTGCAGTAGAAGCTTTAGAGACACAATCAGAGCTGTGTTTTGTATTAAGGCAGGGGACGGCAGTAACTTTCAGAATATTTATTAGCAGCTCAGAACTTACAACCAGCTGTATTCTGTACACATCTCAACTAACTGTACTTCAGTATGCCAGTAACACACATATGACCAACCAGAGGCACAACCTCACAATATCATTAGTTCAGAGTCTCTAGACAATTAGAAAATAACTTCTCTTTCTTGTAAATACTGAAGTTGCCTTGTTGGAAAAGACACTCATTCTTCATGATCACACAGAGTTGTTTGAATATCAAACAGCTGTTCTGACACTGATGAGTGACCAGTCACACCCAGGGAGATTAGAGTTACTGAACACACTACACAGACTAGGAAAGTAATTACACACTCTAGATCAGACTGACTGAACACACTTCACACACTGGGACAGTAATGACACACAGTGAAGATCAGACTGACTGAATACCCTTCAACACACTGGGACAGTAATGACACACAGTGGAGATCAGTTTGACTGAACACACTTCACACACTGGGACAGTAATAACACACAGTGGAGATCAGACTGACTGAATACACTTCACACACTTTGACAGTTTCAAATGTGTATCAAATGTAGCTTGTACTTTCAGAATGTCCCATCAGTTGCTAGTACTGGTCTCTGCCTGAAGGTGTTTTCTAAACCAGCACTTAGAGAGAGCTGATGGGCTTGTGTGTGAAGATGGAAAGTGTCTTTCTCACCTGTGGGTCTAGTTTCCTGGGGTGTAGTCTGACGTGCTGCAGTAGAAGCTTTAGAGACACGATCAGAGTGAAGACTCTTCAAATACTGTAGTCGCCTTGTTGCAAAAGAAAGTCACTTACATGCCCTTTACTGTATGACCACAAAGTAATATTTTAATACCAATGAGCTCATCTAACTGTGATAAGTGACCAGTCACTCACAGTGGAGATCAGATAGACTGAACACACTTCACACACTAGGACAGTAATGTTGCAGTGATTAAGATATCTTTCTCAATGAGGCCTTTAAAGAAATTAAGCCTCAAATACCTCATATTGTGTACTGTGATTCCTGATATAGCTTGAACATTCAGAGCATCCTGTCAGCTGTTGGTGTCAGTTGCTGCCTGAAAGTTTTTTTTTTTCTCAAGTAAAACTTTAAATAGGATTGTGAATGAAGATGGAAAGTGTCTTTCTCACCTGTGGGTCTAGTTTCCTGGGGTGTAGTCTGATGTGCTGCAGTAGAAGCTTTAGAGACATAATCAGAGCTGTGTTTTGTATTAAGGCAGGGGATGGCAGTAACTTTCAGAATATTTATTAGCAGCACAGAACTTACAACCAGCTGTATTCTGTACACATGTCAACTAACTGTACTTCAGTATGCCAGTAACACACATATGAAAAACCAGAGGCACAAGCTCATGATATCATTAGTTCAGATTCTCTAGACAATTAGAAAATAACTTATCTTTCTTATAAATACTGAAGTTGCCTTGTTGGAAAAGACACTCATTCTTCATGATCACACAGAGATGTTTCAATATCAAACAGCTGTTCTGACACTGATGAGTGACCAGTCACACCCAGGGAGATTAGAGTTACTGAACACACTACACAGACTAGGAAAGTAATTACACACTCTAGATCAGACTGACTGAACACACTTCACACACTGGGACAGTAATGACACACAGTGAAGATCAGACTGACTGAATACCCTTCAACACACTGGGACAGTAATGACACACAGTGGAGATCAGTTTGACTGAACACACTTCACACACTGGGACAGTAATAACACACAGTGGAGATCAGACTGACTGAATACACTTCACACACTTTGACAGTTTCAAATGTGTATCAAATGTAGCTTGTACTTTCAGAATGTCCCATCAGTTGCTAGTACTGGTCTCTGCCTGAAGGTGTTTTCTAAACCAGCACTTAGAGAGAGCTGATGGGCTTGTGTGTGAAGATGGAAAGTGTCTTTCTCACCTGTGGGTCTAGTTTCCTGGGGTGTAGTCTGACGTGCTGCAGTAGAAGCTTTAGAGACACAATCAGAGCTGTGTTTTGTATTAAGGCAGGGGACGGCAGTAACTTTCAGAATATTTATTAGCAGCACAGAACTTACAACCAGCTGTATTCTGTACACATGTCAACTAACTGTACTTCAGTATGCCAGTTACACACATATGACCAACCAGAGGCACAAGCTCACGATATCATTAGTTCAGACTCTCTAGACAATTAGAAATTAACTTCTCTTTCTTGTAAATACTGAAGTTGCCTTGTTGGAAAAGACACTCATTCTTCATGATCACACAGAGATGTTTCAATATCAAACAGCTGTTCTGACACTGATGAGTGACCAGTCACACCCAGGGAGATTAGAGTTAATGAACACACTACACAGACTGGGAAAGTAATGACACACTCTAGATCAGACTGACTGAACACACTTCACACACTGGTACTGTAATGACACACAATGGAGATCAGACTGACTGAACACACTTCAAATACTTTGACAGTTTCAAATGTGTATCAAATGTAGCTTGTACTTTCAGAATGTCCAATCAGTTGCTAGTACTGGTCTCTGCCTGAAGGTGTTTTCTAAACCACCACTTAGCGAGATAGCTGATGGACTTGCATGTGAAGATGGAAAGTGTCTTTCTCACCTGTGGGTCTAGTTTCCTGGGGTGTAGTCTGACGCACTGGAGTAGAAGCTGTAAAGACACAGAGATGAGTCTCTTAATACAGTAGTCGCCTTATCCACACACTGGGTCAGCAACGACTCTGTGATGAAGGGACATATCATAATAAAGCCTTTACACAAATTAAGCCTGATACAGCATCACATTTCATCGTGTTTCTGAAACAGCTTGATCTTTCATATAGTTGGTCAGTAGCTGGTACTGGTCTCTACCTGAAGGTGTTTTCTAAACCAGCACTGAGAGAGAGAGAGCTGATGGGCTTGTGTGTGAAGATGGAAAGTGTCTTTCTCACCTGTGGGTCTAGTTTCCTGGGGTGCAGTCTGACGTGCTGCAGTAGAAGCTTTAGAGACAAAATCAGAGCTGTGTTTTGTATTAAGGCAGGGGACGGCAGTAACTTTCAGAATATTTATTAGCAGCACAGAACTTACAACCAGCTGTATTCTGTACACATGTCAACTAACTGTACTTCAGTATGCCAGTAACACACATATGAAAAACCAGAGGCACAAGCTCATGATATCATTAGTTCAGATTCTCTAGACAATTAGAAAATAACTTCTCTTTCTTATAAATACTGAAGTTGCCTTGTTGGAAAAGACACTCATTCTTCATGATCACACAGAGATGTTTCAATATCAAACAGCTGTTCTGACACTGATGAGTGACCAGTCACACCCAGGGAGATTAGAGTTACTGAACACACTACACAGACTAGGAAAGTAATTACACACTCTAGATCAGACTGACTGAACACACTTCACACACTGGGACAGTAATGACACACAGTGAAGATCAGACTGACTGAATACCCTTCAACACACTGGGACAGTAATGACACACAGTGGAGATCAGTTTGACTGAACACACTTCACACACTGGGACAGTAATAACACACAGTGGAGATCAGACTGACTGAATACACTTCACACACTTTGACAGTTTCAAATGTGTATCAAATGTAGCTTGTACTTTCAGAATGTCCCATCAGTTGCTAGTACTGGTCTCTGCCTGAAGGTGTTTTCTAAACCAGCACTTAGAGAGAGCTGATGGGCTTGTGTGTGAAGATGGAAAGTGTCTTTCTCACCTGTGGGTCTAGTTTCCTGGGGTGCAGTCTGACGTGCTGCAGTAGAAGCTTTAGAGACACAATCAGAGCTGTGTTTTGTATTAAGGCAGGGGACGGCAGTAACTTTCAGAATATTTATTAGCAGCTCAGAACTTACAACCAGCTGTATTCTGTACACATGTCAACTAACTGTACTTCAGTATGCCAGTAACACACATATGACCAACCAGAGGCACAAGCTCACAATATCATTAGTTCAGACTCTCTAGACAATTAGAAAATAACTTCTCTTTCTTGTAAATACTGAAGTTGCCTTGTTGGAAAAGACACTCATTCTTCATGATCACACAGAGATGTTTCAATATCAAACAGCTGTTCTGACACTGATGAGTGACCAGTCACACCCAGGGAGATTAGAGTTAATGAACACACTACACAGACTGGGAAAGTAATGACACACTCTAGATCAGACTGACTGAACACACTTCACACACTGGTACTGTAATGACACACAATGGAGATCAGACTGACTGAACACACTTCAAATACTTTGACAGTTTCAAATGTGTATCAAATGTAGCTTGTACTTTCAGAATGTCCAATCAGTTGCTAGTACTGGTCTCTGCCTGAAGGTGTTTTCTAAACCAGCACTTAGCGAGATAGCTGATGGGCTTGCATGTGAAGATGGAAAGTGTCTTTCTCACCTGTGGGTCTAGTTTCCTGGGGTGTAGTCTGACGCACTGGAGTAGAAGCTGTAAAGACACAGAGATGAGTCTCTTAATACAGTAGTCGCCTTATCCACACACTGGGTCAGCAACGACTCTGTGATGAAGGGACATATCATAATAAAGCCTTTACACAAATTAAGCCTGATACAGCATCACATTTCATCGTGTTTCTGAAACAGCTTGATCTTTCATATAGTTGGTCAGTAGCTGGTACTGGTCTCTACCTGAAGGTGTTTTCTAAACCAGCACTGAGAGAGAGAGAGCTGATGGGCTTGTGTGTGAAGATGGAAAGTGTCTTTCTCACCTGTGGGTCTAGTTTCCTGGGGTGCAGTCTGACGTGCTGCAGTAGAAGCTTTAGAGACAAAATCAGAGCTGTGTTTTGTATTAAGGCAGGGGACGGCAGTAACTTTCAGAATATTTATTAGCAGCACAGAACTTACAACCAGCTGTATTCTGTACACATGTCAACTAACTGTACTTCAGTATGCCAGTAACACACATATGAAAAACCAGAGGCACAAGCTCATGATATCATTAGTTCAGATTCTCTAGACAATTAGAAAATAACTTCTCTTTCTTATAAATACTGAAGTTGCCTTGTTGGAAAAGACACTCATTCTTCATGATCACACAGAGATGTTTCAATATCAAACAGCTGTTCTGACACTGATGAGTGACCAGTCACACCCAGGGAGATTAGAGTTACTGAACACACTACACAGACTAGGAAAGTAATTACACACTCTAGATCAGACTGACTGAACACACTTCACACACTGGGACAGTAATGACACACAGTGAAGATCAGACTGACTGAATACCCTTCAACACACTGGGACAGTAATGACACACAGTGGAGATCAGTTTGACTGAACACACTTCACACACTGGGACAGTAATAACACACAGTGGAGATCAGACTGACTGAATACACTTCACACACTTTGACAGTTTCAAATGTGTATCAAATGTAGCTTGTACTTTCAGAATGTCCCATCAGTTGCTAGTACTGGTCTCTGCCTGAAGGTGTTTTCTAAACCAGCACTTAGAGAGAGCTGATGGGCTTGTGTGTGAAGATGGAAAGTGTCTTTCTCACCTGTGGGTCTAGTTTCCTGGGGTGCAGTCTGACGTGCTGCAGTAGAAGCTTTAGAGACACAATCAGAGCTGTGTTTTGTATTAAGGCAGGGGACGGCAGTAACTTTCAGAATATTTATTAGCAGCTCAGAACTTACAACCAGCTGTATTCTGTACACATGTCAACTAACTGTACTTCAGTATGCCAGTAACACACATATGACCAACCAGAGGCACAAGCTCACAATATCATTAGTTCAGACTCTCTAGACAATTAGAAAATAACTTCTCTTTCTTGTAAATACTGAAGTTGCCTTGTTGGAAAAGACACTCATTCTTCATGATCACACAGAGATGTTTCAATATCAAACAGCTGTTCTGACACTGATGAGTGACCAGTCACACCCAGGGAGATTAGAGTTAATAAACACACTACACAGACTGGGAAAGTAATGACACACTCTAGATCAGACTGACTGAACACACTTCACACACTGGTACTGTAATGACACACAATGGAGATCACACTGATTGAACACACTTCAAATACTTTGACAGTTTCAAATGTGTATCAAATGTAGCTTGTACTTTCAGAATGTCCAATCAGTTGCTAGTACTGGTCTCTGCCTGAAGGTGTTTTCTAAACCAGCACTTAGCGAGATAGCTGATGGACTTGCATGTGAAGATGGAAAGTGTCTTTCTCACCTGTGGGTCTAGTTTCCTGGGGTGTAGTCTGACGCACTGGAGTAGAAGCTGTAAAGACACAGAGATGAGTCTCTTAATACAGTAGTCGCCTTATCCACACACTGGGTCAGCAACGACTCTGTCATGAAGGGACATATCATAATAAAGCCTTTACACAAATTAAGCCTGATACAGCATCACATTTCATCGTGTTTCTGAAACAGCTTGATCTTTCATATAGTTGGTCAGTAGCTGGTACTGGTCTCTACCTGAAGGTGTTTTCTAAACCAGCACTGAGAGAGAGAGAGCTGATGGGCTTGTGTGTGAAGATGGAAAGTGTCTTTCTCACCTGTGGGTCTAGTTTCCTGGGGTGCAGTCTGACGTGCTGCAGTAGAAGCTTTAGAGACAAAATCAGAGCTGTGTTTTGTATTAAGGCAGGGGACGGCAGTAACTTTCAGAATATTTATTAGCAGCACAGAACTTACAACCAGCTGTATTCTGTACACATGTCAACTAACTGTACTTCAGTATGCCAGTAACACACATATGAAAAACCAGAGGCACAAGCTCATGATATCATTAGTTCAGATTCTCTAGACAATTAGAAAATAACTTCTCTTTCTTATAAATACTGAAGTTGCCTTGTTGGAAAAGACACTCATTCTTCATGATCACACAGAGATGTTTCAATATCAAACAGCTGTTCTGACACTGATGAGTGACCAGTCACACCCAGGGAGATTAGAGTTACTGAACACACTACACAGACTAGGAAAGTAATTACACACTCTAGATCAGACTGACTGAACACACTTCACACACTGGGACAGTAATGACACACAGTGAAGATCAGACTGACTGAATACCCTTCAACACACTGGGACAGTAATGACACACAGTGGAGATCAGTTTGACTGAACACACTTCACACACTGGGACAGTAATAACACACAGTGGAGATCAGACTGACTGAATACACTTCACACACTTTGACAGTTTCAAATGTGTATCAAATGTAGCTTGTACTTTCAGAATGTCCCATCAGTTGCTAGTACTGGTCTCTGCCTGAAGGTGTTTTCTAAACCAGCACTTAGAGAGAGCTGATGGGCTTGTGTGTGAAGATGGAAAGTGTCTTTCTCACCTGTGGGTCTAGTTTCCTGGGGTGCAGTCTGACGTGCTGCAGTAGAAGCTTTAGAGACACAATCAGAGTGAAGACTCTTTAAATACTGTAGTCGCCTTGTTGCAAATTAAAGGCACCTACTGTGCATGTCCTTTGTGATCACCATGTAATATTTTAATACCAAAGAGCTCCTCTAATGGTGATAAGTGACCAGTCACTCACAGTGGAGGTCAGACAGACTGAACACACTTTACACACTGGGGCAGTAATGATGCAGTCATTAAGGCACCTTTCTCAATAAGGCCTTTACATTAATTTGGTCTCAAACAGAAATCAAGCCTCATATTTTGTTCAAGCCTCCTGATGTGCAGAAGCTTGAACATTCAGGACGGCCGACCAGTAATTGTTCCTGCTCACTGCCTGAAGGTGTTTTCTAAACCAGGGGTTGAGTAGAACGTACTGTTGTGGAAGTTGTAGGGCGACAATCAGAGCTGAATGTCTCTTTTGTGGTTGAGGTAATTAGAAAATATCATGTCTTCACTTTAAACCCCGAAGGCTGCTTTGTTAGAAAATACTGTGCCAATCCAGGTATCGAGGTGTGGCCCATGACATCTATAACATTTGCAGCACCTATCTTATTACACTGCTCAAGGTCTCCTTCACAAAGCCATGGACAATGGCTTTTTTTTTTAGATGTATACAGTACATAGGGATGACCTAAACTCCATGGAAAATAGAGCAGATCATACAAAGAGCACGGAAGGAAGACAGAGCTTCAGGGAGGGGGAGAGAAGCTGACACCACCGGCCTCCTCTTCCTCTGAGTCTGGGCCATGTGAGAGGGCCCTGGAGACCCCAGAGACCGGACTCTGGCCGAGCAAACGCAGCCTGATTTAAGAGAGCCTGCCAGGCTATTTGCTTGAGCCGATTCGGATTTCTTGTACTGTGAAGATGTCAGACTCAAGATGTTCTTTCCCAGTTGATGATGCATCTTTAGAATAAGGCGAAAGAATCCTTTAGTTCGGAGTCATATTCGTTTATTAGGTCCCAGGGTATGTTTTCTTTTGGCCTGTTAAGGTGTTGCAAAGTGTTTCAGGTTACACTGGCAGAATTCTGTCTTTCCGGCTGTTCTTGATATAGGTCTCTCAAAGGCATTGATATGTACAGTATACTGTATATGCATTGTTGAATAATGGGAGTATGCTGTGTAATGTGTATTGTATATATTGTTTAGTTACCTTATTGCTGATAAATATTAATTTCTTTATTCTTTCTGTTGAAGTTCTGACTGCAGTAATATTTCTCTTTCTCCAGATCTGTGGCAAGAGAATATAAAGCACTCATGCCAGTAATGACACTGTGATGAAGATACCTACAGTATAACAATACTGCCTTGATAGAAATTACGCCTCAAAGAGCTTGATATTTTGCAGTAGCTGGAAGTGATCACAGCCTGAAAGTGTTTTCTGAACAAGTACTGAGAGATAGAAACCTGATAGACTTGCGTGTGAAGATGAAAAATAACTTTCTTACCTTTGGTTGTAGTTGACAAAGGCTGAGGAGCACTTGCTGGCGTGGAAGCTGTAAAGACACAATCAGAGCCGAGTTTTTCCTGTGTGGTCGATAGAAAATATCTTCTGTCGCTTTTATGTACTGAACTCCCTCACGAGGGATGTTTCATTACCTCAGAACTTTGATACCAGCAGTCACCGAATTTCATGTAATACTTCCTTTGGTTCTGGAGTCCTTTCAAAATGCGATTCAGAACAACCTGAACAGTCTGATCTCTATTGTGTGTCTTTACTGTCCCAGTGTGTGAAGTGTGTTCAGTCAGTCTGATCTTCACTGTGTGTCATTACTGTCCCAGTGTGTGAAGTGTGTTCAATCAGTCTGATCTCCACTGTGTGTCACTATCGTCCCAGTGTGTGAAGTGTGTTCAGTCAGTCTGATCTCCACTGTGTGTCATTACTGTCCCAGTGTGTGAAGTGTGTTCAGTCAGTCTGATCTCCACTCTGTGTCATTACTGTCCCAGTGTGTGAAGTGTGTTCAATCAGTCTGATCTCCACTGTGTGTCATTACTGTCCCAGTGTGTGAAGTGTGTTCAGTCTAATTCCTGTGGTCATGTCAAAGCAAAGCACTCAGCTGACATTATCATCATGGAAGTGGGTAATAGGGTAATATATAAGTATATTATAAGAATATTTATGTAAAAATGTGATAATTAATAATAATCCGCTGGAATACAGAACAACAAACAGAGCACAACGCAGAGCACGCTTGAGCACAGCAGGATCTCCTAGCTGGAAGGTGCGAATTGCGCGTTGTGGCGCTTGGACTGAACCACGTGATTCCACAGACGCGTCACATTCCTTCGGGAGCAAGACAGACACACAGGGGAGCCTGCTGGAGCCCCACACACAGCCTGGCTGTCTCACTCACCCTGACAGACGGCCAGGAGCACAGCGACGGTCAACCACAGGGACGCCATCACGATCAATCACTGCGGCTCGGAGCGCTGTCGGAGGGAAAGGAGAGCTCGTCACGCCTGCAGTTTCCTGCCGCGAACTTCAATTCAGCACTTCGCGGTACCAGCACCAGCCACGATAGCAGAAGAAACCGAGACGCTTCGTTGTTCATTAATATGGGTGGCTGTGGAGCGTGAGCAGATGTCAGTATGTTTGATCCCTAATCCAGACACTCAAGATGGTGCTTTCGTGATACAGATCATTCTGTGTATCACTCCACGGTCGCTTCTGTTCCGTCTGGCTGACATTCCTTATTTCGCTGGACCTGACCGTTCAGCAGCAAGAGAACAGATTGACAGGTCTTCATCCAACACTCATCTGAAACCGTTGCAAGAGAAGGAGTGAACCTCTGTCATTCCAAACAGCCCCCCCCCCAGAAAGAGTTCTTGACTTTTGAATATTTGAACAGCCAGTAAAACACACCTTAATGATAGTGCGAATTATATTGCCGCTGCTAAAGATCATCAACAAATCATTTGTCATTTCACTTTAGAAATGAAAACTTGGTGGTTGAGGTGACTTGGAATATGTGCTGTATTTCTATCACAGATGCACACACACGTATACAGGAACTACGAGGACAAAAAGGCAAAGACTCTTTACGTCAAAGAATTTCAAGAAATTAAAAAGACCTTGCAGCCCCTCTTACCTGTGTAGAGATGAGTGTTCTGTGTTGGGGAGAGGGAGTCGTGCTCTTATAGGAGAGACACCTGACCCTCCCCACACCGCCTCAGTCCTGATGCTGGAAGAACTGGTGTCACATCACAGCACCCCACCCAAACACAAGAACATGAGACAGGTGACAGACAAGAAGAGGCCATTTGGCATTTAACAGCTAATTGATCCCGAGATCTTATTGGCTTCAACAACATGGCTGGGCATCTTGGTCCACACTCCCACCACCCTTTGTGTAAAGTAGTGGCTCCTGTGCTTGATTTTAAATTCACTTCCACAAAGTCTTCTCTTGTTCCCCCAGGTTCATGTTTCACTGGTCCTACTGAATTAATTTGCTAGGCAGACTATGTTGCAGCCTTCTCCTTTCAAGCCAAGAGAGACTCAGTTTCTTCAGCCTGACCATGGAGAACACTCCCTTAATCCCAGGAAAGCATCAATTAGCTCTTATCTGGACTGACTCCAGAGCAGCAGTGTGTTTGCTATAACATGGTGACCAAAACTGGCCACAGTATTCTAACGGAGGCCTTGCTTGTGCATTATACGGTACCATTTTAACACGGCACACCTTTATTTAAGTTCTATGCTTTTAACTATATATCCTAACATTGTGTTTGCTTTCTCAGTTGCTTCTCCATTTTGTCTATAAAATGCAAATGATGAGTCAATACAAACCCCTTAGTCTTTTTCAGAAGCAGCCTTTTCTAGCTCAGTTTTTCCCATTTTGTGGTTATACTGTATGTCTTTACTACCTGAATGCAAAACCGTTCACTTGTCTCTGTAGGGACAAGGCCTATTATTACACTTTGCATTTTAGATGTTTTGTTTTCTAATAGTCTTTGTGTGCCTGGACCAAACAGCCTGTCGCCTGTCACAGGAGTGTACTGAAAGAGGCTCTCAGCCACAGGATGACCTGGTGGTCTCTGCGTGTGAGCAAGTGAGGAGACGAGCTTATCTTTCGGATAAGTGTCTGTCCCAGGACAGTCCAGATCTAGTGTCAATACTCTTTTCAGAGGGATGTCCACTGCTGGCAGCTGGATGTCTGGCAGAGGGACATAGGCACATCGGGAGATGATTCTACAGTAAAAGTCACAGGGCGTGGTCACTCATACACAAAGATGACCAACCAACCAGGGACCTGCAGGGTGTGGGTACCCACTCCACCCATATTGTCCCCAGTTAAAAAGCAGTGAATCACCTCTAGCTCTGCCACCCTCCTCTCTTCACTGAAGCAGCTTGGCTGACTCACAACAGAACCACGTGCCTGCCACACAGGTTGTCTGAACTTTGGGACTTAAACCTTTTCCCTGAAGTGCTGGGTCAGAGGGTGAGCTGGTATGTAAAGACAGAATTCTGCCCGAGGTCTAGCCTGCAGCAGGGCCCTGAGAGCAGACAGCTACACCGGGCCAGTGACGAATCCACAGTTGTGGGCGAGTATAAGTCAATATTCCACATGATCAAGAATTCAATTGTTATCGGAACACACATTGACATCAATTAATTTCATTTAAGTGGCAGTCTTTATTTACGAGCACCTGAATGCGAATATGTTAAGGGGACTGATAAGCGACCCATTGTAATAGATTTTATACAAAACATGTCATCCTTGTGTTATGTACCACTTCTTCATATTCCCTGTAGCTTGATGATTCATGTAACGAGCTGCCGTCTGGGTCCAGGCAGACTGCCACGTATTTAGCCTGGGTGCTTTTACGCACAGATTGTTCTTATGTGTTAAAAAATGTATTCCGTGTGCTTGTGAGTCCTTGTGAAGACTCCTTGTTCTCCTGCCAATTGATTCCTAATAGCCAATCTAAACTCACGCAATTTTCATACAATTTACGCAACATTGCGCCAGTAAATTCACACAACCCCTACATCTCCGTTGAACATCAACTCCCGGGATTTTTTTTTATTTCTTTATCTGCTTCTACAGTGTTAGTGGTATCATCTGCAAACTTGACTATTTTGCTATTCCGGAATCTCGATTATTGATATCCATCGAACGGAGCAGTGGTCCTAGTGCTCATCCCTTAGATGTGTTTTGGAAAGACAGGAGTGCTGACCCCTCCTGTTGTGGGGAGTGAATCGGGCTGGGTCATGAGGGCTTAGTGGCACCTCGTCTGACTGGCAGCAAATCGACTTTACAGGGGTAAGTCTTTGCCTGGTTTCTCCCATAAGATCTCAGGTCTGTATTTGGAAGCTGGGGAGTTGAATGGTGTCGCAGTGGTGAGCATCACTGCCTTGCAGTGCTGGGGTCCCGGGTTCAACTCCTCAGAGGCTGTGTAGATCTGTGGATTCCTTTGTATGGAATTTGCATGTTCTCCCTGAGTCTGTGTGAGTTTGCCTCCAGGTGCTCCTGTTTCCTCACACAGTCCACAGGCATGCTGGTAAATTAATTGGATTCTGGGAAAACCGGATTTGGTGTGTGTTTGACTGCGCCCGGCGCTGCTGTCCTGTTCAGCCTGTGCCCTGCCTTGTGCCCATTGCATGCTGGGATAGACTCTAGCCCCCCTTGCCCCTGAATTGGATAAGGTGGTTAGAAAATGACTGGATTACTTGAAATTTGATCAATGTGGCTATGTTACAGGGCGTGCTGCTTTGATGTTTTGTCGCATTTTTTACACTTTTCTGGGAGTATAATTGAGTAATTGAGAAGATCCTGAGGGTCACAGTTTCATAAAACTGTGGTGTTACCACACTTCACTTGACTGAGTTAATCTTTACAATCTCTCCTGGAAAAAATATCTGCTAGTTGACCCAGAAGATTACTATAAATCAATATAAACTGTATACAGCATATTTATTTTTAATTCATGCATGTAACGTATGTATCTGCTGTATCTTACACCCTAATGACCCAACGTCTTTGTCTTTCTAAATTGTAAGCCTTATCTTAAGTTGTTAACTCAATTTTCCATTCTTAAGTGTGTACGTTTCTTAATAAAATAATTGGGAAATGGTTATCTATATTCACTATACACTAACGATTGTCAAAGATTGTAACACAAAGATAAACATCTCATTAAGTTTGTTGATGACTCAGCCCTGGTCAGCTCATTAAGGGACAGAGAAAGGCATCATGGGTCCATCTGAAATAATTTTACTTAATGGTGTGATGACTTCTCCTTGACATGTCATGAAAACAAATAAACTTGTCTTTGATATTAAAAATTATAGACAAAAACCTGAGTTAGGACAAATGTTGTGACACCATTTATATAAAGACAAATATAGTTTCTTTTTTTCTTAAGAAACAGATCTTTTAAGTTAGATACTCTGATTTTAACATCTTTCTATGAGCAATTTGTTTGAAGTGTTTTAACATACTGTCTCACTTGTTGACTTTGCAACATCGTTAATTGTAATAGATTGGGGGAAAAAAGTGAAAATAAGAATAAGCAAAATAATTGGTACAAATCTAATTACGTATCCTCCACCAACGTCATGGGTGTCAAGGAGGAGTGGTTCATTATGGAGAGTTCCTACCCCCTCTTTTGTGAATTAACATCACTCCCATCTGGAAAACGCTTCTGTGTCCTCAGGTGTAAAAGTACCAGACTCTTTCATCTCTTTCACATCTTTCATCTCTTCTTAGCAATCTAAAGTAACTGCCTTCTGTGATCTCCTGCAACTGTCTTGTACTGTCTTCTCTATTGGGATTGTATCGGTCTTCCTTGTTCTACTGTTGTACTGGAATACAATAATTGCTAATAACAATAAAGCCCAAATTGGACTGAATGGATGTGTGTTTGTGTTGACTGTGTTGTGTGTTGTGTCATGTCTACCCCTCTGACACTGCCTTGGACACTCCTGCTGTGATTTCGTCACCCTCTGGACGAGCTCGTGCTGAGGAAGGACACACACACTGGGGTCAATGTTCAGCTGTAGGTATTTATTGGGGAGCCCGGGCCCTCTGCCCATGGGGGTGTGGGGGCGCAATGATCAGTTGCAGAGGTCAGTGTCACAGCAGCGGGCTGTCACGAAGCTGCTGGGGTTGGACTCCAGGCTCTGGCACTCCCTCTCCGAGGCGCAGCGCCGGGTTATCCCATCTGGGGAGAGGGAGGAAGAGGATGAGAGTCAGGATTCAGGGTCTGTGTTTCATGCGGACCTTCAAGCGCCGCGCAGGTGGGCAGTTCCACTCCTTCACCCCGAGCAGAGCAAGAAGAGCCCATTAAGGTGAACCCTACTCACCATAAGCTTGCTCCCTCAAGCGACCCTGTAATCAATAAGGATGAACATAAAGAGGGACTGATTTGGGCATCAATTCTTGGGGATCCAAGGAGCCCTTCCAGCTATTTCTTGAATGCTCCTGGGAAGTCATCTCAAGCACTGGAGTGAGCAGATTATTTTATGACTCTTACTTCAAAGGAACACCTCTGCACACAAATCCCATGTGGATCTGATCTTATTTTGCAATTAGGCCCAATAGATCAGAGTACTTATAGCACAGGACTTTAACTGTGTGAGTGTGGACAGGAAGGAAGGACCTGACTTCTATCCAATGGTGAGACAATGGTGAAAGAGCTGGAGCATGATGGGAGTTGTAGTCTCCTGCCTGCCTGTTGCACCTAAAGGAATCCAGTGCTGATGGGGCCCCAGAGGAACAGCTGCAGGGGGTAAGAGACAAGGGGCTGCACTCACAGGCAGGAGGGGTGAGCATCATGTTGAGACAGCGGGTCAGACCAGGGCGACACTCCACCTCCTCAGGGCTGCTGCAGTTCGGCTGCTCGGAGATGTCGACACACTGATAGCACTTCAGAGACTGGAGCTCTGAGGACTCTGTGGAAATCGGTTAGACACTCTGGTCACACCTGAGACTCCGATGAACATGTCTCAAACACAGATACACATCAGGGATCCCACATTCAAAACAGAAAGAGACAACAGCATCCATACCAGTATCTGTATCTTCCAGGGAGCGAGCGTGACGTCTTGGTGTGGAATCTGTAAAGAAACAAGCAGAGCTGAGTCTCTCCTGTGTGCTTGACATCAGTAGCAAATATGCTCTGTTCCTGTTGAAGCCCCCACATTTCCTCCCTTTGGCAAACCTTTCAAACGTTTCCTTCGGAGCTCCATGTCCAGGTGAACACTGACAAGGCTGAAGGTTAAATGCAGGGTGAGATTGGTTCACCCAGTCAGGAGGAGGGGAGGCTGACACTGAGGAGACTGTGTAAGCAAAGTGTGAAACCCTCATCCTCTGAGTTTCACATGGCAACAGAGCAGATCAGACTTCATACACTTCACACACTGGGACAGTAATGACACACAGTGGAGATCAGACTGACTGAACACACTTCACACACTGGGACAGTAATGACACACAGTGGAGATCAGACTGACTGAACACACTTCACACACTGGGACAGTAATGACACACAGTGGAGATCAGACTGACTGAACACACTTCACATACTGGGACGGTAATGACACACAGTGGAGATCAGACTGACTGAACACACTTCACACACTGGGACAGTAATGACACACAGTGGAGATCAGACTGACTAAACACACTTCACACACTGGGACAGTAATGACACACAGTGGAGATCAGACTGACTGAACACACTTCACACACTGGGACAGTAATGACACACAGTGGAGATCAGACTGACTGAACACACTTCACATACTGGGACAGTAATGACACACAGTGGAGATCAGACTGACTAAACACACTTCACACACTGGGACAGTAATGACACACAGTGGAGATCAGACTGACTAAACACACTTCACACACTGGGACAGTAATGACACAAAGTGGAGATCAGACTGACTGAACACACTTCACACACTGGAACAGTAATGACACACAGTGGAGATCAGACTGACTGAACACACTTCACACACTGGGACAGTAATGACACACAGTGGAGATCAGTTTGACTGAACACACTTCACACACTGGGACAGTAATGCCACACAGTGGAGATCAGACTGACTGAACACACTTCACACACTGGGACAGTAATGACACACAGTGGAGATCAGACTGACTGAACACACTTAACACACTGGGACAGTAATGACGTATGGAGACAAGATTCAATGAATGCAGTTCTCATACACTGGCATGATACTGTGGAGATCAGATTTACTTAACACACTTCACAAACATAAACAGTAGTGACACTGTGATGAAGACACATGTCACAGTACTGCCTTTATTGAACTTTAGCTTTAAACAGCCTCACATTTTGTATTGTGCTCCAAATGTAGCTTGAAATTTTAGGATATCCAAACAGTTGTTGGTCAGGGCCAAAATGTGCTTTCTAAGCCTGTACTGAAAGATAGTGACCTGATGCTTGTGTGAATATTGGAATTAACTTTTTACCTGTGGATTTAGTTTCCTTGGGTTGAGTAGGACGTACTGGTTTGGAAACTGTAAAGAAACAATCAGAGCTGAGTTTCTCCTGTTTGGTTTAGATCAATAGGAAACACAATCTGTTTGTGTTAAAAACTAAAATCACCTGGTTAAAAATAAAGACGGTTAACACTCACAAAGGGGTATTTTAATACAGACAGCTGGACTAACAGTAATAAATAACCCATCATATAAAATGTAAATCATATTTACTGAACACACATCACTGAACACACTTCACACACTGGGACAGTAATGACACTGTGATGAAGGCACTTATCACAAAAAGGCCTTTAAAAAATGTAGTCTCAAACATTATGCTAGTATAAACAGCCTGTAGTTTGAACTTTGTCTGTCTGAAGGTTTTTTTTTTTTAATAGTACTGAGAGAGAGACCTGATGAGCTTGCATGTGTGAAGATGGAAAGTGTTTTTCTCACCTGTGGGTCTAGTTTCATAGTGTTCAGTGTGACGTACTGGAGTAAAAGCTGTAAAGACACAATCAGAGTTAAGTCTCTCCTGTGAAGTTGAGATCGATAGAACATACACTCTGTTCCTTTTAAACCCAGAAGGCATGTTTTAGGAAAATTTAGATAAATCTATACTGTATATTTATCTATATTTAGTTTTTTTTTTAAAACCTGTATTAATAGTTATGAGTGACCAGTCACACACACTGCAGATCGGACTGACTGAACACACTTCAAACACTGGGACAGTAATAACACACAGTGGAGATCAGACTGACTGAACACACTTCACACACTGGGACAGTAATGACACACAGTGGAGATCAGACTGACTGAACACAATTCACACACTGGGACAGTAATGACACACAGTGGAGATCAGACTGACTGAACACACTTCACAAACTGGGACAGTAATGACACACAGTGGAGATCAGACTTACTGAACACACTTCACACACTGGGACAGTAATGACACACAGTGGAGATCAGACTGACTGAACACACTTCACACACTGGGATGATAGTGACACACAGTGGAGATCAGACTTATTGAACACACTTCATACACTGGGACAGTAGTAACACTATTATGCAGATGTGTATCACAATACTGACTTTAAAACAAATAAGCCACAAACATTTTCACATTTTCATTGTTTTCCAGATGTAGCTTGATTTCCAGAAGGTCTGGTCAGTAGCTGGTAGTGGTCACTGCTTTATGGCATTTTCTAAGCCAGTATTGAAAGATAGCAACCTGAAAGATGCTTGTGTGAATATCAGAAATATCTTTCTCACCTGTGGGTCTAGGTTCCTTGGGTTGGGTAGGATGTACTGTCTTGGAAACTGCAAAGACACAATCTGAGTTCAGTCTCTCCTGTATGGTTTAGATCAACAAAAAATACAGTCTGTTCCTTTTAAACACAAAAGACACATTGTTGGAAAACATAGACAATTAATCCTCATGTTAAAAAACAACCCTTTAAACAGCTGTACTAACTGATGTCTGACACACTGTGGAGATCAGAGTGACTGAATAAACTTCACACACTGGGACAGTAATGACACAAAGTGGAGATCAGACTGACTGAACACACTTCACACACTGGGACAGTAATGACACACAGTGGAGGTCAGACTGACTGAACACACTTCACACACAGACAGTAGTGACACACAGTGGAGGTCAGACTGACTGAACACACTTCACACACTGGGACAGTAATGACACACAGTGAAGATCAGACTGACTGAACACACTTCACACACTGGGACAGTAGTTACACTATTATGAAGATATGTATTAAAATACTGACTTGTGTAAATATTGGAAAAAACTTTCTCACCTGTGGGTCTAGTTTCCTTGGGTTGGGTAGGATGTACTGTCTTGGAAACTGCAAAGACACAATCTGAGTTCAGTCTCTCCTGTGTGGTTTAGATCAACAGAAAATACAGTCTGTTCCTTTTAAACACAAAAGACACATTGTTGGAAAACTTAGACAATTATTTCTCATGTTAAAAAACAACCTTTTAAACAGCTGTACTAACTGATGTCTGACACACTGTGGAGATCAGAGTGACTGAATAAACTTCACACACTGGGACAGTAATGACACAAAGTGGAGATCAGACTGACTGAACACACTTCACACACTGGGACAGTAATGACACACAGTGGAGATCAGACTGACTGAACACACTTCACACACGGACAGTAGTGACACACAGTGGAGGTCAGACTGACTGAACACACTTCACACACAGACAGTAGTGACACACAGTGGAGGTCAGACTGACTGAACATACTTCACACACTGGGACATGAGTGGCATCGTTACAAAAATCCGTATGCAAAAAGCTGCATTTAAAACAAATTGGCCTCAAACAGCCTCACATTTTTCATCATGTTCCAGGTTTATCTTGAATTTTCAGGAAAACTGGGCAATTATTAGTCACAGTCTGAAAGTGACCTTTACTTTAGTAGGCTAAAGTATTCTCTGAAGCTGTAGTGAAAAATAGGGATTTAAGAAGGCAAATATCATTCTCACCTGTGGGTCTAGTTTCATGGTGTGCAGTCTGACGTACTGGAGGGGAAGCTGTAAAGACACAATCAGAGCTGAGTCTCTCCTGTGAAATTGAGATAAATAGAAAATATCTTCTTTTCCTTTTCTAACCCTGAAGACAACTTGTTGGAAATTATTGTTTAAAACATATGGGTTAAGAAAAAATAGAGCACTCCAGAAACAACTCAGTGAGATCATAAATAGTTAAAATAAATAATCATAGCCCCCAAATGTAAAGATTATGTCATGAAATATACCCGAGCAGGGTGTATAATTAGAGGCACATGTGCCATTGGTCCCTGGCACATCTTTGGTGACGAAGTAATAAATCAAAAGGCAGACTGGGATAAACAAATACTGTATGTATTAATAATGACAATGCACACACTACCCAACACACAACATACAAGTTACGCTGTTTACAAACAAGGCGTCCTAGAGGCGTAATTCCTGACCAGCCAGAAAAATAACCCAGACTCTTACAAAGAATTCTCAGTCCTATTTAATTTTCAACAGGCCAGCAAGAGAAATTCACGGAAGCCCATTGCTCCCAGAAAGGAAAATAAAATCCCGTTATCATGTAATTAAGAGATTCCAAATGATCTCGCAATTACAAAATTATCGTGTCATTACGAGATAGCAACGGTCATATCAGCGCATGAACCACCTGTTACAGTGCAATGACAGTACCCACAAGCCGTCGATAGGGTTAGGTCTCGTTGTGGGTTCAGCGTCCCTGACAATGCGCAACGCTGCGAGATGCGCGCAGACTGATTTTCCCCCCGGACTTAATCAAAATGAAATGTCACAGTTTGTGCTGCATTTGAATACAGGTTTCACCACGAGGACGCTCACACATATTCTCAAACAATAACAAGTGTGCCCTGGAATCGATGCTACTGCTTAAAACTGGAAGTCACATAATCGCGATGCAGGTATTGTACAGTATGACAATTTTTGTGCTATCGCACGATCACGTACAGTACGCGAGACTTACTCTTACTGTATATACGAAATTATAGGCTATATAATAGGCGTAAATACGAGATAGCACAGTCTCTCATACTGTACTTGACATAACATACCTGTAATTATGAAAAAACTCAGGATTTGTTTTTAAATTCAGTATGATGTTTTCCCTTGGTGGCAGCGATGCGCTTCCGTAGAAATAAACCCGCCTTCTAATTGAAACAGAATGCGGCTGTAGCAGATCGGTCGGATCAGAACTGTATAGTCCGGGTTCAGCCACCAGGGGGCAGCGGTGCAACAATCACAGAGATGCATGCCTTGCATTCTCTGGCTGCACCTGGGAGGCCAGCTCCTTATAAAACCCCTGACCGCAGCCCTAGCGCTTTTCTAGCAAGACATCACTGGCAGTTGGGACAGTGAGCTTCAAAGATCTCAATGGGAGCTCCTTGGGGGGGTGGGGTGTGGGTGCAATTCAAACCTCCTCCAGCAGAATGTAAGGAAGGTTAGCACTTTCCATCTTGAGCGGCAGCCTCAGCAGTTGTCCATGTCGGATTGCTGGTAAGAAGGGGGATGGTTAAGGAGAGAGTCTGGCTGAAGGGAATCCACCAGGTGAGGGGTTTTCCACTTCCACCATGTGAGGGGGAGTGACAACAAACCGTGCTCTTAATAAGACAAGCAGGCAGGGAAATGAGTGTAACAGCAGGCTGGTTCCCCGAGCTGATCGACTTCCCGTATTCAGGCTGGTTCTTGTGTGCAGGCGCCCCTCCTACACCCCATCTGGGCGGGCAGGGGGGGACCGGTCACTGTGACCTGCACTTGAATCTCTCTCGGAATCCAAATGCGGCAAATCATCTTTACTAACCAGGAGACATTGTGGGTAACACTGTTTATATAGGAAACCAGTTTCCTAAAAACTGATTAGCAAGCTCTGTTCCCAAGGTCAGACACTGAACTAGAAGCTGGTCCTGAAGGGTCATCTGAACGAAGGCAAGAGGTTCTTGGTGTGTCCCTGCCTGTGGAACTTGTCTTTGAGTTCTGTGTTCCTGGACTGTTGATTAGCAATTTACCTAGAACTGAATTAACAGGTGAACCTTATGAATCCTTTCGTCAATCTCAAAACCCACCTTGGTTCCTCTCTTGCTTTTGAAGCTCCTGAAAAGTGTAAATATCGACACTACCTAGATGGTGACAACCCCCCCTTGTAACCCTTTGTTCGCAAAGGGGTGTTTTAATGTGCGGCCGTGAGTTGCACACAATGGAAATCGGAGCTCCTGATTGTCACTTCCCATGGGGACAATAACTCCTAGGAGAGATTAGGCTCACGGAATGCACTCTCTAGATTCGTAAGCCTCAGACATCCTGACATTTTGTATTGTTTCCTGATGTAGCTTGAAGTGAACTTGTCTGTTCAGTTGTTGGTCACTGCCTGAAGGGGTTCCCTGAACCAGCACTGAAAAACGGAGACGTGGAAGACGTCTGATCATTGGAAATGACTCTTACCTGTGGGTCTGGTTTCCGGGTGTTGAGTAGGACGTAGTGTTGTAGCAGCTGCAAGGAAACAATAAGAGCTGAGCTTCTCGTGTGGTCGAGATCAATAGACAATAGTGTTCCTTTTGATCCCTGACCTTGTAGAAAAAGTAGAGGGTTAGATCTCACGTTCACAGAGGGGTGTCGTAATAATATTCAAGAGCTGTCCTAATAGTAACAGTCTCTTCTGTGTTGTCGAGATTAAAGTGAAATTTCATCCTCTCATTTTGCGTGTTGTGATGGAGAAGGGGCCTGCTGGAGCCCCACACACAGCCCGGCTGTCTCACTCACCCTGACAGATGGCCAGGAGCACAGCGACGGTCAACCACAGGGACGCCATCACGATCAATCACTGCGGCTCGGAGCGCTGTCGAAGGGAAACAATCGGCCACCATGAGTTGCACACCTCTGCCTTCCTATTGTCAGCGTAACGTTGGCATTTTCAACCCCTGTCTAAAATGACAATTGGGTAGCAGGAAGCCGTGTGCTTTGGCTGCAAAGGAATAGGTAAAGGTCGATTTCCACCGCGAAGAAGCAACAGTGTTTCGGCTGCATAGTGCAATACAGAATAATGTATTAGAAGCTATTGGTGTAACCCACCTAGCAGAACGAACAGCAGGTTAGCAGTAAGGGGTGCGAGAGAAATAGGCAAAGGACTGTCCCAAAGCAAAAAATTATATATAAAAGCAGAAGTCATGTGACCCAACCTTCCTACCAAACCTCTTTTATAAACTATGAGCAGAAGTCAATATTTTAAAACCAATCTTATTGGAGGATATTAATTCCGTAACATGAATTTTATATACTGATCATGGTCATTCCCTCATCAGCTGGTACTGCATTGACAATTTTATTCCAGGCTGTGATTTTTTTCAGCATCAAGAGAATTAAACAAGACTTCAGAAAGGAAGACTCGTTCGTTTTCTAGGAAGCAGTCCACTGCTTCAGTATGCGTGGAGAAACTCGCTCTTTCCAAATGTAAACACCAGCTTTGAAAACAAATTCTTCACTTTCAAATGATTGATCAGCCAGCAAAACCATACTGATGTGATAGCGAGACTATTAAAATAATGAAACCTTTACTGCATTTTAAAAGCGAAAAGGTAACCTAAGATAAACTCATCTCGCACATCTTTACAACTACCACTGAGCAAAAGGAAAAGATTTAATTTTATAACAAAGTGGATTCAAGGTGGAAATTGTAAAAAATCTTGCAGCCCCTCTTACCTGTGTAGAGATGAGTGTTCTGTGTTGGGGAGAGGGAGGTGCCGTGCTCTTATAGGAGAGACACCTGACCCTCCCCACACCGCCTCAGTCCTGAAGCTGGAAGAACAGGTGTCATATCGCAGTACCCCACCCAAACACAAGAACATGAGACAGGAAGAGGCCATTTGACCCATCCAGCCGGTTTGGTAATTAGAGATGAACTGAGCTCAGGACCTCATACAGCTGTTGAAAGAATCCAGGGCCTTGGGTTCCACAACGTGGCTGGGCAGCTTGTTCCACACTCCCACCACCCATTGTGTAAAGTAGTGTCTCCTGTCCCGACTGGAGGATCTCATCCAGCTGTTTCTTGAAAGAAGTCAGGGTATCAGCTTCCACAACACAGCTGGACAGCTTGTTCCACACTCCCACCGCTCTTGGTATAAAGTAGTACCTCTAGTCCCGAGTGGAGGAGCTCATCCAGCTCTCATGAGAGAAGCCAAGTCAGCTTCAACAACACTGCTGGGCAGCTTGTTGTGCAATTCGGCAACTCTGTGTAAAGTAGGGCCTCCTGATCTTCGTTTTCGATGTACTTCTAGGGAGTTTCCCCTTCTGTCTGCGGGTTTGTGCTCCTGAGCAAGGTCAGGCCAGCAGGTCACTGGGCCAGACAGCAGGTTGGAGAGGACACGTAAGCAAGCAGGAGAAACTCAATCTTCTCGCTTGACAATGTGTATTGTACTTTTCCTTTGTTTACAACAAGCGGCAGCTCTGAGGCGCTGCAGGCAAGTCTGTGACAGGATCTTGGCTGATCCTCGAAAAACAGATTTTTTTTCCCTGTATAAGCGGATAAGAAAAAAGGACATCGCCTCTCAATCTGTCTCAGTATTACAGTTCAAATATAGTCAAAAGGTGTCTGAGAGTGGAAAGTGTCCCAAGGGCTTAAACTTTATAACTTGACGAACTTTGTTTTCACAATGAAGAATATTGAAATGCGTTGATATTCCATTCCAGTGACGCAAGCATTGAACCGGAGGAGCTCATGTTCCTGAGTACGTACTGCCATGAAACGTGAGGCCCTGGACAGAAATCAGGTCACTCATTGTTTCTCTTCAGCTAGACTGGAGCTCTCTCGGTTACCCAGACACACGCAAATGAATATCTTTGTGAAAAGAACAGAAACGGAATTATTGATACGTGCAAGAGCAGTTAACATAGTGGGGGGGGGGGGGATAATTAGATACCACAGTTAATGTCTGACACTGAGATTAGACAATGACTCTCAGGACAATCCACAACAGCAGTCAGAGTGCAGACCCTGACTCTTGGCCCTGCACCGGGACTGGAGACTGACCCTCGGCCCTGCGTGTCGCTGCGCCGGGACTGGAGACTGACCCTCGGCCCTGCACCGGGACTGGAGACTGACCCTCGGCCCTGCGCGTCGCTGCGCCGGGACTGGAGACTGACCCTCGGCCCTGCGCCGGGACTGGAGACTGACCCTCGGCCCTGCGCATTGCTGCGCCGGGACTGGAGACTGACCCTCGGCCCTGCGCCGGGACTGGAGACTGACCCTCGGCCCTGCGCATTGCTGCGCCGGGACTGGAGACTGACCCTCGGCCCTGCGCGTCGCTGCGCCAGGACTGGAGACTGACTCTTGGCCCTGCGTGACTGGAGACTGACCCTCGGCCCTGCGCCTCGCTGCGCCGGGACTGGAGACTGACCCTCGGCCCTGCGCCGGGACTGGAGACTGACCCTCGGCCCTGCGCGTCGCTGCGCCGGGACTGGAGACTGACCCTCGGCCCTGCGCGTCACTGCGCCGGGACTGGAGACTGACCCTCGGCCCTGCGCGTCGCTGCGCCAGGACTGGAGACTGACCCTCGGCCCTGCGCCGGGACTGGAGACTGACCCTCGGCCCTGCGCGTCGCTGCGCCGGGACTGGAGACTGACCCTCGGCCCTGCGCCGGGACTGGAGACTGACCCTCGGCCCTGCGCATTGCTGCGCCGGGACTGGAGACTGACCCTCGGCCCTGCGCATTGCTGCGCCGGGACTGGAGACTGACCCTCGGCCCTGCGCCGGGACTGGAGACTGACCCTCGGCCCTGCGCGTCGCTGCGCCGGGACTGGAGACTGACCCTCGGCCCTGCGCGTCGCTGCGCCGGGACTGGAGACTGACCCTCGGCCCTGTGTGTCGCTGCGCCGGGACTGGAGACTGACCCTCGGCCCTGCACCGGGACTGGAGACTGACCCTCGGCCCTGTGTGTCGCTGCGCCGGGACTGGAGACTGACCCTCGGCCCTGCACCGGGACTGGAGACTGACCCTCGGTCCTGCGCGTCGCTGCACCGGGACTGGAGACTGACCCTCGGCCCTGCGCGTCGCTGCGCCGGGACTGGAGACTGACCCTCGGCCCTGCGCGTCGCTGTGCCGGGACTGGAGACTGACCCTCGGCCCTGCGCATTGCTGCGCCGGGACTGGAGACTGACCCTCGGCCCTGCGCCGGGACTGGAGACTGACCCTCGGCCCTGCGCATTGCTGCGCTGTTCAGGCGGCACAGAGGTGTGAGACGCGTTTAGAATATTCTGAAAAGCTTCTATTTCACACGTGCTGAATCTTATTTTTGTAATTTAGCGTAATTGTATTATTATTTGTACCAAAAGTGTATGCATTTCCAGAAACTGATGAGGAATTGTTGATTAAAAACATATTAGTGAGCAAAACGTGTTTTCTCCCTGTTGGCCAGAAATACAAAAGGTCGAGCTAAGATTCACAGACGTACTTTACTGGATGAGAAGAAACCGAAAGGGGAGATTCAACTGCAACAGTAAAGCAATTTCATAACATCCACAAAATAATTCGTTGCTAAAACCGTCTGTCAGGCTCCTTTCGGAAAAGGAAATCGGCCATCTCGTAGTTTACTGTCACGGTTAGCGAGGCTCAAGTGTCAACACTGCTGACAACTGACAGATTTAATGTGAGCTCTGGGCGGCTACCATTGAATAAATATACAGCATTTAACTCGCTGGCGAGTGGCGTGCCGGGGACCCGACTGAAAACAAAGTACTCCTGTCAGAAGCTGACGGAGCGCAGCCGGGTCTCTGACGTCACGCAAGCTTCCTCGCAGAACTGCGCAGTGTTCAGAGTAAACGGTTCTTGTACTTTCTGAACAAAGTCGGACAAAGACCCAGCTATGGAGATTGGGGCTTATTAAAGGGCAGTGGTAAGTGATAAATATACTGTGCCACACGTTTACAGCTTGTGAGTGGCGTTTTGTAGATTTTCACTTTAAGAAAAAAAGTAAAAGTGAAATGCAGCTCAGGGCTGTTTGTTTTTTTAGGATGTCGTTACTATAGATCTCTGGAATTTCCTCTGTAGGCCCCATTCTAAACTCAACATTTTTTAACATTAAAACGCAGATTAAACTCGATCAAAGCACCGACGTTAGATGACAAAATCGGACTCGGGCTTGACTTAATTCACTTTCCCTGCTTGTTTTGTTTAAACGAGTTAACGCCTGAAATGGGGATGTTATTTTTTTCTATACAGTATCTACTGTATTGACCGAGTTGCGAAATGTAGGTTTCTTCTTCTTTGAGAAGAATTATTGAAGCATTAGTGAATTTCTCACGATTATAAATTGAGGTGTCATACAAATGTACTGTATGTAAAGGGGTCCAGAATACACTGTCATTAGCAGAGCTGTAGAAAAGTGTCCCATGTCCTAACTAGAGGGTCTCACCCTGACGTCTCACAAGCACCAGAGATATCGGCTTCAGCAGCATGGCTGGGCAACTTGTCCCACACTCCCACCACCCTACGTGTAAAGTAGTGCTCTACGTTTTAGATGCACTTCCCTGTAGTTTCCACTCGTCCTCTAAGTTTGTGAGACAGATATCGCCCAGTTATCCAACTTAAAAGATTACTGAACTTAACAACTGGGTTATGACTGGGAATTGTCAGGGCACATTTGTCACGACCATTCAAGGTTGACCTCTGGAATCTGGGGTCAACGGTGTAGCCACTGGGAAAATCTGAGATGTCTTTATGAACTGGTTTGGGCCATTGTTCTGGTCTGTTCATGTTTTGGTTATACAGTAATAACAGATTCACAGGGAAATACGTCAGCACAGGATTACCAAGGCAGCTGTAGCCTGTTTAAAATGACATGGATAGTGTTTATAAAATATGGCACAACCCAGATGGAAATGAACACTTTTTTGTTCATTAAGATGCAGAGACCACTTAAAAAGTAGTTATGACCATTTAAACAGATTATTAGCACAGATAACAAAAGGATTCTCACATATCAGACTAGAATGCTTATTTCAGATCCTGTGATAGCATTTTCATGACTCGTCAGTGAGACAGTGTTTACACCCAGTCCAGGGTGTCTGACTCTCTCCCATAATCCTCTGTTCTCAACCAGCCCAGGGCAAAGCTCAAAGTTTCAAACCCTCAGAGGGTTGCCCTCAGTCCAGCCCCTCATGGCACCCCACGTCTCACAGGTCACCCCCTGACTCTCAGCAGCCAGGTAACACCTCTGATTTAATATTGATTCTTTCAGCCTGGTGCTCTCGGATCCAGAGCCGTATCAGTCGCTGGTCCCAGGAGAGCTCATGAACTCCAGGACTGTCTGATGCATATCAGGGTTTCTCGGAGAAACCCTTCAGCCTGTACCTTCTGTGTGATGTTGTCACTGAACATATAATCCGTATTTAATCTCACTTTCACGTTTTTGAAATGCTGTGACTACAGTGCTGTGCTGTTTTCTCTGGTGGTATTCTGACCATTCAGGCAACATTTCTGCAGTTAAAATCTGTGATCTGTGAAACCGTACAATGTACATTTCAGGGGTGACAAAGTCTGCCAGCTCAGTGTCTCTTTTTGTTTTTCCAGGGATAATGTCTGACCAATCGGAGCGTGTGTTTCATGGATGATGATGCAAGACCAGTCAGACTCTCTTTCTCTCAGACATGGAATCTCACTAATCAGAAATGCTGTTTGTGCTTCTGCTGTTTCTTCACCAGGCCTGTCTCTCATTATCAGGTACAGTGAGGGCAGACGTATTCCTATATTTCATGAAATGATCATTCACTAGGAAAACAAAGGACTTGTGCTCAGCTCTTACCTCCAAATTTTACTCTAGTGAGGTACTCTGGACACTGATCTCCAGGCCGCTGATTAAGAGGAGCGTCAGTGGAGGGTTAAAGGTCAGGGATGGCTCCCAGCAGCTGGAATTCCCAGGGTTGGGATAGGCTCTGTCTCCCCCAGGACCCTGAATTGGATGAAGCCGCTAGCAAGACAGATGAATTGCATTCTGCCAGTAGCCAGCCCTTAGTGTGTTTGCCTGTTTAGCGGGGTTGCGTGACTCCAGCCAGCAGTGTGTTCTTGCTCTTTCAGAGCCCTTTCAGGTCGTGGCTCCAGCTGCCCCTGTTGTCGCCGCCGCGGGCAAAGACACGGTCCTGCCCTGTTCCCTCGCGCCAGGCATCAACGCCACGGACCTGGAGGTCAGGTGGTTTCGAGAGGATCGAAAGGCCATGGTCTGCTTGTACCAGTACCGCAGGTACAATGTGAACATCCAGGACCCCTCCTACGGGGGAAGAGCCGAGCTGTTCCTGGAGGAGCTCGGCCGGGGCAACGTGTCCCTGAGACTGCGGGATGTGAGGCGCTCCGATCACGGACACTACAAGTGCATGGTGCTGTCGCCGCACTACCACAGCGACGCGGACGTCCAGCTGGCTTTTACCAGTGAGTTTTCCGTCCTCGCTGGGGAAGATCGTGCACCATCCATACAGTTCCCCTGTAATGCTCCCTCTTAGCAGGCACAAGCTACTAGTTTATGCTGCCTGCTGTGCATGGGTTAGCATCAGTGATGAGGGGGCTCCCATAATATAGCATCTGTCCAGTGGCTGTATCCCCCTGCAGCTCACAGCTGGCAGCACCTGAACTCAGCAGGCATGAGCCTGGTCAGTACCTGGAGGGGAGACTCCTGGGAAAGATGAGGTTGCTGATGGAAGAGGTGTTAGTGGGGCCTGTAGAGGGTGCTCACCCTGCAGTCTGTGTGGGTCCTAGTGACCCAGGATAGCAATGGGGACACTATACTGTAAAAAGGTGCCGTCCTTCTGATGAGACATAGAACTGAGGTCCTGACATTCTGTGGTCATCAAAAATCCCAGGGTGTTGAGCTGGTGTGTGTGAGTAGACTGAAGCATCATCCAGGTGGGGCTGCACACTGGTGGTGGAGGGGATCCCCATTACCTGTAAAGAGCTTTAAATGCCGTGTCCAAGGCATTAGTGTATGGAACTAATTATTAGAAGAGCTCAGACGTGCTGCCTCAGTTAACAGGAACTACAAGTCCCATAAACCCACTGGGCGACTTCCTGATGG
This sequence comes from Lepisosteus platostomus, assembly GCF_059453375.1. NCBI lineage: Eukaryota > Metazoa > Chordata > Actinopteri > Semionotiformes > Lepisosteidae > Lepisosteus > Lepisosteus platostomus. The sequence goes on along the minus strand of NC_142616.1, from coordinate 16,107,446 downwards.
TATCTGTTACGAACCCTTAAACTGCCTGGCCATGGCGATATCCTCCAGGTCCCATCTGTCACTGGCAGCTGGTCTTTACTGGAATTGAATTGGAAAATATTGTGGGAGGGTTTCCATATATTTATCCACAGCCTGGCACAGAACAGGAGTACTGCAAATAATAACAGCAAGCTAACTCTCAGCCTCATGTGTCTAACTTTCCTTTTTTTAAAAAAAACATTTACATACACGACAACGCCTTTAAACACGATGTAACATTTCTAACATTACAGTTACATTATCTCGCAACAAACGGACACTAGTCACCTTACGGTTTAAAAGCACAGTTTCTCTTTGCAGGTAGAGGTACAGTATATTTTGAAATAAACTATTCCAACTTGCAGTGGATGCAAAATGTCCCCAGTTCCAACTTTATAATTTTCCTATAACCCTGTTATCAATCATTTTCCAGGTACTTTTACATGATGCGAAATGTTTTGCAGCTCCGGAAGATGTTCTGCAGAATTTGTTTCGAGCCTAAGGACACTCTTCGTTCTGAAAGTTTCTAAGACCCCCTGCTGAATTCCATCAATTCATTTCAAACTCTTTCATTAGATTACGGTCATCTAGCCATTCATTAATATAGATTTATTTCATGAAGGCCACACATCCACAGTGAAATGGGTCAAGACGTATCAGGGTGGCATAACGTCTCCTTTGCAAAATAAGGTCTTCTTGTCATCAGTCCTTTAATATCTCCTGTTGTGATGAATCCACAGCCCTGGGCTCCCAGCCCTCAGTGTCTCTCCACTCCCCTGGAGGAGGTCAGACCCAGCTGCTGTGCAGGTCAGAGGGCTGGTTCCCTGCACCTGCAGTGATCTGGACAGACAGGGATGGACATGATGTGACCTCACTGTCCAGCAGCACAGTGGAGAGGGACAGTCAAGGGCACCTCAGTGTCAGCAGCTACATCCCAGTCCAGCAGGAGTCCAACATCTTCTCCTGTCTGGTCAGAAGTGCTCTTCCTGAACCAGACTGGGAATCTCAGCTCCACATACCCAGTAAGTACTAGTACTACTGAGTATGTATGGATATATATGTACAGTATATTCTTTCTTGACTGGTTTCATGATTTCCTTCTGACTTTGACCTGTTTATAATCATTATTTTTCAATACACTGACCAGTAATAATCAGATCTCTTCTACAATTGTTTTGTTCCATCAGGCAGTATGGTGGCCACTAGGTCAGTGCTGCTGCCTCCCAGTTCTTTGGTCCTGGGGGGTTCAGTTCTAGATTTATCTGCCTTCGGTGTGGAGTTTGCATGTTTTCTGTTTTTTGCCATGCACTCCAGTCTCCTCCTACCTCTCCACGTCATGCAGGCTGCTTGGCAACTTCAAATTCACAATTTCAAGTTTTTAAACTTAGATAAGAGGAGGTGTGAAATCTGGGAACTGTCTGATTTCCTGTGGGATTATATCCCTTTGCTGTTTTCCAGGAGACTTTTTCCCTCGACCCTCTGGATGGATGGTGGCTTTCTGTGTAACAGCAGCTGTGATTGTAGCAGCATCAGCACTTCTGGTGATCCAGTGGAGAAGAATGGACAGTATGTGCTCATTATAGATGTGTGTCTGAATGTCTGTGGTTCTACTCTTTCTTACAGAGGAAAGACTCTGGGAATCTGGATTAGTGTGATTTTTTTTTAAAAGCCAGTGTCAATGCAGGAGTCTGTATCAGTTACTGACAACACTGTTTCTTACAGAGGAGAGACACTGATGAAATCGGAATGGCATTAAATTAGTGTGACTATAGAAGAGTATCGTTTGCAGGAGTCTGTATCAGTTTTGCTGACTCTTTTTGTTTCTCTACAGGTGAAGAGAGACAATATGGTGAGTGAACTCAGTGTTTTTCTGGACACAGTCTGCATGTGGGATCTAATTGCTTTATTTATGAAAGCATTTATGAAAACAGTGAAACATTTCTAGGATCATCTTATTCCCACTGTGTGTCTGTGACTAACAGTGTCTGTATCTCTGTGTTCACTGTGTGTCTGTGATTAACAGTGTCTGTATCTCTGTGTTCAGTGTGTGTCTGTGACTAACAGTGTCTGTATCTCTGTGTTCCAGTGTGTGTCTGTGATTAACAGTGTCTGTATCTCTGTGTTCAGTGTGTGTCTGTGACTAACAGTGTCTGTATCTCTGTGTTCAGTGTGTGTCTGTGATTAACAGTGTCTGTATCTCTGTGTCCAGTGTGTTTCTGTGACTAACACTGTCTGTATCTCTGTGTTCAGTGTGTGTCTGGGATTAACAGTGTCTGTATATCTGTGTCCCAGTGTGTGTCTGTGACTAACAGTGTCTGTATCTCTGTGTTCAGTGTGTGTCTGTGATTAACAGTGTCTGTATCTCTGTGTTCACTGTGTGTGTCTGTGACTAACAGTGTCTATATCTCTGTGTTCAGTGTGTGTCTGTGATTAACAGTGTCTGTTTCTCTGTGTTTCAGAGTGGCAGTGGCTGTGCAGTGCCGCAGGTAGGTCTGTCTCCTACTTGTTGAAGATGAAGACAAAATAAACACACTGATGCTGTAACAAAGAGGGGTTATTTTAGTCCTCTGGGGTCGGGGCTGTTGAGCACAATCCCAGGATATCTCTTTAGTGTGAAGTTGAAATCACACATTGGCATTTGTACTGTGTAAACAGCAGTAGCTGTGTACAGTCCTATGTTTCTGTAAATTCCAACATGGTGATTTCATCTCCCATGCAGGATGGAAAGATCAATAGGCGCTTCAAGGTGGGAATATCTGTCTCAATCTAATGGCCAATAGGGAATTCTCTGCTAGTGGGGTAAACAGTGCAGAAAACTTTTCACCCAAATGCTATGTGCTGTGGTCTGTGCTATTGAACTGGGATACAGGAGTCCCCTTCACAGTACAGGGCTGATATACAGGGTGTCTATGCTTCTGCCCTGACAGACTCTCCTGTGGAATGAGTCAGTGATTTGTACGCTGTCCAGTTCTACATGGAAACTGTGATATTTCAGTGGAGGATGTTGCCTTGCCAGTGTCTGGGCCAGGTCACACTTTCCCCTCTCGTCCAGCAGACAAAGAGATTGCTGTTCACTGGATAACTCCCAGGAACTGTCAGAAAACAAAAAGGCACTATATAAACTAAAAGTTAGAATCTTTAAGAAAACGGTCATTATGTGCTGTTTGTTTTATGCTTCATATGTGAAACATCCTACAGTAATCCAGCTATTTACAGAAGAGAGGGTATTTTGCACACCGTTAGCTGGAGTTTCTCTCTGCCCTTATCTGAGAATAATACTTTATTTACTTGGGGTCTTTAATGACCTATCGTCTCTCCCGCTGTTGTCCATTTTCGTCCTGCAGTTAACGTGACCCTTGATCCTGATACAGCTCACCCTGAGCTCACCCTGTCCGAGGATGGGAAGAGGGTGAGACTAGGAGAGCCGAGGGATGTCCCGGACAATCAGGAGAGATTCGACTGCCGGCTCTGTGTCCGGGGCAGCGAGGGGTTCACCTCTGGGAGACGCTACTGGGAGGTAGAGGTGAACGGTGACTGGAGAATAGGTGTGACCAAAGAGTCGGCCAGTGTTAGAAGCTGGGTCCAGTTTGTTCCCCGAGATGGGTACTGGTGCCTGGAGTCTTTCTCCTCTCAGCAGAGCGTGCGATCCAAGTCAGTGGGGGTGTGTGTGGATATTGAGGAGAGGAAGGTCTCCTTTTACACAGTGGAGTCCAGGACTCACATCTTCACGTTCACCGACATGGAGTTCGGTCAGGGAGAGAAGATCTATCCTGTCTTCGGTACCTGGGATCGATCGAAAGACCTTGTGCTGCTGCCTCCTGTCCGCTGTGGAAATGAGAGACGTCATTGACTCATGAACACAGGCTGACTTGCTCACAGCTTACTTGGAAAAGATCAATAGAGTCACAGCATGTTCGACAAACGTGAGACTCTGTCCAGGCAGTATTGGAATGTTATATATTGGGGGGGGGTTCTGTATCTGCACTGATGTTTTGTCTTAAATGCTCACTTGGACTGTGAAAAATTTGAACAATGATGGTATTATATAGTGTTAATATGATGGCAGTTATATTGATGACTGGCTGCTCTTTTTTATGGAAAGTAATAGTAGTGGGGGTGTTGACACTAGAAACTGGTTTATTGTTTATTACTTTTTTTTCTCTCTCATTTTCTCCTCACAGAGATGAGGAAAATGGTGGGGGTTGAAATGGAAATCTAATAAGTAAATTGATTCTTAAAATGTAGAGAGCTTTAGGAAAATATATAACAAGAATGTAACTGCTGTGCTACGTGCAGATTTTTAGAAGAAAGTGCGTCAACAAAGTATGCACTGTCTAGGTTACTTTTAGAAGACAGTGTATCAAAACAGTATGTACTGTCCTTGTCATTAGATTAGCCGAAGGTTACTGATAAGCTTTGCAAAAAATATACTGGTGCTTCTTTTTTTTGTTTTTATGATGTAATCTGTTTTTGTCCTGAGGAAAGTGCCAACAGGGCTCCCAATATTGCAATATTGAAATAAAGACCTTACGCAGGTGAGAACGCTCTCTTGTGGCTTGCTTGATAGTTATATTTCCATGACAGGGTCTTTCCACAGCTCTGGAGAGGGGTGATGGGGCTGGAGACACCCCCTGTGTGGGGGGTAGGGGGGGGTCCCTATTTTCCCAATAGGGTTGTGACCATGCTGCTGAGCCTTGACGCTTGGTCTTATTGTTCTAGACTAGTGCGGAGATTCTGACCAGGGCAGGGTGTGGCCATTGGTATTTGTGGTGGGCAGTGGAGGCTGGTGGTCAGGCAGTGACCGCTGGAGTACCTCCTGCTGGTTGGGAACATGCAGGGCAGGAGATCAGGGGTCTGACTGCTGTTTTGATGCAGGGGGACACGGCAGGGCAGCCCCACTGTAGACGGGCACACTGTAGATGGACAGACTGTTGTCCCTGGCCTCTTCAGTGCTGACTGAGATGCGGACTGGGATTCCTGGATTCTCTGTCGGCAGCTCCCTCTGTCTACCTGCGCTGACGATGTGGTGGTCCTTGTGGGAGGAGAGAACGATGCTCAACAGCTCTGGGAGGTGTAGCGACACTTGCAGGCTGGGGGGTCTGGTTTAGAAGCTGTGATCTAGGGTGTTAAGTAGCTGCACCAGCTAACTCAGCCCTGATGAGAGTAAACTGGTACTGCACAGGTCTCCCATCTCCAGTAGTAGGCGTTACAATTACTTCCTTAAAGAAGCAGCCACTCCTGTCTGGCCTGGAGTATAAGATCAGCTCAGCTAATCATTACAGGAGTGTTCAGCACCCTATAGCATTGTCTAAAGCATGGCAGCTTATCTGTAATTATTCAAGTATAATAACACACAATGACTGTGATCCAGGTCCTACTAGACACAACATTTCAGCAGCAGATGTTCTTACACGATTAAGGGTAAATGGGTTGTGAAATTGATGCCCAAAGCCTGGATATGAAATACTTGCCTCTCTCCAGTGGACTCTTTAGGTCCAATCCTTTTTTGCATTGTAGAGATAAATTTGATTTCTTTGACTTAGTTGTCTTAAATATTTTTTCCTCCTGGTGATTTAGAAAGTGAAATAATGGCCACTGCACACCGTGTAATGAGAAAACGCTTTATTGTGGAGCCATGATTCTCTAGGTGAGGTGACAACATACAGACACAATTAGAGATGACTGTACCCTTCTTGTTTTCTTCTGAAGTCTCAGTTTAGACGGGTAAACACATTTGTGCCGACCCTGTGAATGAAAAATACCGAAAAGTATGTTAACACAATGTTTGTCATTAGAGTTATCAGTAATTGTTTTAATTAACATTCTTGTTTTAGAGATCTCAGTATAACATTTACACAGTACTTAAGTAGCCTAGTGAAAAGTCTCTGAATGTGGAAAATATCGTTGTCCTGCCAGTAGGGGGCACTGCAGGATAGAGGCCCTGGCTCAGGACTCATTAGCTCTGCCCTGTCCTGGAGGGTTGGTATCCAGTCCTTATCCAGCAGCCAGCAGCCATATCACCCTGCAACTCACAACTGGCAACCCACTGAAGCTAAGCAGGTGTGAGCCTGGTCAGTACCTGGATGGGAGACCTCCTGGGAAAAACTAAGGTTGCTGCTGGAAGAGGTGTTAGTGGGGCCAGCGGGGGGCGCTCACCCTGCGGTCCCTGTGGGTCCTAATGCCCCAGTATAGTGACGGGGACACTATACTGTAAACAGGCGCCGTCCTTCGGATGAGACGTAAAACCGAGGTCCTGACTCTCTGTGGTCATTAAAAATCCCAGGGCGCTTCTCGAAAAGAGTAGGGGTGTAACCCCGGTGTCCTGGCCAAATTTCCAATTGGCCCTTACCAATCATGGCCTCCTAATAATCCCCATCTATGAATTGGCTACGTTACTCTGCTCTCCTCCCCACTGATAGCTGATGTGTGGTGAGCGTTCTGGCGCACTATGGCTGCCGTCGCATCATCCAGGTGGATGCTGCACATTGGTGGTGGTGGAGGGGAGTCCCCATTACCTGTAAAGCGCTTTGAGTGGAGTGTCCAGAAAAGCGCTATATAAGTGTAAGCAATTATTATTATTATTATTATTATCCAGTCTCTCTTCTTTCATGATTGAGAAATATCTGCAGGCATTACACTGTAACTTGACTCTTAATGAGAACAATCAACTCATTATGGTCTAAATTGGGCCAACATGCAGGTTTCTCCTGGCTCTCTGGGCTCTGTGTTCCAAGAAATCTCAAAGACGGGTCCTCCAGGCCCAGGAATGGAGAACCTGGCATTACCTGAAAGCTGATGGATTCCTCAAGGCCACCCTCTTGAGCCAATTGGCCTGAGTGTAGAGAGACTGGACAGCTAGAGCAGACTGAACTGTTCGAAGAGATGCTCACACTGTACAGGTGCACTGTATACCCCCTGCACCTGTAGTGTCCCAGCTTGTCCTGGACACTGAATACTGATGACCCAGTGCATGATGGGAGCAAGGCTACTGAGCATTACAGTGCACACCCCTGCTCCAGAATGAACACACAGTGAACTCGCCTGGTCTGGGACCAGTTGTCCTCCTCTGTGGCCGCTGAGCCCCTGAGCAGCCATGTCGTCTGAAGGCGTTCAGTGCCATCCTTCTGCACGAAGCACTGCCCGACGAAGGAGGTCACAGAGTCTGCACAGAAACAGCACAGGCTGTGAGAGAGACAGCGTGCCATCATCTCAACACTTTCATTTTTAATGGGATGTGCATTTCCCACAGTCATCAGGTTCGCCCACTACTTTTGTGCTTGTGAATGAAACGTCTCCACAATGGGGCGGGGCCTAGCCTGCAGCTCCGCCCCCTCCTCTGCTGCAAGAACACACAGCTGTCTGACTGCGCTCCTGGAGAGCTGCTGCCCGCTGGCTGGATTTACACTGCAGACACCAGCTGAGTGACAGTGTATGAATGGCCAGAGGAGGGCAGCAGAACCCTTCTTGAGATAACATAACCTCTGTACCAGAATATAAAGGTATGAAAATGTGAGCAAGGAAATCTTGTTTCGTTATAGATAGACTATGTAGGAAAACAGGTAGGAGCGGGTAACTGAAAGTTTGAAATAGGAAAACAGCTGGAGAAAAAGGTTCCCCTACTTGAAAAAGTCCAGTTGACCAGGAATCCAAACACTCTTTGTTGAGTGTCGGCAGTGAACACATTCAGGTTTCCCATGAGTGGTGACTCCTTGGTGACCAGGTTGCTGTTGGCGGTCACCGTGGTGTGGTAGGTGCCAGTGAAAAAGCCATTTTTATCCAAAGGACTGAGGGTCATGATGGAGCCCAGCTCATTCTTCCATTTTCCTTCTAGATTGCACTGAAATTACATTCGAAATGGGATTACAGGGATTGTTCGTCAGGATAATGCTCTGTTTCACCATTGACATCTTCTTATAGAAGAAATTGAAAAGGCAAACAGAATGGTGGGGTTTAAATCAAGGGGTGAATAAACTGTATAATTCATTAGTGAGGCCTCATTAGAATATCAAGTACAATTTTAGTCACCATGCTATATGAAAGATTTTGCAGCTCTGAAATCAGTACAGAGAAGAGAAAGCAGATACATTTTGGAGCTATAGGGAGTGTCCCACTGATAGGCTGAAGGAACTAAGTCTCTTTAGTCTGAAAGCAGTGTCCTACACTGATGTCTGAAGGAATTGAGTCTCTTTAGTCTGAAGGGGGTGTCGTACACTGACAGTCTGAAGGAACTGGGTCTCTTTAGTTTGAAGGCAGTGTCCTACACTGACAGTCTGAAGGAACTGAGTCTCTTTAGTCTGAATGGAATTGTCCTACACTGACAGACAGAAGGAAGTGAATCTTTGAAGATTTTGAACTGTATTCAAAGAAATCATCAGTGTCACACCAGCAGTTTTTTTTCAGAATGAACACTAACATATGAACCAGAAGGTTCAGGGAAATGCATTTAAAACTGAGAACAGGGGCACTTCATTACACAAAGGCTGTGTAAGGTAGTGCAACAATGACAATATTATCACTTTAACAATGAAACTTCATTATCATTCGGCCACTATAAAGAAATGCTGTTATAATGCCATGGTGAAGCATTTGTAATACCAGAAAGTTTGTATAAAAAAACTCACCAGGAGCCATCTTTGCCGTGATTGTGGAAATAAAATGAAAATATATATCTTGTAAGCAAGAAAGTCATGTCAGGTCTTTTAGCCAAACAATTACATTTGGAAAGACACAAAACTGTTACTGACCTTGTGGGGTTACTATCCCCAGTGTGATGAGATACTGCCCTGCATGGTCTCTACTAAAGGACTTGAGGACAGTTCACAAGGCACAGAGTTCGAATTGCAGACGAGCAGCTTACCTTGCTGTTGACAAGGCACTCGTACCCTCCGATCCAAGAGATCAGCGTGAGAGAGAGGAGGACCGTTCCCAGTCTCGTGTTGGAAGAGGACATGTTGTGGACGATTGGGGCGTCTCCACTGTGTCTCCTGTCTGCAGTAGCCTGTTCTGTCAGAGCAGTGAGAGTCGGGACAGTTTGCGCTCACTTATAACTGCTCCGTGCTGGCGGTTCATAAATCATCACCGCCCTCTTTAGTCAATAAAATTATTAATTCACCCCTCATATCTTCAATTACAACTTCCTCAAGAGCTGATCACGCCTTCAGTGCTTTAAGGTGAAAGGCACATCAAGTCCTCACTTACACAATGAAAATCAGATCAGGAATATATCTAATTTGTTATGCACCCAGTGTTTCTTAACAGAAACCTATCCAGATGTACATTTTTTAAATTCAAGACAATATTGGCAAGAGTCACACTCCAGGTGTAATAATATTAAGCATATAAAGCCCTATTCCTGTGTAATTAGAGTCAGCAATACAATAACAAGACTGTTGGCAATTGCTGAAGATCACAGTCCCAAGCACTGTAAATTCCAATTTGTCTCTTGGTGCAGAAATGATCATGTTGGCAAATTCATCTTTATTTCAAAATCCAGAGTTTGCTTTCCAAAGTATTTGGTATTTCTTAGGGATACTTTTACAGCCCTATCCGTCCAGAAGCCATTTCCACCTGGAAGTATGTCCCCTTAAACATCTTGCATTATCTTGTAAAGTATAGACCGTGTGGGGCCGGTTTAGGGCTTGAACTACGTTTTTAATTTCTCTTACTCGGTACACACACTAAAAAGACATATTCAAAACAAAAACAGAAAAAGCAACAAACTTTTTATTTCTCAATAAACTTCAAATGGGTTTTTCATGTTGTAGCACATGAAAAGATCCAGTGTTTTCCAAGATTTTCCAAGGATCTTCCAACCTTCCCAAAATGTAAAAATTGTGCAGATCATAATGGCCTGTCATGCACTAGCTTAAGGAGCAAATTTTATTAATCTCTTATATTTTAGATTGCATAAACATCATTTTTCAATACATTTTTTTCCTTGTAGTTTACTATTTTAATCCAAAAGGTGGCCTTTTCAGAAAGGATTAAGGTGTCCAGAATGCATCCATAATAAGCATGCATAACAAATACTCCATTTCATATGCACACAACTGTCAGACTCTCTCTTTCTGTAAAACGTCTTAAGTATTTCCATTAATACAAGTACTCAGGTTACTTAGTACTAAGGTTTTCTTAGCCTTTAAAATTAAACTTTCCTCTCCCTTTTAATGTAATCTCCCGTAAATATTAGTTCTTTTGATCGTTTCATGATAATCAGGCTGCCAGACTCCCAATCTCCACAGCCAGTTTCACTTCTTATGTTCACTACACCTATCAAAGAGCTGGCTAAAAAGGTCTCACCTCCTTTTCTCGATACTTTGAAAAAAATCAGGCTGACAGGAAGACAATTAAATTCCCTAAACGAATCAAACCACTAGAGAGATTATCTGAATTTTCAAGTTGCTGACGGTAGGTTTGTCACTGACAAGATTGAACATGTGCCACAAGTGCATCAGAAAGAAAAAACATTTTGAGGCTTTATTTCCAATTTATGTTTCTAAAACACAGTAACAGATCCCCATATGACTGCTGGAACAGGTCGAGCTGGGAGTACTGGGCAGTAGTGTCCAAGCGTGCACCGGGTGCACACACTGGACAGAAGCAGAGCTGCTTATATTCCCCATCTTCTTCACCTCTCCTGGGGGTCTGAGGCTGGGGGTCTTCAGGCTCCCTGTGCACCACTGCTACTACAGCCAATATAACGTATCTTGCAAATCTTGATCAATCTTTCTCAGGTATCCTTAACAGTAGACTTAACTTGTAAGGTGAAGTATTGTCCCTTTTTACAGGTTATAAAGTTTTAGGTTGTATGCTAGAGGTCAGAGATCAGGGATGCAAAGGAACACGTAAAGGTTTATTCCCTGCTGAAAAGAGAAGACAAGAAATACAACATTTAGGCTGTGGAGGCTTCTTCGTGTGTGAAGATTAAGACCCAACGAAGTCTCCACAGCCATAATGTTGTGTTTCTTGTCTTGGCATTTTCAATTTATTTCTTATGTTGCCTTCCCAAAATTCCCAGGTATTCCAAAAATATCTTGATCATGCATGATGTACTGAGTAAAGACAGTAAAACAATACTCTTTTCAGCTCATGTTCTCTCATGTTGCCGAAATCAGGTGAGGTGGGATTCCTTCACCAACATCAGCTTCATGTGAAAGGTACCTCCCAAGGAGTGGGAAGAGCTCTGCAGTCTCCACACTCTCGTCATGAATCAGAATCCAGGGATCTGGGTTGTGTGCAGGTGACTTCTTCTCATCTGTCTGAGCAAATATATTTAAATACACAGTGACTCTCCAGTTACAGTGGTTGTGCTATAATAGGATCCTTAAAATAGGCTGACACAGGAAAACTGACACATGAAACACAGATACATGGTCCAAACCAGAGCTCTTTATTTACAATGCAGGAAATCAAAACATCCACCAAACACAAGGCAACTAGAAACCAAAATAAAAGACCTTTATTCCTTTTTAAGCTACTAGCTAACTCCTTCAAAGTCCATTACTAATTTTACTAATCTACCGAGCAGCTAAACTGCTTACCGGCCTGAAAAGCACTCAAATATCTCCCTGAAACATTTCACAAAGTCCACTCTCTCTCTGAGACTCTTTATAAAAAACCTTTAAAATTAGTCTCAAATGACTGTTTCAAAGTCCTATGGTCAGTTGGTCCTTCTCCCTGCAGTAAAGATTTAAAGACATGCAATATGGGAACAAAATAACCCCTCATCAAAAAGATTAAAGAGATTAAAAGGCATAAAATCAAATTTTGGCACTGAAAAATGTCACATGACTTTACTCTAAAATTTGCTCTAATGTTTCACTTGTTTGTGTGTTTCTGTATATCAGCTTGCCACCTAGCCCACAGACAGAAAGACATCCACAGTCAAACAATATACTTTGTCCTACATACACATCCATAACATTTCTTGTGTGTACAGCATGAAATATTTGCTCTCCTGTAGTTCCTGTTATTTGCGGCTTACAGAACAGAAAGTCCTCATGAGACATACCTTCAAACTCATATCTAACGTAAATGAGAAAATTGGCCAAATCAAAGGCATCTTCAGACTCATCTAATTGCAGTGAAAAGCATCTGCTCATCTTAACAGGCTTGGAGAGGGGTTGGCACTTATCGCCTTCTTGTCCTCAGGGAATCTGAACTGTCCTCGCTGAGAAAAGAAAATGGAAAGAAATTATGGAAATGAGAAGAAATCCACAGATGACGCAATCTCCATTGCCACACACACGGCCCTATCCCATCTGGACAAAAAGAACACATACACAAGACTACTATTCATCGACTTCAGCTCCGCTTTTAACACTATCATCCCAGAGAAACTAGTCAAGAAACTCAGTGCACTGGATCTCAACACCAACCTCTGCAACTGGATTCGGGACTTTCTGATAGGCAGACCTCAGGCTGTCAGGCTTGGAAACCACACCTCTGGCACACTAACTCTGAACACTGGGGTCCCCCAGGGGTGTGTGCTTAGTCCATTGCTCTACTCCCTTTATACCCACGACTGTAAGGCCAAACACAACACCAACTCCATCATCAAGTTTGCCGATGACACCACAGTTGTAGGTCTGATCACAGACAATGATGAGAGGGCCTACAGGGAGGAGGTCAATCTCCTTACAACATGGTGTGATGACAACAACCTCACCCTCAACGTCAGCAAAACCAAGGAGCTGATCGTTGATTTCAGGAAACTGCAAACCAGACATGCCCCTATCCACATCGACGGGACTGAAGTGGAAAGGGTCAGTAACTTTAAATTCCTTGGTGTCCATATCACCGAGGACCTCACATGGTCTCTCAACACCACCTGTCTGATCAAGAAAGCGCAACAGCACCTGTACTTCCTAAGACGGTTGAAGAAGGCTAAGATATGTCCCCAGATCCTCACTAACTTTTACAGATGCACTACAGAAAGCACACTGACAGGCTGCATCACAGTGTGGTATGGCAACTGCAGTGCTGCTGACCGCAAAGCCCTACAGCGGGTGGTGAAAACTGCCCAGTCCATCACTGGGGTTACCCTCCCATCTATCCAGGACATTTATGACAGACGGTGCTTGAGGAAAGCTCTAAGCATAATCAAAGACCCCACACACCCCAGCTACAGACTTTATGATCTGCTACCATCTGGAAAACGGTACCAGAGCATTCGGGCCCGGACTACCAGACTCAGAGACAGTTTTTACCCCCGCACTATCAAACTGTTAAATTCCCAGCCTCTCTCACTCTCACCTCACCTCACCTCTCACCTATGATCTGAACCTCACAGTGTCTTCTTCCTTTCTTTCTTTCTTACCAAAAACCCAAACACACATTGAAAATCTACCTCTACCATACATGTCAAAAACTCACTCCCCATAATTTCTATCCCTTTATTTTATTCTGTTGATGCATATTTTTGCACATAACCTGTTACTACCTTTTTGTTGTTTTGCACATTGCCTGTTGTTGTTTTTTGCACATTGCCTGTTGTTTTTTTTGCACATCGTCTGTCATTGTTTTTGCACACTGCCTGTTGTCTCTGTCTTTCTTTTGCTACACAATTGTATTGTTGTTGTTGTTGTTGTTTTTTTTTCTCTTTGTACTACTTATGTCTGAGAGCTAGCTAAATAGCATTTCGTTATACCATATACCATGTATATGAGTGTAATGACAATAAACTTGAAACTTGAACTTGAACTTGAAAGAAATGTTCATTATGTTTATCACTGAGCTACAGGCAATAACACTGCAGACCAGCTGGCTGGCAGAAGGCAAACAGCTCAGTTTCTTTCACCCCCACCAACTGGATCCCTTGGTGACAGAGTTAGAAAAAAGCCATTAACCACTGAGCTACAGGTACCGCAGATAACAGGACTGCTTGAAGTCTGGCTGAGACTGCTGCAAAAATCCCAGCCTCTCCTCTTATCAGCACTTGATTGTCAGACGACAAACAAAGAAACACCCTGGCCTTTGAAAAGCTAAGTAAACACTGTCTCTAATGGAAAAAAATGGAAATGCGACAAGGAAATATAAAACATCTTTGTTTTACATCTGATAACACATTTATCCAGGACATTTAAGACAGACGGTGCTTGAGGAAAGCTCTAAGCATAATCAAAGACCCCACACACCCCAGCTACAGACTTTATGATCTGCTACCATCTGGAAAACGGTACCAGAGCATTTGGACCCGGACTTCCAGACTCAGAGACAGTTTTTACCCCCGCACTATCAAACTGTTAAATTCCCAGCCTCTCTCACTCTCACCTCACCTCACCTCTCACCTATGATCTGAACCTCACAGTGCCTTCTTCCTTTCTTTCTTACCAAAAACCCAAACACACATTGAAAATCTACCTCTACCATACATGTCAAAAGCTCACTCCCCATCATTTCTATCCCTTTATTTCATTCTGTTGATGCATGTTTTTGCACATAACCTGTTACCTTTTTGTTGTTTTGCACATTGCCTGTTGTTGTTTTTTGCACATTGTCTGTTGTTGTTTTTTTGCACATCGTCTGTTGTTGTTTTTTACACACTGCCTGTTGTCTCTATCTTTCTTTTGCTACACAATTGTATTGTTGTTGTTGTTGTTGTTTTTTCTCTTTGTACTACTTATGTCCGAGAGCTAGCTAAATAGCATTTCGTTATACCATATACCATGTATATGAGTGTAATGACAATAAACTTGAACTTGGGATATTTCTATGTAGATTGTGAGAAAAACAAGCATTTTCTAATATTTACGATCAACTGCATATAAAAAACACACATCATAATAAGTGTGGTACTAATCATTATGCTATTGATAGGGATGGTTTGTATGCTGATAATACTATTATACTCACAAATCCAACTGATCACAGCTGCTTCAGGAACAGATTCCAGTGAGGTGGTGGACAATCACACATTCTGGATCCAGGTTGCTTTCATAAAACTCCACTAAAATGTCACGAACACAAAGCAGTCTTCCGTTTTTTGTTCCTTCTGTGCCATTTTCTTTGTTTTTCTAAGCAACAGCAGCAAAACATTAAACAAAAACATTTTTTTTCTTTTGGCTGCTGTGTATAAAGATGTGCTCTCTCTATTGCAGTGTGCCTGGGAGAGGAATTGATAGCTAGTAGCAGGATTTATGTTACAGACCATTTCAACATGTCATTGGATTCCTGTAGACCCACTCTATATCTCTAATGGGCATGCTTCACCACGTGCAGCTAAACACACAGCTTCTATCATACTTTTTGGTAGAATAAGCAAGAGCCGGCAACACTTCTAAGGTTAAATGTCATCAATGGTATGGTGCCTAAGGAGGATTCCTTCAAGGTTTTACAATAGGGATGCTAGTTTTTGGTATTTGGGCAAGAAATATTTTTGGTAATATTTTCACTATTAAAAAAGAAATAGGGAAACATGCAGTATCTGTTCAGTACTTCGACGATATTACATATACTGGGTCATCGGGAAAATGGTCTTATATAAAAAGATCACATTGCCAGAGTGTGATTGGAAATACAGTGTTGAAGCAGGTCTTGTCTTGTTTCTTGCATTGTTTCTTGACGCGGTTAGTTTTTGCTGGCAAAACAGCAGGAATGCATGCCAACTGCAGAGGCTCAGCGATTTCCAGAGGCTGTCAGAATTTTCCAAGAAAAAAAAGGAAGAAACGGCGAAGAGGGAAAATTAGAAAAATTAGGAGACAGGACTTGAGACGGGGATTGAGGCAGGGAAGAGGGCTGAACTCCAGGCAGGAAGGACCCCAGGGAGAAGGTGTCAGCTGGACAGGGTTCAGGCCATTTCTGGTATTTGGAAGTCAGGTGCAAATCACAGGGACAATGTTTTCTAATTGGTCCTGCTCACAGGAACAGAGCCAGAAGGCAGGGCTGAGAGCAGTGGTAACTCAAATGAGAGAGGACCTTCCCCATGGCAATTCAGGTTTCATATAGGGAATCTGGTTGGATTAATTTAATGATTGGGAACCGCCAGGCAAAAGGATGGGGGAATCGGCAGATGACCCGGGACTGTTGGAATTGGAGCCCCGTGATTGGAGCGCTTGATTGGGGAAATGGTGTATTTCCTTGTGGCTGCTGTGAAATATACTGGTGGTGTTGAATTTTTTGCATTCTTGTGGTAGGGGGTGCTTCATTAATATGTTTGTTTTTTAAAAACTAGTTGTTAGTTGAGGATATTGGAGATCACTTGCATGTGCAATACATTGTGCATCAATTACACAATACATTGTTTACTATGATGCAACATTTAACATTATAGCGTTGTTATTGCCTAAAGGTGCGGGCATCTGTGAGTTCAGCAAGAGGTTTTTAAGTGCAGAATCAGTGATATCACTAAACCAGGCGCTGATTACTCCAATGCCTGAACAGTCCTACTGAGTGCCCAACTTACTATTGTCCCATTCCATTGCTTAATGCAGACATGAAGATCCAGAATTTTGTCTTTACTTTTGAAAAACAAGCGGGAAAATGTATTCACCCTGATCACTCCTGGTTTATTATGGGTTACTTTTCTGCAGACAGCTTCCACCAACATTTCACACATGAAGCCCAAAACTTAAAGACTCCCTGTGCCGTGTCACAGGATGCAAAAGGAGCAATGCCTGGTCTTAAATCGGAACTTAATTTGTATTGGAGAGATTTTGCTTGTGTGAAAGTTTTATTAACATAGGTTTGAGGGATAAGAGGTCTATTAAATGTCTGGCTCCACAAAAAATATATATCTCTACTATATAAAACGGACTGGAGAAAGCATTACCTCTGAGATGGAAAAGACCCAAAGGAATGACCTGCATGTTGTCCATATTATGTAGATTCTCGAGGTGAAGATGTGGAAGCAGGTGCCTGCTTTCGAGGTGCCATAGCAGCTCTCTCTGCAGCAGCTTGTGAACATTGTGAACTCAAGAAAAAGTGGAAACACTGGGGAGGGCAGCAGCAACAGCAGAGTGAATGAGCCAGCCAGCCTTACTTCTTTCCAGTTCATGGATGTGAGATTCAGCATAATGATTTAAGGAATACAGAGACCAAGCAAGAGATGCAAGGGGACTGGGAGAGAGACAGAAGAAGTTAGATTTATAAAAGCTTAAATAAATTTCTCTTCATCACTCATTGTGATTTAAATAATCCCACTGCAGTCAGAGTCCCTTTTCAAAATCCACAACACACAGCAGCACTGTTTCATTATTATTAGTAACTAATTCTTTATTTGAGTCATGTTGTCCACAATCCACAGGGATGAAGACATCAGTCCTGATAATGTTTCCTCAGTCCTGTGTCAGACCTGTCCTACCCATCAACCTCCATACAGACACCAGAAACCAACACCAGTGATCCAAGTTAATAGCATTGATACTGAGGCAGAGAGCTGGGAGTGAATCAGCCTGTGTTCATGAGTCAGTGACGTGTTTTATCTCCATGGCTAACAGGAGGCAGCAGCACAAGGTCTTTGTAAAAATCCAAGGTCCAGAAGACAGGATAGATCTTCTCCCCCTGATTGAGGACCATGTCAGTGAATGTGGAGATGTGAGTCCTGGACTCCACATTGTAAAAGGAGACCTTCCTCTCCTCAATATCCACACACACCCCCACTATCCTGGGTTGGACTTTCAGATGGGAAATGACAGAGTCCAAATACCAGTAACCTTCCTGGGGAGAGAGGCTGAACCCCCGTTTTCTCTCTGCAGACTCTCTGCTCACTCCTATTCTCCACCAGTCATTCACCTCCACCTCCCAGTAGTGTCTCCCTGAGCAGAAGCCTTCCCTGCTCGTGACACAGGGCTCCTTATTAAATCTCTGCGGAGAGTCAGGGAGACTCTTCCACTGTCGCACTCGCATTCCCTTCCCATCCTCAGACAGGTGAAGAGATGGGTTTGCTGTATCGGGGTCCAGAGTCACATCAGCTGAGGGAATATAACAGGAAACATCAGAAGAGACACTTGCAGATTATATAAAAAAAGAAAGTCAAATCTTTCCTATAAAATGTTTGTCTCCCCTATGAAAAACAAAAACAAGCAAATCACTCACTAATTTAATTTTTTTTTAATTATGACCAACAATAATAAGGAAAATAGAAAACAAGCAAATCCTTACAGAATAACAATTTTAATAAAACATGGGCCGTACAAATTATCTACATTATAAAGTTTATTATTTGTGTATTATTTATCCATTCTGCATATACTGCATACTGTAAATATGCTCATTCTTCCTGTATGGTATACTGTTTTTTACTCATCCCTAGTCAGTGTACTATATATAGGTTCATGCAGTATAACCTGAACCACCTAACCACTGTTTGTGATTAAAGGATATTTCTGCTCTTCAGAAGATCAGTGACCTCACTGCTGGCCATTGGCCCTTCTCTGAGGTCAAAAGGTAAAACAGCCTGTCTTCTCCCCCTGGACTTCACAAGCATCGGTTCAACAAGGGGCCACTGTGTTGTTTATTTAAAATTATATTTAAGACGCACAGTCTTAAATGAAACAAAAAACAGGTTTAAACATATTTAGAAGAGACAACTGACTTTTTTTTCTGGACATGGAGCTCCCGTAGTGAACCCTATATCAATCACTGACTCATTCCAGAGCAGAGTCTATCAGTGCAGAAGCACAGACACCCTGTACTGTGAAGAGGACTCCTGTATCACAGATAAATACCCCACCCTGTTCTAACCAAGCTGAAACAGTGAAATAATATCAAGTAATGTTATTGAATAACCACTTGTGACCACTGGCTGTGCTGAAGTAACAGATCCCACAGCTATTTCCACAGTCTTGGGAAGAAAGTCTCTCATTCCTAGATAATTACCCCCTGACTCATCATGATCAGTGTCACTATCATCAGATGGGGGGCTACTGGTGCCACAAAATGTCAGAGTTCCTGTAGCCACTCCTCCCAGCACACAAGTCATTACAGTTATTGTAATGTGAACAGAGTGTGGATCTGTCAAATCTAATTGCACTGGAAAGTCTATGACTATCACCTACGGCTGTTGTGTTATTTACAGTCAGTCCTTTATAAAGTACGTATATAAAGCTTCCTCTCCAGGCTCATCACAGGACAGCAGGCTGTGAGGGAGGACAGACCCTCAGCCAGTCCAGACAGCGTGTGAAGGACTGTGAACATGTGACACTGCTTGACATCTCCACACACTGATCGACAGTGTTGTGCAATGACCACAGTATGATGCAAGCAAGGAAATGAGCCCTGGGCAGGCTCCAACAGACAGGGTGTCTAACAGAACACTATAACACACAGTCCAGCAGCACAGTCTGAAAACAGGCTGAGTCTAAGAACCAGGAAGGCCATCCAGAGAGAAATAAAACACAGAAAGCGGGAGTCAGGAAACCAGGAGTAACCAGGAGAAGATCACGTGAAAAGAAGAACAAGAAAAAGAACAAGGACTGAACTGAACAAAAGAAGAAAGAAAGCCAAGAAGCAGGATACTAGGTACAGGGGAAAAAAACAACAAAAAACTTGTAAGCAGAGGCCCTGAGCTCAAACCAGAGGTCTACAATCATGAGCACTGAGAAGGAGTGAGAACACGGTTTATACAGAGCAGAGGAGCAGAGGGGTGGAGCCCGAGGTACTCCAGCCGATGTGTGATTGGATACAGCTGTCCGCATTGTTTGCGCCAGCAGCCTGTGCGCGAGGCGCCCTCTGGTGACGAGAAGATGGAACCCCAACACCCATCTGTCCACTCAAGGCATTGTTTTGGAGAAAAACATTTTATAAGCGTATTTTTAACAAAATGCTCTTTTTACTCAAATGAAAGTAGACATGATGATTCTGCTGAATTTTCCTTTTGTCTTGATGGTCAAAACAGAACCAGTCATGACCGTTTCTTCCTCCTGACCCATCAGCCTGGTTGACATGTCAAGAGCTCACTGGAGCGAAGCCTAACTGGCAGAACGTAAAGTCAAGTTTGTCTCTGAAGATCAGAAAAAAACTCACAACTTACTGATAGAATGTATCATTTTTAAAATGTAAGTCACAGCTGTCGTTTTGGGATTTTCAATAAACTTTCTAGAATTTTAACTATGTGTTCCCCATGTGTTAAGTGAGTTTTCTCCCATAGTCCAAAGATCTGCTGGTAGGTTAATTGGTTTCACGAAACAACTTTTAAGTTATGGATCGAACTACGGATTGGGAAGTTTGGAACATCAGGATGGTCTGTCCTAAGACAGTAGATCACAGTAGCCAAGACACAGAGATGCTGCTCTGAAGTGTCTCAGTGTATGTGGGTCCTCACCTTGCTAACTGAGTAGAAGGATCTGCTATAAGTGTCCCTGTCCTTGTGATAACTTGAAATCACAGGGCAGAAGATAAATTATTATTTTGTTCTATAAAAGACTGTCCCCAGCCCTGATTCCCACTGATATTCCACAGTTATTCCCAATCCAGAGTCGCTGGCTCTGCTTCAGTATGCAGACCCTCATCAAAACATTTGTGCAATGATCACAGTATGATGTCTTTGGGAAAAGACCTATCAACACCTTCAGAAGAGCCTCCGATTGGCCATTAGAGAGAAACACAATTTTCCACCCTGAAGCCATGATCTTTAAGGTTTCACTCTAAAATTATGTCCTTATCCTACATTGAGGATTTTACAGAAACACTGACCTGCACTCAATATTACAACAGCAGAATATTAATAATTTGTCTTTAACAGGAGACAGACCTACCTGCAGCACTGCACAGCCACTGCCACTCTGGAACACAGAGATACAGACACTGTTAATCACAGACACACACTGGGACACAGAGATACAGACACTGTTAATTACAGACACACACTTGAACACAGAGATACAGACACTGTTAATCACAGACACACACTGGAACACAGAGATACAGACACTGTTAGTCACAGACACACACTGAACACAGGGATACAGACACTGTTAGTCACAGACACACTGGAGCACAGCGATACAGACACTGTTAATCACAGACACACTGAATACAGTGATATAGACACTGTAAGTCACAGACATACACTGAACACAGAGATAAAGACTGTTAATCACATACACACTGGAACACAGAGATACCGACATTGTTAATCACAGACACACACTGAACACAGAGATACAGACACTGTTAGTCACAGACACACACTGGAATAGAGATACAGACACTGTTAGTCACAGACACACACTGAACACAGAGATACAGACACTGTTAATCACAGACACACACTGGAACACAGAGATACAGACACTATTAGTCACAGACACACACTGGAACACAGAGATACAGACACTATTAGTCACAGACACACACTGGAACACAGAGATACAGACACTGTTAGTCACAGACACAGACTTGAACACAGCGATACAGTCACTGTTAATCACTGACACACACTGAACACAGAGATACAGACACTGTTAGTCACAGAAATACACTGAACACAAAGATAAAGACTGTTAATCACAGACACACTGGAACACAGAGATACAGACACTGTTAATCACAGACACACACTGGAAGACAGAGATACAGACACTGGGCTCCACACTGGGAATAAGGTGGCCAGAAATGTCACTGATGGTGAAAGTCAATTTCAATTAACAGTTTTTATTTGGTTCTTTTAAAATTTTTAAGGGGGTGACTATTACAGTAATACGTTCTTTTGAAGCAACAGTATCTTAACACTTTTTGGAGTTTGGAGGTTATGTACAGCATAACACATGAGGCTTTATCCACATTCTGAATTTCTTGAAAAGTGCTTTTAAATAAAATTGTCATCATTTGTGAAAGATGTGTCTTTTACTGATGAGTAAGAGTACAGCTTCATCTTCATTCAGCCCGAATCAATCACTCTTCTTGGAAAAGATGATAATTTGTAGTCTGGATATTTTGCAGGTGAATGGAGACGATGTGTTTGGTTGTACAGTATGTAGCAGACAGTCACTGCAGTGCCGTCACTAGTTCTCAGAAGAGTACAGGTCAGGACAGTTAGACACAGCAAACTCCAGCTCAGGACCTTGAGATCACCAATGACACTACTTGCTACTTTCAAACCACTGGATACTCACCCAGTTCTCTATGAAGGAGGAACTTGACTGCAAAGAGATTTCACATGAGTCTAGTGTACAAAACATAACATTTAATGTTCCACACAGTCCTGTTTAGCAATGTCAACATAAAAAACATCAAAACAATATGGAACATTAATTTTCTTCATTACATTTGCGGCAAATATTCTATACATAAGTTATACTATATATCCCTTTACAAAAACTATATATAGCATTTATATATACTACTGTATATACTGTATCTACTATAAAAAATGAAAAGGCATTCTGAATGTGACCTTTTTTAAATACTATAGAAATTCAATATTCAGAAAATTAAAAATGTATTAATTACTTACCCTGTGAGATACATGTCTCCTCCTCTGTAAGAAACAGACCCCCAGTAACACTAATACAGAATCCAATACTGATGCTCTTTTATAGTCACACCGATATAATTCAGATTCCCTCAGTGTCAGAAACAGACAAGAGACATAAGGAGACAAGACTGTCACACTGACACAGATTCCTGTAATAAGACTGGCTTTTAAAGAGTCGTACTAATATCAGACCTGTCAGATTCCTAGTGGAGTCAGTAATCCAGATATAGGCTCCACCGCTGGCAGAGTCACACTAAATAGAAGTTCTTAACAGCAGTTTGGGAGAGATGACAACTGAGAAAGACAATTTCACTCAGCTGTTTTAAATCACAATCATAACCGCCTTTCACTGTATATCTTGAATACACCTCTTCTTGATTTTTGTTGCATTATTTCATTCCTTACATGTTCCAAAATGACAAAGAAGGAAAGAGAAGACAAGTGGGGAACAACAGAGAAATATATTATACGTCTTGCAATTGCTTCACACATTATTTGTTTGTACATGGATCCTTCTCCAAACTACAAAAAACAGAAAGAAAAACACTCTATCAGGTATCTACAATATCTGTTAGCTTCAGGCCGCCTATCACTGGCTCCGTCAACTGGCATCCTACAGCTCTTAATGTCTGTCTGGCCCAATGCCTTGGTGCTTTCTGTCCTGGGTTCCTCCTTTTGGTCAAGTTTTCTCTTCAAAAAGAATCTGGATTCTCCACTGAACAACTCGTCACTCGTTTCAATTTACTGCAGCCTTCTTAGTAGCTCTTCAAGGTGTATTCTTTAACACTGAAGATGAAGATGTCCCTGGTCTTTAGAAGCTCCAATCCAAGCCAATTCTGCTGTTCTGAAGTAGGCAGTCCTGCAGATTGGTACACTGATCCACAGACTCCACCAAACACTTGTACTGTCCACGATCAGAGAGACTCATGTTTGTGAGTTTTAGAGACATGTTGCCTCTGGGGAGCTCCTGCAGGAACAGCTCAGCTCTGTCCCTGTAGGCTGGGTTCTGTGTGTCAGAGTTATACTTCCGGTTTTCGTATAAGCATACAGGGGCACTGTAATCCCCTCGAAACCATCCTGAGGCTCAGCCCGGACAACCACGGAACCGACAGTGTGTCCGAGTGCCAGAACTTTCCTTTGTTCTAAGAGTTGAGAGCGGAGGTTGCCAGAGAGTAACCAGAGGATCCACCCGAGGTTAGCACCAGCAGCAAGCCTCGTGAACAGGTCGGAACTGTGGACAGCTGAATCACTATTCAGAACTAGCTCTTCATCAGGAACGAACCGGTCCTCTTCCTGACCTGCTGGGACCCACAGTCATCTTTTCTCCTGTGCACAAACTTCGCTAGTTAAAGCCAACACTAACTAGCTGGTCTTCAGAGAGCATCAGCAGTGCAGGAGTCTCCACCAAGCCGCACAGCACAGCCTGGCACCGAGCCAGAGAGTGCGGATTGGACAGCAACAGCCTGCAACTGTTTCTTTGTGCCCGCAGGAGATCTGACTCCCCAGAGATTGGATGAGTATTCAACTTCACTGCATTACAGCTCGAGAATTCAATTGTTATCCCAACCAGTTGATATCAATTTAATTCCTAAGAGTTATGTACTTGTTGTGAGTATCTAATGTAGAAGTTGTAACCAAGTTCAGTTATGACTCCTCCTGATGAGGAGTCTCTCTGTAGTGAACCATGTTCTGTTTCCTCACAAAGTGTCCAGAGATGATGAGGATCAGGTGTGGAAAATGGAGCCCCTCTCCTCTCCTCTCCTCCTCAGGCTGCCTTTTTGGTCTTTTTTGGTAATGGTCCTATTACTGTGTTCTACTGCTCCTGGACTCTGAGCTTAATAAGCAACGTGAAATCCTTTTTACCCCCAACAACTGCATGGCTTATTTCTTGGTTTTCCCTGTAAAATGTGAACTCTGAGCTGAATCTGTCTGATACTATTCCCCATCATGGAAACATTTCAGTAGCCAAAGCCTTGGAGGTCTTTGCTCATCCTGCATCAGTAACTGTTTTCAGGCTGGTGTTGTTCACTCAGCAGTTGTACTGTAGTGTAGCACCACCTTCTGACAGCTCAAAAAGTTTTCAACAGCCTTTACCAGTCATGGCCTCCTAATAACCCCCCTCTCTGAACTGGCTTCATCACTCTGCTCTCCTCCCCCCTGAGAGCTGGTGTGTGTGAGCAGACTGGCGCATCATCCAGGAGGGGCTGCACACTGGTGGTGTGGAGGGGATCCCCATTACCTGTAAAGAGCTTTGAGTGGAGTGTCCAGAAAAGTGCTATGTGAGGAGTTATAAAAAATAGCAAATAATATGAATAATATAATCATATTACTAATAATATAATACTATGATTATAATAAAATTATTAAATAATTCCATATAATTTCAGGTTTGGGATTTGTTGCAAGTTTGTCTCTAATACTTTAACTTGTTTTAATATCTGCATTCTTTGCATTTCTTGTTTTTTTTAACAAGAGATCCTCACGTATGTTTTAAAATACAGGTATTCCCAAAGCCAGTTCAGAGATGGTGTGTATTTCTATTTCAAGAAAAAACCTGTTTTTCATTGCTAAATATTATTATAAAGTCTTTATCAATTAATACATTTTAATTGCCAAGAAAAAATAGAATATATCATGGACTTTTGTTTGTCTATTACCAAATGATTGTCCCCTGCAATCGGTAGAGGAACTGAGGGCCACCAAGATGAGAATTGAAGGAGGCTTTGATACTTTTAGGAAAAATAAACATGAATTATATCTAATTCTTTAACATTTACTTTTGCCCTCCTTCCTACTCATCCGCCTTGTAAATCCTGTAGTGTATCTATTAAATGGCTAAGAATCTTTTTGTGTTTGCAAATGAGAATCTGGTCTGTGAGGTACAAAAAGGTGAGAATATCTGTCCCACCCTTTATCTCTGAAGTTTGTTTGCTTCACTGTCATCTAAGTGTGATTCCTGCTTTTAAAGCAAAGTCATAAATGGAGTTTATAACAAACGTTCAGGCAGGATGACAACAACCAAGTTCAATCAGCCTCCGCTGTCAGTAATTAGCAATCACTCCTGATAATCCATTCTTCTCCCAGACTCTAGAAATACCTACGAGATCCCGATCTCTCTCTCTTGCATCCCACCTCCCCCTCTGCAGCTGCCCCTTGGTCACCCTGCATGGGGGTCCTGGTCTCCTTGTCCTCTGGCCGGGAGGTCAGCCCTCAGTCAAGCGGGTTAAGTCACAATTTCGCTCCATGACCCCTTCATCTTGGGTGGTGTCATTCCTAGTGAATTCATTTTGGCTGGAGCAGAGAGATTTTATTTCATTTGATCAAGGAATGAGTCCCTTGACATGCCATAAGGTAATCCTTTAAATGTTCTTACTTACAAACAGGTGTTACAGTCACGTTGTGGTGTCAGAGCTTGAACTTGAACTTTATTGCCATATGTAACCGGTACATGTACTGGTACAATGGAATTCTTACTTACAGAAAGTCTCCGATTGTTAAAACAAGTGTGCTTCAGTAAGTCTGCTTTTGGTTTTCCTAACGTGACTAGGCAGTAGCATCATTGGTACACCTCACTGTAGCTTGAATTTCCCTAAAGTCAAATTTCACGTACCATCATCTATTTCCTGACGTGTTTGAGGTAGCAGGTCAGGTGTAACTCTTGTATGCATGTCTTCCAAAGACATTACTGATTTTAATTTGGACCATAGTCATTTCTTCTAAAAGAATTAAACAAAAAAAGTAAAAAACAGAAATAAATACAGTCAAATAAAGTTGATTTCTTTACCCAAAGGGATGTGGAGGTGTGGAACAACTTGTCCAGACTTGTTGCTGAAGTCGATACCCTGGTTATTTTCAAGAATCATTCATAGATCAAATAACTAAGTCTGTTACATTCGGTGTCCAGTGGCATTAGAGCACAAGTTTCTGGAAAATGTTTAAGTTTTGAGAATGAGTTTTGGAATTAAGAGAGTTGTGGTTTTGCAGGAGAGAGCCTGATTTTGATACTAGTATGCAGTTGAGCTGCCCAGTATTTAATAGAGAGTATCTAGAGAGATATTGTCGAGTTAGATCTGAAAGAAGAGCTAGGCTTTTGTTTTCTTTTCTGTCATAAAACATGAGAAAACGTCCCTGAGAAACTGGGAGCGGTAGCAATACTGTACTTGATATTTTTAATACTGTACTTCAGAAATAAAGCATTTTTACTAATGGTGCAGGTTCCTAAAGAAAAAAACAACAACATGCCTTTCTTTCTTAACGTCTGGCCCTCAATTGGAGGGAAGTGAGGACAGGATGCCTTGAGACCCTGATTGCCATTTTGGCTTGGCTCAATACACATCAATGTGGAGTAAAGAAACTAATGACACAGTAGTACAGCGGGCAGGAAGAGCTGACTTTCCAGTCCATTCCACTGAGGGGATGTGTACAGGTACAGTACAGCTGTCTACAGTACATATTATGTATATTATACATTATATAATATATTATATATATTATGTATATTAGTACCATTATGGTGGTGGTGGAGGGGAGTCCCCATTACCTGTAAGGCGCTTTGAGTGGAGTGTCCAGAAAAGCGCTATATAAATGTAAGCAATTATTATTATTATTATATTCACACAGTTGTGTGATGAATGCCCTGTTCTGGGATGGACTTCAGTGCCGCCTCAGTGACAGGACTGGTCTGTTTTAACAGACCCTGCTTCCCTCAGTGGGATTCACAGGGCAGAGGATCAGCGGCTCGGCGTCACTGGAATCTAAACAGGGGTCAAAGAACGGATACAGTTTCCCATTGAAGGTGTGCCGGAAAGTGTATATGTGGCACCTGGCTTTCAAGTTATAAAAGGAGATCTGCCCCTCCTCGTAATCCACATAAACCCCCACCCTCCGGGGTTTTAATCCCTGGGAAAGTGGGGTTGGGGGGAAAGTGCACGCTTCAAAGCCTTTCCGACTACTGAGGCACAAGGTCCAGTAGCCATTGTCGGGGTACAGGAACACCTCCCCCTTCCTCTTGACAGATTCTCTGGCCACCCCTACTGCCCAATCAGTCTTCTGCCTCACTTCCGCCTCCCAGTAGTGTTTCCCCGAGGTGAAGCCCTCTCTGGCCAGGACGCAGACGTCGTCACTGAATCTCTCCGGAGTGTCGGGGAGCGTCTGGGTTCCTGTGCAGTATCTCACTTCCTTCCCATCCTCAGACAGGGCGAGACGGGGACCTGCGGTTCTGGGATCCAGACTCACATCCACTGGAGACAAGACCCCCGGTACAGACAGAGTGACAGACAGGGAACAGAGTTCAGTATCGTTGGAATAAAAGACTCTCATTGTGGGTCTCTTATTCTTCAAAGGTGAAATTGAAAGCAGCACGAGTTACCTGCATATTTCTTTATCTCCTCCAGTTCTGCAAAAGAAAAACATGTTGGATGTGTCAAAGGTTAACAAAGATGTCCTCAGTAACTTTATAAAGGTCTATTTTCTAGCAAAATATTTGCTTTTCAAAGAGAACAACATAACAGCACAGCATCAATGTCACGAGGAAAAGAAATCTATTTGACTATTTTGATGATCCCAGAAAAAACGTAATTGTGTCCTGTTCTGATCACTTTGCTATTTTCTGTGTGATATTTATTCATTAATGCCATACTCACCCCTCTCAGAGAGATTGTTCTGTTCTCTCCAGACAGTCTGTGTCAGTTCTGATATGGCCTGTCTCAAAGCGCTCAAACACAGCTCGGTGGGAACGGTGACGTCAGACCAGTCTTTGGGGAGCGGAGGATAATGCGTGGATAGGAAACGCTACAGCAAAGAGAGAACAGTCCCATAAACCAGTGAAACCACCCAAGGGCTGCCTTAGGGAGTATATAGACTGTATACAATGTGTGCCCTGTCTGTTGTGGGAAAAACTAAAATCATAATTTTTTGTGAATAAAAGCTCTTCATTGCAGTGCTCATTAGCAGCAGTGTGAGCTGGCCTGTAGGACTCTCTGCTCTCTGTAGACACTGTATCTGCTCTCTACAGTGTGAGCTGACCTGCAGCTCTCTCTGCTCTCTGTAGATACTGTATCTGCTCTCTACAGTGTGAGCTGACCTGCAGCTCTCTCTGCTCTCTGTAGATACTGTATCTGCTCTATACAGTGTGAGCTGACCTGCAGCTCTCTCTGCTCTCTGTAGATACTGTATCTGCTCTCTACAGTGTGAGCTGGCCTGTAGGACTCTCTGCTCTCTGTAGATACTGTATCTGCTCTCTACAGTGTGTGCTGGCCTGTTGGACTCGCTGCTCTCTGTAGATACTGTATCTGCTCTCTACAGTGTGAGCTGGCCTGTAGGACTCTCTGCTCTCTGTAGATACTGTATCTGCTCTCTACAGTGTGAGCTGGCCTGTTGGACTCTCTGCTCTCTGTAGATACTGTATCTGCTCTCAACAGTGTGAGCTGGCCTGTAGGACTCTCTGCTCTCTGTAGATACTGTATCTGCTCTCTACAGTGTGAGCTGGCCTGTTGGACTCGCTGCTCTCTGTAGATACTGTATCTGCTCTCTACAGTGTGTGCTGACCTGTAGGACTCTCTGCTCTCTGTAGATACTGTATCTGCTCTCTACAGTGTGAGCTGGCCTGTAGGACTCTCTGCTCTCTGTAGATACTGTATCTGCTCTCTACAGTGTGAGCTGGCCTGTTGGACTCGCTGCTCTCTGTAGATACTGTATCTGCTCTCTACAGTGTGTGCTGACCTGTAGGAAGTAGATGTGGTCCTTAGTGTGGGAGAGCTTCTCCAGCTCAGTGTTTCTCCTCTTTAGCTCAGTGATTTCCTGCTCCAGCTCTTGAATGATCCCTTCAGCCCTCCTCTCTGCTGTTCTCTGCCTCTCCTCAATCAGTTTAATGAAATCGCTCTGGCTTCTCTCAATGGATCTCATCAGAGCAGTGAAGACCTGCACACTGTTCTTGATCTCTTTCTGTGCAGAGTTCTGAGGAGACACGAGGCAACACACAGAAGAACTGTAAGAATAAACAGGCATTCTCTAGTCTATCCCAGGTCACAGTGTTACTGGTACAGTAAGCTAAAGTTCACACCAGAGCACATTGGCCATACAGCCAGAGCTCATGTGCATACAGTAGTGTTGTGTGCACTAGCGACGCTGTCTGGCCATCAGAAGGATTATCCCTCTTATACAGCTGAGCAGCCCGGGGCAGCCAGGAAAGTGCCTCGCTCCAGGTACACCAGCAGTATCTGCAGCAAGCCTCGAGCCCTCAGCCACTTACAGCTGTCCATCAGATTGAGTCATTCTGGAATCACCCTTACTCTGCATGCTTTGCTTGTTCCAAGTAAACTTTCATACAACAAACTGGCCCCTTGTGAAGGGAGGGGGTGGTGTGGCAGGAAAATAGCTTTTGCGCTTTTCATTTGACAAAAACATTTCAAAATGTATTTGTCAATCTTTAATACTTGAATGGCTATTTTACAGATTTCCAAACATCGTGGGTACTTGTTGCAAATAAAACACCAAGGATCTAGTAATTCAATTAAAAATCAATCAAATCAAATCAATTGCCTTGCTGTGGTTGAAATGTCCAATATTCAGAAATCATTAGCACAAGCACAAGCCCATACCAGCAGCACAAACAGACTTTGTTAGTAATGTTTGAATTTAAATGGTACAGAATATAGTTGGGGGATAAGCAGATCAGAGCCCTGTGATTCCCCACACAGAAGAACTCAACAGGACTCCTGCAGGACTCACTCTGCTGAGCTCCAGTGAGTATTTGATCTCCTCCACCTTCCCCAGTCTTTCCTGGATCATCTGTTGTACTTCTGCCTTGGTCTTCAGCACCTGAGCCTGTAACACAACACAGTCACCTCCACCCCTCCTGCCATCACTCACATGCTGACAAACTGTGAGCGAGCTGAGGGACAGCCTGTGAAAGAATGCTGCATGCGATGTTTGAATGTTGTGCACGTAACATGTTTTTACCCGTTTCAAAGTAAAATAGCGTTTTACCCATTTAAAATGAGCCCTGAGTTGGGTCACACATTTGACTTCAATGACAGGGCTAGAAAGAGCTGGCCAGGGTCTTCTCAAATTCCCAGCAAAATGACAACTCCTGCCACTCCTGCATGCTTACAGTGCCCTCAGTCAGGCTACAGCTCCATTCAGAGTTTGGACAAACTCTACTGGAAAAATACTTTATTCAGCAAACAAACATGTATATCTTAAAGATTCATTCACCAACCAACGCTGCTAAATTAAGAAAACAAAAATGTTTATTCCAGACCTGGCCTGTATAATCTTTCAAACAAAGGTCTTAAGACATCCTACCTTTCTGTCTCTGCATTCCTCCTCTAAAGTCACAGTGCTGTGCGTCCTGTGGTCTGTCTCAGTGCAGAACTGACAAACACAGGTCTGGTCCGTCCTGCAGAACAGCTCCAGGAGTTTCTCATGCTTCTGACACAGCCTGTCCTCAAGTTTTTCCACGGGGTCAATCAGCCTGTGTCTCTTGAAAGCAGCTGCTTGATAGTGAGGCTGGATGTGAGTCTCGCAGTAAGAGGCCAGACAGACCAGGCAGGATTTGACTGCACCAAGCTTTCTCCCGGTGCAGACATCACAGGGCACATCCTCAGGCTTAGATGAGCACTCTTCGGGACTGCTTAATTTCCGCCTCTTGAACTGTTCTGTGATTTCGGCAAAGTTTCTGTCGATGTGCAGCTCAGGTCTCTTAGGGAATGTCTGCTTACACCTAGGGCACTCACACACATGTCTCATGTCCCAGTGCACTTCAATGCACACCTTGCAGAACTTGTGTGCACATGGAAGGGAGACTGGGTCGAGAAAATCTTCCTCGCATATTGAGCACTGAAGGTGCTCTTTACAAAGCACCATTTGGGATGAAGCCATTCCTGAGCACAGAGAAACAGTACAGGAGAGGATTACGCATAATCCAACACACTGGCACAGAGCTGGTCTGGAGGAACAGGGGCTTCAGACAGAGACCAAGCAGAAGGAGGTCACGATCTAAAACACTGCTGATAAGAGTCAATCAGCAATCATTCTGCTTCCCCTCAGTCACGAACCAAGACTGGAAGAAACAAATGTGATGTTGAGTATATAGTGACTCCAGCCATTTGTACATGTATAAAAACATGGGAAGACATTGTGCATTGGTCTTCAGAGTCTTGCTATAAAAGCAACAACTGTTACTTCGTTGTGAAGCCCCTTATATCCCCCAAACATCACACATGAAAGCCCTGTGAGAATGAACACCACCAATTATTTCATGAATTAACTAATAACTATCCACCTAATTACATGTGATAGGGGCCCCCTGGCTGGCCTCTACTTGCTGCCAGAACAGTCTCTCCATAGTGCAGCTACAGTATTTTAGACATTGGCTCTCTTCACTGTAACAGGGAAATGCAAAAAAGATACAACAAAGTAAAAATAAATACTATACAGGTTCACAATTCAGGAATATCACTCGTGTCCTGTAAGGGTAGGTCAGTTGCTTATGATGGAAGTAGTTTGTATTTTGTATGCTTTAGGGAATTTTATACAGTATATGTAGGACACATGAAATAAAGAGCTTGTATATCTGATGATGATTTGGGGTTTTGAAACTGCTCATTCATTTGTTAGTTCAGTATTAGCCCTTAGCAGATCTGAGAATTGGTACTTCATGTTCATGAGTCATAATGTAAATGTGTAATACCGGGAAATATTGTACAGATAGTTGTAGACTTTCCCCAGAGGCTCACGCAGTTAAAGAGCTCTCTATCGTGCCTGGGTCATGGCTCTGGATGACAGTAACTGAGACTGGCCAGGTGGTGGCGCTCTATGGGCTCAAGGTGGGATTAGTCAGCCAGTGAGGCAGTGACCCCCGAGGACTCTGGGACTCCCGCAGGTGGGCTGTGCTGTGAGGAGGGACGCGCTCAGCCTCAGGTACGAGGCTGTGGTCACTGTGGTGTATTGAAAGATGGACCCGTTCCTACACTTCCTCCCTTTCCTCTGTGTGCTTCTGCAAGGCCTGTAGCCATGAGAGCAGACAGAAAGAGCACGCAGCAGGCCACGCCCAGATGTGCAGGTAACGCCAAAACAAGTCAGAAATCTACTTCTGAAACACAGGGCATGTAAAAATAAAAGCACAGGAACATGAGCAAACATTCGACTTCTGAACCACTATTTTAAAGGAAAATAATATTCCCACACATTTACCAAGGTGAGAAGACACGCCTGAGGCACAGAGACATACCTGCACTGACAATCCGAGGAAGTATGAATCAGCTCCTTAGGATCCCAGAGTACAGGAAATCCCAACTCGTTTTACTGGAAGCCTTTGCTCTTTAATGGGACAGAAGAAAGGGGAGCATTTACAGTACAGAATGTGCTAGTCCATATCTACCGCAAAATGTTGACTCTTATACAACGTAACGTACTCCCATTTTTCCAAAACGTTATATTCCTCCAAAATAAAAGCTAAGAACAACCCTTGAGTTCCTAAGGATGTTTTTTAGTCCTAACCCTGTCTGTGACCTGTTTTTCTCCCCCAGAAGGATACTCTGTCTCCTATTCGGAATGCCTTCACACACTGTTGAGAGAGCCGTGGGGCCGTGGATGCCTTACCTGCCCGAGTTCCTTATTTCACACTGCTCTTTCAGTCCGCTGGCGAGCCGCAGACCCAGCACACACAGCTCGGTATTCACACGCACGTGGCCAGGGGGTCCTCAGCAGAGCTGCGCTTGAGTATGGGCACGAGCACGAAGGAGGAAAGGCCCAGCAGCTCTTACCAATGCCAGGGCACGGCTCCCCAGATAAGTTGCGTTTCTGCACAGTGAGGTAGCTGGGCTGTTCCTTTTCGAGAAGGCTCCTCCTCTTCCTCATTCATGGATGAACTGTTAACTCTTTGCACTCTCAGGGCTCACTGATTCTACCGCACAGCTGGGGACAACCCACAGAGAGGAGAGGCAGAGCGGAGAACCAAGATCTTCTGACATCCACGCCTTCTGGGCATCTTAATCCCCTGGACAACTTTAACACCTTCGCTGAGCCTCAGGACGGCTCCACAGCTAGAGTACATTTCAAACAGACAAACATAAAAGGACTCTAACTTTAAAACTGTCATGCAAATCGCAGTTAAAATTCATTGGAAGTAAAAGCTGGAATGAGGCACGACTAGAGCTTGACCCCTCTTTCAGAAGAACTGATGATCTGTAGATTCAGTGGTTGTTCCTAGATGTGAAGTGCGTTTTACATTCAGAATTAGAGTTCAGAGTTCAGTCTTCTGTCATATGCACAAGTGCAATGAAATGCTTATTTGCGTGTGTGCTCCAATACGCCAAAAACACAGAACAGAGGCAACAACAAGTTAAAAAAACATACATCTTAGAGAAAAAAGAATACATTATTAATTAACTTATTTGATCAATTCCTTTTTCTTTTCCAAGGTGACATACAATTAAAATTATTTGCATGCAGAATATCTGCACATGATATGTGAATTTCACCAACAGCTAATTTATTAGAACAAGCAAATGTGGCAATCCAATCATTTCTCATACTTTGAGGAGGTGAAAATAAGGTACAGAAATGATAAAAAACTGAGACTGGAAGGTTACAGTAGCTGAGGGAAGGGTATTAGGCGGCGTGGTACAGAAATGGACCCCACAGGCCAGACGAGGGGCAGTTCTGGTTCCACCCTGGACAAGGCAAGAAAGAGCAGAAGTACTGTACTCGGCACAGCTGGAAGAGAAGCAGCAACAGCAGCAGACCAGCGGGAGACTCGCTGAGAGGAGGGGAAGGGGGGAAGGAAGAAACTGGGACAGGAGGAGCGGTAGGTGACATAGCAGACCTTCAGTACCTTCATATCCTCTCCTAAAGAGAGAAAATAAAAAAACGATTCTCCTATTTCAGGACGATAGTTACAGAGCAAACAAGTACAGTATTCCCCAGAAAGCTCATCGCTGACAGTCCACCTGCTGACGGAGGTATTGATTAGGGTCAGCGATCACCGCAGGTCTGTTCATCACCTCGCAGACAAAGCCCAGCTTCAATTGTACAGAGAGTAGTTTGATCTCTTCTCTTTTGGGATCACAAGTTGAAGTAAGTGATAGAGGAAGAGGAATGTTTTTATCAAAATAAGCTTTATTTCAAAGCAACCACAACTCACAATTAGTACACGTTCTAAGAAAATATCAAACTGTCATCAAATAAAAACTTTCCGAAAGAGATGATTGTCCATTATCGAGTGGATGATGGGCCTGGATTTGCTCAATTAAAGAGTCCCTCCCAGCCCAACCACTGGCTCTTGTCCATTTCCCTGTCCCGGCTCTGAAACTGCGGAGCAGGAGCTCAGAGCACAGGGATTTCCTCTTTAATCCCTGTACAGTCCCACAGTCCCCTCCAGCGCTCCCTCACTGTGGAGAAGCCTCACCTGGCGACGTCGCTCATCACATCCTCCCTCTGAGCTCCGCCAGGATCCTCTCCTCCAGCTCCCTCGCTCCCCACTCTGTGTCGTCCCGGATGAGAGTGTACCTCGTCTTCCACAGTCCGTGTTCTGTCAGGAGCAGGAGCTGTGTCCCCTTGTCCAGTGTGGTCAGAGCCAGCCCCAGCAGGACGCACTGGTTGCTTAGCACTGTTCTCTCTCCCAGGAGTTGCATGGTGGAGTGGAAGGGGATACCGGACTCTAAATTTGGAGCTGTGAGGAAGAGTGATTCATGATTTTAAAGAACAATATCACAGAACAGACTTGAAGGGAGTCACATGAGTGATGGTGGGAGTGGGTGACCGAACAGAAGAGAGTGTTTCCTGAAGCAGTGCTGTGGGAAGCTGTTCAGTAGGGGAGCAGGAGATTCAGCCTGTCCGGAGCTCAGCACAGCAGGGGCTCTGCACTGCAGGACAGGCAGTTGATCACTTCTTCTCTTCTCAACCTCGTTAGGAGCAAACTAATTACAATCATTTTTACAAAGTTTATTCTGGTCTCACCTCGACATACCAAGAGGCCTTTAGGTAGTTGATACAGACAGTACACAGTAGCATTAACATATTCCAGTAATTATTCCATACATAAACACAAACACTGTAGCTTTGATTATGTGCTGATTTGTTTCCTGCTTCAACACTAAGCTGAGTCAACAGAACGAGAACACAAACCAAACATCACAACCTCACTGATTGGGACACACACAAACTGGAATGGTACAGAACCCTAAACAGACAAGACACGCTGGCTGAGTATCTAACCAGGGTAAAAGAGAAAGCAAAGAGAAACAGACTTTAGGGCAGGATCAATGACCACAGCCTGGACATTGACACTGGAAACAGCCAAACCTGGCTGCCCAGAGAGGACAGGCTGTTCTCCTACTACCAGCAGGGATTATCAGAAACAGAGATGCACTTTCTGCTGCACTGTGAGAGATACTCTGGGATAAGGCAAACATTCTTCACTTAAAATAAATCCCTTCCCAGAATTCCCCACATTTCTCAGAATCAGAACAGGTTTCAATCCTGCTGGAGTAGGGGACTCAATAGAGCTTCAGCCCTGATGAAAAGACAGTGTGCTGTCAAATATTTTATGTGATGTCTCTACATGTCCAGCATCTTGTTTCTATGGCAATGTTGGTTAAGTTAATAATATTCTCTTTGAGTTTCATAAACATGAATGTCATAACAGTGACATAGTGACACATACACACACATAAAGACACTGCAATACAGAGAGAGATAAGACACACTGACACAGGTTGGTAACAGTGACACAGAGAGTCACAGAGACACTAACAAAGAGACAGAAAGACACAGGGACACAGACAGAGACATGGTGACAAAGACATTTGGGGACACAGAGATATGATCTCACACACACAGAGACACTGAGATACAGAGAGAGACACTAACAGAGAGACAGAAAGATATAGTGACACTGACAGAGACACAGTGACAAAGACATTTGGGGACACAGAGATGTGATCTCACACACACAGAGACACTGCGATACAGAGAGAGACACTAAGAGAGACTGAAAAATAGTGACACTGACAGAGACACAGTGACAAAGGCATTTAGGGACACAGAGATATGATCTCACACACAGTGACAAAGGGTCACAGTGACACATACAGAGATACACTGACACAGTGACACTGATAGGGACACCAGGGATACAGGGACACAGAGAGACAGAGTGATACAGGCAGAGACACGGTAAGGAGCTGGAGTGAGAATTAAAGAGACTGTAGAGTGTAAAAACCAAGGGAAGAAATCTGGAGCTTTAGAATATTATGGACTACATGACGAGAACAAATGTGTGAATTGCAGATTTTTGTTTGGGCGTCAGAACAAAGAAATAAGCAATAACCTCGGACAAATGGGGACACCTACAGTTAGTAAAACAATTAAAGATGGAATCCAGGTACTGCTGGTGTTGAAACTAAACTGAGAGTTCATTCTTCTTAAGAAAGCAATAACCTTAATCTTAAATCAATTGAGAGCCAGCAGTTTGTTTATGTTGTATACATCTGTTCCATATGGTATTATTAACTTGAACTAGCCCAGGTGACATCACAATAATACAAAGTATATTAAAATCTCCACTGCACTCATTCTGCATTGAAATATTTAAATATTTCCACTGAAGTCAGTGTCTCTGGTCAAAATCCACAACACAGAGCTGCACTGTTTCATTACAATGAGTTATTAATTCTTTATTGGAGTTGTCCACAGGATAACGTCCTGATACAGATGTTTCCTCAGTCCTGTGACAGAACTGTGCCCCCCATCAACCTCCACACAGACACCAGAAAACAACAAGTTAATAACATCGATACTGAGGCAGAGAGCTGGGAGTGAATCAGCCTGTGTTCATGAGTCAGTGATGTGTTTTATCTCCACTGCTGATAGGAGGCACCAGCACAAGGTCTTTCGATCGATCCCAGGTACCGAAGACAGGATAGATCTTGTCTCCCTGACCGAACTCCATGTCGGTGAACGTGAAGATGTGAGTCCTGGACTCCACATTGTAAAAGGAGACCTTCCTCTCCTCAATATCCACACACACCCCCACTGTCCTGGGCCGGACCTTCAGAAGATCAGAGAAAGATGACAGACTCCAGTAACCCCCCTCAGTGGAAAAGCTGAACCCCCCTTTCCTCTCTGCTGTCTCTTTGCTCACTCCTATTCTCCAGCTGTCATTCACCTCCACCTCCCAGTAGTGTCTCCCTGAGCAGAAGCTTTCCCTGCTCGTGACAAATTCCCAGTAATCAAATCTGTGTGGATTGTGAGGGAGACTCTTCCACTGTCCGTTTCTCACCCTCTTCCCATCCTCAGACAGGGTGAGAGAACAATACGCTGTATCAGGGTCCAGAGTCACGTCCGCTGTGGGAATAAAACAGGAAACATCAGAAGAGTCTCTTAACAATTATACGAAAATTAAAATCAAATTGTACCTGTGAAATACATCTCTCCCTCCCCCCTACCAGAAACAAAAGAAGTTAATTATTAATTACTGAAATTAAATTATGATAATTAATAATAACTATTACATCTGAATAAAAATTAACAATATAAGCAACAAGGTATCTAAAATAAAAATTTAAAAACATCTACAATAATGTTTATTATTTACAGATTCTGTATATAAGAACAAGCTGTACGTACATGTATAAACTGGTTAATGAGCACATTCTGCTTGTAAAGTATATAAAGTATATGCAAAGTGTATAAATACTATATTCTATAGATGCTGTGTAAAGACTGTACAGGTCTCAACATCTAAAACACTGCCCATCTAATCCTTCCCACTACCTGTCTGCATCTTTCTACTTTTCAGCAAGGAATGAACCTTTCTTGTTTTTACATTGGAAGTATATGCAGTGGAGATACAGTACATACAGTCTCTGTATCCTGTACCACTGATTCTGATTAATCTGTTTGTCAAAGGATCAGTGACCCCACTGCTGTTTATCGATCCTTCTCTGTGGTCAAGAATTGAAAAAAGGTATTTTTCTCTTGGACTTCACAAGCTTCAGTTTGGAATAGGAACACCATTTTGATTATTGTGTATCAATTTAAGACTTGCAGGTTTAAACATGCATAAAAGACACTTGATGTCATTTCTGGACTTAGTGCTCCTGTTGTACAGTGATGATTGAGGGAGCCCTCTGCTGGGCAGGATGGAAACTGCAGTCTGGCCCTGAAGCTGACAAGGAAATATCTTCCACCCATATTTCACACTGATTCTGTGTAGAACAGGACCCTGTGTCAATCACTGACAAATTCCACAGGAGAATCAATCAGACACTGTGTATATCACTCCTGTCCTGAGATAAGGATCCCAATATCACAGGTGTAATAATATTGACACTCCAGTGTTACTTACTGACCAGCATTAGTGTGAACACCGGCTGAGCAGAAGAGAAAGACCCCAAAGTTATTACCCCTGTCCAAGAAGAGGAGCCCTAATGTACCAGTAAATACCCCTCCTAAAATAACCATGAGCTGCTAACTCTGACATGGCTGAGCTGTTCTGGGGAAAACAGCCCCCAGAGACGCTGACTTCATGTCATCACAACACTGTCTGTAAGGAGAGATCAGAATTAATCACCCCCCTGTGCCTTGAGAGAAGGACAGCTCACAGCTCAATGCCCTACTGCCCCTTCCTTTCACAGTGCTGGTCTGTGTGACTGAAGATCTTATTTTTGCAAGAAAATGACGACAAATGTATTACACCTGCCCTGGGAAAAGTCCCTCAATTAAAATTAAATATCCAAACTACTATAATAGAATATTTTTCTTAGATGTCCAGAAAGTATCAAACAAAATAAGAAAATAGATAACTAACTGATCTGGAAACACCAAAGCTAAATTTACTCCCCCTGTCCTGTGAAGACACCTCAAAATCTCAGGTAAGTACCCCAACATTCACTGAAATGACTAATCTATTCTGAGTCAAAGACACCAGTGGGTCTGTCCTTGAACCCAGATCACTGCAGCCAGCCTCAGTAATGAACACAGCTCTCAGATTTATTCCCCAGCCCAGGAAAGAGACTCCTTACTGACAGATAAACACCCCAACACTCTCCTCTTCCCTTGAAGAATAGGACACAAGACTCTGGAACAGAACCAGTCCACTGAGTTTCTTAATGCCTGGATCTGACAGTTGTCAGGACACACAAATATCCCCCCAGTGAGGGGAAGAGCCCCTCATTCCCAGATAAATACCCCCTAAGTGAAGGGGTAAAGGCTCCTGCCCCAGACCCCTATGTAAGCACCCCTTCCAGCACACAGGTGTGACCATGCAAGCATATGAACCACAGATCACAGCTCTTCATAATCCTCGTCATTAAATCAAGCAGACAAACCCCTCTGGGCTCCAAGATATCCCAGTGGTTCCTCTTCAGAGAGGCACAGTCCTCTGTTCAGACCTTCTTCCCACAACAGAGATTTCAGTAGTAGTCACTATTATTCCTTCTCTGCTCTTCAGAATAACCTCCATCTTCAGTCACTCTCAGTATATCCAGACTGGAGATCTCCTCTCTTCTCCATTACAATAATCACAAACGTCTCAATTCTCTACACACAGACCTGCTGCACATCAATCAGCACTGATCACCTTCCATAATGAGACGCTGGAGTCTTATGAGTGACTCTTAAACCACACAGAGTCTGCCTGAACTGGTCCTCACAGACCAGTACGATTCAGCACTCTCTGGAATTCCTGCTACACTGGAACCAGCCAGGTCTGCAGTCTTATTGCTTGGATATATTTCCACAGAGCACTATTCCAGTGAACATTTAAAAAACTAGGCTATAAGCATAGGAAAAGGGGAAAAGACTGTGTGAGGAATTAAAAAAACAACTCCTCTGCTGTCGATAATCCTGAGTTAATGTTCGGCCTGTTAGAAACAAGGCTGATGAGTTACAAGCTGTTGATGACTATGTGCACAGCTACAGGAGCGCTGTAGGTCTGCTGGCCTTTACAGAATCATGTGACACAGACTCAGGGCTGGACTCGGACCTGATCACTGATGGGTCTGGCTGGACTGAGACAGAACACTTACAAGTGAAACAGCAGGAGGTGATGTTTGTATATTACAGCCTTCTGCCCTCCTCTCGGAGGTAAATAATTATAAATAATAAAGGACAGTTTGTGAAGCTGCAAACCTGCCTTCTGCCTGTTCTCTGTCCTCTCGCTGAACCATGTTTGGGCCGATTCGCCACAATATCAACACAAGATGGTGCAGCAACGTCACTGTGTGAGAGAGGCTCTGTTTGCCTGGTACTGAGGTGCCGTCAGTGCCAGTAAGACCTTATCTACCCAGAGGACTCCCGCAGATATTCAAAACCTTTGTGTACATTCTTCCAAAAGCAAATGAAACAAACACAGTTACAGTGTTAGTAATGTCACTTTCTGCAGGCTCTATCGCCTGATGCATTTAACTTGACTCTGGGTGATTTAAACCTCTACAACCTCAGAATGTCTCTGAACAATCTCTCTCCACATGTATGAACAGAACTCTGGATCTGTGCTTCAGCTCAATCAGGGAGGCATAGAGGGTGACTGTGAAACCTCCGCTTGGCTCATCCAAACACAACCCTGTGCTCTTGATGCCAGCCTGCAGGACAGCACTGCACAGGGAGAGAGCAGGAGCAGTACATGTCAGTCACGGTCTGGTCAGAAACAGCACACAGTGCCTGCAGGGTCGTTTGTGATTGCAAGGACTGGCCTGTCTTTTCAGAATCTTGTAACAATTTTCAGTCAAACCCACAGACATGGCTTGTAGTTATATATCTTTCTGCAA
This sequence comes from Lepisosteus platostomus, assembly GCF_059453375.1. NCBI lineage: Eukaryota > Metazoa > Chordata > Actinopteri > Semionotiformes > Lepisosteidae > Lepisosteus > Lepisosteus platostomus. Next base: position 16,066,241 of record NC_142616.1, on the reverse strand, counting down.
AGAAACAGATATTCCTATAAAACACTTTAAAGTTTATTCATATAATATGCCTTGTGTAACAGACTGATGAGCCTGTTAAGAGGCAAATCAGAACTGAAGTTGGAGCAGAAATTAAAAGGGCAAAAATAAAGTACAAGAGAAAAAATCGAAGGCGCACCCAGTTGTAATATTCTGAGACCTGAATGGAGAGGAATACAAACTATGGTGGGGCTGCAGAAGAAAAGCAGTTTATCCAAAATCACAGTGAATACTGATGGTTTTAACAATATGAGTGGCGAATTAGGTAGTTTTACTTTAGATTTACTTTAGCACAACTTCAGTGGAGAAATCGGGGAACTTAAAGAGAAGCTCACTGCTTCCAGAAAGATTGTATTGGATACAGAGTGCGTTTCAAGCATTTTCAAGAAAACAAAAGTCAGGGAAGGACTTGGAGCTGAGAACATCAGGGGCAGGTACTGAGGTCATGAGCTGAGCAGCTCAGTACTGCGTTCCATTAGATTTTATCACATAGCTCTGCATCAGCAGAAAGTACCCAGGATTTGGAAACAGGCAACAATCATACCTGTTGCAAAACACAAACCCCCCAAGACATTAAACGATTTCAGACCAGCTATGAAGTCATTTGAGAAAATTGTTAAAATTCATGTATTCCACCAGACAGAGCACCAACTGGAGCCCATGCAGTTTGCCTACAGGACTGAAAGGGGAGTCAAAGAGTCTGCCCTCACATCACTGAATCTCTTACATTCACATCTAGAAGGTCTCAAGACACACAGCAGCCTTTTATTAATAGATTTCTCATCAGCCTTTATCACCATTCAACCACACTTGGTCGTGGACCGATTACGCTCAAATTCTAATCTACACTTTACTATTGTCAGTTGAATCGTAGGTGTTTTGACCAACAGATCACAAAGAGTCACAGAGTGAGGGTGGACAGTCTTATATCAGAGCAGCTTTGTTCTTCCACTGGGCTGTGTGCTGTCCCTATACTGTACATTCTGTACACAGACAGCTGTAGAAGCCCTTTACACTTCATGAAGTTCCGAGTTAAGTTACTGCACAGCACGTTAGCTGGTGACTCTGTCACTGTCAGTCTCCTACAAGACAGACACTGATCATGGGCCTGTAGGGGATTATTTTGCTGAATGGTGTAAGAACTCCTTCCTTCAGCTGAATGTGTCAAAAAACCAAAGACATGGTCATTGATTATAGAAAACGACCACCAGCTGCTAATCCCACAGTCTTTGAGGAGCAAGAAATTGAAACTGTCAACAGTTACAAATATATTAGCACAACTGTTGATTACAAGCTTTATTTGAGGAAAACATGGATGCCATATGTAAGAAGATTGTTACATATGAACAACAGCGATCGTTCTTCCTCTGCTCTTTTACCACAGTATGTGTACTACAACCATGACTTTATCCTGTAGAGCTTTCATTGAACCCGTCCTAACATTCACTGCAGGAGCCTGGTGTGGTAACCTGAGCCCACAATAGAAACAGACTGAGCAGGATTGTGAAGGCAGCCAGCAAAGTCATCAGAGCTCCAGCTGCAGCTGTCAGACAGACAGTATGATCACAGACAGTATAATCAATCACAGACAGTTTGATCACAGACAGTATAATCAATCACAGACAGTATGATCACAGACTCTCATGACCACCCCTTGCACTGTGAACCTGAGCTCCTTCTGTCTGGGTGTCGATTAAGACCCAGATTCAAGTGCAATGGAGCTACGTTATGCTTTATTCCCATGGCTATAAACCTGCTTATTCTGAACAATTGTATATTTCACCTTTTTATATATTTTTTCTATTTATATATTTTTATTTAATTTTTTTCTCGTCATACATGTATGTCTCTTATTTGTCAATGGATTAATTTTGTGTTAAATCTGTTGTGTTAAATGTGTTGCGTTATGTCTTTAACTGCCTGCAAAGACAATTTCCCATCTGGGACAATAAAGGGAAGTAAGTAACTTACGTTATTGTATATACATGTATCACTTATTTTACAACCACAAATATGAATTCCTTGAGAATAAAGCATAAATAACATTTTTACCATTGCTGTATGCCTACATACCCTTGGATGGCACTGTAGAAGGTAATTACTTTTTTTGGAGGAAAAAAGGAAAAAATAATTTTCCAAAAACCTGCATTGTATTATTTGTATTATTGTTGGGTTTTTTTTCTTTAAAAAAGGATCACTGCCACACTACTTTAATGATCAAGCTAGAAATCTGGTCTGCTTGCATATAGTATATATTTTATTCTCCTTTTAAGGGTTGAAAATATAAAATGTGGCTGAGTGTGCACTGTTAAAAACAATTACTGTAGCTGGTTGGAAGACATGTAGCACAGCCACCCCTATAAAGGATTTTACAGAATACTAACCTGTGATACAGACACTGCTGTTTATGTTGTGTTTTATTTTTGTTCTTAAAAAGAGACAGACTTACCTGCAGCACTGCACAGCCATTTATATACTGGAATAAAGAGATATAGACACTGTTAATCACAGACACACACTGGAACACAGAGATACAGACACTGTTAGTCACAGGCACACACTGAACACAGAGATACAGACACTATTAATCACAGACACACACTGAACACAGGGATACAGACACTGTTAGTCACAGACACACACTGAACACAGAGATACAGACACTGTTAGTCACAGACACACACTGGAACACAGAGATACAGACACTGTTAGTCACAGACACACACTGGAACACAGAGATACAGACACTGTTAGTCACAGGCACATACTGAACACAGAGATACAGACACTATTAATCACAGACACACACTGGAACACAGAGATCCAGACACTGTTAGTCACAGACACACTGAACACAGAGATACAGACACTGTTAGTCACAGACACACTGAATACAGTGATACAAACACTGTAAGTCACAGACACACACTGGAACACAGAAATACAGACACTATAAATCACAGATGCACACAGATCCAAAACAGTGATTAACAGACAAGGTAGTCATGAATTACCAAATTAATCTGGGGACATCATTTCACATTTTCCCAAATCTGTGTTTTTTTAAATTGTGACTTTATTAAGAAGACATTTAATACTTGGAAAATGCTTAAATATACCGAGACAATAAATAGAAAACATTCTATTGGTTTAAATACGTTGTGTAGTTTCACAGCCTGCAAACAGTTTAAATAACCAATGGCCACCTGGCTCCCCAGCGCCCTCTGGTGTTCAGAAGGAGAGCTGGTCTCCCCTTCCCACTGCACTACTGTTTAAACATTTACCCCCAGATCTGTGAAATGACTGGATCGTAATTGCTGTTGTAAACCTGTTGAGCTGTTGAGATGAATAATTGTTTTATTACATCAGGCTCCTGAATTTCAACAGAAGAGATGAATATGTTATGTTGTTTGTGAAAGAGCAGAAGAACACCACTTGGCCACTATGGCCAGTGACATTCCTTCCAACGTTATATCCCTGTTCCTGTTGAGTAATTCATGTCATTGTCTAAAGAGAAATGTTCACTTACCAAGTCGTTTCTCTTCCCCTGTAAAGAAACACAAGTAGTGGAGTCAGTAACGCCGATACAGACTCCTGCACTGACATTGGCTCTCAAAGAGTCACACTAATGTAACATCATTCAGATTCCCTCAGTGTGTCTCCTCTGTAAGAAACAGTGGAATCAGTGATACAGACTGCTGTGATATAGACCCCTATACCGACACTGGCTTTAGAAGAGTCATACTAATATAATCCAGATTCCCTCAGTGTGTCTTCTCTGTAAGAAACTGACACTCAGTAACACTGATACAGGTGAAATATGTGCTCAGATCCAGTGAAGTATGATGACAGGGGAGAATGCTGTATTTTCTGTGGTCCTCAATCCCTGTGTTGTTCCCACTGTTTTCACTAGTAAGCTCTCTGGGCCGAGAGAGAAGTGTTTATTTTATAAAGGTTTCTCAGTGACAATGTTCATCACAGTTTGGAATGCAGTTTTAAACAGAGTCAGGAAAAAATTATTGTGAGGTTATGAGAAATGTAAATATCTTGTATTTGTTCATCACTGTGCTGGGTTGTTGATTTGAACAGAAGCATGACAACATTCTTGTAAAAACTGAGAAAAGCTTTGATTGGTTGAAGAAGTATGGAAGGGACACTGTCTGGTGATTAAGAGCTCAATGACGTGCTTGGACTGTATAAATCACAGCTCCCTCCCCTGGTCTTGGTCAGCACTGACTGTGTCCCTTCCTCTACTGTTTGATAAGGTGGTGACTTTCCCACATGAAGCTAAAAACACTGAGCGAGTTACTGTACTGACTGTACTGTAAAGATCCTGTACTGACTGCAGTCTGGAGAGGTGTGCTCAGTAGAGTGTGTGACCCTGATATATCAACCAGCAGCTGTATCAGGTTGTGAGAGAAGATCCTGTACTGACTGCAGTCTAGAGAGCTCGGCCAAAGCAACTTAGATATCATGTGACAATTTGTAAGGGAATTTGAACACACTCTGCTTACGTCACCATAAGACTTAACCCACACTTCTCCAGGGGGTGAGAATCAGGAAGGAGCTCAGCAGGAAGTTCCTGGGTGTGTTGAGCTGCAGTGAATTTCCATCTCAGAGGAGAGGATAAGAGTTTCAATGTTTTCAGTGTTTCACTGATGCGCGTGGAAGAACTCCTGAGGGATTTCAGACAGACTTTCTGCCACTGTATAAAAGCTCACAGTGAGACTCATCTGAAGAGATAGATACTGGAGGAGCTGATTCTGTATCTGCAAATAGCTGTTGATGTACGATACTGGATCTGACTGATAGAAACACATCCCGCAGTGTTCTTGACATAGTGTCTGTACACTGACCCCTGTTCTCAAGAGCAGGGTGTCCTGTGCTGATTGTGAACTGCCATACAGTGGTGTTTAAACCCCTCCTCACACAGACATTCAGACACACATCTCTAATGAGCACATACTGTCCATTCTCCTCCACTGGATCACCAGAATTGCTGACGCTGCTACAGTCACAGCTGCTGTTACACAGAGAGCCACCATCCATCCAGAGGGTCCAGGGAAAAAGTCTCCTGGAAAACAGCACAGGAACACAGGAATATGATCCCACAGGAACTGAGATACAACCAATCTCCTAGTAGCCTGGTTCCCATAGAGTATATCCAGAACCTGGACAATGTTCCTGGTCAGAGATTTGAAAGTGATTCGTAAATTGCTATGGTAAAAGTATATCTATATTTATCTTTATAATCTAAATAATAAAATATCTCCCACTGGTCAGGTATATTGAAGAAGGTCATGTGTCAGTTAATACAGTTAATGATGTGGATGTGAGTCAAGATGACTCCCTGTTATTTGAGAAAAGCTGCAGAATGAGGCACAGCAGGTCTGAGAGAGTCAGGGTGAGTGGGAGTCCCTGTGAAGGACAGGAGCTGTCAGGACAGGCTCTGTGAGGAATGAACCACTCCTCTGGGCTCATAAAGGGGTTTCAGTCTGTGTCTGGGCTCCAGGTATAAGGAGAGGAGGGAGTGAGAGAGTGAGCGTGAGAGTGAGAGCTGGGAAAGACTAAAGACGACACAGAATGGGAGGCACTGAGGGGCTTCACAGGTTCTGGACAGGTGGACTGTGTGGGAGTTTCAGATGAGAGAAGACAGTTTTGGCAGCACAGACTGAGTCTAAAGTACTGCCTGTACCTTAAGATCTCCACATAGATATGAGGACTGAGAAAGCTACTTCTGTATCAGGGACACACCAGAAAGACATATTGGGACCAAACAGGATCAGTCTGGAGAGTGAAGAGTCAGAATGAGGAAGAGTTTTAGAGTGGCAGAGAAGTGCAGGTCAGAGAAGAGTCTAGCTGAAGAGAGACAATGAGGAAGAGGAAGAGAGGATTGGGTGACATGGAGTGAGTCAGAGTGAATATGACTCTCCAGTGCCAGGCAGTGAAGAGTTAGTGAGAAGAGTGACTGTGAAGAGCAACAGGAGAACTGGACATGAGAGATAAGACCAGGGAGGACCTGCAGACAGGAGGTGTCTGTTCACAGCGGAAGAACGTGGCTCTGTATTCGAGTGCAGACAGGCCCTGAAGACACTGAAAGTCAAGGTGTTGCTGCAGTGTGGGGTGAAAGTGGAGATGTGGGAAGGAAGGGCTGTGGTTGTCACTCTCAGACTGAACCAATCGCTGTCAAGTCATTATGTCAGACAGCTGAGAAGATGGGCTGGAAGGAACAGAGATAATTCCTCCTTTGACAGAACAAGAGACTGTTGCTGCCCTGGTAATGACTATAAAGGGACTGAATATAGGTTTAAGAAAGGGACTTCTTTTATAATTGTGTAAAAACTAATTTCCTTTTTGAGATACCTATCATGCTAAGGGAGTCCATAATCAATATCAGACCATGATCTGGGGAGACCAGGAGTCACAACACCTCATCAATATTGATGGGTGTCTAAGTGTGGAGATCAGGACAGGACTGTCCAATCCTAATGAACTCAACAAGCAAACAACCCTGAAAACATCACATTCTCATTCAATACAGTACTTACTGGGTATGTGGAGCTGAGATTCCCCGTCTGCCTTGGACTGTGTGCTTCTGACCAGACAGGAGAAGATGTTGGACTCCTGCTGGACTGGGATGTAGCTGTTGACACTGAGGAGCCCCTGACTGTCCTTCCCCACTGTGCTGCTGGACAGTGAGGTCACATCATGTCCATCCCTGTCTGTCCAGATCACTGCAGGTGCAGGGAACCAGCCCTCAGATCTGCACAGCAGCTGGGTCTGACCTCCTCCAGGGGAGTGGAGAGACACTGAAACATCTGCCAATAAAGAAAACATCCTAATTGCCAGAACCTCAGAATTGTTTCTGAGAAGTGACAGTGTCTGAAGTCTTGTCACTGATGAGCATCAAGGAGAGACACACTTCTCCTCCAATCACTGCAGACTCTTCTGTTAGTCACTATAGAGCTCACAGTGCAGTGTGTTCAATCCCTTAATTGAACAATTGACTGTGTGGATTCCAAGAAAAGCTCACTGAACTACAGAAGTCCTGCAATCCGTCCATCTACAGCTCACAGTCTCAGTGTTAAGCACATCTCCCTGAATCTGGCAGCTGATAACTGATCAATGTGGACCTGTTGGCTACTAAATGACATTTCATTGGCTCATAATAAACATCCTTCTGTAACTTTGCCACCTTTGGTAATGGCTAAAAAATAACTGTATTGTATTATTTATAGGATGCATATAATTTAAAACAATATAATAACAAAAGAACACTCACCTCTAACAGCCAGGGAAATTAGAGTGTCTTCATAATGATCCACAGACTCCACTAAACACTTGTACTGTCCATGATCTGAGAGACGCACGTCCGTGAGCTTTAGAGACACGTTGCCTCTGGGGAGCTCCTGCAGGAACAGTTCAGCTCTGTCCCTGTAGGCTGGGTTCTGTATCTTAGTGTTATAATTGAGGTTTTGATACAAACGCACGGGGGAATTATAATCCCCTCGAAACCACCTGATCTCCAGGTCCACAGCACTGATGCTGGGTGAGAGGTAACAGGGCAGGACAGCATCTTCACCAGGGGACACAACAACAGGAGCAGCTGGACCATGAACCTGGAAACTCTCTGAAAGAAAGAGCACACAGCTGTCATGAGTCTTCAGCCGCCACACAGACAAACTGTACCCTCTTCTAGAGGAATGATCACACTGAAACAGATCACACACAGGGGTGTAGTCACTGATCATGGTGCTGGAGCCCTGACCACTGTTATCTCACATGACACCACCATGAGGGCAAAGGTCACAGATCCTTACTTTAATTTCTGCCCGTCTAGTTTAATTAGACTGTATTTAAGATTATTTTCTATTGGTACTGGACTACTTTAACCAAGGCAAACTTAATCTATGCAGGATAATATTGTAAGGTTAGACAAACCAGAACACATATTTAAAGGGAAAAGCTTCAGTTTGGCTTTCAATAAAATAAATAGTAAAGTAAACATATACACGTCTTTTAGGCATTACAGAATAGCTGCCCCATAACCCTTATTTTACCCATGATGTTTTAGCTGGAAGACTGATCCACAATCACCTGGTTCAGATTGTGTTTTATACAGCACTGTGAAACTACAACACAAAGGAGAGATCTTACAGCCACTGGTGTGTGTATGTTGTGTTATTGTGTCAGTGACATTCCAGAGGTTTAACTGTACACAGTGACTGTTTAGCTGTGACACAGGGAAAGAAAAATCACATTAATCCAGGTGAAACGCCGCTGGTCACTGGAAATGGGCGATAAAGAAGGTGAAACCAAAATCACCTCTGTCTCGTCTGTGAGAATGCAGCTGATGCTCGTGAGCTCGCAGGTGTATCAGCAGCTCACTGGAGTATTTGGGTGTTCGAGTCAGAACCACGCTAACAGCAATACAGCTGAAGCACAGCTCTTTCCTTATCAAAACAAGACATTGAGACCAGGTATTTACGCTCCGAACAAGATCTTTACCGAGCAACCCCCTGTGTTTCATAGACACAGTGAAAATAACACCCCATTAGGTCACAATGCTTTATAAATATTTGGATTTTTCTAGTGATATAGAACACACTAATCATGTCACAAAGTAAATTGTTTGAAAAGATATTTAGATCTCTCCATCCATTTCTAAACTCGTGAGTTACCATAAGTTACTGTTCCTGTTCAGTGTGGAAAAGTCACCAGACTGAAGGTCTAATAAAATTCAGGAATTTCTGCTCATTGTACCTGATTTTGACACAGACGACTGGAGGAGAAGCAGAAGAGTCACACAGAGACACTCTGATTGGTCAGACTTCATTTCTGAAATAAGAAACCGCACTGATAAGTCAGACACCATAAACCTTAACAAAAAAATACAATTTGAATGGATACATTACCCTTGAACCAAAAAGATTTTTCTTTTGACAAATTTTTAATTTGACAGAAACAGACACTCAAAGTGAAAGATCCAGCTGTTGTACCACAGTGAGGTGTTTCTCTCAGCTTCAGTCCTGACTGACTGATCACTCACACACTGCTGTATCTGACTGACCTCACTGTCACTCCAGCACACAGCAGCTTCAGTCCTGACTGACTGATCACTCACACACTGCTGTATCTGACTGATCTCACTGTCACTCCAGCACACAGCAGCTTCAGTCCTGACTGACTGATCACTCACACACTGCTGTATCTGACTGATCTCACTGTCACTCCAGCACACAGCAGCTTCAGTCCTGACTGATCACTCACACACTGCTGTATCTGACTGATCTCACTGTCACTCCAGCACACAGCAGCTTCAGTCCTGACTGATCACTCACACACTGCTGTATCTGACTGATCTCACTGTCACTCCAGCACACAGCAGCTTCAGTCCTGACTGATCACTCACACACTGCTGTATCTGACTGATCTCACTGTCACTCCAGCACACAGCAGCTTCAGTCCTGACTGACTGATCACTCACACACTGCTGTATCTGACTGATCTCACTGTCACTCCAGCACACAGCAGCTTCAGTCCTGACTGATCACTCACACACTGCTGTATCTGACTGATCTCACTGTCACTCCAGCACACAGCAGCTTCAGTCCTGACTGACTGATCACTCACACACTGCTGTATCTGACTGATCTCACTGTCACTCCAGCACACAGCAGCTTCAGTCCTGACTGATCACTCACACACTGCTGTATCTGACTGATCTCACTGTCACTCCAGCACACAGCAGCTTCAGTCCTGACTGACTGATCACTCACACACTGCTGTATCTGACTGACCTCACTGTCACTCCAGCACACAGCAGCTTCAGTCCTGACTGATCACTCACACACTGCTGTATCTGACTGATCTCACTGTCACTCCAGCACACAGCAGCTTCAGTCCTGACTGACTGATCACTCACACACTGCTGTATCTGACTGATCTCACTGTCACTCCAGCACACAGCAGCTTCAGTCCTGACTGACTGATCACTCACACACTGCTGTATCTGACTGATCTCACTGTCACTCCAGCACACAGCAGCTTCAGTCCTGACTGACTGATCACTCACACACTGCTGTATCTGACTGATCTCACTGTCACTCCAGCACACAGCAGCTTCAGTCCTGACTGATCACTCACACACTGCTGTATCTGACTGATCTCACTGTCACTCCAGCACACAGCAGCTTCAGTCCTGACTGATCACTCACACACTGCTGTATCTGACTGATCTCACTGTCACTCCAGCACACAGCAGCTTCAGTCCTGACTGATCACTCACACACTGCTGTATCTGACTGATCTCACTGTCACTCCAGCACACAGCAGCTTCAGTCCTGACTGATCACTCACACACTGCTGTATCTGACTGATCTCACTGTCACTCCAGCACACAGCAGCTTCAGTCCTGACTGACTGATCACTCACACACTGCTGTATCTGACTGATCTCACTGTCACTCCAGCACACAGCAGCTTCAGTCCTGACTGATCACTCACACACTGCTGTATCTGACTGATCTCACTGTCACTCCAGCACACAGCAGCTTCAGTCCTGACTGACTGATCACTCACACACTGCTGTATCTGACTGACCTCACTGTCACTCCAGCACACAGCAGCTTCAGTCCTGACTGATCACTCACACACTGCTGTATCTGACTGATCTCACTGTCACTCCAGCACACAGCAGCTTCAGTCCTGACTGACTGATCACTCACACACTGCTGTATCTGACTGATCTCACTGTCACTCCTATTCCAGTGAACAGCAGATAAAATCAGTTACAGCTTTTACATTTTTCCAGGACTACAAAGAACTGAACATCACTATACATAACACAGAATTTAAACAACGTGATCACCAAGTGAACTTTCAGATTTAACACGTGCTGTAGCTGCATACTAGGTTGTGGAACATTGTGTTTCTTTTCTTCTCTTTCTAGCAGGGAATAAACCTTTACTGTTTCCTTTGCAGGAGTTTAGTCTACGTCTACGGCTCACCAGACAAGACACACTTGCCCCCCCCCAGATCACTCTTGCAGACAGTAAGACGGTATATATCCGCCCTTCAGACTAATCAAACATTAGCATCAATCGTGCTAAAGTACAGTACAGCAGGACAATAACATAGCATTCTCACACTCACCTTTTTATACTAACAGGATACCCACTGTGTTAATTACAGTCAGGAAAACGTTTTATCCTTTCAGTGCTGCGAGTAGCTGTTCATTGAAAAAGAGACGCCATTAATCTACAGGAAACACAACGAGAAACACAAACCTGAAGACGGAGCCATGGAATTTACTGTATGCCTGCTTCCAGCTCTCAAACATTACAAATAAGAGAGACCTGATTACAGACACCCTCAGATATAATATACAATACAATACACAAAACAATAATACAGATACAATAAAACGTCATCTGTAGTGTGAATAATTGTGCTGTTTTAACTGTTACAGAACAGCACCGAGGCCTGCAGGACACTTTACTGTTAACTGGACTAAAATGACAGGATACTTACAAACTGGATTACCAGGTCTGAGGACCACTCTCTGTTATTCTGGATTGTCTGACAAATCATGAATTGTGCGTTTGAAATCTGTTTAAAACTATATTTCAGAAACGATCAGCTTCAACTCTGACTTCCTGTTTATCACAGTAAAAGTCTATTTTCACTTTCACTTACTGCCATCACACAGAGAGGCAGGAAGGGATTGTGGGAAACTGGGCTGGGGCTGCAGGGTGTCGGGATCATGTGACTCGGGAACGGCTCAGTGCTCAGGGACCCCCGATCACAAGAGGAGTCCACAATAAGAAAAACACAGGACAAGAGTGGTGTGCAGGGGAGGATACCATGGAGGAAACCAAAAACTCTCCAGCAAAGAAACACTGCCACCCATCTCAGGTTTGCCAAAGTCCACCCGGGTGCTCTACCACACTACTGGAACAATGTTCTGTGGACAGATGAGATTAAAGTCAGGTCAAGCAGCATGAAAACAATCTTAAACACAGAAGGCAATCTACAACATGATGTCTTAAACAGAGGAAGTTTTGCATTTTGGAACGGCCAAGTCTGACCTTAACCCAATTGAAATGCTGTGGCATGACCTGAAGCAAGTCATTCACGCAAAATATCCCAAAAATATAAACAAATTGAAACAGTCCTATAAAGGGGAATGGGACACAATGTCTCTCAAACAGAGGTGCTGATCTTAGTCACGTGTGAGCTTTTTAATTTCAGAATCAAACAGAGCTTCTGTCTAAATTATGAAAATGTAACTAAAATATTTTAACAGACCCGCATTCAGTATTTTGCTTAATTCCAGATATCTCAGGGGGTCTGTTAAAAGGCTGTTACTTGGACTCTGCCAAGCACAGAGTGTTACAATGGAATAAATGTGTGAATCTCAGTCACTGTTGGTGGTGAAGGCCACCTCTGAACTTTATCTGTGTCTTAAGGCATTGTGACATTTCTATCAAACTGCTGAGATGATCATCAAAGGTGTTAGTGAACGCAATGGTAAGGAACACTATGGATAGCAGAAAAAACACTTCGGTACAGCATGGAACGGACACATCTTGGAAAGTAGGGCTGAGCAAATGAATGTTCTACAGATGAAATACTACAAGCAACAGCAAGTCCACAATCCAACATGCAGTGTGGTAACGTGCATACTGTATGTGTAGGATTATATCTCATCTTTCCACGTGGTAGGCAAGCAGACGTGGTTCTGAGCGAATAGTTGCTGCAAGTGTCTGAAAAGAGCAAGAGAGCAAGTGGCCCTGCCCCGTGTGAGGATCGAACTCACGACCTTCAGATTATGAGACTGACGCACTACCTACTACGCCAACGAGGCCAGCTGCAGCGTTCAGGCCGGAAAGTTTGCCTCACAGGGATTTCAGACGCCTGTTCCCTAATCTTGTGACGCCCTCTGCTGGGTGTTGCATTTGCCTTTTGATCTCACCCGAGACTTTTAGGCTTTGTTTCTGTCGCGAGTCTGTCTTTCACAGCTTACCTAGCACAAGTCTCTCTGGCTGAAATGGCCTCTCTGCTTCAGCGTCGTGCCCTCACTCAGCCATTAAAAACATCACTCGGACCTCTGACATGCTGCCATGAAGTGTCAAGAGAGAGTGGCGGAGACGCACTTAAGCCAGAGAGAAGATGAAAAGGGGGCGTGGCTGCAAAACGCTTCACACTCTCCTCGCAAGGCGTGATCAGGGGTTAAAGGACACCTTTCGGCACACCGAGCGCTCAGCGTACACCTGGAGGATGCGGGCATCGATCCCGCTACCTCTCGCATGCAAAGCGAGCGCTCTACCATGTGAGCTAATCCCCCTCGCTGTCCCTTCCTCCTCGGCGTCGCCTTGTGCCGCTTGTTCCCCTCTTACCGGGCGCCGTCCACTGCCCTTCGCCTGCAAGGCAGTCGGCTTTCTTGACTTATTGATGAAGGTCTGACGGGACGAGCGAATGACGCCCCCCCCCCGTCCTCCAGCTCGCTGACAACACAGAAGCGGAAGAGTCTCTGTGGCTCGTTGGTCTAGGCGTATGATTCTCGCTTTGGGTGCGAGAGGTCCCGGGTTCAAATCCCGGACGAGCCCTTTTCCTCCTCTTCCACACTCCTGGGACCTGATATCCACATCACCTCGCAGCGTCTGCTTTCGGCAAACGATGGAAGGTGACTGATCACTGAAGGAGCCTGGTCAATCCTCATCACGTGGCACAATGACAGCGTGCAGTCAGCTGTCCAAGGCGGCAACCTCGTTGCTCGTTCAAAAGAACCCGTCCTGAAAACTCCTCACCGCTATGTGGTAAACGAGCACCGCGATCGCTTGTTGTCATGTGCCATTACTTGAGAAATGCAGAAGCAAAAACCGCCCTCTCTCAGCCACCGAAACGTGTGCGGGGCTCGCCTTGCGCTCTCTGAGCCTCGCATATTTGCGGAGCTGTCTGCTCTTCTTTCTGTTTAAGTACTCAAAATACTTCACCGTCCTGCAGAGCGTGATGTGCTCGCTGACAGCTTTCAATATTTGAAGGAAAACTACGATCTTGATGGCTCGACTGTGAATGTTAAGCAATCGTTGATCAAACGCACGTCTTCTAAGGATTCGTGAGAGTATTCTCAGCATTGTTTTCACTCGGATATACTTTTCATTTGCTAAGCTGCCAAATCGGACGAGAAAATGCTGGAGACGCACTCGGTGCAGACTGAGGTGGGGAAGGAGGCGTGGCCCTTCAATGCTTGACAGCTGAAGGACGTTGAGCGGAGGAGAACCTATCAGAAGTCGCAGAGGCTAAAGGAGAGCACCTGGCTCCCAGAGCTCCAGACTCACACCTGGAGGATGCGGGCATCGATCCCGCTACCTCTCGCATGCTAAGCGAGCGCTCTACCATTTGAGCTAATCCCCCTCGCTTCAGGCTTCTCGGCATCATGCTAAGGGAGCGCTCTGCCATTTGTGTTCACACCTGAAGAAGGCTCCACGGCCGAAACGTTGTGTTTTCTTTCTTCTCTTTTCAGCATTGAATAAACCTATTCCTTGTATTTTTACAGCTTGCTGTCTGAGGAAGGCTTTAAGTATCACTAAGGATACCAGTCACCCTGGTTTCTCAGTTTTCTCGGCCCTTCCCTCTGGTACACATTATAGGAGCATAAAGGCACAAACTTCCAGATTCCCAGACTGTTTTTTTTCCCTCAAACTGTCAGATTACTGAACTCTACCCCTACCACTGGCTCACACTGCTGTTTTTTTTTCTTCTCACACTGCTTGTCTGACTTGCTTTTTTCAAGTTGTCTGTTATTTAACTTGTTGCTGCTGAACGAGACAAACTGAACTGAAGGGTGCTCACCAGCTCTGAGAGGTGTTGTGACACTCTCAGGCTGCGGTTTTAAAGCTGTGATCTAGGGTGTTAAGTAGCTGCACCAGCTGTCTCAGCCCTGAAGCCTGTAACCTGGAACTGCGCAGGTCTCCCATCTCCTGCATAGAGGTCACCGTTCCTTCCTTAAAGTTACAGCCACACTTGTCTGGTCTGGAATATCAGTGGAGTTGGGCTCCTATAGCATTTTGTAATGCATGGCAGCTAAGCCATAACTATTCAAATAGAAAAGCACACAATTTATTTTAGGAAAAATACAACCCCCCCAACCCACTTTAACTGAAGGGCAGCCTATTGAAATTGTCGATGACTACAAGTACTTGGGACTGGTCATTGACAAAAACCTGAAATGGGACAAATGTTGTGGCACTTTCTATAAAAAAGGCCAACAGAGACTTTTCTTTCTTAGGAAACTCAGCTACTTTAAGGTAGCAAAGGCACAAGCAAAGGTTTATTCCATGCTGAAAAGAGAAGACAGAAAACACAACGTTTCGGCTGTGGAGCCTTCTTCAGGTCAGTCTCGGGCTGACCTTCTTCACACCTGAGGAGGCTCCTCGGCCGAAACGTTGTGTTTTCTGTCTTCTCTTTTCAGCATGGAATAAACCTTTACTTGTCCCTTTGCAGCCTCCGCATGCTGACGCAGCTCCCCACCTGAACTACTTCAAGGTAGATGAAACTATTCTGACACTTTTCTACAAATCATTCATTGAAAGTGTCTTAACATACTGCTTCACTTCCTGGTTTGGCAACAAAAGTACCGGGAATTGTAACAGGCTGGATAAATTAGTGAATATAAGCGTCAGAATAAAAAATAAAATAAACTTCGGTATCCTTTACAAACAGAGGGTGACTAAGAAAGCCAAAAGCATCAGGGAGTGTGTGTCTCACCCCCTCCATCGCAAATTCACACATCTCCCGTCTGGGAGACGCCTCTGTGCCCCCAGGTGTAAAACCACCAGACTCAGAAATCTTTCATCCCCACTGCAATCACACTCTTAAACAACGCAAAGTCACTACCTTGTCTCTTGTCTCCTATCTCCTGTAACACTGATGTATCGACATTGATACTGATGTGTGTTTGTCACTGTGTTGTGTTGGACTGTCCCCCCCGTGGACAATAATACTACATGATTCAGGGTAATGGATTGTGGAGTTGATGCCCAAGGCCTGATTGTGAAATTTTTCCCTCTCTCCAGTGGATTCCTTAGGTCCTAATCTCTTTCTAGCATGGTAGAAATAAAGCTGATTTCTGTTGACCTGACCACATCAAATGTTTGTTTTCCACCTAGTCATTTTGAAAGTGAAATAATGGCTACTGCACACAGTGTAACGAGAGGATGCTTTATTGTGGAGTCATGACTCATTCTATAGGATACAACCCTGCAGACTGCAAACTGACACTCTATTGGAGAAACTGCAGACTGAAGCCCCACGCCTGTTGTTTTCTTCTGAGATCTCTCACCACAGACGAGTAAACACATTTGTGCCGACCCTGTGCATGAAAAACATCAAGAAGTATGTTAATGCCAGTTTTGTATCAGAGTTATCGGTAGTTGTTTTAATTAATTTTCATGTTTTTCAGATCTCAGCACACCATTCCATGGCCAGATGTCCAGGCCAAGATTGGTCAGCCTGGCGTTACCTAAAAGTTGATCTGTTCAATTGATCACTCAAAATGTGGCCGTAGAGGCAGTGTGGAGAGACTGAACGCTACAGCTGTCTGAATCGTATGAAAAGATGCCCTTTGGTCTGAAGGGGTCAACACCCGTCCCAGTTCGTCCCGGACACTGATGACTAGGTGCATGATGGGAAGAAGAGGACTGAGCATTACAGTGCGCCGCCTGCCCCAGAATGAACACACAGTGAACTCGCCTGGTCTGGGACCAGTTGTCCTCCTCTGTGGCCGCTAAGCCCCTGAGCAGCCATGTCGTCTGAAGGCGTTCAGTGCCATCCTTCTGCACGAAGCACTGCCCGACGAAGGAGGTCACAGAGTCTGCACAGAAACAGCACAGGCTATGAGAGAGACAGCGTGCCATCATCTCAACACTTTCATTTTTAATGGGATGTGCATTTCCTACAGTCATCAGGTTCGCCCACTACTTTGGTGCTCATGAATGAAACGTCTCCACAATGGGGCGGGGCCTAGCCTGCAGCTCCGCCCCCTCCTCTGCTGCAAGAACACACAGCTGTCTGACTGCACTCCTGGAGAGCTGCTGCCCGCTGGCTGGATTTACACTGCAGACACCAGCTGAGTGACAGTGTATGAATGGCCAGAGGAGGGCAGCAGATCCTGCACTTTTCAAAACCCTTTTTGAAAGAACGACACCTCTGTAGCAGAATATTAAGGTATGAAAATGCGAGCCAGGAAATCTCGATTCAGTATAGACAGACTTTGTAGGAAAACAGGTAGGAGAAGGTAACTGAAAGTTTGGGAAGACAACTGGAGAAAAAGATTCCCCTACCTGAAAAAGTCCAGTTGACCAGGAACCCAAACACTCTTTGTTGAGCATTGGCAGTGAACATGTTCAGGTTTCCCGTGAGTGGTGACTGCTTGATGACAAGGGTTTTGTTGGCAGTCACTGCAGTAAGGTAGGTGCCGGTGAAAAAGCCATTTCTATCTGGAGCACCGAGAGTCATGTTGGAGCCCAGCTCATTCTTCCACTGTCCTTGAAGGTTGCACTGAAATGACATTCGGAATGGGATCGCAGGGATCGTTCATCAGGAAAAAGGCACACAGCTCTGTATTGAAAAGGCAAACAGAATGCTGGGATATAGAGTAAAAAGTGTAGAGTTTAAATCCAGGGAGTGAATAAACTGTATAATTCATTAGTAAGGCCTCATTAGAATATCAAGTACAATTTTGGTCGCCACGCTATATGAAAGATGTTGCAGCTCTGGAATCAGTCGAGAGACGAGAAACCAGATACATTCTGGAGCTATAAGGAATGTCTCACGTCTCTCTGGAGGAACTAAGTCTCTTTAGTCTGAAGGGAGTGCCCCACACTGACAGGCTGGAGGAACTGAGTCTCTTTAGTCTGAAGGGAGTGCCCCACACTGACAGGCTGGAGGAACTGAGTCTCTTTAGTCTGAAGGGAGTGCCCCACACTGACAGGCTGGAGGAACTGAGTCTCTTTAGTCTGAAGGGAGTGTCCCACACTGACAGGCTGAAGGAACTGAATCTTTGAAGATTTTGAACTTTATTGAAAGACATCAACAGTGTCAATCCATTCTTCAGAATGGACAGTGAGGGATCAAACATTTATTTCCCTTAATTCACTAGTTGTTTTTTTCTGTGTAAATAAGTTACTAACATCATTTACTAACGATCCTGCTAGAATAATGGAAAATTACTAACTGCAACTTAAGTGTGAGCTGGCTGCATGCCCGGAACATGAAGGGCAGAACCAGCTTTGGGCAGGCTGACCAAAAATGAGAGTGCCTGATATCTGCTTAAGCCATGATTAACAAAATCTAGAAGTACACAATGCCTGCTTAAACAATAATTAAAGGAACCCAAGAATATTCTTACAGTTTATCATGTATCTTGGCTTGACACCATACTGTATATGGTATGGAATTGCACTGGAACTGTTCTGGGTGGGTTTTCTGTTTGTGATGTTGTATAAAAAGCATCCTTTTGTATCAGTGAGTTGAGTCAGTGCTTCATCGGCTTTGGCTTCCGTGTGCACACGTAGTAAAGGTCATGCCTGCTTCATACACACCCGGATCGTGTCTGCTTTTTTGGACACAACAACAGTAAGACATGGACCAGAGTTATCAAATAGAACACACAGGGAAGCACAGTTAAAACTGAGAACAGGAGGCGCTTCTTCACAGAAGGGATGGTGGGAGTGTGGCACAAGCAGCCCTGTCATGTTGTTGAAACCACTGTCCTCAATTAAATAAGTTCATGGTGAAGCATTTGCAACAGCACAAGGTCTCTAGTAAAAAACTGAGCAAGGAGCCATCTGTACTGTCATTGAAAAAAACTATAAGAAAATACACAGTCTATTTTGTCACTAAGAAAGTCCTATCAGATCTTTTCCTCAGACCGTTAAGTTTGGGAAGACACAAAAATATTACAGTAACTGTAACTGACCTTGTGGGTCACCTGCTGTGATAGATGCTGCCCTGCACTGCTTGTACTAAAGTGCTGGTGATTCATGCAGCACAGGGTTCAAATTGCGTATGGCTTATTAATTAGGGGTGAGCCAAGAAACCCCAGCAGATAAGCAGCTTACCTTCTTGATGACAAAGCACTCAGCCCCAGCGATCCAAGAGATCAGCGTGAGAGAGAGGAGGACCGTTCCCAGTCTCGTGTTGGAAGAGGACATGTTGTGGACGATTGGGGCGTATCAGCTGTGTCTCCTGTCTGCAGTAGCCTGTTCTGTCAGAGCAGTGAGAGTCGGGACAGTTTGCGCTCACTTATAACTGTTCCGTGCTGTCGGTTAAGATATCATCACCTCCCTCTTCAGTCAATAGAAGGATTGATTTTCCCTTCATATTTTTAAGACAACTTCCTCAAAAGTTGATCATGCCTTCAGCCCCTTAAAGTGCAAATACTCATCAAGTCCTCACTTACACAATGAAGATCAGATCAGGGGTATATCTAATTTGTCACACGCCCAGTGTCTCCTTTCTTAATAGAAACTTAACCAGGTGAGTTTTTTAATTCAAAGATGATACTGCCAAGAGTCACAATGCAGGAGTAATAATATTAAGCATATTAAGCCCTCTTCATGTGTAACTAAATTCACCATCTCAATAGCAATGCTACTGGCGATTGCTGCAGATCACAGTCCCATGCACTGTAAATTCCAATTTGTCTCTCAGTGCAGAAATCATTACTGCAATTTAGTTCATCTTTTTTTTAAATCCAGAGTTAGCATCCCTATTTAAATCTAAATTCTTAGTATGTTTTAGAAATCTGTAAAAAAAAATAATCGCAGGATCAGTGACATCACCATCTGAAAAGGAAGTTAATGTCCCACCGCCCTGCTTTCTGTTGGCCCATTTCGTTAATTAATGCAGACATGAAGCATGAGAATTTGGGCTTTACTTTTCAAAAGCGAGTGGAGAAATGTGTTCACCCTGATCACTCCTGGTTTATGAAGGGTTACTTTTCTGCAGACAGCTTCCACCACCTGTTACTTATCACACATGAAACCCATAATTCAAACACTCCTTGCGATTCATTTTCTCATTGGATACAGGTGAAGCCAGCTGTTGGGTTAATGAAACTTGGTTAGTATCAGAGATATTCAGCTTGGGGGAAGTTTGATTAAAATGAGTTTCTACAGGGTCGATTAAAAGTGTGGATCCACAGAAAATACACATTTCTTCCGTACGAAACTGGCTTTGAGATGGACATGACGCCATGACCCACCGGAATGACCTCTCACCAGATCTTACCCCACTAGACTGGAACATCTGGAATCTGTGCTTTACACCCCAAAATGAAACTGTCACGGCCGACATCCCTTCCTCCAGAGGGCGCTCTTATCCTCTCTAGGTAGTCCTTTTAATTATTACTTCCTGGTGTGTCTAGTTCAGTCTCTTATCTAAGTTTTCTTCCCCCAGCCTTCGGGACTTGGCTTTGGAAAATGGTTGTCTTATGGCCTGCCTACCACCAGGCTTCACGGGGAAGTCTGAGGGTATAGGCCAGTAGTAGTCACCCTGACCTTCTGAGCCCGGGGCCTGGGACGAAGCCCCATATTCCTGGTTCTTGTTTTTTTTGTGTGTCTGTTCCTGTTTTGTCTCCGGATGGATTTCCTGATATATGGATTGTTTCCTGATTCTCCTGTGGAACCTGGATTTGTTGGAGTGGATGCCTACCCTTCACTTCTGCATGGACTTCCCTGTCATCACAGTGAGCACCAATAAACCTTGTGTGTCTTCCCTCAACTCCGTTCCCTATTCCTTTCTGGATTGGCCGCCTCGCATAGGGTCTTAAAATACTCTTTCCACGGGAGCCTCACCCAGCAACCGTTGCAGAAACAGGGTTTAGGGTTAGGGTTCGGGTTAGGACTAGGGTAATGGCTAAGGTTAAGGTTAGGGCTAGGGTTAGGTTAGGTTTAGGGTTCACTGGGCTAAAATGGATTCTTTCATTAGCGGCTTTATGTGCGTCAGTGGCAAGCAATTCAATTTTAAAGCACTACAGCATGCACAAAGGGGCAAAGGGTCGCTAAATTCACAGTTGTATCATTGGCCTTTTTAACTACAGGCCATCAGAGGGAGTCTGTTGTGTCATAAAGAGATGCTGAAGACGAAAAGCAAATCCCATGAAACTGCAAGACATTTGATTGGCAGATCTCTCCATGTTGTACAGCTCTGGCATTGCTAACCCCTCAGCTGTCTGCAGGGCAATAGAAAACCACAAGGATATAAGATCAACCAACACTTATCTATGTGGAAAAAATTCTAACAAAGGCGTTAGTGTTCTCAACGACGGATTCAGGAAGGTGGAGCTTGATTTCCAGGACTTCACTTCACATTTTAATGTGCCAGGATCATCTCTCCTCATATCTCAGGTTACATTCCAAGTTAGCCACTTCTGGGTTTCCCAGGGGGATCGAAACATCTTATTTATCGGATCAGGTCTCGGGTGTTTCCTCTCTGGTCTCTGGTCTCAGCTGCACACTCACGCCTGCTTAAACACACTGTGAAAAATCCCCGACATGGTTCACACTGTGGAGAAATATCTCATTTCAGGAGAAGGGCAAACTGAATGGAGTGTAGTCCGGTACAACATATTTCATGAATCTAAAATAATATCACTGTATTTAAATGCATCTACTAGCAACTCAAGAGCCCGTATGGGCTGAATGGCCTCCTGTCATTTGTGTGTTCTTAGAAAAAGTTGTTTCTGCTCTGACACAAGTATTCAAAATCCTAACCGTCAACCCAGCGGATTTACTCAGAGTCATCAATGAAACACGAACCAGACGCACAGGTGGAATCTAAGTGGAACCGCATTTAAAACTTAAAACACAAGGCACTAGTTTACACAGAGGGTGGTGGGAGTGGGGAACAAGCTGCCCAGCCATGCTGTTAAAGCCGATACCCTGACTCAGGAAACAGCTGGATGAGATCCTCCAGTCGGGACAGGGGGCATTACGTTACACAGAGGGTGGTGGGAGTGTGGAAGAAGCTGTCCTGCCACGTTAAAACAAAAACAGCAGGATGGGCTGAAAAGAGGCCACTACAAAATGTGACAAGTGTAATGTTGAACCTTTGTTCTTATTTACTGTGGAGTTCGAAGAAGGAAATCACGGAGACGGGTGTCGTCTTCAGCAAGTCACAGTATCAAGTATATTTTCAGCTTCTCTCACGGCGCTGGGGCTCACTGCTCCCCTCCGCATTGTCATTCAAATATGATACAGAATTATCCTCCTTTGTCATCAGCCCCGGCCTGAAATTATAGAACCTATACGGTACATGCCAGCTTCTACGAAAATATCCCTGGGAGCTTTTCAAACACAAATGAAACTCAGTGAAAGTACAAAGATACAGTAAATATATGTCAAATGGACAGATCTTGGAGCTGTGCTATGGACCAATAGAACCTGGTCCCCCTGGGTCCTCATGTCCTGGAGTTAATCCATATTCTGACTGTCCAGTTAGGGGTCACAGGGGAGCCAGAACCTATCCCAACAAGCAATGGGCACAAGAGCACTGACATCCTGGACATCATAAGGCAGACACAGACAGACACACTCGCTCACACCACAGCCAGTATTGCCAGACGTCACTTCCCCCAGCAGCATGTCTTTGGACTATCAGAGGAAATCAGAGCAAAGACACTTGAATACAGGGAGAACATGCAGACCCCAAACAGACAGCACCACATGTCCAGAATTG
This sequence comes from Lepisosteus platostomus, assembly GCF_059453375.1. NCBI lineage: Eukaryota > Metazoa > Chordata > Actinopteri > Semionotiformes > Lepisosteidae > Lepisosteus > Lepisosteus platostomus. Next base: position 16,043,481 of record NC_142616.1, on the reverse strand, counting down.
GACCCAGGACCCCAGTGTTGCAAGACAGCAATGCTCACCACTGCACCACTGTGCCACCTACGTACCGGCTTCAACAACACAACTGGGCAACTTGTTCCCCTCTCCCACCACCAGTGGATTATCACAGATTATATTGAGTAAATCATCAAGGAGGTATTTTATTTAATTGGGAATATGGAACATAGGTCAGTACAGCACTCCAGCCACAGTAAGAGAGGACTTAAAAACAATGTGACGTTAGTAAGATGATGCAATTGTTGACGAACAAAAACAAATTCATCATTTAGACACGTGACAACCAATTGTAAGCTCTTTGAAGTCTAGTGTTCCTCAGGCCTCGGTATTGGACATCCTACTATTCACCATTTACATGTTCCCATTTGGTCACCTATTAAAATCACAGGGTCAGAATTATCATTTCAATGATACTCAAATCTATTGCGTAATTGTTCCTCTGATATAAAAAACTGGATGACTTCAAATTTCCTTCATTTTGACAGCACCAAAACTAAAGTTATGGTTCTCGGCACCTCCCATTCACTATAATAATAATAAAAACTTTATTTTTTTGTAGAACCTTTAAAAGTGGCTTCTCAAAGTACTTTACAGTAAACAAGTACACATGTATGTAGGGCAATACAGTAAGCCTATCTGTGGATGCTGCTGTACTTGAATTTCAATCTAGAATTGGGGGTGATAGCTGATCCAGGCTTGATGTTTGGCCCACATGTGCAAGATATTGTAAAGACATCATTCCTCAGAATGGCATACACCTCAGAAATAGCAACAGACTATGTTCTTTGTCATCTCTGACTGTAGAAATAATGCTGGTTAACACCTTCGTCTTTTCCCTATTTTGACTACTGCAACTATAGTCAAAATTACTGCACTGTAGTGGGGTGTCTAAATCTAAACTGAGCAACCTTCAATATGTCCAGAATTCAGCAGCCAGCATCTTGACCGGATCTAGTGCGAGTGATCACATTACTCCTGTCCTGGGGTCATTGCACTGGCTTCCTGTTAGGCTTCAAGCTGACTTCCAATTGCTCACCTATAAGGCTCTGCCTGGCTTGTCACCTCAGTACCTGGTTGACTTACTATCCTATTCCCCACCTCATGGCCTTTGTTCGTCTGCTTTGTGTCTCCTATCTGTCCCCCGTCTACACTATGGGTGTCAGAGCCTTCTTCTGCTGCACCCCAAAGCTCTGGAACTCTATCCCCAGGCCACTGTCCCTGAGACGAGAGGATCCCATTCTTTAAGAATGATTTGTAGCTAATTATCCACTTACTAATGGCAGTTGATCATCCAGTTATTTCTTGGAAGAAATCAGGGTATTGGTTTCAACAACATGTTGTTCCACGCTCCCGTCACCATGTGTGTGAAGAAGTGGATCCTGTTGTCAGTTATCCGAGCCGCTGCACTCCCAGCCAGCCGCAGGCAGGGAAGTGAGAGCCGAGCCGAACTCCTTCACTCCTGAGGCCCTCTAGTGGTGACCAGCGGCGTTTCGGCTTGGTGGTGTCTGCAGAGGGTGGCAGCTGTGACTGTAGCAGCGTCAGCACTTCTGGTGATCCTGTGGGGGAGAATGGACAGTATGTGCTCATGAGAGATGTGTGTCTGAATGTCTGTGTGAGGCGGGGTTTAAACACCACTGTATGGCAGTTCACGATCAGCACAGGACACCCTGCTCTTGAGAACAGGAGTCAGTGAATAGACACTATGTCAAGAACACTGTGGGATGTGTTTCTATCAGTCAGAACCAGTATCGTACATCAACAGCTGTTTGCAGATACAGAATCAGCTCCTCCAGTGTAAGAGCACCTCTCTCTCTTCAGATGAGTCTCACTGTGAGCTTCTATTAAGGGGAGGTCAGTCAGCCTGCAGTGTCTCAGGAGTTGTTCCATGAGTATCTGTGGGCGACACTGAGCAACAGATCATCTGTTCTCCAACACACCCAGGAGCTTCCTGCTGGACTCCTTCCTGATCCTCACACTGTAGGACGGTGTGTTAATGGTCACCATGTCTCCAGCACACAGTGTGTTCAGTCACCACTCAGAAATAGTCCGATACTCTCAGTGCTTCTTCAGCCCAGTTGATCAGTAACACTGTAACACTGCTCATCTAAACACTTTGAAGAGTGTGGAGCTGAAATCAGCATTAGTAATACTCCACTGCCTGTGTCTTACACAGAAGAGACACTGTGGGAATCTCAATTATATTTATATTAGTGTGGCTCTTTAAAAGAGTGTCATTGTTACTGACTGTTTCTTTCAGAGGAAGACAAACAGTTGAAATTTTAACTATATCATATGAAGGCAGTACATGGTGAAACAAATCAGTGTTGTTAAGACTGATAAGACTAAAGACCTTGTGCTGCTGCCTCCTGTCAAACACATCACTGAACACAGGTTGCTCTGACTCTTAACATTGCAATAACGTGAATCTAAGACAGTGCTGATCTCTGCCTACCAGACTGCTCCCTCTCTCAGCTGCATTAGTGATGAAGTGACATTAGCCATTATAAGATGGTCTATTATATAATGAACATTCTACACAATCTTTTGTATAAACTGCAGAAATAATACAAGTTAAAAGGCAATACAAAATACTCAAATGCAATAAGAATAGGGGTGACACAGTGGTTAGCATTGTGGTTAGCCCTGGGGTCCTGGGTTCAATTCCTGGGGTGCTGTCTGTGTGGCGCTTGTACATCCTCCTTGTGTTCACATGGGTTTCCTCCCACAGTCCAAAGACATGCTTGGAGGTTAATGGGCTTCTAGGAAAACTGGCCCTGGTCTGAGTGTGTGTGTGCGCTTGTGTTTGTATCAGACACATACCTGCCCTGAGCCTGTTACCCAAAACCCTGAACGGGATGAAGTATGTAGAAGATGGATGGATGGGATAGGACAAAACGCCCAAAGCAAAAGAGTATAGGAAGGTGTCAAACAGTCAAAGCAGAAGAAAAAGAAAAAGTTCTTTCAGTACTACAACATCAAAAGTACCATTTCCGTTAATCTTGAATATATTTTACTTTGACCCTGGTGATATACCTCAAAACAACGAGGGGCAACTGGTCGACGTAGTCAGTGAATATTTCACTCAGGTGTTCACTAAAAAGAGTCAATATCATGCCCCAGGCAGCAGAAGGACAGGGGTCTGTATTACAGGCTATCAGAGATTCAACTCTTCCAACAGTCCCTTAAAACAGGCCTTGTACCTCGGGGCTGGAGAATGAGTACTGCAGGGCTAGATGAATTGCTAAAGAAATAAAAAAGAGGGTCAAGCGGGGAGCTGTGTCAGTGTGTGAGCCGCAGAGCATCAGGTGGAGTTTAATCCTGCTCTGCAAATCAAGACGATAAAGCATGTCTCAGTCGTGGTGCCTCTTTAGGTGTGAGGGGTGTGAGAATGGGCTGGAGAAGGTCAGATCAGGGGTCCAAGGAGCTGGAGATCAGAAATCCAGGAAATTAAGATTGGGGAGGGCAGGGGGAAATTTGGTCTCTGATTTCTTTCTGGAGCAGGAGTCTTTCAATCCCTGTGAAAGAAAAACAGACAGAAAGGTCATTGTTATCACTGTCTTCTTCAGAAGGACTTCTTCAGAAAGAAAGTGACCCAGGTGGACACTCCTGGGATTTAAAATAGGAAGAGGCAGGAAGTACTGATTTACACAAAGGGTGGTGGGAGTGTGGAACAAGCTTGTCCAGCCATGTTATTGAAGCCAGTACTCTGATGTCTTTCAAGAAAGGGCTGGGTGACATCCTGGGATCAATTAATGACAAACGAATGAACAAACAAACTAGAAAAGTCTAACCCAATAATTTTCCTCCCCCCATCTTCATCTTCCTACTAAAAAAGCAGAGCCTGAAAAATAATTTCCTTAATAATCATCTTCTCAATCATACACATCTGAACACTGATGTCCAAATAATAAGCATAAAAAAGACGGAACCACCAGAAACAAGACACTACCCTGAGGTTTAAATCCCTAATGACATGGAGCGTAGAGGGAGTCTTATTTTTTCTTTGCCTTGTCTAAAGCGTGAGTTTATCCACAAACGACCACACGATGTCAGCACTTCCAAAAACAATAATAATACATTTACATCATTTAATACCTATATTTCTGTGTGCTATTCTCCTCCCCACTGAGAGCTGATGTGTGGTGAGCGTTGTGGTGCACTATGGCTGCCGTCGCATCATCCAGTAAGCAATTATTATTATTATTAGTGGTTGGTACAGTGTTGCGGTGGATTGTATTGCTGTGTCACAGTGCTGAGGCCCTAGGTTCAATTCCAGACCTGGGGTGCTATCTGTGTGGAGTTTGTGTGCTCTTGTTCACATATCTTTCTTCTGGCCTCCTCACAAAGTCCAAAGTCAATTTAGCTGAATTGGCTTCTGGAAAAACCGGCCCTGGTGTGAGTGTGTGTCTGTCTGTGTGTGCCCTGTGATGGACTGGCGTCCCTTCAAGAGTGTATCCTGCCTTGTCCCCGTTGCTTGCTGGGATAGGCTCCAGCTCCCCTGAAGTGTTTAGTAAATGGATGAATAGATTACCATATGGTGAGGAAAATTAAGGAACACCATCTTTACCATTTAATCAAATTTATGTTGGAGTCCCTGAATCACCATCTATCACTGGCCCAGTGACTGTCACCCTTTACTAAAATATTGTTGAAACATTATTCTTCCATCTCAGAAATAGCACCAGACTACGTACTATGTTGTGTCTCACTGTATCTGAAAAACTCATGAACACATTTGTGTTTTCTAGAATTGATTACTGTAATTCTGAGTTACTGCTTGCTAAGGTATCTAAATCCACATTGAACAAACTCCAGTATGTCCAGAATTTGGCAGCCAGAATCCTGACCGGGTCTTGTGTGAGTGATCACATTACTCCTATCCTGGCGTCCCTGCACTGGCTTCCTGGTAGGTTTTTGTGTCAACTTCAAAATCCTCAAAATGCTCACCTATAAGGCTCTGAATTACCTGGCACGTTGGTGCCTGTCTGATATACTATCATCCTACTCCCAATTTCTCATCCTACTCATCTTATTCTAGTCTCCTGTCTGTCCCCTAAGCCTGTCTACAATCAGCGGGTGACAAGTCCTTCTCCTGGTGTGCCCCAAACCTCTGGAACTCTATCCCCAAGGATAACAGAGAGTCGCTGTCTCTGAGCTCTTTCAAACCGAGACCCAAAACCTTCTTCTTTAGAAGGTCCCTCTCCTTAACTGGTGTCTGGGTCTTGATTTTACATTCCTACTGCATTCCAAACACTTGTTTGCAGTTGGGCTTATTTTAAAATTAGATGGAATCCACCAGAAAAAAAACACCACCCTGAGGTTAGTTCTTTCTTATTGTAAAGCGCTTTAAGATGTGACTTTCAAAGGCTCTGTATAAAGTTTATTAGTAGTACATGTAGTACTTTATTCTACCACTGGGTGGCAGGCTGTTTAGAGTTGAAATCCAGAACCCTTCTCGAAAGCTCAGCTTGACGATCTGTTTCCCACCGCTAAAAAACGTGATAGTTCTTGCTGTGCAGAAGAAGTTGTTTCAATGAGTGTGGCATGATGGTGTGGCATTTAGCTATCCTGCTTTGATTTTGGACTAGATCTTTCTGTGTTGAGTTTCCAGACAATGTCCAGGAATGTAGGCAGTTTTGATCGATTCATTTTTAGCAAATCGAGACTGGCACAGTCCAGTGAGACACAGCGCACTGAGACACAGCGCACTGAGACTGGTACAGTCCAGTGAGACACAGCGCACTGAGACACATAGAACTGAGACTGGCACAGTCCAGTGAGACACAGCACACTGAGACACATAGAACTGAGACTGGCACAGTCCAGTGAGACACAGCGCAGTGGGACACAGCTGTATGTTTCAGCCTCAATATCAATTCAAGACCTAGGTGGAACTGTGGCAGAAGGGGGGCGGGGCAGGGAGCAGCTCCGAGCTACATCTCCATTACAGGTTACAGGCTTTCCATGGCAACTATGCATTGCTCTATGGCAGGCGTGGTTCTGTATAAAACAAGCTGCCTTTTATTTGCAAAAAAAAGCAGCCAAAAATCTGGAAGTGATTGCTACCCCGGTCTCCGGAAAGCGTTTACAGACATGATTCCCAGCCCACTGCCTGTTAATCCATGAAGAATGTCGGTTCTCTGAATCCAATGTACTGCACAGACATTTTCATTGGAAAGGGTAGTAACACCATTAATTGCTTTCATCCTGCGTGTTACTGCAGCACAGTAATCCTGCTGTGCCAGTAACCAGCCATTCTGCAGTGTAAAATACCAGAATGCTCTCACACTGTATGCAATACCAGAACCACACTCACACGGAGTACAATACCAGAACACTGTCACACTGGGTACAATACCAGAACCACACTCACACGGAGTACAATACCAGAACACTGTCACACTGGGTATAATGCCAGAACCACACTTACACAGAATACAATACCAGAACCACACTCACACAGAATACAATACCAGAACACTGTCACACTGGATATAATACCAGAACCACACTCACATGGAGTACAATATCAGAACACTGACACACTGGGTACAACAGCAGAACCACACTCACACTGGGCATTTGGGTCGCACCAGAACCACTGGTTTTAAAGTAGTTCTCATTCACAAATCTGAACTAGAGTACGTGAGACAGCACAAATGGAAGTGCATTCACAATCGCTACAGAAATCTCTCCGCATCAGGGAGACGAAGAGGTACAGAAATCTCTACGCTTAAGGGATACACAGAGGTACAGAAATCTCTACGCGTAAGAGAGACGAAGAGGTACAGAAATCTCTACGCGTAAGGGAGACAAAGACAAACAGAAATCTCTCCGCATCAGGGAGATGCAGAGGTACAGAAATCTCTCCGCGTCAGGGAGACGCAGGGGTACAGAAATCTCTCCACGTCAGGGAGACGCAGGGGTACAGAAATCTCTCCTCGTCAGGGAGACGCAGGGGTACAGAAATCTCTACGCGTAAGGGATACGCAGAGGTACAGAAATCTCTCCGCATAAGGGATACGCAAGGGTACAGAAATCTCCACGCGTAAGGGAGACGCAGAGGTACAGAAATCTCTACGCGTAAGAGAGACAAAGAGGTACAGAAATCTCTACGCGTAAGGGAGACAAAGACAAACAGAAATCTCTCCGCGTCAGGGAGACGCAGGGGTACAGAAATCTCTCCGCGTCAGGGAGACGCAGGGGTACAGAAATCTCTCCGCGTCAGGGAGACGCAGGGGTACAGAAATCTCTCCGCGTCAGGGAGATGCAGGGGTACAGAAATCTCTCCGTGTCAGGGAGACGCAGGGGTACAGAAATCTCTCCGCGTCAGGGAGACGCAGGGGTACAGAAATCTCTCCGCGTCAGGGAGACGCAGGGGTACAGAAATCTCTCCGTGTCAGGGAGACGCAGAGGTAAGATCCACAGGAAGAGCACAATGGCTCCTCCCAGCTGTGGGCGCTGGGACCATGTCACTCCGCCCCCTGGAACGGGACCCTGCTGCGTAGGAAACCCCAGTGTACTGGGGCAGCGGGTGTTACGGAATAGTAGTGAGAAAGCCAGGGTGATCTCCAGTGGCATAGTCGAGAGAGCCATCCGAGGTCCGAGAGCCGTAGGTAAACAAGCCAAAACCAGAAGCAGAGCCGTAAGCCGTGAGGATGCGGAGGGTCAAAACCAGAATGATCAGTAAAGGGCCAAGACCAAAAATGGAGACCTCACCGTGACAGGGAAGGTGCTGGCCATCAAAGTCGAGCTCTTCCCCCTTTTGAATTTTCTGGCTTCTACCTTCCCAATCCCACACCGTGTGGCGGCGGGGATGAGGAGATTGCTGTTTCCATTTCATTTTAACATCAGCCCAGACAAGCAAGGTGTGGAAACGCACATCCTCTAGGTTTCTGTGCAGCGCTCACAGAGACTCAGCCTGGAGGGTCTTCCACCGGTGCCGACCGGTCCGAACCGTCTGGTACCGCAGGGGCCTCACCCCCAGCCCTGGCTGCGGTGAGGAGGAGACTGTGACACATCTCCTGTGGTCCTGCCAGGGTACTAAGGCTTTCTGGGCCCAGTTTGAAGACTGGTTGCAAGCCCATCCCTGACCGCTGCTTTCGTTATATACGGCATCTCTCCTGTCAAACTTCCTCCTGACGTGTTTGACAGGATCTGGGCCGTGGTGAACAGTGGGAAAGACGCCCTGTGGAGAGTGAGGAACATGGGGGTGTTCAAAGGCGGCGAGGTCCCAGTCAAGGCAGCAGGTAGCCTGGCCCTGCCCATCACCCGAGAGGACTATCGCCTCATAGATCTGTGGAGAGAAGGTAGGCAGGAAGCAGAAAAGCTGTGGGAAACAGAGGGTACAGGACAGTACCTCAGGAATCCGTGATATAGATGATCATGTAAAGGTAAACGACGGGATTTGTCCTGTTTTTGAAGTGACGCAAAATGACTTGAAAACTTGCACCTGCACCAGAGAAATTGTTGCTATGTAACTGTGACCTTGTCTAAACGTAATGAGATGTGTTATATATATATATTCATGTAAAGCTTTCTATTATGTGATTCTCTGTATTTATTTGTGAAAAGAAAATAAACTTCTTAAAAATCAAATGGCCAAGACCAACACCAGGAGACACAGCCGGGGAACAAACCAGGGTCAGGAAGCCAACAGACAAGTAGGAAGTCACAGCGACAGAGAGGGTAGCTCAAGCCACGACAAACCGAATACTGAGCAGAGAGCAGCCTGAAACAGGCTGGGGTAAATGGGTCGACTGGGAACCGTGTTGGAATGCGAGGTGCAATGACGAGTCCTCCGGGGGGGGGGGTGTGGCGTAACAGCGGGGGTCCAGCCCCTCACTCACGGTACAACAGCAGACTCTGCACACGGGCTCTGGTTCCAGGACCGACTTGTACAGCAGGGGGCTGAAGCAAGACCAGCTGGCGCTGTGCCCGGATTGCCCGGCACCATTGGTGTGGAGGGTGGGATTTTGGCAGCAAAACTGCTGGGCTCAGAGGTGCCACTGGAGGAAGGAGGGGCCCTGGGAACTCTGCTGTATTCGACCGTTGGTGCGCAACTTTGTTTCAGCAGACCGTGTCTCTGAGAATGTATCAAACTCACCTAATGTACCAAGTTCACAGTCTTCATTAGGGGACCTTCCGAAACCTTCGAACATCACACCCTCAATTCCCCCCTGAGTGGTTAAACAGACACAGGGGATCCGAGAATGCAGGACGTCCAGGGAGGAGGTCTGATCACACGGGCTGATTGGAAGTGGGTTTCTGTCAGGGCTGTGGTGTGTGTGTGTTCAACAGGAACTCTGACAGGATTCAAAAACACAGAGAGCTTTCCACCGGAAACAAAATATTATCTTTAAACTGCTTAATTGTGTATTTCGCTAAATGTATTATTGAGTGAAAGTCTTCACGTTACTCTAAAAACAACAGCAATGATAATAACAATAATAATATCATCATCATCATCATCATCGTTGTTGTGAGATTTCCTTTCTAAAACCGAAAAAATACCCATTGCGTTATATTCCGGACCAAAGCTCTGAAATTCGAAAGAACGAGGGCAAAGATGTCAATATTACGCAGGTACACATGAAATGAAACTAAATCACCTCCAAAAAACAGGGTTTGATCTTCTCTGCCGGCAGGGTTCCTGATAAATCCTGCGCGGTTTCGCTAGGTCGGGCGCGTGAACCTCAGAGCTTCGGAAATGAGTCAGAGCGCGGCGCGCGTGGGTGGTGCACTTTTAAACCCCGAGCTGGCTGTGGCGTGAGTCAGTCCGGCGACAAGCGAGCCTGTGTCGAGCCGCTCGGGAGTGAGAGGGGGCAGCCCTGCGCGACAGTACCACAGACCCAGAGAGGAGCTCCGTGCGGAGTCGCGGGGAAGCGGGACGGCATGGATTTCAAAGCGCTCTTCTGCCTGGCGTGCGCGCTGGTCGCCGCCGCGGGAGCCGAGGTGCAGAACAGCAGTAAGTCAGCGGTCCCGCGTGGGGGGGCAGGGGGCGCGAGGCAGCTGTGTGGCGTGGCCGGCGTGGAACCCAGCGCGGGTCGCCGTGGCTTGGAACGCGATATAGCGCCCGGAACAGGTCAAAGCCGGGAGACGGCTCTGGGACCGGGGTAGGCGGAGGGGGGAGAGAGAGACAGAGAGAGATCAGCGATTTCATCGCAGAAAGACGGGGAGAGCGGGTTTGGGTGCGAGGACAATGTACAGAACTTTTAATCTCACAGGGTCTGCATGTTTCCGGCTGCCCGAGTTTCTCCACAGCGTTGACACTGAAGTCTCTGTGCGCGTCGCAACACGGGGAGAGACGTGTGTGTGTGTGTTAGAGCGAAGGGACATTATTCCCTCTTTCATTTACTATTTAAAAAGACCCTAAGAGAAGACGAGCTTCTTTTAGCGGAGTCGGCTGTTAAACACGCTCCGAGTCGTGAAAACCCCCTGCTGGAGTTGAAGCTCTCGGGGGGACTCGGTGGCAGAGTGGTCTGGAGCAGGAGGTGTGGTGTTGGCAGGGTGTCCCTGCTCTGTCCTGACTCCCTCACACCGGGAGGCGAGAGCTTGCAGGGACAGAGGAGCAGGGACAGGCAGCGCAGCGCCGCCGACTTGCGAGACAGGGCCCGGGGGGGGATGAGTCTCTCCGACTCATCTGTTCCAAAACAGAGTCTGCTCGAGGTAACGGGGCTCCAGTGACATCATTCTTCTCCACAATAACAGGGTCTTATTTATCGAAGTATTTTGAACGATCAGTTGTCGGTAATACACGCGTGTGTGTGTGGTGTGGTGTGGTGTGGTGGGGAAGGGGGGCGTGACTCTGGCTGGCGCATTTAGCAAAGCCGACGCGCGGAATCCACCGTGAAGTTTTAGTTTTTACAACAGGTATGGGCAAGCTTTCGCTACATCACGGTCGCGTTTACCGCTGGCCGTGCTGCTAGGAGAATAAAAAGTCTGGAACTAGGTCAAACCAAGTTCACGATGCGGAGAGCAGTCCCGTTTGGGATTTGTTTTAAAGACGCGATTCCCAGTAAACGCCCAGTGTTTTTTCAAGTAAAGCCTCGGTGTCTGGATACGCCTCCCCCCCCCCCCGCGGCGATGCTGCTTAAGCCGGCGTGTGTTTATTGGATATCTTCGCACCGGAGGGTCTCGGGCTCCGGCCGTGACTCACAGCCCCGCATAGCGATGCAGTGATTTCACCGCGCCGGTGGAGAGAAAGACGGCGAGAGCGCTCTTCGTCACCTGTCCCCCTCCTCCACCGGCTCCTCTGAACGGATTACCGTCCCTTTCGAGCCGGGCTCGTCTGCGGGAGCTGACCGCAGCCTGGCGCGTCACTTCCGGGCCTGCTGATACAGCATTCCTTTGAATGTTTCGTCAAAAAAGAAAGACATACCTTTTCCCCTAGTTACCCCGACACTGAAAATTGTTCGGTGCCCCAGACTTCATACGCAAAAAGTTCCGGAAACCTGCACAGACAAAACCCAATGCAGTTCCATAAAAAAATGTAACGACCCAAAACTCAGGGGTGTAAGATGAATGGGGGGGATAAGGTACCCCCTGCCCCCAATGTCCAAAGAAAGTTGGTGTCTCCCTAATAATTGATAGACGTCCTGTACTATAATGGCTAACGCGTGTGTGGTGCCGGCGCTAGGACCCAGGAGACGCTCCGCTCCTCCCGCGACAGGCTCCCGCAGGTGCTGTCGAGGAGGGGGGGTCTTCGCATTTCCAGAACATGAAAGGGGACCAGTCTGAATCAAACCAGAGTCTCACTGCGTGTCTCCGCCCCTGTGGCGCTGCAGTCTGTCTGGCCGTCCTCTGGGTCACTGATTTAAGAGGCAGTTGTCCATATCAGTGCTGATATTCAGATGAAAAGTCAACTGCAGCTGCCAGCTGCAAGCCTTTGGGCCTGTCCGGCCCGTTTGGGAGTTAGTCATTAATTGATCCCAGGATCTCATCCAGCTTTTACTTATTTCACACTCCCACCACTCTTTGTGTAAAGTAGAGCCTCCTGTCCCGACTGTAGGATCTCATCCAGTTGTTTATTGAAAACGGCTAGGGTATCAGCGTCAACAACTGGGCAGCTTGTTTCCCACTCCCACCACCCTTCGTGTAAAGCAATGCTTCTTGTTCTCAATTCCATGTTGTCTCCGCTTCTGCCTTCTGATTTGTGTTGATCCTGAAGAAATTCACCATGTTGAGGTTTTTCAAAAATTTTGAATATTTGTATCTAGGGACTCAGCTCCTCCAGCCTGTCAGTGGGAGACACTCCCTTCAGACTAAAGAGACTGAGTTCCTCCAGTCTGTCAGTGGGAGACACTCCCTTCAGACTAAAGAGACTGAGTTCCTCCAGCCTGTCAGTGGGGGACACTCCCTTCAGACTAAAGAGACTGAGTTCCTCCAGCCTGTCAGTGGGGGACACTCCCTTCAGACTAAAGAGACTGAGTTCCTCCAGTCTGTCAGTGGGGGACACTCCCTTCAGACTAAAGAGACTGAGTTCCTCCAGTCTGTCAGTGGGAGACACTCCCTTCAGACTAAAGAGACTCAGTTCCTCCAGTCTGTCAGTGGGGGACACTCCCTTCAGACTAAAGAGACTCATTTCCTTCAGCCCCAGAATTCATCTGGTTGCTCTTTCTTGGACTGATTCCAGAGCAGCAATATCTTTGCTGTAACATGGTGACCAAAACTGCCCACAGTATTCTAAACGAGGCCCTGCTAGCGTGTTACACCGTTTTAACCCCTCATTTCTTGTCATAAAATCCTGTTGTTTTTCACTTTTATTCTAACATCTCTACACATCTTTCCCACAGTGTGTAGACGATGTAAATGACAACATCAGCACCTCAGTGTTTTCCACAGATCCCCCAGAATTCTGCTGGGCAGGTGTTTGTTTAACCCCCTTCGGTCAGCCGCGGGGCCGACGTCTCTGGTGCCAGAAACGCTTGCGCGCGGCCAGGCCGCTCTCGGGACGGTCGTGCGGGGCGCAGCCGTGTCCGCCCTGTGATCCGGCCCGCCTGCGCCCTGCACGAGCGGCAATGGAGCGCCATCAGTGGAATCTGATCCGGCCCGAGCAGCTCTGTGGAAGCGTGGGCTCTGCCGGCGCCCGCTGGAAGCCACAACAGGAAGTCTTCTGAAGAATCGTCTCCTCTGACGTCGCCGCGCATCGGGGTGTTTTTTTTTTTACATTCTTGTAAATCGCAAAAAACCGCCCTTCGCGACTCGCGTTCGGAGGAATTTCACGGCCCCGTTTCCCTCCGTGAGCCGTCTGAGCCCGTGACGTGTCTGTCGGCGTCACTGCTGCTGCTGCCTCCCAGGAGGCACTTTCTGGGGGGAGTCTGCATGTTGTCCACGTGGGTTGTCTCTGAGAGAGCTCCGTTTTCCACCCACAGTCCAAAAACATACTGCGCACTTAATTTGCCATAAACAGGAGAGAGTGTCCGTGAAGGACTGTCCTGTCCTGTCCACGAGGTGACACTCAAGCCGTCCTAAAAGAGTGGAGAGCATGAGAATCCTCTTGTTCTAGTCCGAAGCCCGAACCCCTCCCTCCTTCACCGATCCGGCCATGTTCTCCGGGGCCTTCCTATCCCAGCAAGCAACGGGGCGCAGAGGCAGGGCCCAAGCCAGGTTCGGGGCGAGCTGACCCGTCCTTCACTCTCGCTCCAGGGCCGGTTTGCACAGCGGCCCGTTCACTCACCCGTGTGTCTCCGGACCGTGGGAGGAAGCCCACGGGAACAGTGCTCACCACCACGCCACGGTGCCACTCCGTCCTGCACACACAGTCCCCTTCACCAGAACTGCAGCCGGCGCTGGCTCCTGCCCCAGGTGTGTGTGAGAGAGAGCGCGCGTGTGTCTGTGAGTGAGTGCCACACCAGCCCGGTGGAATTCCCCCTCTGCTTCTCAAGAACAGCCCAAAGGCTCTTGTCTGGTAAACAGCCAGTGTTTGGGGCTTCTTATCTCCCCTCTGTTTTTCTCTCAATATGCTCACAGGGCCTGTTTTTCAAATCTTGTTCCCCGGGTCTCCAGGGAAGGAGGGGAGGGAGGCTTAGCTCAGTCTTTGTGATAGAGCTAAGAGCGAGAGAGCAGAGTCAGAGAAGGAGTGAAACCATTCATGTCAGGACTACAAAAAGAAGGGAGCCACACAGCCCATCTAGCTGTTTGTGGATCTATAGCAGAGTATCATCCTCAACAACAAGGAGCTCTACGCCGAGGGTGGCGGGAGTGGGGAACAAGCTGTGCGCCCACCTCGTTGAAGCCGATGTTCTCCTCTCCGTCTTATGATCTTACACAGCACTTCTCCACAACTCCCTTTCGTCCCATAAGATGACGGCATCAGCCACATGGTTTAGGCATTTTCTAGAGGCAGATGTTTTTCTTAAAAGTCTAGCTGCCACGTTATAGAGGAGCACTCGAATGTCTTCTCATCCGTGTTTTCTAAACACGTCACCCGCTACAAGGTCACAGGGGAACTGGAGCCTATCCCAGCAAGCCGTGGGGACACGTGTATCTCGGGACAAGACACCAGTGCATCTCGGGGCAGCTCTACGCCAAGGGTGGTGGGAGTGTGGAACTGCGCCACAACGCTGCCCCCCCTTAAGCGTCATTACACGCATCCCAGCTATTTCAGTGGTATTTTGTCATTTTTGGGATATTTATGTGACGTTGGACACTGCCGAGTGACCCCGGGTAATAATGAACTATGCAAAGCACAATTGAGGCATGCCTCCCCCCGCCAGGGCTGGGCTCACAGCTGCCCGGATATCTGAGAACCCCCTTGGCCGAGGTCGGCCCTGTGCTGACGTCACGCAGCCCTAGATCCGCCGGGGGTGGCGAGGTGTTAATGACAGCTGTCATTCAACTACCGAGAGTCGGCGCGTGGAACCTCGCGGGAGTGTATGTGTGTGGTGGGGGGGAGCGTCCGTGACGTCAGCACGCACGCTTCCTGTTTGTTTCTCTGTGAGTTACTGCAAACAGATGAGAATCCGCCCGGCACTTATTTTCCTTCGGTTAGTGGATCAACTAATCGGGGCGCCTCAGCGGAGCCGCTGGTCCCGATGCCGGTATCAGTGAACCCCACTAATTTTAGAAGCTTGACTGCAGCTGGTAGCCGTTTCTTCAAAAAAAAAACCACGGACACACACGATGACACCGGTATCCTAAACTGGGACCGAAAGCGCTTACGGTTCCGCTTCGTTCTCTTGCAAGTTGTCTGAAAACAGCAGCCTTTGCTATCGCCTCGTGTGGCGTGAGGCAGGACACAGTGTAGGTTCGTGGAGAGCAGCGAAGGGAGGAAGTGGGTGCGATTACAATCGCACCGAGTCTGAAATAACACAGTTCCTGCCTTTTCTTCATTCAGCAACTTCTCGCCCGCCTCTGAGCGCGAGCCTGTGTTCGAAAGGATGTGATATTCTTCACCTAAAAACACAAATCTATTCCCAGAATTCCCATACCTGACAGGATCAGAACAGCCTCTCAATAATAATAATAATAATAATAATAGTGTTTGTCATCCAGGTGGGGCTGCACATTGGTGATGGTGGAGGCGAGTCCCCATTACCTGTAAAGCGCTTTGAGTGGAGTGTCCAGAAAAGCGCTATATAAGTGTAAGCAATTATTATTATTATTATTATTATTATCTCCTCTCGCAGGCTAAGGACAAGACGGTGAGGCTGTTTCTCAATAGTGCAGTGTTTTTTTGTGTTTGTACTGAGAAAATGGTGTGTTCATTGTGTCTTCTTTAGCCACACTCGTCGGTAATGCAACAGAAAACCTATCCGAGTATGAATCTGATAGGGAGCAGTGTCTCCTCTTACTGCCGTAAAAACACATTTTTGCTTTTCCAAGGCTGTGTGGCAAAGCGCTTCTCCTGACTGCAAACAAACTCTCGGTTCGGTCAGGACGAGCTCCGCGTGGGAACCGAATCGCGTGCCAGGAGGCGGTTTGTGTGGCTAAAATGTTTCCCTTTCAGAGGGCGTGTGAGATCACTCCGAACACAAAGGGTCCCTTTAATCCCGCAGCAGCCTGGAAATCCTGAGTTTCCAGGAAGCCCCAGGTACTGGGAAGCGCGCTTGTTAGACTGCCTCTCCGCGATGACTCATGTGGACACAGCCTTCCCGACATGCTCCGGCATTCAGCTGAGGAATGTCGGCTGTGGACACGAGCTCCCGAAATGGAAGCGTGAGTCACCGCTCCCTCGGGGGGGAGATCAATAAGAAAAGGGTTTCTTGTCGTTCCCCCCGAGGACTGTGGAAAGGGCCCGACCGTTGACATAGCAACGAGAAACGTGTGTGCCGCAACACCAAAGCAAAGACGTCTGGGGCGGAAAAGTGAGCTGGATTAATCACCACTGCAAACTCTTCTAGCGCCTGCCGGCCCGCTCCGCCGTCCTAGCGTAAAGGGAAACGATGGGATTCGTCCTGCTTTGGAAGTGACCCAAGATGACTCGGGGAAAATGCACTTGAATTAGAGAAATTATTGTCATGTAACTGTTGCCTTGTCTAGCCCTAACGAGATGTGTTCATATATACCGTTTTAAGTATATATATATATTAGTGCAACATTTTCTATTTTGTGATTATCTGTTTATTTGCGGAAAGAAAATAAAGTTCTTGAAAAATCGAAATCGGATCCGGGGGGGGGGAACGGAAGAGGAGAGACGTTCGCTTTAGAAGGAGAGATTGAAAGGGCTGTGGGCTCTTCATTAAGGCCAAGGACAGAGCACGCTGCCTGAATCAGCCCCTGTGGCCGGTCAGTCAGTGCTGGACAGCCAGGCGGACGGCAGAGAGGCACAACCACTGAGCTGGTAAACGTCACCTAGAGATTGTAAATGCTTAAGGACTTTGTCGGCCAGGCAGGAGTGATTTCACACCCCGGACGGCCCACGGAAAATAATGCAACCTGGGTGAATGTAGCAATAGGTATTGCATGCAAACTTGTAAATACTTTAATTGCTGTAATAAAATCATAACGATTACTGTAAGACTGCTGGAGGCCGTAGTACAGAACAAAGTGGCATTTCCCCCTGTAATTACATGTGAATGTGGGAGCAGTGGGTCCGCAGTCCGAGTTCGTCTTGGATGAACCTCAGAAGAGCCTCTTCTTTACCTTGGGAGCTGCAAGGAAATTCAGCTCCTCTTTTTTTTTTTTCCCTTGGCCTGAAACCAAAGAGATTCAGTTCCTTCTACGGGTCCCTTCAAAATGTCCTGTGAGCCTGAGGACCATCTCACGTTAAACGGTTTGCAGCCCAGCAAAGGTCTGTCTGTGACGCTGTGGGCAAAACACAAGACCACACCTGCGCGAGTTACTGTAGCCGGTTGTAATGTGCAACACTGTGGCAGGCACAATCACCATGTACTGTCATTCACCAGAGGACACCTGGAAGCCACAGGGAAGTGCATTTCACACTGAGAACAGGAGGCACTGCTTTGCCCACAGGCCGGTGGGAGTGTGGAACAAACCGTCCGGCCATGCCCTTAAGGCCGGTACCCTGACTTCTCTCAAGAAACAGAGCTGGATGCGATCCTGCGGTCAGAACAGGAAGCCCGACTTTACACAAAGGGTGGTGGGAGTGTGGAACAAGCCGCCCAGCCCTGTTGTTGGAGCCGATGCCCTAAGGAACGGTGGAAACCAAGGTTCGAGCGCAGAGCATCGTTCCCTGGCCCCAGCCCCAGTGCGCCGGTGAGGGAGGTTTCCTGGCACAGCTGGGGCGCCAGGGGTGTCGAGAGCTTAGTGACAGAGCTGCTCGAAGTCTGGAAAGGAAGTGACAGCGCAAGTCGGAGGGTGGAGTGATTAGAGATGTGGTTTAGCGGAAGATAACTAGAGTGCATTTCTCGAAGGGCAGAGAGCAAAACCAACATAGCGGTGAACCACGTGCTCGCTGACGAGACGGGGGGCCAGTGGTCTGAGAGCCGTTTATTTCCTTCTAGGGAACCAACAGCCTTCGAGGTCAAAGAGGTCAACGAACCTAAAGATTTGAACTCGCACTGGAACAGCTCCAGCTCATGAATCAATAAGAGGGGGGGGGCAGTTTTTAGCTGGTCTCAGGAGCCCAGCAGGACTGGGCTGTGTCAGTACTGTCAGACCTCTAAGGGAAGCCAAGCTGCTGCTGTAAGTGTAAGGGGTGCTGGTGGACCAGTAGGGGGTGCT
Source organism: Lepisosteus platostomus (assembly GCF_059453375.1). Taxonomy (NCBI): domain Eukaryota; kingdom Metazoa; phylum Chordata; class Actinopteri; order Semionotiformes; family Lepisosteidae; genus Lepisosteus; species Lepisosteus platostomus. The sequence continues at coordinate 16,025,340 of NC_142616.1, read as the reverse complement.
CTTCCCTCTGGACCACAATTTCCATCAGATCTCAGGAGCGCAGCGGGCCGCTTTGGTCAGTACTGGGATGGGAGACCCGTAAAGATAACCAGGCTGCTACTGTGAGTGTAACTGGTGGACCAGTAGGTGGCGCGGTTCTCTCTAGAACAGTTATCCTACGAGGAATTGGGGAGTGATTTTGTTTTTTCCTGAAGGGATGGTTTCTAGATCCTGATCTGACACGCCGAGCACGCAGTCCTCGAAAGGTTCCTTTAGACTGTGTTCCTTTAAATCCCGTCCTTCGACCTTATTCGTTAAGTGACGTGAATGGGGGAGACTCGAAACAAAACGTCTTTCAGAAAAATGCGTAATCTGCAAAAGGAACAAGCAATAGGTTTATTCCATGCTGAAAAGAGAAGAGAGGAAACGCAACGTTTCAGCTGTGAAGCCTTCTTGGGGTGTCAAAAGTACAGGACCGGGGTCTGAGCCAAGTGATAAATAAGACAAACGCCAGGCAGGAGGAAGCACCGGCCGAATTTTAGACGCACCCAGATCAAATTTCACGCTTCTTTCTCGTTGCCTGGTTTGATGTTTCTCTCACATCCTCTGCGAAACCACTACCTGCCCTCTGCCCCCTTTGTCGACAGCAAGAAAGGAATTATTCGACACTTTTGACTTTCTGCTGACTCCAGAGGTGTCTCCCGCCGACACAGGCCGCGCGGTTTCGCGATGACTCTTCCCCAGGAAGTGAGTGGCCGCGATCGCTGTCGACGCGCGGGGGATATTTACAGCACCTCAGCCCAGAGCCGGCGCTCGTTTTCAGCCCTGACTCTCCCTCCCCCGCCCCCAGACAGAATCTGCTTGCCTTATGTGTCTGGGGCTGGAGCCACTCATTGTGCTCCGGGCCCTGTTGGCTTGAAGTCAAAGACCGTTTCTGAAGGGTGTGTGTGTGTGTCCCACAATGCACTCTTCCTTTCCGTGTGAGCGTGATGGGCTTGTAAAAAAACAACACGCGCGCGCTTCCTAGTTCAAATACGGGCCAGGGAAAGAACGCGTCACGCTCCCCGGTCAGCTGGAATAAGGAAGAACACTGGATTTTTCCAGCTTCCTCCTGGCGAACAGGGAAACCCTCTCGGTGGTTGGCGGAATGTCACGATGAAGTCGCTGAACGTCAGACCGGGCTGTGGGGGAGGGGTAGTGTTGAATTACGGCAGGAATAAAAATACCGCGGCCCTGCCGTCTAACTCGGGGGAGCTGTGATTCTGGGGGGGCAGGGAGCTCAGTGCGAGGACTGAACCCCTCTTCTCTCTCTCCCACAGAGCAGTGCAACAACACCGAGGTCTGGAACGCTGACTTGGAAGAATGCATCTCCTGCAGCATCTGCCAGAAGTACCCCAAAACTCTCTCCTGCGACGCCTGTGAGTACCAGGGGAGCCCCTCTTCTGGAGAGCCCCCATTTCTTTGACCCTGAAACTTAGTGCTTAGTGCAAGCTTGAATCGACTTAAATGATAAGTGAAGAAGGGACTACAATAGCTCAACTCGTCTGGGGGCGCAAATCTAACACCTTCGGATGTCAAGGACCAATCTCCCCTCGCTCAGCAAATGACTTGCTTAACTCCTTATGGCCTGAGGTTTGTTTAGTAAAAACAGGAAGCGCACCTGAGAGCTAATGATAGCTTGATTGCTAGCTTATACCTCCATCCATTCAGCCAGTTCAGGGTCGCAGGGGAGCTGGAGCCTATCCCAGCAAGCAGTGCGCACGGGGGCAAGATGAAGCCAGGCCGCCACAGGACAGACAGAGCCAACCCTGCATAGACACCAACACTCACACTGGGGCTGATTTTCCCAGAAACCCATTGACCTACCAGCATGTCTTTGGACTGTGGGAGTTAACCCCCATGAGCACAGGGAAAACATGCAAACTCTGCACAGATAGCACCCCTTGAATTGAAACCAGGGCTCCCCTGGGCTGTGCCATTGTGGTGCAAGGGGTTGTCATTCCCTATGTCTATTAACACAAATGAGCGGCCTCTAGTGGCCGGTCTGCTGTAACTGCAGCTGAAAGTGCTGCTGCTTGTCCACAGAATCTGAGTTGCTCAGGTGGGTGCGTTGACTCCTCTCTGCAGGCGTGAAAGAGGCGGAGCACAGCACGAACATCTGGATGGTGGTGGCGCTGGTCAGCTTCTCCCTCGTCACCATTCTCTTGGCCATGGGGATCGGGGTGCTGGTACATCACTGCAAGTCCCGCAGCGACAAGCCCCTGCGCGGTAAGACACCCTCCCGGAAGGGGGAGCAGAACAAGAGACGGGAAGACACCCACCACTCTTTGTGTACAGGAAGCATTTCCCATTCTCCGTCCAGAGCAAATTTCCCCTTAGTTTTCCAGTGTGAACTCCTATTCTTGTAAAGAACAACGTTCAATCTTCTCTGTAAGACAACAGAGCACGTGTGGAAATTGAACCAGTTTTGCAGCAGTATTTAATTTAAATAATTGTGCGAGTGGGGAATGAGCTACCCAGTCATGCTGTCAAAGCCAACATTACATTGCCCCCCTGGGGATGAATAAAGTATTTTAATTGAATTGGTACGCTGACTTCTCTCAAGAAACAACTGGATGAGATCCTTCAGTCAAGACGGGAGGCTGTACTTTACACAAAGGGGGGTGGGAGTGTGGAACAAGCTGCCCAGCCATGTTGTTGAAGCCGATACCTTGGCGTCTGGCAAAAGGCAGCTGGGTGTGGGATGAATTGGCTACTATCTGCCCAACAGGCCAGTCTCGTGTGAAATGGAGCCACAGAACAGTGCCGTCCTGCCTTTCCCTCCAGCACTCACGCCTGCTTTCCTCTTGCTTTGCGCAGAGCCCATTGAGGAGACGACGGGGCCGCTGTACGCCATCGTCTAGAAGGGGAGGCAGGTGAGATGCCGCTCGGGGGGCGGGGGCGTGGCGCTCGGAATCGTCCCGAGCGCTTCAAAGCAAGTGCTGGCAAGCATTGCCGGGCAGGGAGCCGACACGCCCTGTTCGAGGAAGAGCCCTGCACCTCCGCGGGGCTTGGCGATCCCTCTGGTGTCCCAGCTGCCGTTTGGCACGGATCCGGGACCGGTGCCGGGAGGGTGGCGTTTCCGATCAGGAGGAGTGTCTGGGAAAGGAACGGCGGATTCCTGTTACACTCCATTACCGGCAGCAGCATGTCACTTCAGAGAACGCAAACAGTAACGAGATCGTTTAGAGCTGAAATTACAGGAGCGTCTGTCACACCTCGCCAGGAGGTCAATTAGTGTCTAAACCCACTGAGCCGCAGTGGAGGTAAAGATAAAGCCGAACACCTGTATTGCACACCGCGATGGGAACACCGCCGCGGGGGTCCCCAGCGCTCCTGCTGGCTCTCGTTGCAGCCGAGCTCTTGACTCACACAGATCCTTCACTGAAGTCTGCTGGCTCTGGGATCAGAGACTTGGGAGTTACTCCTGGAGAGCCCCGGTCTTACACTGTAGGTCCCCCTCAATCAGAGGGGCTCCAGCCCCAGTCCAGTGAGTCTTATAAGTCCCCCTCAATCAGTGGGTCTGCAGCCCCAGTCCAGTGAGTCTTATAGGTCCCCCTCAATCAGAGGGGCTCCAGCCCCAGTCCAGTGAGTCTTATACAGTAGGTCCCCCTCAATAAGAGGGGCTCCAGCTGTAGGCTGTTAGGAAGACATGTTTAAGCAATCAACCAGTCAGTTAAGCAAGCAGTGTTTCCATGATGGGAACACTTCTCCTGGAGGGTTGAATGACCTTCCAGGTTTGTTCCAAATCATCTCTAAAGGACTTCACTGTCCACATCACCTGCTTAAATAATCACAGGGAAATCACTCCAGGCCTTCGGAGATTCAAGACTTCCAGGCTGCCGGACTGGGGCTCTCCGAGACCAGGGTTCGAGAGGCCTGGTCTACGCGTTACCCAGTGGGAATGTGGCTGAAAAGCTCCGAGAATATTGACCCTCTTGTTTAACAGTGCCGAGTGCTGTTCTTTCTGAAATACTGGGCCTGGAAGGAGCGGGCCTCTCTGTGGGCTAATTTGGCCTTTGATGACATCGTTCTGCTGAGCGCGAGAGCTTGGCTCTCGACTCCGGTGGCGACGTCACTGGTCCGGCACGGCTCCGGCTCCGTCATTCCTGGCTCCGCGCCCCCCGTTGTCCCTTTCATTCCGGCGCGGTCGTGCGCAGCTGTGTGGTATTTCAGGTTGACCTCTGCTCTGCCCTGTAGCGTAACTGGTTACTGGCAGCTGCTGGGGATTCAGGAGAGCCTCCAGGAGAGCCGTGCCCTGCTGACAGAGGGGCCTGGGCCTCAGCAGTTCTGCTTGAATAATTCCACCCCCTGCCCCTAAGCCTCCTCCTGCAGCACTGCCTGTTTCCACGAGGGGCAGCAGACAGGCGCACTGGGAACAGGGGCAGTGCCTTCCTACCCCTCACAGTGGGCATCCCTCAGTGCATGATGGGACTTCCTGCCACCGTGTTGCTGCCCTCGGATTAAGGCTTCACCCGCGGTCTGATGTGACACAGGTGCGGGCTGGGTCAGAGCCCGGCAGCGGTTTCCTCTCGTTTGTGACCGGTCCTGTGTTCCGACAGAACCGCCCCCGGAGGCACCTGCAAGTGAGTCTTCTCCTGTCGCCCCTCTGCTCCCTCTAGGACCTGAGATACTGGATTCGGCAGCTCCGCGACATGAACGTGCTAGCTTTGGGATCTCGGGAAGACCGTGCCGGATGGGAGCCGGGATGCGGCGGCGCCTCGACAGCTGGGCTCGGACCTGGACGCCCCTGGCTCGGCTCTCTCTCGCTCCATCCTCCCTCTGCGTTTGGACGAAAGAAAGCGCCGGCTGTCTTCCCCCTCCCCTGAGACACAGACACTTGGGGCCAATCACCTGGAGCTTTTCCCACGAGGAGATCCCATCCACGGCATTTCCTCTGAGGAACAGCTTCTGTGCTGGGATTGTAGATATGATCGGGAATTCTTTTTTTTTCTTTTATGTTGGGTGATGGGTTGTTGGGTTTTTTTTTGCGTATTAATCTATTTATTTATTTTCACATGAAGCAAAGCTGTTTGTTTTTGTTCTCACGCCGACAGCAATATGGGAAATATTTTTTTATGGGGGTGGGGTGGGGCGGTCAAGGTTTCATTTGGAATTCCGTGTTCTGCTTTCTCATTCGTATCCCTGTGCCGTAAGTAAAATCATTCGGAGTCTCCGGCCTCCCTGACGCTCCAGCCGGACTAGCGCCATGGCTACAGAGCGAGGGACCGGAAGTGCATGGCATGATGGGAAGGGCTAGGAAAAAGGGAGTCATGTTAGAGACTCGTAAACTTCGGATTTTTTCACCGGGAGCTCAGGCAAAGGCTAGTTATGACCCAAACTAGTACTCAGTGTGTCTCATTTTACACGCAGTAGCCCTTTTTGCATCTTATTTGCGCACGGCTTGCCGTCACGAATTCCGTTCTGCACTATTAAAATGGCGGCCGCGAGTTGTCTAGTTTGTGCGTCCCGCTATGCGCAGCTGTGCACGAGGCTACGATTGCCAGCCTACGTTTAAACTCAGGGTTCGGCTTGTGTAGGGTGAAGGATTGGCAGGGCCAGTTTTAACCGCGCGTAGACTCCTTTTCATCATTCGCCTTTTTTTATTTTTCAAACGCAATTCAGGCCAGACCCCCCCACCCCCGCGATCGTGCGACAGTGCCTGTTTTGCACAAGCACCGGGGCGGGATGGCGCTCCGAGGTTTCGGAGAAATCGAGGGAGTCTGCCCGCTCTGAGCAGAGCCCGAGCCGCATTTGCCCCAGAAATAGAAGCCTCTGAAAGTGGCCCCGGTGTTTCGCTCTGACTCAGAGCTCTCGCTTGTGCTGAATCAGGAAGCCCGCTCTCGGGGCTGTTCTCCAGCTGGGATGAACAGGCGGACGTCACTGGCGCTGCCTGGGCGTCGCGGCTTCCCTGCCCACGCGCTGCACGGCTGACTGAGCTTCAGAAGGAGTCACCTTCAAAGGTTTTTTCAAATGACCCCACAGGCTGAGCCGGGCGGCGGCGGCACCACCGGCAAAAATTATATATATATCAACAGAATAGGTCCATCTTAAGTGGTCGTGAGGAGAAGTTTCTTTTGAAAGAATTGGTCATCATCCATCCAATTTCTAACCACTTTATCCAGTACAGAGTCCCAGCACGCACCGGGCACAAGGCAGATGACACCAGTCCATCACAGGACACACACAGACACACACCCTGGACTGGACACCAGTCCATCACAGGACACACACAGACTCACACACCCTGGACAAGACACCAGTCCATCACAGGACACACACAGACACACACACCCTGGACAGGACACCAGTCCATCACAGGACACACACAGACACACACACCCTGGACAGGACACCAGTCCATCACAGGACACACACAGACTCACACACCCTGGACAGGACACCAGTCCATCACAGGACACACACAGACACACACACCCTGGACAGGACACCAGTCCATCACAGGACACACACAGACACACACCCTGGACTGGATACCAGTCCATCACAGGACACACACAGACACACACACCCTGGACAGGACACCAGTCCATCACAGGACACACACAGACTCACACACCCTGGACAGGACACCAGTCCATCACAGGACACACACAGACTCACACACCCTGGACAGGACACCAGTCCATCACAGGACACACAGTGTCACACACACACACACACACACACACACACACACCAGGGCCAGTTTTCCCAGAAGCCCATTAACCTGTCTTTGGACTATGGGAAGAAACCCACATGGGCCTAGAGGGAACATACAAACTCCACACAGACAGCACCCCAGGTCTGGGAATTGAACTCGGGGCCCCAGCACTGTGCCACCACGCTGGTCTCTAAGTCGCTCTGCTTGGCGAGTGTGTGCTGCTTGTGCGCACAGTCGTTCACACCCGTGTCTCCTAGCCCGCCGTGGAGCGGGTGCTGCGATCGCCGGCGGCTCCGGCCCCAGGAGCGCGTTTGCCAATGAGTTCCAGAGCAGTCAGCCGCGCGGCGTAGGGGCCGGGGCTTCGTCTTCCTGTCTCCTGGCCCGCCCGCCGTCCCGCTGCTGGGACAGTCTCTGCCCAGCCCCGTCAGGGCAGGGTGCTCTGCAGTACGGTGTCTCATTATTATTAGCACTTTACTGAGCACACCCACTTCGCGTTCAGGGATCCGCTGGGCATTCGAAACCAGAAGCAGATGTGGGAACAACCAGCTACACTCAGACGTGTGAATTGTGAATTTCACCAGAGAACTGCAGAGACTCTCGGTGCCCCAGCTGTAGGAGAAGACCTCGCAGTGGGGTCCTGTCTTCTCACATTTCAGGTGACCCCGATTTTGTATTTAGGTGTTCCGCATGTAGACAGAGGTGGTGTCAAAAGGTAGCCTAGGGCTGTCCAGTCCTGGTCCTGAAGGGGTCAGTGTTTCTGCAGCAGGGCTGTCCAGTCCTGGTCCTGGAGGGGTCAGTCAGTGTGTCTGCAGCAGGGCTGTCCAGTCCTGGTCCTGGAGGGGTCAGTCAGTGTGTCTGCAGCAGGGCTGTCCAGTCCTGGTTCTGGAGGGATCAGTCAGTGTGTCTGCAGCAGGGCTGTCCAGTCCTGGTCCTGGAGGGCTGGCTGTTCAGTGTGGCTACAGGATGTCTTAGTCTCTTTAAAGCTGTAGCACCTGAAGAGCCAGGAGGAGCTGGTGAACTGATCCAATTAAGCCATTAATGAGCTGATTCAGGTCATTAAGAGCCCAGCTGCACTGTGAGCCTACAGCCCCCCTGGCACCACGGCACCATGACCGGGGCCCCTGGCTGAGCAGTACAGCTCAGGAGGAGACAGGTCCCCTGGGGGACAGAGCAGGTGTGTCTTGGTTACTGTGTGTCCATGAGTCACTGCCATGGACTCTGCAATGGGGCTGTGTCCCTTGTGTATTTAAAAGAAGTGTCTTATTTCTTCCTTCTAAGCACAATGTAATGAGCAATAACTTCTGCATGCAATAAGAAAGACATTGAAGCAGGGGCCATGGAGCACACCCGCACAGCTGAAACCTGCCTGTCCCCGCTGTGAAAGGGATACCCGCCACTGAGGCGGCAGACAGGACGTGGGGCTCGTGAGACCCGACACAGCCCCCCGGCGTGTCTTTGTGAGACACAACACCAGGCACCAAAAGGAGCAGGCTCAAACCCACTAGCGCTTTGCCCATGAAGGGCTGAATGCAGAATGGATTCAGAACGACAGCTGATCGGGGGGGGGAATGGGGGTCGTCGTATATTTATCCAGGACAGAGAGGGGGGCTCTGCCGGTCTCCAGCCCACAGCGTTTATCAGTTGCAGCTGCTCCAGAGAGTGCTGGTGGAGATGAGGAGAAGACTCTCAAACACGTCTCTGCAGAGGAGAGTGGGGTTCAGACCTCTGACCTCTGACCTCCTCTCTCATAACAGACACACCTGTCTTCAGGGGGACACCCCCGGCTCCTATGTGTCCCATACACCCAGAAAATCACAATGCAGTTCTCTTGACAACTGTTGTATGAAATACTAAGAAACATTGTAAATAAACGTTATAGAATGTTTGTATTTTTAAATGCCTTATATATCCGCAAAGTTCGTTTTTCATACCGCCTGAGTTTTAAAAGCATTAATTTATTACACTTGCTAAAAAAGGAAACAGAGTTTATTAATTATTACGATGTGCAGGTTGTCATAAATTAATTTGAATAAACTGAGCACTTTGTGGTTTTCACATCTCGTCTCCGGTGTCATGACTCCAGTCTGAGAGGCCCGTGTCTGAGTGTGGGGGTGTGGAGGTGTGGGGGTGGGGTTTCTCCCCGTCTCTCCCAGACCGAGCCACGTGTCGGAGCGCTGTCGGAACTCCCGCAGCTTCCGGACCGGAATGAGTTCAGCATCCGTCTACAAAATACCTCACTTGCGCAGAAACAACTGCGAGGGCAGCTGGCTCAGGTGTTCAAAATCCTCAAGGACATCAGCCCGGTGAACCCGGAGGGGGCCTTCAGAACAAACAAAGAAACACAAACCAGGGAACACTGGTGGAAACTGTTGAAGTGCATTTGAAACCGAGAACAGGAGGGATGTCTTTACACCAAGGGTGGTGGGAGCGGGGAACAAGCTGCCCAAGTCTCTGTTGTTGAAGCCAATACCCTGACTTCTCTCAAGAAACAGCTGGATAAGGTCCTCCAGTCAGGAGAGGAGGCTCTACTTTACACAAAGGGTGGTGGGAGTGGGGGACACGCTGCACGGCCTTGTAAGAGCCATTGGAGGAAACAGCTGGATGAGATCCGGGGATCAGTTGACTACTAGGCAGGCTGAGTCACCTCCTCTCGTCTGTGACCCGACCCGTCTTACGGTCTTATGTTCCTATGCACCACAAACCTGAAAGGCATTTCAAAATCTAACACAGGGGGTAAACAGTGTCGGCGCCCCACTCCCTGACCTCGGACACGGGGGGGACCCCCGGGCTGGGTGGTCTGAGCCACGCGCCGGACAGTGAGGCTGACCGGACACTGGCGCGCATCCCGGTGATCCCAGAGGCTGGCTCGGAGAGAGGGACAGTGCTTCACCGGCAGCCGGAGAGACCCCACCGCAGGAAGAACTAACCAGGGTAAAACTGGCTTCATTGCTAGAATCAGTCTTTCACAGGAGGTCAGGTGAGTAGCTCCCAGGTATTCCAGGGCCGAGGGAGGGGTGTAAGCAGGCCTCTCTCAGCGCGGCGCCCGCTGTCTGAAGAAGACCTCAGACACAAGTCTGACTATAACACGCAGTACTGGGACACTGGGTTCAACAGTGTCGTAGTCTGATCAGTTCATGCTCCGGGCTCAGTCTGTGTGTAATATTAACATCCCTCTCCTGGGCACTCCAATCCCTGGGCGGCCCCACCTGGATGATGCTCCAGTCTGCTCACACACACCAGCTCTCAGTGGGGAGGAGAGCAGAGTGATGAAGCCAGTTCAGAGAGGGGGGTTATTAGGAGGCCATGACTGGTAAAGGACAGGGGGGAAATGTGGCCAGGGGGCTGGGGTAACACCCCACATCTTTCACGATCTTTAACCACAAAGTCAGGGCATTAGGACCCACACAGACTGCAGGGTGAGCGCCCCCTACTGGCCCCCCTAAATACCTCTCCCAGCAGCAACCTCAGCTTTCCCAGGAGTCTCCCCTCCAGGTACTGACCAGGCTCACACCTGCTGAGCTCCACTGGGCTGCCAGCTGGGAGCTGTGGGGAGATACAGCTGCTGTGTGTGTGTAATGGGAGGAGGGGTACCGTCTTTTTCCTACGTGTCGTGTTTTCCATCCCCACAAACGCTAGAAAGCTTTTGCTCTCTCTCTCTCTCTCGGCGTTTACCGCTGTGTGAAACTCGGGGAGACTGAGAAAAACGTGGCCCACCGAGCATGAGGCCTCGGTTGGGGCGCCCGCTGTTGGAGGCACTGGCGAGACCGCGGGTTTTCTGTCCGTGGTTTGATGAAAGGGACCGGCGCACATCGGTTACTCATTCTCCTGCGGCCCTGGAGTTTGTTTGGCTAAACTGTAACCAAAGACAGCTGTTTCCAAGCGCTGCCTCACCGCCCCGGCTCGGTTTGGACCGGGTGACTCACAGTCCCAAGAAAAGCGCAGCACGGTTTTATACCATTCCTCCGGCGTGACGTGGCGCAGACGGGAGCCGGCACGGGCCAATGTCCGCGTGGGAAAGACAGGCACAGGCTCGTCCCCCCCGGGCCCGCGTGCCAGCCTGGCCCTCTGGTGGGGGGGGGGCAGCGAGCGGCTCTGCGGCACATGACCGGCGCGAGGGGTCGAGCCCAGCCCGGCCCTGCTGAAGGCGGAGCGCCTGGCCCCTCCGGAAAATATTATCGTTCGCTCTGAGGTCTGACCTGCCGCTGGATGCCACAGTAACCGCCCGTGAACGCCGAAACCTGCGCGGGTTGTATTTGCACAGATACAAAGAACATGACTCCCAGGACACCGCTACTAGTTTCTGTGTTTGTTTCAGAATCTGTCAATACTGTCTTCGATTATTTTTGAGTTTCATTCAGAATCTCCCTCGGCAGACAACACACACACACACACGCGCGCGCGCGTGTTCGTGGGTGTTTCCTGTTCACGCGCAGTCTTTTTTTTAAATCTCCCTCGGTTGCTATAACTCCACCCGGAGAATGAAAGTTAGACCGTCGACAGCTTATTTAGACGTAGAAGAAGAGCCTTTAACTAAAAAAGGCCATTCACATCGTGAGAATGTCTCACATCGTCTGTTTGCCAGGCGATGACTGAGGGTAGAGGAGGGGGGGACATTTTTCCCGAACTGCAGTCCCACCCTTCCCCCGCACGCCCACAGACACGGACACAGTTCCGAGGAACTCCTTGATCCACAGCCGCGAGATAAGGATCAAGGAGTTCCTTGATTCCTCTCAGAAATGCCCGGTGTCCTCCTCTCTCTGCAGGTTCAAGTAACCCCTTACTCCCCACCCGCGTTCGCGAGGACAACCTTCACGCCACGCCCAAACGCCGACCGCAGGGCCAGTAACGACGGATAAAAGTTTATTTTTTATTATTATTTTGACCTTAGCCAAAACGTGCTTTCTTTTTTTTTTTCCACCAGCGGAGCAAAGCCTCCACGCCACACAGCCTGACCCGGCCGGCTCGCGCTTGAAGCCCACGCAAGAAGACGCAGAAGCGCGATTCCAGAGCTAATGGATAAGTCATTTTTAGTTGCCTTAGCTTTTACCTTTGTGTGAAGCACTTTGAGGTTCGCTGGAATGAAACGCGCTGTGTAAGTTTAGAGTATTATTAGTACTATAAGGAACGTGGACAAGGGCTCGCACTAGAACTAATGCGTCACCGCCCCCTGCTGGCCGGTTCTGATCGCAGCGCCATTCTGTCTCTAGGACGCCTGCGCGTTGTTTCCCTAGCAACCACGGCACTGAGGGCCAAACAGCAGCGTGTGGTGCCGATTATCAGCACCCCGGGTGGGCGCTGGAGCCTGAAGGCCGGGTTCGTGGTTTAGTGTGATCCGAGAGGAGCCAGAGCTATCTTTCCATTCCTCCCAGCGTTCTAGTGCAAATAGTATGACACCGGCTCCACATTCGTCAGAGACCCGGGCCCACAGGATGAACAGCATGGTGCAGTCCCGTCTGGAGTACAGACACCCCCTCTGTGTGTGAAGGAGACTGAGGATCACGGTGCCCCAGCCTCTGGTCACTGGCCCAGTTGGGAGTCTCACGTCAGACACAGGGACTGTCATTGCCCGGGTCGAGAGATGGAGGTATTTCCTCTTTATTTAGGTCAAGCGAGAGGTTCGATGGGCGTGAAGGCTGGTCAGCTGGTAACACTGAGGAACACAAGCTACCAACTAGAGGAGGCCCACCCAGCCTGTCTGGTAGTTAATAGTTCACTGATCACAGGATCCCATCCAGCTGTTTCTTGAGAGAAGTCAGGGTATTGGCTCCAACCACATGGCTGACCAGCTTGTTCCACACTCCCACCACCCTCTGTGTAGAGAAGAGCCCCCCCCTGTCCTGACTGGAGGATCTCATCCAGCTGTTTCTTGAGAGAAGCCAGGGTATCGGCTTCAACCACATGTTCGGAGTTCCACACTCCCACTACCCTTCATGTAAAGGAGTGCCCGCGGTTCATAGTTTTAAACGCACTTCCACATTGGACACAAACCACTCAGACAGACTTCTGAAAACAGCTCCTCCAGCAGCTACAAGCAGCACACGGCTGGAATAACAGTCACTCTAATAACCCTCGCAATCAAATTAGGCCGTAATTTTGGAACCTTGCATATGTGTAAGGTGATAAATTTTGTTCTACTTCAGACTTCTTTCACACCAACCAAAGCAAGCCTGAACTCCTTGCCAGAGCCCTGATAACACTGGAATAAACGTCTTCCCCGTCTAGCATGAGCCAGGACTGACTCCTTATACCCCTACTGGCTGCTATCTGATAAAAAAGTACACAAACGTGCCCTGTCTGATGTGTCAGCTCAGCAGGCTCGCAAAGCTTGTGCGGGTCTCTGCTGGCCTGATCTCATGAGAGACAGCCCTGCTCTGCTCCACAGGTAGATTTCCACTCTCATCAGCCAGGGGGCACAGCTGCCAGCCCCCCACTGGCCCAGCAGGAGAGGAAGCGTTGCCCTGGAAGCTGCCCAGGTTACAGGCCACGAGGAGGAGGAGGATGAGGAGGAGACTGGCTCCATGGAGTCTTACTCTCATCCCGGCACGAGACTGCTGCCCTCCGTCCACACACCCAGCCGTTTTCTAACGGCTTCATCCAGTACAGGACTGGGAGGGAGCCGGAGCCCATCCCAGCAAGCACCAGGAGCAAGGCAGGGTACGCCCTGGACAGGACGCCAGTCCGTCACGGACACACACTGATTTTCCTGGAGGTTAGTTAACATTCCAGCATGTCTTTGGACTGTGGGAAGACACGGGAGCACCACACATGTGTTGGAGAATGAAGAGTCTCAAGCTGCCTGTTCATTACCGCCGATGGACTCAAGTAATTGAATCCAGAGAGAATCTACTCTCTGTACACACCACGACAGGAAAGACGGAAATCCCCAGAGGCTGAAACAGCTCGGTTCAAGGCCTACGGCTGCCTGAAACCTGTTTTCTTGTGAAATCCGGCCTGTCACTGTAAATCAGCAGTTTCACAAATGCAAGGCAGCCTTCTGCAATAAATCCAGGAAAGATCACGGATGTTGGGAGAGATCGCAAGGTGGGTATACACAAATTACAAACAGAAAGCAGAATTCAGGGTTGGAAAATAAGAAGGGATTTTTAACGCAGTGGTGAGGTGTGTTCAGTGTCAAGGTATCGCAGAAGGAATTATGTGCTCAGCCATACCGAGGTCCTGACTCTCTGTGGTCATTAAAAATCCCAGGGCTCTTCTCGAAAAGAGTAGGGGTGTACCCCGGTGTCCTGGCCAAATTTCCAATTGGCCCTTACTAATCATGGCCTCCTAATAATCCCCCTCTATGAATTGGCTACATTACTCTGCTCTCCTCCCCACTGATAGCTGATGTGTGGTGAGCGTTCTGGTGCACTATGGCTGCCGTCGCATCATCCAGGTGGATGCTGCACATTGGTGGTGGTGGAGGGGAGTCCCCATTACCTGTAAAGCGCTTTGAGTGGAGTGTCCAGAAAAGCGCTATATAAGTGTAAGCAATTATTATTATTATTATTATTATTATATCTCCCTGCAGCTCATAGCCTTCAGCCAACTGAGGCTCAGCAGGTGTGAGCCTGGTCAGCACCTGGAGGGGAGACTCCTGGGAAAGCTGAGGCTGCTGCTGGAAGAGGTGTTAGTGGGGCCAGTAGGGGGTGCTCACCCTGCAGTCTGTGTGGGTCCTAATGCCCCAGTATAGTGACAGGGGCACTATACTGTAAACAGGTGCCGTCCTTCAGATGAGACATAAAACCGAAGTCTCTGTGGTCCTTAAAAATCCTGCGGCGTCTCTCAATAAGAGTAGAGGCATAATGCTGGTGTCCTGGACGAATTTCCCCCTGGCCTTTATCAATCCAGGCCTCCTAATAACCCCTGTCTCAAACTGGAGCTTCATCCAGGTGGGGCTGCACACTAGTGGTGGTGGAGGGGAGTCCCCATTACCTGTAAAGCGCTTTGAGTGCAGTGTCCAGAAAAGCGCTATATAAGGGTAAGAAATCATTATCATTATTATGTGCCTGGGTGCTGTCAAGACAGAGGAGGGTTTGTCCGTAAGAGCCGTGTGATTCGCTGGCGAGCTGTGTCTGTCTCCGCCCTCCGCAGGAAAGCGCCTACAAGCGCGGACGCCAGCAAATGCTGGTGTTGTCCACAAGGGGGAGCTATCTGACCACACTTCTGACAAGCAACCTTTTCTGTTAACTTCACAGTCGCGTCGCCGGATCAGCTGAACGGCTTCTCCCAGTTCTTTAACATTCTCCCAGTTCTCTTTAAAATAACATATTTTAACATTTAAATCAGATACTTTAAAGAGACCTGGAGCCCTTGCTGAGACCCTGGCGCTTCAGAACTAGCACTGGGTAGTGAAGTTGCCTTGAAAGAGGCCAGAGTATGAGATTCAAGAACTCCTTGTAGGCAGCAGCTGTATCTCCCTGCAGCTCACAGCCTTCAGCCCACTGAAGCTCAGCAGCTGTGAGCCTGGTCAGCACCTGCAGGGGAGACTCCTGGGAAAGCTGAGGTTGCTGCTGGGAGAGGTGTTAGTGGGGCCAGTAGGGGGTGCTCACCCTGCGGTCTGTGTGGGTCCTAATGCCCCAGTATAGTAATGGGGATGCTATACTGTAAAATGGTGCTGTCCTCTGAATGAGATGTAAAACTGAGGTCCTGACTCTCTGGTCATTAAAGATCCCAGGGCATCCCTTGAGAAGAGTAGGGGTGTTACCGCAGAGTCCTGGCCAAACTCCCCCTTGTCCTTTACCAACGAAGGCTTCCTAATAACCCCCCTCTCTGAAGTGGCTTCATCACTCTGCTCTCCTCCCCACTGAGAGCTGGTGTGTGTGAGCAGACTGGAGCATCATCCACATAAATTGAGAGGTCCAGAAAAGTGCAGTAAGTCTAAGAACATTATTATTGCTCACACCCTTAACTCAGTGCATGAAAATATCACCCGGGCGGGGCTACACATTGGTAATGTTAAAGAGAAGTTCCCATTACCTGTAAAACGCTTTGGGTGGAGTGTTCAGAGAAGCACTATATAAGAGCAAGGAATTGTTATTAAGAAATTATAAGAACAAGTCTGGGCTTCCTGTTACACACTCCCCCTCCTCTTTGTGTAAAGACCCATTACAGTTTCTAACATGGCCATACTATCATTTTTCCTGCAATGGTGTTAATTCAGGTGCGACCAAGATTGTTCTTTTAACTCCTGATTCCAGATGTGTCACTCTAGAGAGTGGTAGCCATTTATCAAATGTCAGAAACCGGCCCTTTACTTACTTGCAGAAGGAACTATTCTCCCAGCGATAACACCCCGTGTCACCTGGGCTGGTCTCAGCTCGAACCCGTTGGGATGAATGGGTTCAGTGAACTGACGGGGCGGGGGCCCGACCCAGCCGCGGTACAGTCTCTCCTGGACGCGCCCGCTGGCTGTGCGGGACCCACCCGAAAGTGAAAGGAAGTTTTAAGTCATGTGTCACGAGTCCAGAAAACCCCTGAAGATTTTCCCGAACATTCTGGACGCTAATAAGGAGTCTCTTTATTTGATTTTAATGCTTCGTGTGCTTTGAAGCTACCGCGGGAAAGGAGGGGAGGGGAATCGGGCCGTAAAACGATATCAAACGTATCAAATTGCGCGAAACAAGCAGCCACGATATCTCCAGGTGACGTCCTCAAGACGAACATGTAGAAACTGCCGTTTAAATACAAGGGCGCAGAGTGAAATGGAAAATTCTGTGCGGTTTAACGCTAGTCATATCCCCCTGCAGCTCACAGCCTTCAGCCCACTGAGGCTCAGCAGGTGTGAGCCTGGTCAGTACCTAGAGGGGAGACTCCTGGGAAAGCTGAGGCTGCTGCTGGAAGAGGTGTTAGTGGGGCCAGTAGGGGGCGCTCACCCCAGAGTCTGTGTGGGTCCTCATGCCCCCGTATAGTGGGGACACTGTACTGTAAAAAGGTGCCGTCCTTTGGATGAGACATAAAGCCGAGGTCCTGACTCTCTGTAGTCATAAAGAGTAGGGGTGTTACCCTGGCGTCCTGGCCAGATTTCCCCCTGGTCTTTACCAGTTATGGCCTCCTAATAACCCCCCTCTCTGAACTGGCTTCATCACTCAGCTCTCCTCCCCGCTGAGAGCTGGTGTGTGTGAGCAGACTGGAGCATCATCCAGGTGTGGAGACGCCATTACCTCTAAAGAGCTTTGAGTGGAGTGTGTCCAGAAAAGCGCTGTATACAGGTAAATGTAAGGAATTATTATCAGTCTGGAAGTACAAACAAGTTTGGATTCAAGGCAATCAAGGCTGAACTTCTGTTGTGGTATCCCTGAAAGCTGCCTTTTATTTGAAACACTGCCGATTTAAAGTAACTCGTTGGATTTCTAAAAATACAGGTTCAGGCAGCTGTAGGTCTTGAGTTGTTTCAGCCTCTGGGGATTTCCGTCTTTCCTGTCGTGGTGTGTACAGAGAGTAGATCACTGTAATGAACAGCCAGCTTGAGAAGCGTCGGACCTTTCACTCTCCGACACGGACTGGACACGATTCCTGCCAGCTTTTCCGACTCACTCGCTCTACCCGTCGGGCCGTCGAGGCTCCGGGCGAAAGCGAAAGTCTTTCTCGGCTCAGCGGTGCCCAGCGCCAGGGGAAACGCGGGAAGGGCGCCCTTTTATAGGGCGGAGTGTTGGCATTTTCCAGTTCGTCTGGATGCGTCATAGCCTGGTTAATGAAACTGATGCCCTTCTTGCACTGTACCGATTCTCTATTCAATACTCCATCGGGCCGTAGTCCTTTTTAACGTGGGACTTTTCACAGTTATGTGTCTTGGGTAAACGCGACCAACTTGCACGTTTTATCGTTGTGACGGATCATTAGTGTGGTTTATTCCACAGCTGGACACACACAGACACACACACTCTCATAATCTAGTTTTAGATTATGTGTCTTGGGTAAACGCGACCAATTTGTACGTTTTATCGTTGTGACGGATCATGAGCGCGGTTTATTCCACAGCTGTCCAGGTTTGTAGTGGTGTAGAGTGGCCTGAGTTTGCGTCAGTTCAATTCGCCTCACGGACGGGACACACGCTCGACCCGTGAGGGCGACTAGCCTGGTGTCCCTTCCTTTTGTGTTCCTCAGTAAAACCCAGTGTGAGGAAAATGGTTCTGCTTCCATTCACTTGAAACCTTGATGCTGTATGTCAGAAAAGCGCAGTGGGGCAGTGGTTTGCATTGCTGCTTCTTTTCACTGGGGCCCTTCCAATTCCACACCTGGGGTGCTGTCTGTGTGGAGTTTGCATGTTCTCCTCAGGCATGTGTGGGTTTCCTGTGGGTGTTCCAGTGTCCTCCCACAGTCCAAAGACATGCTGGGAGGTGAATTGGCTTCTGGGAGAACTGGCCCTGGGGGTGTGTGTGTCATGTGATGGACTGGTGTCTAGGGTGTGTGAGAGTGTGTGTCCTGTGATGGACCGGTGTCCAGGGTGTGTGAGAGTGTGTGTCCTGTGATGGACTGCTCTCCTGTCCAGGGTGTGTGAGAGTGTGTGTCTGTGTGTGTCCTGTGATGGACTGGTGTCCTGTCCAGGGTGTGCGAGAGTGTGTGTCTGTGTGTGTCCTGTGATGGACTGGTGTCCTGTCCAGGGTGTGCGAGAGTGTGTGTCTGTGTGTGTCCTGTGATGGACTGGTGTCCTGTCCAGGGTGTGTGACAGTGTGTGTCTGTGTGTGTCCCTGTGATGGACTGGTGTCCTGTCCAGCGTGTGTGAGAGTGTGTGTCTGTGTGTGCCCTGTGATAGACTGGTGTCCAGAGTGTGTGAGAGTGTGTGTCTGTGTGTGTCCTGTGATGGACTGGTGTCCTGTCCAGCGTGTGTGAGAGTGTGTGTCTGTGTGTGCCCTGTGATGGACTGGTGTCCTGTCCAGCGTGTGTGAGAGTGTGTGTCTGTGTGTGTCCTGTGATGGACTGGTGTCTAGGGTGTGTGAGAGTGTGTGTCCTGTGATGGACCGGTGTCCAGGGTGTGTGAGAGTGTGTGTCCTGTGATGGACTGCTCTCCTGTCCAGGGTGTGTGAGAGTGTGTGTCTGTGTGTGTCCTGTGATGGACTGGTTTCCTGTCCAGGGTGTGCGAGAGTGTGTGTGTGTGTGTCATGTGATGGACTGGTGTCCTGTCCAGGGTGTGTGAGTGTGTGTCCTGTGATGGACTGGTGTCCTGTCCAGGGTGTGTGACAGTGTGTGTCTGTGTGTGTCCTGTGATGGACTGGTGTCCTGTCCAGGGTGTGTGAGTGTGTGTCTGTGTGTGTCCTGTGATGGACTGGTGTCCTGTCCAGGGTGTGTGAGTGTGTGTCTGTGTGTGTCCTGTGATGGACTGGTGTCCTGTCCAGGGTGTGTGACAGTGTGTGTCTGTGTGTGTCCCTGTGATGGACTGGTGTCCTGTCCAGCGTGTGTGAGTGTGTGTCTGTGTGTGCCCTGTGATAGACTGGTGTCCAGAGTGTGTGAGAGTGTGTGTCTGTGTGTGTCCTGTGATGGACTGGTGTCCTGTCCAGCGTGTGTGAGAGTGTGTGTCTGTGTGTGCCCTGTGATGGTCAGACTTCATGGTGGGTTTGTGATCCGCTTCCTTAAGTCGTGGAGCCTAGAGACAGGTGTTCAGCCGCTGTGTGTGTGCAGACCAGCAGCGGGGCTCAGTACTGTGAGGGACCATCTCGGTTCTGACAGCGTTCGCCTGCACAGAGCAGGTACAGGTTGGGTGGGGCTGTGTTACCCTGATCTCTGTGGTGTGAGAGTGGGAGTGGGAGGGAGGGAGCCGGCCTTCTGTCTATCCACCCAGGCCTCTCCGGGCCGTCAGACCCAACACGCCTAAATCGAAATCCCCCAGGAGGCCCTGCTGCCCGACCTCACTCAGTGCGCGTGCGTGTGTGTGTTTGTAGCAGAGCTAGTTTGGATACAGCGATGTCAGCGCCCTCCCTGCACGTAGCAGGGTCCCCAGCTGCCTAGGGTGAGGGAGGTCTCGTTTAGCTCCTGCGGCTGGTTCCCTGTTGCGTTATGCCGGAGACCCGGGTTTGCGCCCCAGGTGTTGCGAGACGGGACGGGTGGCGGAGTGCACGAGCCCGCGCGGAACCGCGGCGGTCACATGTTCAGGCAAGATGGCTCCCTCTCCTCTTGGGCTGGGCAGGGGCCCCTGTGGCATGTCAGAAACCCAGCCAGGCCAGCTCGTCCTCTCTGAACACCTGGCCAGAGTCTCGCTCCTGTCACCGAGCGCTGGACGAGGAATGCGCGTCACATTAACCCAACTAGCTCTTTGGGCAGTAGCTACAGTGCGTAGAGAAAGTCTACACACCCCTCCCAGCACCGCCCAAGTACACCCCCACCCGAACAGCATCCTGCCTGTGACTGAAGCTTTCAACAGGGACGAGCTCAGGGGCGTGAGCCCCTGTCCAGCCCAGTTCACCAGGTCCTCATCCGGAATGACTTTCCAGAACGTCAGCGCACGTGCTTCTCACCCGGAGGGGTTGTGTGCAACAGAGTAAAACAAATTCTGTTTTAATGGGTCAGAAGGCAGGTGAATACATTCTGGTAAATACAGGTCAAATGGGTCTTGACGTCAGGCATTCGGGTCACAAAACGTCTCTCTCCCCATGTCTGACAATCTCACGGTGTCGTGCAACATTCAGACAGGACCCCACCGCAGGAACTTCCGATAGGCACTGACACGGACCCATCCAGGGTGTTCGGTAACTAGTAGCCAAGTGATCCCCAGACATCATTCAGACGTTTCTCGAAGGTTCCCAAACAAGACACATTTCCGAACCATGATCCGAGACCTTGTTCTACTCCTGCCACTTCATTTGTCAGGTGCCGGAACGAACAAATTCACACAATCACAAGACCCTGTTATCTAGTTTTATTTAAAAAACACAGGAATGTAATTCAAACGTTTTTTAAAACTTCTACATCTTTAATATTATTATTAATAACGACAATAAAGTTGAACTGAATTATGGTGCTCAGAGCAATTGAAAACCCCAAGGAGATTATACAGAGTCGCATTTAGAATGTATTCTTTACAGCATCATCACACACCTGTATTTCAATAGTTGGAGGCTGTCAAGGATAAGAATTTTCCATTTATTTGATCTTCAATATAGTCCCTACATCCAGTATCTCTCTATGGGCTCTTTATAGCTGAAGCTCTTTCCTCTTCAGGTCAGATTAATCTACCCGCTGGTTCATGATCAGTGGTTAAAGGAAGATTTACGGGCAGTGGTTCAGTGAAAGAGACCCCACCAGGCGACAGAACTGGCACTCTCCAGTCTACGATTCACCTTGTTCTAGTCTGCGAGGCGCCGTAAATCAACCTTTAACATTTCCTGGTTTGGGTGGTCCAGGACGTTCCCCTAAATTCCTAAATCTGGGCTGGGGCCAGAATGACTGACAATCTTTTCACTTAAATTGGTTTAGCCCCCAGTCCAGGTAAACCTGATCTGTACAAAGTCACCAACTCTCTACCTGAAAAGTTATAAAAAAAATAGGCACAAGAAATCCATACAGTTAAAGCAAACTCCCAAAACCCACCCACTCACGAAATTTACAGACACTCCTCATATCAGGGGAGACCACGTTTGAGAATGCACAAGTTTGCATGAGGATACACAGAGAAATTTAAGCTGTTGCTGTATGCATGATCAGTAGATTTAGTGGTTTTGAAAAACTAAAGGTTTACAAAGATAGATTGCATGAGACATGAGGCGTGATCTTCACCTGCAACAGAAGAAAAATAATCAGGCATGTGACACGCAATAATGCCGTTCATTTACTTAATCCACTGCACTGATCACAAGGTGTCTGGTTTTTAGTGCAACAGCATGGCCAAACACTGAGTTCCAGGTGAGGTTTGAACATAAGATCAAGAACATTTTTAGCATTTCAATTAACTGAATCCAGAATGTCTCCAGTAACAGATGAAGGGAAGCCAGCACAGAGGTGATATAAATGGTGGTTGTGCTGAGTTAAGGACAAGTTACAGTCCCAGGATTTTCAAAGATATAATGAGATGGTTCTAACTGTAAAAACAACTTGAATATATAATAAACAAAGGGCTTGGAAATTCTTATGTCCAATTGTTAGAACATGTTAGAATATTTCTAGTAATAATTATTGATATTCACATGTTTTTATATAACAATTGATAGCAGAACTGACAACTTATGAACCTAGGCCCAGTATAATTCTCCACCCACTGTTAAATCACATTGTATTGTGTTCTACACTACTGCAGCTCTGAGAAAAAGAAATATTCACAAAAAATCTCTCACCTTAGGTGCACAGGCCGATCCTCTGACAGAATTTACATGTCAGGTTCTGTAAGCAGAGAAGAGGAAAAAAGGAGATCGGTCACATTTCCGCATCACACTTCACAGGCTCAAGAAACTCCTATCCAAGAACTGGAGAGATCCTATCTAAGCAATGCGGTCTAAAATAACCGGTTTCGGTAGCATCAGCTCTGTTAATGTGATGACCGACCACCATCACACGCAAGTCTTCTACATTCTGGAACAAAATTGTTTTTCTCAAATACTGAGACAACTCACGAGGCTGAGGTTTATAAAAGGGTGTGGAAGGACTGCAGGAAGTGACCCCATGTTTCCTGGGACACTTTCAGAGGGGAGGAAGCTTGATAACGAGAGAGGACCACTGAATCCAGGTTCTCATCCCGCCAGGCTACTGGCTTAAACAACACGGCTGGGCAGCTTGTTCCACACTCCCACAGCCCTTTGTGTAAAGCAGTGTCTCCCACCCCGATTGGAGGGACTCATCCAGCTGTGCCTGCTTTCATCAACAACCTGGATCACGGATTTTAAGTTAAGGAGACACCCGGACGAAATCAATCAGAGAGGCACAATCAAATGAACTGCTGTTCGGGCGCCTCCCTGTAGAGGGCAGAGTGGAGTCTCAATTAAATCGCCATCATGTCCCGTCTCCCAGAGTGCTGGAGCCATGGGGTCTCCCCGATCAACCTCCCCTTTAGCTAGATGTGCTGCTGTGGAGCAGGAGCGGCACACCTACCCCAGGTGAACTCCTTTGGCACAGACAGGGTGCTGTGTGACACCCTGCAGGAGTAGGTGTCCCCCTTCTTGGGGGTGAAGGGCACGGTCTGGGTCAGGTGGAAGTGCCAGCCCTGCTCAAAGGCCAGGTCGCTCTGCTTGACGCCCTCCATCTGCTGCTTGTTCTTCAGCAGCTCGATCTTGATGTCAGGGGGGTGGAAGTCGCTGACGTGGCAGATCAGGGTGTTCGACTTGTCGTACTCCCCGGGGTTCCGGCTGTAGATCTGCACCTTGGGCTCGGCTGGGGGCAAAGGAAAAATACAAGACAAGCCGGTAAGCACACAGCTCCTCCGCTCGCTCTGAGCAAGGGGTCTCCCTGCACGACGTCCCGCGGCAGGAAGGGAAGGGCGGAGACGAGTCCTGCTCGGGGAAGCTGGAACGTTATTAGATGTCATCTCTAGACATACGGTGGCTCTGTGGCTCGGGATCTGCGCCTGTGGCTGGAAGGTTGCCGGTTCGTATCCCTCAGCCGGCAGAGGAATCCTACTCTGTTGGGCCCCTGAGCGAGGCCCTTCGCCCCAGCTGCTCCAGGGGCGCTGTATAAATGGCTGACCCTGCGCTCTGACCCCCAGCTTCTCTCCCTGTCTGTGTGTCTCATGGAGAGCAAGCTGGGGTCTGTGAAAAGACAAATTCCTAATGCAAGAAATTGTGTGGCCAATGAAGTGATCTGATCTTACAGTCCAGGAGAACACTGAAGAATTCTTGTCATGGGTTGCTGAGCGCCGCATTGTGCTGCTTTAAATACTAATGCTAACCCACTCCTTCTCCTAACTGGGTACAGCTCTATCCCCTTCCAGAGCCTGGTTTATATCGATTAAAACACAGAAACGTCTTCTGTGCCAGAACAGGCTGGTTTGGGTCAATATGTTTCACAGCTCAGTGCCAGCAGCCCTTTGGGTTGCATTTCAAACTGACGACAGGAGGCACCACTTTACACAAAGGAGGGTGGGAGTGTGGAACAAAGCTGCCCAGCCCAGCTGTTGAAGGAGATAACCCCGACTTCTCTCAAGGAGCTACTGGATGACGTCTTGGATCTATTCACTACTGACAAGCCTGATGGCCCGAATGGAGAACATGGGTTCGAGAGGTGGGCGGCCCAACAGTGATCCAAATGGTGAAACAGGGACAGACGCCCCCCCCGACAGAAACAGCGGACAGAGCTTGTCTGTGACATGATCAGTGGCCTGCAACGGGGATTTCCCTCATCATCGGGGGCTCAGACAGACCCCGCTGCCTCGCAAGGCTTCGACACCCCAGCGCTCCTGCGGAAAACACCGGGCCGCCCACGAGGTTCCCAACGCGGCCAGCTCAGTCTGGGGTTTCACACCGCCGGGGGGGAGGGCCGCCTTGCCCCGGGAGGTGTGCGCGTTCCAGCTCCCTGCCCCCGGGAGGGCAGCGGGGCACGAGAGCGACAAGCGATCGCGCGGCGGATCAGCCGACGGTGGGCTTCCGCGTCCCGAGGAGCAGGTTCAAAAGTCACACTAGGAAGACATTCGGTGACCAGTCCAGGAGCCGCAGCAAGGGGTACACGGCAGAGCCCACACACACACACACACACACAGTCCAAGAGCCGCAGCAACGGGTACACGGCAGAGCCCACACACTCACACACACACACACACAGACACACACACACAGACACACAGTCCAGGAGCCGCAGCAACGGGTACACGGCAGAGCCCACACACACACACACAGTCCAAGAGCCGCAGCAACGGGTACACGGCAGAGCCCACACACACACACACACACAGACACACAGTCCAGGAGCCGCAGCAACGGGTACACGGCAGAGCCCACACACGCACACACAGACACACACACACACAGTCCAGGGCTGACATTCCCGGACGCCAGCTTATCTCCCAGCATGTCCCTGGACTGTGGGAGGAAACCCATGTAAACCTGGGGAGAACATGCAGACTCCACACAGACAGCGCCCCAGGAACTGAACCCAGGGCCCCAGCCCAGCGCCGCCCCACGATAAAAACCTCCGGCTGGACCCGTGGAGAAGGAGTTTGGGAATACCTGCATGTTCTACACGGGCAGTTCGGGTAGGCAGCGTAGGCTGCAGAGGAACAAGTAAGGCTGTGGCGGTGGAGCCTTCTTCGGGCGTCTTTCCATCTCTTTCCGGCAGGGAATAACCCTTTACTTGTTCCCCTGCAGCCTGCGCAAGCCCTTCCGAAGCGGGGAGTATATTCAGCGCGCTGGATGGGCGCCAGGCGCCTGAGAGGAGCGACATCGCTGCGCCACAAGATGGAGGAGACGAGCCAGCTCCGGGGCCGTGCACGGCACGTGGGGCCTGACGCGGACGATCACACAGGCCGCCGGACGCAAGCGCAGCGTCTCCCACCAGGACACTCCCACCGACACACACACACACACACACTCGCAGCGATGGTTCAGGCACAGAGCCCAGCAACAAGAACAAATATCACAATCCGCACGCTGTACAGCTCCTACCATGATTAAACCTGACCTTTCCCCCACCCCAGTGTTTTTAACTGTAAAAGAGTGAATGAAAAGGGTTTTTCTTCCCTTGAATTGTAAAAGATCTCCCTGCACTTCGAAAGTACTTTTAAAAAAGATGTATTGGTGTCTGCTGGTGGGGTGGCGAGAGGTTTCTCTGTGTGTTTTGTCCTTATTTCTGATTTCTAGCCTGGTCTCCCTGACTGCAGTCCCATCAGTCTCCACAGTCTGCAGCAGAGCGGTCTTGAAAGCAGATGATTTCTCGGAACGCGGTATTGCAACGCCAGGGGGCGCTGTCACCCCGCCTTCTCTCACCCCCAAACATTTCGCACCTCATCCGCGAACAGGTTCCCCCTGAGAACGACGGAGACGCACGGCAGGCGGTGAAAACTGAACGGGCTGGACCACCCAGAGAGCCCCCTGTCGCCATCCTCCTGCTTTCCAGTGCGGCCTCGACGCCTGGACCTCTGTAGAAACTCGTACACAAACGGCGGCCGGGAAACCGAAAGTAAAACTTGCGATGCGGGAAAGTCCCTGGCGCTCGTCCAGGGGCCGTCGCCCCGAAAACAGAACAATAAAAGCGACTTTGCTGGCCCCTCAGACGCCCTAAAGGTGTTATTTCCAATAACTGACCGCGGTGAAGTTAGAGACCAGACGGACCAGCGGGTAAAAAAGCTGGCCGTGTAAATAACCGGCTCATACGAACAGGAGAGTCCGGTAATATCCAGACAGGGCGGCGCGGTACACGGATGTGTCATTTCTTCAGAGAAAAAGTTAAGGACAGCGACCCGGGACTCTAAACAACTTCTTCCCCCACTCCAACACATCCTGTTACACGACGGCGAAGGCTCCCCCCTTCCTCCTCAAACTGGCGTTGAGAATCTGGGCAACGTAAACCGCCGTCCGCCCCGGAGACCAGGGCGAGACGGACCCCCGCACTGCTGGCCTTCGCCACCGAGTTGTGCCGCCGAAGCCCCCCCAGACGGGGCTCAGAAGTTGAAACCGTCCACGGCGAAGGACGCGGCTGAAATAACCATCCCGACGGCAAGCCCAGACACCGAGAAGCTTTTACCTGCTGCGGCGGCCGCCGAGTCCAGGTAAGCGAGGAAGGCCACCAGGGCTGTTAGATAGAGGACCTTCATCTTCGGCTTCTGGGTCGGTAAAGTCGGGGTTTCTGCGCAGCACGGCTCCGTGCGCTGTACCGGGTGACTCTGCAGGCTTCTGAGACACAACAGGAGGGACGAGACGTTAAATGCGGCGGAGGGTGGAGCGCTGTCCCGCCTTGCCCCGCTGTCCAATCAGCTATTTCTCCGCTGCTGAGACAGACGTCGCCAGGCAGGTTTCGGCGGCGCAGGTTGGGTGGACGCTGGTAGATGCGCACGGCCGAAACCGAAAGTGCGGCATGAGGGGCGGGGGGTGACAGGAGCCACTCTGAATCATCAGCTGTGTCTTGTTCCACACTCCCCCTATCCTTTGTGTAGAGTCTCCCGTCCTGACTTTTTTCATTTGAAGCAAAGATTGTGCGTTTAGTCAGCTGCTCTGTCTGTCCTCTGCGTGTGTTCCGCCGGCTGAAGCCCAGAACGAGATTAAATCAGCGGAGACCACCGAGAAAAGGCGGGTTCGGGGTTCGGGGTTCTGGGTCCGCTCCCTGCTTGCTCTCACAGGACGGTCTCGCCCGGCCCAGCTGCGCAGTCAGGGCCAGAGATACTGGACACTGCTGGTGAGAGATGTTCTCTTACTGAGCCCGCTCAGGGCGGCCTCACACCTATCGAGAGAGGACATTTCCAAGGGCAGAGCCGCAGCGTGAGAGACACAGGGGGACACGGTGCCGTGCGGGTCAGAGGTGGTGGCCTGTTTACAAGCTCATAAGAAAGGTTTCAAACGAGAAGAGGCCATGTTGCCCATTCAGCCTGTCTGGGAGTAGCCAGTTCATCCAGGGATCTCATTCAGCTGTTTTTCGAAAGAAGCCACAGTATCAACAACAACAACAACAACAACAACAACAACAACAATGGGGTAGCGTGTTCCACACTCCCACTTCCCTTTGTGTAAAGTTGTGGTTCTATTTTCCAATTATGTCCTCAGTACCTTCAGTCTATCAGTGTGGGACACTCCCTTCAGACTAAAGAGACTCAGTTCCTTCAGCCTGTCAGTGCAGTCTTGTGGTTAGGCCCAAGCCTCTTGTCAGTGTAAGACATTCCTTTTACACTTATCATTTTTTCAAGTTTCAACGAGTAGAAACCTATTTTTCACCGCTATAAACAGTGGAACAACTAAATCAATAGTACCATTAATGAAACGCTCTGCCAACGCTGGGAACAAGAGCAGACTGGAATATAAAATAACTTAGAAATAACTTGGATTTAAATAATCCTTTATAAAAATCCTGTTTGTGCTGAGAATAGGAACAACTATTCCTAAAGTAAGATTTACTTTTTAAATCTGTTACAGCACTTTGTAACATGCGCCGTGGTGGATTAGTTGAACACAGTTGTGGAGATGCGGCTGTTGAAAACAACAGCCGTGTCTCCTGGAGGCGGCGTCACCAGCCCGACGTTTCCTGTTGTGTTGATGTTTTGTAATGGCTTCTGCGTGGAAGGTTAGGGACATCTTTAGACATTAAGAAGTATATATCCCGTGTTTTTATGCCCAATGGGATCCACACACATATACAGTATGCGTACCAGCCGTGTGTGCTGTGTTGTTAAAGCAGGGCTAAATACTGCGTGTGGTTTTGTACAGTTCACCATAGGAGCGCCCCTACCACACAGTACTGTATATCCACTCTGTTTTCTCCCAAACTGTGTAGTCAACTTATGCGCATGGTAGCGAATTGCTATCCACAGGATTTATCATTTGACGACTTGACAAGTTTTATATCAGGCCTGCCGCTGCCAAACAGCGAATCTACCGGAAGCAAAAAAAACCTAACGGCTCGACCCGCTCCTTAATCGTATACAAAAACAAGTCATTTAAAAGGTGTGAGGGGGAGTTGAGGATTGGTTTGTAGTATATTTTAAGATGAACAGCTGAACAAGAAATTGAAAAACTGACGCCTTTAAATGTACATGTCTCTGTTGTTTCGTGTTTTTTTTCAAGGCACGGGTTGAACATCACAGCCAGACCTGTAAACGGAACCACTCCTCGGTGCCAGAACACAGATTACAAACGGAAACCGAAACAAAGCGAGCGAAGACGACGCGGCGGTATTCCCCTACAATTCAGCCGCTCTCGTTGTGATGGTCTGTCAGTTTGTCGCTCTCTATTCGTGTCTGTGCCGGGGGATTTCGGCAATCAGGGAGTAAATAAATCACGGGATTTTGTCACGACCTGAAAACAGCTGCGTCCGCCGTAAAAATGGTTTTCTGGCGGTTAAAGCCGGCGAGGAGTTAAACAGAGATGTTAACGCACAGTTCCCGTCCTCGGTAACACTCAGGCTGCGTAATCGACCTCACTGGGCCCAGATCTTCTTGAGAGCAGTTAATCTGCTTTACCCTGTTTCCAGTCGCGGGGGATTCCGGTTGAACTTGCGCACCCGCACCTTGAAGTATATCAGGAACATGAACGCCTGCCTATAGTCAGTATTCACCACCGTTTCAAAAGGCTCACAACCAGCTGTTTCTTGGAAAGACGTCAGGGTCTCAGCTTCATCCACATGGCTGGGCAGCTTGTTCCACACTCCTACCACCCTCTGTGTAATGTAGAGCCTCCTGTCCTGACTGGAGGATATCATCCAGCTGTGTCTTGTTCCACACTCCCCCTATCCTTTGTGTAGAGTCTCCCTTCCTGACTTTTTTTAATTTGAAGCAAGCTTGTATTATTTTTACTCTTAGGTTACTTTCTTTTGTCAACACCTTTCTTAACCATATACAAATAATATCATCATCATTCTTACACTTATATAGCGTTTTTCTGGACACCCCACTCAAAGTTCTTTACAGGTAATGGGGTCTCCTCTCCTGGATGATGCTCCAGTCTGCTCACACACACCAGCTCTCAGCGGGGAGGAGAGCAGAGTGATGAAGCCAGTTCAGAGAAGGGGATTATTAGGAGGCCATGACTGGTAAAGGACAGGGGGAAATCTGGCCAGGACACTGAGGTAACACCCCTACTCTTTTTGAGAAACACCCTGGGATTTTTAATGACCACAGAGTCAGGACATCGGTTTTACATCTTATTTTACATCTTAATTTGGATGACTCAAAACTTCCTTCATCTTAACTGTGACAAGACTGAAGTCATGCTTATTGGTACCCCCCATCAACTTCGCAAAGCCAGTCCTGTAACCCTGTCTGTAGATGGCTCTGTACTTGAGCTCCAATCAAAATTGAAAAACCTTAGGGTTATATTCGATTCTGGCTTAACATTCGACCCACATGTACAGCATACTGTCAAAACATCTTTTTTTCACCTTAGAAATATCGCAAGACTACGCCCTATGCTATCATTAACTGTGGCTGAAAAGCTGATCAACATATTTGTATTCTCTCGAATTGACTACTGCAATGTTCTGCTCCCTGGGGTATCTAAATCTACTCTGAACAAGCTGCAGTATGTCCAAAATTCAGCAGCCAGAATCCTGACCAGGTCTAGTGCAAGTGTTCACATTACTCCTATCCTGGAGTCCTTGCACTGGCTTCCGGTCAAATTCCGCGTAGACTTTAAAATCCTCATGCTCACCTACAAGGCTTTACATGGCTTGGCACCTCAATACCTGTCTGAACTTTTATCGCCCTACTCCCCACCTCGCAACCTCCGCTCTTCAAATTCTGCCCTCCTTACTGTCCCCCAAGCCCGTCTACATTGTATGGGCGACAGGGCCTTCTCCTGCTATGCCCCCAAGCTCTGGAACTCTTTGCCCAAGGATATTAGAGAGTCACCTTCTCTAAACTCCTTCAAATCCAGACTCAAAACCCTCCTTTTCAGAAAAGCCTTTACTTAACTGGTTCAATTCTTCACCCCTCTGCTCTTCTTAATACCATCTTCCACAGTCTCCTCTATTGTTATTGTTGTATTGTTGTAATTATAATTGTGTCCTGTCTTGTGAAATTTTCTTATTTATTGTTGTAGTCTTCTTATTTATTGTTATTGTCATCCTGTAAAGCGCTTTGAGAAGCCACCTTTAAAGGCGCTATATAAAATAAAGTTTATTATTATTATTATCACCTGGACAGCGCCTTTTTACAGTATAGTGTCCCTGTCACTATAGAGCGGCATTGGGACCCACACAGACAGTGTGAGCAGCCCCTACTGGCCCCACTAACACCTCTTCCAGCAGCAACCTCAGCTTTCCCAGGAGTCTCCCCTCCAGGTGCTGACCAGGCTCACACCTGCTGAGCTTCAGTGGGCTGAAGGCTGTGAGCTGCGGGTAATATCGTTTCCACCCAAAATCTCACATCACCGTCTATGTGTTAAAAGAACAAAACAAAACAAATGCCAGTGAGAACGTCCTTCCTGCCCCACGAATAAAACTTTATTACAATGCTCAGGTTGTGTCGGCTTAAGTCAACCTACTGCTTGCTGCTCAGAAGCGCCCCCTGGTGGACCTAGTTGATGATGCGCACTTTTTCTCACAGCAGTACTAGTATGTCTTTGGACAGTGGGAAGCAACCTGAACATTGATTTAAAACAAATGTCATAAAACAGTTTTGAATAATGTTATATGTAAATCAAATTCCTCTGTTTTCTGAAATAGTATTTATTAAAGAAATCAACATTGTAGATTCACGATTTGAGTAAAAGTTGCCTTCAAGCTCACTGAACATCCATTTGGCCTGTCCAGTACATTTGTTTCCAGGATCGGAGGCACCTGTTCTTGAGAGAAGTCAGGGTCCCGGCTTCAATAACACAGCTTGGCAACTTGTTCCACACTCCCACCACCCTCTGTGCATAGGTTTCCACATGGTTTCCACTTGTGCCGTGTTTCACGGGCTGTTCTGAAAATTTCACTGATATAGTCTGACACACCTCATAGGGGAAAACTATGATTTGGTCACTATCATTTCATTGTCCCCTGGCAACTTTTTTGTTTTGGTTCAAGAAAAGATCTTTGGCCGATCCGCTGCTGAAAACGTTCAGGACCTTTACTGGCCTCTGGTGGAAGGTTTAATTAAAGCAAGTGATATAGAAACGGAAAAGTCTTTCACATGCAGGAAGTGCAGACTCCCATCTGACAAACAAACAGTGTTTTGCTAAACGAGGACTCCAATATAGTGCACATATAGCCATTATCTTGACTTCTTTGAGAAAACAGCTGGATGAGATCCTCCAGGCAGGACAGGAGACTCTAGTTTACACAAAGGTTGGTGGGAGGGGGGAACAAGTTGCCCAGTCATGTTGTGGAAGTCGATACCCTGCCTTCTGTCAAGCAACAGCTGGATGAGATCCTGGGATCAATGAACCTCTACCAGCCAGCTGGCAGGTGAACGGAGTGGCCTCCCACAGTCGTTAAGCTTTCTCCTATTCCTGCAATCAGTGAACTACCCAGCCCTGCACTCTCCGCGTATCCCGTAAACAATTCCCGCCCCAGAGAGACGCTCGTTCACTCTCAGAGAGGGCATAAGATATACATGGCGGCATAAAACACAGAAACCACAGCCTGTGGAGTGTCCAAGGACAAAAGAAACACCACACACTCCTTTTGCCTGCCTTTCAAGTACTTTAATCAAACTTAACATGCTGGTTTCAAAGGCCCGTGACCTTTGACCTTCTGTCTGGGAAGCCAGGCGTGACGGTGAGTGACCGGGCCCAGCACGGTCCGCGCCGACGAGACCTCCGTTTTCCCGAAGACCGCCCTTGTGAATGTGTGTTTTTTCTAGCGCGCGTGCACACACACACACACACGTCCCCGCCCGGGGCGGTGGGGAGAAATCAGTTCCCGGCTGACTATCTCGTCCCCCTCGCTTTTCTGCTCACCTGGGAGTGACCGAGGCTGCAGCACAGCACACCCCATCACCACCCCGCCACCCGTGCCCGGTGGGCGTGACGTCTTCCGCATCACTGTCTGGGAAAAGTGGATAAAATCGACGTCCTGGCGGGCTGATGTGGACAGCACGAGCCCACTGGCGTATGTGGCGGGACCACTGGCGCGGCTTCTCTCCTGGACCCCGGGGAAGAGGGCGCCTTTCGTCCCGGAGCTGGGATCAGGGCACACCCGAGCACGCCCCGGCCCCCATCCGCTCTGCCCGCCCGCCGAGCAGAGGAGCGTCACCCCCGCCCTGCGGGGGGCGCTGTGGCGCGGCCGGAGCTCGAGGACGGCGCTGGCGGGGCACCAGTCTGGGTCCTGGGGCTCGGTCACTCGGGCTTGTCGATGTACACGGCGGCGGCGGCGGCGGCGGGCAGGGCCTGGAAGGCGGCCAGGGGGACGGTGGTGAGGGGCAGGGCGTGGGGCTCCTCGGGGGGGGGCGGGGGCGGGGGGGCGTCTCCGCGGTGGGTGCGCTGGTGCTTGCGCAGGTAGGCGGCGAACAGGAAGGCCTTGCCGCACTGCTCGCAGGCGTGGGGGCGGCTGCTGGAGTGGATCCGCTCGTGCTTGCGCAGGCCCGCCTTGTTCAGGAAGCCCTTCCCGCACTGGGCGCAGGTGTGGGGGCGCGCCTCTGCCGCCGCCGCCGCCGCCGCCGGGGGAGGGGCCGCCCTCTCGGGGGCCCCCGGCTCCCCGAACCCCGAGGGGTGCAGGGCCTCGTGGGCCCGCAGGGAGGCCCAGCTGGGGAAGACCAGCTCGCACTGCGGGCAGGCGAACTGCGCCAGCGCGGCGGCGGCGGGGTCCGGGGCGGGGGCCGGCGCCGGCGCCCGCTGCTCGGCCAGGTGGGTGCGCTCGTGCTTGCGCAGGCTGGACGACACCACGAAGGCCTTGAGGCACAGGCCGCACTTGAAGGGCCGCTCGCCGGAGTGCACGCGCCGGTGCTTGTTGAGGCTGGAGCGCTCGGCGAAGGCCTTGCCGCACTCGGCGCAGGAGAAGGGCCGCAGCCCCGTGTGCACCAGCAGGTGGCGCCGCAGGTCCCAGGAGGCCACGAAGGCCTTGTCGCAGCTCTGGCACTTGTAGGGCCGCTGGCCCGAGTGCACGCGCTGGTGCACCGCCAGGTCGGCCGGCTGCCTGAAGCGCTTGGCGCACTTGTCGCAGGGGTAGGGCTTGAAGCCCGAGTGCGCCCTCTGGTGGCGGCGGAAGCTGGAGGGGTCGGAGAACATCTTGCCGCACTGCGGGCAGAGGAAGGGCTTCTCGCCGGAGTGGGTGCGCAGGTGGCTCTGGTAGGAGGAGAGCTGCGTGAAGCCCTTGCCGCACTGCTCGCAGCCGTAGGGCTTGCTCTGGGCGTGGATGCGCAGGTGGCAGGCCAGCGAGGACGAGCGGGAGAAGGCCTTGCCGCAGTCCGAGCACAGGTAGGGCTTCTCGCCCGTGTGCGAGCGCTCGTGGTTCTTCAGGTCCTTCAGCTCCGTGTAGGTCTTGCCGCACTGGCCGCAGGCGTAGGGCCGGTGGCCCTGGTGGTTGCGCCGGTGCTTGCGGTAGACGGAGGGGTCGGCGAAGCTCTTGCCGCACTCGGCGCACAGGTAGGGCTTCTCGCCCGTGTGGGAGCGCTGGTGCACCTTGAGCTTGGACAGGGTGGGGTAGCTCTTGGCGCAGTGCGGGCAGGCGTGGGGCCGCTCGCCGCTGTGCTGCGTGGCGTGGATGCGCAGGCAGATGGCCTGCATGAAGGCCTTGCCGCACTCGGCGCAGACGAAGGGCTTCTCGCCCGTGTGGGAGCGCGAGTGGTTGCGCAGCTCGGTGGGCGTCTTGTAGGCCTTGTGGCACTGCGGGCACTGGAAGGGCCGCTGCGCCGAGTGGGCGCGCTGGTGCTTGGCCAGCTGCGCCCGGCTGGGGAAGGCCTTGCCGCAGTGCCCGCAGCCGTGCGCCGCCCGCTCCTTGCCGTGGGAGGCCCGGTGGGCCCGCAGCGCCGCCGCGCTGGGGAAGGCCTGCTGGCACGCGGCGCAGCGGTGCGGGCGGCCCGGCCTGGCCTGCCGGCCCTTCCGCTTCCTGGTTTCCGCCTCCCCCTCTTCCTCCTCCTTCGGCGCGCCCCGCGGCTCGCTCTCCCCCTGCTCCTCCTTCAGGCCCTCGCCCTCCGCGGAGGGGGGGTCAGAGCGCTCCGCGGCAGAGGGGGAGCTCCCGGGCTGGGCGGAGGCCATCTTTACTCAGGGCACAGGCGCTCAGCCTGCTGGGATTGTCTTCTGCGGTTTCCCCTGGCAACAGAGAACAGGCACAGGCATTCACAGGCGCGCAAACACTGAGCTCCAGTGGTCTTCCCCAGCGGGTCACCAAGCCCCGAAAACATCTCTGAGGGCACAGGTCAGTCTCTCCCCCCCAAAAAAAGCCCATCCCCCAGACCAGGACCCTGACTGAACCCCCATAGAGAGGTTTCCACCTGAAGAGTCTTCACTGAATCTCAGGCCTCCAGAATCAAAAGGCCCTCACTTACACAGAGAGTGGTGGGAGTGTGGGTCAAGTTGCGCAGCCATGTTGTCAAAGCCAATACCCTGACTTCTCTCAAAAAACAGCTGGATGAGATCTTGCAGTCAGGACAGGACGTTCTACTTTACACAAAGGGTGGTGGGAGTGTGGAACAAGCTGCCCAGCCCCTACTAAACCGGCTAGATGGGCCAAAGTGCCTCCTGACTCCCCGTTTGTCAACTGTCTTTTTGTGTCGATTTGCTAACAACCCAAGAGTCGTGGTTCATTTAAAGAGAGGGGGGCGCTTCAAACCTGACCCCAAGAGCTTCCAGGGTCACTCCAGGTCACTTCCCTGGTGGCCCCGCACGCCCAAAGCTCGAAAGAAAAACTTTCTCTTTCTGATCTTTGATCAAATATCGCTTCGTTCCTTTTCGCTGCCTGATTGACCTCGATACCACCCCTGAATATCTAAATTACTCTTCACTGCTCCGGCGTTTAAAGAGCTACAAAGGCTTTCATTAAAAGAGAGCAAAAAAGGACGTTTTGAAAGGCTCCCAGGAATTATTTCATGCTTCTTCTATCCAGGCGCATTTAACAAAGCTGTATTGCTGGGCTGCAGGTATATTATTTGTATTACAGCTTTCCTGACTACCAAACCAGCGCTTCTGAATAACAGCACGGACTTAAAAGCCAGCAGTTGTTTTTCCGAACAAGTTCCAGGGGTACAAGCCCGCTAGGACCGAACAGGAGTACAGGACCGCTGGGGTACCTTTCCATCACCCCTCCTTGCGCGAAGAGCAGATTTGAAGGCAATCACAAAATGGCTGGCTTTAGGACCTCTGGGAGAGAGAGAGGGAGGGTGCGCTCGGAGAAGTTAAACCTTTCCGAGCCTCGCCAGCGGCTTAAATTTGTTACCGTAACGTTTAACGCCTGGCTTGAAAAGTCTCGCCGTCGGCGCGTCTGAAACGCCGCGTCGCGTTTCACTAAAAACCCGCTTATGTGGCAAAAGCGCTTCTCCTGTTTTTCTCCCATTAAATATACGTTTAAAAAAAAAACAAGTTCGAAAACGAAGCAGACAAAATGGCTGGCTTTAGGACCAGACAAGGCAGCGCCGCCGAGTCAAACCCGCAGCCGGAACCGGTGCAGTTCTTGCGACAAGCGTGCAGGCAGCGGCGGCAGCCGGGAGCCGGAGCGGACCGGACCGGCTGCCGCGGCCCGCAGTTCTGAGGAGGCGGCGATCTCACCTGAGGCCGGGCGGGAGCGGATATCCAGCTCGGCGATGGTTACTGTAACACAAAAGCGCCGTGCTGTTTCTCCAAAGGGGCCGCGCTTGAACCAGCCTCGTCGGGCAGAGAGAGAGTGAGAGAGGAAGGGAGGGAGGGAGAGGAGGCGGGCCGGCTTTAGGACCATCACAGGGAAGAGGAGAGGAGGAGACACCTAGTGAAGGAGCCGCAGGGCCAACTTATCTGAAGTGCAATACTAATACTAATACTAATAATAATAATAATAATAATAATAATAGCATTAGCTTTGTATTGCTACCGCAATTGTAATGAAAAAAATAGTATATATTGTTAGTTTTAAAATTTACATGGCTACAAATAGTGTTAACATTAACGCATTTTTGTCCACTTTTTATTCGATTAGATTATTCCTCGTTACGAATGTGCGCTGTACCATCGTCAAATAAAAAAAACGGAAAAAGAATGAAACAATGTCAGGGGTCTTTGTTGGTGATGAAACTGTGTCTTCGGCTTTAAGAAAGGGCGGCGCGCCAGAGCTGCGTGGTAACATTGTACAGTGCGTGTGTCCGAGCGCCAGCTTCCGCCGCAGTTCGCCAGGAGCGGAGAAGAGCCCAGGTCACAGGTCACAGGTCACGCAGGTGCCCTGCGCTCCTGTCTGCCTCCTCTCTTCGGCTTGACTTGTTTTTTTAAATAAGTTTTTATTTAAATACCAGAAACACAAGAAAGTGGACAGCATATTGAAATAGATACAGAAATAGACACTTCACAGCCAGAGGAATTCACAACTGTTAAAACTAAAAATGATACTTTTTACATATTTCCAGTGTATGTCTTGCCTTTTGATTCAATCCACCCAGCTCCCCAACTGACACCATCAGATACTTTCAGGTATTTCCCCATTCTTTCACCTCACAGAATTACCCGGTGCACTGAAGAAGATTATGTAGGCCAAGGCCAAGACCAGAAAGGTCATCTAGATGCTAGTAGTTAATTGATTCCAGGATCTTACCTCGGGATCTCATTCATATGTTTCTTGAATTAAGTCTGGGTATCAGCTTAAACAACATGGCTGGGCAGCTTGTTCCCCACTCCCACCACCTTTTGTGTAAAGACAAACCTCCTATTATCAGTTTAAAACTGAGCTTTTTTAAGTAATAAATTAACTAAAAAAACAGCAACTACCACTTTACCAAAAATAAATTCAAATCGTTAAATACAAGGTAAAATACGACACCAATGTAAGGGTTGAAAAATGCAAATCTCTTTTTTTTTCCAACAAATAAATATCCAAATATTTTAGAATTGTCCTGTTTCAGGGTACAATACCCGGATCTAGACAGCTCCAGGGGGTATTTGCCTACACAGAGCCCCAAAACCCCAGGGGACCGTTTCACACTCTGTCTGGGACAATCTTCACTGGTGGTTCCTGAGAGCGTCCTCTGATCCTTCTGGATGAAAGGCGCTATAACAAATTCACGAGTAAATGTTCATACATAATTGTATATGTGAAATGGGCGATACGGACGAGGTGACGTGAAGGGCTGCCCCGCTTGCTAATCTGTAGTTCTCTATCCAGGATATAAAAGAAAAACGTGTTTATGGAACAACTAAAGGTTTATTCCCTGCTGAAAAGAAAAGGGAAGAAACAACGTTTCGGCTGTGGAGCCTTCTTCGGGTGTGATTTATTTATTTATGTATTATTTATGCATTGTGTTCATTTATTACGACTTTTAGTTAGGCAACCTCTTTTTGAAAAAATGTATAATTTGCAGAGTTACATACCATTACAGAGTGGTTAAGTTTGTTTTTGTTATTATGTTACCTGGCGGCTGGCCGGATCCGAACAGCCACTGTGTCGGCGGAGAAGGGGGGGAAGGCTTTCGCGGGGACACACTTCCTGTTTCTTAGCAACCCCAGCAGGAAGTGTGTGGAGCCGAAGACAGACAGAGATCGAGAGGAGGCGAGAGGACGGGTTGAGCGGCTGTGACTAAAACCCCAAATCCGATCCCGGTCCAGGACGGCCTGTGAACAGGGTGGCCCGCGCAGGATGGCGGCGGACCGGGTAGGTTCGCTCGGTTTCCCTCGTCGCCATCCTTCCCTCTTTTTCAGCCCGTTTGTTTAGGGAAGCGATCTTTGTGTGTGTGTGTGTGAGACCGTCTCTCTCTCTCTCGGTGTGTGTTCAATAATAACACGGCGAACTGGGCTTGAGAGAAAATAACACCAGCAGCGACCTCCCGCACTGAGGGGACTGATCCTGGTCCCCAGCGGCAGTCAATTGCCTGAACGCGGCGGGTTAGTAACGTGTAAGATGTGATCACTAAGACCCTAAGCTAACTTGTAAGATATGATTTTCCACTTCCAACGGAATAAACACAACCTGTGCGACCGGGGCTGAGTTGGTAGTGACGCGACGGAGCCGGTCGAGCTCGGGCGTTCGGCGTGGCGAGTCGTGTCGTGTCGTGTCGGGCACCGCGGCGGCGTTTCCCCGCAGCTCGTCCCGGGACGACCACGGGAGCTCTCTGTAACTTCGGGCCGGACGGCTAAACTCTCCGGTCTGGGTCACAGCGTCGGCTAGACCCACTTTTTTTCTTCCGCAAAGTGCTGATCCCACGCGGTTATTACTCATTCAAAGCGAAGGAGTCTCATCTGCTCACCGCTCCACAAAATGTCGAGCCGCCTGAGCGTGAGAGGTTGAACCGCTCCTTCATCTGGTGAAACGGGGTCTCGGACGGAGTCCGACCCCCCTCCTCGTCCTGTCTTCTCCTGTCGTAGGGATTTTGAAGCCCCACGCAGAACGCAGACCAGACGAAGCGCGACCACAATTGAGCGATCTTTTCACCATGGCGTGGCAGTCGCGCCAGAAGCTAATATCAACTCACAATCTGAACTAATGAGCTTTTGTTGAAGTCTGGGAGTGACGCGGGGCAGACTTGGAGAGGTTTTTTTGGTAATGAATTCCCAATCGTAGTGCGGGTTGTCCCTTTAAACTGTGTCCCACGAAGCCTTCATTCCGTGTATCTTCGATTGTTTGTTTTTTGCGACCGGCCTTCGATGTTTCTCCGATACGTTCAAGGCTGAGGCCTCTTCCTCTCATTGTTCCTGAAGTTGTCCAATCGACCCCCTGATTGTCGCTAAGCATGTGCGGACGGCCTCTAGAGATATGGGATGTTTGTTTTGAGGGTGGCAGGATACTTTGAACTGGGGGCAGGACAGGCAGTTTCTCACCCCTGTGTCGCGCTCGGATTCATCCCAGGGTGTGATATAGGCAGTAGGTTCACTTAATGATTCAAAATAGGAGATGCTTCTTTAGGCAAAGAGTTGCGGGTGGCTGGAACCAGAAACCCAGATGCCTTGCCCAAAGTTTGAGTTTCATGGGCTGCTGCTGCTGTGAAATCTCTGACGACAGGGCCTGGGTTAAAGGTCTCGTCTGAAGGTTGGGTCAGGAAGAGACGTTCAGTAACTTGCTCATAAGGGAGCAGTGAACCCGGGGCTTAAACACTGTCCCTTGTTGAGGAAATGGGCACTACCATACAAAATACTTGACAAAAAAAACAATTTCTGGTACAGTACTATTGTCGTTTTCTGTCACGGCCAAGAGGACAGCGGGGACTACTTTACACAAAGGGTAGTGGGAGTCTGGAGCAAGCTGTCCAGCCTGGTAGTTGAGGCCGATGCCCTGGTTTCTCTCAAGAAACAGCTGGATGAGATCCTCCAACCAGGTCTGGAGGCACCACTTTACACAAAGGGTGGCGAGAGAGTTGAACAAGCTTTCCATTTACTACAAAACTGGCTAGATATGCGACAGATCCAGAGGCAGCTCTCGAGCATGATTCTGGGGTCAAATAACTACTATCAAATGGGCCAGATGAGCCATAGTTCTTCTGTTCGTATGCAGGCTAACATCCAGAGACAGCACTCTCTTTCTGTTTTGCTGGGATATGAAAATGTTACACAGAAGGAATAATCAGCCATACCTGCTATTCATAGTATTTGATGGAGGATTGTGCAGGGGTTTAATGTGTCCAGGTAAAAATCCTGCAGCCGTCTCAGTTCTATATCTTAGTTTCTTAGTTTAATTTATATGGTCGTCGGCCTTTGTTTTCGCAGCCCTGCGCCCTGATCCACTCCGGGGATCTGTGACGGTGCTGGCGTCGGGAGAAGGGATGTGAGTCTCCGGATCCTGACCAGGAGGTTTGATTCCGGCTCATCTGGGCGGCATGAGGACTGCGCGCGCCTGCCCCGTGGACAGATTGCTGTGAGAAAGCGTGCCCGTTGTCTTTTCGAAAGCTCTCCTGCCCCTGAGGGAAAGGAGGGAGGGAGGGGTCCTTCCCAAATCCACCTCCTCCTCCTCCTCCTCCTCCTCCTGAGATGCAGGACCAGGCCCGGACCACCGGCTTCCAGTGCAAGCAGTGCGAGGTGGTGTGTCCGAGCTGGCCCGGTCTGCTGGAGCACGTGGAGAGCCACTACCAGCACGAGGAGGAGCGGCGCTTCTGGTGCGAGCAGTGCGGTCGCGGGTACCGCCACGCGGGCAGCCTGGTCAACCACAAGAAGACCCACGAGGTGGGGTCGTTCCAGTGCCCCGTGTGCGCGCGGGAGCTCAGCAACCCCTTGGCGCTGAAGAACCACCTGCGCATCCACACGCCGGGCAAGAACTACCCCTGCCCGGTGTGCGGCAAGGCCTTCCGACTGGCCACGCAGCTGGCCACTCACCAGAAGCTGCACGGCCCTCCGGAGGAGCCCCTGGGCCCTGTGGTGGCAGGATCTGACGAAACGGAAAGCGGGCCCGACGCGATTCC
The DNA here is from genome assembly GCF_059453375.1 of Lepisosteus platostomus. Lineage (NCBI taxonomy): Eukaryota > Metazoa > Chordata > Actinopteri > Semionotiformes > Lepisosteidae > Lepisosteus > Lepisosteus platostomus. The sequence continues at coordinate 15,984,688 of NC_142616.1, read as the reverse complement.
CGGGGAAGCCTCTCCGGGGGACCCCAGCGGCATGTTGACCGGTGTGCCCCCGCCAGCTCCCAGCAATAATCCGCCCCCTCCTCCGTTCCTCAGGGAGGTGGGGGATGTCCTCGACCCACCCGGGGGCAGCAGGGACCGCGATACCTTTCTGGAACAGGACCCGTCGGAGCAGGCGGATTCCCAGGCTTCGGTAACGGACTCGAGCCCCGATTGCGGGCTCCAGCCGGACGCCCACCTGGAAGCAGGGGTGGACAAGCCAAGCACCGAGGAAGACCGGCCGTTCAAGTGCAACCAGTGTGAGAAAACGTACAGGCACCATGGCAGTCTCATAAACCACAAGAAGTCCCACCAGCTGGGGGCGTACGAGTGCCACGTCTGCTACAAGCAGTTCAATAACCTGGCAGCTCTCAAGAGCCACTTGCGAATCCACAGCAAGTCCAAGGGCCGTCCAGCAGTGGCGTCTCCGTTCTCGGGCGCAGCCGCAGCGGAGCTGTCGGCGCCTCAGAACGGTGACGCATCCCACTTCTGCCACCTGTGTCAGGTGGCGTTCTCCAGCGAGGGGGAGTTTCAGGACCACGTGCTGCTGCACAACAGCACCTCTCTCTCGCTGGGGCCGCCCGACGACTTCTCCGACGACTTGTCTTATGACTACACCGGGGTCGGATCCCCTGATGATGGCGTCTATGCGCATCCACCTCTGATTGGCCGGAGCGACGAGAAGGAAGAGGCTGAAGAGGAGGAGTCTGTGGCGGCCGTGAATGGACAGATGTACACCTGCGCCTTCTGTGGGGAGAGCTACTCCGACCTCGAAAGCCTTAAGGCTCATTACCTCACGCACGATGCAGGTCTGCAGGATGAAGACGTGCCGCCCGAACAGGAAGAGGGAAACCCAGAAGGGACGCCGGCGGCCAAAGGGGAACCCAAGGTGAATCAGGCCGCGGCAGAGGTAACGGGATCGGATGAGCGCCGCTTCAAGTGCCAGCTTTGTGGCAAGAGCTATCGGCATGCTGGCAGCCTGATCAACCACAAGCGCTCCCACCAGACAGGAGTCTTTCAGTGCTCGATTTGCCAGAAGCACTACCCGCACCTCGCCGCCTTGAAAAGCCACCTCCGCATCCATAAATCGAAGCCTCCTGCGCTGCCCTTGAGCTCTGAGGGTGACTGGCTCTCCCCCGAGCCCTTGACTCTGGAAGGCCAGAGCTACGTCTTGCCTTTCTCTTCTCAGGTCCCAGATTCCGGATTGGCCATGCCTCAAGATGTCGCCCTTCCGGCTCCTCCAGATGACGCTGCAGATGCGTCGGGGAGTGTGTGCTTCCCGCCATTTGATTCTGGCCTTGCCAGTAGCTGTCCTGCCTCCCCACCGACACCAGATCCCGGATTTCAGGCCGAGAGGCACATGTGTGCCGACTGCGGGGAGACGTATTCCGATATCGCCGGGATCAAATCCCATCAGTGTCCGCGCCGGGAAGACCTGAACGGGCTGACGGGTAGCGGGGGATTCCGGGAGGCGGGGGACAATGCCGACGTGGAGGAGGACGGGAACGAGAGTCCGGTCCCCGTGGGGTCCAGGAGGCGAAAGCGCGGCCCGGCCCAGAAGCACGTGGAGGCGGAAGAGCGGCGGGATGCGGAGGAGTACGGGGAGCTCTGCCAGTGCTCCGTGTGCGGGAATCACTACGCCAGCCTGTCGGCCCTGCGGAGCCACCTCCGCTGCCACACGCTCCCCGGTGGCGCCGGCCGCTCCCCGGAAGCCGAGGACGAGGGCGGCCTGCTCATCTGCAGCGCCTGCGGGGAGAGCTTCTTGACCGAGCGGGACCTGGAGGACCACCAGCTCTCCCACGAGTCCGAGCTCGCCCCCCTCCCCCCGAAACCGGAAAGCAAGAGCCACGCGTGCGCCAGGTGCGGCGCCGTCTGCGACGACTACTACCTGCTGGGCGCCCACCGCTGCGCGGAGGACGCGGGCGGCGAGGCGGCGGAGGCGGCGGACGCGGGAGGGGAAGGAAAGGCGGAGAGCCCCGGCGCCCTGCAGGAGAGCCCCGACGCCGCGGACCGGCCCCATCGCTGCGAGCAGTGTGGCCGGGCCTACCGCCATGCCGGCAGCCTCCTCAACCACAAGAAGTCCCACAAGACCGGCGTCTTCCGGTGCTTCGTCTGCCAGAAGCGTTTCTACAACCTGCTGGCGCTCAAAAACCACCAGAGGGTGCACTTTGACATCAAGAGGTAAGACCGGCGGCGGAGGGGCAGGAGTCGGCCGCACCAGTCGCCCGCATCTTGTAAGAATACGACGAGAGGAGGCCGTTGGACCCGTCCAGTAAATTTGCCTTTTTAATAGTTAACTGAACCGCCGGTTCTTGAGAGAAGCCAGAGTATCGGCTTCATGACATGGCCGGGCAGTTGGTTCCACACTCACAGCACCCTTCGTGTAAAGTAGTGCCTACTGAGTCTCTGAACGCTGTTCCCTACTGTTTCACCGTGCCTTCTGTTTGCTTGAGAAGTTTCATTGAAGAAATCGGCTGTGTTGGCCTTCTAAACTCCTCTGAGGGTTTTTACTACTTGTGTTGGGTTGTAGTTTTGTTCTGTTCATGATTCAAGAAACTCAGTTCCTTCAGTCTGTCAGTGTAGGACACGCCGTTCAGACTAAAGAGACTCAGTTCCTTCAGTCTGTCAGTGTAGGACGCTCCGTTCAGACTAAAGAGACTCGGTTTCTTCAGCCTCCTGACACGCATTGTTTACAATCTTCTAAATACACAGCATCTTTTGATTTAAATTTCACACTTTTAAGTAAGTTAAGTAGCATAACATTTTGCCTTTTTAATTGGTTCACTGGATTGTCTTGAAACTGTAAGTGACGCGTTAACATGAACTATAAATAGAAGTGCTGAACTAGAACACGCTGCGCATGAAAAAGACTGAGGTGTTTACCTTTTTACTGTTACATGCAACACCCCGCTCTTGTTTGCATTAAACATCACCTGCTTGTGTCTGTTAAGTATTGGAATCTTTCATGTGGTGCTTAATTCTAATGGGAAAGGGTGATTAAGGGGACAGCATGGTAGCCCAGTAGTTAGCATTGCTGCCTTACATGGCTGGGGTCCTGGGTTCAATTCCTGGGGTGCTATCTGCGTGGAGTTTGTTCTTCCCATTTTCGCATGTGTTTCCTCCCAGAGTCCAGAGACGTACAGCTAGGTAAATTGTCTTCTGGGATTCATTGGGTTCGTTGAGTGTGTTTGTGTCCGTGTCTGCCCAGCGATGGACTGGTGTTCCATCCAGGAAGTACCCTGTCTAGCGCCCATTGCCTGCTGGGATTGCTCCCCCACGAGCCTGTACTGGACAAAGCACTTGAAAATGGGTGGAAAATCGTGAAACATTGCTCAGTCTGAACACCTGCTGGAGGTTAAGGACCGGCTCTTCTGAAACAAAGCTGCTCACTGAGAGTTTCCTCTTAAGACGTGGGGTGTAGTGGCCACAATGTGCTGTCAGTGCCTTACCTCATTTCCAGCAGGACTGATGTTGGCAGTGGTAGCTTAGAGGTTCTCCAGTTCTGATCCTGGATCACTCGCCTGGTCTTTGCTCTGTTACACCGTTGAGTTAGAAGCAGGATTTGATGGAACTGTTTAACTGTTCTAAACATGTCAAAGGTCACTGCTATATCTACTTAACAGTCTCGTTCAGGGGTTCCCAGTCCTGGTTTTGGAGGCTTACAAATCTGCTGGATTCCATTACGGCCCACCTCAATTGCTCAATTGAGCCTTTAATTGAGCTGACGAGTTTCTCGAGTAGGATGCAGTAAACCCTCGATATCCGCGCTTTTGCCTCTTGGTGGGAGAGGAAAGGCGGCCGCCCACTTCCACAGCAACGTCAGCTCTCAGATGGGCTTCACGCGCCCTGCAGCGTAGGAAAGGCACTGCTTGGTCAACAAAGAGTTCACGTGTCTCTGGAGCAGTGCCTCAGTAGTTCAGTTTCCTCTAGGGAAAGCGTTAGATGTGGCTTGTGGGTGTTATCAGAGCACTGCCTGCACGTGGCTCAGGTGAGTGAGGACATTTGATTCACTTTCTGATCTGTGGTTTCTGTGCTGTGATAAACTTTCTTACAGTACAGCAGTGCTGCAATTCTAGTAGTAAAACAAGACGTAAAGAAAAGGCAATCTAGTAAAGATGGGGGGGGGAAATGAGCTCTTAATACATGGTAAGCTGTTGTATCATAACAGTGATCTTATTTGCACATATATAAGCTTTTTTGAGGTTTCCAGTACTCATTTTCACTAAAAACAAACTTACTACAATTATTTAGATGCTGCAGAGCTATTTCTGAAACGGTTCATGGTTAAAGCACAATCACTGTGGAGATGCTTGTTCCTCGAGCTGTGGAGCCACATCCTGTTTTCCCCCTGAGATATTCAGTCTCGTGTTCACTAATTCACCATGCAGCGAGATCTCGTGACGCCTAACTTCCCATGAATGCTGAGGTTTTATTGCATCTGCCATTTTTTTTTCTTCTTGGCGAATTTGAGGATTTATTTTGCCACCGAAGAGGCAGCTTCTCGCAGGTTTGAGCAGTTTGAATTAAGCCCATTAAGGGTTCAACTGTGTCGCCGAGAGCGGGGCTGGAGCCAAGACCTGGTGTGTGTGATCCAGGAGCAGGACTGGGAGCCCAGATCCCCCTTCCTTTCTCCTTCCGCCCCGGTCCTGAAGGCCTCCGCTCTCTCTCCCCCTCTGCTGCAGGCACAAGTGCTCGGAGTGCGGGAAAGCCTTCAAGATCCACAAGCAGCTGGTCAGCCACCAGAGGACGCACGAGGAGAACCGGGCCCGGGCCAAAGAGCTCAACCGGCAGCTGCAGCGCCTCCTGCAGGCGAACGGCGGTACTGCGGCGCCGGCGGCTTCTCCTCCCCCGCAGCCTGACCCGCCGGCGAAGCCGACGCCGAAGCGCAGCCAGAGGCAGAATCGCGGCCGCGTCCTGGATTCCAGTCTCCCGGGGGCGGGAAGGTGCGACTTCCCAGGGCCTCCTCCTCCCCCCGGAAACACCCCGTCGGCCCCCTCTGCCGGCGCCAAGCCCCCAGCCGACCCCGAGCCGCCGCCGCCGCCCCTCGCCGGGGACCCGCAGGACGAGCGGCCCTACGCCTGCGATCAGTGCGGCAGGACGTACCGGCACGCCGGCTCGCTGGTCAACCACAAGAACTCGCACAAGGTCGGCCAGTATTACTGCACCATCTGCAGCAACACCTACCCCAACCAGCTGGCCATGAAGAACCACCTGCGCAACCACTTCGCCGTCAAGAAGCACTGCTGCGCCGACTGCGGCAAGGCCTTCCGGGGCCGGCGGCAGCTGTCCAGCCACGAGCGCTCGCGCGTCTGCCGCCGGAAGAGGGGCCGGGACCCGCGGCGGCCCCGGAGGGCGGCCCAGAGGCGGGCCGGCGGCCCCGAGGCCGAGCCGGAGGCGGCGGGGGGGCCCCCCGGCGCTCGCTGCGCGCGGTGCGGGCAGGCCTTCGCCTCGGCGGCGGAGATGGCGGGGCACGCCTGCGCCCGCCCGCCGCGGGGGGATGGGGCGGGCGCGGCGAACGGCGGCGCCGGCTCCCCCTCCGGGGCCGCCGCCGCGCCCGAGGAGCGCCCCTTCCGCTGCGACGTCTGCGGCCGCACCTACCGCCACGCCGGCAGCCTGCTCAACCACAAGAACACCCACAAGACGGGGCGCTTCGACTGCGCCGTCTGCGCCAAGGCCTTCTCCAACCCCATGGCCCTGAAGAACCACCTGCGCATCCACACCCAGAAGAGGCGCCACTCCTGCCCGGACTGCGGCAAGGCCTTCCGGCTCGCCAGCGCCCTCCGCAGCCACCAGAAGGTCCACTGCGGCCGGGCGCCGGCCCAGTGCGCCGACTGCGGCAAGGCCTTCCTGGGCAGCAGCGGCCTGCGGCGGCACCGCTGCGCGGCCGAGGGGGGCCGCAGCCCGGAGCACGGCGGCGCGGAGGAGGCGGGAGGGGGCGAGCGCCGCTTCACGTGAGTCGATCGGGGGGGATCGTGCTGGCAGCTCCTGCGTATAGCAATAATTATTATAATAATAATAATAATAATATCCTCACACTTAAACAGCGCTCTTCTGGACACTCCACTCAAAGCTCTTCACAGGTAATGGGGATCCCCTCCACCAGCACCAGTGTGCAGCCCCACCTGGATGATGCTCCAGTCTGCTCACACACACCAGCTCTCAGTGGGGAGGAGAGCAGAGTGATGAAGCCACTTCAGAGAGGGGGGTTATTAGGAGGCCGTGACTGGTAAATGCCAGGGGGCAATTTGGCCAGGATGACGGGGTGTGTGGGAGGTTAGGGAGTCCAGGTGCCCCCATACCCTTCCTGTGCAGCTGTGCGGGCCGCGGCCCTAACGGGTGTCTCCCTCTCCCCCCCCCCCCCACAGGTGCGAGCAGTGCGGCCGGTCCTACCGCCACGCGGGCTCGCTGCTCAACCACAAGAACACGCACACCACGGGCCTGTACCGCTGCGCCGCCTGCGCCAAGGAGTTCTCCAACCTGCTGGCGCTCAAGAACCACCGGCGCATCCACACGGAGGCGCGCCGCTTCGCCTGCCCGGACTGCGGCAAGGCCTTCCGCGTGTCAGCCCACCTGCTGAGCCACCGGCGCGTGCACGCCCGCGAGCGCCCGCGGGCCGGCCCGGAGCTGGGCTCGGGGCCCGGCCCGGCCTGCCGGCGGTGCCCCGGCCCCGAGGCGCCGCCCGGCGGGGAGAAGGCCCACGTGTGCGAGCACTGCGGCCGCACCTACCGGCACGCCGGCTCGCTGCTCAACCACAAGAACAGCCACAAGACGGGCTCCTTCTCCTGCGCCGCCTGCCAGAAGCAGTTCTCCAACCTGATGGCGCTGAAGAACCACCGGCGCATCCACACCGAGCCCAAGCGCTACCAGTGCCCGGACTGCGGCAAGGCCTTCCGCGTCTCCACGCAGCTCATCTGCCACCGGCGCGTGCACACCCGCGAGAAGCCCTTCGCCTGCCCGCTCTGCGGCAAGTGCTTCTCCAGCAAGTCCAACCTGCGGCACCACCAGAAGGTGCACAAGACCCGGCAGGCCGGGCTCGGCCTCGGCCTCGGCCTCGCAGCCCCCCTGGACGGGGGCTTCGCCGGCCTGGCGGGGCTCGGCGAGGACGGGCTCGGCTCGGGCGGGCTCGGCGCGGGCGGCTTCGCCGAGTGCTGACGAATCCTGCGTGCAGCCTCTCCGGCGGGTCCGAGAAACTGACTCCGGGAAGACAGGACATCCCTGGGATCCTTCCCCTCCTCGAGGCCTTGAATCTGCCCGGCTCGCCCCACCTTCCCTAGTAATTTAAAAACATGAGTTTTTGTAAGGGCTGGATTTTGGATTCTGCATAATCGCTGACCGTGGGTGGTCATCCCTTGTACTCTCAAGAATCTTGTTTGTTTGTTTTTTTTTGAGGGGGGGGTTGCACATGTATATTTTTATTTATTGTTTGTTTTTTTTTAATTCACAAAACATAAACGGCCTAGAGGGACATCTGCCTCCACGCAGAAGCCTTTCCAGTTCTCTTTACCTCGGCGTTGCGGTCCTCCTCCGTGCCGTCCCGCAGGAGAGACTCTGAGTCCGGCAGCGGCTCTCGCCAGCCGGCGCGGCGCGGTGCAGCGGCGCCCCCCAGTATTAGTGCCTGAAAGACGAGGGGCTCTGCGGTGAGGGCGTTTTCCGCTCCCCGAAACTCTGAACCGGCTGTACAAGTCTCCTGGGGTGAGACAGGTGCTTCTGCTAGCCGTGTCCCGTGGGGAAGAACAAATGACCTTTGAGTTTGTCCTTTGAGAACTCCAGTCCCCCTTCCTCCTGAATCGTGGCTGTAGACGACACTTCTGCTAGCGATGTCTGTGTCTGAGTTTCCAGCAGCGAGGAGAAAATGTTGTTGCAATAAAATAGATGGGGGTGGGGGAGGGGCTTCCCCTGCCCTGTCACGAGTCTGAAGAGCGAAGTTTCCGATTACAGCTCGTGGCGAGTGTGATTTTCCCATGTGTTTGTGTCCCTGCTGTGAGAACAGGAGAGAGTCCAGTGTGCTCATCTCGCTCGTCGTCTTGTATAGAAGTGTCCCCTGGGTTTCTTTCAGCTCCTTCTCAAGAGAAGCCAGGTTATCGTCTTCACCGACGGGGCTGGGCAGCTTGTTCCACTCCCCCAGCGTCCTTTGCGTATAGGTTTGTGGAACAAGCTGCCCAGCCCCGGTGTTAGCTGACGATAACCTGGCTTCTCTTGGGGAAACAGCTGGCTGTGATCCTCCAGTCAGGACAGATGTACGCAGAGAGTGGTGGGAGTGTCCTTGAAGCTGATCCTCTGGTTTCTTTCAAGAAACCACTGCATGAGATCCTGGGAGGATGGCTGTATGATGAAACCTCTGCGGGCGAGCCTTTTGGAGTGGGGAAGGCGGGTGCACTGGGGCAGTCCCACTCTGTCGCCCACAGAAGCCAGGGTCCGGTGGTACCAGTAGTCGACTGGAGACTGGAGACTTCCTTGGTTGCAGTAGATGGCCATGGCGCCTTTCTGAGCCTTGTCATGACCTCTCTTTCCACGGAGCGTTGCAACAGTATAGTGTCCCCATTGCTATACTGGGACATTAGGACCCACACAGACTGCAAGGTGAGCGCCCCCTACTGGCCCCACTAACACCTCTTCCAGCAGCAGCCTCAGCTTTCCCAGGAGTCTCCCCTCCAGGTGCTGACCAGGCTCAAACCTGCTGAGCCTCAGTGGGGTAAAAGTGGGGTCCCTCTTCTTGACGTCTCTTTGTTGGTGAAGAAGGGGGTTCAGTGTGCACATAGTCTCCTCCCCTCCCCTCTTTGTAGAGTGGCTCACTTCCGCCATGAGTTCCTTAGGCCTCTGGAGAAGACCATAGGCGACTAATTCATTTTGGCCTAATTAAACTCTTCTCCCCTGCTCTTGATCTGTTGTGTATTCACGATGCCTGCTGAATTTTTGAGTGGCTTGTGCTTGTGCAATCCATTTGGATTAATGAGATGAGAGGGTGATCCTAGTTTTATAAACTTCTGCTTTTTTGGCCCAGTTACATAAACCTCATGCCAAACAATATACATATATATTTGCACATTTAAACTGCTGAGCAAGTCAAGGGGGTGTTGGTATAACCATTTACTGTATTTGTGTGCAGAAACAGAGACCAGATCTGTATAGGAACCAGTAAAGGTTGATTCCATGTTGGAAAGAGAAGAAAAGAAAGTGTTTTGGCTGTGGTGTATTCTTCAGGTGTGATGAGGGCTTCGGGTGAACACCCGAAGAAGGCTCCACAACCGAAACGTATGTCTTTTCTTCCCCTTTCAGCAGGGAATAAACCTTTACTTGTTTCTTTGCAGCCTGCGCATGCTGCTGCAGCTCCCTACTTGAGCTAGATCTCGATATGTGTAAATGCTATATTCGGAGCTCAAGGCGGTCAGGATGCTCCAAGCGCTTCATCCGTTCCCCATACTGATGGAAGTGAGGAGACTGTGCCACGCCCCCCCCCCCGCGTAGAGTGTTGGTGATTGGATGAAGTGTGTGGTGGGGGGCGTGTCTTTCTCGCCCTGTGTTCTCTATTTCCATCGTCATAGGGGGCCGAGCCCCTGAAGAATATGAGTGCATGTCTGTGGATCATTAATACCTCCCGCACTAACCCCCCACTCCCCGGCAGACTGCCAAACAGAGCTAGTTTTCCACCCGCTCCAAGCCAGGTTTACTTCAGGTTTAGTAGAAACTGGTGTCCTGACGCTCTCGGACCCTCAACATATCATCAACACGAGGTGTCGACTCGCCGCACGATTGAAAAACAAAAAAAAGCGATACGATAATTCCCAGTTGTTATTTTTATATGTTCTAGTTATTTTATAGAAATCAAAATCTTCAATTTCGTACTGGGAATGAGGTTGCCTGTCGGTTAATAGTACTGTGAATGTCATACCCGCGTACATCGTGTGGAAGAATGAAGTCAGCCTAAATTCACGTCAGATTTGATTGTTCTGTTCGATCTGTATGAACAGACAAAAATTTAAACGGAGGAACCAGCTGAGCCAAGTAAAGCCACGAGACCGGTACAACTCTGACTAGTCGCGGCGGTCGGGAGTTCAGACCTTGCAGGGCGCCAGTGCAGTGAACCACTCTGTCCACTAGGGGGATCTGTAACGCCACCGAGTTCTTTTTGTCATACCAGGGAAGGGGGCGTTTTATTCTGGAAACAAGCTTTTATTACACTATAAAAGAACATAAAAATCAAAGTCAATAGGTTTGCATCGGTCTTGCAGTATTGGTTTTCTGGAGAAATCTTCAGAGCCAGTCATACTATAAAGCTGCAACAGCTGTGGAGTTGAATATTTCCATCAATGTAGAATTACTCAGATAAAGTCAGAGTCCTTTGCATGTGTTTTATATACCTCTTGTATACCTCAGCAAATGTCATTTTAGTCTCCCTGTCTGGGATAAACCGCTGAAGCCCCTGCAGGAAACACAAGACATACGAAGGATGTGAACAAAAGGTATCTGCTGTGATCTGGAGGAAAGCAAATGCCTTGATTCAAGCCAACACTGAAATTCACCATCTCGACACACGGTACACAGTGCAGAGAACGATCCCGCAAACCAGTCAGGAAGTAAGTGTGCTTGAGAATATTGTACAGTGACCAGGGCATGGTGGAGGGGATCAGGGGACTGTAGATCTCCAGGTGTCAGTGTGAACAGGAGTGTGGAGAAGGTGATCAGTACTGTAGATCTCCAGGTGTCAGTGTGAACAGGAGTGCGGAGGAGGTGATCAGGGGACTGTAGATCTCCAGGTGTCAGTGTGATCAGGAGTGTGGAGGAGGTGATCAGTAGACTGTAGATCTCCAGGTGTCAGTGTGAACAGGAGTGTGGAGGAGGTGATCAGTACTGTAGATCTCCAGGTGTCAGTGTGAGAAGGAGTGTGGAGGAGGTGATCAGTACTGTAGATCTCCAGGTGTCAGTGTGAACAGGAGTGTGGAGGAGGTGATCAGTACTGTAGATCTCCAGGTGTCAGTGTGAGAAGGAGTGTGGAGGAGGTGATCAGTACTGTAGATCTCCAGGTGTCAGTGTGAACAGGAGTGTGGAGGAGGTGATCAGTACTGTAGATCTCCAGGTGTCAGTGTGAGAAGGAGTGTGGAGGAGGTGATCAGTACTGTAGATCTCCAGGTGTCAGTGTGAACAGGAGTGTGGAGGAGGTGATCAGTACTGTAGATCTCCAGGTGTCAGTGTGAACAGGAGTGTGGAGGAGGTGATCAGTACTGTAGATCTCCAGGTGTCAGTGTGAGAAGGAGTGTGGAGGAGGTGATCAGTACTGTAGATCTCCAGGTGTCAGTGTGAACAGGAGTGTGGAGGAGGTGATCAGTACTGTAGATCTCCAGGTGTCAGTGTGAGAAGGAGTGTGGAGGAGGTGACCAGTAGACTGAAAATCTCCAGGTGTCAGTGTGAACAGGAGTGTGGAGGAGGTGATCAGGGGACTGTAGATCTCCAGGTGTCAGTGTGAACAGGAGTGTGGAGGAGGTGATCAGTACTGTAGATCTCCAGGTGTCACTGTGAACAGGAGTGTGGAGGAGGTGATCAGTAGACTGTAAATCTCCAGGTGTCAGTGTGAACAGCCTCTTGTTGAGGACAGTGATGATTCCCTTGTCCTGTGCAGCACTGGAGGTGACTGGTCATGGCTATCTGGGCCTCCTCCTCCGGCTGGGTCCCACCAGCAGGTAGACTGTATAACCAACACTGGCTAGAATATTGACTGTGGACGTAAAGCCCAGCGTCACCATTGCCATCTGCTTGTCGGAGCGGCCCAGCACCACGCACTGCACTTCCACTCTCGGGCAGAAGGAGGCGCTAGTCTGGCAGGACACGGTGTCGGGGGTTATGATGCTGGAGTTGATGGCAATCAGCACCCAGAGAAACGATGTCTCAATGAGGAGGAGGAGCAGGAGGAAGAAGAGGAGGGGGCAGGGGTTTGGGCGCTCCGGCTTTCCTGCCCCACCTTCGCCGCCTGCGAACACACAAACAGGACATCAGTGGTTGAGGTGAGAGGCGCGACACCGATTGTACTGTCAGTCAAGAGCCTGAGAGCACAGGTGTGCACCTGCAGGTGACAGAAGCAGACCCCCAGCCCAGCAAAATCCTCTTATTCCACAGAGGAGCTGAACTGCACCAGTAGTTATAATATTTTATTTTACAGAGGCCTCTGGAGACAGACTCAGTCCACCCAGTAGCAGTATTAATCAGACCGCTTTCCTCTTTCATGGATGCTTTTCTCTATTGTAACTCTGGAAAAGGTTAGCCTGTGTCTGGTACTGCCCTATCAGACTAGACGAAATGACTCTCCACCCAAATTCATCGTGTTGTAACATGTCCCAGGTCTGGGCAAGCAATCGCCAGTCATTCTTTACGGAATATTGTTAAAACATGTTCTTCTTGTATGCTAAATTATCAGCTTCTGAAGGCTGATGCTATAGACAATATTACACCAGATCCATCTATTTCATAATGGCTTTATCCAGTACAGGATCACAGCGCAGCCGGAGGCTATCCCAGCAAGCAACGGGTGCAAGGCAGGGGACACACACACACACACACAGACACACACACAGACACACAGATGGCACCCCAGGTCCAGAACTAAACCTAGGCAGCAATACTAACAACTGGACCACCTTGTCACCCATTGCATTGCAGTTTAAAGGTTCCGTTGTTGGAAAAAACTTTGTTTGGCAATGTCTCATAAAGTGATTTTTTTCCCCCAAAGGCCCTTGTGAGCTGAACAGAAAATATTAAATTTAACCCTTTCCATTCATTCCTCCATTGGCTGTTCCAAAGAAAATCCAGTTCAACACTTCAGGTTAAAGCTCATCATGCCAGATCAATCCGTACACAGAATCAGGTGCTGATTTAACCTAAGGTCAGGAAAGACTGCCTGTTTAAAACCCCTCCCCCTGCCCCTGTGATTGGCTGGTCATGTCACAGATGATTTAACCCAGGGTGAGGAATGGCTGCCTTTTTAACCCCCGCCCCCTGTCCCTTGGCTCAGATTGGCTGGTCATGTCCGTTTAAGCCCCGCCTCCCCGCCTCTGGGCTCTGATTGGCTGGAGGGCTCGATGCGACTCTACTCACTGTCCTGAGGACCACTGCGTGTCTTCCCCCTGCTGGCCACCTGCAGCAGCGCAATGGCCACGGCGACGGCCAGGAAGCTGAAGCTCCAGAGCGAGGCGGTGGGGAAGGAGAAGGCGTGGTTGAAGCAGAGGGCGTGGCAGAACTGGGTGAGGTTGCCGCCGCAGACGAAGTCCGTCCGGATGGCCCGCCAGCTGCTCTCGGCGCTGAAGAGCGCCAGCAGGCGCAGGCTGAGGAGCCCGTACCACACCGCCGGGCCGCGCAGCTCCAGCACCGAGCTCAGCACGGGCTGCAGGAAGCGACCCAGGCCGCCAACCAGCGACGCCATCTGGAGAGCGGGGCGCAGGTGACGGTCAGCGATCAGACATGCGCTCTAGATACACGGGAACACCAGAGAGGTCATGGACAAGAGGAGCCGCTCGGCCAAACCAGCCGGCTGGTGGGGAGGAGCTAATTGATCCTGAGATCTCATGCAGATGGTTCTCGAGAGAAGCCAGGATATCAGCTTCAACAACATGGCAGGGCAGCTTGTTCCACACTCCTACCACCCTCCGTGTAAAGACGTGCCTCCTGCACAGCTAAAATCAGTTGGACACAATGAAATACTGGTTGAAATTCGGGAGCAATCTTTGTTTCCATTCTGTTCAGATTGAACATGTTAGATAGATAGATACTTTATTGATCCCGTGAGGGAAATTGCAGATTTGTTGAGCTTGGAGCTACTTCTCCTCCAATTAATAAACAGTAAAGCAGAACAGACATTCGCTCAGTAATGCAGTGTCCTGTGTGCAGCGCTGTAATGCACAGTGTCCTCTGTGAGCTGTCCATCCTCCTGTCCATGAGTAAGACATCCAATCACTACTCATGAAAAAGGATTTAAGTTGATTCTGGACAATCACTGGGCTGTGCAGTAAAGCCCAGTGAGATCAGACTAAAATCACAGAACAGTGCAGTAAAGTCCAGTGAGATCAGGGTAAAATCACAGGACAGGGCAGTAAAGCCCAGTGAGATTGTGGTAAAATCACATGACAGGGCAGTAAAGCCCAGTGAGATCAGGGTAAAATCACAGGGCTGTGCAGTAAAGCCCAGTGAGATCAGAGTAAAATCACAGGGCTGTGCAGTAAAGCCCAGTGAGATTGTGGTAAAATCACAGGACTGTGCAGTAACGCCCAGTGAGATCCGAGTAAAATCACAGGGCTGTGCAGTAAAGCCCAGTGAGATTGTGGTAAAATCACAGGACTGTGCAGTAACGCCCAGTGAGATCAGAGTACAGTAAGTAGAGAGGCACGACAAAGCATGTTCCCCATCATGTTTCATATTTCCTGAAAACCACGGTCTCTGTGGGAAGAGCCAGGAAAGGCGGATCTGAGGCAGAGAGGCACACAGGAAGTGCAAATATCCTCTCGGCGTGAGCCGGCCTGAAGCGGAGACGTGAATCTGTGCAGCTCGGGAGAGTGTTGGTCAGGCTGTGCAGACGTAGAGGGGAAAGACTCAGTTTTCACTGCAACACTGCGCTGCCTCGAGGTCCAAACTGTGTCTGACTTCTGTTTCCCTGCTCTGGCTCTGTCGGGGACCTCTCGTTAAATGTGGGGGGACCCTGGTTTTTCCCTGGGAGCTTAAAATGGGTTAGGGTCACCAACCTGCAGCTCTTGGGGTCTTGGGGTACGATTCTGTCCCCGAGCACGTTCTGTGTGGAGTCAGCATGTTGTCGCCTTGATCACATGCGCTTTCTCCATGCGCTCCAGTTTCTCCCTGTTTCCCAAGGGCCTGGGGGCTGGGATACCAGCTGGATAACAGCTGGGGGTTGGTAAACTGGCCTTTACTAATCATGGCCTCCTAATAACCCCCCTCTCTGAACTGGCTTCATCACTCTGCTCTCCTCCCCACTGAGAGCTGGTGTGTGTGAGCAGACTGGAGCATCATCCAGGTGGGGCTGCACACTGGTGCTGGTGGAGGGGATCCCCATTACCTGTAAAGAGCTTTGAGTGGAGTGTCCAGAAAGCGCTATATACAGGTAAGGGATTATTACTGTATTTGTTATGAGGAGGCATCTCTTTATTGTCCCTGTGTGGTGTAGCTTCTCCTTGCACTTACTTGCACTGTATATTTCCTGAACAGGCCCTGGGCTGGTTCAGCCCTCACCAGGAACTGTAATGTAGTGAATTATTTATTAACAAAAAAAGGAAACAAAACCTAACACTTTCTCCGGCCAGCTACTATGTGTCAGGAAGCTGAACCCATCCCCCCTTGAAAGGATCTACCAGTGCCGGGAAGCTGCAATCCAATAGGGGACAAGGAACTGCATGTAGTAATAAAAACAGGAGGCACGTCTTTACACAAAGGGTGGTGGGAGTGGGGAGCAAGCTGCCCAGCCATGTTGCTCAAGAAACAGAGATGGGGGGATCAATTAGCTACTAACTAGAAAACGTGGCAGGTGGATCGAGTGGCCTCTCCTTTCTAGCTAAACTGTAGCGGTTTTGATCAAAGTTGGAAATTAAATACTGTACATCAGGTTTTCCACCGCAGAACGTGTTCTAAAAGTCTCGTTTTCGCAGAGGCGACTGTGCGACACATTCAACACTCTCTCTCCGGTTTGAACCGCGGACTTCCCTTTCTCCCAGCCGGCGAGAGCGGTGCGTTACTAACGCCAGGCGCGGCGAAATCACGGTAAAGCGAGGTAGGACGGTGTAAATCACCGCCGGCAAAGCGCTCGGGACTGCAGGTCCAGAGCGAATCCGGTTACAAAACAAACCCTGGAGGGGGGTCGTTTAAACGCGAAACCGTGTCGTGGAGAGTCTACCTACCCCTGTCTGAGACGGTGCTCGGCGGCAGGCGGCTGACGAGACGGGGCGGAGCGGCCGGGAAATGAAGTGGCTGCGCTCGGCACTTTTGGGAAGTGAAACCTCTCAATCTGCGCTTTCGAAAATGACAGCTCCGTCCCGAAGAGCCGGGGAAATCGGGAGACCGCGAGCAGCGGGGCGCATAAAGAGGACGCCCCGCCTCTTATCAGCCCAGCCGGGGGCGCTGGGGCAGTTAGATCACGAGCCCTTGGGAAGAGTGATACTGTATACCATCATATTTGACAGGCAAGGAGGACCAAAGTCTGACTCGAGCTGTCATTTAACCAGGGATTAGTCTGTGATGAATTAGCCCGTGTCAGACCAGAGGTCAGTCAGAAAGTGGGGTCCCCCAAGGACCTGGGTTGGGGACCCCCGTCCTAGCGGATGATTCCCAGTGTCGCACTCTAAGGTGACATTCACTCACCACTTTATCAGCAATTAGCCACTAATTAATCAATTAGCCTGCACTCACCTGGAACAACTAACCAGGAGACAGTGAGACAGGGAGGTGTCCCAAGGACCTGGGGTGAAAACCGGACACCCCTCTGCTCCAGGGACCCAGGACCTGAAGAAGGGGCATCACTTCGGGGAGGGGCATGTGAAAGCTAGGGGGGCTCGGGGGGCCGCTGGAGGCCCCTGCAGAAGTCTCTCGTGCCCGGGTCTGTCGGCCTGCTGCAAGGCACCCAACACCGTGAACTGCCTCCTCCTCTCAGTCTTAAACAGCCTTTCCTGCAGTTTCTGCTCCTCTGCTCTTACTCTTTCTGATTCTTGGTTTCCCGAAGGATGCTTTTCCAGTTTCAAGAATATTCCAGCGTGGCAGGTTTCCTCCACAACCCTCAACACAAGGTACAGCACAGTTATAGTCTGATAAAAGAGACAAACATCGCCCCCCGCTGGTCCCCCAAGGCAGAAGTCAGTTTGTTGCAAATGAACATCTCGTCTTCCAGAGAGGCCTAACACTACAGCTCTTCCATCAGTCCATGATCAGCAGCCGCTCTCCAGGAGTGTTCTCCAGGGGCCTCTCGAGAATTACAGAAAAATCTTCTCTTCCAGATGTTTTCATTTCTGTTATCACCAAAAAACTAAGCTTCAGGAGCACAGAAGGTCTGACACCTGTCAGAGGTGCGCAGCTGCAGGAGTGTGGGAGGTCTGACACCTGTCAGAGCTGCGCAGCTGCAGGAGTGAGGGAGGTCTGACACCTGTCAGAGCTGCGCAGCCGCAGGAGTGTGGGAGGTCTGACACCTGTCAGAGCTGCGCAGCTGCAGGACTGAGGGAGGTCTGACACCTGTCAGAGCTGCGCAGCCGCAGGAGTGTGGGAGGTCTGACACCTGTCAGAGCTGCGCAGCTGCAGGAGTGAGGGAGGTCTGACACCTGTCAGAGCTGCGCAGCTGCAGGAGTGAGGGAGGTCTGACACCTGTCAGAGCTGCGCAGCTGCATGCACAATGATGGCCGAGGACATGTGGCCACCAGTTTTGTGCGGCTAGGCACAGCTCTGCATGGAAACTCCCGGCACAGTGTCGCCTGCAGGCCTGGTCCTTCCCAGAATCAAGTAGTGCGTCAGGGAGTAGAGGAAGAAGAGGGCGCTGGTGAGGACGACCACGGCGGAGATGGAGGCCAGCGCGTAGATGGACATCCTCTTCTCGGCCGCCGCCCTCACGACGCACACGTAGGTGCCAGGGCACAGCCCGGTTCTGCAGAGGATGGGCGTCTCGTCCAGCGCGGGCAGGTTCCAGAAGACCAGGATGCCCAGGAAGGAGATCTCGATGGACATGCGCAGCGTCACACACAGCAGGTAGAACAACAGGGAGGCCTTGTGCCGGTGGAAGTCGATGATCACTTTGCGCTTGGGCCCGTTCTGCTCCTCGGCGTCGATCAGGCCCGCCTGGGCCTCCGACTCGGACAGCGCCGCCTTCTTGACGGCGGACTTGCGCAGCTGGGAGGCGAAGAGCTCCATGAGCAGCACGGACAGGATGAGCAGCACGTAGCAGAAGTTCCAGGCCATGACCGCGGGCCGGTGGAAGTGCTGGTTGAAGCAGGCCCGCTGGCACAGGTCGGGGCCCGTGGTGTTGCAGCTGAAGTCCGTGTCCAGCTTGGACCAGGGCAGCTGGGCCACGAACAGCACCACCAGCCGGATGCTGAGGAAGCCGAACCACAGCGTGCGGCCCTTGTAGTCCGTCGAGGCCTCGACCGCGGTGCGCAGGATGGGGATCAGCCCCGTGACGATGGCGGCCATCCTCCCGCCTCAGCGCCTGTCCGCACAGGGGGAGAAGCAGCGGCGTCATTAGTCAGGGGGTTACAGGGCGCTCTCAGGCCCGCGGGGAAGCACACACACTCGTCTCACACACCGCAGGATAAGACACTTAGTAAGACTGGACACGAGCGACAGGGGGCCTTCAGCCGGTCCAGCCCGTTTGGTAGTTAGCAGGTGATTCATCCCAGGATTCCTGAGAGAATCCAGGTTATCGGCTTCAACAACAAGGCTGGGCAACTTGTTCCCCCCTCCCACCACCCTCTGTGTACAGCAGGGGCTCTTGTCCTGACTGGAGGGTCTCATTCAGCTCTTTCTCGAGAGAATCTTGAGTATCGGCTTCAAGAATAAGGTTGGGCAGCATGTTCCCCCCTCCCACCGCGCTTTGTGTAAAGTAGGGCACAAAGCCTCCTCCTGACTGGAGAATCTCATCCAGTTGTTTTCTGAGAGACTCCAAGGTATTGACTTCAACAACATAGGCTGGGCACCTTGTTGCACATCGCCGACACTCTTTCTGTAAAATAGTGCCTCCTGTCTTGACTGGAGGATCTCACCCAGCTGTTTCATGAAGGACGTCAGGGTATTATTCTTAAAATGTACTGAAGTTCTAGGGTCTCCTTACTCAAGAAAATTACTTGCTTAAATCATCAATAACTACTGAGCTCCTAATCCTTATCAAATACGCGATTCAGGGTGTGGTCAGAGGCTCTTTGGGAGTGGGGAGCTTCTTGAGTGTGTATTTGTTCCATAGCTTTTCCTCTTTGCCGTGTGGAATTAACCAGTATGTCCCATTACTGGTGAAGAATGTATGAGTCCGGGTATCCTGGGTCCTGTCCAGGAAGCACAGAGCTCCCTATGGATTCCTGCTTTCTGCTCTGCTGTCTGTCCTGCCCCCTATCGGAAACATCAGTCCTTCTCCGCTGCAGTGTGTACTGACTCGATGACGCGCCGTCATTACACACACCTCACACACGCGCCACATGCACACAGTCGCACCACACACTTCCACGTGCACACACTCACACGTAGACACACTCGCACACACACCTGCACGTGCACACACTCACACGTACACACACTCGCACACACTCGCACACACCCCTGCACGTGCACACACTCACACGTAGACACACTCGCACATGTCCCCGTACATGCACACATTCACACATTTGCACACACCACTGCACGTGCACACATACACACATACACACACTCGCACACACACACACTCGCACCACACACACACTCGCACACACACATTCACAGACTCGCACACACCCCTGCACATGCACATGCACCACACACTCACACACACGCACACACTCGCACACACCCCTGCACATGCACACACACACAGATATGCACATACTCAAACACATGCACACACACGCACACGCACATACCTACACCCCCCCCCCCCCGCACATGCACACACACAAACCCCACATTCACACATACACACACTCACACTCTTGTATGCACATACAGACGTCCACATACACATGTGCACACGGATCTTTTGCTGTTGTAAGGCTGAGTTTTACTGGGCTCATTATTGAGAGTGACACACACATTCCACACACACTCCCACGCCCAGCAGCTCAGAATGCACAGAATGTGCTTGCAGCCAATTAACAGATTCCCGCAGACTCTGGGAGCTGGATCGGAATGCAGATACCCTTCTGCAGTTCTTTTCTAAAGCTTGTTCTCCTGAGACGAGCTTTTTCTCACTCAGACGTGAAGCAGGTGAGTGTTGACTTCTTAGCAGTTCTCATCCTGAACATATTAACCAAGTTTATTACTTGAGTTTCTGCTGCTGAAGACATCCCTAAATGTCTTTCCCCGACTGTGAGGTAAATTAAACTCTCCCACGAAAGCTAAGCACATACATTTTTACCCTGAAAGACTGAATCTGAATTATACCGATTTTATTTTCACAAAGGGTGGCGGGAGTGTGGAACAAGCCGCCCAGCCATGTTGTTGAAGCCGATACCCTGACTTCTCTCAAGAAACGGCTGTATAAGATCCTCCAGTCAGGACAGGAGGCTCTACTTTACACAGAGGGTGGTGGGAGTGTGGAACAAGAAGCCCAGCCATGTTGTTGAAGCCGATACCCCCACTTCTCTCAGGAAACAGCTGGATGAGATCCTGAGATCAATAAGCTACCAACTACCGGATGGGCCGAATGGCTGCACTCGTTCCTAACCGTGTTGTGCTATCGGTGGAGGAGGTGCAGGTGTTTTGTGTGCCCATCCCTGCACTGTTGTGGGGGCCAGAGGGTTCCCCATGACACGCATCCCCTCATCACCCGTGAAGCGCTGGGCTGGGCGCCCACTCTGCCCGGCGTCTCTTCATGCTCTAAGACTATGGCTAGAATATCCAGCTTGCGGCGTGTCTGGTATCGAGAGGCCTCTCCTCGGGGTACACTGAGAGTGGCGTTGCAACAGAAGTCGCCGCCGCAGGGCTCACATTCTTCACAGAGCTGAGCCCCAGCCACATGGCCCTGCCTGACACCGCGTCTTCAGGCACGCGCGAGCAGCCGTCAACGCTAAAGAACCCGCTATGTCTAATCAGAGTTAGAGAACAGGGACTTGAACCCTGGACCCTCAGATTAAGAGCCTTAACGACGGAGCTATCCAGGCTCTGCTGATGTCCATTCGGAGTCTTCAGGTTAAGGTAATAGAAAATTACACTGTAGGACCTGATCTGATTGCCTGTGTGGCTCTTGTGCTGTGAAGTCCCAGCACTTACTGTGACTAATTACACGTATTCTAATTCAGGCGTGCAATGCTATTATATTTAAATACAGATTCTACAAGGGAAACCTTTCAGGTTTACATTGTGTTCAATGAGCAAACAGAAGGTGCTGTGAGCCGCGGGACTGACGAATATCAATGAGGCTCCAGCTCTGCCACACCAGTGAAACGGCGGTCTGCGGTTTCCGCCTGCGGTACTGGGTTCGACTGGGGCGACCCCGATTCTGTCCGCACTCAGAAAGGGGCTGCAGGGCTGCCCGCTGCAGTTCGGGGCCAGCCTTTCTCGTTTGGTAACGAAAGGAGGGAAGTTATCCTTCCAGTTGTCCAGTCTGTCCAGTTGAACAGGTTTCCCTGCCAGGTGTGAGCAGGTGTGGGCCTGGAGAGTATTTGTCGAGAGGAGGGCCCGCCCAGCACTGCTCCCTGCTCTCCCATACTTCTGAAACAATAGCAGAACACGAACTTCAGGATGGAAGTGAACAATACAGGGTAGGGCATTTAAAACACAGCTGGACGGCATTCTCCAATCCAGACAGGAGACGCTACTTTACACAAAGGGCAATAGGAGTGTGTAACAAGCTGACCGGCCATGTTGTTCAAGCTGATGCCCTGACTTCTGTCAGGAAACAACTGGATGAGACGTTCAGCCAGGACAGGAGGCTCTACTTTACACAAAGCAGGGTGGGAGTGTGGAACAAGCTGCCCAGCCATGTTGTTGATGGCGATACCCTGGCTTCTCTCAAGAACCTACTGGATGAGATCTTGGGATCAATTAGCTTCTAATTACCAAACGAACTAGAAGAGCAAAAATGTCTGCTCTCTTTTGCATAATGTATCACATTTTCATAAAGAATGCATGGCTTGTGGTGAATCAGGTCTAGTGAATACAAACAGCAGACTGATCTACAAAAGATAAGGTGGCAGTGTGCTTATCAGGACTGAAATCTTGAATGGCTTCAAATTTCGCTCCCCTTTGTTTCAAATACCTGTTACTCACAGCTCACACGCAGCCTCCAGCCTCCAGCTTCTGTACTGCTCTCATACAGCCCCCAGCCTCTGTACTGCTCTCGCACAGCCTCCAGCATCTATATTGCTCTCGCACAGCCCCCAGCCTCTGTACTGCTCTCATACAGCCTCCAGCCTCTATACTGCTCTCATACAGCCTCCAGCCTCTGTACTGCTCTCGCACAGCCCCCAGCCTCTGTACTGCTCTCATACAGCCTCCAGCCTCTATACTGCTCTCATACAGCCCCCAGCCTCTGTACTGCTCTCGCACAGCCTCCAGTCTCTGTACTGCTCTCGCACAGCCCCCAGCCTCTGTACTGCTCTCATACAGCCTCCAGCCTCTATACTGCTCTCATACAGCCTCCAGCCTCTGTACTGCTCTCGCACAGCCCCCAGCCTCTGTACTGCTCTCATACAGCCTCCAGCCTCTATACTGCTCTCGCACAGCCTCCAGCCTCTGTACTGCTCTCGCACAGCCTCCAGCCTCTATACTGCTCTCGCACAGCCTCCAGCCTCTGTACTGCTCTCACATAGCATCTAGCCTCTATACTGTTTACACACAGCCTTCAGCCTCTATACTGCTTGCACACAGCCTCCAGCATCTATACTGCTCTCATCCAGCCTCCAGCCTTCATACTGCTTGCACACAGCCTCCAGCCTCTGTATTTCTCTCACACAGCCTCCAGCCTCTATACTGCTTGCACACAGCCCCCAGCCTCACTGCCTCTATACGGCTTGCACACAGCCTCCAGTCTCACTGCCTCTATACGGCTTGCACACAGCCTCCAGTTTCACTGCCTCTGTACTGCTTGCACACAGCCTCCAGTCTCACTGCCTCTGTACTGCTTGCACACAGCCTCCAGCATCTATACTGCTCTCATCCAGCGTCCAGCCTTCATACTGCTTGCACACAGCCTCCAGCCTCACTGCCTCTATACGGCTTGCACACAGCCTCCAGTCTCACTGCCTCTGTATTGCTTGCACACAGCCTCCAGCCTCTATACTGCTCTCATACAGCCTCCAGCCTCTCTACTGCTCTCACACAGCTTCTGGTCTCACTGCCTCTGTACCACTCTCACACAGCCTCCAGCCTCACCCCTCTGTACTGCTCCCACACTGAACCAGGCAAGCAACGTACACCCTGGACAGGACCCCAGTCCACTGCAGGGCACAAACAGTATTATACACAGACACACATACTCACACCAGTGAGCGTGCGACCAGTTTTCCCAGAGGCCCATTAATCTACCAGCATGTCTTTGGACTGTGGGAGGAAACCTCTATGAATACAGGGAGAACATGCAAACTCCACACAGATAGCAAATAGCAGGTCTGGAATTGAACACAGGGCCCCAGCACATTGAAGCAACAATGCTAGCTGCTGCCACACTGTGCAGTCTGTGTTTGTTTTTATTCTACATTAGATTCCACAAATCTAAGATGCACCTGAAGAGGAGTGAGAGTCACTGTGCCTCTTCCTGCCCTTCAGAGGAGCTGTGCTGCGATTTCAGTATGACGGGCCGGAAAAGTCCAGCACTGACCTCCTAGCCCTCTGCAGCTCCTGATTCGGGTATTCAGATATTTGGGGCAGGAGCTTCTGCTTGTGCTCCCTGACGAAAAGGGGGAAACAGACTGTAGTCATCTTCTAGATTCCCGGTTTGAAATCGAGCAGATTTAAGCATTGACGCAAAACAGATGCAGAAAATCCTGCCGGTCGCCTCTGAGCCTTCGTAGGAATGCTGTTGGAAAGCGAGAGCAACTCTCAGACCTGGTGGGATGGCCTCTGCTCCCTCACTCATCTCTCTCTGAGACGAGCTCGCTCCTGCTCTGCTTTTCTGCACTGACATTTCCCAGCGAGAAAGAGCCTGTTTCCACTCTGATCTCAGGGCTCTGCAGGGAAATCCACCGGTTCCACACACATCACACACACATCACACACACATCACACATCACACCACACACACACACATCACAGATCTCACACACACCGCACACACCACACACACATCACATACAAACCACACACACACATCACACACACCGCACACACATCACACACATCACACACACACACATCATACACACCGCATACACATCACACATCACACACACATACATCTCACACACACATCATTCACATTACCACTCATTGCAGTTATCACACACACATACATCACACATCACACACCACACACATCACACATATACCACACACTTCACACACCACACACACACTACACACATCACATACCACACACATCACACACCACACACATACATCACACATCACATACCACACACATACATCACACATACCTCTCTCACACGCACACATCCCATCAAGCCTCCCTCCCAGTCCAGCAGTGCTGGAAGGGTTGAAGAGGGATCCTGAGATCCGCCTCTCACCTGGTCAGAATCCGGATGAGACGAGAGATGGGAAGATCCTTCTCGGAGAGGAGGGGAGGGCTGGGACTCCCCGGTCAGCGCGAGCTCTCGGAGCGCAGGCGGAGGAGAGGAGAGGAGACCCAGCAGGGAGAGCAGTGGAGCCGTGCAGACTCCTGCCTGCAGGTAAAGGAAGAAGGACAAGGGCGTGGAGAGGGAACCTGTCGGACAGGTACGCCTCCACAGGCGGCCTTAACCCTTTCCTCACCCCGACAGCCTGACGGAGGCAGGGAGAGCGCCAACATACTGCGACAGGCTGTTTTCCAGGTTTTCCAGGTTTTCCAGGTTACAGTTGCTAACGTGTTTTTCAATACCAGGTTCACTTTTTTTTTTTTGGACGATGACCATACACTTTCCACCTCTGTGAGGAAAGCCTCATCCACATCAATGATTCACTGGGGTGTCGGACTGGCCTCCAGCTCCATGACTCTCTAGCAGAAATCAAACCGATGAGGCTAGACAGTCAAAGCCTTACTGTGGACCTACAGTACAAGCAATAAGGCAGTGAGTGCTGTGTCCTACAGTGCCCTAGCGTTTCTGTTGAATAGACACCTTACCAGCACATACTGGTGCCTGAGCTCCTTGATACGATCACCGTTCCTCTCGGAAGGAACGGTGTACAGCTGCTTCATGCTGCTGTGGCGTTTCGTCAGGGTCCGAGCTATCGCCATGAGGCCTACACTTTGAACATTTTGCAAAACAGTGTGCTCTGCCAGCACTCTGGCCTGAATTTCTCGAAGTTTGATTGCATTGGCCCTGTCCTGCTCAGCATTGAACGTCTTTCCTCCTCAGAACAAATCCAATTACACATTAGCAGTGGTTCTGGAGGCTAATATTCACTGGATGCATTTCAGTGTCAGCCTTTGTACAATGCATAACTTACCTGTTGGTCCGCTGGAAAGTTCTTACTATAGATGTGACAGTTGAATGGTTGAGATTTGGCTGAGCTCTTAGACCAGCCTCTCTCAATGACAGACCATGATTTATGACACGGTCTATTATGGTAGCTCTTATCTCATCAGACACAATAGCCCGTGGTCTTCCCCTGTGGCGAATGCCACCACGCTTTCGAACTCCTCTCCCTCTTCCTCTCCATCGTCCAGCCGTTGGTCTTTCACCCCCTCCTGCGGTTCTTGCTGGGTCCATGTTGAGCGAAATCATTCCAAAGATTTCCTCTTTTTCCGAGGTGGTCGTGGAATTGAAGATCTCTCAGCACCTGGGTAGGTTTTCAGCTGAGATGGGAATCAACTGTGTTTGGTCTATTTACAGAACTTCAATCAGCAGCTTGTCTCAGTAACCTTTATCAAAAACTTTGGTGTGGACTTGGAATGCGCACAAATATATTTGCGACATGGCAAATTGCTATCCCCTTGGATTGTACTGTATATGTTAGGTTTTGAAACTTAGTGTTATCAGTGCGGAGCGGTGGCTCTGTGGCTAATGATCTGTGCCTGGAACTGGAAAGTTACTGGTTCGTATCCCGTGGCCGGCAGAGGAATCCTACTCTGTTGGGCCCCTGAGCGAGGTCCTTCACCCCAGCTGCTCCAGGGGTGCTGTATAAATGGCTGACCCTGCGCTCTGACCCCCAGCTTCTCTCCCTGTCTGTGTGTCTCATGGAGAGCAAGCTGGGGTCTGAGAAAAGACAAATTCCTAATACAAGAAATCGTATATGGCCAGTAAAGTGATCTGATCTGTACGTAAGCATTTGCACAGTGGGCTGTTAAAATACACTGTTTTGCTGGTAGTGGCGCTTGAGTGAGACGTGAATTGAAGAATTGTGAAAACTATGTTCACCGAATGCATTTTGTGTCTAAGCAATGAAAAAATCATTCATGGTTCGGTCCACATAGGGGGCTGTCGTGTTAACTGTGTGAAGAGCTTTGAAAAAGTGAACTCGGTATCGAAAAACACTGTAATTCATCAAACACCATCGGCGTTCATTCACCTGGAGAGATCAGCGCTCCTCACACACCTGGGGAATTCTCCAGCACATTCAGACACTCTTCATACAAACCCTAGCTCGGCTGTCAGTAGAATCACCGCAGGGCTGCTTGTTAACCACCTTGGAACCACTCCCTTTAGTTATTTAACAATGACATAATTGGTTCTTGAAGTTGCTGTGTAATTCCACCGAAATGTAACACAGGTGGGCAGCTTGTTCCACACCCCCACCACCCCTTGTGTAAAGTGATGCCTCCTGTTCTGTTTTAAAAGTACACTTCACTTTGTTCAGGTTAAACCCATGCTGAGAGGCACATGGATGTGTTTGTACGAAGGTGGTAATTATACCGAGCAGCTGTGGACAAGGTGGTAATGAGGTGGCACGAGGTTGTTTATCCGTCTTCAGATCTGCAGCTCCCCTTGAGGTCTTTGTGCCCGGAGAGAGGCAGGCGTGGAAGAGCGAAGGAGTGATGATGGTGTCCGGGCGTTTCTGCTCTGTCTCTCTCGGGCCGGGTTGAAAGTGAAAGATGGAAAAGTCGCCCGGCAGCTCTGACTCTGGCTCTGCAGGACCCGGGTGCGACTGGGAGCCCTTCAGGTGCACCAAATGTAGAGACCAGTTAAGATCGCTCAAGCTGTGGAGGAGTCACGGCGCTTGAGTCGGAGCCGACAAGGTCTCACCTTCGAACCCGAGCCCAGCAGCCCATGAGGGCTCCAGGGCCAAGGGCCTTCCGGTAGTGCAGAGGAGTCAGGAAGAGAAGGAAGGAGAGCTCCTGACGTCCAGTTATGAGTGCGAAGGTCCCGGCACTGAACCACCACAAAGGAGCAGGTGGAGAATAATTCCATACTGAAAGGTTCTGTTGACCCAATGAGACCTTCGTCAGTTTCCGCCTGGAATGACGTCCCCTCAAACATGTTGTAATGTCTTTAGAAGTTTATACAGAAGCCTGGTTTATGGCTTAAATTAAGCAAGAGAGAGAGAGATGCTGTTTCACACTCCGTAGTGGCACAAGGACACAGGGTCACATCTGGAAACTGAAGGGGAATTCATTTAGGACCGAGGAAAGGATATGCTTCTTTACACAAAGAGTGGCGGGTGTCTGGAACAGGCTTACCCGCCAGGGTTCTTAAGGCTCAAACTCTGGGGCCCTTTAAGACACAGTGGGATGAAAGCCGAGATCCACTCCGCTATTAAACTCCCGTGAGCAGGGTGGGCCCTCGTGTGTCGCAGCACGTGAGTGTGTTTCGTAAGACTCGGGGAAAGAGGCTGTGGCGTGCGGAGGCGTGTGGTCCAGAGTTCTCTCTGGTGGAAACCGCATCCGCGCTGTAACAGGAGCGCGTTGTGTTTGGGTGTGCTGGGGCGGTTTCTACGCGACCGGCCTCCTCCTCCTGATCCCGGCTGACTTGTTATTCAAATCCCAGCTCCTCTGTCGGAGCTCCGTTTCCCCGGCACGGACGCGGTGTGTTTGTGAAACTGCTCTCCAATCCATCAGCAGACCTGAGAGCTGTGGTAACTCCGCAGGGAACACAGTCTGAACAACAGATGAAAAAGGAACACAGTCTGAGCGCAGTTCAAATGTCCATCCATGTTCTAACTGATTTTTCCAGTACAGCGTTGCAGGGGAGCAACAGGCTCAAGGCAGGTCACACCCTGGAAGGGACGCCAGTCTGTAGCAGGGCACACAAACACAGACAAACCGGGGCCGGTTTTCCCAGAAGCCAGTTAACCCCCCAGCACGACAGTGGACTGTGAGAGGAAACCCATGTGAACAAGGGGAGAAACTCCACAGTGACAGGACCCCAGAAACCGAACCCGGGGCCCCAACACTGTGAGACAGAAATGCACCACTGTAGCACCCATCCTTTCAAATGTAAATATCATTATTCTGCACTCCGCTGCCTGAACTGCTTCAACCTGGGCGTGCTGAAGCTCACTTCCAGGTGTCTTGCTGGAACTGAAAGTGTCCGTGTCTTATTATTTGCCTGCCCTCTGCTGGTCACTGCAGATGGTCACCAGCTGCGAGTGATTGGAGGGGGAGGGTGGGGCTTCTTGACCGAACCACCAATCGCCCGCTGAGGACACAGGGATGCAGGGCGGAGTCAGTGATGTCATCATGCCCGTGCCTTTCGCAGAAGCTCCTGAGCGAGGTTCCTGAGAGGGCTGGCCGTCCGGTGAAATGTACTGACTGGTCCTGTGATCAAAGTTAAACCAACTTTCTCCTGAGGGCGTTGGATCATAAAGAACAAGCAGGTCCTTATGGTAGTAACAGCGGGGGTGTGATCGTCCCGCACACCTGGGGCGCGAACCCGGGTCTTCAGCATAATGCGACAGGGCACCAACTGCGTGAGGTAAAGGAGACCTCCCTCAGCCCAGGCAGCTGAGGTCCCTGGTACGTGCAGGGAGGGCACTGACATCACCGCACTAGCTCCGCTACAGGGGCAGAAATAAAGGTGAAAAACAATACCCAACAAGCCCAGATTAAAAAGCTTTCTGGGCCCCACTGAGAGTCGAACCCGTATCATTAGAACGGGAATCGTTCAACGCTACACTGCTGCCGAACCTCTATTACGAGCTAGGGGACAGATCAGGCCTACAGATGACACCAGAGTCAGAGTGTGGAACAAGATGTCCAGCCTATGTTGCTGAAGACTGATAACCTGACTTCTGTCAAGAAACAGCTGGATGAGATCCTCCAGTCAGGAGACGAGGCTCTACTTTACACAAAGAGCGGTGGGAGTGTGGAACAAGCTGCCCAGCCGTGTAGTGGTTGTCGATCCATTGTTCCCCCCAAGAAACAGCGGGATGCGATCTAACTTTTCACTATGAGATCAGAAATGGAATCTCACCTTTAACCTAAACTGAGCTGATTCCAGGTTCCAAGGGAGAGGAATCTTGTTTTGCCTGAACGGGACTCCTGGCAGGAGATGCTGCTCCTCTTAAACATTAACCCAGCGTCAACAGCAGCTCAGTTCCAGGAACAGGCGGGTCTTGTCTTCCACAGCAGAGTGCAGCTGAAGCCCAGAGGAAGACGCTCAGCATGAGTTCCTGTCTGCTCCTTCTCCTGACGGCCGCCTTCTTCTTCTGCCCCGTCCGAACCGGTAAGAGACAGAACCCCCCCCTCTTTCCAGGCCTGCGCTTCGAGCTTGGACTTTCCCTTCCCTGCTCTGTCAGACAGAACCTTCATTCCAGCCCTGTCTGTACGCAGATCAGACAGCCTGCAGTAAGCTGGACTTGAAAGGACGTGGAGTTGAGTCTCTGGGCTTCTTCGGCCACAGGCTGGAAGCCGAGCTTTCGTTCTCTTGCTGGATTCTAACAGGAAGACCTGTCGACCTCCATGAGCCTCACCAGTCTGTGTCCAGTAGACACCGTCTGTCGTTTTGACACCTTCAGAAAGATCAGAACGGCTACAGCGAAGAGAAGGTGTTTCGGCCCATTGTGCTTCTGTTTTACTCTCATAACTACTGCTGCTTGTACTAGTCTGGGGTACAACCCGCACTGTGAAAGTACTGAGGACAAACGCCTCTGGTTATATTAGAAACCACCCACCCACATTGTGACCCACTAGGGGCACCTCTAAGTGGAGTGGACTGTCACCGGACTGGGGCTGGAGCCCCTCTGATTGAGGGGGACCTGTAAGACTCACTGGACTGGGGCTGGAACCCCTCTGATTGAGGGGGGACCTATAAGACTCACTGAACTGGGGCTGGAGCCCCTCTGATTGAGGGGGACCTGTAAGACTCACTGGACTGGGGCTGGAGCCCCTCTGATTGAGGGGGACCTATAAGACTCACTGGACTGGAGCCCCTCTGACTGAGGGGGACCTATAAGACTCACTGGACTGGAGCCCCTCTGACTATGGCAGGTCAGTTGTAAAGGATGAAGAGTAACAGGGGGCCACACTGTGCTGTGGGGGGTTTCTGGTGTCGTCCTACCTTGTGCCCAGAGCTTCTGGCTCCAGGCTGGTGTGCCGCCCAGCGTGCTGCTCGTGGCTGGGCTGGAGGCCTTCACTGAGACCGCCCGCCCGCTGGGCCCTCTGTTCCAGAGCTGCTGTGCAGCGGCGCCGAGGAGATAAGGGGCGGCCAGGTGGAGTACCCAGGGGACCGCAGGGTGGGCAGCGTGCTGCAGTACGTGTGCCCCCCGCGCACGAGGGCCCAGCCCGTGTCGTGGAGGGTCTGCGGCCGGGACGGTCGCTGGAGCCCCCTGAGGACCGCCAGGACGGCCGCCTGCGTGCGTGAGTACAGACCGCTGCGACCCCCCGCCGGGCTCAACAGTAAGGTGTAAACACGTCAATAAAAACAAGATCACGCCATCTCAAGCACACACTCTTTCAGTTTTAAACCATGAAGCACTAATCATCGTCTGTTAAAGAGTAGAGAGGCCAGGGGCTCCAGCAGGCCTCAGACTGTTCCTTCAAGATCCAGGACAGAGTCGCTGCCAGAGACTCTGACGATAACGTGTCTCCAGGACAGCAAGCATACTAGGGATGCCTTACACCCAGGAGTCACTGGGATAGTAACCCTCACTGGGATCACTGGGACAGGAACTCATGGGATCACTGGGACAGGAACTCATTGGGTCACTGGGACAGTACCTCATTGTGTCATGAGGACAGTCACGTATTGGGATCATTGGGACAGTAACTCACTGTGTCACTGGGACAGTAACCCACTGTGTCACCGGGACAGAAACTCACTGGGTCACTGGGACAGTAACTCATTGTGTCACTGGGACAGAAACTGTCACGCCCGACATCCCTCCCTAGAGGGCGCTCCACTGCTCTCATTATTGTCCGTGTGATTAAGCTCTCCAGGTGTACCCTTTCAGCGTTATTATTTAAAGAGCAGCTCCTCCAGTCCTCGGGGCTCATCATTAGGGTAAGATGTCGCGAGGCCCGCCTAGCACCAGGAAACCCTATGGCCGTCTCCTGAGGGCATAGGCCTCATCCCCGACACCTCCCGCTCCCTGAGCCCGGGGTCTGGAGGATCTCGCCCCGTCACCCTTGGACCTCCATGTTTCGTCTGTCCGTGTGCTCCCCCCTCCCGGGGATTTTAACTTTGTCGCGTCCCAGGATGGATTCCTTGTTGATGGACTCTCGGACTGTGCCCTGACCTGCCTTTGGACCCGTTTGGATTTGGATGCCGTTTTGTCTTCCCCGTTCACTGTCTCACGGATGGTCACTATTATTTTGTGCACTATTAAACCCCTGTGTGTTCCCTTTTACCACGCCTCCTGTTTTCTCCAGCTCTTACCGCATCGCATAGGGTCTTCTACAAGATCTGACACGGATTTCAGTCCGTGTTCGTGACAGAAACTCACTGGGTCACTGGAACAGTAACTCATTGGGTCACTGGGACAGTAACTCACTGGGTCAGTGGGACAGTAACTCACTGGGTCACTGGGGGATGATCATTGTTGTCACTGGGACAGTACCTCATTTTGTCATTAGGACAGTCACCTATTGGGATCATTGGGACAGTAACTCATTGTGTCACTGGAATGGTAACTCACTGAGTCACTGGGACAGAAACTCACTGAGTCACTGGGACAGTAACTCACTGGGTCACTGGGACAGTAACTCACTGTGTCACTGGGACAGCAACTCACTGGGTCACTGGGACAGAAACTCACTGGGTCACTGGGACAGTAACTCACTGTGTCACTGGGACAGAAACTCACTGAGTCACTGGGACAGTAACTCACTGGGTCACTGGGACAGAAGCTCATTGGGTCACTGGGGGATGATCATTGGTGTCACTAGTATGGTAACCCAACTCATCCCCGATAGACTGAAGTGCTCCCGTCCTTTGCCATGTGGCAGCTCTCCACTGCAGTGGTCCGATCACGCTGGAGAATGGCTGGTTTTCCCCACGCAAGGCCCTGTACAACATTGGAGACTCGGTGGAGTTCAGCTGCGCCGGGGGCCTGACGCTCTTCGGCTCCCCCAACAGGACCTGCCTGCCCACGGGCAAGTGGAGCGGCCAGACAACCTTCTGCGACGCGGGAGGTGAGTCCTGGGTCTTCGAACCCAGAGCAGCCTGGGGGAAGGTTGTTTAGATCACTGCCCACTGGCCTTGGGGGGGTGCTGGTAGATCATTAGGTGGGACTCTTTCTTTTTCTTAAATCAGGGACACTGTGCTGTAGGAGGAGCTGATTACTGATCATCACTTCCAGGACACTGTCAGTAAGAGTAGAGGTGTCCTGACTGCTGGTCAGTACAGATCCCAGGACACTGTCAGTAAGAGTAGGGGTGTCCTGACTGGTCAGTCCAGATCCCAGGATACTGTCAGTAAGAGTAGGGGTGTCCTGACTGCTGGTCAGTACAGATCCCAGGACACTGTCAGTAAGAGTAGGGGTGTCCTGACTGCTGGTCAGTACAGATCCCAGGACACTGTCAGTAAGAGTAGAGGTGTCCTGACTGCTGGTTAGTCCAGATCCCAGGACACTGTCAGTAAGAGTAGAGGTGTCCTGACTGCTGGTCAGTACAGATCCCAGGACACTGTCAGTAAGAGTAGGGGTGTCCTGACTGGTCAGTCCAGATCCCAGGACACTGTCAGTAAGAGTAGGGGTGTCCTGACTGCTGGTCAGTACAGATCCCAGGACACTGTCAGTAAGAGTAGAGGTGTCCTGACTGCTGGTCAGTACAGATCCCAGGACACTGTCAGTAAGAGTAGGGGTGTCCAGACCGCTGGTCAGTTCAGATCCCAGGACACTGTCAGTAAGAGTAGGGGTGTCCTGACTGCTGGTCAGTACAGATCCCAGGACACTGTCTGTAAGAGTAGAGGTATCCTGACTGCTGGTCAGTACAGATCCCAGGACACTGGCTGTAAGAGTAGGGGTGTCCTGACTGCTGGTCAGTACAGATACAGACACTGTCAGTAAGAGTAGGGGTATCAACCCCGGTGTCCTGACTAAATTACACTCTGGGGGACATGGTCTGTCCTCCCTCAGGTTCCTCCTTAATCCCCCTGGTCGAACAGATTCTCTCTCCTGCCCCTGATCTGTGCATAGAGGGGCTGCTGTGTGTCGCCCAGATGGGGCTGCACTTCAGTGCAGTGTGTGAAGTGCTTTGTGTTTCTTTGACATTACAGCCACTGTATACTTGTAGTTATTTAGAATTGTTACAAAGAGATTGGTTCCTTTACCCGCCAGTCCATGCCATTACTTTGAGATCAGAAATGGTTTTGCTTATTCATCTTTAAGCCCTTTCTAATGCAGCAGTAAGGTGTTTGTGTTGTGCAGCTACCACTGAAATTGAATTTGCTCATCGCAGTGGGTAGGATCTGGGGCCTCCTGAATGATGTTGAGACTGATTTTCTGGGGTGTCTCTTTCTCAGCGTCACTGTGCCAGAACCCGGGGGTGCCTTTGGGCGGTCAGAGGGTGGGTCGACGCTTTGAGGAAGGTGACCGGGTTCGCTACACCTGTTACAAAAGCCTGGTTCTTTTGGGCTCTGTCTACAGAACCTGCCTGGAAGATGGGAGCTGGTCTGGTTTAGAACCCCGCTGTGAAGGTACTGGTGTCCATAACTGCACCAGCGTTTCACCATCAGCCACCATTGCCATGTTCACCAACAGCACATTCACTATTATCACAATCTCCTTTTCCAGTGTACCTACAGCATGTTCACTATTATCACAATCTCCATAAGCAGTCTCGTCATGACCATGTTCATCAGCAGCACGTTCACTACTATCACAATCTCCCTTAACAATCTGACCATATTTTCCAACAGCACTTTCATTATTATCACAATCTCCTTTTCCAGTGTAACTACAGCATGTTCACTATTATCACAATCTCCATAAGCAGTCTTGTCATGACCATGTTCACCAGCAGCACGTTCACTACTATCACAATCTCCATTAACAATCTGACCATATTCGCCAACAGCACTTTCATTATTATCACAATCTCCTTTACCCGTGTACCAACAGCATGTTCACATTGATCACAATCTCCATTAACAGTCTTGCCATGACCATGTTCACCATTACTCTCTCTCTCTGCTTACATCTCACAGATCCTCATTCATACGATGAACCAGAAACAGTTGCGAAGCACCTGAAATTTTCTGAAGAAATTCTACTGAATCCAGACAAAGGTTTGTGCTGAGCAGGACAGCTGTAAAAGGTGTTTCTTTGTGGAGGCTCCTGAGAAATGTCAGTAGGCATCTTTACAGATGAACAAAACCAGTAGTGTTCTAAAGCTGATATGCACTTTTCCTCATCATTCACTCAGGGAGGAGTTACTTTACTTCTTTCTTCAGAAGGAAATATTATGTCCTTACCCATCTGTTAATTTAAAAATTACCAAGCTTTGGTTCTTGTTAGGTTTATTTTTCTTGATCTGTGAAACCATGTTCCCCACAGCCTGGTAATTCAATTCTATCCCCCTGTTTATCAAACACAGTAAAAGAGTAGCAATAACCAAATAACCAAACAGAGGTTTTCGAAGTGAACTCATTGCAGGTGAAGCCGACAGAAATTTTGTAACTACTTCCTGAATCTCATGGCAACACTTCAAACCATAAAAGACATCTGGTCTGTGCGTGTGTTTACTTATAGAGTGGCTCAGTGCTGGAGCAGTCAGCTCTGCCCTTCCTCCCGACATCCTTCTGTATGGAGTTAGTATGGTCACTATGTGGGGTGCTGATTTTCTCACACGTCTAAAAGATGCTAGATTGACTGTCACTAAATTAATGTCTGTCCTGTGATAGACTGGTGTCCTTTCCAGGGTGTGTTTGCGTCCTGTGATGGACTGTTGTCCTATCTAGGATGTAGTCTCCCCATGTATCCTGTGTTTACAAATTAGGCACTGGGTTGCTATGACTGACACCAAGAACAAGTGGGTTTTCGATAATGAGTGGACATTTACTTATACTATTTGCTTTAATTAGAAACTGAAATTGACTTGGCTAATTTCTTTAAAAAAATAATTTACTTTCTCTGAGCTTCACTTAACCTATTCCCAGGCTGAACGCCACATCTTCTAGCACAGAGTAAAGGAGGAACGTGTTTGTGGAAGGTATCGGAAGTATGATCACTCTCTTTAAGACTCCCAGCTCGCCTATTACACTGGCATAATGGAGATACAGGCTTCTGATGTCCAAAACTTCCATTAAAAAAATTTCAACGACTTGGCGTAACTTATGGATTAGCATCCTGGAGGAAGGGCGGCACTTTCTTGGAGCTGTTGGGTAAATGTTTTGTAAATGCAGTCCTAGCTGGTGGTGTTACCCCACTGCCATCAGAGTTCAATATTATAACAGCACACAAGTCACGCCTTTCACACAGGTCCGGGCTCAGAGACACTCCTTGTCGAAAGTGCCAGCAGCCACGTTGTGTCTGCAAACGTTTGCTCTTGATTCTTCTTTTGATCGTTTAGATTTTATTTTTCTCAGCCCTTCAGGACCGCCGCCGACCCAGAAAGATCTGTTCACTCTGTGCGGTCGCCCCCCTCCACAGACAGCCCCGAGAGCTGCCTGTTTCTGTGGGCCTGTGCCGTTGAAAGCATTGTGGAAACAGAGCATCTCTGTCTCTGTCTCTCTCTCAGTGTCTGTCGATGTCAATGCTTCGTCACAGTCATTTGTGCGCAGGAAATATATGCAGTA
Organism: Lepisosteus platostomus; assembly: GCF_059453375.1. NCBI lineage: Eukaryota > Metazoa > Chordata > Actinopteri > Semionotiformes > Lepisosteidae > Lepisosteus > Lepisosteus platostomus. Next base: position 15,948,737 of record NC_142616.1, on the reverse strand, counting down.
AAAGGGGACCGGCACCAAGCCTCCTGACATGAATGGCGTAAACTGTTGAGTACAGGAAGTATTCAGTGTGCTAAGCTGGGGGAAGTGCCTCCCACAGACTGGTCCCTGTCCTCGACTTCACTGTAAAGTTCCTGGGAGACCGAGTCACGTGACTCCGCAGAAAAGCTGCTCTGGCGCCACTTTCAACGGCAGAAACCAGCACAAACGGAGCACCAGCGAATGCTTCATTGCCTGTGCTGTTTGAAGGAGGTTAGATCTTTCAGGCTGGAGGAGCAGGAAGGGTAAAGACTACTGGTAACCTGCGGCATCCGATATCATTTTACTGACCGTTTAAGGGTTTAAGGGAACCTGAGTCCCTTGAAAACACACTGCATTTCTACCAGTTCACAGCTTAAATATGAGATACCAGAGAATGGTCTCCTTTCAATCTCAGATTTCTCAGACACAACGCAGATCCATCTGTCCATCTTCTAACAGCTTCATCCAGTACAGGGTCACAGGGCAGCCAGAGTCTATCCCAGCATGCAGGGGGCTCAAGGTAGGGTTCACCCTGCACAGGACGCCAGTCCGCCACAGGGCTGACACACATACAAACACACTCACACCAGCGCCAGTTGTCCCAGAAGACAGTTAAGCTCCCAACATGTCTCTGGACTGTGGGAGGAAGCCCATGCGAGCACAGAGAACATGCAAACTCCACACAGATAGCACCCCAGGAATTGAACCCCAGAGCTGGGAGACCACTGCACCACTGCACTACCCAACAGCTCAGATTTCACTCGTTATCTGTGTTCAGTGTGACTTCGGAATGAGACTGGCACAACAGTGCTGGAGGAGACCCAGCTGTGAGGAGAGGGGGGTCTGGATGGAAAACCGGGGGGGTTTCTCCTGCTCCGGGTTCGAAAGGCGGTGCAAGTGGGAGTCTTGTTCCTTCAACGACCCAGTGAAAGTTTGCCCACTTGGGTCTGGCCAGGTCTCAGCGGTTCAGATCCAAGTGTTTGTATTGCGAGGGGACAGGATGATGAGAGCTGAGCTGTGAAACGGGCTCACAGTGGAGTGTCCAAGGTCGACCAGAGCTCAGGGGGCACCCCAGATCTCAGCGAGCAGGCTGACCCCCAGTTCCCCACCCCGAAGCCCCAGGAACGTGACCGCACATTTAGGAAAATCATGCCCAGGGTGGGAACTGACCCTCAGTGTTTCCAAACAGGCTAGGAACCTGCTATGAGCTCAGAGTTTCCTCTTGTTTCTATCCCCAGAGATCCACATCTACTTTGTGATAAAGGCGTCAAGCAGTGTGGGCACAGAGAATCTGAAGAAGGCTCTGCTCTTTGTGGATAATTTGTCTGGGATGGTGAGAAAAGCTCTTAGTAGCTGGCTTTGTAACTGCAGGAAGAAGTCAGGTTGTCAGCTGGGAAGCTTGTTGCACACTCCCACCACCCTTTGTGTAAAGTAATGCCTCCTGTTTTCAGTTTTAAAATCTCTTCCCTCTAGTTTCCACTTGTCTCTTGTGGTTGGTGTTTCAATGTTAATTCTGGGTTGATTCTCTTGGTGAGAGATTTTGAACACTTGTATCAGGTCCCATCATGACCTTGTCTGAGACTATAAAGATTCAGGCCTATTTCATCTGGCCTATAGCCTGACTGATTGTCTTGTCCTGTAACATGTTGTCTCATACTGCCAGGTCATGGCCTCCTCTGGACAGGTGAAATGCAGTCTGGTGCTGTTTGGCTCCTCAGCTAGAGAGATGGTTCCTCTCACCTCAAACCAGGTGGCCATGGAGATGGAGGATACAGATAATGTCACAGGTATGACACTACTCGGCTCCTGGAGTCTCACCACCTCACAGACATTAGTAATCCAGCTGGCTCTGTTAGCAGTGTGGAGTCCCACCCCCTCACAGACGAGGGGCCTAGAAATGATCATCTGCTATCGTCTACCAGGGCTCGGTGCCCTCTGTGAAGGCAGTGTGAGTGGGAAATGTCATCGCTACGATTTCTGTTAGCAGACCTCGTATTATCTTGAATACTGTGCAGGTAAATGGCTGTAAATATCCTCTCTGCTTCGTACGCCGGAATCGCACGGAGGCGGGAGTTGACGCTATCTCCCCCTCTGCACGCCAGATTTCCTGGAGCAGCCGGGCGTGAACACCGGAGAGGCCCTGACGGTTGTCCTGCAGTCCGTCCGGCGCAATCCCACCGGGAAGCAGATCGTCATCCTGGTCACGGACGGTAGGGTGTGGCAGAGGGCAGAGGCAGGAGGGCTCTCGGAGAAGAGGGGTACACAGGGGCAGCTGGCAGGAGTCTCAGTCCAGAAATGCTTGCACATCGGGGTCCACGTCTGTCAACACTGCGTTCTGGGCCTCCCTTTTGAAAGCTGATAACAACAATGAAGTGCAGTGCCACTGCACACAGATTAAGATCTGACAGTACTGACCCAGCCCAGGCCCCTGAGATCACATGCACCCTCTCGTTCACCCATTTATCCATTCATCAACCCTACATCCACCCATTCACCCATTCACCAACCCACCCATCCACCCATTCACCCATTCATCAACCCTACATCTACCCATTCACCCTTCCACCAACCCACCCATCCACCCATTCACCCATTCATCAACCCTACATCCACCCATTCACCCATTCATCAACCCTACATCTACCCATTCACCCATTCACCCTTTCACCAACCCACCCATCCACCCATTCACCCATTCATCAACCCTACATCCACCCATTCACCAACCCTACATCCATTCACACATCCACCCATCCTCTCACCACCCGTCCACTCTTCCCTATTCTAACCCTTTTCCCCAGTACAGGGCCTCAGGGGAGCTGGAGGACACACCTTGGACAGAACGACAACAAACACGGGCACAGACACACACACTCACACCGGGGCCAATATTCCCAGAAGCCAGTTGACCCACCAGCATGTCTTTGGACTGTGGGAGGAAACCAGAACACCAGGAGGAAACCCATGTGATCACAGAGAGAACATGCAAACTCCACCCAGATAGGACTCCAGGTCTGGAATTGAGCCCAGGGCCCCAGCGCTGTGAGGCAGACAGATCATGGAGACATAGCATGGTCAAGACTAAGATGGTTAAATCACGTGCAGCTTGGAAACTTTTGTGCAACCTGTGTATTGGTGCCTCGGTGTTGTCTGCTGGGAGTTGTGCAGTCACTTCAGGGCACACGTCAATGGACTCTAGCTGTTTTAGGCTGTAAGGAGGAAAGTGACCATGAGGAAGTCTCTCTTCCTCTCCTTCTCTGCTTCAGGGAGACACAACATGGGACCCAGCCCCTATTCCGTCATGCGCAACCTGACCAACGCCATCCCTGAGCCGGACAAGCACCTGGGTGAGTCTGGGGACCGAGAGGGGCTCCCTGACTGAGGATCCTGTCTAACACCCGAAACTGCACACTGGTGTATTGTCTCCAATTCTGACTCTCCGTCTCAATGTCGTGTGTGCCTGTTCGATCTCTGCCCGCGCTGTCCAGACGTGTTCGCCATCGGACTGGGCGACGCCAGCAAGGAGGAGCTGGACAGGATCTCCTCCTCCCAGAGGGCCGAGCAGAGATCCTTCTACCTGCCTGACTACAGCGCTCTGGACCGCGTGCTGCCCGAAGGTGAGCTTTCTCTCGTCGTTGATTGATTGATTCATTCATTCATTCATTTGATTGATTTGATTGGGTGATTGAATGATCGGTCGGTCGGTCGATCGATTGATTGATTGAAGCAGTAGGTGAATCTGTCTGCCTGATCTCTCTGGGCTGCTCTGCAGAATCTGGGCAAGTACTAACTGGTTAGATTTCAGAGGGGAAACCTTATACTGCAGCAGAGAACCTGTCCTGCAGTGCACTGGCGTGGGTCTCCTCCCACAGTCCAAACACGTGCTGCTGGGTTGACTGTTTTCGGGGAAATTGGCCCTGGTGTGAGTGTGTGTGTCTGCTGTCCTGAGGGCCTGATGTGATGAAAGGCGCTATATCCCCTGACATATCTCCTCTCTGATCAGCGTCCTCGGACAGCTGTGGAATCAGAGGGGAGAAGACCTTTCAGTACAAGAGGGTATTCGGAGGAGTGAATGCCAGAGACAAGCAGTGGCCCTGGCAGGTGCTGCTGAAGATGAAGGTACTTGAACCCGGGACCTCATAGCTTCTCTATGCGTGGTTAATTGGGATGGGTGCTGCCTTTCTGCTCCAGGGCCGTTACGTCCTCTCCCCTGGGATCCCACAATGCATTGCACCTGACTGTGTGACGTCAGCCTCACCCGGCGTGGGCGTGTGCTCTCTTCCAGAGTGATGGCAGCTGGAAACCAAAAGGGGGCGGCTCGATCATCTCCAGGCGCTGGGTCCTGACCGCGGCCCACGTCCTGATGTGCAGGGACGTGGTCTGTGGCGCTGCCGACGTCACAGTCGTTGCCGGTAATACCCGATCGCCGCTAGCAGGCAAACGCACATTTCTGGCTATTTAACAGGAAGAAAGACGTTCTAGCTCTCAGGAATTACAGGGAGGATTAATAATTTATATCCCAAAGTGTGATCAATTACTCAAATCCCCAGGCATCATCAATAACCTAACCTAAATATCAATAGAAGTGTATAGATTAGTAGAAGTGTGTTTGACTGAAGGGATCAGCTGGAAAACGATACAATGATTTGCGTGGTTGTTCTCATAACGTGTGGAGCCAATAGCACTACACAGGCCTTTAAGAACCAGACCTCCCGCGAAAACTACAGTAGAGTCTAAGTTTCCTGTGGTGAAATATTGGCAGAGACTCTGATATCCAAGTTCCGAATCAGATCCCCTCATATCCACGGTGGAGACAGTGGTGAATTAATTGTTGCCACCCGGCAGGTGACATTGGAGGTGACAATGGAGACCAGGGCAGGGGGCTACACACGGGCGGTAAAAACGACATACAAACCTACAATGAGACGTGCTGAGCTAGAAGAGGCTACTTGTGCCAGAGACTCATGTGTTATGTGGACACATTGCTTGCATCTTCTAGACGCAAATGGTCCATGGACCACTGGTGGTCCGCCAGTGTGTGCCAGGTGGTCTGCGGGCTGACCGAGTCATGTTTCTTAAAGCAGGTCTCGGCAGAAGTCCCTTCTTCACATTAACTTTTCAAGTAATAAAAACAGTTGCAAAATATACGATTTAGTTCGTAAAAATATTAGTACTTTCATCAAATTTAATTCGGTATTAATTTTAGTACATTAATAGGTAATGATTTTACAGGGTAAGAAGTGGGTGTTGTTTGCTCCAGCTCCTTCTTCCAGCACTCCCATCACTGCTGCCCCCTTGTGTCCGCCGCAGGTATCACAAGGCGCACGGACAGCCAGGGCAGTGATCTGGTGGTGGAGGAGGTCATTGTGCATGAAATGTACAAGGACAACGAGAGCTATATCTACGACATTGGGCTGCTGAAGCTGAAGGAGGACATCGTCTTCGGCGAGCGCAAGAGGTACAGGGGTCAGAGACGTCTGCCCCACCAGCCACCAGCCAAGGGGCGCCTCGCGATGTTGAGCGGCGATGACCGACTCTGAGCTGAGAGTCAGCCTGTTGCGTAATTGACGAGAGGGACCATGTGTCAGGGCAGCACAGTGGCGCAGTGGTGTAGTAGCAGTAGTGGTAGTAGTAGCAGTTGCTGCCTCACACCTCCGGACCTAGGGTACTGTCTGCATGGAGTTTGCATGTTCTCTTTTTAGTTGGTATTTTTAGTTGGTTTCCTCTGGGAGCTCTGGTTCCTCCCATGGTCCAAAGACATGCTAGTAGGTTAATTGGATTGGTTTCTGGGAAAAACGGCCCTGGTGTGAGCGTGTGCGTGTCTGTGTGTGTCCTGCGATTCACTGGTGTCTTGTCCAGCGTGTGTCTTGCTGGGATAGGCTCTGGATTTCCACAGTGACCCAGAATAATAGGTTCTGTGAGCTTCAGTGAGCCTGATTAATAAGAAGTAGTATGAAAATGGATTTATGGGCTAATTGTGTCACAAAACATTAGTAAGACAAAGGCCACACAGACCCGCAGGAGGGAAGATCATGGCGGGGACGTCAGGGCTGCTACCACACAGTGTTTTGATCCTGGGTTCAACTGCAGATTGGAGCACATTCTGTGTGGAGTTCACATGTTCCCCTGCATTGCATAGGAATGGTGATTATTTATGGTGAGAGAATGACCTACACAGTCCCACGGTGTCTCTCTCGTCTGTGCAGCGGTGACTCTGCAGTGACACTGTCTGTCTCGTCTGCGCGGCGGTGTCTCTGCAGTGACACTGTCTGTCTCGTCTGCGCAGCGGTGTCTCTGCAGTGACACTGTCTGTCTCGTCTGCGCAGCGGTGACTCTGCAGTGACACTGTCTGTCTCGTCTGCGCAGCGGTGTCTCTGCAGTGACACTGTCTGTCTCGTCTGCGCAGCGGTGACTCTGCAGTGACACTGTCTGTCTCGTCTGCGCAGCGGTGACTCTGCAGTGACACTGTCTGTCTTGTCTGCGCGGCGGTGACTCTGCAGTGACACTGTCTGTCTCGTCTGCACAGGCCTGTCTGTCTCCCCTGCACGGCGGATCTCTCTCAAGTCCTCTCTCTTCCTGCACTGGACTGGCGCTCTCGCTGTGAGCACCAAGGTGAGACTGAATCCTCTCTTCCCTCGATCTGCAGCTGCTCTCAAACTCTTTGATGACACACACTTTCACCCTGAATTCCCGTCATGACACCACAAAAGGCTGGATGCCGTCTTCCCCTGTGAGCACTTGTGTGAGGGCTGTTTCGGCCAGCAGGGGGCGGCAGTGAGGCATGTTCTGGTGAGACTCTGAGCTCCAGGCTGAACTGGAGGGTTCAAACCCCTAACGTTGTCCCCTTTTGGCAATGTACTTAGCTCCAATTGATCCATCAGCCCCCCTGCTGTTTAGATGAAGGAGTAAAAACATTTTTGGGATCAGCTCGGTTTTCTAGCACTTTGCCTTCAGTTGTGTGCTTCATTGGTGATTGATCTTAAAGTTTTTAGCCGCTGTAACACAGCTGCAAAATTACACTGAATATCTCTGTTTATCCATCTTTTGGATGAGATGTTAAACCGAGGTTCTGACTCTCAGTGGTCATTAAAGACTTTGTGTGCTGTCTGTGTGGAGTTTGCATGTTCTCTCCAAGTTCGCTGTGTCCCAGGTTTAGATCTGCCGCACAAGTTGCCAGAACCCTGATCCATCTGTGATCCCATCAGTTTTGACAACCTTCCCTGTCCCTGCTGATGAGAAGCAGAGCTATAACCCCCTGCTGCATCGCCAAGCCTGACAGCAGAGCTGGCTGACTGGGCTGGGTGTGAGGCAGATGCACCTCTCTCCATTTAGCCCTAAGCGTTCCTGTTTTGATCACAAGCCTCTTTATGCAGACACCATGTACGAGTTTCACTATTGAGCTTTCCGAGCAATGGCCCTGCAGAGGGTGCAAGAAGCTGGTTCGGCGAAGGTTTGAAATGTGTTTTCATTTGTGCTGGAAAAGGCTGTTGTCCAAAGGCCCTGCCAAGAAGACACACATGAGGTGCCTCCCCTGTGGCGCTCTGAACCCAGGCAGGTTCATAGGAGGATTTATGGTGTGAGCGCAGCTCTGGTCTCACTCTTTAATCACCTGTTTGGAAGTGAGCATTGCATGCATGCATCAGACCTACAGAAAATATCCCCCACACTGTGGCAGAGTGGGACAGTGTCGGTGATGAGGGTGTCGCTGCAGGGTCAGTTGTGGGCAGGTCAGGACAGCTGCTGCAGTTTCAGTCTAGCTGCCCCTCCACAGTCAAGGGCCAGCTTCGTGCGTGTCGCTCCCCTTGAGTCATCTCCCACTCTCCCGGCGGGAACGCGGGTCTCCGCTAATCCCCTCGCCTGTGACCCCCAGACCTGATCTTCACCGGCCGGGGCGGTGAGGACTACAGGACCGTCAACGGGTTCGTGACTGGCTGGGGAAAGATTAGGGTGAACAGATGTATGGAGGACAACCTGCAGTACGGCAGCATCACTGTGCAGGTGAGCCCCCCCCCACTCCGGATAAACGCCTCGATTGCAGGGGCGGGTTTATTGGTCTGTTCTGTTGAGATATGTCCTAATCCAGGCAACACGGTGGCGCAGTGGTCAGCATTGATGCCTACTAGACAGCATAGCTTTCACATCGCTTGTTGTGTAATTCGCTACTGGGAAAACTGGTCTTGGTGTGCGTGTGTCTGTGTATGGACTGGTGTCCTGTCCAGGGTGTGTGAGAGTGTGTGTCTGTGTGTGTCCTGTGATGGACTGGTGTCCTGTCCAGGGTGTGTGAGAGTGTGTGTCTGTGTGTGTCCTGTGATGGACTGGTGTCCTGTCCAGGGTGTGTGAGAGTGTGTGTCTGTGTGTGTCCTGTGATGGACTGGTGTCCTGTCCAGGGTGTGTGAGAGTGTGTGTCCTGTGATGGACTGGTGTCCTGTCCAGGGTGTGTGAGAGTGTGTGTCTGTGTGTGTCCTGTGATGGACTGGTGTCCTGTCCAGGGTGTGTTGTGTCTGTGTGTGTCCTGTGATGGACTGGTGTCCTTTCCAGGGTGTATGAGAGTCTGTGCCTGTGTGTGTCCTGTGATGGACTGGTGTCCTGTCCAGGGTGTGTGTCTGTGTGTGTCTGTGTGTGTCCTGTGATGGACTGGTGTCCTGTCCAGGGTGTGTGAGAGTGTGTGTCTGTGTGTGTCCTGTGATGGACTGATGTCCAGAGTGTGTGAGAGTGTGTGTCCTGTGATGGACTGGTGTCCAGTCCAGGGTGTGTGAGTCTGTGTGTGTCCTGTGATGGACTGGTGTCCAGTTCAGGGTGTGTGACAGTGTGTGTCTGTGTATGGACTGGTGTCCAGGGTGTACTCTGCCTTGTTCTTGTTGCTTCCTGGGATAGACTCCAGCTCCCCGTGACCCTGTGCTGGATAAAGAGGTGGGAAAATGGGTGGATGTCCTAATCCAAGAAGATCACATGCAGTAGGAATACTCAGAGCTTGATGAGACAGGTTGTTATCTTGCCAAAGTGCATTAAACACATGAAAGTGTGTGTATGAGACATGAAAAGTGTTGGGTTTTGGATGCAATCTGCCTGCCTCTGACACCATGCTGCAGAGATCTGTGAAAGGATCTTTTGCGACACAAGGAGGGCTGGGGATACAGAGCTATCCTGGACCGAGGCTGAGAGACCTCTACCCACTTTGCCCTGTCTGCGGGACTTTGTGCTTTCCTGTGCCTGGTTATAGCAAAGGGGGACTAACGGTTGTCTAATTCATGAGCTGTCAACAACTAGTTTGTTTCTCATCTTCTAAAAGTTTGTGGCCAGCACTGCCTTTTGGGTTTGCTGGTGAAGTGAGTTTGTTAGAGGTCAATGGCAGTGCCGAGAGTTTGGAAATGACCCCAGGCTTCAGAGCAGGAGACTTTATTCCTGCAGGTTTTGTAAGCAGGTTGACAGACAAGACAGGTGGAAGACTTGTCTCGGCCAGGACTGACTTGAAACCCCCCCCAAAAAAACTGTCACACTTCCTAAAAGCTGTCATCTTGGTGGCTTGGTAACAAACGCCAGGAAGCAGCTGTCCGAGGAAATAATTCCTCTGCCTGCTTCCTCTCCCAGAGCCGGGAAAAGTGTGGGACAATCCTGCCAGATGTGCCCTTCACAGCCGAGAAGCTCTGCGCTAATGGAAACAATGTGGACGCTTGCAAAGGTAGGGCTTTCCATGGATATTGCTTTTGCCCTACAGCGCCCCCCTGAGGATGTTCTACATAACAGCTATTCTGATTTGAGCAGGACGGTGGCACTCTGGTGAGTGTATCGCTGCCTCACAGCCTCACAGCACTGGGGCCATGGGTTTGATTCCTGGGGTGCTGTCTGTGTGGAGTCTGTATGTTCTCCCTGTGCTCATGTGAGTTTCCTCCAGGTGCTCCAGTTTCCCCCCACAGCCCAAAACATACTGGTCGGTGAATTGGTTTCTGGGAAAACGGGGATTGTGTCTGTTTCTGTGTGTGTGTCCTGTGATGCTTGGCTGAGGAGTGTTTAGGCGGGATTCTGACTTAGAGGCGTTCAGTCATTATCCCACAGATGGTAGCTTCGCACCATTGGCTCCTCAGCCAAGCACAGGCACCAAATGTCTGAACCTGATGGGTTGGTGTCCTGTCTAGAGTGTATCCTGCCTTGTGCCTGGTGCTTGTTGGGATAGGCTGGGATAGGCTCTGGCTCCTCTGTGACCCTGGGTTAGAAAATGGCTGGTCGGAGCCAATTGATTTGAACATCTCCTGCTGCTGTTTTTCTCCAAAGTGTCGGCTCTCTTGGGAAAGAGTGTTTACACTCTTTGTGTAAAGACCTACTTTCCATTGTCAATCCGAAATGCCCCACCTTTCCCTTTCCACTGGGTGAGAAGATGGGAAACTCCTTTTTAACACAGAGGTGTTACGATCTGGTCCCCAACGTACAGGAGCTGTGATCGGTGGCAAGACGAGCCCCAAGTGCTCAGAGGGACTCGCAGGAATCTGGGGGACGTGAGGTTGATGTGCGGCTCAAAGGGAAGGCTGTGTGGAGTTCCCTGCCTGGCCAGGGCCCTTGCAGCAATGAAAGAAATGTAGTGCTTCACTTCAAGGAAGAGAAACCGAGCGTTAACTCAATGTCAGAGCACTGAATCTCAGGGGAGATCTTCAAGAAGGAGCTCCATTGCGTGATGAGGGTGCGCCTGGTTGATTTAGTAACAGGGTCTGGGAGGTGTGTCCCAAGTGAGTCTACACGGGGTTAGATGCAGACTGAGTCTCCGTGTGAATGTCCTGGCTGTTAGGAGCAACCCCCAACACCCGAGACACTCCCAGCCCAGGTGTAACAAAGGGGAGCCGAGTGTCCGGATCAAGGTGGGCAACAGTGTTACAGAAGCCATTTTCCCGTGATCCTGAAGAAAAGGCAGGGAAGACATCCGTAGACCGGAGCTCTACTAGTGGCCAAACACACGCGAGTCGACTGGGCTGCTCTCTGATCGGAGCTGTGTGTCAGAATCGGAGCCTCTGGGGCCAGGCGAGAGGAGACACTGCACTGCCTGAGGCTCACCGCTCACACAAGCCGTTAAACTGCAGGCCTGAATCCCAGCTGACACACAGCAGGTTTCAGACGGAGGCCATGTGGCTATTTACAGTCAATGTGCTCGTGACTTATACAGACAAGACCCGGAGTCTCCGACCGTGTGTGGGCTGGTAGGCTGGTGGACTGCCCCCTGAACTCTGACCTCTGACCTCTGTTGCAGGAGATTCCGGAGGTCCCTTCGTCATCAAGAGGAATGGCCGCTGGATTCAGGTACATCCTTGCTCTAAGCCTCCTGATCATTCAGTCGCAGTGAAGCGGGCGAAGGTGGGACTGCAGTCCGAGAGAATTGTGAATGATTCAACTGCATCTTTCAGATGGCATTTGCCCACTTTAAGAAAGTGGGAATGGTGTTAATAACATCTCATCAAGATGTCTGAAGTAGAGACTGTTAGCGATATCATAGGGTTAGTTAAATAATACAATACTGTAGTCCAGTCCTGGTCCTGGAGCGGTCTGTCCTGAATAGAACTATACTCAGAGGACGGGACAGCTCTACAGACACACTGCCTAGCACACCAGGACCAGGACTGGACAGCCCTGCTGCAGACACACTGACCCCTCCAGGACCAGGACTGGACAGCCCTACAGACACACTGACTGACCCCTCCAGGACCAGGACTGGACAGCCCTGCTGCAGACACACTCACTGACCCCTCCAGGACCAGGACTGGACAGCCCTGCTGCAGACACACTGATTGACCCCTCCAGGACCAGGACTGGACAGCCCTACAGACACACTGACTGACCCCTCCAGGACCAGGACTGGACAGCCCTGCTGCAGACACACTGACTGACCCCTCCAGGACCAGGACTGGACAGCCCTGCTGCAGACACACTGACTGACCCCTCCAGGACCAGGACTGGACAGGCATGCTACAAACATTGACCACTCCAGGACCAGAATGAGACAGGTCTGATCTCAGACAAAGGCATATTTCAGAATTATTGTCATGTTAGTTTACTCTACAATTTACACCAGAGGTCATGGCAAGTCAGTATGACCTGTATTTTTGAAAACACATTATTGAATACGACACCCTCATGCCATGAGCCCGCAGTCCAGTCAGTACAGTGCCGTCTCTGAGCTCGCGGTCGGTTTGCTGCCCTCTCCTGGCACAGATTGGGATTGTCAGCTATGGGGACAAGGACTGCACGAACGGCAGCACGGGATTCTACGTCAACGTGGCGCGGATGATGGAGTGGATCCGAGGGAAGGTGGGGGAGGACCTGCAGTTCGCCTGAGCGAGCGCACCCTCCCGCCTGATCGCTTCGCTGCCCTCTTCGCTCAATCCCGGCCACCAGCTGCCGCCCCGGAGAGACGACTCCGTCCCATCATGCAGTCCAGCCTCCGCCGGGCTGTTTTTAAAGGCTACAGCGGGGAGACCAGCGTCAAACCCAGGACCATGATCCCCTGCGGTTCGAATAAAGGTGGACAGGGGGAGGGGGGGCGACGAGAAACTTGTTTCCCCTCAGGGTTTTTTGTACTGGAAACCAGATCTTACAAATAAAGCGCAAAACTGAAAGATGAGCGGCGAGGCGCGTGATTCACTGAGTTTGTGATCTCCAGTCTGGTTGACACGATCGTCATCCCTCCTCTTAAGGGCGCTCCGGCTCTTTCACATTTTTGATGATTTCGTGCACCTGCCCCCAGTCCTGCCCCTCCTTGTTTTAGCTGGGCGCTCTCGTTACTCCCAGCTCTGCGATGGAAGACGGACGCCCGGAGGCCCGCCTACCATCAATAATAATAATTAAAAATAATAATTGCTTACACTTATATAGCGCTTTTCTGGACACTCCACTCAAAGCGCTTTACAGGTAATGGGGATCCCCTCCACCAGCACCAATGTGCAGCCCCACCTGGATGATGCTCCAGTCTGCTCACACAGATCAGCCATCAGTGGGGAGGAGAGCAGAGTGATGAAGCCAGTTCAGAGACGGGGGATTATTAGGAGGCCATGATTGGTAAGGGCCAATGGGAAATTTGGCCAGGACGCCGGGGTTACACCCCTATCAAGTCCCTCTACTCCCGCAGCTTGAGGGCACAGGCCTCCTGTCGGCGTCCTGACCCAGCTGAATCCGGGACTCGGAGCACCTGGCGTCGTCATCCCGTTTTTATTCCCCGTCCCTGTACCCGATCCCGTTCCGGTTTTTAACCATGTTTTGTCACGTCTTGGCTGGATCTCCCCGTTTGGACTTTTGGACTTCGCCCAGGATTCCCCCCCACCTGGACTCCTTGGACTTGTTCGCCCTGGCCACGCCCCCCCCGAGCACCAGTTCACCATCGCCACGCCCTCCTGTCTGTCAACCCCTCCTGATCCTCGCCGTCCTGTTCCACGTACTCCCGGATTATCCCCGTCACGCTAATCAGCACGGACCAGTGGTGAAGGCGATCGGACCCTACGCGGTGCGGAGAGGGAACGAGTCAGAATTCCAGGGAGCTGGAACCGGAGCGAGGTCGGAGTCAGAGTGAGGTCGGGTATCCAGAGGGCCAGGCAGCGAGGTATCCAAGTCCAAAAGACGCGAGGCAGAGACGTGGTCGGAGGCAGCGCAGGGTCGGGTACCCAGTAGTCAGTATAGAAAGAAAGCGCACAAGAGGAAGGCTAGGACGATCTCAACAGTGAGCGAGGCGTGCGCGGGTCTCAATGAGGAAACAGGGAGCGCAGTGCTAATTGCTAACAGCGGCGCAGGTGTGTACGCCGGGAGGTTTCACGCGGGAGTGTGGTTCGTGACGATACCATCTGCACAGGGTCCTGAACTCCGCTTCATCACACTGGTTTGCTTGAACACCAGCGCTTCCCCTGAGCAGGTGCGGCCTGAGCTGGTCGCTCCGAGGTTTCCTGTGTGTCGGATTGATTCATCGGGGATCCGTTCACCTGCACAGGGTGTCAGGAGAGGGAGGCCCAAGGTACGTGCACGGTGCTTATTGGAGAGTTGGTATCGGATTGATCTGAGAATCCCATCCAGCTGTTTCTTGAGCCAGGGCCAGGGTATCGGCTTCAACAACATGGCTGGGCAGCTTGTTCCACACTCCCACCACCCGCTGTGTAAAATGGTGCCCAGAAAACAGTAACAATGATGAAATCATGTGATGTACAATACCACATATAATTAAATAGTTAATTTTGACAGGGAGTCATTAATATTGACAGGGCGGCGTAATAAACAGCTGGACCCTATGCGGAAGGTTTAGTACAGATCCGAGGGCAGAGCAGAAGGCTAAATCCAATATTCAAGGCAGAGGTTGAGAATCCAGAAAAATCCAAGGAAGAGAATAGACTGAGCTGGCGGCAAGCTGGCAAGCCTGGGACTCTAATACTGAGCCTGGAACAGCGAGACGAGAGGGTTCAAACAGGGCGGAGCTGAGGCGTGACTGGAGAATGAGGTTATTAGTGAGGGCGTGTGCGGAATGGGGTTGTAACAGAACCAGCCTGTGCTCAGGAGTCAGTGACGTGTTTAATCTCGACCTCTGACAGGAGGCAGCAGCACAAGGTCTTTATCTGAATCCCAGGTCCTGAAGACAGGATAGATCTTCTCCCCCTGATTGAAGGCCATGTCAGTGAACGTGAAGATGTGAGTCCTGGACTCCACTGTGTAAAAGGAGACCTTCCTCTCGTCAATATCCACACACACCTCCATCTCCACAGGCTGACGCTCAGGGGGGGGAGAGAGGTCTTAGTGTGAGTAAGAGCAGGGAAAGAAGGATATTCCCCATCCAGGCTTAAAACTTGGGACTGATCACTTTTCGAAATGTAGCAATACCTGCCGAACGGGACAAGACTGATGACAATGTCAAAGATTAACACTCCCCCAGAAACTGAGGCTTTACGTTTAAATTCTCCCAAATACGGACTCCTTTGTAGGTAAGTAAGTGATGTTTGGAATCTGTATGTGCAGACAAATCTACAAATCCTACAAAGTTGTTTTTTTAGCATAGTACAGTTCCCGTGGGAGAAAAAAAAAACTTCCAAGTCTTTATTGACATGAAAAACATGATTCTGAATTAACAAAATGAAGCCTCACTAACTTCATTAGCAAGTTTTGTAAGTAAGTTTTTTTTACTGATTTTTAACAACAGGTTATTTGTTATTCTACAATTTCCCTCACGGGATCAATAAAATATCTATCAACTATCATTTGGATATAGAATATTAATATTTCAGTGTGGTTATTTTATTTTGTATGATATGTTTTACTTACATGTTTTGAGGTGAGTTGAGCATACAGGACTGCTCCTGAGTTATTCAGGAAGTGCTATTGTACATTGTTTTTTTTTCCTGTTCTCTTCATTGTATTGGAGAGTAAACCTCCTTACCTTCTTGTTTAATAGCCGCAGGTTGTTTTGAATAAAGACACCAAAGTTAAAATGTAATAGACAGGTGAGGTTAGCATTGTGCCTCACAGCTCTTGGGTCTGTGGTCTAAGATGCCTGCAGTTGTCCAGATAATTAAATGAATTAAACTGCATTTGAAAAGCAGGGGGTGGCACAATGGTGCCGTGGTAAGCATGGCTATCTTGTAGCACTACGGCTCCAGGTTCAATTCCTGGGGTGCTATCTGTATGGAGTCTGCATGTTCTCCCCATGTTTGTGTGGGTTTCCTCCCACAGTCCACAGACATGCTGGGAGGTTAACTGGCTTCGAGGAACATTGGCCCCGGATAGGCTCCGGCTCTCCAGTTACTCTGAATTTAATGAAGTATAGCTGTCACAATATAGTGAACAGTGTGCAAGTAAGCCTGACGTCTTCAGCTTGTGTTATCAGGCATGGAGAGCACAGGCAGGTTAGTGACATAGCCTGGGCTTGGGTTCGGCAGGAGGCGGGACATACCTGTCTCTGCACCCCTGGGAGCTAGGACTGGGATTTTTTGGTCGTGGCACTTCAGCTCACAGTGACTCTCACAACGTGAGGACCTGAGCAAGGAAAGCATTCCTCCTCCCGGCGCCACAGGGAGGAATTTGTTACCTTGTGATTTACTTATTTTTAAACACCTTTTAACTCTTAACTCTTAACTATTGTAGATGCATCTTTGTGATATTAATATGAAAGAGACTTTTCACTTTTGTATCATTTAAATAAGATGCATAAAATCTGTAATCAAGTTGGTGGGGGGGGGTCATTAATGTGCTGTCATTTCCACATCTTCTCATCTCCTGTAACTGGTCCAGTAGAGAGCCCCCTGCTGTTGAGGTCTGAGTACTGCAGATACAGGCCAGAAATCCTGGGACAAGAAACTGGAGGATAGAGCAAGGTGCCTGTTTAACACATTGGAACTCTCTTATCTCTCCAGTCCAGCTCAAAGACATGCTGGTAGGTTAATTTCTTTCTGGGAAAACTGGCCCTGGTGCGAGTGTTTTTGTGGGTGTGTGCCCTGTGATTTCCCGTCCAAGTTGTGCCCTGCCTTGTGCCTGTTGCTTGCTGGGATAGGCTCTAGCTTACCCACAATCCTGAATTGGAAGAAGCTGTTAGAAAATCAGTACATGGATTCATCTTGGCAAAACTCATGGTGGATGTTCACTCCAGTGCAAAGTATTTGATCATTACAAACATCAGTCTATGTAATTGATTAAACATTTAAAGTTGCTTTCAGGTTGAAAATGGAAGGGGCTTATGAGCTGGAAAGTGTACCCTCCCACACTGAGATCCCCAGGACAAACCCCGGCAGCTGTAGAAACTACTTGTCTTGTTTAAATGTGTACCTTTTTGGGACCTATTTGTTCAGGTAAAAAAAGATTTCTCTAAAGCAATATCTGTTTTTATTTTATTTGTTCAATACATTTTTAAGCAAATACGTCAGTATATGCTGCTCGCTGACTTCTCAAGCTGTGTGTGAGCAGAGCAAACAGCTTTATATGAAAGAAGATGAAATACCACTGATGTGCCCGACTACTACCGTAATTAATTGTTGCCTCTAATTAACAGGAAGTACCTAAAGGAGAATTTTGTCAAACCCATTGTGAATATAAGTAAAGTATTTAGACTATTTGCTAAAGTTTAGGAAGTTAATATATACTGATGGAAAAAAAAAACGCAACACCTCCACCTCCACACTCCTGTCTGCGTGGAACAGGCTGAAGAGGACCTAATGCCGCTGCTGACGAGTTCATTGCAGCCTTTGTCTGGCCGAAGCCGGTCGGGTGTGAGCAGAGGGCCTCTGACAGGTCGCCTTGCTCTAAGGCCAGCAGCATGGAGCCTCACTGTCCTGTCACTGATGTGGGCATTGTGTCGGCCATCAGTTTCAGCATCAGTACGGGTGCCGGATCTGAATCGATCTCTCAGATGGACCAGTCTGATGTGTCTGATGCTCTGGTTTGGTCACTTGAGGGCGACCGGATCTTGGTCGGTCATCCGTCCTGCCGGTCTGCTGAAACCTTCTCTGCAGTCGGGACACAGTGGAGCGGCTCAGTCTATAGTGTCTGGCAACGCTGGCACGTGACACGCCTGCCTGCAGCATGCCAATGACCCTCTCCCTTGCTTCTGGTGACATTCGAGGCATTATGGAATGACTAAGTGTGGCCTTTTTCTTGCAGTGACCTAAGCTTTGAATTAAGGCCTTTTTAAAGGTGACCTGATAAGGCATTGTTCCACCTGGATCTCATTTGGTAAAAGTGCACCTAACGAGCTTCCGTGTGATTGGCAAGTTGCAATGCCTCACTGCACAAGCTGTATTGCTGGTCAGAGGGCTTAAAACAAATTGACAATTTTTTGTGAAAGTACATAAGTATTCTCATTCCAGAAAATGTTGGGTTTCTTTTTTCATTCAGTGTATAATACAGCTACAATATTTAAAGTTAAGTGAAAATGTTTGTGAAGGGTCTTTATCAGAATTCATAGGGATTAATAAGAATAACAAAAAATGATCTCTCTTAAAAAGTTAAACGAAATGAGCCATAGAAGAAACTGGTTTAGTACCAGCAGGGGGCACTAGAGACACAGCTCCCAGAGCCCCAGAATAGGTAGTCTGGCTGCTGAGAGCTGCTGGCTGGGCTTCACTTGGTCTCACACTGACCTGAGGAGGAAAGACAGAACGAGTGAGAGGACACAGCTCCAGTGGGACAGCGGAGTGAGGGAAAGGAGACTTTGCTCTTACTCACCGTCTCTCTCCCCCTTGTGGAAGACTTTGCCATCCTGCTCTCTCCACTGCAGGGTTGTGTTTCCCATTGGAGTGCGCTTTGACAGTTCCCCTTGTACCTGGAAACAAGTTTTAGGAAACTAAAGACACAGAGACACAGAGAGCAGGGGGGACCAAAAAGGAGGGGAAACCAGGAAGAAAAAAAATCAAAACAAAAGGCAAAAAACAAGAAAAAAAAACTACAAAAACCCCGGGGAAAAATACCACAGACTGGGCAAATGGCACGTTCACATTCTAATGCTGATATCGGAGTGGACAACCTGAGGAAAGCCAGACCGAAGTCCGCTCACAGACACAGATGCCCGGAGTGATATCCAGAGAAAAGAATGGAGGAACGGCAGAACGCTTACCATTCTCTCACTGATATCGGAGAGAGCAAGACCAGGAAGAGCAAGGCAAGAGAACCCGCTCCAGACAGAAGCTCGGAGTGATATCCAGTAATAAGAATAGGCAAGCCAGCTCAACATTCAATCACTGATATCGGAGTGATCTACCCGAGGAAAGCCAGGTGCAGGACCCGCTCACAGGCACGGAAGATCGGAGTGATATCCAGTGATTAGAATAGAGGAACTGAAAAAAAAAACAGCCCAGAGAACAAAAAAAAACTGCGGCAAGACAAAAAAAAGCGCCGCTCGCGGGGTCAGTAGGTGGCTCAGCAGTCTGTCTCGGACTTCCAAAGGGACTAACTGTGGGGAGCAGGAGAGCGGAAAAAGACCCATATGCGTAGCGGTGAGACGGGAAAAAGGCCCGGGCTCATTAGTGCAAAGAGTTCAGGAATGCCGTATAGAAACCTATGCCCTCAGGGAGCGGACGTGGGGCGCCCTGGTGCTAGGCGGGTCTCAGGACATCCGAACGTCAATGCTGAGCCAGGGCAGAGTGCAAGACCCGGACATATATAGCCCAAGGGAAAGAGAGGGACAGGAAGGACAGCAGACCGGAAACTAGAGACAGGACAGAGAAGGAGCGCCCTCTGGCTGTAGAGGGCGTGACAATAGCCGTGTGTGAAGCAGCGCGGATACCACCACATCTCTGTCTCTGTGCTGCGGTGGAGGATGAAGCCCGTTCGCAGCTCAGAGAATCAGTCACACGGCAATACTGCTCTCAAAGGTAGAGCTGATCGGCCCCCGGAGAATGATCTATACATTCTGGACAGGATTTGTTCTCCAGGGCCCTGTGTAGCTTCTGTTCTTACCTGCTTCAAAATGAACTCCTTCGCTGCAGGATCATTGGGATCCTGTCCGTTCTGCTGTCTCAGCTCAATCCTCAACACAGCCCTTTTCTCTGGGGAAAAAGAAAACAGGCTCTTCCTAGTGACCAGGTTGGTGTGATTCTCCCTAATTTGACCTTGACCATCTACAAAACTTGTGCTCAGAGTAAGAGTGCCGCCGCTGTCAGAGTAAGAGAAGAATGTGTGTGGATATGGTCTTTTCCCTGAGCCCATATCAATCTCCACCTAATTAGAAGGGCTCAAGAACAAAGGTTGAGAACCTTTTGAGATATCTGTGTGCACCCAACACCTTCTGTAAAAGGGTATGAATAGTGCTTGATGCCAGTAATTAAGCACACAGTACCTGGCAGGGTAACAGAGGCTAAAAGATTAAAGTTCTGGTCCAGGTCAGTTTTAAAAAAAACAATTGTGTCTCTTCACTCTACCTGAGTAACACATGAATGGGTGCAGCTCATGACAGCTCACATCTGTCCAGTACCCATCTGGACCAATGGTGGCGCAAGAGAGCTGGGTCTTCCAGTTGGCATAGCTGGCCCTCTTTCCACTGACCCACTGCCAGTTCTCCTTACCATGGTACATTCCGATCCAGGACAATCCCGAGACGTAACCTGGAAGCTTTTGAAGCTGCTGATTTTCCTGCTGACTGTAAATGGTGACCAGGTACTTGTTCAGGGATCTGCAGTGGCTTTGGGCTTGACTCCATGACATGAGTGTCGACATGAAGACACACCTGTCAGCGATACTCCTGGACCTGTCGGCTGAAAAATCCCATATTGAATGAAACAGAAGATGATAAAACCAATGATGGAACAGAACTTCCAGTGGAATCAATCGGTTCATATTCCAACATGTTTAGAAGGGGAGTTTTTCTGTAAGATTTGCTTGGAACACCAAAGGAAAACTAACACCTGAAAGATATTTGTGCAGAATTCCTGTAGTTTCACACCCGACATATCTGCTTGAGGGTTCACCACTAATTGGTTTCTGTTTTTTTCTGTTCTTGATTTGTTCTTCCTTTCCTGCACTGCCCATGCTGTGACTGTATCTTTAACATTCTTGATAACTGACTTTGAGCATGGGGGTGAAGTGGTAAACATTGCTGCCTCAAAGCGCTGGGGCCACAGATCAAAGATATACTGGTAGGTTATTTGTCTCCTGGAAAAAGTGGCCCTGGTGTGAGTGTGTGCATGTCTGTCTGCCCTGCATTGTCTGTCCATTGCTTGCTGGGATAGCCTCTGGTTCCCCCACAACATTGTACTGGATAAAGCAGTTAGAAAATGGATGGATGGATAGACGACTGACTTTGCCAGCAGAGGCAGGTTTGGAATGGGACTTCTCCAGACTGAAGCAGTGAGACAGCAGTGCCGAGCGATGTCAGTAGTACTCATTTCCACACTGATGCTTGCTCAGAAATTGTTACAGTGCAGGCCGGTATAGAACAAATAGAAAGTATTTATATTTGGATTTGTCACAGGAACTTACCATCACAACAGAAGAACGTATACATTTCACTACAGTAGTAGTCACGCCACTGGGCTGGTTCCATTGCAACACAGAGCTGATTTCTATTTAGGTTGTTTGGTTCTATTGAATTCCACAGTCGTAATGATGAGTTTCCCCCATCATCCCACTCCCAAGGATCGTTGAACAGCCCGATCCAGAAGTTGCTGCCTTGTGCCGTCGCTTTCACTGCTTGGTTCTCACTGGGGCTGCTGATGGTGACCAGGTCAGCGTGCTGCTGTCTGCATTGATCTCGAGCAGTTGCCCAGGTCTGACTCTGCTTAATCAGGGTGTAGGTCCTGGAGCCCTGGCTGGTCTCTGATGAGGAGAAGAGCAGGCGAAAGAGATGGTTTTATGTGTGGACGGGCAAGTATGACCTGAGTGAAGATCGGCCTCTAAGTCAGAAGGGCTTAGAAGTTAAGTGGAAGGAAAGATGAAAACTAAAAGAAGGTTTGCCAAATGGCCTCCAGTCTCTTGTAACCTTTCTTATTTTCTTAGGAAACCATTAAAGAGTAAGCAGGGAGCTCCAAGGTAGTGTTATTTCCCTCTTGATGCTATAAAGGCCTGACAGTTTGATTATCACTTCTGGAGTGTCTCTTTCCACATACCTGTATAGAGGTGTCTACCACAGTTAGGAAATATGACATCAAATTTTAGTGTAGTAGAGAAAAGCAGTTTCAAAACAGAGCTTGAGAACACAGTGAGATTGTCATAATCCTCACAGTTTCTTACTTCTTATCAAATGATAATGAAATGGCTGCATTCTGCCCCTAACGAAATTACAGGTATAGACAAAACTATTACTGTTCTCAACATGAATTGGATTTGTATTTGCAGTACTGAGTTTCATGTGAAGCGATAACATGAGCCTGAGAATTGGTTATTGACAGGACCTGGCAAAGGTCTAGAGTGGCTGAAACCAACCTCTTGTGCAGTCTCCTTGCTGGGGTTGAGGTTCCATTTATAGTTAGGAGTTTTCATTTATTTCAATACAGATCCAAATGTCTCAATAGCCAATCAGAATCTTGGGTACGGGGCTAGATGACAGAATCTTTGCGAGATGTTATCAGATGGATAGACTTACCCAGCTTGAGTAAGCTTGATCAATTTAGTGAAGAAGAGTGGGCAAATATTGCAGTGTCCACTTATACAAGAATACTCACAGGTATAATTTCTGCCAAAAGTGCCTGTACCAAATATTGACTCATGGTGGCGAATACTTATGCAATCAGTTATTTTCTGTTTTATATTTACAATTAATGTAGGAGGATCTGTAGAATTATATTTTGAGTTTAACATTATAGAGTTTTGTCAATCAATGGCAAAATAATCCTAAGTAAATCAATTTTGATTCCATACTGTAACACGGTAAAATGTGAAAAAGTCCCAGGGGATGTACACTTTTGATAGCTACTGCAATTCATCTTTCAGCATAAGTATAGCCAATTGGAGTCATGGGGATACAGGGCTAGATGACAGAATCTGTGCATTGTATTGTCCACAGTGTCATCAGACTGATACGTTTCTAGTCCATAACTAATGACACACTTCAGGGTTCAGCAGAGGCAGAATAGCTCTGATTTCAGTGTTCGGGCAGTTGATCAGTTTTGAAATGCTTAAAAATTGAAATCCAGAAAAGAATTGATAAAATAATGAGGTATGTTACAATAATATAAGAGGAAGTCCTTAAGATCCTTAAGACTAGCTAATGCATTTTAAAATGTTCCCCAACAAACAGACTGAGTCCTTTCACACAAGTTGAATTGCTGTACACTCAGTGATTCAGTGGTGGCACTGGGGCTTGAACCTTCCTTTTAGAGACTTCTTTTATCTACTGGACAACCTTCATGTATGAGAAAAATCTACTTGTGTTCTCAATACAAATTTGAGTTAATTAGGTAGGCGGTGCTTTTGGTCTTGACATGAAATGGATTCAAAATGAATGAGAATTCATTTAGTTGTTTGTTACCACTACAGTGATTCTTCTTAAGACCTTTGACATTTCTCGGCTTACCTGTGGAGCACATGAAGTAGTTCAGGTTCATACAGAGTGTATCTTCCCAGGTGCCTTCAGCGTTGACTTGAGCACAGAAATAGGTCCTCATCCAGTTGTAGCTGGTGACTTCCTCCCCACTGGACCACTGCCAGTTTTGTTGGTCACGATACAACCCTATCCAGGCTTCTGTGTTGTTTCCAGCTAAATCTAACAGTATCTCTTGCATTCCTGCATTATTCACATCAGCCAGATCAGTGTAGGTCGTTCTACAGTACTGCCAGGCTTCATTCCAGGTCATTGGAGTTTCTACATAGTGGTATGTTCTGATCTGAGAGTGAGCCACTGCGCAGAGCCCTGAGGAACAAATCACACAAGTTGAGACTGTAACACCTGTTTTTCTATTATAAGATTTCTATTGTTTGCATGTTGGGGGTGTCCAAGTGCTCATAAAGTACCCTATTCTGAAAGGTCAAACTACGGGCATCCTCAGATGTGTTTGCACAGCCGTCCTTTATCTGATTGTCTCACAATGACCTTCCCTTTCTGAATCCATGTTCTCCAGTTCTTCAGTAGGCTCTGCCTCAAGAAAGCTGTTGTTTTGTAAGTACAGTGGGGTCTCGGCATCTGTGAATTAAAAATTTGCGAATATGCTTATTTGTGATTCGTCTGGCCGACAGGGTCTTGGATGAAAGAGGAGCAGAATGGGATGGAACTGAACTGAAGGTTGTTAAGAGCAACTTTCAAATTAGCAGAACAACAGAGTAAGAAAGATCGTGAGACGAATCTAGTGAGTGAGTGAGCCTCTCCCAGGACCCTGCCCAAGTACCCTCTACCAGTGTCTGCATCTCAACATGGTTGTGTTTTTGTACTGTAACAAATGCTCCTGGTTCAATGACGTTACAGGCTTCCTTTTTCATTTCAGTGTGGCATGATAATCACTGAGCAGGGAAATAGCTGGGAAGGCAGCTAAAGAAATTGCAGGCATCCACTGGACACAAAAGAGGGATTCATGTTGTTAAACTTATAACTAAGTGTGTGATTGCAGTTATTCCTTTAAGATGATAAGCATTATCTAAATTAAATTAAAGCCAATGCATTAGTACTTTAATTATCATTTAAGGGAGGCTTACATAACTCTTTTAATCATATGTACTGTATGTGAACTTGACCATTCGCTATGGTTCTCTGCACCAAACACTGGTGAATATCAAGACCCTACTGTGTCTGCTTCAGCTCTAATTGAAGTCAAGATTACTGAAGGTCGGGCCTCAGTTTCAGCTGAAATACCTACCCATCACAAATTTCAGACACACACTGCAGTGACAACATCTTGGAGTTCCCACTTGTCCGGGCCTAGGTTAGATCTCTACCTCTCCTTGCAGGGAGAATGCAAGGGGTTAACAGGCCATGTCCCAGCTCCCTCCAGAGCGCAGAGTGGGATTTTGCATTGTTCCCTTAGTTACTGATGATTTGTCTGTTGCCTCTTTACTGGGAATTTGATTTCTTTGATTTGCATGTGAAGCTGCATCACTCCCCTCTATACAAGCCACTGCTGTTCCCCTATATCCTACACTCAGAACATTTGGTTATTTTTACCTGTCTGTATATGACAATCGTCTTGTACTAGGAATCATTTTATTGATCTTCTTTGAACATCAAGAATTATGCACCAAAACTGAACACAATATTCTGAATGGGATAGTATTAAGCTATTGTAAAGCTTGAGAATAAATTTCCTTAGTTCCTCTCTTTGTACTGTAAACCTCAGCATGAGTTTGCCTCTTTTATAGCTTCCCAGCACTTTCTTGATGAAGACATAGAAGACTCTACATCAATATGCAGAACGCTTTCATGTGCAGCTTTCTGCTTCCAAAGCACCCATGCAATGTGTATACCAGTGTGGATAAATTTGCACTACATCAGTGTTAAATTTCAAAGTGTTTGCCAAGTTCATAAGTTTGTTCAAGTCTTTGTGCCATCCCTTTGCTGCTGTTTCTGTGTTTGTATCTCCCCTTGTGTTTGTTCTTCAACTGCTTTGCCAGCTGAATCCTACTCAAAGCCATGGAAGCAGATCAGGAAGAGCAACAGCCCTGTAACAGAAGCCTGCAGTGTACTTGAGCTCAGTCTGATTAATACATGGTAGAGATGGCATTGTACCCAAAAAGGCCCATAATAACCTGCAACACTGATAAAATGCATGATGCTGTAATAGTCACGAAACAAAACTATTCCTGGACACAGGGCCACATTAAGACTGTCACAGCCACCTCCCAACACACATCACTCCCAAACAACAAACACAACCGTGCCCTACATGTCATTACATTTAAAGTTCAAATCTTGTCCAAAACGTTGTACAAAAACAGAACTTAAGACAAGTTAGAATCAAAACGAAAGAGTAATTTATTGTTACGGTTGCGAAAAGCCACCTTGGCCCTACATACGCATGTACAGTACAGAAGCATTTGGCCCAATTGGGAAGCGCCGCACTCTCAAATGGGCACAGCAGCACGTCGTATGCTTGTGCAGTCACAATTAATAGGCTACTGCAGGCATTGCTTAAATGGTTTTGTGGTGCTCTGACAGCAGTCTCTGAATAGTCCATTTCTGAGGGCTGTTCCTCTTACAACAGGGACACGAGGAACCAGCACGCAACTTGGTACACTTCATAAATCGAATCCAATCAATGACAAACCAATGCACCGCCGGGCGTTCTGGGTGAATTTAGGAACGCACCCATATGTGCTATAAAGCACACAGCACGTAGCCTGTGAAAGCAAAATGCAACATGAAGAAAAAAAACTACGTGAAAACCGTCTATGACAGCTAGCTACAGACTAACAAACAAAGGCATGGGGTTGGCACAGAAATAATAACATCATGTAAACAGGCCTAGTTTAGTCAAGTAATATTCACCTTAGCCCTCTTTCTGATGTATTCTGAGTTGGCGTGTGATGTTTGGTGTACATCACAAAGCGAAGGCGGCAGGGCTTGGCGTTGAATATGATAACTGTCCAGAACTGGAACTGCCCAAGCGTGCTTTTTTTAAATGTCATTTGTTTTCCATGCTAAACTGGATAGCTGTGGCAAGCTCCTTATGCGAGTAGCTTACTCAATGTTGCACCACAACTGGCGGGATTTTTTATTTTACTCCGACATCAAGAGTTTGACAGCGACTTAGCCAATTATATCACATTGACCTCCCCCCTTACTATTACTGGCAGGGGTACAGTTGGATACAAGACAATCTTTAACAATACTCCAGTCCCTAATGATGTGATATTGGGAACAAGGGCCACTATAATAAAATAAGAATAATTCAACTGTGGCACAGCACCAGGGCACACAGTGCCTCATATAAATGATTATACAGATCTACATTTTGAGCAGTGTTGTGGCAATATGGAGAATTGCACTATGCTTGAGCAGGCAGTTATTCAATCTCTCTCTCTCTCTGTTGCGATTAAAGAAGAGGGTGAATATGTTTGCCTCTGACTGACAACAGAAACTAAAAACTCACCTGCAAACAAGAGAACAGTAAGGCTGGTCTTCTCCATGGTCGCAATCTGTAGAGGGAGAGGGAGACAAGGCTTTAATCCCTAGTTTCACGCACTTAATAAGTAAACATAAATGAATAAAAAGTAAACCTGATAGAGGAGACATCCGTAGGTGTGATGGAAAACTGACAGAGCAGATGAAATTTTTTCAGCTTTTGCAATTAAAATGTAAGATCTCAGACCCCGAGAGTGAGAGGAAATCTGCCTCGTTAATCCCTGTCAAAAGGCAAATGAATCATATAGCTTGAGAGTAGAATCCGCTTAACCATTGCAGTTCCAGGTTGTAAGATTCCGCAATCCATGAGCTCTCTAACCGTTTCTACCAAAACAGGGACGGTGGGGGAGCTGGAGTCAATCCCAGCAAGCAACGGGTGCAAGACAGGGGGCACCCTGGACAGGGCAACAGTCCATCAGACACAAACGCACTCTCCACATGCACATCCAGTAGGGGGTCACAGGGGAACTGGAGACTATCCCAGCAAGCAACTGAGTGCTTGACGAAGATGAGTTACACCCCGGACAAGACACTTGTCAGGACAGACAGAGCCAAACATAGTCACACACGCTCACGCCTGGGCCACTTTTCCCAGAAGCCACTTTACCTCCCAGCATGTCTTTGGATTGTGGGAGGAAACCGGAGCACCTGGGGCAAACCCACATGAACACAGAACATACAAACTCCACACAGACAGCACCCCAGATCCAGAATTGAACCCAGGGCCCCAGTGCTGCCAGGCAGCGATGCTGACCCCTGCACCACCAATGGCAAAATAACCTTTTTACTGTTATTTTTGTTAAAACAACGTTTGAAAAAAAAAAGCCACGATTTAGCCGACACTTTTATCAAATGAGACTTCTATTCAAAATATTTGATACACTTCAGTTGACAGAAAAATATACACTAAGGCTTTCTGATAATTACATTAAGTAATAATGGAAGTGAGGCAGGATACTGTAACGGCATGTCACACTGCCAGATCATGATAGACTTTAATTCTGCCTGCACATCTGGAGATTTAGAAATGCTTTCAAATAAATAACGTGTTCAGCCTGAGATGAAGCGATATTGACATTAAAATCTACTTTGAAAGGTGTTTTCACATCTGTTTAAAAGAACAATGAAAACACTCTACAGAGATGACTTTAAACAGCTTCATCTCACAATTTAGGGTCTTTTACTCCAGTTTCAGATTTATATTACTTTTAAACACAAAACGCTGTTTAAAGGCTGTTGGTAGTTTTATTCATTCAATTTGTGCTACTGTAAATGACAGAAGAGAACCTGTTAGCTGCAGCACTCATACCAACGTTCAGCAACATACAGCAGTGAGTCAGTCAGCTCCTTTAGACTTGCGAATGACAAAGGCAGTGTTTAAATGCAGAAGGATTTGTCAAAAACGCAGTCTTGTTTTACATTTTAAAAGTATACTTTGTAAAAGTGCTACTCTTGTTTTTGCTTGAGATATTTTATTTTTTTTTAATTTCTACAAATACATGTTCTAACCTGCAACACCACTCCCAGTGAGCAGCTGGTCAGCGTTGATGACCGCTGACAAACACGCCAATTTCTTTGCTGCGGTCTGTGCCCAGTGCCCACTCCCACGCAGACTGACACCTCAGCCCTGGTCCGGGTGTGGTTGCTGTAAACAGTGACGGGCCGCTCCTACCTGTTTACTCCAGTCCGTCCGCACTGCCGCGTGCTCCCAGTGCTGTCTCCCAGTCTGCAGTGCTGCTGTATGGTCTTGTAGTATAGCATGCATGTCCGTCACATGCTGTATGCAAACTATAGGCCTGCTAACTAGGAAAATGTCATCAGCAGCTTTTTTGAAATAAATTTCATCTGTAAGTAACACCAATAAAGGGAAAACGAGGGCACAAGCCTAAATACCGTAACGGATTTAATGTCTACAAAAAGCCATTAGAGTGATTTATTTCAAGAGAGGCAGACTCTGAAGAGCAGCTTCGTTGAAGGGGGTGAGACTCGAAATGCAGTACTTCTTAAACTGCAGGAGTTTTCGGACAGCGCTCGGATGGCAAAGCGAAGCGCAGGAGAGCAGCAAAGGGAACAACCTGATGTATGAGGGTGAACCGTTGGGAATTAACCAAGAGATACCTCTTCACCACAGTACTGCGGACCCTGTTAGCCATTATTTCACCATGCCTTGGAGACCTTCTTTCCTCAGACCAAGTGTCGCGATCGTAATCCCTCCTCTTAAGGGCGCTCTGGCTCTTTCTTATTTTACTGATTCTGTGCACCTGCCCTCAGTCCTGCCCCTCCTTATTTAAGCCCGGCGCTCTCGCTGCTCTGGGCTCAGCACTGGGAGATGGACCCCCGGAAGCCCGCCTGCCAGTGGGTTCAGGAGTGACCCGACGGCACAGGCTTCATCACGGCGTCCTGACCGTCTGAGTCCGGGGCTCGGAGCGCCTGGCCTCGTCATCCTGGTTTTATTCCCCGTCCCTGTCCCAGATCCCGTTCCGGGTTTTAACCTTGTCTATCTCCGTCTCGGATGGATCATCCGGTTTTGGACCTTGGACTTCGCCCCGGATTTCCCCCCCTGGGCTCCTTGGACTTGTTCACTGTCGTCACGCCCCCGTTTGTCAACCCGCCCTGATCCTCGTCGTCTCCTCCCCATTATCCTATTCCATTTACTTCCGGATTATACCGTCTGCATGGGGTCCTGAGCTACGCTTCACGGGAGGCTGAACCAGCTCCTGTAACACCAAGGAGATGGACGTCCGACATTGCGAGATCCTGATGGCATAGCGGGTTCTCCTGCGCCATGATGTCACGTGCCCAGAGACCACATGGGCTGCACACGGTGCACGGAGAGGAGGTTGGTTTTGATCCCTCAGCCCTCTCCACCAGCTAGATGTCAATGTACAGGGGGACTGTGTTGAATAATTAAGCAGTTTTTCATATCTGTGAAGTCTCTCTCTTTGTCGTTGAACCTTTAATGAGATTATTGTAGTAACACTATACAGTCACTTGACTCAAGATTGATATTAGATATTTGGTTTTATAGCATCTGGTTTGCATTAGGAAGATGAGCCATCATCAAATCATCACCACAACTCCTCTCTTGGTCAGCCCCCATGTGTATCCTTTTAAAAACCGCTATTCACACCAGGCTAAAAAGGCTGATTTGTGTAACCTGACTGAACGTATACTGTCTTTTGTAGCAATTGGTAAGCCCCTAGCTTTAATACTGTGGTATTTAAAATCCCAGACTATGTTTCAGAAGACGTTTTGTAACAAGAATGTGTAAACAGCAGCAGCCTCACATTGCATGCTGGGAAGTATTTCCATAAGCAAAGAGGTCACATCACATGACCACCCCAAAAGGATCAGGCAGGTGTCAATCACCATGGTAACAGGCTTGCTTGAGCTGCCACATCTAGTCCTCTCAAAATTGAGCAGTATCAGTAGGTATCAGTTGCCATGGAGTGAACTACTGTACAACGCCCAGCTTGTAGACCTGGCACAGACACAGAGCAGTCAAGACATGCCACTGGGCTGTTTTCTTTTCTGTGTTTTCATATTTTGTGTACAAAACCTGAAAATTAAAACCACTTCATTAGGCCAGGCAAGGATATTTATTGTAGCTCCTAAATCTCTGTCCAATTTCTACAATGGAAAAGAAAAGTGTATTTTTATCACTCAAGAGATTTGATATTCTTTAGTAGGACTAAATTTTTTTTCTGAAACTTTGATTCTGTGTATAAAAGCAAAATCAGACATCCAATTTAGAACTAGAGAGCTATAGACTGCAATATTTAACTTTGAAGAGAAAGTTAATGTGTAACTGCCCTCAGTGGATATATTAGACAACACAGTCCTTCTATAAGTCAGCAGTTGTACAGATCTCATGGTAATAGGAGGGCAGTCAGCATTTCTACAGATCTCATGGTAATAGGAGGACAGTCAGCAGGTGTACAGATCTCATGGTAATAGGAGGACAGTCAGCAGGTGTACAGATCTCATGGTAACAGGAGGGCAGTCAGAGGTTGTACACATCTCATGGTAACAGGAGGGCAGTCAGCATTTCTACAGATCTCATGGTAATAGGAGGACAGTCAGCAGGTGTACAGATCTCATGGTAACAGGAGGACAGTCAGCATTTCTACAGATCTCATGGTAATAGGAGGACAGTCAGCAGGTGTACAGATCTCATGGTAATAGGAGGACAGTCAGCAGGTGTACAGATCTCATGGTAATAGGAGGACAGTCAGAGGATGTACAGATCTCCCAGTAATGGGAGGACAGTCGTAAACAATCTTTTTAAGGTTTAGCTTTTAAAAATGACAAAAGTCATGAAAATTAGAATTGAAATTTTCTTGGAGTTTAAATATGTAAAACCCCTTAATCTTGGACCAAACATGTGACCACCACAAGGGCATTTTCCTACAGTATTCAAATCTGAACATCCTGTTAGCTTTCTTTATCACTTTCTGCTTAATGAGCACCAGATTTCCTAGGTTTCTTCTTGTTGTTCTTTAGGATCGGAGCCACCTACCTTGTATTTATAATAGTTCAGGTGGGTAGCTGCGTCAGCATGCGTAGGCTGCAAAGTAACAAGGAACAGGCATATTCCATGCTGAACAGAGAAGAAAGAAAACACAACGTTTCCATCTCTTTTCAGCATGGAATAAACCTATTATTTTTCCTTAATATTTATAATGTTGTTGTTTCTTACCTGTGTGAAGGATTTGTCCGTGTTAACTCTCATTTACCAGTGTCACAATCGTCATCCCTCCTCTTAAGGGCGCTCCGAGCCTTTCGTATTTTAGTTGCACCTGCCCCCTGTAATGCCGGTTAATATTTAAGCCCGGTGCTCCCACTATTCCTGGCTCAGCTTTCGGAGATCAGCCTATCAGCGGAGGTCCAGGAGAGGAGGTCCATGAAGCATAGGCTTCATCACAGCGTCGTGACCGTCTAAGTGGTGCTCCACCTGGCCTCATTTTCCTGTTCAGGATCCCGTTCCAGATTTGAACTTTGTCTGTCTCAGATGGTTCTCCGGGTATCTGGACCCTGGACTGCGCCCTGGATTTCCCCCTTGGACTGTTTGGACTTGTTGGCCTGCGCCACTCCCTCCCGAGCTCCGGGTCACCGTCATCAAGCCCCCCCTGTCTGTCATTCCGTCCTGATCCTCATCGTGTATTCCCTGTTGTCCTTCTCCAGGTACTTCCTGATGATACCGTCTGCATAAGGTCCTAAACTATGCACTTCACGGGAGCCCGGACCTGGATGGTGTCCAAATGTATTTGTCGCCTCACACACAGCGAAAGGGAGGGTTGTGAAAAATTAGTGCTGGGTGATCCAGCCCAGGCAGGGTGACCAGCTCTCGCTCATCGTGCTGGCTGAGCCCTGTGGGACAGAGCAGGACTGGGAAAGACAAGTGGAGCAAACTCTGGTGACAGATAGCGATTGGCCAGACAGCAGCCGGTGTCGGGGGACCGGGAGCACAGTTCGGGCTCCCCGTAGCGCTGGCACTGTGGGTAGAGCAGTGAGGCAGTGGGTGATTCCACCAGGAGTGGATTCCTTCAGAAGCCAGAAAACAAAAACAAAAACAAAAATCCTTTAGGAAGGAGAAGAAAGAGGATAAACAGAGAACATCAGTTATTAAAATGACAGAAGTTCTACTTAACAGAAAGCAGTTATGCTTGACCATTACACTGTGTCCTGAAAGTAAAGCATTGTTTTCAAGCCCTGACACGTGAGATAAGACTGCAGCTAGCAGCCTCTGACGAGTTCTGACCTTTTTGAGTCAATCACAGTCTGTTCAGTGATGCCACAGGACACTGCTCGACGTCCAGGACTATTTTATCTTCTCATGTTCCTCTGTTTAAGTTGGGAGTGTTGAGCAAATCTAAACAACACCCACAACAATTCAATTCAATTCACCTTTATTGTCATTATACTTACACAGGTGCATAGTATAATGAAAAGTGTTTCTCATTAGTCACTCAGGTGCAGTATATAAATAGGACAGAAGATAAGACAAAAGACAGTAACACAATAACAATAACAGTAATGTGTAATAACATAACATAAATAATATGTAATCAAGTAATTAAAACTGTGCAAAATTCCACAAACAGATCAAATATAACAGGACAAAAACAGTGCAAGGTAATTCTTGGAACAGTGCAAAAATAGTATGGTGATTAATAAATATTACGACTGATACAGTTTTACTGAGCTATCGAAGGAACAGGACAATTTTGGCTTACATGTGTGTGTAGTGGTGTTGGAGTACAGTCCTTGTCGGTACAGGAAGACGTTAGGAGAGATCATAATATGATGGGAGGGAGTGGGGGCGTCACCAACTTGACAACTCTGGGGAAGAAGCTATTTTGGAGTCTAGTTGTGTGCGACTGGAGTGACCGGAACCTTCTGCCAGATGGTAGGGGACAAACAAGTTATGACTGGGGTGAGTGGGGTCAGACATAATTTTGGTGGCTTTTTTCAGACTCCTGGTGTTGTAGATTTCCTGGATGGATGGTAAGGCACTGCCGATGATGTGTTGGGCAGTTTTGACCACCCGCTGTAGTGCCTTACGGTCGGATGCGGTGCAGTTGCCGTACCAGACTGTGATGCAGGTGGTCAGTATGCTCTCCACCGTACATCTGTAGACGTTGGTGAGGATCTGTGGATGTAAGTGTATTTTCAAGAACACTACTAGGTCCTGAAATCAACATTTTCCAATCTAGGAACAAGTAAAGGCTTATTCCACGTTGAAAAGAGAAGAAAGGAAATGCAACGTTTCGGCTGTGGAGCCTTCGGGTGTCTCCATTAGGGGCTCTGGGGCTTTGCACCTGATGATCCCTGCCTGCAATAGTAAGCATGCAATGCACAGTATAACCTGCAATAACTGACACCCGAAGAAGGCTCCACAGCCAAAATGTTGTTTCTTTTCTTCTCTTTTCAGCAGGGAATAAACCTTTGCTTGTTCCTTTGCAGCCTTAATCCATCTGATTTGTATATTGTATTGTGTGATGCGTGCAGCCTTTAGCATAGTGCAAGTGAACACAGCACTGAGACACAGCAGCCCTGAGGGCAGACTGGAACACAGCAGCACTGGGGACAGACAGACACTGGGACACAGCAGCACAGAGAACATTCATGGAAGGTTTGGTGTAGCCCACACTGAAAGGTAAGACCTGTATCTTACTATTGAATTCCTAGATGAGAAAGAAGGATGCCTTTTTGTTTAGACAACATAAATTATTTGTATGTTGCCTTGGTGATAATCTGTTGAAAGAACCTTTTGCAAATAAATACCATTAACCTTCTTGTTTGCTTTGGAAATGTTTCTGGCTACTGTGTTCTCAATTGGTGCTGATTGATTGATTCTACACGGGTAGTGTTTTTCCAGTGTGTAGCTCCCAGGAGATGGTAAGAGTATTCCTCTGCATTCCTGAAAATGGGAGGTCTTTAAATCCCAGTCTCCTCGGGTGCTAGGATAACAGATCACTGTCTGGTTCCTGTGGCACAAGGCAGCTCTGTGTTCAGTGCTTATCCAGTCAAGCAGACACTCAGCTGGATTGGGTGTGTCTCACCTGATAGGTAGCCTGTTCCCAGACATACAACCCTCTTTAAATAACCACAGCGTTGTCACGACTAGAGCGACACTAGCTTACCTGGGGCGGAAGAGCCTACAGCTCTGGGGAAACCAGGACAGAATTTTTTTGAATGTTTTTTTAAGTCGACGTGATAGTCACAAGGGGTCTGGCGCCTGGGCCGAGCCCTTATGATTTAGGGGGTCAAGCCTGCTCCTTTTTCCCGCCGTACGAAACAAGTTCTGTCACCCTGTTCCACTCCGAATCCTTGCCCTCCCTTCCTATCCCGCTTCAATACGACAGCAAGACATCCTGAGAGACGCTGGGATTGGGAACGTATTCTCCCACGGGAACGATGATATGAACACGCAGTGGGTTCCTGGAGGCCCGATACCCCGTTTTCCCCAAGATGCCCCAGAACTTTCTACTTGATCGATTACAGGTGAATAATATGGCCACTGCAATACCCTGTAATACATTCTTTATCTGTGGATTCACATTGCGTTGCCACTACAAGCAGATTATTGGTTGGTTTCTGTGTCCTTGACTTGATGACTTAAAACGGATTACGCTCCACTGTACCCATAAACAGTGTACAGAGTGGACGCAGTCGTACAAGCAGGGGACCCACTTGTGACGCTTGCTTCCTGGGGCACAACAGTTAGCTACCAGCTGCTAGCAAAAGCAGATCCTGGCTATGTACACACACACATTAGCGTAGTAGTCCCATGATTTACATACTCTTCCATGTGGTGTGAGACGGGTATTTAACCAAATATCAAAGACTGTTATCACTTTATGGGGAAAATCCAAAGCACTTAGAGCAGTGAGTACATCTCTCCTTCCTCCGGGAGCTCAGGGATGGGATGGGAATCAAGAGAAAGCGCCCTCTTTCTAAGAGGGAACCCCGGACAAAGCGAAGACGAGCCCACCGAAGCTAGGATCACTGGGATGAAAAGCCTCCAAACTGGAATTTCAAAAACCAACATCAAGCGGCACAGCTGATAACAGCTGCCTTTGCAAGGGATGCAGAATCCAGCACTGGGACTTGAAACCCCCAGGTAAAGAGATTAATCTTGTGCGAGTCTGGTTCGTGTGCTTTATTAAAGAAGAGAAGATATGGACCAAACTCCTCTGTAATACAAGTAGTAGACAAGTATGGTTGTAGCCCCAGACCTGAGCCCCTCCTCCCCCCCCCCTTTAGATCATTCCTCATGGGGAAAGGCGACAGGTTCAGTGACGGGGCGCTCTTTCCAGGAGAGACCCCCCCCCCAAGCTTGCACCGGGGGCAGTGATGGCCCATTTGTATACTTACGTTGTGGACAGCAATCACCATGGTATAATAAGCTGTAAATTCATTTAAATACAAGGTACCCCCTCCCCTTGTGCGTTACCCCTACCTACACACAATTCGAAAAGCAGCTTTGAACCCCGGTGTCAAACGGCACGGCCCCGAGAGGATCCCTCCATGTCCTCCACGCTGGCATGTGCCCTGCGCCGGCCTATGCACGATCAGGGGCCAGTCGTTCGTGCCGTGGCCCTCTGGGCTGCTCCGTCTTGCCACCTGGATGGGGCAGTGCCCTCAGGCTGCTCCCTGTCTTAAAATGCCCACTCTCCAGGCCAGTCTCGTGCAACACAGACAGTGGGCCGCTCTTTGTGAAGACAGGAAGGATTGAGTTCCGTGAAGCTGGTTCTGCTGGCAGACGGGGGCAGACATGAGGGTCCTTGGGTCACTGGGAATCTGTTGTCAGACGAAGAGGAAGAGAGAGAGAGAGGAAGAGAGAGACAGGGCCATTGTTCCTACATTCTGGGGAAGAAGATGCAGAGACACACTAAACGTGTCACGTCTGTTAACCCTTGTGTAGCTGTTAACCAGAAACCAGTGTTTAGCTTTTGACCAGTGTATAGTGGTTGACCAATGTAGCTGTTGACCAGCGTGTAGCTGTTGGGCACCTAAGACGAGTTCAGGTTTTTAATGATACTTTCTGTAATTCATGTGGAAAAAAAGAAAATGAAGCTCTGGGGAATTCAGTATTTTTTCTCCCAGAATGCAATCAAGTTTTGTCAAGCTGCACTGCGGACACGTTGTGTATTTTTCTGTAGGACAGCGGACGATTCTGTCTCCTGCTGTGTTACGTCCTCCACGCTGTGAACCCACTGCCTGACTCCAGTCTCCTTTTTACCCGTTCCTTGGTTTTCCTGGACCGTCGTCATGGAGAAGGCTCAGCTGGCTGTCGCTCTCCTGGCAGGTGACTTCTCCTTTGTTTGTCAGGGACTCGGGAGTGAGGACCTGCTCAAACACAGCCTGTCCTCCAGCCCACAGCCTTCAGAGTATCAGGCTTCCTACTGGAGTTATCCCAGAGTGCTTCACACTGGATACAAATCCATTGTGCAAATCTGCCGAGGACGATGCAAGGTCTTCTTATACCGTTGTGCCTGCAAAGTGCCGGTACTCTTCTAGTGCCCCCTAGTGGCAGAAAAACAACAACAATTGTTATCTCAGTCTTTCCATCCAAGGTCCAGCAATCTAACAGCAGCCATCCACAGCACCGAGCCAAGGTGGTTGTTTGTGATCAGCGGCAGGCCCTTCCAGCCGTTTCAATTCTTTAAAGGCTTTCCGCCCGCGTGACTCCTCTCTCCTCCTCTCCCCCGCAGTCTGTGTGATCGCCCCGGCCCCGGCCATGAAGTACTACTACATGAAGATTAATATGACCTGGGCTGATGCTCAGAAGTACTGCAGGTCGATCTTCGGTGATCTGGCCACTGTGAGCGGCCAGGCAGACCTGGATCGGCTCCAGGAGGCAGCAGGGAGGCCAGGCTCACTGGCCGCCTGGATCGGGCTGTATAGGGAGACGCAGAACTGGCAGTGGTCCAACGGACAGGAGGTTACTTTCCAGGGCTGGAAAAGAGTCCTGTTCTGTGCCCTGGTTAACATGGAGGGCACTCTGGAAGACGCACTGTGCCATGCTAATCATTACTTCATGTGCTACACAGGTAAACATAGTAAGACACACCATAATAGTAGGAAACTCTCGGAAACTGTAGTTATTTTAGTCTTTGATGCTACAGACAGACTCAGTGCATAATTATTCCAGTCTAGAATGTCCAAACCCATCTCACTACAGCTCTGGGTGGCTCTCGGGCAAGGTGGGACACTGTCCAGCCCTAATTAGCTAGGTTGGTGGACAGCTTCCTTCTCATTGGTAAATCACTGAGTCCCTCAGCCAATCAGGATGCAGCTTTCGAAGGCATCATGAGGATCTGAGCTACACAACTTCAGAGCTTCACAGCAGCAGTCTGACTTTCCTCCTCGACTGCGTCACATTTGGGCCCAAACTCTTTAAAGCTATTAGCTGTTTTGGCCATTTTAATTGTAATGAATTTACTTAAAATATTACTTCCCCTAAGTAAAGAGGAAACAATGTTAGTTTCTGTCATTAGCCCCCAGAACCTTCTGGATCTGTCTCCCCTTTGAGATAATCTTATTTCAAGAACTGTTCCAGACCCGGTGTGGTGCAGCTATGCCACTATCCCCACCCTGGTGCAGATACCTTATTTCCATACCTCCACTATTACTTTTGAAAGAAGCGAGGAACCTGAGCATGAGAGGCATCCTCACAGTGTGGAAGTGTATTGAAATGCTGGTAAATCCAATGAGGAGATTGGAGAAATCGGTGCTCATTTACTCATGCTGAAGGAACTCAGAATCAGGACACACATTTTGTGGCACCATGTAAAAATGCCCAGTATTACATCGCTCTACAGGGTCATGTAATGCAGGTCAGGTCTAGTAGTTTCTTCACACATTACTGAGGAAATGTTCCCACAGCACCCCAGCTCTCTGACCCCACAGCCCCTCCTGTCTGAGCCTCAGACCCCTACAGTCCCTCCTGTCTGAGCCCCAGACCCCCCACAGCCCCTCCTGTCTGAGCCTGTGTGTCTCTGTCAGACTCCAGCCGGGGCTCCAGGACCTACACCCTGATTAAGCAGAGCAAGACCTGGGCAGCCGCTCGAGATCACTGCAGACAGCAGCACACTGACCTGGTCACCATCAGCAGCCCCAGCGAGAACCAGGCAGTGAGGGAGGCGGCGCAGGGCAGCGTCTTCTGGATCGGGCTGTTCAACCAGCCCTGGGAGTGGTCTGATGGTAGCAATTTTACCTTTTCGTACTGGAACGAGACGCAGCCAAACAACTGGGAATTCACACAGAGCTGCTCAGACCTGTATTTCAGCAACTGGTCAAGAGGGCAGTGGAATGATGGAGGCTGCTTGGAGACATACCCCTTCATCTGCTGCGATGGTAAGACTGTTCAAAACCTCCGATTCTTTTCATCTCGGCTGCTCGGTTCCTGTGCAGGCATCGGCAAGGGGAAGTGTCATGGGCGACACAACACCTAGGCCTGCGCCTCATCAGATCCGTGGGGAACCCCAGAGCTCGCCCCTTCTCCTGGTGTCCCCGCGAAAGAGGCTGCTGTCTGCCAGTGGACAGAGCTTTCCTCTGCTGATCTCTCACAGCTGCAGTGGGGACGGCTTGTATGCATCTCACATCCCCAGTTCCCATCCCCCTCTGGCTCTCCGTGATGTCTGCCAAGCCCTGCACCCCGCAGGGTGGCTGAGACGCCCTTGACGCCCCTGCTAGTGCTCAACGCGGGCCCCGCCCGCATCCTCCGCCACACTCTGCAACCTGGGCTCCAGGCACCCCGGGGCCCCGCTCACGCCAGACTGCAGCCTGGCCGCCAGTATCGTGGCCTCACTGGTGCTGGCCCCATGCATTCAAGCCTGGCTGTGAGCTCGACCTCTGCTTCCCTGTCGGTCTTTCACGGCAAATCTGTTGTGTTTCCTGCTAACAAACTAAACAGGAGCTAGCCCAGAAATCAGGACTAGTGCGGTCAGGTTCCCTAAGCCTGCCTTCGTACACATCCCAGTATTGTGTCTGTGATGAAGCACTTCCCCATTGGCCGTGACTGAGCCTGCGTTAGTCTTTAGGAATCTGTCAGGGGCAGCCTACTGTATATCCGAGTTTCCTGTGTGGAATTCTGGATGCACAATAGGCCTTTGTAAGGGTCATCCACTGGCTTCTATGCAATAATAATAAATAAAAGTAATATCCTTACACATATTCTGGACACACTCCACTCAAAGCTCTTTACAGGTAACAGGGATTCTCCTCCTCCACCACCAGTGTGCAGCCCCTCCTGGATGATGCTCCAGTCTGCTCACACACACCAGCTCTCAGTGGGGAGGAGAGCAGAGTGATGAAGCCAGTTCAGAGAGGAGGATTATTAGGAGGCCATGATTAATAAAGGCCGGTGGGAAATTTGGCCAGGATGCCGGGGTAACACCTCTACTCTCTTCGAGAAACACCCTGGGATTTTTAATGACTGCAGGGAGTCAGGACCTTAGTTTTATGTCTCATCCGAAGGATGGCGCCTTTTTTTTTTGTAAGAGTTAAGACACAGGGTGTCCCATGTGAGTCAGCAGTGGGGCCTTTGTTCTGTCTCAAACATAGAGGAAGGACATAGACCACAGTAACGACAGTGAATTTGTGATTTTTTTTAATTCTGCAATAAAGCTAAGATATTACAGGTCAATTCATACTGTGAACAACTATTCTCAGTCATGACAGATCTTACGTTAGCACACAAGAATGTAAGAATGTAGCCCTGTTTGACTTCAGGGCCTGGCGATCCTGACAACGCTTGGAGAAGTGTGTCCCCTCCTTGCAGAGGGGAGGAGTGGCCCTTGGGGTGTCCTGGCACAGCTGCCAAGTGCCCGGCCCCTGATTTCTACCAGTGACCTTTCAACTATAAGGCTGTTTGGACTAAGAAATTGTCTGTAATCAGTGGGCTTAAGATCACAGTAAGTGATTCCCTTTTCTCAGCATGGGCCTCACATCTCAACATGATCACAGTTCATCATTTCCCAATGGCACAAGCCAGCCTGTGCCAACCATCCTGTCCCTACATCCTGCCTGTTTCATATATATTTATATGGTAGTAGCAGCAAGTGCATCAGTAATAATCGTCATTGTCTTAAATGCATCTGAAAATGAAATAGAGAAACACCTGAAAAAAACACCATAAGACTAGGAATTCAGCCACAAATCAGTGCTTGTGCTGGAGGCTTTTGCTGATTATGTAAAACATTTTTCCATATTATCCAGGTCCTGTGCTTCCGAAATCATGCCAGTTTGTTTCACAGGCCAAGTCATGGCAGGAGGCTCACAGCTACTGCAGGGCAGATAACAGGCACCTGGCTTCCATACACAGCCAGGAGGAACATGATCAGCTTTTACAGACTTCAGGCTTTTGTCATTGTATAACCTGGATCGGGCTGTACCACGGTAAGGAGAACTGGCAGTGGGTCAGCGGAGAGAGGGCCAGCTATGCCAACTGGAAGACCCAGCTCTTCTGCGCCACCGCTGGTCCGGATGGGTACTGGACAGATGTCGTCTGTGACGAGCTGCACTACTTCATGTGTTACACAGGTACAGTCACCCCCAAATCCCCACAGTACCCTAACTCTCACCCCAAAACCCCACAGCACCCCAACGCTATCCCCTTCACAACACCCCTCCTGTCTGAGCCTGTGTGTCTCTCTCAGACTCCAGCCAGGGCTCCAGGACCTACACCCTGATTGAGCAGAACAAGACCTGGGCAGCCGCTCGAGATCACTGCAGACAGCAGCACACTGACCTGGTCACCATCAGCAGCCCCAGCGAGAACCAGGCAGTGAGGGAGGCGGCGCAGGGCAGCGTCTTCTGGATCGGGCTGTTCAACGAGCCCTGGGAGTGGTCCGACGGGGGAGACTCGTCATTCCGAAACTGGGCGAGAGGGGAACCAAAAAACTTAGCTGACAGTGAGAAGTGTGTACTTCAGAGCGGCAGTCAGTGGAATGACGTCATATGCCAGACTCTGCAACCGTTCTTCTGTCAACACGGTGAGGCTTGTGAGAACAGCAGTGAGGGAGACAAATGGGCTTATGCTTTTGAAACTTTTTAATTTAGTACATAAATAATTCTTTTAGCATATGGACACCCAATCCAGGTCCTAATCAGTGTGTCTACAGGGTTTCGTTCCAACCCGGCTTTTAACTATCTTTATCAGCTCATTATTGGCTTAAAGGGACACATTTAACA
Organism: Lepisosteus platostomus; assembly: GCF_059453375.1. Lineage (NCBI taxonomy): Eukaryota > Metazoa > Chordata > Actinopteri > Semionotiformes > Lepisosteidae > Lepisosteus > Lepisosteus platostomus. The sequence continues at coordinate 15,907,540 of NC_142616.1, read as the reverse complement.
ACTTATTGTTTTTTTTCTTTTATTTCTACCACTGTCGCCACCATCTGGGGGCTCGAACCCGGTTCCCCTCCAGGAGCCAGTGTCCCCTCTAACTTCTCCTGAAACGGCCCCATGATAATTGTACTATAGAAGCAGATTTTCAGAATCCGAGTCCCCAGTGACCCAAATCTGAGGTAATAGTCTTCATAATCCAACACTGAGGTGACCTGCTCAGCCCCCAGAATTTAATTTTTGATGTCACCCCATCAAAAAGGTGAAAGAAATGAAGATTCTTCACTGAGGCTTAAACCTTTCCCCAGCTGAGAGTATTTATTGCTCTGATTCACAATTCTAGTGCCATCCTCTTCTATCCATTTGCCCAATAGTAGTTTCAAGATTTTGCCTATATACTGACCTGGGAGTCAAACATTACGTATAGTAAGCTCTTCTGTACAGATGTTATTTTTGGTAATAATGGGGAAAAGATACTTCTACTCTGGAATCCATCCATAGAACAGCAACCAGATACATTACATTTTGGTGCTGAAGAGAATGCCCTACACTGACAGACTGAAGGAACTGAGTCTCTTTAGTCTGAAGGGAGTGTCCCACACAGACAGGCTGCAGGAACTGAGTCTCTTTAATCTGAAGGGAGTGTCCCACACTGACAGGCTGCAGGAACTGAGTCTCTTTAGTCTGAAGGGAGTGAGTCTATTTAGTCTTCAAACAGAGAACAGAGAAGAATCCTCAAATGTATTCAGAATCCCCAGTTCAAAATCAGAAACTACAGGGAGATGCATTTAAAACAGAGAACAAGAGGCACTATTTTACACAAAATGTGGTGGGACTGTGGAACAAGCTGCCCAGCTGTGTATCTGAAGCCAATACCCGGGCTTCCCTCATAAGAAACAGCTGGATGAGATCCTATAGTCAGGACAGGAGACACTACTGTTCACAGAGGTGGGGGAATCTAGAACCCGAATCGTGATCAGTGGCACAATCTTCCATAACAGCTCTTGTTCAGCTGTAATTAAACATTGGGCTTTTAAACTGGCATTGAATGTGATATTCTAGTTTGATAGATTCAAAAGATTGTCTGGTCGTTTAGACGCCTTGTGGTTTTCAATATTTCTCTCTCAGTTTGTTTTGTTTTCCGAACTAGTCTTTGAAACCTGACCAGCAGGCTGAAAGATAATCCCAGATTCTCCATCCATCTTCAGACTTTCAGTTGGTCCTGGTGAAGGAGAACAGGAGCTGGGAGGAGGCGCTGGACTACTGCAGGACTCACCACACTGACCTCACCAGCCTCCTCTCTCAGACGGAGCAGGACCTCGCCGCCCTGGAGGTGGAAGGTGCCCGGTCTCCCCACGTGTGGCTGGGCCTCAGGCAGAGCTTCGTATCCGGCTCCTGGTTCTGGGTGAACAGGGAGCCCCTGGGGTACACCACGTGGGCCCGGGGAGAGCAGCCCCAGTGCCCCCAGTCGGGCCGCTGTGGAGCCATGTCCACTGAGACCTCCAGCTGGGCCGCGCTGGGCTGTGAGGAGAAGCTCAACTTCCTCTGCTACACAGGTAACCTGTCACTGCAGAGCTCATGGAGGACCTGTGCTCAACAGCACTCGTCCTTCTGTGTGTCCTGTGAGGGACTAGTGTCCTGTCCAGGGTATGTGTGTGTGTCCTGTGAGGGACTAGTGTCCTGTCTAGGGTGTGTGTGTCCTATAATGGACTAGTGTCCTCTCCAGAGTGTGTGTGTGTCCTGTGATGGACTGCTGTCCTGTCCAGAGTGGGTGTGTGTGTCCTGTGATGGACTGCTGTCTTGTCCAGAGTGTGTGTATCCTGTGATGGACTGGTGTCCTGTCCAGAGTGTGTGTGTGTCCTGTGATGGACTAGTGTCCTAACCAGAGTGTGTGTGTGTCCTGTGATGGACTGCTATCTTTCACAGGGTGTGTGTGTCTATCCAGTGATGGACTGCTATCCTGTTCAGGGTGTGTGTGTATCCTGTGATGAACAATGTCCTGTCCAGAGTGTGTGTCACCTACATTGGACATTTATTAGCAGTGTCTCCCCCAGTCCAGCAGGGGGCAGTGCAGCACCTGTGTGCTTTTCTAACTGTGTGGTTCTGTGTTTCCTCCACAGCTTAGTGTCTCAAAAGACCCCAAGGCAGAGTCTGACAGCAGCAGCATCTCTCCAGGCACAGGAAGGAGGACTGGGCAGCTCTGGGACTCTGGGAGCTGTGACTCTGGTGCCCTCTGCTGGCCCAGGCTCAGGTTTACAGCCCATTGGAGATGGTAGTTTCTAAAATTTAGCATTTCTGTGAGAGTAGGTTTCCTAATATGCAAGCTTTATAGATTTTAGAATTTTTGTTATTAACATACTTTGCAATTTTAAAGGGAGATGTTCAGAGCTCTTTGCTCTTGAGCATTTACCCCATATTTTCAAAGTTGTAATACAGAAATGTACCTAGATATTATAATTGTAGAATTTCAGCTCTGGGGAAAAAATGGAAACTTTTAAGTGGGGTCAAGAAACTTTCTCTGTGCTTCATCAAGAGATGAAGAAACTAGACAAACTCTGAAAAGTCACACTGTAAATGTACTTCATTTGACTTAATCTGCTGTGTGTGATCAGTGGTTTAGATCTTTTGTTTTCATTAGTTTTCTTACATTTCTGATTTCTGATGAAGTCATACCCCCCCCCATGATGGGTCTTTCAAGGGTGGAGGTGAGGATGTGGGCTTCCTGGGAGGAAGACACTGGAACTCTTCACTGAGCAGAAAGCTGTGCTTCTCGTCCAGCTTTGTGAAGTGTGAATGATGCTGTAACACACCAATGAAACGACTGTGCGTTTGCTGGGCTCGTCACTGACAATAAACAGGCTCTCTGCTTCGGCTCCGGTCACTGTAACCACAGGACTTGTGTGCGGATGATGCTCTAACACACTAATCAAACGAATGTATTATTCTCTGTGATCGTCACTAACAAGAAACAGCCTCTCTCCCCCCAGGCTCCTGTCTGTCACTGTAACCACAGGACACAAAAATCAGCTTTCCTGATCCTTTATTAAACCAGACATGCCAACTGAGCTCGAATTCTGGCTGACAGCAAAGATTTACTTGTGCAGTACCAAACTGGTACCTGGAGCTCGAATCCATGACCCTCCACTCAGGAGCTCAAAGTCATACTGATTCCCAACTCTAACATGGCAACAGCAAATCTATCGCCCTCGTATCAAGGGACGTATTTGGAGAAGGGACGTCTTCTCCAAATGACAGCACTCGCAACGCCACTCTAATTTCTTAGCTAGGAAAGGAGATGCCCTGACCAGTGTGTAGGCAGCAGCTATATCACCCTGCAACTCACAGCCTTCAGCCCACTGAAGCTCAGCAGGTGTGAGCCTGGTCAGTACCTGGAGGGGAGACTCCTGGGAAAGCTGAGGTTGCTGCTGGAAGAGGTGTTAGAGGAGCCAGTAGGGAGGCGCTAACCCATGCGCTAGCACAATGGTGGTGGAGGGGAGTCCCCACTAAAAATGCTTGGAGTGGAGTGTCCAGAAAAGTGCTTAAGTGTAAGGAGAGAACCCCACTACAGGAGCTCAGGGATCTCCAGAGGCTGGCGCAGAGCTGTCAGGGTTCCTGTCTGTAGCTGGACTCTCCAGTGCTCTCGGGGCTCCTGTCTGTACCTGCAGACTGTGGGGCTCCTGCCTCCAGCCCGTCTCTGGTGTGGACTCTCTGGTGTGCTCTCAGGGCCCCCACCCGGCCGAAGCTCTTGCCACACTGCGTGCACCCATACGGCCTTTCACCTGTGTGGATCTGCTGGTGGTGCCGCAGGGTGCCCAGCTGGCCGAAGCTCTTCCCGCAGGCGGCGCAGCAGTAGGGCCGCTCGCCAGTGTGCGTGCGCCGGTGGTTAGTGAGGCTGCACTCGCGGTTGAAGCTCCTGCCGCAGTGGGCGCAGGCGTAGGGCCGCTCACCGGTGTGGATACGCCGGTGGGCCTTCAGGTGCTCCAGCTGCATGAAGCTCCTCCCGCAGGCGGCGCAACAGTAGGGCCGCTCGCCGGTGTGGGTGCGTCGGTGGATCTCCAGCGCCCCCGTGTGGCCGAAGCGCTTGCCACACTGGGCGCAGCCGTACGGCTTCTCGCGCATGTGCACACGCTGGTGCACCCTCAGCTCCCCCGCCTGGCCGAAGGTTTTGCCGCAGCGGGCGCAGCCATGGGGGCGGTCCTCCGCGTGGGTGCGCCGGTGGGAGCCCGGCGCCCCCGACTGGCTGAAGCTCTTGCTGCACAGCGCGCAGCCGAAGGGCCGCTCGCCCGTGTGCACGCGCAGGTGCTTCCTCAGGTCCCCTGCCTGGCCGAAGCCGCGCCCGCACAGCGCACAGCCATAGGGCCGCTCGCCTGTGTGCACGCGGTAGTGCGTCTCCAGCGCCCCCGAGTGGCTGAAGCGCTGGCCGCACTCCGTGCAGCTGTAGGGCCGCTCACCGGTGTGGGTGCGCAGGTGGGTCTTGAGCACGCCCGACTGGCCGAAGCGCTTGCCGCAGAGGGCGCAGGCGTAGGGCCGCTCGCCCGTGTGCACGCGCCGGTGGTTCTCCAGGCTGCACTCGCGGCTGAAGCCGCGGCCGCACTGCGCGCAGGTGTAGGGCCGCTCGCCCGTGTGGATGCGCTGGTGGTTCTCCAGGCTGCACTCGCGGCTGAAGCCGCGGCCGCACTGCGCGCAGGTGTAGGGCCGCTCGCCCGTGTGGATGCGCTGGTGCCGCTTCAGCACGCCGGACTGGGCGAAGCTGCGGCCGCACTGCGCGCAGCAGTAGGGCCGCTCGCCTGTGTGGGTGCGCCGGTGCGTCCGCAGGCTGGCCGCCGACCCGAAGCTCCTGCTGCACTGGGCGCAGACGTGGCCGCCGCCGCCGCCTGACGGCTCTGGCGCAGGCTCGGGAGGGACGCGCCACACGGAGGACACGGGTTCGACTTCGCCTGGGCTTCCTGCAGACGGCGCCGTTCCGCGCTCCGCCTGCCCGCGTGGCTCCTGTTTGATGGGGGCGTACAGCGGGCCGAGTTCTGACTTGATGTCACCCGGGCCGAGGGGCTCCTGTTTAACGCGATCAGGGACTGGGAAGCCTCTTCTGTTGGAGCCCAGCTCTGCGCTCGGGGCAGATGGGACACTGGCGCACTGTTCGGGCTCAGCTTTAATTTGGCCAAGCACGGGCTCAGACCCCAGCTCTGTTGCGGCGGGAGGCTGCATGTTAGGGAGACCTGCAGTGTGGGGAGGAGCCCGGATCGGGGTGACCTCTGACCTCTTGTAGCCCCTTGATCCCTATGCCTGCTCTCCGGCCCGGCCTGTGCTCAGTTTTCCTTGGGCTTTGGAGTCGCAGGCCCGGCCTGAAAGAGTTAACAGAAACGTCAGATTACATGGGTAGCAGCTGAAATGTCTAGAATGAACAAAACCAGCCTGTTCTACGCTGCACCGCAGTGCTAACTGTAATGTCAGGTAAACATTCCAGGGGCTGACAACAGGACCAGACCCACTGGACCGCAGAACCAATTGGACAGAACCCGTTAATGAGAGTCTGTGTAACACTAATTAGCAATAAACAAGACGCAAGTGTAAGAGGGCAGCAGGTTCGGACAAAATGGAAATTCTTGTCTGAGCCACATTTCCCAGAAGGCTTTGGGGGAAGGAGCTGCTGCCCTCAAGTCACCTGAAAACAGCTGTTCAGGTGACTTTCAGAGCTGAACTTCCTGTCCAGTCCTCCCAGCCGTCCTGAACTGCACGTCCTGGCTCAGCCCCTTCCTCTGGCCCAGTACTTCCAGGACGGTTGAAAAAGCAGGAAGCGGAGGCTTTCTGAGGCGATTCCGATCCGCTGTCTGAGGGACGGAGAGCAGATGGGGTCTGCGCAGACTCGCTAGAGGGAGGAAGCAGCAACAGACCGGCAATGCTTCTGCTGTCCTGCAGGTACTGGGCCCCACGATAAAAATCTTATCTTGAGTCCAGGGGTGTGCAACGGGTCTGTCCAGTCACCCTGAGGCCGAGGCACTGAGGCCTGTGTGCAGCATGTGGAGTCTCAGTGCCAGGGTATCCTCTCCACTGTAGAGCACTGCTGTCCCACCCTGGTCCCTGAGGCCAGTGTGTGGACCCCTGAGGGTTTGATCAGGTCGGTAAGATAATCAGTTCAAGGAAGTCAGGAACAGCCACTCAACCTGAAACATAGCTGTTCAGCTCTTAAACCTGCTGGACGGCCCCTGTAAACCACGGCGGGTCATAAACTACAACCCAAAATTTCAGAGCAGGAAAAGAAACTTGCAAATATTCCAGTCAGTCAACTCGTTAGTTCACTTCAGTAATGACGCTGTGCAGGAATGAAAGCCAACAGGTTTGGACCTCTGAGACCTGCACAGGGGACACCTGCTCTCAGCTGCCTTTGTGTACAAGTGCTTCACGTCCGGGTCCAGCCTGAAATCGGCCGCAGCTGCTGGACTGGGGATCTCCGGGACACCCCGTCTGTGTGTCTGTCCCGCCACGGTGTTTGCACCGACACAGCCTGACGGCACCGAATCGTTCGTTACATCGCGATTAGCGACACCCTCGGGTCTCAAAACAAGACATTTTGTTTAACCGTGTTCACCCGTGTCCCTGACGTACTGTATTTCCTTGATCCTGGCCTCTTTTGGACTCCGGACGCTGCAGTTCACGAACCCGGACCCAGTCCAATTCGGGACCGGCGCTAGAGGCGACTCTGCTGCCGGTCACGGTGTCCCAGCCGTTACAGGCGGGAGGCTCCCCGGCGCCGGCGCTCGCTGGAGACACACCCACCTCGTCCCGGGGCTGGTCCGCCACGGCACCCCGGAGGTCTGGCGTGTCTGTATGTATGTCCTCAGCGGTGCGAGGCACGGTCGAGGGCCAAGAAGAAACAGGCTGTAGGATTTGGATGTGCGGGGAAGGCGGCTGCACGTCTGCGCAGCGCCTGCGAGCAGCTGCGCTCGTTCAGGGCTGCTGCTCCAGCTGCGCTCTGTTCCCCCGTCGGGACAGATGGAGTCCACACAGCGTTTGTTTAAAGCACAGATTCATGCAACCCCCCACCAACACGCGTCCCCCCGATGTTCCGGGCGCAGGATTATGAGGTTTCTGCAGCGAGACGACCTGCGGCTGCGTAGGGCAATAATGAAGCGCAGAATTGAATGACCGCTGTAGTTCCGAGTTCAAATGCCGACCACCACACCGCAAAGCTGTCTGTGGGAGTGATCGGTTTTTTTTTTTTGGTGTTACACAGTGTGCTGCTGGTGCAATTGAAGGGATCATCCCAAACAGAGACCAGTAATCCGCGCAGTGTGGCACTAGAACATCAAGAACACCGTTTAGTATTTATTTTGATTAAATTTCCAGATGGAATTTGCAGGGAGGCTCAAAGGTCTGTAGTGAACTGAAATCTACGGGCGGGGGATTCCACCTGTCCTGAATGTAGGGCTCTCTGACGCATGTCTTCGATTTCACAGTAGTGTCAGCGCATACAGACCTGCGCTCCTCTGGACCCTAGAAATCGAACTGCGCCGATCGTGCCGACACTACGGTAGGCGGGTGACCCGGTGACCCCGCTGGGGGCGTGGCTCCAGCCAGGAAGGCGGAACTGCGCTGGATGCGTGCCTGTTTCGGGGGCGAAACCGAGTCGACGGCGCAGTTTAGGTTCCAGGTTGGACTTGCTGGTGAGGTTCAGTGCTTACCCGGGATGTCGGAGGCGGCGACGGCGGCGGCGTTCCGAGCGCAGCTCGACTCCGTCATGCGGCTGCTGCTGAAAGCGGCCGTGGGGGAGATAGCCAAGCTGGTGGAGGAGAGCTTCGCCGACTTCCAGCTCCGGCTCGCCCGCAGCGCGCAGGAGAACGAGAGCCTGAAGCTGAGGCTGCGCCTGGCGCAGAAGGAGCTGCGAGCGGCGCGACAGTGCCTGTCCGCGAACAGCAGGAGCCCCGGCCGCGGGCAGGAACGCCACACTCAGACGACACCCTCGGCAGCCGCTAGCGGTCAGTCAGCCTCACTGCACAGTACGAATCTTGACACGCTGGGGGACACAGTACAGCACAGCTCTCAAACACTGAGTGACGGTGCAGAACAGTACAGCTCTGACACTGAATCACACAGTGCAGTACAGCTCTGACACTGAGTCACACAGTACACTACAGCACAGCTCTGACACCCTGAGTCACAGTGCAGTACAGCTCTGACACCCTGAGTCACAGTACAGCACAGCTCTGACACCCTGAGTCACGCAGTACAGCACAGCTCTGACACCCTGAATCAAAGTCAGTGCAGTACAGTACGGCTCTGACACAATTACACAGTACAGTAAAGCTTGGACACTGAGTGACAGTGCAGTGCAGTACAGTACAGCTCTGACACACTGAATCACACAGTACAGCACAGCTCTGACACACTGAGTCACAGTCACAGTGCAGTACAGCTCTGACACCCTGAGTCACGCAGTACAGGACAGCTCTGACACACTGAGTCACACAGTACAGTACAGCACAGCTCTGACACACTGAGTCACAGTCACAGTGCAGTACAGCTCTGACACCCTGAGTCACGCAGTACAGGACAGCTCTGACACACTGAGTCACAGTCACAGTGCAGTACAGCTCTGACACCCTGAGTCACACAGTACAGGACAGCACAGCTCTGACACACTGAGTCACAGTCACAGTGCAGTACAGCACAGCTCTGACACACAGTCACACAGTACAGCTCTGTGAGCAAAATGAGATCACATCTGTGTTTCCTACAGGCCGCCAGGACTGCTATGGAATGACGGGCAATTCCTGCATCCAGCAGTGGTGCAACAGCACGCCTCAACAGCGCCGCCCTGGTGTAGGTCAGGAGGAACTGCCCGGACCAGATTTCGCTTTCATTCCGGATCCGAGAGCTCCCTGTGCAGACAACAGCTCTTCTGCACCGGGTTCGATTTCCCTCCTGCAGGGCACGCCCACCCCCAGCGAAACACGCACACAAGGGAGAACTCAGCGGCCTGGCACCGCATGGCCGGGCCCGCAGGTCATGGAAGACTCCCGTGCTGATCCACACTCTGGCCAGCAGGGGGCGTGCAAGGTGGAGCGGGACCCCTTCGTCTTGGAGACGGGCGACACCCGCTGCACGGGTGGGGAGGACGCGGCTCCGGGGCCCACAGGCGGCACCGGGGGAGAGGAGAGGGGGAGCGGGCCAGAGCCCTCACTCCAAGTCAAAGAGGAGAGGTGTGAGCAGGACTGGACCGCTGCCGACCAGCAGGGGGCATTGGTGATCTGTGTGAAGAGTGAGTATGAACAATACCCAGGGACTGCAGTGCGATAAATTCTAGTCCAGTCCATCCATTCTGGGGTTCTGGGGATTCTGTGTGCCCCGGTGCACTAGTGCTCTGAGGCTTGGTGTGCCCCGGTGCACTAGTGCTCTGAGGCTTGGTGTGCCCCAGTGCACTAGTGCTCTGAGGCTTGGTGTGCCCTGGTGCACTAGTGCTCTGATGCTTGGTGTGCCCTGGTGCACTAGTGCTCTGAGGCTTGGTGTGCCCTGGTGCACTAGTGCTCTGAGGCTTGGTGTGCCCCGGTGCACTAGTGCTCTGAGGCTTGGTGTGCCCCAGTGCACTAGTGCTCTGAGGCTTGGTGTGCCCTGGTGCACTAGTGCTCTGATGCTTGGTGTGCCCTGGTGCACTAGTGCTCTGAGGCTTGGTGTGCCCTGGTGCACTAGTGCTCTGAGGCTTGGTGTGCCCTGGTGCACTCGTGCTCTGTCTGTGTGCTGGAAGCATGGCTGAGAAGCGGTGGTCCATAGCGAGTTCAGAGCTTTTCCCACAGCCTGTGGCCGTTTTTTACTTGTTAGATTCCTTGGCAGAGGCACTCATCTCTCTCAAATCTCTCTCTCCCCCTCCTCCCCCTCTCACCATTCCTCTGTCCCCTCCTCCTCCTCTCTGTATCGCCTCGCCCCCCCCCCTCCTGAAGTTGGTGAAACAGAAGTGGACTCCCGCTCTCCTTTCCCCGCGGGCGTCTCTGACGGAGGTGGGCCACCCGAGGGCTCGCGGGACAGCATGCCCCTCCCTGCGGCGGTTCCGGAGCCGGCGGGGCAGCGCGCGGCCGGCTGCTTCAGGTGCGGGCGGCGGGTCTGCGCGGGTGGAGAGGGGCGGCCGTGCGGCGCCCGGCGCGGCGAGGGGGCGCCCTTCCCGGGCCCGCCCCCCCCGGAGCTCGGGCCGCGGGCGTTCCGGTGCCCCGAGTGCGGGAGGGTCTTCCCGCAGGCCGGCCAGCTGCGGCTGCACCAGCGCTCCCACGCCGGCGAGCGCGCCTTCCCCTGCCCGCAGTGCTGGAAGAGCTTCCGGCGCTCCGACAACCTGCGCCGCCACCTGCTCATCCACACGGGCGAGAAGCCCTACCGCTGCACGCGCTGCGCCCGCAACTTCCGCCACCTGCACAGCCTGAAGAAGCACAAGTGCGTCGCGCCCTGAGGCCACCGGTTCTGATCCGGTTCCCATCCGGGACGGGTTGGTCTCAGCGTGCGGCCCTACAGCTGCCCGGACAGGGAGGAGCAGCGCCTCCTGCTGGCCTGCGCTCGGAAGGCGCGAGAGGAGCCCTTGTCCACCAGCAGCAGAGAACTAATTAAACCATTAAATCCGTCGGTGAGGACACAGGAGATAAGGGCCCTGGGGGGGTTCTGAATAAGTGGGTCAGAACACAACCCTACACCCCTCCTCAGCATGGCGGCATTTTAAAATCTGATCCGCTCTCTTCTCGGTCCGCCTGTCCAGAGAAGGAACCGTTCAGCTCAGAGCTGTGTCTGTCCGACCTGGTGCCTATGAAACGCTGCCCCCTAGTAGGCCTGCAGGTGGAATTGCATCCTGCAGTCCCCCCCCCCGCCAGTTTCACTAGGAGACCAGTGTCACCTGCTGTCCCAGAATCCTTGGTGCTTCCAGGATCATTCTCACTGTGGCGCAGTCATCCCTGTTCCCAACGAGAGATCGCAAGGATCCAACATCCCGACCTTCATTCTGGGTCTCGGAAGTGGGGGAACAGACAGTGGAGCCGCTTCTCCAGAACAAACATCGCGGGAAGAATGGGAACAGAGCGGGACACTCCACTCCATTTCTCTCTGCTCCACTCCTGTCCACTCCACTCCTCAGACCTGACCCTTTCCTCCAGCAGTCAGCTCTGTGGGAACGGGCCCAGATGACACGCACTGCATGCTGGGAAGGTGGCTGGAAAACTGGCATGTCCTGTAGCTGAGGATTTTGGTGACAAATGCCCAGGAAAAGCAGGTGACCCTGTGCAGGGGGGCTATCGGGGGAACGTGGAGGGGTGATGCAGCCTGTACCCCTCTCCGCCCACGCACCTTCTTAACTTAACTAACCGGCCCAGATGTGTCGCTGTAGCGGGTGTTGGGAGCACAAGCACATGCAGGTGATTAATGCACTTTCAACTAACGGTCAATCAATCAAAAACAGTGCCACATGATGTCCAAAATCGATTCATTGTTTCTACAAGTGTATTTGCAAGAATAAAGTTGTTGTTTTTGATGTTTTGTATACTTGTTGAAATGCCCACGGCAAAATATTAAAACAACCGTCGCCTCGCTTGCATCACAAGTGAGATAACTACCACAGAAACACCCCACTCTTACAGACAGCGCCTGCTACAACAGTGTCTCCCGTCACCACACACCCAGAACAGCAGTGTCTCCCATCACCACACACCCAGAACCTCCTTCAGAAGTGTCTCCCATCACCACACACCCGGAACCTCCTTCAGAACTGTCTCCCATCACCACAAACCCAGAACCTCCTACTGCACAGTGTCTCCCATCACCACACACCCAGAACCTCCTTCAGTAGTGTCTCTCATCACCACACACCCAGAACCTCCTTCAGTAGTGTTTCCCATCACCACAAACCCAGAACCTCCTACTGCACAGTGTCTCCCATCACCACACACTCAGAACCTCCTACACCACAGCATCTCCCATCACCACATGCCCAGAACTCCTACAGTGGTACAGTATCTCCCATCACTGTACATCTAGAACCTCCTTCAGCAGTGTCTCCTGTCACCATATACCCAGAATCTCCTATAAAACAGTGTCTCCCGTCACCTCCTACAGCACAGTGTCAAACTGGGGAACTGGTTTGGAAACTGTGGCTCGGAGGGGAGAGCGCCCCCTGCTGGTCGACCAGTACCACTGAGGTCTGACGGTACTGACCCGGCCCAGTCCACCCGGATCTGGCTTACAGGGTGGGAAATCTGCCGAAAGGTCAAGGGCATTTTGCTCTGTCCGGAACACAAACCACAACTCTGGAAACAAGCTGTTGGTTTTTCTTTTTTTTTACTGTATATCGTTAAGACAAGGCTGGCAGTTGGTGGTTTCATTACACATTAAAAAAATAAAAAATGATACACAGTAAGAGATAACGAGAATTCCACAAGGTGAGAAAAACAAAAGGAGAGAAAAAAAAATAAATCTAACTAAAAACGTCACCTGGCAACCACCCCATGGTCCTGATCCAATGGCAGGTCTTGTTACTGAGCACCCTCTGTGCTGTAGCCAATCAGCAAGGGCGGTGTTGGCCATTTATCTCTACAGCACCGCCCATTTTCTCCATATGGAATTTCAACATTATTTCCCGTGCGCTTGAGCGCAGGGCAGAGGCAGGGAGGAGTTGAGAGCGTGAGGAGAGAGACCCTGTTACTCCTTTCAAAGGAACCTGGTAGCCCAGAAAACTACAGCTCATGCCTTGGCCATATCCGCGATTGTTCCAGAGAGAGGAAAGGGACTGGAGAACTGGATCAATGGAGAAGACAAATCCAGGTCAGATTCCTGTAAAACAGAGCTGACATCTTTGTTTATCCTTCTCTCAGTAGGTGATGTTCTTGCTCTCCAGGAGGGGGCGTCCCCTCTCTCACTAGGTCATGTCCTTGCTCTCCAGGAGGGGGCACCCTCTCTCTCACTAGGTCATGTCCCTACTCTCCAGGAGGGGACACCCTCTCTCTCTCACTAGGTCATGTCCCTACTCTCCAGGAGGGGGCACCCTCTCTCTCTCACTAGGTCATGTCCCTACTCTCCAGGAGGGGACACCCTCTCTCTCTCACTAGGTCATGTCCTTGCTCTCCAGGAGGGGGCACCCTCTCTCTCTCACTAGGTCATGTTCTTGCTCTCCAGGAGGGGCCACCCTCTCTCTCTCACTAGGTCATGTCCTTGCTCTCCAGGAGGGGGAGCCCTGTCTCTCACTAGGTCATGTCCTTGCTCTCCAGGAGGGGGCGTCCCCTCTCTCACTAGGTCATGTCCCTGCTCTCCAGGAGGGGGCGTCCCCTCTCTCACTAGGTCATGTCCTTGCTCTCCAGGAGGGGGCGTCCCCTCTCTCACTAGGTCATGTCCCTGCTCTCCAGGAGGGGGCGTCCCCTCTCTCACTAGGTCATGTCCTTGCTCTCCAGGAGGGGGCGTCCCCTCTCTCACTAGGTCATGTCCTTGCTCTCCAGGAGGGGGCGTCCCCTCTCTCACTAGGTCATGTCCCTGCTCTCCAGGAGGGGGCGCCCTCTCTCTCTCACTAGGTCATGTCCCTGCTCTCCAGGAGCGGGCGCCCTCTCTCTCTCCCCTGCTCCCTAGTTGATGTAGATGCGGTGGAAGTCGTTGGCGCCAAAGGCGGCGTTGCACTTGGGGCACTTCCTCTGGCGCGTGTCGTAGCGCGTCTTCAGACACTCATAGCAGAAGACGTGGAAACACTTGGTCAGCACCGTCTCCTTGTCGCGAGTGTTGCAGCACGGACAGCGCAGCTTGGCCTGGGGGGGGTGAGAGGGAGAGAGGGGGGGGTTATTGAGGCCCCGAGAGAGGCAGTACCACTCTGACGACACTCCTGCTGCCCAGAGATGCAGGCAGAGGAGAGGGGCAGGGGGACATGGAGGAGACTGTGGTCGCACGCTGCCGGCTCTGAGTTGCAGGGAGACATGGGATTCGTCAGCCAGGCTCCTCCCACCTTTCCTCCACACCCACCTCCCAGTCACTGGAGCAGAGCCTCTCCCAGTCCAGCCCTGACACTTCCACTGGAGTTCTGAGTCTCCCAGTCCAGCCCTGAGTCTCCCACTGCAGTTCGCAGTCCAGTCCTGACACTCCCAGTAGAGCTCTTGGACTCCCAGTTGAGTTCCCAGTCTCCCTGTCCCTCTCACCTTGTACTGGTTGATTTCCTCCTGCAGGATTTCATCAGCGTCCGTGTAGACCTCCACCTTCTTCTGCTTCTCCAGCTTGCGGCGCAGCCGAGACAAGTCCTCCTGCAGACAGACAGGCAGGGGGTCAATGGTCAGGGGTCAGAGGACATGAGAGCTCCAGTGTCAGCACTCGGTGTTTTATAGCCAGCGAGTACCTGTGCCCTCTTCAGGTTGAAGGACTCCCTCTCTCGGGCGCTACGATTGTCAGACACAGAGTTCTGGATCTCCTTCAGCTTGGCTTGCGTGTGTTCTAACTGCACCTTCAGATCCTCCGCCAGCTGGGCGGCTTCCACTGCCTGAGAGAGAGGGGTTAATACAGACACACTGACTGACTGGACACTCCAGTACATCAACACTGCACTGAGAGAGAGGGGTTCATACAGACACACTGACTGACTGGACACTCCAGTACATTAACACTGCACTGAGAGAGAGGGGTTCATACAGACACACTGACTGGACACTCCAGTACATTAACACTGCACTGAGAGAGAGGGGTTCATACAGACACACTGACTGACTGGACACTCCAGTACATTAACACTGCACTGAGAGAGAGGGGTTCATACAGACACACTGACTGGACACTCCAGTACATTAACACTGCACTGAGAGAGAGGGGTTCATACAGACACACTGACTGACTGGACACTCCAGTACATTAACACCGCACTGAGAGAGAGGGGTTCATACAGACACACTGACTGACTGGACACTCCAGTACATTAACACTGCACTGAGAGAGAGGGGTTCATACAGACACACTGACTGACTGGACACTCCAGTACATTAACACTGCACTGAGAGAGGGGTTCATACAGACACACTGACTGACTGGACACTCCAGTACATTAACACTGCACTGAGAGAGAGGGGTTCATACAGACACACTGACTGACTGGACACTCCAGTACATTAACACTGCACTGAGAGAGAGGGGTTCATACAGTCACACTGACTGGACACTCCAGTACATTAACACTGCACTGAGAGAGAGGGGTTCATACAGACACACTGACTGACTGGACACTACAGTACATTAACACTGCCTGAGAGAGAGGGGTTCATACAGACACACTGACTGGACACTCCAGTACATTAACACTGCCTGAGAGAGAGGGGTTAATACAGACACACTGACTGACAGGACACTACAGGACATTAACACAAAAGCAGTACAAGACACTCTCTTGGTACCTTCCTCTTGTTGAGCTCCAAGGCCTGTGTCCTCAGCCCCAGCTCCTTCTCCAGGCTGGCCAGGGTGCTCTGTAACACCCCCTCCTTCTCCTCCAGCTTCTGTACCGCTAGCAGCTGAGCGTCCACCTGGGAGACACGAGATCAGGGGGAGAGGAGACAGAGACAGCCTCGTGAGAGCAGATACCCCACCCAGACTTCCTCAGTCAGCACAAGAGCTGGGCAGTGGAGTGGGAGTGGCGACGTGCAGCCCGGCGCCTCTCACCTGTGTCTTCAGGGTGAGCACCTGCTCGGCCAGCTCCTCCTTCTCCTCGCGCAGCAGCTTGTAGATCTGGTTGGATTTGATCCTCTCGCTCATCAGCTTGAAGTTGGCGTCGTCCTTCTCCCTCAGCTGCTGCATCAGCCTGATGTTCTGCTCCTGCATGTCTTCAAACGCCTGGCCTGTGACATCCATCTCACTGAGGAGAGCCTCCTCTTCCTAGTACAGCAGAGAGAGGGATTCATACAGACACACTGACTGACTGGACACTCCAGTACATTAACACTGCACTGAGAGAGAGGGGTTCATACAGACACACTGACTGACTGGACACTCCAGTACTCCAGCTGACGATACTCAAATATACATCCATACCAAACCCGACACTGATGTGGCTGTCTCTATTCTATCTAATTGCATCTCTGACATAAAAATTTGGATGACTCAAAACTTCCTTCATCTCAACTGTGACAAGACTGAAGTCATGCTTATTGGTACCCCCCATCAACTTCGTAAAGCCAGTCCTGTAACCCTGTCTGTAGATGGCTCTGTACTTGAGCTCCAATCAAAATTGAAAAACCTTGGGGTTATATTCGATTCTGGCTTAACATTCGACCCACATGTACAGCATACTGTCAAAACATCTTTTTTTCACCTTAGAAATATCGCAAGACTACGCCCTATGCTATCATTAACTGTGGCTGAAAAGCTGATCAACATATTTGTATTCTCTCGAATTGACTACTGCAATGCTCTGCTCCCTGGGGTATCTAAATCTACTCTGAACAAGCTGCAGTATGTCCAAAATTCAGCAGCCAGAATCCTGACCAGATCTAGTGCAAGTGTTCACATTACTCCTATCCTGGAGTCCTTGCACTGGCTTCCGGTCAAATTCCGCGTAGACTTTAAAATCCTCATGCTCACCTACAAGGCTTTACATGGCTTGGCACCTCAATACCTGTCTGAACTTTTATCGCCCTACTCCCCACCTCGCAACCTCCGCTCTTCAAATTCTGCCCTCCTTACTGTCCCCCAAGCCCGTCTACATTGTATGGGCGACAGGGCCTTCTCCTGCTATGCCCCCAAGCTCTGGAACTCCTTGCCCAAGGATATTAGAGAGTCACCTTCTCTAAACTCCTTCAAATCCAGACTCAAAACCCTCCTTTTCAGAAAAGCCTTTACTTAACTGGTTCCATTCTTCACCCCTCTGCTCTTCTTAATACCATCTTCCACGGTCTCCTCTATTGTTATTGTTGTATTGTTGTAATTATAATTGTGTCCTGTCTTGTGAAATTGTCTTATTTATTGTTGTAGTCTTCTTATTTATTGTTATTGTCATCCTGTAAAGCGCTTTGAGAAGCCACCTTTAAAGGCGCTATATAAAATAAAGTTTATTATTATTATTATTATTACATTAACACTGCACTGAGAGAGAGGGGTTCATACAGACACACTGACTGGACACTCCAGTACATTAACACTGCACTGAGAGAGAGGGGTTCATACAGACACACTGACTGGACACTCCAGGACATTAACACTGCACTGAGAGAGAGGGGTTAATACAGACACACTGACTGACTGGACACTCCAGTACATTAACACTGCACTGAGAGAGTTGGAGACAGTAAAATGCAGAAACAGAAATTTAACAGTGACTGGCAGAAGTGTTATGAACGATGTACCTGCTTGGTGGCAGTGAGTTTTTTCTGCAGGTGTTCAATCTGTTCCTCAGCCACTCGGATCTTCCTCAAGGCATCTTCATCTGCCAGCTTCTTACTGTCCTTCCTCTCCTTCTCCTCCAGCTCGCGGATGCGAACCCGCAGCTCCTCAACCTAAGAGAGAGACAGGGGTTAATACAGACACATTGACTGACGGGACACTCCAGTACATTAACACTGCACTGAGAGAGAGGGGTTCATACAGACACACTGACTGGACACTCCAGTACATTAACACTGCACTGAGAGAGAGGGGTTAATACAGACACACTGACTGACTGGACACTCCAGTACATTAACACTGCACTGAGAGAGAGGGGTTCATACAGACACACTGACTGACTGGACACTCCAGTACATTAACACTGCACTGAGAGAGAGGGGTTCATACAGACACACTGACTGACTGGACACTCCAGTACATTAACACTGCACTGAGAGAGAGGGGTTCATACAGACACACTGACTGACTGGACACTCCAGTACATTAACACTGCACTGAGAGAGAGGGGTTCATACAGACACACTGACTGACTGGACACTCCAGTACATTAACACTGCACTGAGAGAGAGGGGTTCATACAGACACACTGACTGACTGGACACTCCAGTACATTAACACTGCACTGAGAGAGAGGGGTTCATACAGACACACTGACTGACTGGACACTCCAGTACATTAACACTGCACTGAGAGAGAGGGGTTCATACAGACACACTGACTGACTGGACACTCCAGTACATTAACACTGCACTGAGAGAGAGGGGTTCATACAGACACACTGACTGACTGGACACTCCAGTACATTAACACTGCACTGAGAGAGAGGGGTTCATACAGATATGTGAACACTAGTCTCTTACCTCGGCCTTGGATTTCCTCTCAGCAGCCATCAGCTGTACCTTGTCTCTCTGCTCCTTGGGTGCAGACTTGTACATGTCCAGCAGCAGCTTCATCTCCTTCTGGCTCTCCTGGGCTTTCCTGACCCAGAGAAAGAGGGGTTAATACAGACCCATGGTCCGGCTGGGCACTGCAGGGAAGCACTAATGAGTAACAGCGGAGAAATAATTCTGGACACAGAAGTTGACTGTCAGGTGACTGTCCCGAATATTTGGGAGGAATGTAGTATTGTGCCTTAAACGGAAGCAAAGTTGAAGAGCTCTGACCTCTTGAACACGCCCCCTGCCCACCCTGTAACGTCAGTCACAGACGTCCTACTCACTTCAGCGGAGGTGATGAGCTCTGACCTCTTGAACAAGTACCCTACCCACCCTGTAACGTCAGTCACAGGCGTCCTACTCACTTCAGCAGCGGTGATGAGCTCTGACCTCTTGAACTCGCCCCCTACCCACCCTGTAACGTCAGTCACAGGCGTCCTACTCACTTCAGCAGCAGTGATGAGCTCTGACCTCTTGAACACGCCCCCTACCCACCCTGTAACGTCAGTCACAGGCGTCCTACTCACTTCAGCAGCAGTGATGAGCTCTGACCTCTTGAACTCGCCCCCTACCCACCCTGTAACATCAGTCACAGGCGTCCTACTCACTTCAGCAGCAGTGATGAGCTCTGACCTCTTGAACACGCCCCCTACCCACCCTGTAACGTCAGTCACAGGCGTCCTACTCACTTCAACAGCAGTGATGAGCTCTGACCTCTTGAACACGTCCCCTATCCACCCTGTAACGTCAGTCACAGGCGTCCTACTCACTTCAGCAGCAGTGATGAGCTCTGACCTCTTGAACACGCACCCTATCCACCCTGTAACGTCAGTCGCAGGCGTCCTACTTACTTCAGCAGCGGTGATGAGCTCTGACCTCTTGAACTTGCCCCCTACCCACCCTGTAACATCAGTCACAGGCGTCCTACTCACTTCAGCAGCGGTGATGAGCTCTGACCTCTTGAACACACCCCCTACCCACCCTGTAACGTCAGTCACAGGCGTCCTACTCACTTCAGCAGCAGTGATGAGCTCTGACCTCTTGAACTCGCCCCCTACCCACCCTGTAACATCAGTCACAGGCGTCCTACTCACTTCAGCAGCAGTGATGAGCTCTGACCTCTTGAACACACCCCCTACCCACCCTGTAACATCAGTCACAGGCGTCCTACTCACTTCAGCAGTAGTGATGAGCTCTGACCTCTTGAACACACACCCTACCCACTCTTTAATGTTAGTCACAGGCGTCCTACTCACTTCAGCTCGGCCCTCAGCAGCTTTAGTGTGTCGGAGTCCTTCCTCTTGAGCTCCTCGCTGCGCTGGCGCTCCCGCTCCCTCTCGCGCTCCCTCTCCCTCTCGCGCTCCCGCTCAGCCTCCCTCTCCCTCTCCCGGGCCCGCTGCCGCTCCAGCTCGCGCCGCCGCTCCTCCTCCTCCTCCTGGTCCTCCTCCTCTTCCTTCTTCACCTCAACGCCCCCCTCGCTCACTGCGTCCTCCAAGCCCGGGCCAGCCTCCCCGCTCTGACAGCGCAGCTGAGACGGAGGGAGGGGAACATGGTCAAACAGACACCATTCCCTAAAACTTACCAGTTTCCTCCCAGAGAGGTAGAGGCAGAGATGCACTGTCTCCTGCACTCTGGGATTAGACAAACATTCCTCCCTAAATTAACAACTCTGATCCCATAATTCACACACCTGCCAGAATCAGAACAGCTCCCAATCCTACTAGGGGAGGAAACTCCATAAAGCTGCAGCCTAGTATATGATCTCCTGACAGCCTGAGGAACAGACAGTGAGCCTGTCTCTCAATAACAATAATACAGTGTGTGATCTCCTGTCACAGCCTGAGGAACGGACAGTGACTCTATCAATATTATTATTATTGATAGTGATCCTCTGTAACACCCTGTAAAATAAAAACAATAATAGAACCTCTTCCAAGCGTGACATTTACAGAAACAAAGAAAGCAGAGACAGTTCTCTGACGGCGGAGAAACATGGAAACTCCATACAAAAAGTATGTCACATTGGAATCGCATCATGAGGCAATATCACTCCCTACCACACTGCCTGTTATCTACACATTAAACAGAGAGGAGCCGATGCACACCTTGCCAATTTCAACTTGTGTCTCCCTCAGCTTCCTCTTGTATCTCTGCACGTCGCCCTTCAGCTGGTGGTTGTGGTTCTGGAGGCTGCTAATCAGGTGGCGCATCTCCCTATTAATGGGACCTGTGACACAATCACACCAAGGAAACATAGTGAGACACAGTGACAGCGAGAGAAAGAGCGAAACACAGTGGCACACACGCGCGCGCGCGCACACACACACAGAAACAGCGAAAGAAAGAGCCAGACACACTGGCACGAGAGGTGAGAGTCACAGGATTGGAAGTGAGTAGTGAGAAGGAAGAGAGTTATCTCCTCTTCCTTCTCACCCAAAACACAAAGGAAAAATCTTTGCATGCTTTGTCGATTTAAAAAAAGCATTTGACTTGATTTGACATGAAAGATTTGTTTTATAAACAACTCCAAAGTGGCATAGGGGGTATAGTGTAATTAAAGCCAGTCCTCAGGGAAACAGGTACAAATTCACACTCAACAGCAACACATTGGAGCACACATCCAGCTACACATATCTCGGTCTCACCATCAGCTCATCTGGGAGTTTTGACCTGGCAGTGAAGGCACTGAGGGAAAAGCCACTCTGGCTTTCTATGCAATAAGAAGGAGGCTCTTCAACATCAATCCACCAACAAGAATCTGGCTCCAAATATTTGAAAGTGTAATCAAACCCATTGCCCTACACGGCAGTGAAGTGTGGGGTCCCCTCACAGACCAGGAGTACACTCAATTGGACAAACACCCCACAGAAACACCCACAGAGAAAAACACCTAACAACGGGTGCAGGGCCGAATTAGGCCAGTACCCACTATCAATAAAAATACAGAAAAGAGTATTAAAGTATTGGCTACACCTAAAAAACAGCGACCTAAATTCCTACCACCACAAAGCCCCGCTGAGCCCAAAACAGAGCCCCCTGAGCCAGCTGGTCCTGAGGCTCACTTACCTGAGCCACACCGACACTAATCAGCATCAGGACAGCACTGCTAGAGCTCCACAACTCAGACTCAAGCACATCACAGCACAGATCAAACAGCAATATCTCACACACTGGGACACACACACACAAACACAACATCAACTGGAATGCTACAGAACTCTCTAAACAGACAATACACACTAGCCAAATATTTGACCAAGATAAGAAACAGCAAACAGAAACAGACCCTGAAGAAGTACGGGCTCAGTGACCACAGCCTGGCCATAGAAACTAGGTGATACGGGCAGACCTGGTTGCCCAGAGAGGACAGGCTGTGCTCCCACTGCCAGCGGGGAGAAATAGAGACAGAGGTGCACTTCCTACTGCACTGTGACAGATACTCTGGGATTAGAGAAACATTCTTCCCTAAATTCAGAAATCTAATCCCAGTTTCCACACCTGCCAGAATCACAACGGGTCCCAATCCTACTGAGAGAGGGAGGAGGGAACTCAGTTGAAGTGGCAGCCCAGTATGTGATCTCCTGTTACAGCCTGAGGAACAGTGAGCCTGTCTCCCAATAATTCCCCCTATGTTTACAGTATATGTAAATATTTTATGATATGTCTTTGTTGTAAACGTCTGTAATATGTCTGTAGATGTTTTTTGTTTGTTTTGTTTCATGTTAATTTTATTTTTATTTGCTATGGCAACACTGATTGTACTCATCAGTCATGCCAATAAAGCATTTTGAATTGAGTTAAATGAAAAAGTTATCTGCTCAGTGAGACAGTGAGAGGTGAGACTGTACCTGCTTGTTCATTGGCTGCCAGGTTCTGCTCAAACTCAATCCTCAGCATCTCGTACTCCTTCCTGACCTGTGCTAGAGTGTCCTCCAACTGGATCACCTCTGTGCGTAGCTTCTTCTGGAGAGATAGCTCATCACTCTGTGAGAGAGAGGGATTAATACAGACACACTGACTGGACACTCCAGTACATTAACACTGCACTGAGAGAGAGGGGTTCATACAGACACACTGACTGACTGGACACTCCAGTACATTAACACTGCACTGAGAGAGAGGGGTTCATACAGACACACTGACTGGACACTCCAGTACATTAACACTGCACTGAGAGAGAGGGGTTCATACAGACACACTGACTGACTGGACACTCCAGTACATTAACACTGCACTGAGAGAGAGGGATTAATACAGACGCACTGACTGGACACTCCAGTACATTAACACTGCACTGAGAGAGAGGGGTTAATAGAAACACACTGACTGGACAATACAGGACATTTACATGCCTACCAGCGGCCAGGGAAGGAGACAGAAAAACAGGATGTACCTCCATGTGCTCGATCTGTCGCAGGTGGGCATTCTTGGTGGTCAGTAACAGGGCACGAGCTTCATCCAGCTGGGTCTTCACTTGCAGCGATTCATTATACAGCAGAGAGAACTGAGACTGCAGACACTTGAACTCAGGGGTCTCCTTCACCACCTCTTCTGGGATATTCCTAAGGTCCATCTGGAGAAAGGGGTTAATACAGACACACTGACTGACTGGACACTCCAGTACATTAACACTGCACTGAGAGAGAGGGGTTCATACAGACACACTGACTGACTGGACACTCCAGTACATTAACACTGCACTGAGAGAGAGGGGTTCATACAGACACACTGACTGACTGGACACTCCAGTACATTAACACTGCACTGAGAGAGAGGGGTTCATACAGACACACTGACTGACTGGACACTCCAGTACATTAACACTGCACTGAGAAAGAGGGGTTCATACAGACACACTGACTGACTGGACACTCCAGTACACTAACACTTACATAAGATATAAAGAATACCTTCAATTTTTCATTCTCCCTCACAGCCTCCTGGAGCTCCTGTTGCAGTTTCTCCAGCTCGGCCATGCGGCTGTTGGCCAGCTCCTGGTTCTGTTCCAACTCTGCATTCAGCATCTCAAACTACAAACAGAAAACACACCGTCTCACAGAGACACGGGGACACACACACATCGTCTCACAGAGACATAGAGGATTCAAAGGAGACACAGAGAAACACACTGTCCCCCAGTTTGTTTGTCCCTCTCAGGTTGTCTCTATCTCTCATTCCCATGTCTCACTGTTCATGAACTCTTTACCTTCTGGATGTTGAGGGTGATCTGTCCCCCAGGTAGACCTCCAGAGCGCCCCGAGGTGTAGTACCCAGAGTTCAGCTGAAACACGGAGACAGACACACCAGTCAATGAACATCATCACACAAAGAGCAACTCCCTCCTGCAGGGGTCACAGTGTGCTATAGGGACTGCAGACTGCGGGGGTCACAGTGTGCTATAGGGACTGCAGACTGCGGGGGTCACAGTGTCCTGTAGGGACTGCAGACTGCGGGGGTCACAGTGTCCTATAGGGACTGCAGACTGCGGGGGTCGCAGTGTCCTGTAGGGACTGCAGACTGCGGGGGTCACAGTGTCCTGTAGGGACTGCAGACTGCGGGGGTCACAGTGTCCTGTAGGGACTGCAGACTGCAGGGGTCACAGTGTCCTGTAGGGACTGCAGACTGCGGGGGTCGCAGTGTCCTGTGGCAAAGGATCGTTTGTACCTGTTCCAGGGCCTCGGCAAGGTGCTTGTTTAATTTTTGTTCCCTCTTCCTCAGTTTCTCGATGTCCCACTGCAGGTCCTCTACTGTCGTTTCCATCTCTGACACCTTTGTCTCCGAAGATGAAACCTTGTCCACCAGCTCATTATACTGAGAAGAGAGACACACTGACTGACTGGACACTCCAGTACATTAACACTGCACTGAGAGAGAGGGGTTCATACAGACACACTGACTGACTGGACACTCCAGTACATTAACACTGCACTGAGAGAGAGGGGTTCATACAGACACACTGACTGACTGGACACTCCAGTACATTAACACTGCACTGAGAGAGAGGGGTTCATACAGACACACTGACTGACTGGACACTCCAGTACATTAACACTGCACTGAGAGAGAGGGGTTCATACAGACACACTGACTGGACACTCCAGTACATTAACACTGCACTGAGAGAGAGGGGCTCATACAGACACACTGACTGACTGGACACTCCAGTACATTAACACTGCACTGAGAGAGAGGGGTTCATACAGACACACTGACTGACTGGACACTCCAGTACATTAACACTGCACTGAGAGAGAGGGGTTCATACAGACACACTGACTGACTGGACACTCCAGTACATTAACACTGCACTGAGAGAGAGGGGTTCATACAGACACACTGACTGACTGGACACTCCAGTACATTAACACCGCACTGAGAGAGAGGGGTTCATACAGACACACTGACTGACTGGACACTCCAGTACATTAACACTGCACTGAGAGAGAGGGGTTCATACAGACACACTGACTGGACACTCCAGTACATTAACACTGCACTGAGAGGGGGGGGGTTCATACAGACACACACTGCTGTACCTCGAGAGACATCTTGTGGTGGCGGCCCTGCAGACAGTTGGCCAGGTCCTGCAGCCTGAGGTTCTCCTCCAGCAGGGACTGACTGAGAGACAGCGCCTCTCGCTGGTTGTCGTCCTCAGCCACTGGAGCGGCACAGAGAGAGGGGGGTTAGTGTGCGGCCTGCCCGGGGCGTAGCCAGTGTCCCGTGCGCGGCGCGCGGCGCGGCGGGTACCTGCGGCCTTCACACGCCGGCACAGGCTCTCGATGCGGCGGTGCAGCCTGTCGAACACCGCGACCATCTTGGCCACCGCAGACTTGCTGAACTCCATCCTGCCCTGCAGCTGCAGCTCCAGCTCCTCCGCGCTGCTGCTGCCCAGAGAGGACAGGAACTCCTGCGCGCTGTCACTCAGGCCAGCAGGGGGAGACACAGGGCCTGCTGAGGGAGACAGTCACTGAGAGAGAGACAACTCAGACAGATAGAGACAGTGAGAGAACTGACGAAGTACAGGCTCAGTGACCACAGCCTGGCCATAGAAATGGGGCGACACAGGCAGACCTGGCTGTCCAGAGAGGACAGGCTGTGCTCCCACTGCCAGCAGGGAGAAATAGAGACAGAGGTGCACTTCCTACTGCACTGTGACAGATCCTCTGGGATTAGAGAAACATTCTTCCCGAAATTCAGAAATCTAATCCCAGAGTTCCCACACCTGCCAGCCAATCCTACTGGGAGAGGGAGGAGGGAACTCAGTTGTACTGGCAGCCCAATATGTGATCTCCTGTCACAGTGAGTCTGTCTCCCAGTAATGCTCCATCTGGCTACAGTATATGTAAATATTTTATGAAATGTCTCTGTTGTAAATGTCTGTAATATGTCTGTTGATTTTTTGGGGGTTTTATTTTTCATTTTGTTTCATGTTAATTTGATTAATTTTATTTGCTTTGGCAACACTGATTGTACTCATCGGTCATGCAAATAAAGCACTTTGAATTGAAATTGAACTGAGAGAGAGAGACAGTGTGACAGACAGACCATGAGAGAGAGAAGGACAGAAAGAGAGAGACAGACAGACCACCGGCCTGTCCTGTCCCATCCGAGGACTGGCGATGGGACTCACCCGACTCGCCCCCGTCCTGCTCCGGCTCCGCCGCCTCGGCCTGCTCCTCCCCCGGAGCCTGGGGCTGGAGATCGGAGCCCTCCGCTTCCGGCTGCCCCTCTTCCAGGACGGGCACAGGCGCAGAGTCCAGTCCGGGGGCTGGTGCTGGGGCTGGAGCCAGAGTGGAGGCACAGGCCGGGGCTGGGGGCGTTTCGGTGTCCAGACGCTGCAGCAGGAACTGCACGTTGTCATCCAGCTGTGTGAAGGGAAGGAGGAAGATGCAGGCGGTCACCTCTGTTCCTGCAGCCGGACTGAAAGCTCCAACTTGCCCTGCTAGCCTCTCGTGTCTTTGTTCAGTAGTATAGAACGTATTTATCACCTGTTATTTGTGTCTATCCCACCTGATGTGTGTCTGTGTCTGGGCTCAGAGCTCCAAACCCCCAGGGACAGGGAGCAGGTGTGCGCTGACTCCTGCGCTCTGGCCAGCTCGTCGTTACACACATCACAGGTAACACAGAGCCCTGGGGTTCCAGCGTGGGCGCCCCAGTGTCAGTACCTGGCCCCAGTGTCAGTACGAGACCCCAGTGTCAGTGTGTGGGCACCCCAGTGTCAGTACCAGACCCCACTGTTGGTGTGGGCGCCCCAGTGTCAGTACCTGGCCCCAGTGTCAGTGTGTGGGCGCCCCAGTGTCAGTATAAGACCCCAGTGTCAGTGTGTGGGCGCCCCAGGGTCAGTGTGTGGGCGCCCCAGGGTCAGTGTGGGAGCCCCAGGGTCAGTACCTGGCCCCAGTGTCAGTGTGGGAGCCCCAGTGTCAGTGTGGGAGCCCCAGCGTCAGTACCTGGCCCCAGTGTCAGTGTGGGAGCCCCAGTGTCAGTGTGGGAGCCCCAGCGTCAGTACCTGGCCCCAGTATCTGTTGACGATGAGCAGAGTGGTGTCGTCGGTGGCCTGTCTCTTCTCCAGCTTCTCGATTCGCTCCCGCAGCTCGTCCTCCAGCGCCTGCCTCTGCTCCAGCCGCTCGCACAGCTTCTTGTTCTTGAACTGCAGCACCTTCATGTCCATCTCCTCCTGCACAGACAAGGGCACGCGGGGTCAGAGGGAACAGGCCCGGTGACACTCCTACACAGGGGGCGTACTAACACCGGGGACTGCGCCCCAGAGCGGGGCGACACTCGGGACTGCGCCCCAGAGCGGGGCGACACTCGGGACTGCGCCCCAGAGCGGGGCGTGTGGGGGGTCAACACTCGGGACTGCGCCCCAGAGCGGGGCGTGTGGGGGGTCTACACTCGGGACTGCGCCCCAGAGCGGGGCGACACTCGGGACTGCGCCCCAGAGCGGGACGGGTGGGGGTCTACACTCGGGACTGCGCCCCAGAGCGGGGGGGATGCAGGGTGGCAGAAGACAGTGGCTGACCGTAGAGGACACCCCTCCAAGGCGGATGGGCTCGATCAGAGTGGTGGTAGTCTTCTCCTCCCTTTTCCCTTTCTTCTCGGGGGGCCCCGGTGGGCTGTCTCCTCCTCCTGCTCCCCGCTTTCCTGCCCCTGCCCCTGACATGATCACTGACACTGCACGCCTCCTCCTGGCACTCCAAGAGCTACACCTGCAGAGACAGAGCCGTTTGTACATGACCAGTACATTAACACTGCACTGAGAGAGAGAGGGGTTCATACAGACACACTGACTGACTGGACACTCCAGTACATTAACACTGCACTGAGAGAGAGGGGTTCATACAGACACACTGACTGGACACTCCAGTACATTAACACTGCACTGAGAGAGAGGGGTTCATACAGACACACTGACTGACTGGACACTCCAGTACATTAACACTGCACTGAGAGAGAGGGGTTCATACAGACACACTGACTGACTGGACACTCCAGTACATTAACACTGCACTGAGAGAGAGGGGTTCATACAGACACACTGACTGGACACTCCAGTACATTAACACTGCACTGAGAGAGAGGGGTTCATACAGACACACTGACTGACTGGACACTCCAGTACATTAACACTGCACTGAGAGAGAGGGGTTCATACAGACACACTGACTGACTGGACACTACAGTACACTAACACTGCACTGACAGAGAAGGGTTATTTAAGACACGGCTTGTACAGAACATTAAATTGGCCAATTTTTTTCAGTAACCTTCAGTCCTTCCACGTCTTCAGCGAAGAGAGATGTGGGTTGATCTGTAAGATTCCTGACAGACACATTTTTTGACAAAACGAACATCTGATGTTAGGCAGTGGACCTACTATCCTAGTAGGCGGGTCTTCCTAACGGTGTTCCTGTCCTGTTAGCATGACGCCCGATGCCCTCACTCTCCTGCACGACTGCAGTGTGCCCACCGTGAGCCGATCAGCGCTGCGGCGGCTGTTTGGCCCCGATCTCCGCACCCGACACGCAGAGCGATCCGCGTCCTTCTCCGTCTCCTCACCGCTGAGTTGACGTAGGACCTCGAAGGGAGTCACAACCGAGTAAACTGCTAATCTGGCACGATTTTTTCACGGAAAGTAATAAATTCACGAACAGAAAAGTGAACAAACCTCAGCGACTGTGACAGCGGCTCGCAATACAACACATCCTCCTCGTCACCCGGAAGTATATGTCGGACCGGCGCATTTCCGGGTCTCGCTCACGGGAAGAGGTTCCGGAAGCATCACGCAGAGGAAGCTGGGTTTCAGTTGCTGTGGAAACGAGCGAGACGCTCTTGACGCTACCGAAGGGGGTGGAAATGTTATTGTAGTTTAAATGATTAATCTTTTTATAATATTTAAGCATTACTGAAGGCTTTTTCATCCTAAACGCTAACCTCAGAATTCTGGACTAAGATACGTTTTCAGAAAATCATCTTAGAATGAAGGGAGAAGGCCTTTTGACAATGGTAAGACTTCGTCTCAGCGTGGTCGGGCTAGCCATCTGGTACCGGCTTTGCTCTGCTTTTGCAAAAAGATAACATTCTGAAAAAATGGGTTAACAACAACACGGCCTGACTATTGTTTTTGTGGGTTTGTTCTCTCTCCTCTCCTATCTTGCCTCACACCTTGTCTCTCCTCGCCTGTCCTATCCTACTCAGTCCCTCTCCCTCTCTACTCCCCCCTCCTGTCCTGTCCGTCTCACCCTCTCTCCTCTCCTACTCCCTCTGTCCCTCTCTCTCTCCTGTCCCACTGCCTCTCTCTCCTCTCTTTCTCTCCTGTCCCTCTCTCCTCTTTTCTCCTGTCCCTCTGTCTCTTCTGTCCCATTGCTTCTCTCTCCTGTCCCTCTCCTCTCTCTCTCCTGTCCCTCTCCCTCTCTCCCTTCTGTCCCATTGCCTCTCTCTCTCTCCTGTCCCTCTGTCTCTTCTGTCCCATTGCCTCTTTCTCCTGTCCCTCTCCTTCTCTCTCTACTATCTCACTCCCTTTGTCCCTCACCCTCTCTCTCCCTCAGTCTTTCTGATAACGCCCTGTCCCCTGTGCTCTTGTCTCTGCAGCCTCGCCCTCTGAAGCCCAGAGTCCTGCTGTGGTGAGTTCAGTCTCCCTCTCCTGCAGCTTGTTCTGCACTATTAAAATGCAGGCTTGTGAGATGGGCTCTGTGCTTATCCTGATGTGATTCGGGTTGGAAACTGGCAGACACAGTTTTGTGCAGTTTGTGTTTCCCAGTGATTCCCCCAAGCTGACATGGTACCAGTTAGGTAAGACCTGAACTGGATAGAGATGTTAATAAACGTGCTGTGTTTATGGGAGCTCCCTTCACGATGATGGCTTATAAAACAAACACATCTGACAGCAGCTACATGACCCTGCAGCTCACAGCTTGCAACCCACTGAAGGGAGACTCCTGGGAAAGCTGAGCTTGCTGCTGGAAGAGATGTTAGTGGGGCCAGTAGGGGGCGCCCCAGCATAGTGATGGGGACACTATACTGTAAAAAGGCACCGTCCTTCTGATGAGACGTGAAACCGAGGTCCTGACTCCCTGTGGTCATTAAAAATCCCAGGGTGTTTCTTGAAAAGAGTAGAGGTGTTACCCCAGTGTCCTGCCAAAATTTCCCCCTATCCTTTACTAATCATGTCCTCCTAATAACCCCCTCTCTGAACTGGCTTCATCACTCTGCTCTCCTCCCCACTGAGAGCTGGTGTGTGTGAGCAGACTGGAGCATCATCCAGGAGAGGAGACCCCATTACCTGTAAAGAGCTTTGAGTGGAGTGTCCAGAAAAGCGCTATAAAGGTGTGAGATTATTATTATTATATGATTATTATTACATCTTGGACGGGTAGTTATTGCTGAGATCCCTGCAGGGTAGCTGATGCCGTGGGGCGCAGGGGCGCCCCAGCAGTCTGGTCAGGGCAGTCAGTGACTCCGGCCGTCTGTGTGCAGGGCAGACCTCAGCTACGCCGACATGGAGGAGGTGGAGGCGGCGCAGACGACAGAGGAGCTGCAGAGGTCAGACCCAGAGCCTCCATACGTGTGTTAGCGGTCCGATTTCACCCGCCCCGGCGCTTTCGTAAGGGCCTCGTGGCAGGGACGCTCAGCTGAGCCACCAGTGCAGTGTGAACTCTCCCCCCCTCTGGCTCTCTCTCCCTCAGAGCGCTGGGCAGGGCGCTGGCTCTGCAGCTGTCCCGGCCCAGTGACAGCATCCTAGCCGACATGTACCTGTACGCTGTGCTGTTCTGCAGAGAGAGGCAGTTTAACAGGGAACAGACCTCAGTGCTGGTGTCCATCGTCAGAGCCCTGCACCTCGCCAATACTGGTAATCACAGCTCTGTGACCCCACACAGGAACCCCACAATGCCACTGTCTGTGACCCCACACTGTTTCACCAGGCAGGAACCCCAAGCTGTAACCCCACACTGCCACTGTCTGTGACCCTACACTGTAACACCACACTGCCACTGTCTGTGACCCTACACTGTAACACCACACTGCCGCTGTCTGTAACCCCACACCTCTGCTGTCTGTGACCCCACACTGTGAAGGAGAAGGAATAGCTGTGTTCTCATATCCTAGTCAGATTGAAAGGGGATTCAATCCAGAGTGCAACTCTTCATAGCAACAGTAACCTGACTGGTGGACTTTCATTCCAGGGACGCCCCTCAACAACATGGAGTACTGCTTCAACTACTTCACTGAGCTAGTCCTGTGCCACTGCGTCAGGGTCAGTGTGTCTGTCACTGTCTCACTGCTCTGAGCTGGCTGTCTCTGTGTTTCACTGCTCTGAGCTGTCTGTCTGTGTCTCTACCTTGAGCTGTCTGTATGTCACTGTGTCTCACTGCTCTGAGCTGTCTGTCTCTGTGTCTCACACTCTGAGCTGTCTGTTTCTACCAGGTTACAAGTAGGTAGTGTATGTCAGTGTGTTAGCCCTCATGTCTGTGTGCTGGGTGTTTAAAAATGATCTGGTCTCTCCCCCTCCCCGCTGTGTCCCTCTCTCCAGCGCCCTCCCTTCAGTATTGACCTCTTCAGCCCAGAGCAGGCCACACAGATCACAGAGTACCTCGTCAACACCTACTTCAGGCACTACGCCCTGTACAAGTACACCTTCACTCCCCAGGTGCTGAATGCCTGCAGCTTTTTCTGCCATTTCACAGACTCACTCTGCCCACCTGTCTGACTGACTGACTGACTGACTACTGATCTGTCTCACAGTCTGTCCACCTGTCTGACTGACTGACTACTGATCTGTCTCACAATCTTTCCACCTGTCAGACTGATTGACTACTGATGTGTCTCACACTCTGTCCACCTTTCTGGCTGACTGGCTGCTGATCTGTCTCACACTCTGCCCACCTATCTGACTGACTGGCTGCTGTTCTGTCTCACACTCTGCCCACCTGTCTGACTGACTGACTACTGATCTGTCTCGCACTCTGTCCACCTGTCTGTCTGACTGATGATCTGTCTCATATTCTGTCCACCAGTCTGTCTGACTGACTGCTGATCTGTCTCATATTCTGTCCATCTGTCTGACTGACTGCTGATCTGTCTCTCACTCTGTCCGCCTGACTGTCTGCTGGCCTGTCGCCCTCTTGCAGGTGAGACTGGACCTCTCTCTGACCTACTGCGGGATGCCTGAGGCCGAGGCAGTGGACAGTGACTCCCTGGAGCCAGGTACTGGCGCCACGCAGCAGCCCCAGCTCACACTGAGGCCTGTGTGCAGCATGTGGAGTCTCAGTGCCAGCGTATCCTCTCCACTGTAGAGCACTGCTGTCCCACCCTGGTCCCTGAGGCCAGTGTGTGGACCCCTGAGGGTTTGATCAGGTCGGTAAGATGATCAGTTCAAGGAAGTCAGGAACAGCCACTCAATCTGAAACACGACTGCTAAATCTCACCAGGCCTCACTTTGCGGTTTTGTTACACAGCAGTCTTTCATTGGCTGAAGCAACATGATTGATCTCAGCTGTTGTCAGCTCATAAACCTGCTGAATGCCCCTGTAAACCACTGCGGGTCATAAACTACAACCCAAAACTTCAGAGCAGGAAAAGACACTTGCAAAAATTCCAGTCAGTCAAATCGCAAGCTCAATGAAGGCATCAGTTAAGTAATTGAGTAATCACTTTGTAAAAACTAGCATGTTAACAAGCATTTTAATAAGTTCAGTGAAGTCAGGAATGGGGTGACCCAGAAGACTTTGTATATTGGGGTGTCCTTTGGCCATCTTTGGGTGGTTGCGCCCATACCGTGACTGTGTTCCAGGGCAAGGGACTGACGAAGAGAAGGAGACAGCCACAGAGGTCCTGGAATCAACTGCTCACGACGAGGAGATAAAAGACACAGAGGTGGACCATACAGGTATTGCATGCTTAAGCAAAACCCTGCCAGATTACAGTGAGCAGCCTTTACCTGGAGCTCAGATGTACACAATAAACCACCAAGCACTCGACAGAAGGAATGAGCACTGCAGTGTCTGGCACCTCAGAAGGCTGACGATCATGGGGTGTGCTTGCTGGGCATTCCCACTGCATCTGGTCTGTGTATGAGATGGAGATCCACGCACCAGTCATTCTCAGTGCTCAAGGATCATCTGTGGCCAGCATTAAAGATCAGACTCTCCTGCATTCAAACTGAAAACATGAAGTGCAGGTTCCCCCAGTTTAAAACTCTTTACAAGAGCCCAGGCGTCCAGGGAAGAGCTGTTTTAAACATTAGATCAGGGCCAGTTTGCTCTGAGCCAGCTACAGCTACACAGACCCACTGAAGCTGCCTGTGGTTAGCAGCTGGCTAGCACTGCTTTCATATTGCCCTAAACTCTAGAGTCCACAGGCAGTCCCGACCTCTCTCCCTCCCCCTGGGTGGAGCTAGGCTTTAATCCCTGTCCACTGCTAACAGCCCTGACCTCTCACTCTCTCTCACTCTTTCTAAACCCCTCCCCCTGGGTGGAGCTAGGCTTTAATCCCTGTGTACTACTAACAGTCCTGACCTCTCACTCTCTCTCCCTATTTGTAAACCCCTCCCCCTGGGTGGAGCTGGGCTTTAATCCCTGTGTACTACTAACAATCCTGACCTCTCACTCGCTCTCCCTATTTGTAAACCCCTCCCCCTAGGTGGAGCTAGGCTTTAATCCCTGTCCACTACTAACAGTCCCAACCTCTCTCACGCTTTCACCCTTTCCAGGCTTTCCTAGAGTGGAAGGTGGAAGTGAGCTCTGAACTCTGCCCAATGCACATGGTCCTGACCTCTCACTTGCTCTCCCTCTTTCCAAGCCCCTCCCCCTGACTGCCAGAAAGCTCTAATCCCCACCCACTTCACATGGTCCTGATGTCTCATTTGCTCTCCCTCCCTCCAGGCCCCACCCCCTGGGCGGAGCTGAGCCAGATTGTGCAGAGAGAGCTGAGCTCGGAGGTGAGACGGGTGCAGACCGTGCTGGAGCAGCAGCTGAGGGAGAGCACACAGAGGTTGGACAGCAGACTCAGCTCGGTGGAGACGGGCCGCGACAAGAAGAAGTAAAACCCAGTGCTGCTGCCCTATTGCAATATTAAAATATCTGTTCCATTGAAGACTGCTGCTGTCTCCTTGAGTACTGGTGTTTCCAGTTACACAGGTCTGTGTAACACGCTTGCACTCCATGTTCCAGACACTGGCAACAAAGACAAGACCACAGGGGCCCAGACCACCACGCTGCAGGTGCTCGGTCATGTGACATTCATGCTGGCCCTGTGCACAGTCGTGCCCATGTCGTTGGGTTTGAACTGCTGTAAATTTCCAGCGGTTCAGTAGTGTTGAAAAATTAGTCACACAAGGCTAACAGCTAATGGCTCTTAGTGTCATTGGTCAGAGCAACATGGGCAAAATACCTTTGTTCTCCCCTTGTAGGTGGGCAGTTGGAAAAATGGAGGAAGAGCAAAGTTTTTCTGTATGAACCCCTCTCTCAGTGCAGTGTTAATGTACTGGAGTGTCCAGTCAGTCAGTGTGTCTGTATGAACCCCTCTCTCTCAGTGCAGTGTTAATGTACTGGAGTGTCCAGTCAGTCAGTGTGTCTGTATGAACCCCTCTCTCTCAGTGCAGTGTTAATGTACTGGAGTGTCCAGTCAGTCAGTGTGTCTGTATTAACCCCTCTCTCGAAAAGAAAGACATGAAAATGCCAGAATCACAGGTTTGTAAACCACAAGTTAATCTATATTTCTCACCAGCTTGTTTATGAATGTTTTAAACATCAAGTACAGTACATAGGATGCAGTGGTGTATACAGTACTCAACAGGAAAGCGCCGCACCGCCCTTCTCTGTGCATGACATGACCTGCCCTGTAGCAGTCAGTCCCCCCGCCCTCAGAGTTCAAGAGTGAAAGCTGTGTCCCTCTCTTACTGCGGACAGGGTCGGCCCCGATGTCCTGTGCACAAAGTCAGTCCTTTCCACAGTGGTGTGTGGACGGGAGCCCCGCTCGGAGACAGCTGTCCCTGCGAGAGGAGGGATCAGGGGTGTAGGGGGCAGTGTGATGGGGTACAACTGAAGTCACAGCCACCACACCCCCAGGACTCCACTTCCCAAACTCTGGAAGCCCACCCATCCCCCCACAGCCTGCGGATAACATGTATGCAGGCCTGCGGCTCTTCCACACTGACCCATCCATTCAAGTCAGAGAGCCGTGTCAGAGGCTTGCGACGCAGCGCAGCCCGAGGGGGGTTCAGACTTTCAGGTGTCCCACCACGTGCTCCCCGAGGGCTCGGCCGACCCCCCCGAAACCCTCAGCAGAGCAGGACGTCTGGAAGAGGGCTGCGCCAGCTCAATCTAGACCTCTTGGGACCAGCGTCGCGCACGGGTCTGGAGCTGCTGGTGCCTCAAGCACACTGACAGAGGCTGCTGGCCTGGCGCCCCCGGGGAGAGTCCACTGCAGCCAGTTCTTCCCCAGAGTCAACAGGCTGAGAGGCCCCGAAGTTCTCACCCGACAGAAATTTGAAGAAACGGCTGCATGAGACTCACGGATCACTTTTAGCCGTTAGCAACCCAACCCACTTATGGTTCTGCGAGAGCCATCCTGTCCTCCGAGCTGCTCAGCACTTCCATAAGCGTCTCTGGTCTTGGGCCTGCTGTGTAAGCTCGAGACGCTGGGAGACGGTCGCCCACGAAGTGCGAAACGAACTGCCCTCCAGGTCCTCCAGGTCCGGAAATGCAGCCAGAACACAGTACTGGCAGGAACTGCAATGGTCCCGGGGCCACTGAATTTGTGTCGCGTTTGGACTTGGAATAATTAAGGATCGGGAACAAAACATTTAAAAATAAATTAAAAATTACAGACGGTCCCTCGGACAGGGCCCCGAGTTCTGGTCCTCACCCCTGCTGGTTTTCATCGCAGCCGAGCCCTCGACTGAAAAAAGGAACCTTAACTGAACCAGTCCGTCACTGGGCTGGAACCACGTGCGAGTTTATTCTTCTACTCAGAGGCTGGAGACTGGTAAGTCACCCAGGAGTTAAAAGGTATCTCAGTGCAGTGTCTGACTCCTACGTGGAACTGAAGACAAAAGAGTTTAAATTAAACCTAAATCTATGGAGTCTGTTCCCTAACTGAATGATATAACTAACGGGGCGCTCAGGTGGGACAAGGACCAGCAGGCGGGCTTCGGGGTCCCCAGGACTGGCCGCTGCAGGCAAGAGCGATGTGATAACCAGTGGTCTCCGGCTGGTGGTCTCCGGCTCGAGGGAAGGAAGCTGTGGCTCCACACTGGCGCTCGCCTACGGGGGTGAAAGGGGTGGGGTGGGACGCCAGTGTCCAGGCAGGGGTGGGACGCCCCGGAGGGGGACCTCCACTCACACGACAGACGCCGCACCAGAACGCCATCTGGGAATGCTTCCCCTTAAAAAGTTCCTGGAGATCGATGTCCGTTCCCGATCTCCCCTTCAGCCAGCGGCGCAGGGACGGGGATTGGATCGCGACAAGTCCAGACCAACCGAAGCCCCCCCCCCCTCCCCAACCCACCCCCCCCGTGGGGATGTCGGCACAGGAACACGACGACGACGACAGACATGCGGGGCGCTCGGCCCACCACGGCAGGCGCGGAGGCGGGGCCCCTCAGACTCGGGATGGGAGGAGCGGAAGGGAGAGACGGCGCTCCCTCTCCTCCCCCGGTCTCCCCCGCACGGCCCCGCTCAGTCCCCCTCGGCCTCCTCCAGGCTGGCCAGCTCCAGCAGCACGGTCTTGGGCGAGTTCTGGAAGAGCGCGGCCCGGTTCTGCTGCTCGCCTTTCTTCACCCAGTGGCCATAGATCCGGAAGGCACAGGCGTCAATCAGCTTCCTCACCCCCCGCACGGAGTAGGGGTCACGGGTCAGCACATCGCGGGTCAGCGGCCGGGCACGACGATACCGAGAGTACACCCGGATTCCTGCCAGGACGGTCAGGATGAGCACCTTAGAGAGAGAGAGAGAGAGGGGTTCATACAGACACACTGACTGACTGGACACTCCAGTACATTAACACTGCACTGAGAGAGAGGGGTTCATACAGACACACTGACTGGACACTCCAGTACATTAACACTGCACTGAGAGAGAGGGGTTCATACAGACACACTGACTGACTGGACACCGTGGTTTATGCTCTCACCCTGAACTTCCTGTAGGGGCAGAACTGCCGGACCTCCTCGGGCTCGTAGAGACGGAAGAAGGGGTGGGCGAGGGCCTGTTCGGCCGTGAGGCGCAGCGAGGGGTCCACTACCAGCAGGCGACAGATCTGAAGTGGGACACGGGGCAGGAACGTGTCAGCGCATCAGTCTGCACCAGCGCCCGCCTGCTGATCTGTCAGGCGCTGGTGCTGGGGCGTCCAGCTCCCCAGAAAGAGATGCAGTTCAACTCCGGGGCAGAGGGCATGCAGCTCTCGCCAGGGGTGCGGGCTCAGGAATGGCTTGCCATGACTAGAGAGGCCCTGACCTCTGACCTTTCACCCCTGGAGGGGTATTCACTGGTCAGAGGATGGGTGTCCCCACCTTACAGGAGAAGAGCACTCTGGTCCAATACTGGAGGGCCCTGCGAGGCCCTGTGCCCAGCACAATCACTACAACACACTGCATCATGGGATAGACTGGCCTGTAGTGCGCACTGGGGTGTGGTACAGTGACAGTGAGCACTGGGGTGTGGGACAGTGAGCACTGGGGGTGTGGTACAGTGACAGTGAGCACTGGGGGTGTGGTACAGTGACAGTGAGCACTGGGGGTGTGGGACAGTGACAGTGAGCACTGGGGGTGTGGGACAGTGAGCACTGGGGTGTGGGACAGTGACAGTGAGCACTGGGGTGTGGGACAGTGACAGTGAGCACTGGGGGTGTGGGACAGTGACAGTGAGCACTGGGACAGTGACAGTGAGCACTGGGGGTGTGGGACAGTGAGCACTGGGGGTGTGGGACAGTGAGCACTGGGGGTGTGGGACAGTGAGCACTGGGGTGTGGGACAGTGACAGTGAGCACTGGGGTGTGGGACAGTGACAGTGAGCACTGGGGTGTGGGACAGTGACAGTGAGCACTGGGGGTGTGGGACAGTGACAGTGAGCACTGGGGGTGTGGGACAGTGACAGTGAGCACTGGGGTGTGGGACAGTGACAGTGAGCACTGGGGGTGTGGGACAGTGAGCACTGGGGTGTGGGACAGTGAGCACTGGGGTGTGGGACAGTGAGCACTGGGGGTGTGGTACAGTGAGCACTGGGGTGTGGTACAGTGACAGTGGGCACTGGGGGTGTGGGACAGTGAGCACTGGGGGTGTGGGACAGTGAGCACTGGGGTGTGGGACAGTGACAGTGAGCACTGGGGGTGTGGGACAGTGAGCACTGGGGTGTGGGACAGTGACAGTGAGCACTGGGGTGTGGGACAGTGACAGTGAGCACTGGGGGTGTGGTACAGTGAGCACTGGGGTGTGGGACAGTGACAGTGAGCACTGGGGGTGTGGTACAGTGACAGTGAGCACTGGGGGTGTGGTACAGTGACAGTGAGCACTGGGGGTGTGGTACAGTGAGCACTGGGGGTGTGGGACAGTGACAGTGAGCACTGGGGGTGTGGTACAGTGACAGTGAGCACTGGGGGTGTGGTACAGTGAGCACTGGGGGTGTGGGACAGTGAGCACTGGGGTGTGGGACAGTGACAGTGAGCACTGGGGTGTGGGACAGTGACAGTGAGCACTGGGGGTGTGGGACAGTGAGCACTGGGGTGTGGGACAGTGACAGTGAGCACTGGGGTGTGGGACAGTGACAGTGAGCACTGGGGGTGTGGTACAGTGAGCACTGGGGGTGTGGGACAGTGACAGTGAGCACTGGGGGTGTGGGACAGTGAGCACTGGGGTGTGGGACAGTGACAGTGAGCACTGGGGTGTGGGACAGTGACAGTGAGCACTGGGGGTGTGGTACAGTGACAGTGAGCACTGGGGGTGTGGTACAGTGACAGTGAGCACTGGGGGTGTGGGACAGTGAGCACTGGGGTGTGGGACAGTGAGCACTGGGGTGTGGTACAGTGACAGTGAGCACTGGGGTGTGGGACAGTGACAGTGAGCACTGGGGTGTGGGACAGTGACAGTGAGCACTGGGGGTGTGGTACAGTGAGCACTGGGGGTGTGGGACAGTGACAGTGAGCACTGGGGGTGTGGGACAGTGACAGTGAGCACTGGGGTGTGGGACAGTGACAGTGAGCACTGGGGGTGTGGTACAGTGAGCACTGGGGTGTGGTACAGTGACAGTGAGCACTGGGGGTGTGGTACAGTGAGCACTGGGGTGTGGGACAGTGACAGTGAGCACTGGGGGTGTGGTACAGTGACAGTGAGCACTGGGGGTGTGGTACAGTGACAGTGAGCACTGGGGGTGTGGTACAGTGAGCACTGGGGGTGTGGTACAGTGACAGTGAGCACTGGGGGTGTGGTACAGTGAGCACTGGGGGTGTGGGACAGTGACAGTGAGCACTGGGGGTGTGGGACAGTGACAGTGAGCACTGGGGTGTGGGACAGTGACAGTGAGCACTGGGGTGTGGGACAGTGACAGTGAGCACTGGGGTGTGGGACAGTGACAGTGAGCACTGGGGGTGTGGGACAGTGACAGTGAGCACTGGGGGTGTGGGACAGTGACAGTGAGCACTGGGGGTGTGGGACAGTGACAGTGAGCACTGGGGGTGTGGGACAGTGACAGTGAGCACTGGGGGTGTGGTACAGTGACAGTGAGCACTGGGGTGTGGGACAGTGACAGTGAGCACTGGGGGTGTGGGACAGTGACAGTGAGCACTGGGGGTGTGGGACAGTGACAGTGAGCACTGGGGGTGTGGGACAGTGACAGTGTGCACTGGGGGTGTGGTACAGTGACAGTGAGCACTGGGGGTGTGGGACAGTGACAGTGTGCACTGGGGGTGTGGGACAGTGACAGTGAGCACTGGGGTGTGGGACAGTGACAGTGAGCACTGGGGTGTGGTACAGTGAGCACTGGGGTGTGGTACAGTGACAGTGAGCACTGGGGTGTGGGACAGTGACAGTGAGCACTGGGGGTGTGGTACAGTAAGCACTGGGGTGTGGGACAGTGACAGTGAGCACTGGGGTGTGGGACAGTGACAGTGAGCACTGGGGTGTGGGACAGTGACAGTGAGCACTGGGGTGTGGGACAGTGACAGTGAGCACTGGGGGTGTGGGACAGTGACAGTGAGCACTGGGGGTGTGGGACAGTGACAGTGTGCACTGGGGGTGTGGGACAGTGACAGTGAGCACTGGGGTGTGGGACAGTGACAGTGAGCACTGGGGGTGTGGGACAGTGAGCACTGGGGGTGTGGTACAGTGAGCACTGGGGTGTGGGACAGTGACAGTGAGCACTGGGGGTGTGGGACAGTGACAGTGAGCACTGGGGGTGTGGTACAGTGACAGTGTGCACTGGGGGTGTGGTACAGTGAGCACTGGGGGTGTGGGACAGTGAGCACTGGGGGTGTGGGACAGTGAGCACTGGGGTGTGGGACAGTGAGCACTGGGGTGTGGGACAGTGACAGTGAGCACTGGGGGTGTGGGACAGTGACAGTGAGCACTGGGGGTGTGGGACAGTGACAGTGAGCACTGGGGGTGTGGGACAGTGACAGTGAGCACTGGGGGTGTGGGACAGTGACAGTGAGCACTGGGGTGTGGGACAGTGACAGTGAGCACTGGGGGTGTGGGACAGTGAGCACTGGGGTGTGGGACAGTGACAGTGAGCACTGGGGGTGTGGTACAGTGACAGTGTGCACTGGGGGTGTGGGACAGTG
Organism: Lepisosteus platostomus; assembly: GCF_059453375.1. Taxonomy (NCBI): domain Eukaryota; kingdom Metazoa; phylum Chordata; class Actinopteri; order Semionotiformes; family Lepisosteidae; genus Lepisosteus; species Lepisosteus platostomus. The sequence continues at coordinate 15,866,999 of NC_142616.1, read as the reverse complement.
ACAGTGAGCACTGGGGTGTGGGACAGTGACAGTGAGCACTGGGGTGTGGTACAGTAAGCACTGGGGTGTGGGACAGTGAGCACTGGGGTGTGGGACAGTGACAGTGAGCACTGGGGGTGTGGGACAGTGACAGTGAGCACTGGGGGTGTGGGACAGTGACAGTGAGCACTGGGGGTGTGGGACAGTGACAGTGAGCACTGGGGTGTGGGACAGTGACAGTGAGCACTGGGGTGTGGGACAGTGACAGTGAGCACTGGGGGTGTGGGACAGTGACAGTGAGCACTGGGGGTGTGGGACAGTGACAGTGAGCACTGGGGGTGTGGGACAGTGAGCACTGGGGTGTGGGACAGTGAGCACTGGGGTGTGGGACAGTGACAGTGAGCACTGGGGTGTGGGACAGTGACAGTGAGCACTGGGGTGTGGGACAGTGACAGTGAGCACTGGGGGTGTGGGACAGTGACAGTGAGCACTGGGACAGTGACAGTGAGCACTGGGGGTGTGGGACAGTGAGCACTGGGGTGTGGGACAGTGACAGTGAGCACTGGGGTGTGGGACAGTGACAGTGAGCACTGGGGGTGTGGGACAGTGACAGTGAGCACTGGGGGTGTGGGACAGTGACAGTGAGCACTGGGGTGTGGTACAGTGAGCACTGGGGTGTGGGACAGTGACAGTGAGCACTGGGGTGTGGGACAGTGACAGTGAGCACTGGGGGTGTGGGACAGTGACAGTGAGCACTGGGGGTGTGGGACAGTGACAGTGAGCACTGGGGTGTGGGACAGTGAGCACTGGGGTGTGGGACAGTGAGCACTGGGGGTGTGGTACAGTGACAGTGGGCACTGGGGGTGTGGGACAGTGAGCACTGGGGGTGTGGGACAGTGAGCACGGGGGTGTGGGACAGTGACAGTGAGCACTGTGGGTGTGGGACAGTGAAAGTGAGCACTGGGGGTGTGGGACAGTGACAGTGAGCACTGGGGGTGTGGTACAGTGACAGTGTGCACTGGGGGTGTGGGACAGTGACAGTGAGCACTGGGGGTGTGGGACAGTGACAGTGAGCACTGGGGGTGTGGGACAGTGACAGTGAGCACTGGGGGTGTGGGACAGTGACAGTGAGCACTGGGGTGTGGGACAGTGACAGTGAGCACTGGGGGTGTGGGACAGTGAGCACTGGGGGTGTGGGACAGTGACAGTGAGCACTGGGGGTGTGGGACAGTGAGCACTGGGGGTGTGGGACAGTGACAGTGAGCACTGGGGGTGTGGTACAGTGACAGTGTGCACTGGGGGTGTGGGACAGTGACAGTGAGCACTGGGGTGTGGTACAGTGAGCACTGGGGTGTGGGACAGTGACAGTGAGCACTGGGGGTGTGGGACAGTGACAGTGAGCACTGGGGGTGTGGGACAGTAAGCACTGGGGTGTGGGACAGTGACAGTGAGCACTGGGGTGTGGGACAGTGACAGTGAGCACTGGGGGTGTGGTACAGTGAGCACTGGGGTGTGGGACAGTGACAGTGAGCACTGGGGTGTGGGACAGTGACAGTGAGCACTGGGGTGTGGGACAGTGACAGTGAGCACTGGGGTGTGGGACAGTGACAGTGAGCACTGGGGGTGTGGGACAGTGACAGTGAGCACTGGGGGTGTGGGACAGTGACAGTGAGCACTGGGGGTGTGGGACAGTGACAGTGAGCACTGGGGGTGTGGGACAGTGACAGTGAGCACTGGGGTGTGGGACAGTGACAGTGAGCACTGGGGGTGTGGTACAGTGAGCACTGGGGGTGTGGGACAGTGACAGTGAGCACTGGGGTGTGGGACAGTGACAGTGAGCACTGGGGTGTGGGACAGTGACAGTGAGCACTGGGGGTGTGGGACAGTGACAGTGAGCACTGGGGGTGTGGGACAGTGAGCACTGGGGTGTGGTACAGTGACAGTGAGCACTGGGGTGTGGGACAGTGACAGTGAGCACTGGGGTGTGGGACAGTGACAGTGAGCACTGGGGGTGTGGTACAGTGAGCACTGGGGGTGTGGGACAGTGACAGTGAGCACTGGGGTGTGGGACAGTGACAGTGAGCACTGGGGGTGTGGGACAGTGACAGTGAGCACTGGGGGTGTGGGACAGTGAGCACTGGGGTGTGGGACAGTGACAGTGAGCACTGGGGGTGTGGGACAGTGACAGTGAGCACTGGGGTGTGGGACAGTGACAGTGAGCACTGGGGGTGTGGGACAGTGACAGTGAGCACTGGGGGTGTGGGACAGTGACAGTGAGCACTGGGGTGTGGGACAGTGACAGTGAGCACTGGGGGTGTGGGACAGTGACAGTGAGCACTGGGGGTGTGGGACAGTGACAGTGAGCACTGGGGGTGTGGGACAGTGACAGTGAGCACTGGGGTGTGGGACAGTGACAGTGAGCACTGGGGTGTGGGACAGTGACAGTGAGCACTGGGGGTGTGGGACAGTGACAGTGAGCACTGGGGTGTGGGACAGTGACAGTGAGCACTGGGGGTGTGGTACAGTGAGCACTGGGGGTGTGGGACAGTGACAGTGAGCACTGGGGGTGTGGGACAGTGACAGTGAGCACTGGGGTGTGGGACAGTGACAGTGAGCACTGGGGGTGTGGGACAGTGACAGTGAGCACTGGGGGTGTGGGACAGTGACAGTGAGCACTGGGGGTGTGGGACAGTGACAGTGAGCACTGGGGGTGTGGTACAGTGAGCACTGGGGGTGTGGGACAGTGACAGTGAGCACTGGGGGTGTGGGACAGTGACAGTGAGCACTGGGGGTGTGGGACAGTGAGCACTGGGGTGTGGGACAGTGACAGTGAGCACTGGGGGTGTGGGACAGTGACAGTGAGCACTGGGGGTGTGGGACAGTGACAGTGAGCACTGGGGTGTGGGACAGTGACAGTGAGCACTGGGGGTGTGGTACAGTGAGCACTGGGGGTGTGGGACAGTGACAGTGAGCACTGGGGTGTGGGACAGTGACAGTGAGCACTGGGGGTGTGGGACAGTGAGCACTGGGGTGTGGGACAGTGACAGTGAGCACTGGGGGTGTGGGACAGTGACAGTGAGCACTGGGGGTGTGGGACAGTGACAGTGAGCACTGGGGGTGTGGGACAGTGACAGTGAGCACTGGGGGTGTGGGACAGTGACAGTGAGCACTGGGGTGTGGGACAGTGACAGTGAGCACTGGGGGTGTGGGACAGTAACAGTGAGCACTGGGGGTGTGGGACAGTGAGCACTGGGGGTGTGGGACAGTGACAGTGAGCACTGGGGTGTGGGACAGTGACAGTGAGCACTGGGGGTGTGGGACAGTGACAGTGAGCACTGGGGGTGTGGGACAGTGAGCACTGGGGTGCAGTCACACTCACCAGGTCCTTGACGGTGTCCGAGCGGTCGTCCCACTCCGGGGAGCTGAACTGGTACTTCCCCTCCATGATCATCCTGAGCATCAGCATCTGCTTCCGGTGCCAGAAGGGCGGCGAGCCGGCCAGGAGGGTGAATATGATCACCCCACACGCCCAGCTGCACAGGGCAAGAGAGAGAGAGAGTCAGACACCCCACACGCCCAGCTGCACAGGGCAAGAGAGAGAGAGAGAGAGTCAGACACCCCACACGCCCAGCTGCACAGGGCAAGAGAGAGAGAGAGAGAGAGAGAGTCAGACACCCCACACGCCCAGCTGCACAGGGCAAGAGAGAGAGAGAGAGAGAGAGAGTCAGACACCCCACACGCCCAGCTGCACAGGGCAAGAGAGAGAGAGAGTCAGACACCCCACACGCCCAGCTGCACAGGGCAAGAGAGAGAGAGAGTCAGACACCCCACACGCCCAGCTGCACAGGGCAAGAGAGAGAGAGAGAGTCAGACACCCCACACGCCCAGCTGCACAGGGCAAGAGAGAGAGAGAGAGAGAGTCAGACACCCCACACGCCCAGCTGCACAGGGCAAGAGAGAGAGAGAGAGAGAGTCAGACACCCCACACGCCCAGCTGCACAGGGCAAGAGAGAGAGAGAGAGAGAGTCAGACACCCCACACGCCCAGCTGCACAGGGCGAGAGAGAGAGAGAGAGAGAGTCAGACACCCCACACGCCCAGCTGCACAGGGCAAGAGAGAGAGAGAGAGAGTCAGACACCCCACACGCCCAGCTGCACAGGGCGAGAGAGAGAGAGAGAGAGTCAGACACCCCACACGCCCAGCTGCACAGGGCAAGAGAGAGAGAGAGAGAGAGTCAGACACCCCACACGCCCAGCTGCACAGGGCAAGAGAGAGAGAGAGAGTCAGACACCCCACACGCCCAGAGAGTCAGACACCCCACACGCCCAGCTGCACAGGGCAAGAGAGAGAGAGAGAGTCAGACACCCCACACGCCCAGCTGCACAGGGCAAGAGAGAGAGAGAGAGAGTCAGACACCCCACTGCTGGAGAGATGCACCACACACACACACCCTGAGCTCAGACTGGCACACAAACACACACACTACAAACACACTGAGCTCAGGCCGGCACACACACACACACACACACACACACAATGAGCTCAGACCGGCGCGCGCGCACACACACACACTACACGCACACACATACACAGAGCTCAGACTGGCGCATGCATGCGCGCGCACACACACACACACACACACACACACACACACACACACACACTGAGCTCTGTGGTGACAGTGACTCACAGGTCCACTTCCTTGCTGTATCCTGGGTGAGTCTCATCCATGGAGCACTTCAGTATCTCAGGAGCCAGATACCCAGGGGTCCCACACAGCTCTGAGTGGGATGACACAAATAGTGAGAGGCCTGTTGTAAACCCCCTTCTCCCCTCCAGTCTCACGCCTCGGTATCTCTCTGAGCCTGTCTAGACAGCCAGGTCTGTCTATGTCCAGTTTCTACGTCCAGGCAGTGGTCACTGAGCCTGTCCTCTCTGGACAGCCAGGTCTGCCTGTGTCCAGTTTCTGTTGTCAGTGCCCAAGTATGACAGTCCTGCTCCAGCCCCCCTCTCTCTCCCACCCTCCAGCCCCCCTCTCTCACCTCTCAGCCTCTCTTCTGGGCCCAGCTGACAGGAGAAGCCGAAGTCAGAAAGCTTGATGTTTCCATTGTCGTCTAGCAGGATGTTCTCGGGCTTTAGATCCCTGTGGATGATGTTGAGGGAGTGGAGGTACTGGACAGCCTGCAGCAGAGCCCGCATCATACTCCTGGACAGAGAGAGGGGTCAGAGCGGTCAGCACCGGACACTTTAGCGCAGCATCACCACGAGACTCACCCACCACCCGACACACTCACCTGGTCTCCTTCTCACTCAGCGTGACCTTCTCTGTCAAGTAATCGAACAGCTCACCTCTCCTCATTCTGAAACGTCAGAGAGAGAGGTTCATACAGACACACTGACTGACTGGACACTCCAGTACATTAACACTGCACTGAGAGAGAGGGGTTCATACAGACACACTGACTGGACACTCCAGTACATTAACACTGCACTGAGAGAGAGGGGTTCATACAGACACACTGACTGACTGGACACTCCAGTACATTAACACTGCACTGAGAGAGAGGGGTTCATACAGACACACTGACTGACTGGACACTCCAGTACATTAACACTGCACTGAGAGCGAGGGGTTCATACAGACACACTGACTGGACACTCCAGTACATTAGCACTGCACTGAGAGAGAGGGGTTCATACAGACACACTGACTGGACACTACAGTACATTAACACTGCACTGAGAGAGAGGGGTTCATACAGACACACTGACTGACTGGACACTCCAGTACATTAACACTGCACTGAGAGAGAGGGGTTCATACAGACACACTGACTGGACACTACAGTACATTAACACTGCACTGAGAGAGACAAGGTCAACTTTTCAATCATTGAGAGCAAAAGTAATACTCACAGATCAAACACCAGGAATATAAATGTGGACGATTCATAGGAATCAATGAGGGTAACTGAGGAAAGAGAAAAGAAAATCAGTCCCACATCTGGGACATGTCATTGATGTCTGCGGAGAAAGAGAGACTCACTGATGGAGGAGAGTGGAGAGAGGGACAGACTCACTGACGGAGGGGTGTCCACAGAGAGAGAGAGACTCTCTGACAGAGGGGTGTCTAGAGAGACAGAGACAGAGAGGTGTCCACAGAGAGAGAGACAGACTCACTGATGGAGGGGTGTCCAGAGAGACAGAGACAGAGAGGTGTCCACAGAGAGAGAGAGACAGACTCACTGATGGAGGAGAATGGAGAGAGGGACAGACTCACTGACAGAGGGGTGTCCAGAGAGACAGACAGACTCACTGATGGAGGAGAGTCGAGAGAGTGACAGACTCACTGACAGAGGGGTGTACGAAGAGACAGAGACCGAGAGGTGTCCAGAGAGAGAGAGACAGACTCACTGATGGAGGAGAGTCGAGAGAGTGACAGACTCACTGACAGAGGGGTGTACGAAGAGACAGAGACAGAGAGGTGTCCAGAGAGAGAGAGACAGACTCACTGATGGAGGAGTGTCCAGAGAGACAGAGACAGAGAGGTGTCCACAGAGAGAGAGAGACAGACTCACTGATGGAGGAGAGTCGAGAGAGTGACAGACTCACTGACAGAGGGGTGTACGAAGAGACAGAGACAGAGAGGTGTCCAGAGAGAGAGAGACAGACTCACTGATGGAGGAGTGTCCAGAGAGACAGAGACAGAGAGGTGTCCACAGAGAGAGAGAGACAGACTCACTGATGGAGGAGAATGGAGAGAGGGACAGACTCACTGACAGAGGGGTGTCCAGAGAGACAGACAGACAGACTCACTGATGGAGGGGTGTCCGCTCACAGTCTTGAGGATCTGTATCTCCTTCAGGGTGGAGCTCTTCACCTCCTGCAGCTGCTGCTCTGTCATCCTCTCAGCCGTGATCTCAATGATCTTCACCGCAAACTCCTGGCCGGACTGCCTGTGCACACACCGCCGCACCACGCTGCTCACGCCCCTGGAGACAGGGAGAGAGAGCTCCAGCACTCCGGCTCACACTGTAACCAGAATCCCAGAACTACTCCAGCTCACAGCCCAGTCAGGCCAGTCCAGCCTGGAGAGTCTCACACTGCTCTGTCAGTGTCAGTGGAGTCTGATTAAAATCTCAGTTCATCACTGATCAAGATCACAGTCCAGTCAGTCCAGTCCAGCCTGGAGAGTCTCACACTGCTCTGTCAGTGTCAGTGGAGTCTGATTAAAATCTCAGTTCATCACTGATCAAGATCACAGTCCAGTCAGTCCAGTCCAGCCTGGAGAGTCTCACACTGCTCTGTCGGTGTCAGTGGAGTCTGATTATAATCTCAGTTCACACCGAATCCAGCCCACAGTAAAGTCAGTCCTGTACTGTGACTCACCTGCCAATCACCTCTTTCGGATCATACTTCTGATAGAATTCTTTGGCTCCTGCCCAGTCAGGGAGCTCATCTCCCAGCTGCAGATCGCGGGTCATGTTGGGTCTTAAGAGAGAAAGACAGAGAGTCAGACCTGGCTGTCCAGAGAGGACATTATAATTAAAAGCTCAGTGACCACAGCCTGGACATAGAAACTTGACACAGACAGACCTGGCTGTCCAGAGAGGACAGGCTCAGTGACCACAGTCTGGACACAGAAACTGGACACAGGCAGACCTGGCTGTCCAGAGAGGACAGGCTCAGTGACCACAGTCTGGACACAGAAACTGGACACAGGCCAACCTGATTGCCCAGAGTGGACAGATTGAGCTCTCACTGCGAGCAGGGAACCCTCCACAAGGTCAGCCCGTTCTCGTGGACACACAGTGACTGCTCAGAAACTGGACCTGGTGGACACGGTGATCAGCTGCACTTTCTGCTGCGCTGTGAGACATACTCTGGGATTAAGACCAGCATTCTTCCCAAACATAACACATAGAGTCCCAGAATTCCCACAGCTCCCAGTGCTGCTGGGAGGGGGACTCAGCAGGGAGCCTGTCTGGTCGTCTCACTGGTGTACATGTCTCTGAAACTCGTGGCAGATGCGACTGTGCTGGCAGCACCGTCCAGCCGCCTGTCGCACCGCGGAGGCTCGCCGAGCTCTGGACAGAGGGACAGCGGTATGAGACCCCAGCTGCGCCCCTCCCCGACGGGTCCATCCCCCCTGCCCCCCTGACCCCTGACCCCGCAGCAGGGAAATCCCAAAACCTGACGTGACCTTCCTCACTTCCACCATTGGCCTGGCCAGCGACCGGGAGGGGCAAAGGGGCATCTAGTACCACAGGCGTGCTGGGTGGGGCAGGAGGGGCATCCAGTACCACAGGCGTGCTGGGTGGGGCAGGAGGGGGTATCTAGCACCACAGGGGTGCTGGGTGGGGCAGGAGGGGCATCTAGCACCCCAGGCGTGCTGGGTGGGGCAGGAGGGGCATCTAGCACCCCAGGCGTGCTGGGTGGGGCAGAGGGGCATCTAGCACCCCAGGCGTGCTGGGTGGGGCAAGGGGGGGAATCTCGTACCACAGGCGTGCTGGGTGGGGCAGGGGGGACTGTTCAGGAACTAGCAATGAACCGATGGACTGCAGCAGCTGCAGTGCTGTGGGTCGGCAGCTCTGCCCGACCGAGGTCAAGGTGAACACGAAAACCCCCCCCCCGTTCCCGTGACCCTGTCCTGCGTGTAAGTCAAAAGGAGAAGCCGGGGAGGGCGTGGACGTTGCGGGTGGAACGTGTATTCACTAGTATTGTCTGTAAATATCACGTCGCCACCTCTCCAGTATCTCTCTCCCTGTCCACTCCACGACACCGCACTTGAACCCACGGCTACGGCTACGGCCCCCTCCCCCGAGCTACACGCGTGTTCTTGCGTAATAGCGGCGCGCGCGCGCGCACAGCAGCCTACAAGTTTTAATCCTCTGCCCCTCTGCCCCTCCCCCGGGAAACCAGGTACTGACCAGTGTCTGTTCCTCGGGTCGTCACGTAGGACACGGCGGCGGCTGTAAGTGGAGCCTCGGCGAGCGTCCGGCGCTCAGGTCATCGTCCTCACAGCACGGGCAGGACTCGCTGCGGGCGTGAGGGACGCGTCCGAGCCGGGAGAGAGCGGCCCAGCTGCGAGATCCTGGCCCCCGGCGTCTCTTCTAGACCCGGGCGGGGAGCTGTGTGACCTCGGTCTGCACAGTGGTTACTCCGAGTCCCTGCAAATTCAGCGGCAGAGCGTCGGAGGGAGGGAATCGTACCTATGTGCAGCAGATCGAGCCGTATCCAGACTAATGCATTTAATCCAGAGCCGAAACTCGTCACTGCGGTCTCTGCAAATACCTGTACTTGCAGCTCGTCCGGGTTTGTTGTTGCTCCCAGCGGTAAAATGATCTGGTTACGACCTGTCACGGCTGATTGAAACACCTTCCCACCAATCGGGTTGCAGCAAAGCCTCGTCAAGGCGGTCTGCCAATGAAAACCCACCAATCTCTCTCTTCGTCACCAGGCTGTAACCAATCAAATCTCTCCACTCACTCCCTAGACCACGCCCGATCCTAACATTACGAAATTCTGAAGCCGTCTTGGCGCCATGTTGGTAGGGGACGAAAAAAAGGTCTTTCCACGCCCTGTGTGTGTTTTAGGGGTTATGTAATACAGATGTCGGAGCAGACGGAGAAAATAGGAGCGGGGCGAATATGTGTGGAGTTTACAACCCCCTCTCTCCTTAATTCAGTAAGATTTATTTTATAGCTGAGGCCTTTACGACTTTCTAGAAAATGGGAAGAGGACGATGACTCAATAATGGAGACTAACGAAAGAACATTGGCGCCCCCTGCCTTGTCAATTAGAATTAATATTTAAACAATCCCAGTTTCTTTCCAGCCGCCTCTGGGATAATCCTGGGGAGTCAACTATCACCAACAACACCGCCGCAGTCTAAAACACCCTGCACTGATGATTTTGAAAATGAATCATGGGATGAATAGGTTCCTCTCACCTGGGACCTGTCTTCTCTTTTTAAACAAAGCACTGAACGCTGTTCTCTTCTAGGTAGCACTTTGTCAGCATGCTGGGGCTCTGGTTTGTAATTGAACATAGAAAATGGTCATTCAAGGGCTACAATATGACTCTTAAACACCCAAAGCTTGCAAAGGTGAACAAAGACTGATGATGATGTTCACTGCAATGACCTTGTGTCTATAATATGGTATCTTGTTTATATACCACGATCATCCATGATTGAAAACTGAGGTATTGTAAGTTCAAGCAGAATCAAAACTAATCTTGAAAGTACAAAGTGTAAAACATGCTATCTGAAAAAGAGATAAACCTCCTATCTGCTGTGAATACATTTAAACTCATAATCATTAAACATGACTGATATGCTGTGCTGTACGGGTTTTCTGTATACTTCACATACCCCCCTGTACACAGATCAGGGGCAGCAGAGAGAAACTGCTGAACCAGGAGGATTAAGAGGGACTGTCTAGCCCAGAGTAGAGTTTAGTCAAGACACTGGGGTCAACACCCCTACTTTTAGTGACTTACCAGCAGTCAGGACACCTCTACTCTTACTGACAGTGTCCTGGGATCTGTACTGACCAGCAGTCAGGACACCTCTACTCTTACTGACAGTGTCCTGGGATCTGTACTGACCAGCAGTCAGGACACCTCTACTCTTACTGACAGTGTCCTGGGATCTGGACTGACCAGCAGTCAGGACACCTCTACTCTTACTGACAGTGTCCTGGGATCTGAACTGACCAGCGGTCTGGACACCTCTACTCTTACTGATGGTGTCCTGGGATCTGGACTGACCAGCAGTCAGGACACCCCTACTCTTACTGACGGTGTCCTGGGATCTGGACTGACCAGCGGTCAGGACACCCCTACTCTTACTGACAGTGTCCTGGGATCTGTACTGACCAGCAGTCAGGACACCTCTACTCTTACTGACAGTGTCCTGGGATCTGTACTGACCAGCAGTCAGGACACCCCTACTCTTACTGACAGTGTCCTGGGATCTGTACTGACCAGTCAGGACACCCCTACTCTTACTGACAGTGTCCTGGGATCTGGACTGACCAGCAGTCAGGACACCCCTACTCTTACTGACAGTGTCCTGGGATCTGTACTGACCAGCAGTCAGGACACCCCTACTCTTACTGACAGTGTCCTGGGATCTGTACTGACCAGCAGTCAGGACACCCCTACTCTTACGACAGTGTCCTGGGATCTGTACTGGGATCTGTACTGAGTTCTGTACAGTACTGGACTACTGAGAAGTATTTCAGGTGGGTATTTGTGTCAGCATGTGTAGGCTGCAAAGGGACAAGTAATAGGTGTAGCCTCATGCTCACCTATAAGGCTCTGCATGGCTTAGCACCCCAGTACCTGTCTGATTTACTATCGCCCTACTCCCCACCTCGCAACCTTCCCTCTTCTAATTCCTAACTGTCCCCCAAGCCCGTCTACATTGTATGGGCGACAGGGCCTTCTCCTGTTGTGTCTCCAAGCTCTGGAACTCTCTGCCCAAGGATATCAGAGAGTCACCTTCTCTAAACTCCTTCAAATCCAGACTCAAAAGCTTCTTCTTTAGAAGAGCCATTACTGAACTGGCTCCATTCTTTACCCCTCTGCTCCTACTTTTCTTAGTACCACCACCCAGGGTCTCCTCTGTATATTATAATTGTGTTTTATCTTGTGTATTCTCTTTTTTATTGTTGTTGTCATTCTGTAAAGCGCTTTGAGAAGCCACCTTTAAAGGTGCTATATAAAATACAGTTTATTATTATTATTATTATTATTATTATTATTATTATTATTATCCCATGCTGAAAAGAGAAGAAAGAAGACACAACGTTTCGGCTGTGGAGCCTTCTTCGGGCGTGAGGTCTCACAAGTGCCCCACAGGCAAGGAAGGTAAATAAGAAGCTCTAGAGCCGGGCAGGACGGGACTGCTGCTCCCCTCCGCTCCAGCAGGTGGCGCCACCGCCTCGGCTCTCCGCTGCACCGGAACAGGACAAGGACCAGCAGCGCAACAAGGATCTTCGCTTCAAGGGGAGGAAGTGAGGCGGTTCAGGGGCTGTAGTGAATAGTGAGAGCAGAAAGGGGAGAAAAAGGAGGAAATCTCCGACGTGGTGGTGGAGAAGACAGATTCTGAGAGAGGGAATACCGGATGCGTCGATCACCACCCTGGTGAATTTGGTCTCCGCGTGTTTTGGGAGGAGAAGGGACACTCTTTAAATAGCCCTCGCCGCCCGTGTGGGGCTGTGTGGGAGAGACGGAGACGGGCTCTCGCCGAGATGACGGCTGACTGGCTCCGCGGCGTCTGACAGCAGCAGCCCGGAGAGTGACCGGCTCTGACTCGGGGAGAGGGGGGGGGGGAAGGAGGAGAGACGACCGCCGTCCCGGGGAAGCTGACGGCTGGCCGGCGCGTGAGGAAGACCCCGAAGACCTTGACACCGCCGCCGGTCTCGGGGGGCGTCGCGCGCGGGCTTATCCGCACGCAGAGGCAGAGGGAGCTCGAGCCGCCCCGCGAGGCTCCACATTGTTCGAGGGGGGGAGCGGAGCAGAGCGGAGGCACGCGCTGACCGTCGCCAGTATAAAGGGCGCAGCGCTTCGGGGCGGGCAGGGGAGAGGGAGCGACCGAGAGGCGGAGACGGAGCGGCTCGGTCCCGGGCTCTGCTGCTCTCGCCCCGCCGTGTCGGGGAGCACCGGCTCCGAATCGTGACGGGTTCGGGAGGAAACACCCCAACAACAGCTATCTGGCATAACGTCCCCCCCCCTCCTCTCCGGGGCAGCGTCCATACTCGCCCCCTCCCTCCTCCTCCTCCCCCTCCTCCCCGCTCTCCCCTCCCCCTCGCCACCATCTGTGTCCCGGCCGCTCGCATTGTGCGCTCACGGTGCTGCGGGGCTTGCGGCGCGATTTCTACGCTTTTCTTCCTGTCCGCTCGGAGCAGAGACCCGTCTGGGCGGCTTGTTCCCGGGCCCTCGTCTCGGAGAGGTACCCGGAAAGCTCCTTTGTTCAAGAGTCAAGAGCGGGGAGGTTTTTCAGCGCTTCAACTACCCCCCCCTTCCTTTCCCCCGGTCTCTGTTGTGCTTCAGCGGGGCCGCGGAAGGAGGAGGAGTCCGACCTGAGAGCCCTCCGCCTGGGGAAGCGGCTGCAACGCGAAGCCGAGGCTTCTTCCGTCCCCGGGCCCCGTGGATGTTAATGGATGCGGAGAGCCGAGTGCGGGATTGGGAGAGGGAAGTGACCGCCGCGGCCGTTGTTTTCGGGAAGGGAGGCGCCATTTCCTTCGCCTCGCCTTGAAGAGGAGCCGCGCTCGCTCCTGCTCGGTGCGCCGTCTGTCTGCGACGCCGGAGCGGCTGAGCTGCTGGTGTCGAGGGAGAAGAGAGAGAGAGAGAGAGAGAGGGGCCTGCTCCCCTGTTTTCTCTCCTCCACAGGCCCTCACAGACCCCCCAGTTCGGATTTCCCTCTTCGCGGAGGGAGACTCGCCCGCGGAGCGACTCGCCTGCGGGACGCACGGCCGTTAGAGGAGGGCGAGCTCGAGCCCGGGCGCGGGCTGTCAAGCGGGTGTCCTCGCTCACCCTTGTCGCGAGCCCAGGGCACGAGCCTGCTGTCCCCCCGCGAGCCGGAAGGCGGAAGTCCTCGCCGAAGCGGACAGACAGACCGCTGGGTGGTTGTTGTTGTTGTTGTTGTCGTCGTCTTCGGGGTTAAGAGACACGAACCCTGCGGGGGTGAGACAGGCTGAGCCTCGGACGGGGCGCAGAGCGATGAGCGGCAGGTGTCGCTCGGCAGAACAGGGGAAAACCAGCGCCGAGCCCGCCGGCTGCGCCTCCTGAAAGGCCGGAGGGAGACCGCCAGGGCGAGAGGAGAGACCCCCCGCGCCCCGCGAAGCGGCGGAGGCAGAGCCTGGTGCCCGGGCGTGGGCCATGCTGAGCCCGGCCGGCTCGGGGCTCGGTGTCAGCGGATTCGGGCTGGGCTGCGGGCAGGGCCGGCTCCCAGCGCAGTAGCGACGAGCCCTCGGCTCCTCGGCTTCGGCTCGGACCCACACGCCAGGGGCGCCTGCTCTAGTTTCGGCAGCGCGGACGGGATGAGCCGGCAGGCGCCGTGAGAGACGGAGAGCGACACACAGACGGGACAGACGCGTTTCGGACGACAAGAGCCGAGAGCGGATCTTCAAGGCGAGGACGCAGAGCGGAGAGCGGCCGGGGGCGCCCACGGACTGCGCCATGGACGGGCCGGGCCGCAGCGCCGGCTACAGGCAGAGCCGGCGGTCCCGCTCGCAGCGCGACCGAGAGCGGCGCCGCCGCCGCTCCGACCTCGCCGAGCAGCAGCGCGCCTCCTCGGGCTCCTCGGGCTCCGAGCGGGAGGCGGCGGGCGGGGAGGCGGGTGGCGGCGGCGCCAGCAGCCGCCACAGGCCGCCGCGCCGGCGGAAGCGGGAGTCGGTGTCGTGCGAGGAGGACATCATCGACGGCTTCGCCATCGCCAGCTTCGTCAGCCTGGAGGCGCTGGAGGTAAGCGGGCCCCGAGCACGGGCCTCTGGGGTTAGGGGTCAGGGCTGAGGTGGGGGTGTTGGGGTGCTAGGTGTGAGCAAGTTGCCGAGGTGGGGGGGTATTGGGGTGCAAGGTGTGAGCAAGTTGCTGAAGGGGGGTGTTGGGGTGCTAGGTGTGAGCAAGTTGCCGAGGTGGGGGGGGTATTGGGGTGCCAGGTGTGAGCAAGTTGTCGAGGTAGGGTGTTGGGGTGCCAGGTGTGAGCAGGGAGGGGTCAACAGGGATGTCACTGAGGGGGTCACTGTGGCGCAGAGGACCCCGGCGATCTGCGTGTCCCCTGGCGGATGGGACACGCCTGGCAGAGTCTTCGACAGACGGGGTTCGTCTGAACTGTTGTCAGCTTGTGAGCCGTGCTCCTGATGGATGGGACACACCTGTGTCTTGCTCTCTGCTCCCCGCCTGGGAGTCGCCCATCACCATGGCGCTGCAGCGGTCGGGGGGACCCGGGCCCCTGGGCTCAGGGGGGATCCCAGTTTTCATCCACGGGCCGTCGCCCCGGCTCCCCGTCCTCCTCCTGGGCCTCTTCCAGCTGAGCTCTGGGACACGGTGGAGTCTTTGACGGACGGGGTTCGTCTGAACAGTTGTCAGCTCGTGAGCCGTGCTCCTGAGCGCTGAAGAAACCGCACAGTGGGCTCTGTGGGGGCTTGGGTCAGGCAGGGTCTGGGGGTCCCAGGGTGGACCGGGGCTCTGTGTGGCTTGGATCACATACAGGCGCTCTTGAGAACGCACCCAGGCACAAACAGTGGTGGGAGGCTGGAACAAGCTGCCCAGACATGTTGCCGAAGCCCCGGACTTCTCGAGGAGCAGCTGCATGAGACCCTGCCCTCAGGACAGGAGACTGGACGCGCAGGGTGCTGGGAGTGTGGAGCAGGCTGCCCAGACGTGAAGCGGATGCCCTGAGTGGATGAGATCGCCCCAGTCCTGTGACGCTGGGTCAGGGACACGGGGGCTGCAGCAGCGTCCGTGAGCCCCAGCTCTTTGCCTGGATTGATCCCGCTGATCCCCGGCTGTACCGTTACTGGAGCGCCCTGCCACGCCCCTCTCCCCCGGGATGGGCGATGAGCCACTGCTGTGGCTTACCCTATCTGCTCCGGCCCACCGGACCCCTTCATGCCCTCTCCCATCTGGGCCTGCACCCTGATCCCTCCGGACCACCAGACCCCTTCACACCCGGTCACTCCGGACCCCTTCACGTCCTCTCCCCGTCTGGGCCCACACCCTGATCCCTCCGGACCACCAGACCCCTTCACACCCGGTCACTCCGGACCCCTTCACGCCCTCTCCCTGTCTGGGCCCGCACTCTGATCCCTCCGGACCACCAGACCCCTTCACACCCGGTCAATCCGGACCTCCGGACCCCTTCACGCCCTCTCCCCGTCTGGGCCCGGTCGTCTCCCAGTTCCCCCGCCCTGTGGACCTCGCTGCCGAAGGACCGGCCCGAATGGATCAGGACTGTTTCTTGCCGGAGCCAGGCCATCCCGCACATCGCTTCCGGACAGCAAGTCCGATCGGCTCCATTTCCCCCGTCCTGGGGTTCTGAGCAGGACCCGGCTGGGGCTGGACGTTCCTCTGTACAGGGGCCGTGCGTCCAGCGTGCAGGAGTTCACTCTGGGGTCGGACACTCGCGGCCGTGCTGAGGAAGCTCTGGGCCTGGTGTTGAGAGGGATGGCTTTTCCACACGATCCCTGAATCTCCGAGTCAGTTGAAGGAAGCCGACCTGCAGAGTGGATCCCAGTTGGGACAGAGGTCCAGCAGGCCAGGTGGTCAGAGACCTTCCCTTCATCGGAGCCTCCCTCCCAGTCTCCTCTTGGTCATTCAGCGTTGTCCCGAGTGTCGGAGATCCATGGACTCGAAGGGAACCGCTTCATCGCACAGACCTGTACCCCGCTTATTCCACTTATTTCTGAGTCAGCAGCCAACTGCTGAGGGGTCACCCCAACATTGGGCATTCTGTCCATCTGGTGACAATTCAGGAAAGACGCCTGAACGAGGACAGTTCCGAACCCCAGAGCCCCATAAGTTACACCCCCTCAACCTTTAAGAGCCGAAAGCAAAATAGCCCATCTCCCCAGACAGTTAAGTGCCATGAGTCTGGGATTAAAGGCAGGGCATCAGTTCTATCCTCCCCCACCTTCATGTTTAATGGACGCTCTCGCTAAGCTGGTGCTGCGTTGGTGGGAGTGTCCTTTTCTTCTGCAAGGAGCTGGGCCTTTTCTTTGCCTTATGAAAGGAAGGCAGCGGTTGAGCGGCAGCATCCTCCATGTTGAAGCTGAGGCCCGCTGTTGAGCCCGTCCAGGGCCCGGTTGTGCGGCCGAGATCTGGGCTGGAGCGAAGACCAGGTGTGTGTGTGTGTGTGTGTGTGTGTGTGTGTGTGTGTGTGTGTGTGTGGTCTGGGTTCTGGACCCTTGCGCAGAGCTGGCCGGTGACGGAGGGCTGCGCTGATGCAGGCAAGTCCGGAACCAGCGCCCCCCCCGTTACAGCCGGGGCGCAGAGGCCTGCAGGCGCGAAGCAGGATCACGGTGACGGGGAACTGTTCACCCGCACAGTGGTGGGGTTCTGGTGTACCCCAGCTTGCAGGTCCCGCGTGGCGCAAGCCGCGTGGATTGGGCCTTCCAGTCCGCCGGGCTGCTGCGCTCCTGCCGGCCCGAGTCTCGCCTGGTACTGGCTTCTTCAGACAGGCCCTCAGCCTCCTGGGTGCCCGGGTTCGAGGAGTGCTGGGACCCCCCGCCCAGTGGTGGCGACGTCCCGCGTGGATAATCTCGCAATCAGACGAGAGCTTCGCTCGCGTGTGTGCTCGACCCAGAGGGGAAGACTCCCTCCAGCGGCGGCGTATCGGCCCTTAATTACACTCTCCCGGGAGTGTCTCTCTTGCTCTTTTCCAGCTCTGCTGTTCTCTTGGTTAGGGGTACAGCCCTGTCCTGGCCACTCTGGAGCCTAGTTAGCGCAGCTAGCTCCAGCCCCTGGAGAAAGGGCACACCCCTTGCAGAGTAACCTTGCGTGGCCTAATGGCCTGAAATCAAGACAGTTTCCCTCTGCGTTTACACAGTGTAACACACAACCCCTCCGGGTGAGAAGCACGTGCGCTGACGTTCTGGAAAGTCATTACGGATGAGGACCTGGTGAACTGGGCTGGACGGGGGCTCACGCCCCTGAGCCCGTCCCTGTTGGAATGAGTCGCACTTGTGCGCGGATCGCTCTGTGCCAACGCAGCGCACCGGGTTCTGGTCCTGGTTCTTCCAGAGCTGCTCGAGGCCTGGGCCTCTCGGGGACAGTGATCTTCCTGCCCTCGGGCTGTGTGCCCTGGGTCCCCGTCATGCTGAAAGGTAGACGTCCTTCCCGATTCCAGTTTTCGTGACTGGAGAGCAGCAGGTTTTCTGCGTTTTTTGCTCCCTTCGGTCCTGACCAGTACGGGGGTCCTGACTGCGGCCGAGCAACACCCCCCATTACAGAGCAGCGTTCTCCCCCCTCCACTGTGGGTCATGTGCTCTGTTGTTTGCGTTGCAGCCGGAAGGTTCTGTCCCGGTTTGAACCGGCCACGACCCGCTTTCCCCGCGCGGCATCTGGGTCCGGTGCAGTGCTGTGCGTTCCTCGCGCGCGGCTCGGTGTGGGCTCTCCTGGGCAGCGGCTTTCTTCCTGCTGCCCTCCCACACCACGACGGGAACACGCGGGCGGCTCTTGACACTAGCCCCTGGACTCTCGGTGGCCTCTCTTGCTGTGGGCCTCCCCTTGCTTGGTCATCCATTTTGGAGAGGTGACTTGACCTAGGCTAAGACGGGCCCTGGCAGGAGTGTGTCTGCGTCTGCCCTGCCCTCTTGCCCTCGGAGCCCGGCGCTCGCTGGGACGGCGCGGTTGGAAAGTGGGTGATCCACGCAGGGTCTAGCTGGTGCCCTACGTGGTCTTGACTCTTCCAAGAGAGATGTATGGCCCCCGACACCCGTCTCCCGCGCTGCGGCTTTCCAAGACGATATCCCGAGGACCTCCGGTAGCTCCTAGCTGCCCAGGGTCGACTCTTCACCTGGAGCAGCGGAGAGCTACAGGAAGGGCTGCTTCTGTTCTGGAGTCGTCAGAACCGCTCCAGTTGAGGCTGATTGGCTTGTTGTGTGATGTGGGAGGTAACGGGTCACACAGAGCTGGTTTACCATTGCTCTTGCGTTCGTCCGCGTGTTCACCCTCTGTGACTTTTCAGGATGTTGCAGAGGTTGTGTTGAGGTGTGTGAATAAAGGTCGGGTGGATTCCGTTGGCGTCTCTTATTTTCTCTCTGGCGGGGCCACAGGGTGTGTGGCCGAGGGTGCGGACTGTGATGACGCTCGCCTCGCGGTTCTCTTCGGCGGCGGCGCGGTTCAGCTGGTGAAAGATCCAGTTCTGGCTCTGGGATCGAGGGTTTCCAGTCACGCGGTTAATGAGCTCATGAGCCCGACTGGAGCAGGTTCCAGACTCTCTCGGGTTGGGCGGGTCCCTGGTTCTGGTGGTCAGAGCAGCAGGGTCACGGACTTCAGGCCCTGACTGTGTCCGAGACGGTGTCCGGGGGCTCTCGGACTCCGTTGCCATGGAGCCCAGCGTCTCCTGGTTTTGGCCTTGACCTGCGTGAGCTGGGCCCGGGTGCGGCCAGGAGCCGGTTATTCTGCCTGTTCCGAATGCGTGTCCGACCCGGCTCTTGATCGTGACGTGACATGCGGTCGCTGGGGGCGTGTGTGGATGAGCTCTGCCAGTTTTTTTTTGCCGAATCCAAGAAAAGTCTCGGAGGTGATCCCTCCGTGGTCGGAGGTGGGCGGGGAGGGGGGTGTGACGGACTGTCAGCTGTGTGTGTCTGAGAGGGCACAGCTGTGGCTGCTCCTTCCCCCTGTTCTTCCAGGAGAAACCAGGGCTCTAGTTTCCGGGGGGTGGGAGGTTGCGGGAGCCTGGAGTGAAATTGGGGTACCTGATCTCAACATACTGAGGCTGTCTGGTGTCGTGCGTGCCGCGTGTGCGTCTAGGAGCCTCTGGTTGATTCCTCTCTCCCACTGCAAGGGGCCTCGGCTGCTGTTCTATGTGAAACCGTGGCTCTAGTTTCTGAGGGTGAAATCGGGGTACCTGATCTCAACATACTGAGGTGTCGTGCAAGCCTTGTGTGTGTCCAGGGGCTTCTGGTTTGTTCCTCTCTCCCACTGTGAGAGGTAGCAGCTTCTGTTCTTCCAGGTGAAACCAGGGCTCTAGTTTCTGGGTGGAGGTGGTGGGAGCTTGGAGAAGAATTGGGGTACCCGAGTCTGGTGTGGTGCGTGCCTCGTGCGTGTCCAGGACCCTCTGGTTGATTCCTCTCTCTCTCTCTCCCTGTTTGTGTGTGTGTGTGTCTGGTGCAGAAGGACTGCTCCCTGAAGCCCCCAGAGCGAGTGGCCCTGTGGGAGCGCAGGGGTAGCAAGAGGAAGAGGGCGGAGGAGGAAGGGCCACGGTCGGACCCCGAGGACGGGGACCCCCTCCCCCACCGGCCCCCCGCCGCCTTCTCCCGCCATGAGGGGGCCCCCGACCGAAGAGCCAGCAAGCGCCGGAGGAAGAGAGAGGTGAGAGGGCAGCGCCCTTGTCCCAGCCCGGAGGGGAAAGCTCGGGAAGATCCCGCTGCCTGACGCGAGACCCCTCCCGCTTCGTACCCGGGGTCTCGAGAGGCGTACTGGTACCCTAACAGAGCCCCGCGCTGCCGGAGAGCACTGGTGCCTGTTCGTGATCACCACACTTACTGCAGAGCAGTGGTTACAGGGGGCCTGCAGGCCTGTCGTTTCACCTCTCAGGGTCAGAAAGAATTGGCATGGAGGAGTGCCTTCCAAACCCCGGTGAAAGCAAAAAGTACACCGTAACGTGTAAAACCCAGTCTCCATCACGACGGAGGCACAGTTTCCAGATTTGCGCTGCGCTGTGTTCTGCGATTCACCAACAGTGAGTCAACAGGACTTCCCGAGACGTGAGCAGCCCTCTTACACTGTGAACAAGCAGGCTCGTGACTCCAATAGGAACAGTGCTTTCGGTTTTGAGGTGTTTCTGCAGACAAATAAAACTTACTGGCTAATTGCATGCGGATCAGGTTGGAACGTTACTGGTGGGATGTCTGCTGCACAACCTGTACTCTTTCACTCGCACGTCCCGTTGCTTTAGTCATTACCGGGACTAGTGAGCAGGAAGGGCCCCAGTTCGTGGGGACTCGAACCCGAATCTGCGACAACGTGCCGACTAACAGTACTTTCACAGTGTTCAGATTAAGCACAAAATGGGGAACTTTGTAAATTTTTTTCTGTGTGGTCACGGAACTTATTTTGTTACTGAGATTTAACAGCCGCTCTGAGAAACTGGGACTGCAGTTCCTCCTTAAGATCAGTAAGGTGCGGAGGTGACCCTCTGCTGGGAGAATCTGAGAACTGGGGGCTGGGAAACCGAGTGGAAGGTGTGCTTGTGTAGAAAGAGGGGTTTAATAAGGTCGGGATGAATGCCGCACAACCAGAAGTGTGGCGCTGCCCCCTGTGTGCTGCTCTGTGTGCTCAACTCTTTCTGTCCTTTTTTTTTCCTGTCATCTGTGCCCTGCCCTTGTGCCCTTTATTCTGTTCTCTACTCTGTGTCCTGTATCTTTCCGCCTGTGTCCTCTGTCCTCTTGAGCTGCCCTCTGCCCTCGGTGCTCCTGAACCCAGGAGGTGCCCTGTCCTGACAGTCCCTTCTCTCTGTGCTGTTGCAGGGTCCTGGGAGCCTGTTCCTGGAGACGGGCTACATCGTAAGTGTCCCTCCCCCCCAAAGCCCCCCCCCCCCCCCCCCCCCCCCCGCCCGGCTTCAGCAGCGACCCGCCACGAGGATGTCTGTACATTTTGCGATGGCGGTGACAGCCTGTTACACCAGTTTTATGATAACTCCACTTTTGTTCCCCCACATTGGCTGGCTGGGGGATCTGAAGCAAGTGCTCTGATTGGCTAAGGCACCAAGCTGTTTTATATTCCCCACTCCCACCACCCTTTTTGTAAAGTAGGCCCAACTGGAGGATCTCATCCAGATGTGTCCTGGAAGAATCCCGGGTATCAGTTTCATCACAAGGCTGGGCACCTTGTTCTCCACTCCCACCCCCCTCTGTGTGAAGACACAGGGTGTTCATTATAGGCCTCAATTCTGGGGACAGCGGGCCTGAGATTTGGGAAAGGTTCTGCGATCATAACAGAGGTTACAAATCACAATTTGGCCCCTCTAGCTGGTTTAGTAGTGGCTGGCCAGCTTGTTCCACGCTCCTACCACCATTTGTGTACAGAGAAGCTGCTTTCCTTTCAGTCTGTGGACAGGTAGACCTCTGCTTGTCTCACTGTTCAGGCTGTTGGAAAAGCTTAGACCAGAAGCTGCCCTGCCCCTCCAGCCCTCCCACAGGCGCTCTGACAGACTCCCATAAGGAAGCAGGTCTTCGCCAATTCCAGTTCAACCAGTTCAAGCTGCTTCCTCCCCAGTCGGTTTTCCTAGTCTGAATGAGAAAGGTCCAGATCTCCCACTCCGGGATCGACAGGGATGGCCGTGTCCCGGGGGAGCTGTGATGCTGTGTTAGAGCCGGGATTAAGAGACAGTGCTGCCACAGTGGCTACATGAGACTGACCTGCTTTCTGTTTTCTCTCTGCTGCAGTGCGACACAGAGAGCGACTCTGGAGACAGGGTGAGTCTGCGAGTGTTGGTGACCCTCTGACCTGGCCTAGGGACCCATGACCCGGTCCAGCCTGGAGTGTCTCGGACTGCTGTGTCAGTGTTGGGGGAATGTGTACCTTGTCTGAAGGCAGTCAGACTCCACTGACACTGACAGAGCAGTGTGAGACTCTCCAGGCTGGACTGGACTGACTGGACTGTGATCTTGATTAGTGATTTATTTAGATTATAATCAGACTCCACTGACACTGACAGAGCAGTGTGAGACTCCAGGCTGGACTGGACTGACTGGACTGTGATCTTGATTAGTGATTTATTTAGATTATAATCAGACTCCACTGACACTGACAGAGCAGTGTGAGACTCCAGGCTGGACTGGACTGACTGGACTGTGATCTTGATTAGTGATTTATTTAGATTATAATCAGACTCCACTGACACTGACAGAGCAGTGTGAGACTCCAGGCTGGACTGGACTGACTGGACTGTGATCTTGATTAGTGATTTATTTAGATTATAATCAGACTCCACTGATACTGACAGAGCAGTGTGAGACACTCCAGGCTGGACTGGACTGACCGTACTGCAGGCTGGATTAGTTATGAACTGTGATCATAATCAGACTCCACTGACAGAGCAGAGTGAGACTCTCCAGGCTGGACTGGACTGACTGGACTGTGATCTTGAGTGGTTATTGATTGGGATTATAAATGGTCTCTCTCTCGCTGTGTTCAAGGTCTCTGACGACATGGATCGGATGTTCACGGTGACCACCAGGAAGGGTAAGGAAAGCCTCCCTCCAGTGACGCTTCGGCTTTTTATTCCTCACTCAGGCACTCGGGTCGGAAGTTGGGGGGGGGTTAGGTTTTTATTTAGAATAAATGAGTCCTAGTCACATGAACTGGGGGTTAGTACAACTAACTGTCAGCTGTGATGGTGTTAAATCCTAAAGAACATGGCAATGGTTCTGAAACCACGACGCATGCAGTCCTGTCGAGTGGTTCCCGGGAACATGGGTTCACACACACCGTGGAGAGCCAGGTTTATCTGGCCTGGGGATGCTGCACTGATTGTGCCAACTACAGCTCCCATAATCCCAAAGGGCCAATTCCTGTAGTGTTCCTGCATCATGATTCGCTAAGATGCCTGGTGGTCAGGGGGACTGGTCTGCCAGGAGCCCACTGGGAATGACCCCACGTGGGCTTATTTCTGAAACACTGGGACAGTGCAATGGGATGGAATTCCAAATGATTGCTTAGCATGGCACAGGACACTGGTAGCTTTCAGGGCCATGGCAGAGGTTCTGCACCGGGTCGTCTTGGCATGCTGTCACTCCGCGACGGTCTTCCCAGAAACCCCAGAAACACCCTGCTACGTTTCCAGCCAGGGTGCCAGCAGCCAGCTCCGGAGTGTATCGGGGTGCAGCAAGAGTAACTTCTCTCTCCCTCCCTGTCAGTGCCCGAGACGGCAGTGGGACCCGTGAACGGCCGCCCCTGTGACTCCTGTGGCCCTGCCCGGCTCTCGGTGACGCCCCGCGTCTCGGGGCTCCAGCGCAGCCAGGAGAGGAGCCAGGACCCGCTGCCGCCCCCCCGCGATGCCCTGCTGCTGCTGCCGCCCGGCCCCGCGGCCCCACGCCACAGCCCCTCCCCCGCCCCGGTCCTGCCTTCCCAGCACCCCCGGCTCGGGCCCTCCCCCGCGCCCCAGCCCGCACAGCCCCAGCTCAACGGAGACGGCCGACCCCCCTCCCACGGCCCCAGCCCCCCGCAGCCCAGGAACAAGACGCCCCTGTCCTTCGGGCCCGCCCCGCAGACCGTCTACTCCTCAGGGCTGGGACTGAGCACCGTCAGGTGCGTGTGTGCTGGCGGGGGGGGGGTTCGGGTCGAGGTCCATCTGCTGTGGCGGTGCTACAGCGCCGCCGGACTGTCGGGTCCGGCTTGTCTCCGGGTTCAGCAGTGTACTCCTGTATTAACTCTCTCCCTCTCTCTCTCAGGAGCAGTACCCCTGTCAAGCGACCCTCCTCCAACCCCCACTCCCAGTCCCACCGCTCCTCCACGCCATCATCCACTGGAATGGCCATCTCGCTGGGGGGGGCCGGGGCCCCTCCCTCGTCTTCCCACAGCTTTGGTGGCGCCCTGCGGCCCCCCTCGCACCCAGGGTCTGGGGGAGCTGGACTGTTCACCCCCTCCCCCGGTTTGCCTCCTCCGCCACCTCTTCTTCAGGTGTCCAGCCATCACCACAGCACTGTCCCTGCCAACACTGCTGCCTTCACAGGTAGATATGGACACACTGTAGCACTGTACTGACGCACACTGTCGCTGTCCACACCGCTGTCCCCACTGCTAGATATGGACACACTGTAGCACTGTACTGACACACTGTCGCTGTCCACACCGCTGTCCCCACTGCTAGATATGGACACACTGTAGCACTGTACTGACACACTGTCGCTGTCCTCACGGCTAGATATGGGCACACTGTAGCACATTACTGATGCACACTGTCGCTGTCCTCACGGCTAGATATGGGCACACTGTAGCACTGTACTGACGCACACTGTCGCTGTCCACACCGCTGTCCACACTGCTAGATATGGACACACTGTAGCACATTACTGATGCACACTGTCGCTGTCCACACTGCTAGATATGGACACACTGTAGCACTGTACTGACGCACACTGTCGCTGTCCTCACGGCTAGATATGGGCACACTGTAGCACTGTACTGACGCACACTGTCGCTGTCCACACCGCTGTCCACACTGCTAGATATGGACACACTGTAGCACTGTACTGATGCACACTGTCGCTGTCCACACCGCTGTCCCCACTGCTAGATATGGACACACTGTAGCACTGTACTGACGCACACTGTCGCTGTCCACACGACTAGATATGGACACACTGTAGCACTGTCCAGTCAGTCAGTCAGTGTGTCTGTATGAACCCCTCTCTCTCAGTGCAGTGTTAATGTACTGGAGTGTCCAGTCAGTGTGTCTGTATGAACCCCTCTCTCTGTCAGTGCAGTGTTAATGTACTGGAGTGTCCAGTCAGTCAGTGTGTCTGTATGAACCCCTCTCTCTGTCAGTGCAGTGTTAATGTACTGGAGTGTCCAGTCAGTCAGTGTGTCTGTATGAATCCCTCTCTCTGTCAGTGCAGTGTTAATGTACTGGAGTGTCCAGTCAGTCAGTGTGTCTGTATGAACCCCTCTCTCTCAGTGCAGTGTTAATGTACTGGAGTGTCCAGTCAGTGTGTCTGTATGAACCCCTCTCTCTCAGTGCAGTGTTAATGTACTGGAGTGTCCAGTCAGTCAGTGTGTCTGTATGAACCCCTCTCTCTGTCAGTGCAGTGTTAATGTACTGGAGTGTCCAGTCAGTCAGTGTGTCTGTATGAACCCCTCTCTCTGTCAGTGCAGTGTTAATGTACTGGAGTGTCCAGTCAATCAGTGTGTCTGTATGAATCCCTCTCTCTGTCAGTGCAGTGTTAATGTACTGGAGTGTCCAGTCAGTCAGTGTGTCTGTATGAACCCCTCTCTCTCAGTGCAGTGTTAATGTACTGGAGTGTCCAGTCAGTCAGTGTGTCTGTATGAACCCCTCTTTCTCACTCTCTCTCTTTCTCTCTTTGTTCTCTTCACAGATCACGACTTGCTGCGTCAGGAGTTGAACTCTCGGTTTCTGAGTCACAGCGCAGAGCCTGTGGGGGTTGGGGGAGGGGGTGGAGCGGGTGGGGGCCGCGGAGGGGCTGGGGGCGGCTCGGCGTCGGGGGCGGCCCCGGGTTCAGGTGCTGGGGCGTCCCCGGCCCAGCCTGCCATTCCCCCGCTGGCCTTCCAGTTCCACCAGCACAACCACCAGCACCAGCACACCCACACACATCAGCACTTCACCCCCTTCCTGACCTCCCCCGCCGCTGCGCCCCCTCTGGTAGGTGTCGGGATTGCGCTCTTGCCCCTTTCCTCCACCGGGGCCTCGTCTTTCCTCGTCGGCGGCAGCTGCAGGCCAGGCTGTGAGGTGCCAGGCCGGGCCAGCGCTGACCCGAGGGCCGTGCCGTGGGGTCTGCTCTCCTTGTAGGTGGGGCTCTCGCACTGTGTCCCCCCTGAAGGGGGGACCTGGGGCATCAGTGGGCTGTCCTGCTTCACATTGGAGACGTCCTGTGCTGGATCAGCAGGCCTGGGGCGCTGCTGTCTGGCCGCAGGCCTGGTCATCGGCACAGGGCCGTCCCGGGGCTCAGCAGCTCTGTTGCGCCCGACGTCCGAGCACCTTGTCCTCTCCCGGGGCCGGTTGTGGGCGTGGGCTGAGGGGCGGAGACGCTGAGCTCCGGTGCGTTGGTCTGATCCGCGTCTCCCAGCAGGACAGATCCTGCCTGGCGTGCGAGCCCCCCACCCCCCCTGTGGGCCGGGGCGACTGGGCGGTGACCGCTGCGAGCTCGATCCACCCATCTCTGGGTGCCAGCTCTCAGGGCAGACGCTGGTTCTTTAGAAAGCAGCGCAGGGGGCTGTTGGGGTATTGGAACTCTTTGGGCTGCCGTGTGACCTTTGACCCCAGTCCTGACTAAGTGCTGGAGAGGGTCCTGGGGCTCCGTCAGTGAACAGCTCGCCTGCTCTCCCAGAGCCAGCCTCTTCTCTGGGCTTTAGAGCTGACCACTCCCAGCAGCTCCTGGTACCCAGTGGGACAAGGGAAGCAGGCCCTCACCCGCCCAGTTTCTCCGTCTTCGTTCGTCTCCCGCTTGTAGCGTTCAGCCTCTCAGTCCTTCCTTCTCTTTCTCTTTCTCAGTTCGACAAATTCCCAGGGAAGATGGAGGGGCTGTACCGACACAGTGTGAGTGGGGCCTCTATCTGTGTTTCTGTGTCCATGTCCATTTGCCTGCTCAGCTCTGTGTTTTTTCTGTTCCTCCCTGTGAGATCCTGCTTGTGTCCTCTCTTCCAGTTCTACCCCAACTACCCCCACTCTGTGCCTGGGATCCAGCCTGTACTGCCTGGACCATTCAGCTCACTGCAGGGAGCCTTCCAGCCAAAGGTGAGGACTCGCTGACCTTTGACCTTTCACACTGCAGCCCACACTGTTCTATATCGCCCTCACCCTTCCAGCAAAAGGGTGGCACTGTCTCTGACACTTGTTCTTTCACACTGCCCCTGTGCCAAAACTCAGACCTGGGTTCTCTAGTTGTCGCACTCAGACCTAGATAGATCACTGCTCACTACCCACTCCCTAGCTGTTCCATGAGTGACAGTCTCTCTGCTTCCAGGCTACCAATCCAGAGATGGCAGCTCGACTAGGGGCGGTGCCTCACGCCCTGCAGCCCAAAGACCCCCGGGTGAGTGACAGTGTTTCTGGTGTGTATGTCCTCAGTCACTGTTGGTGCACAGTGAACAGGTGTGTGTGTGTGTTTGTGCAGTCTGTGATCAGGCTCTGGCTGTGCACAGTGAACAGGTGTGTGTGTGTTTGTGCAGTATGTGATCAGGCTCTGGTTGTGCACAGTGAACAGGTGTGTGTTTGTGCAGTCTGTGATCAGGCTCTGGTTGTGCACAGTGAACAGGTGTGTGTGTGCGCACAGTCTGTGATCAGGCTCTGGTTGTGCACAGTGAACAGGTGTGTGTTTGTGCAGTCTGTGATCAGGCTCTGGTTGTGCACAGTGAACAGGTGTGTGTGTTTGTGCAGTCTGTGATCAGGCTCTGGTTGTGCACAGCGAACAGGTGTGTGATTATTGTTAATTGTAGGACATGCTGTCAGTGTTTCCTTCTGATTATGGCTTGTTGAGATCACAGGTTGCCAGTAGCTAATTGACCTAATGAACTTGCTGGGCTCAGTGAGCTGTAACAGTGTTCTGATTCTCACTGTCTTTTTCAGCTGACTGATCACTTCAGGACTTCACTGCGAGTCAACAATGTAAGAACCTGCAATTGCTCTGACTCTTTTTGCTTAATCTACCTCTGACATCACAATCTGTCGGCATATCGCTCTGTCTCTGATGTTTATCAGTCAGTGTGTCTGTATTAACCCCTCTCTCTGTCAGTGTGTCTGTATGAACCCCTCTCTCTCAGTGCAGTATTAATGTATTGGAGTGTCCAGTCAGTGTGTCTGTATTAACCCTTCTCTCTCAGTGCAGTATTAATGTATTGGAGTGTCCAGTCAGTTAGTGTGTCTGTATTAACCCCTCTCTCACAGTGCAGTGTTAATGTACTGGAGTGTCCTGTCAGTAAGTGTGTCTGTATTAACCCCTCTCTCACAGTGCAGTGTTAATGTACTGGAGTGTCCAGTCAGTCAGTGTGTCTGTATTAACCCCTCTCTCACAGTGCAGTGTTAATGTACTGGAGTGTCCAGTCAGTCAGTGTGTCTGTATGAACCCCTCTCTCTCAGTGCAGTGTTAATGTACTGGAGTGTCCAGTCAGTGTGTCTGTATTAACCCCTCTCTCACAGTGCAGTGTTAATGTACTGGAGTGTCCAGTCAGTAAGTGTGTCTGTATTAACCCCTCTCTCTCAGTGCAGTGTTAATTTACTGGAGTGTCCAGTCAGTGTGTCTGTATTAACCCCTCTCTCTCAGTGCAGTGTTAATGTACTGGAGTGTCCAGTCAGTCAGGGTGTCTGTATTGACCCCTCTTATGCTCTCTCTAGAAGCCGGGCAAGTGGTGTGCAATGCATGTAAGAGTAGCTTGGATGATCCTGAGACACCAGGAGAAAGTCAAGGTAATGGCATTATGAAGAGAAGATACTTGAATTAAGAGGAATATTTGCAAATCTGCAAAGATTTGTAGTTTTATATGCTACTCTTATCCTGTGCATTATGTCCCAGATTAACAGCAAAATGTACCAGTTTCAGTCTAACGACCCTACTGCTTTCGAACATGTAGTAAGAAGTTTAGGATTGTTGTTAAGAGATTCCCACAGAGCAGTGTGAGACTCTCCAGGCTGAACTAGACCAACTTCACTGTGCTCTTGATTAGGTATGAACTGTGATAATAATCAGACTCTGACAGAGCAGTCTGAGACACTGCAGGCTGTACAGGACTGGACAGAGTTCACTGTAAACTGGGTTAGTGATTAACTGTGATGAGAATCGGGCTCTGAGAGAGCAGTCAGTGCCTCCCCGGTCCCCTGTCGCTTCTGTGCTGTACACTCTGTTCGTTTGCTCACTGTCCTCTCTGCTGCTCAGATGATGCAGGGGGACCCTCACAAGCTGGACTTCCGCACTGACCTGCTGGCCAGGATGCCCGGGGCCAGCTCTCTGCCCACCTCTCACCAGCTGGCACGCCCCGCCTCTCTCTTCTCTGCGGCTGGTGAGTCTGGGTCCGGCTGTCCCCCTTTCCTTTTTGCTCCTCCTGCCCGTTGGAGAGCGACCTTTTCCACATGGATCTGTCTGCACAGATCAACAGGGAGTCGGCCGTCGGTTCCTTCTCTTGACCTCCTTCACCCAGGCCTCTGTCTCGACAGGTGCAGTTCACCCCAGCTCCTCTCCGTTTGTTCCCCCCTCGGGACCTCACTCCTCTTTCCTGGCCCCAGCAACCCACCTAGGTAAGAATCTCTTGGGCGCACACGGCCCTGTCACAGCGGTGTGTCGGCACTTTCGTGTGCACGGCCCCCGTCGCACGGACACTGGTGT
Organism: Lepisosteus platostomus; assembly: GCF_059453375.1. Taxonomy (NCBI): domain Eukaryota; kingdom Metazoa; phylum Chordata; class Actinopteri; order Semionotiformes; family Lepisosteidae; genus Lepisosteus; species Lepisosteus platostomus. The sequence continues at coordinate 15,837,291 of NC_142616.1, read as the reverse complement.
GTCGGCACTTTCGCGTGCACGGACACTGGTGTGTCGGCACTTTCGCGTGCACGGACACTGGTGTGTCGGCACTTTCGCGTGCACGGACACTGGTGTGTCGGCACTTTCGCGTGCACGGACACTGGTGTGTCGGCATCTTCTTAGGTGCAAAAGGTGTCTTTAATTCCAGGAAGCAATCTGTACTTCTGTGACGAGCACTAACCAAGCTCTCCCATTTCTCTCCTCCTCCCGTCTCTCTTCTCTCTCTCCTGCAGATCCCTTTGGTCGCTCCCAGGCTTTCACACCTCTGGGAGCTCTGGGTAATGGGGCGTTTGGCGGCTTGGGCAGCCCCACACTGGGTGAGCACTGTGTGTCTGAGGGAACAGAGCACAGGGTTCGAGTGCAGAGACGGGGCGGGGGAGGGAACAGGGCACAGGGTTTGAGCGCAGAGACGGGGCGGGGGAGGGAACAGGGCACAGGGTTTGAGCGCAGAGACGGGGCGGGGGAGGGAACAGGGCACAGGGTTTGAGCGCAGAGACGGGGCGGGGGAGGGAACAGGGCACAGGGTTCGAGCGCAGAGACGGGGCGGGGAAGGGAACAGGGCACAGGGTTCGAGCGCAGAGACGGGGAGGGAACAGGGCACAGGGTTCGAGCGCAGAGACGGGGCGGGGGAGGGAACAGAGCACAGGGTTCGAGCGCAGAGACGGGGCGGGGCGGGGGAGGGAACAGGGCACAGGGTTCGAGTGCAGAGACGGGGCGGGGAAGGGAACAGGGCACAGGGTTCGAGCGCAGAGACGGGGCGGGGGAGGGAACAGGGCACAGGGTTCGAGCGCAGAGACGGGGCGGGGGAGGGAACAGGGCACAGGGTTCGAGTGCAGAGACGGGGCGGGGAAGGGAACAGGGCACAGGGTTCGAGTGCAGAGACGGGGCGGGGAAGGGAACAGGGCACAGGGTTCGAGTGCAGAGACGGGGCGGGGAAGGGAACAGGGCACAGGGTTCGAGTGCAGAGACGGGGAGGGAACAGGGCACAGGGTTCGAGCGCAGAGACGGGGCGGGGAAGGGAACAGGGCACAGGGTTCGAGTGCAGAGGCGGGGTGAGACTGTGTCTGGTTCTGGTGGTCTAGATCTGTGTGTGTGCCTGTTGCAGGAGCTGGCTCCGTGTTCGGGCACAAGGACTCCCCGGGCGGGGTGACAGGGGGCTTCGGCAGCCCTCACGACACCTGGAACCGCCTGCACCGCACCCCCCCTTCCTTCCCCACCGCCCCCGCCTGGAGCAAGGGGTCCGAGAGCGAGCGCGACAGGGACGCCCCCCTCATCAAGGATGAGAAGGACCGGTAAGAGGTCTTATTCCTGCTGTTGGGCCCAGTATTGGACCCGGTGTTGTTCCAGGTGTTGGGCCCAGCTCTGGATCAGGTGCTGGACCAAGTGTTATTCCCAGTGTTGGGCCCAGTTTTGGTCCTGGTGTTGTTCCCGGTGTTATTCCTGCTGTTGGACCCAGTTTTGGACCCTCTGTTATTCCAGGTGTCATTCCTGGTGTTGGGCCCAGTTTTGTACCAGTTGTTGTTCCCGGTGTAGGGACCCGGTGTTATTCCAGGTGTTGGGCCCAGTTTTGTAACCTGTTGTTCCTGGTGTTATTCCTGCTGTTGGACCCAGTTTTGGACCCTCTGTTATTCCAGGTGTCATTCCTGGTGTTGGGCCCAGTTTTGTACCAGTTGTTGTTCCCGGTGTAGGGCCCGGTGTTATTCCAGGTGTTGGGCCCAGTGTTGGGCCCAGTTTTGTAACCTGTTGTTCCTGGTGTTATTCCTGCTGTTAGACCCAGTTTTGGACCCTGTGTTATTCCAGGTTTTGTTCCCAGTGTTGGGCCCAGTTTTGTACCACGTGTTTTTCCCAGTGTTATTCCTGCTGTTGGGCCCTGTGTTATTCCAGGTGTTATTCCCGGTGTTGGGCCCTGGCCCTGCCTGGTCACTAACCCCTCTGCTCTCCTCCTCCCCCAGTGACAGCGCTGCCTATGGCCGCCACCCTGTCCGGATGTCTCCCGCCCACAAGCCGGCGCCTGCGTCCCATAGCAACGGCCACGGCAGCCACGGGCCAGGAGGAGGCCCGGACAGCGACGCCGCCCCGCGAGCGCGGAGCCGCGAGCCCAGCCGGGACCGGGACCACGAGAGGGAGAGGGAGAGGACCCGGGACAGGGAGAGAGACAGCCGGCAGGCCCCCGCAGCCCCCAGGAGCTCCTCGCTGGCGCCGGAGAGACCCCGCTCCTCCTCCTCGGCCTCCTCCTGCGCCCCCACCCCGGCCGGCGAGTCCTCGCGGCCCTCCCACACCCCCCCGGCCCGGCCCGAGGAGGCGGCGGGCCGCTCGTCCAGGGAGAACGGCTGCGCCCCAAACCCCCCTCCCGCGGACCGCAAGCCCAGCACCCCGGACCTGCTGCTGCCCCCCCAGCTGAAGAAGACGCCCGACGGTGGCCCGCCCGCCTCCCACGTGAAGGTGAAGGAGGAGCGCAAGGAGGAGCCGGAGCCCGTCCCAATCTCCCTGCCCCCGCCCCCGCCGCCGCACGCCTTCGAGAGGCCCAGCAGCCGCCCGCACCCCTCCGCCCTGCACCCCCCGCTGGCCCCAGGGCCGCCGCTGGGGCCCCCCGCCTTCCCCGCGCTGGGCTCCCTGTCGCTGCTGGAGCGCACACGCATGCTGGACTACCTGGGCGGGCCGGTGCCGGTGCTGGCGGGCGAGCGCTTCCCGCCCCACCACCACCACCACCCCGCCGCGCCGCCGCCGGCCTCCGCGCCCTTCGGCTGGGACTGGCGGGAGCTGAGCCAGCAGCAGCAGCGGCGGGAGGCGCTGGCCCTGCGCCCCGACCCGCACCTCAGCCGGCTGCTGGCCGCCCAGCACCACCATCACCACCACCACCACGCGCAGCGCTTCTACGAGTCCTCCGCCGCCGCCTCCTCGGCCGGCGGCGCCCCCGGGCGGGCGGACGACTTCGGCCTGCTGGCCCACGAGCGGCCCGGCGCCGGCGGCCTCCTGGACGAGGAGGAGCGGGCGCACATCCTGCGCGAGGACTTCGAGCGGGCGCGCTTCTACGCCGGCGTGCACTCCCACCCGGGGCCGCCCCACCCCGGGCAGCACCCCGTGGCGGCCGCCGCCCTGGAGCAGCTCGCCCACCCGGGGCTGCTGGCGCCCCACCACGGCCCCCCGCCGCCCCCGGGCGCGCTCTACTCCCGCCTCGGCCCGGCCCTGCACACCCACGCTCACCACCCCAACAGCCTGCTGACCAAGACCCCGCCCGGGCTGGTGGGGCCCCTGGGCGCCGGCCCCCCGCCGCCCCTCATCCCCACCGTGGCCCCCAGCAGGGCCTCCGCCTCCCCCCGCAGCTCCCGGATGGGGGGTCCCCCGGTCGAGCTGGCCATGTACGGTGCCCACAAGGACCGGGACTCCAGATAGTGGGGCGCGCAGTCGGGGCGCTGCCTGGTAGCGGGTGTCAGTTTGTTCCCCGGTTCCGGTGTCGTGACCCGCGGGGGGGAGAGGGCCAGCGCTGCAGGAACTCAAACCCTGAGCCGCCCCCAGCCCCTCTCCTTGGGGACAGGGCTGCTACCCCTCTGACCTCCTCCCCGGAGGCCCCAGTGGGATTCGGCAACGCAGTCCCTCCGAGGGGTCACCCTGTCCCCAGAGGGATGTCGGGGCTCCCCTGCTGTGGCACTGTGACAAAGTGTGTGGGGCGCCCCCGTTGTTTGTCCTCTGCTCTGCCCCCATGGTGGGGGGGGGGGTGAAGGGTCTTGGAGATGGGGCACCCCCGTAATGTATGGGTGAAGGGTCTTGGAGATTGGGCGCCCTGTTGTGGGTGGTGAAGAGGTTTGGGGAGGGGGTGCCCCTGTCGTGGGGAAGTGAAGGGTTTTGGAGAGGGGGGCTCCCGTCGGGGAGGGGTGAAAGGTCTCAGAAAAGAGCGAACTGCAGGCGTCTGAGACCCCCCCCCGCCCATCCTACATGCAGTGTGTCGAACCCAGACCCGCGCAGCGCAGAGGGAGTTCAACACACGCCGCCGTGCCCGGCAGCCCTCAGTGCATTCAGGCAGAAGTATGCGCTGTGCTCTTAATTCAGGTGTCATTTTTCTATATAAATATTGTAAATTAGTCAAGTGTTTGCCCATCAGCACACACACGCTGGGCTATTAATCCCCTCTCGCGCACCTGGGCAGTACTACTGCGTAATATTATTGTTGCTATTATTATTATTGTAATTATTAATATTATTATTAATTATTTTTAATAAATATATTCCTTTTTTTGAGGCAGTTTTTTTATTTTTTTAAGTTTCCGGACTGTTACTGGCTCCTTTCCTTTAGGCTATTGTATGGACATTTGGATCACGACGTGAACATTTCAAGGAAAATACGTTTTGTGGGGAGGTGAGGTGAGGGCTCGTGTTGAACTCGTCAGGAGTCCTTCAGGGCTCCCCGCCCCGCTCTGCGTCTGGATATTGAGCGTTCCTCTTGAGGTCTGTGGCCTGCAGAGGGGACAGCAGAGGCTCCTGGACTGTGCCCAAGAAGCGTGGAGCAGCAGTGGAGTCCTGGCAGGCGGGTTGTGAAGACAGACCGCCCGCATCCTCCACCTTGACACAAGACCCCATCCGCACGGCCTGAGGAGGAACTCGGCTCTTCAGGACCCGGAGATCTGAAACACGCTGGAGAGCAACACAAAGAGAAGAGACTGCTATAATATGAATATTTTGTACATTTTTAACACCTGGGATTTCCTTCAAAAAAAAAGCTAACAATGAAAATGTTTTGGTTATTTATTTGGGTGTGTGTTTTTTCTTCTTGAGCATGGTTGCGTTGCCCGTCTGGGGAGGGACATTGTGTGAGAGCATGTCCACAGGGCTGTATTGGGACAGAGTGGAAGAGCTGCTCTGCTTGACCTCGCCCTACCAGAACTAAGAGCTGGTCCGCGTGCTTGTGCTAACTAGAATAACACTGCAGCACAGGGTTATTCGCTCGTTACTCCACTCATCCAGTAACACGGGGTTAAGTTCTGTAGTTATTCCACTGTTGGTATAAGGTAGCGTCCCGAGCTGTAGTTATTCCACTAATGCAGTAACACAGGGCCATAAGCCGCAGTTATTCCACTAATAGTGTAAAACAGGGCTGTGCTCTGCAGTTATTCCACTAATTCAGTTTCAAGACCATGTTGTAGCTGCAGTTATTCCACGTACAGAGTTACAAAGGGGCCATGTGCTGCAGTTATTTCACTAATGCAGTGACAAGGCCGTGAGCTGCACTTCTTCCACTAATAGTGTAAAATGGGTCTGTTACTAAAACTATTCAGTGATCTGCAGCTGCTTTATCAGGATCACAAGCACAATAAGCAAGTGCAACAGATCGAGGTGCTGAATTGATGCTCCCTAAAATCTAAAAAGTATTTCACTAGGGAAAAACAACATCCAAAGATTGAAAGCCTGGTGAGAAACGTGATTTATCCTGCTTGATTAATTGTTACTAGCCACCCCCCTACTCTTCTCAAGAAACATCCTGGGATTTTTAATGACCACAGAGTCAGGACCTCAGTTTTATGTCTCATCCAAAGGAAGGTGCCTTTTACTGGGGCATTAGGACCCACACAGACTGCAGGGTGAGCGCCTCCTACTGGCCCCACTAACACCTCTCCCAGCAGCAGCCTCAGCTTTCCCAGGAGTCTCCCCTCCAGGTGCTGACAAGGCTCTTACTGCTGAGCCTCAGTGGGCTGAAGGCTGTGAGCTGCAGGGTGATACAGCTGACATTCCTCCATGTGTCCAAGTGCACAGTTATCCCCCTGCCCCCCTCACGTTGGCCGGGCTGACTGGCACAGAGCCACTTCTTTCTGAAAGGCAGCTGTTTCGTGGTGAGGAACATGCATTGTGCATGGTGTGATCCCACTACCCACATACCCCCCTGTACCGCACTGTCACTGTCCGGTACCCCATTGTCCCTGCGCCGTACCCCACTCTCGCTGTCCTGTAGCCCACTGTCCGACTGGGGCTGACGTCCGGCTCGCCGTGACCCCCGGATTCTGAAGGGATTCCAAGCTTGCCCGAGTTTCCCCTGGAAATGTCTCAGTCCCTCGCTCACTAGCGCAAGAGGGACCCGCTTGTTCTGAAGAGGCCCAGCTGTGTGCAGGAGTTAGGGCACGCCTGGTCACACTGCATGAGTCGCCGAGTCATAACCCCCGCAGGGTCCAGACTTCAACAAGACATCTTTCTGCACATTTTAGAGCACCATTCAGATCAGATCACTTTATTGGTCATATACAATCTCTTGCATGAGGAATGTGTCTTTTCTCAGACCCCAGCTTGCTCCCCATGAGACACACAGACAGGGAGAGAAGCTGGGGGTCAGAGCGCAGGGTCAGCCATTTATACAGCACCCCTGGAGCAGCTGGGGTTAAGGACCTTGCTCAGGGGCCCAATGAAGTAGGATTCCTCTGCTGGCCGCGGGATTTGAACTGGCAACCTTCCAGCCACAGGCACAGATCCTGAGCCACAGAGCCCCGTTACTATTTCTTTGCTAATTATCCAGTTGATTCATCAGAACTTTTCTTAAGCCTTCAAAACTTGATTGGCTCCTTGGGCCTTAAATTAAGCGAGACAAAGACACTTCCAGAGTTAAAGACGGACCCCGCTAACCTCTCAGGGTGCTGTGCCTACCCTCAGCCACCATGGGCTCCTCTAAGCAGCTGACTGAGGACTTGAAAATAAAGACACGCGACTCTTACAAAGCAGGGGAAGGCTTTAAAAAGACATCTAAAAGCCTCCAACTTGGAATCTCCACCATCAGAAACATCGTGAAGAAATGGAAGTTAAGGGGAACCGTTGAAGTCAAAAACAGAAAACTGAACTGCTCGTAAACTGGTCAGATATACGCAGCAGAACCCACATATCGCTGCAGAGGAGCTGCAGAAAGGTTAAACTGCCACCGCAGGTCCACAGTACAGCCTGGCTTACACAAAAATGATCTGCACGGGAGAGCTGTCAGCAGGAAACGTCCTCAGAAGAGGCGACGTTGGAAGTATGCAAACCAATACTGGGATAAGGCGGAAACCGTTTGGAACAAAGGGCAGGTGGACTGATGAAACAGAAATTGAAAAGGTTTGGCCACAGCCACAGAAGATGCATTTGGAGAGGGACAGGTGAGGTATTCGAAGAAAAGAACACCTCGCCAGCTGTTCAGCACGGGGGTGGATCCGTTATGCTTGGGAGTCGTGTTGCAGCCGGCGGTGGCACAGGAGACAGTGTGCGGGTAGAGGGAAGAATGGACTCTACTAAATATCCACACATCCTAGAAGCTCGTGTCCCAGAGTCAGTGAAGAAATGGAAGCTGAAAAGAGGCTGTATGTTTCAGCACGACGGCAATCCAAACATCCCTCAGAATCAACCATGAAGTACTAACAGGAACGGAAGATGAAGGTTTTGGAATGGCCTTCACGGTCCCCAGGCTTGAATAGTATTGAACATCTGTGGGGAGATCTCGACTGCACTGTACTACAGCTGCACATTACTGCTGCTGTTAATCCTACAGCTAGAAATCACTGTGGGTGTTCATGTGTTTTTTCGAAATTATTTCTACTATTAATACTACTGCTATACATAACTGTTGAGGTTAAGGCTTATCCCCTACAATTAATTCTGCTGTTAATACTACTGCTGTCTATTACTGCTGATGTTGACGCTACTGGTTATGTCATGGATCAGGTGACCCCTAAATTCAGGCTTGTTTTTACTGCAGCTCACATCTGGCAGCCCCCTGGAGCTCAGCAGGTGTGACCCTGGTCAGTACCTGGAGGGGAGACTCCTGGGAAAGCTGAGGCTGCTGCTGGGAGAGGTGTTAGTGGGGCCAGTAGGGGGCGCTCACCCCAGAGTCTGTGTGGGTCCTTATGCCCCAGCATACTGATGGAGACATATTATTCTGTAAAAAGGTGCCGTCCTTCAGATGAGACATAAAACCGAGGTCCTGACTCTCTGTGGTAATTAAAAATCCCAGGGTGTTTCTTGAAAAGAGTAGGGGTGTTACCCCAGCATCCTGGCCAAATTTCTCCCTGACCTTTACCAGTCATGGCCTCCTAATAACCCCCCTCTCTGAACTGGCTTCATCACTCTGCTCTCCTCACTGAGAGCTGGTGTGTATGAGCTGACTGGAGAATCATCCAGGTGGGGCTGCACACTGGTGCTGGTGGAGGGGATCCCCATTACCTGTAAAGAGCTTTGAGTGGAGTGTCCAGAAAAGTGCTATATAACTGTAAGCAATTATTATTATTATTATTATTATTATTATTATTATTATTATTGTTATTATTATTATTACTATTACTGCTTCTATTACTCTGTTGTTATTACTGTGTTATTAATACTACTGCTGTAAATACTCCTACCTCTATTACTGTGGCTATTAATAATACTGCTGTAGTTTTGCTGTATGCTACTGCTGCTCCTAACACTCCAGCTCTATATTACTGCTGCCCTTAATACTACAGCTCTATATTACTGCTGCCCTTAATACTACTCCTGTATATCACTGTTGCTCTAAATACTACAGCTGTCCATTACTGGTGCTCTTAATACTATTGCTGTATATCACTGTTGCTCTTATTGCTGCTGCTGTACACTACTACTGCTGTTAATACTACAGCTGTACACTACTACTGCTGTTAATACTACAGCTGTACATTACTGCTGGTCTTAATACTACAGCTGTACATTACTGCTGGTCTTAATACTACAGCTATATGTTACTGCTGCTCTTGATACTACAGATTTGTTACTGCTGCTCTTGATACTACAGTTGTACGTTACTGCTGCTCTTAATACTACAGCTGTACGTTACCGCTGCTCTTAATACTACAGCTATATGTTACTGCTGCTCTTGATACTACAGCTATATGTTACTGCTGCTCTTGATACTACAGCTGTACGTTACCGCTGCTCTTAATACTACAGCTGTACATTATTGCTATAGGTGTTAATACTACATCTAGACATTACTGTTGAGGTTAATACTAATCCTGTACATTAATTCTGCTGTACATTACTGATGCTGTTAATACTGTACTACTACTGTACACTAATGCTGCTATTAATACTACTGCTGTACATTAGTGCTGCTTTTAATACTACTGTACATTACTGCTGGTGTTAATTCTACTGTTGTATATTATCAATTTCCCTATGGGATTAATAAAGTATTATCTATCTATCTACTTCTGCTTTTAATATCACTGTAAATAGTCTGTGCTTTTAATATTGCTGATCTATATTATTACAGCTGTTAATACGACTGATATCACTACTGTATACTAGTGCCACTGTGAATACTATTACTAACCATTACTGCAGGTGTTACAACACATATAATACACAATGACATATAATGACATATAATAATGTTCTACATTGCTTGTAATGTACTGCTGTTATTAATATTGCTGCTATATATTACTGCTGTTTGTAAAAATACTATTGGACATTTCTGTTGCTTTCAATACTGCTGCTGTAGTTTACTAGTGCTCTTTATACTACTGATTATCTTATTTCTGTTGTTAATACCACTGCTGCACAGTGCTGAAGCTACTCCTGAAATACATTACTGTCACTGCTAGTGCTGTAAATTACAGCTGATTTCAAAACTACTGCTGTACATTACTGCTGCTGTTAATACTACTGTTGTACAGTACTGCTGTAACTAATATTAATGCTGTATACTACTGCTGCTAACAGTACTGTTGTACATTATTGCAGCTGTTCATACTGCTGATCAAAAGTATTGTTGCTTTTCATACTACAGCTGTACATTACTGCTGCTCTTAATACTACACCTCTATATTACTGCTGCTCTTAATACTAGTGCTGTACATTACTGCTGTTCTTAATACTGCTGCTTCCATTACTCTGTTCTTAATACTACAGCAGCAGTGACATACAGCAATAGTATTAAGAGTGACAGTAATAGACGGCTGTAGTATTAACAACAGAGTCGTAATATATACTGTAGTAGTAATATTAATAACAGCAGTAATGTACAGAAATAGTATTATCAGCAGCAGTAGTATTGACAGAAATAGTAATAACAGCAGTAGTATTATCAGTTGCAGTAATGTTTGGTAGTATTAACAGCAGCGGTAATATGTACTGTAGCAATAATATTAATAACAGCGGTAATGTGCAGGAAACATCAGCAGCAGCAATGAGTAGTACTACCAGCTTGACTAAATTACTACTGCTGTTAATACTACTGCTGTAATAATCATCATTAATAATTGCTTACACTTATATAGCGCTTTTCTGGACACTCCACTCAAAGCGCTTTACAGATAATGGGGATCCCCTCCACCACCACCAATGTGCAGCCCCACCTGGATGACCTGTACATCACTGCTGCTGTTCATACAACAGCTGTACATTACTGCTGTTCTTAATACTACTGCTGTACATTACTGCTGCTGTTCATACTACTGCTGTACATTACTACTGCTGTACATTAATACTGCTGTTACTACTACAGCTGTACATTACTGTTGCTGTTATTGGCGCTACTGTCACAAATGCAAGTGATTATAGTAATTGGTTTCATTACTCTGTTCTCCTCCCCACTGAGAGCTGATGTGTGGTGAGCTTTCTGGCGCACTATGGCTGCCGTCGCATCATCCAGGTGGGGCTGCACATTGGTGGTGGTGGAGAGGATCCCCATTACCTGTAAAGAGCTTTGAGTGGAGTGTCCAGAAAAGCACTTAATAAGTGTAAGCAATTATTACTATTATTATTATTAATTATTATTGATCAATTATAGTTATTAATCACTTGTATAATTAATAATACATGATAACAGTATTATATACTGTGGTAATAATATTTGATATTAATAATTGTTTCATGTAACAATGTATATTTTTATTGTTTAAATAACTATTTATTCATTATATTTATTAATGATATTTATTTATCTTCTTTCATCTCAAAGCAGGTACAAATGAATATCGTAAAAGGAGTTAAAAGTGGGGGGTATGAGAGGATCCCGCAAAATTCTGCTATGAGCTCCCAGGATCCCAAAAATTCTGCTAGATCTCCTAGGGTTCCTCAGTGATCTGTCAGGGTTTCCAAGGATCTACAGGGATCAGCCTCAGGATCTCCCAGGGTCTCACAGGATTTCCACGCAGACAGGAATCCTTACTTTACAGTGGCTGCTAGAGGAATGAAAGGTGCAATGGTGTGTCTGTGGGCGCGCAGGTGGTTTTTGGGGGTACCCGGTGTGGGGAGATGGGGTCCCAGTGCAGCGAAACCGCTAGGTGGCGCAGTAGCTCCAGGACCCGCATGCACTTGGGTGCTGCTATGGCCTTTAACACAGGACTTCTGCTCGCTGTGGTCCCCTGGCGAAGGGCTATGCGCCCAGGAGGGGCGAGCGGGCTCGACGTGTCCGGGCTACAGGTGCGCAGGCGAGAGCCGGGCGGCTCAGCCCGGAGGGTCACGGGAGTCCGTCTCCGGCTTCTCAACTGGGGCACACGCAGAGCCCGTTCAGGCGACAGACGCTCCTGATATTTCGACCAAAGAGCATACGAGCGACATGCCGGGGGTGTAACGCACGGCAGGAGTAACTGTGAAAGAGGAAGACTCACGGTGGCGCCCGGGGACGACACTGGGGGAAAAAAAAAACAAACGCTCGCCTTGGAGACAACTTCTTTCTCGCGCTGCAGGACGAGCAGAAAACTACACTTCCCGTCAGCCCCTGCCGCGGCGGCGGGCGGCCGGGCTCTCGCGAGGCTGCGGCGCGCTCCCAGCCTCTCGGCGCGCGGCGCTCCTCCATTTCGCTGAAACCCGAGTCTCCTCCCCGCAGCCGGCCGCCGAATCGCCGTCCGGACCCGCAGCCGGTTAGCCCTCACTTTTACCCGCTCCCACGGTCCCGCCAGCAGCTCGCTGGGTACCGAGAGACAGTTTGGAGCGGCCCTGTCACGGATTGAGGACGATTTCAGGCGGATGGCGACTCCTTCCCCGAGTTTTTAGTGAAAGAAAGCGGCTGAGAAATTCAGGTAGGAGGGGAGAGAAGATGGCGGCGGGGGTCGGGGAGGAGGAGGGGGGGGTTCCGCGAGGGGGCGAGCGCCGGGCGGCGCTCATGGGGCGGCATCAGCGACCGGCCTCCGCGTTGCGGGGGGGGGGTTGTGGCCGAAACAGGACCTCGCTGGGCAGCGGCTTGTCCCCGTCCTGTCCCACAGACTGGCACGGCGCGGTAGCGGCAGGGGAAATGCACTATTTCAGTCTGGTCCACGATGGGTTTTCGAGGCCGGTGGATGTTGTGGTGAGCTGCCTGGTCCCCCCCTGGCGGGCCCCCGCGCGGCGTGGGCTCAGAAATACCTGCGGAGGGAATTTTTGGGGAAGCGACCCCGAGCCGGGATAGGGTCCCGCAGCCGTGCGGAGCCCGGGGTCGGGGTGGGAAAATTTTCGGCTCCGAGGGAAAAAAAAGCCTAATTTCTGGGCGGCGGTTGACCCCGCGGGTGACGTCACGGGGGTTTATTCCCTCGCCGGGGAGGAGGGGGTCTGGCGGGACACGGGAAGGTGGCGTGTGTGTGTGACCGGGATATTAATGTTTCACGGGCGAGCGCGGAGGTGCGCAGCCGTGGGAGCGGAGCCGGCCCGCCGTCGCCGGTGGGGTTACATAACTGGGCCGCCGCGGCTGCTGCCCGGGGCCGGCCCGGCGGAAACCCGGCGCCCTGCGGGTCCTGCAGGGGGAGTTGACCGGCTGAGGCTGAGCGGGGAGCGCAGCGGTACCGGCTCCTCCGCACTGGCAGGCCGGCCCGGGCTGAGCCTCGGCGAGGTCCCGCTCTCCTGCGAGTCTGCGGTGCTCGTGCGGGGTTCGTGCCCCCCTGGCTGCCTCTGCCGGGTGTGGGGGGGTACCGCCGCCCCTCTCGTGTGCTCCGCTGCGGGCCCCGCAGAGCCCATTACCCGCCCGGACTCAGAGGTCCCGCCCGGAGCTGTCCCGGGTACCCCCGTGCAGGCAAAGTGAGGGCGGGAGACGAGGGGTACCCCCGTGTGGACAGGGTGAGGGTCTGAGACAAGGGGTATCCCCGTGAGGGCCGGAGACGAGGGGTACCCCCGTGCAGGCAGGGTGAGGGCTGGAGTGAGGGGTACCCCCCGTGCAGGCACGGTGAGGGTGGGAGTGAGGGGTACCCCCCGTGCAGGCACGGTGAGGGTGGGAGTGAGGGGTACCCCCCGTGCAGGCACGGTGAGGGTGGGAGTGAGGGGTACCCCCGTGCAGGCACGGTGAGGGCTGACCTGCTTGCCTCCTGTCCAGCTCTATGCTGTGCTGCTCTCTGTCGCTGCTGCACCCCACATCGTGGAATCACGCACACACCCCCCAGGTCTGAGAGACGCACACACCCCCCAGGACAGGAGTGTACAGGCCCTGAGAGACGCACACACCCCCCAGGACAGGAGTGTACAGGCCCTGAGAGACGCACACACCCCCCAGGACAGGAGTGTACAGGTCCTGAGAGACGCACACACCCCCCAGGACAGGAGTGTACAGGCCCTGAGAGATGCGCGCACACACACACACACACACACCCCAGGACAGGAGTGTACATGCCCTGAGAGACGCACACACCCCCCCCAGGATAGGAGTGTACATGCCCTGAGAGACGCACACACCCCCCCCCCCCCAGGACAGGAGTGTACATGCCCTGAGAGATGTACACACACACCCTCCAGGACAGGAGTGTACAGGCCCTGAGAGTGAGACACACACCCCCAGGACAGGAGTGCACACTTCCTGTCACAGTACTGAAGCTCTTGACTGGTGTTCCAGATCACACTGTTCCTGTCACTGTACTGAGCCTCTCGACTGGTGTTACAGATCACACTGTTCCTGTCACTGTACTGAGCCTCTTGACTGGTGTTCCAGATCACACTGTTCCTGTCACTGTACTGAGCCTCGTGACTGGTGTTCCAGATCACACTGTTCCTGTCACTGTACTCACTGTACTGAGCCTCTTGACTGGTGTTCCAGATCACACTGTTCCTGTCACTGTACTGAGCCTCTTGACTGGTGTTACAGATCACACTGTTCCTGTCACTGTACTGAGCCTCGTGACTGGTGTTCCAGATCACACTGTTCCTGTCACTGAACTCACTGTACTGAGCCTCTTGACTGGTGTTACAGATCACACTGTTCCTGTCACTGTACTGAGCCTCTCGACTGGTGTTACAGATCACACTGTTCCTGTCACTGTACTGAGCCTCTTGACTGGTGTTCCAGATCACACTGTTCCTGTCACTGTACTCACTGTACTGAGCCTCTTGACTGGTGTTCCAGATCACACTGTTCCTGTCACTGTACTGAGCCTCGTGACTGGTGCTCCAGATCACACTGTTCCTGTCACTGTACTGAGCCTCTTGACTGGTGTTACAGATCACACTGTTCCTGTCACTGTACTCACTGTACTGAGCCTCTTGACTGGTGTTACAGATCACACTGTTCCTGTCACTGTACTGAGCCTCTCGACTGGTGTTACAGATCACACTGTTCCTGTCACTGTACTGAGCCTCTTGACTGGTGTTCCAGATCACACTGTTCCTGTCACTGAACTCACTGTACTGAGCCTCTTGACTGGTGTTACAGATCACACTGTTCCTGTCACTGTACTGAGCCTCTCGACTGGTGTTACAGATCACACTGTTCCTGTCACTGTACTGAGCCTCTTGACTGGTGTTCCAGATCACACTGTTCCTGTCACTGTACTGAGCCTCGTGACTGGTGTTCCAGATCACACTGTTCCTGTCACTGTACTCACTGTACTGAGCCTCTTGACTGGTGTTCCAGATCACACTGTTCCTGTCACTGTACTGAGCCTCGTGACTGGTGTTCCAGATCACACTGTTCCTGTCACTGTACTGAGCCTCGTGACTGGTGTTCCAGATCACACTGTTCCTGTCAGTGTACTCACTGTACTGAGCCTCTTGACTGGTGTTCCAGATCACACTGTTCCTGTCACTGTACTGAGCCTCTTGACTGGTGTTCCAGGTCACACTGTTCCTGTCACTGTACTCACTGTACTGAGCCTCTTGACTGGTGTTCCAGGTCACACTGTTCCTGTCACTGTACTGAGCCTCTTGACTGGTGTTACAGATCACACTGTTCCTGTCACTGTACTGAGCCTCTCGACTGGTGTTACAGATCACACTGTTCCTGTCACTGTACTGAGCCTCTTGACTGGTGTTACAGATCACACTGTTCCTGTCACTGTACTGAGCCTCTTGACTGGTGTTCCAGATCAGACTGTTCCTGTCACTGTACTGAGCCTCGTGACTGGTGCTCCAGATCACACTGTTCCTGTCACTGTACTGAGCCTCTTGACTGGTGTTACAGATCACACTGTTCCTGTCACTGTACTGAGCCTCTCGACTGGTGTTACAGATCACACTGTTCCTGTCACTGTACTGAGCCTCTCGACTGGTGTTACAGATCACACTGTTCCTGTCACTGTACTGAGCCTCTCGACTGGTGCTCCAGATCACACTGTTCCTGTCACTGTACTGAGCCTCTTGACTGGTGCTCCAGATTGAACTTTTCCTCTCATCTCTGCCATTTATTTTCTTCTGTGCTCCTCAAGCCACCATTGTGTTCTATTCAGGTGCTGTTTAATATTTTGTGCTCTGTGGAGCAATAAGTCTCATTTTACTTGGAAAGTTAAGCGTCTTCCACTCCCCTTATTATTCTTTAGAAATGATGTTTCTTGCCAACTTCTGCAAGCGACGAAGGGACGCAGTATTTATCTGCGACCTGGTGATTCAGCTGCGAAGAAGCCCTGCATTTTTTTGTTTTGTTTCTGCGTCACGTACTAAAGCCCAGTCCTAAAGCATAGTCCAAAACCCAGATTTTTTTCTGGCTGAGATTTTGGAAGGAAAGCCGCGATGGCTCGTAGTTTCTCCTATTCCTTCCTTTCACTCAAGAGAACACGTTGGTGTCCCGATCTCGCGGTGATTCGTTCGCCGTTTTCGATCTGACCAGATCTGATGGAAATGCGTGGGGGTTGAGAGCTGCGCGATGGCTGGCAGGCTGTCTCGAGGTCTCGGTCTCGGTCTCGCTGTGAGACGGATTCGCGTGCGTGCGTGCGTGCGTGCGTGCGTGCGTGTTTGGTCGGCGTTCGCGTGTTTCTCAGGAGGTCCGGCGGCCCACACAGCCCGCGTACGTCTGCGGGACACCGTGCCGAAGTGTTGGGCACCCTGCCGCACCTGCTTGTTCTGTTCCGCTCAGGGGGCCTACAGCAGAGTGGGGGGTGCCAGCCGGGGCTGGTGGGGGAAGGGGCCGGGGTTGCCCACCGGCCCTCAGTCCTCCCTCACGAAGTACCGGCGGAAAGCGGGCACCGTGCGAGGGTTTAGGGGAACCCGAGGCGGCAGGGAGAGGGTGTTCCCGGGCGCTCGGGTCACTGGGAGCGGAGGAGCGCCGTGACGTCTGGTGTGGCCGCTGTGTAGTAGGGGAAGGGGTGTCTGGGACCAGCCTTGAGCGTGGGCCAGCGGGGCTGTGCTGCACTGTGTGGAGCGTGACCTGTCCCCCCCCTCTCTATCTTGCAGAAGCGCAGGTGCCCATCAACTCAGCATCCTGGAAGTGGAAAGCACAGACGAGCCTGGTCCTGAGCCACAGACAGGTCAGAGCGCCCCAACTGTCCCAGCCGCTACACCTGTCTGTCTGTCTCTGCCCGTGCGTCCCCCTGTCCCGCGCGCTGGCCCCAGCCGGTGAACATGCGTGTCCTCGTGTTGTTCGTGAGCTGGTGATGTTTGAGGAAATCCCCCTCTCGGCTCTCCTTCTTGCTTGCGTCAAGCTTTGCAAAACAGGTGGCGCTGTCAACTTTCTGCATGCCTCTCCTGCTCATGTGCTCTTGTTCTCTTGCGGTCTCTTCCAGGTGCGTTGTGCGGCGGTGGTTTTGGGGAGACGCTGCAGGGGTCCCCAGCTCCGGACGCCTCGCCCCTCAGACTGGCAGTCCAGAATGAGGCCGGGCTATCCCAGCATGCCCCGCAGCAGGCCGTCGCTGTCGCCACACAGCCGCCGCCACCGCCGCCCCCCCTACAGGAGAGAGAGCACAGCAGCAGCGCCCCGTGGGACACGCGCCCCCGCCCCCAAGCAGACGGCGCCGTGGAGCCCGAGAGCCGCCCGCACCCTGACAAGACCGCGACCGGCGCTGGCCAGCACGGAGCCGAGCCCCGGTGCGTCTCCCTGCCCGCGGCTGAGCAGCCCGAGGGCCCCAGGCCAGCTGAGTCCCTGCAGCAGGTGGGGGATCCCCGAGACGCCGCCGCCGCCGCGCAGGCCGGCTCCGCCCGCCTCATGGACTCGCAGGACACGGCCCTGGCCCTGCAGGAGGCCGAGACTCTCCCTGAGCCGGGCAGAGACGCGGCGGAGTCTCGCGGCCACGCGGTCCTGCAGGAGGCCGGCCGGCGCAGTCCCCCAGGGGGAGACGCCGCGGGGCCCGGCGATGGCGGGGCCGACACAGCGCCCGGGCCCTTCCTCCAGGCTGCCGCAGATGAGGACGGGGCCGGGAGAGAGGACGGAGGAACACAGGGATGTCCCGGTATCCCAGGCAGCTCCCTCTCCCCTGCGGAGGGACAGACGCACAGAGGAGCAGGCGCCGCCCCCACAGGAGAGCCTCCGGCCTCCGAGAGCAGCTGGGGAGCCGACCCCGGCCCCCCGCCCACAGCTGCTGCCCCCCTTGGGCCCGGGGGCGACGGACTTGAACAGCAGGCCGCCCCGCTGTCCGGCTGCCCCGCTGCCGCCCCGGCCCAGGAGCCACCGAGCCCTCGTGGCGAAGAAGCTCCTGGTGGGCCTGGCGGCGCGCCTGGCGCGGAGGCTGCTGCCGGGCACGCGGACCCCCAGCCCGCCCAGCCCGGTGCGGAGGCGGGAGGCGACCAGGCCGGCGCTCAAGGCGCTGGCAGCCCTGCGGACCCAGGCGGCGCGGCGGGGGGCGGGCGGCGCGCGGGCCTGGCTGCTCCGGAGGCTGGGGCTCCTGCTGCTCCAGATCACTGCCAGGATGCGCTCCCGGAGGACGGCCCAGCCGCCTCCCAAGACCTTCCGATCCCTCCCGTAGAGTCCGAGTGTGACCACGGCGCCGCCAGCCTGCCCACCAATGACCTCGCGGCGCTGCAGGGGAGCCCGAGGGGAGCCGGGGGCGGTGGAGATGCGAGCCCTGGCGCCCACCAGGCAGAGGGCAGTGCCAGCCAGGTCCCGGGCAAACCCCTCGGTCCGTGCGCCAGTCGGGCCGAGCTGGCCCCGGGTCCTGTGGAGGAGGGCAGCGAGCCGCGCGACCGAGCCAGAGCCAACGACTGCGCGGCTCTGACCGGGGCGTCCCCGTCCGATGGGGGCTCCCCAGTCTCCGTCTGGGGGTGCAGGTCAGAGACTGTCCTCAACAACGACCCCCCGGTGAACCAGCACGACGACACCTGCTGCCTCCCCCTCAACGACCTCCACAGCGTCCCCTGCTCTCCCCTGGGTGCTGGACAGGGGGACGGCTGCGCTCTCCAGAGCAGCCAGCAGGGGGAGCCCGACGGGAAGCCAGCTCTCCCTGCCCCCCGAGACCCTGCTGAGGAGGGCCAGGCCCGCAGTGGAGAGGAGGAACCCCTGCCTGGCCTCGTGGCTGGAGGACTGCTGCCGAGCGCAGACTCTTCTGAGGGGGCCAGCGGGCCCGGCGCTGGGGACCCGCTGGTGGCCTGTGTGGGCTCCCCGGAGCAGCCGGCGGAGCACGTTGGTCCCGGGAGGTCAGAGGTGGAGATGGGTGCCGCGGTGCTGGATGACGTTGCCGGCGTGGTCAACGCCCGCGTGCCGTCGCCGTCGCCTCCGCTCTGCGCCGCGCCTGCCAGTGCGCCCCACACGGAGGAGAGCGCGGGTGACCCCGCTGACCCCCAGCTGCACACGGGCGTCGGGGTCTTCAGGCTGGGGCCGGTGTTCGCCCCGCCCGTGCCTGTGGCTGCTCCCGCGATGGACACTGGCGACAAGCCGAGGGAGACGCCCGCGGGCGCCGCCGACGGCACCGACTGCCCCCTCCAGACCGACGGGCCGTCCCCCTGGCCCCTGTCTGCGGCCCCCGCGCAGCTCCCCGACACGCCGCCCTTCGGGGATCCCCCCGCCCGTGCTGCTGAACCCCGGGCGGACAGCACAGCCTCGGGGCCTCCGGGCGCTGCCGTGGAGGTGCCCGCCCGGGCCCAGGCCAGCGGACTCGGAACCGGAGAGCCCAGTCCGGCACAGTCCAAGGTACGCCGCGCGCCCCCGCGGTCATCGCCCGGGTGAAGCGGGCTGTTCGGTGCCGAGCCGTTGTGATGGCAGAATCTGGGGGGGGCTTGGTGTTCCATGGTCAGGGTTTAGGGTTAGGCGTGCGCTTCTGGGACCGGGTTCGAGAAACCCAGAGGAGGGCGTCCTGGCGGTCTCCCCAGTGATGCGCGAGGTGAGGAGCACTTGTTCCCGCCGGCGCCGAGTCGGGGAGGAGGAAGTGTGCGCCTGCGTGTGTGTGCGCGCTCGCTCGGTTGGGTCGCGGGGCGAATGGGACAGAAGGAGGTGTGGCGACAGTGCCCGCAGTGCGAGCAGCAGTAGCTCATGATCTCTTCTGGCCCCGGGGAGCCCCCTTCAAGCAGGGTTTGTGGGTCACCCTGAAATCGCCAGTTTCTAAAGATAAGGAGCATGTCTGCCTTTGAGAGAGAGAGCACACAGGTGTTTAGGAATGTTAGTAGCCCGCTGGGACACCTGTCTTGCCTGGTAGAAGAGTGGTCAGGGCAGGCGTGTGTCTGTCAGCGCAGGGACAGGTTGTTTGAGCCCAGTTCGGAGCTAATCAGCTGCAGACCCTCCCGGAGGTGCCAGGCTCTGCCTTCCTGCGCCTGCGGGTGGGAGACCCAGGACTGACTTGTGTTTCTGGACTGTTTTGCAGCTGAGGGTAATGACAGAGTGACTGTTTTGGCAGGGACAGGGCACGCCAGGCAGGGAGAGCACGTTCCTGAAGGTAAGAGTCGCGCAGGGGCGTTCTTGTACGCGCAGTGAAGATTTGTTTTTTAGACATTCTCAGTTTTTCTTTTGGGAGCTGGTGCTCGTCCTGCAGGCGGTGCGGAAACCTCGTAGTGAGATAGATAGATCTCCTCAGTATAAGCAGCATGTGCACTAAACCTGTCCTGTGCACCAGGCCTGGCTGTCGGGGTGAGAGCATACGAGCTGGGAAGTGACTGGGTCTCCTTGCGGGTTGCCTGGCCTTGCCAGGGGCTTAGAGCTGGGGTTGTGAGCCAGCAGGGTTCCGTCTGGGACTGGAACTTGCAGGCCGGATTGTCACTTTGCCATTGTCCGGCTGAATTATTCCGTACGGTGTCCTGGAGAACTTTAGTTCCTCTTGGAGCAGGTCATATGAGATCCGTCATTCTCGCTGTCTCCCTGTCTTCCGGCTACCTGGGGCAGTGAAGGGAGCAAGTCTGCGTCTCGTCTCCCTTTTCTACTTTTTTCGCTGCCGCCTCGTGGTTCTGCTTGGAAGACGTGCATTCTGGGGCTCTAAACCCGGCTGGGAAAATCGTGCTCCAAAATCTCAGGAGGAGAGCAGTCCGCTCCCGGTTATCTGGGGCGTGCAGGAAGGGTTCTGTGGCGTGATGCGGCCCCCGAGAGGCGTCTGGCATGTGCTATCGGATCACTTCTCTCACGACACCTCAGGCTGCCGGGGCTGCTGTGGTGGTTCTCCGCTCTCAAGGTGATGGTTTTCCTGTTGGCTTCTCTCCCGCAGCTGAACAAGTGGATCACGGACAGGATATCGCCGGCCCGCCCCTCTTCCTCCTCCTCCTCCTTCAGCCTCAGTGGCTGGACGCCCCCCGTGGAGCGCCACTTCACCCCCCTGCGGGGGCCCCACGGCAAGTTCATCTCCCCCCCTCAGCGGGCCCCTTCCACTGCCTCCTCGCCGGGCTCTCCGGCCGACTCCGCCCAGCGCCACGCCCGGGGAGAGCGCAGCCACTCGGACATCGCGGAGCTGGCCAAGCACGTGAGTCTGACCGCCCTGCCTGCAGGCTGTGTGGAAGGTGCTGCGCTGACAAACGAAGTGTTTGCCGCTGCCTCCTCAGCATCTTAACAGGTCGTGGCCGCAGGGCAGTGGGCCAGGATTTGGTAGCTGGTGCTGAGAGGAAAATTCTCCCCCTGCAACTCACTGCTGGGTCCCACTGTGCCAGTAGTGCTACTAATGGGGAGAAACACTGCAGCTCTTTTGTAGTTTCTGTGTGCTATCCTTCCTCTCCCTCTGTCTGTGTCCCAACCTGATTTTCCCCTCACTCTCCTCTCTCTCGGGTGCCCCACTCCTCCTCCCTCTCTCTCCTCTCTCTCGGGCGCCCCACTCCTCCTCCCTCTCTCTCTAGGGTACCCCCCCCCCACCTTCTCTCTCGGCATCCCACCCACCCCTCCCTCGGCGTCCCACCCCTTCTCCCTCCTTCTCTCGGCGTCCCACCCCTCCTCCCTCCTTCTCTCGGCGTCCCACCTCTCTCTCTCTCTCTCTCTCTCTCTCTCTCTCTCTCTCCCTCCTCTCTCCCTCTCTCTCTCTCTCTCTCTCTCCCTCCTCTCTCCCTCTCCTCTCTCTGGGTAACCCTGCCTCTCTCCCATTGTGCCTTTACAGGAGGCTGAGATTGAGCACCGCACAGCTGCTCTGAAGCGTGAGGGCTTCTGGTCCCTGAAGCGGCTGTCCCGAGTGGCGGAGCCCAGCCGACCCAAGGTGCACTGGGACTACCTGTGTGAGGAGATGCAGTGGCTGTCGGCTGACTTCGCGCAGGAGCGCCGCTGGAAGAGGGGCGTTGCTAGGAAGGTCTGTAACAGTCAGTGCTTCCTGGTGGGCAGGAGCTGCGCGGGTCTGCGCAGGCTGTCCATGGGCCTGGCAGTAATGTGCCCCTGATGCTGGGTGTTGGGGCTGGGGGGGAGGTGTGTTCAGGCTGTGACGTTGGGTGTCGGGGTGTTGAGGTTGCGGGGGTGCGTTCAGTCTGTGACGCCGGGTGTTGGGGTGTTGAGGTTGGAGGGGTGTGTTCAGGCTGTGACGCCAGCTGTCAGGGTGTTGAGGTTGGAGGGATGAGTTCGGGCTGTGATGCTGGGGGGTGTGTGTTCAGGCTGTGATGCTGAGTGTCTGGGTGTTGGGGAGGTGTGTTCTGGCCGTAATGCGGGGCGTTGGGGCTGGGGAGGGGGTGTGTGTTCAGGCTGTGACGCTGGGTGTCGTGTTCAGGTGGTGCGGATGGTGATGCGTCACCACGAGGAGCTGCGTCAGAAGGAGGAGCGTGCTCGCCGGGAGGAGCAGGCCAAGCTGCGGCGCATCGCCTCCTCCATCGCCAAGGAGGTGCGGGCCTTCTGGAGCAGCGTGGAGAAGGTACCAGCACTCGCCCCTTCCTCATCCTCAGCATCTTAACAGGTCGTGGCCGCAGGGCAGTGGGCCAGGATTTGGTAGCTGGTGCTGAGAGGAAAAGTCTCCCCCTGCAACTCACTGCTGGGTCCCACTGTGCCAGTAGTGCTACTAATGGGGAGAAACACTGCAGCTCTGTTGTAGTTTCAGTACCCTATCATGCCTCTCTCTGACTGCAGCTCTGAATTTCCCAGTTATGTCCTGTAGTGTCCAGTCAGTGTGTCTGTATGAACCCCTCTCTCTCAGTGCAGTGTTAATGTACTGGAGTGTCCAGTCAGTCAGTGTGTCTGTATGAACCCCTCTCTCTCAGTGCAGTGTTAATGTACTGGAGTGTCCAGTCAGTCAGTGTGTCTGTATGATCCCCTCTCTCTCAGTGCAGTGTTAATGTACTGGAGTGTCCAGTCAGTGTGTCTGTATGAACCCCTCTCTCTCAGTGCAGTGTTAATGTACTGGAGTGTCCAGTCAGTCAGTGTGTCTGTATGAACCCCTCTCTCTCAGTGCAGTATTGATGTAGAGACAGACAGAAAAAAGAAACACGACAACAACAATCTGCATACAGATTTTCATGGAAAATCAAGTGTTAAGTACTGATATGGCTACAGGTATAACTGAGAACTTAATGAGGTGTGACGGAACTTATGAACGAGTGTGTTTGTATTAACCCCTGTCTCTCTCAGGTTGTGCAGTTCAAGCAGCAGTCTCGGCTGGAGGAGAAGAGGAAGAAGGCCCTGGACTTGCAGCTCGATTTCATCGTGGGCCAGACAGAGAAGTACTCTGACCTGCTGAGCCAGTCTCTGAGTGAGGCCCCTGCGGGATCCGTGCTCCTGCCGCGCCATGGGGCCCCGGTGCGGCCCGCTCCGGAGGAGGATGGTAATGTCTGATGAGGAGCAGCACGTGTGTGTCCGTGTCGGGTGTGTGCACATATTCACAGGGACAGTGCGTGTTAGACTGTTCTCGGCTACCTCTGCTCTCCCCAGATGGAGACTTTGAGCCCCAGTGTGAGGAGGAGGACGATGAGGAGACCATTGAGGTGGAGGAGCAGCAGGAGGGCAACGACGCCGAGGCACAGCGGCGGGAGATAGAGCTCCTGAGGCAGGAGGGGGAGCTGCCCCTCGACCAGCTGCTGCAGACTCTACGCGCACAGACGGAGGCCCAGGTGAGGTTCTGCGCAGGCTGGACATGAGACGGGGGGCGGGCAGGAGCTTGCGCGGGTCTGCGCATCCGGGGGGAGGCAGGAGCTTGCGCCGGTCTGCGCATCCGGGGGGAGGCAGGAGCTGTGCGGATCTGCGCAGACGTGCAGGTGGGGAGACAGGAGTTGCGTGGGTCTGCGCAGGCTGTGTAGGTGGGAGCTGCGTGGGTTTGCGCAGGCTGTGCCAGCGGGAAGGCAGGAGCTGCGTGGGTTTGCGCAGGCTGTGCCAGCGGGAAGGCAGGAGCTGCGTGGGTTTGCGCAGGCTGTGCCAGCGGGAAGGCAGGAGCTGCGTGGGTTTGCGCAGGCTGTGCAGGCGGGGGGAGGCAGGAGCTGCGCGGGTCTGCGCAGGTGGGAGATGGGGAGTGGCAGGAGCTGCATGGGTCTGTGCGGGCTGTCCAGGCGGGGGGAGGCAGGAGCTGCGCGGGTCTGCGCAGGTGGGAGACGGGGGGAGGCAGGAGCTGCGCGGGTCTGCGCAGGCTGTGCAGGTTGGGGGAGGCAGGAGCTGCGCGGGTCTGCGCAGGTGGGAGACGGGGGGAGGCAGGAGGTGCGCGGGTCTGTGCAGGTGGGAGACGGTGGGAGACGGGGGGTGGCAGGAGCTGCGCAGGTCTGTGCAGGCTGTGCCCTCAGGCTGCTCACTCATTATGGTGACAGGAACGTGAGCACAAGCGGTAAGCCTTTGCTTGACTGCCTGCTCTCTCACTCAATCAGGACTCTTCAGAGGGTGAGGGCTCCCACAGCACCTCTCGTGCCCCAGAGGAGGATGAGGATGATGAGTTCGCTGCCAACGAGGACGAAGGTGAGTGGTATATTATGGTTTCTGCTGTGCACTCAGTAGTACTGCACTCTGCGCTGTTGTAATTAAATGGTGTCTCTGTACCTGTGCATTAATCCCTTTCTTTCTGTCCAGCGGAGGATGAGGAGGACACCATAGCAGCTCAGGAAGTAGTTGAGGGGGATGCTGATCATTCACAGGAGCTCAGTGACCTGGCCAGAGAAGGTAACACCACCCCTTGTTACTGCAGTGTTAATGTACTGTAGTGTCCAGTCAGTCAGTGTGTCTGTATTAACCCCTCTCTCTCAGTGCAGTGTTAATGTACTGGAATGTTCAGTCAGTGTGTCTGTATTAATCCCCTCTCTATCAGGTGAAATGAGTATAGAGGAGCTGATGGAGCGCTATAGTGGTGCCTATGCTGAAGATTTTGAAGTGCCCTCAGCTTCGGAGTCATCCTCCAGCTCTGAGGAGGAGCAAGAGGAAGCAGATGAAGAGTCCGTGAATACTGGGGAGCGAGAGGAGGAAGATCAGAGTGAGGCAGCGGAGGGAGACCAGAGTGAGGAAGAGGAGAGTCACTGTTCAGGTAACTGGACCTGGAGCACATTGCAAAAATGACGTACAGTCTGTCGGAGCATCCCATCATTTTTCCCACACAAGTTTAGAACCACGAGCTATTTGAGTTAAAAACCCGCCTGATGTGGAAGAGCCAGGTGTGTGTCACGGTCTTGATGTGCAGCTCCAAACCCCACGAGCGCACACAGGACAGGGAGCGGGTGTGTGCTGACTCCTGCGTTCAGGCTACCTCAGGGAAGAGAGGAGCGGAGCTCCGGCCCCCTCCCCCTCCCCGCCGGATGAGAGGCTGGTGTGATAAGATATCGATTCTCCTTGGGCGAGAGTCTGGTGCTTAAGTAGGGGTCACGCTCAGAATATAGAGGGATCCTTCACTGGCCTGACTGACCACGGGGTCTCTGTCTCCCCTTCGGTTTGCCCCAGACTCCTCTGCAGCCCTGGACAGCGATGACGGGCGCTCGAGTCCCGGGGGTGACGTGGGGGTGGCGTTCCTGCTGAAGGGGGACCGCAGCCCCCCCACCCCGGGAGAGAAGGTCCCCATTGCTCCCCGGCCCAAGAAGGAGATCAGCGACATCGCCGCCACAGCCGAGAGCCTGCAGCCAAAGGGGTACACGCTGGCCACCACCCAGGTAATAATAATAATAATTAATAATAATAAACTTTATTTTATATAGCGCCTTTAAAGGTGGCTTCTCAAAGCGCTTTACAGGATGACAATAACAATAAATAAGAAGACTACAACAATAATTAAGAAGATTTCACAAGATAGGACACAATTATAATTACAACAATAACAATAGAGGAGGCCGTGGAAGGTGCTATTAAGAAGAGCAGCGCCTGTCCATCTGGAGCCGTTCTCCCGGCTCACCCTCTCTCCCTCCTCTCCGCCAGGTGAAGACGCCTATCCCATTCCTGCTCTACGGCACGCTGCGGGAGTACCAGCACATCGGGCTGGACTGGCTGGTCACCATGTACGAGAAGAAACTCAACGGCATCTTGGCGGATGAGATGGGGCTGGGCAAGACCATCCAGACCATCTCGCTGCTGGCCCACCTGGCCTGCGAGAAAGGTACTGAGAGCCTGGGCATCACTGGACACTCCAGTACATTAACACTGCACTGAGAGAGAGGGGTTAATACAGACACACTGACTGACTGGACACTCCAGTACATTAACACTGCACTGAGAGAGAGGGGTTCATGCAGACACACTGACTGACTGGACACTCCAGTACATTAACACTGCACTGAGAGAGAGGGGTTCATGCAGACACACTGACTGCCTGGACACTCCAGTACATTAACACTGCACTGAGAGAGAGGGGTTCATGCAGACACACTGACTGACTGGACACTCCAGTACATTAACACTGCACTGAGAGACAGGGGTTCATACAGACACACTGACTGACTGGACACTCCAGTACATTAACACTGCACTGAGAGAGGGGTTCATACAG
Organism: Lepisosteus platostomus; assembly: GCF_059453375.1. Taxonomy (NCBI): domain Eukaryota; kingdom Metazoa; phylum Chordata; class Actinopteri; order Semionotiformes; family Lepisosteidae; genus Lepisosteus; species Lepisosteus platostomus. The sequence continues at coordinate 15,810,949 of NC_142616.1, read as the reverse complement.
ACACACTGACTTTACGCAGCGATATTTCAGTGAGCTATAAGGATTATTGGTGTCGCAGACCATGTTGTAAAATGTCTCCTCTCTCCCTCTCTGAGGTAACTGGGGGCCTCACTTGATCATTGTGCCCACCAGTGTGATGCTGAACTGGGAGATGGAGCTGAAGCGCTGGTGCCCTGGCTTCAAGATCCTCACTTACTATGGCAGCCAGAAGGAGCGCAAGCTCAAGAGACAGGTAGGGGGCAGCGCAGAGCTCTGCCCGTGCTGGTTGTGTGGCTGTGGACCCGCCCGGAGGCCTCAACCGTTGGTCTCTCTTCCACCCCCCAGGGCTGGACGAAGCCCAACGCTTTCCATGTCTGCATCACCTCCTACAAGCTGGTGCTGCAGGACCACCAGGCCTTCCGCCGCAAGAGCTGGCGCTACCTGATCCTGGACGAGGCGCAGAACATCAAGAACTTCAAGTCCCAGCGCTGGCAGAGCCTGCTCAACTTCAACAGGTGGGGTGCGCCCCCGGGGCGGCTGGCTAACGTCCGCACCTCTCTCTCTCAGTTCAGGTTCAATTCTAGACGCTTTATTGGCATGGCCGATGTATATGATCTGGCAACACTGAAATTCAGTTAACACAACATCTACGGATATTTACAGTCATTTACGATACAGATACACCGTAATACATTTAAATACAAACATATGGAACACTATTGAGAGACAGGCTCACTGTTCCTCAGGCTGTGTCAGGAAATCACATTATTATTATTATTATTATTATTATTATTATTATTATTATTATTATTGAGAGACAGGCTCACTGTTCCTCAGGCTGTGTCAGGAAATCACACACTATTATTGAGAGACAGGCTCACTGTTTCTCAGGCTGTGTCAGGAAATCACATTATTATTATTATTATTATTATTATTATTATTATTATTATTATTATTATTATTGAGAGACGGGCTCACTGTCTGTTCCTCAGGCTGGGACAGGAGATCACACACTGTATTATTATTATTGAGAGACAGGCTCACTGTCTGTTCCTCAGGCTGGGACAGGAGATCACACACTGTATTATTATTATTGAGAGACAGGCTCACTGTCTGTTCCTCAGGCTGGGACAGGAGATCACACACTGTATTATTATTATTGAGAGACAGGCTCACTGTCTGTTCCTCAGGCTGGGACAGGAGATCACACACTGTATTATTATTATTGAGAGACAGGCTCACTGTTCCTCAGGCTGGGACAGGAGATCACACACTGTATTATTATTATTGAGAGACAGGCTCACTGTCTGTTCCTCAGGCTGGGGCAGGAGATCACACACTATTATTATTATTGAGAGACAGGCTCACTGTCTGTTCCTCAGGCTGGGACAGGAGATCACACACTGTATTATTATTATTGAGAGACAGGCTCACTGTCTGTTCCTCAGGCTGGGGCAGGAGATCACACACTGTATTATTATTATTGAGAGACAGGCTCACTGTCTGTTCATCAGGCTGGGGCAGGAGATCACACACTGTATTATTATTATTGAGAGACAGGCTCACTGTCTGTTCCTCAGGCTGGGGCAGGAGATCACACACTGTATTATTATTATTGAGAGACAGGCTCACTGTCTGTTCATCAGGCTGGGGCAGGAGATCACACACTGTATTATTGTTATTGAGAGACAGGCTCACTGTCTGTTCCTCGGGCTGGGACAGGAGATCACACACTATTATTATTATTGAGAGACAGGCTCACTGTCTGTTCCTCAGGCTGTGACAGGAGATCACACACTGTATTATTATTATTGAGAGACAGGCTCACTGTCTGTTCCTCAGGCTGGGGCAGGAGATCACACACTATTATTATTATTGAGAGACAGGCTCACTGTCTGTTCATCAGGCTGGGACAGGAGATCACACACTATTATTATTATTGAGAGACAGGCTCACTGTCTGTTCCTCGGGCTGGGACAGGAGATCACACACTATTATTATTATTGAGAGACAGGCTCACTGTCTGTTCCTCAGGCTGGGACAGGAGATCACACACTGTATTATTATTATTGAGAGACAGGCTCACTGTCTGTTCCTCAGGCTGGGGCAGGAGATCATAAGCTAGGCTGCAGCTCTGTTGAGTTTCCTCTCCCAGTAGGATTGGGAGCTGTTGGGATTCTGGGAGGTGTGGGAATTCTGGAATGGGAGTTGTTAATTTGGGGAATGTTGGTCTAATCCCTGAATGTTTGTCCCTCTCTCACTCTCAGTCAGAGGAGGCTGCTGCTGACGGGCACGCCCCTGCAGAACAGCCTGATGGAGCTGTGGTCCCTGATGCACTTCCTGATGCCCCACGTCTTCCAGTCGCACCGCGAGTTCCGCGAGTGGTTCTCCAACCCGCTGACTGGCATGATCGAGGGCAGCCAGGAGTACAACGAGGGGCTGGTCAAGAGGCTGCACAAGGTACTGCCCCCGCCGCCCCCGCCCTGGCCGACGCAGTGTGCCCCCCCCTGTGCCCGAGCCTCACCTCACGCTCTCCCCTCTCTCCGCGCAGGTGCTGCGGCCCTTCCTCCTGCGCCGGATCAAGGCCGACGTGGAGAAGCAGATGCCCAAGAAGTACGAGCACGTGGTGCGCTGCCGGCTGTCCAAGCGCCAGCGCTTCCTGTACGATGACTTCATGGCGCAGGCCTCGTGAGTACCCGCCACGTCCTTCGGGGTGGGGAGGGGAGGGTCACTGGGTTGCGGTAGCTGAGTTGGTCATCTCTCGCTCTCTCCCCTCCCCTCCTCCCTCTGTCCAGCACCCGGGAGACGTTGGCCAGCGGTCACTTCATGAGCGTCATCAACATCCTCATGCAGCTGCGGAAGGTGTGCAACCACCCCAACCTGTTCGACCCGCGGCCGATCCACTCGCCCTTCATCACACCCCGCATCCTGTACACCACCGCCTCGCTCGCCCTGCGCGGGCTGGACACGCACCCCTTTCAGGTGAGTCGCACCCTGATGAAGGACCACAGCCTGGACACGGATACTGGGCACAAGCTGACCTGGCTACTCATGGAGAGCAGGCTCAATGACATAGCCTAGACATAGAAACTGGACATAGGCAGTTGCTGACCCTCAGGCCTCTCTTTCTCCCCTGCGGCGCTGTGATCTGTGTTAATGTGACGTCACTGTGGCCCGTGTGCCTGTGCTGACCCTCGGGCCTCTCTCTCTCTCCCCTGCAGCGCTGTGACCTCTGTGTTAATGTGACGTCACTGTGGCCCGTGTGTCTGTGCTGACCCTTGGGCCTTTCTCTCTCCCCTGCGGCGCTGTGACCTCTGTGTTAATGTGACGTCACTGTGGCCCGTGTGTCTGTGCTGACCCTCGGGCCTCTCTCTCTCTCCCCTGCAGCGCTGTGACCTCTGTGTTAATGTGACGTCACTGTGGCCCGTGTGTCTGTGCTGACCCTCGGGCCTCTCTCTCTCTCTCCCCTGCAGCGCTGTGACCTCTGTGTTATTGTGACGTCACTGTGGCCTGTGTGTCTGTGCTGACCCTCGGGCCTCTCTCTCTCTCCCCTGCAGCGCTGTGACCTCTGTGTTAATGTGACGTCACTGTGGCCCGTGTGTCTGTGCTGACCCTCGGGCCTCTCTCTCTCCCCTGCAGCGCTGTGACCTCTGTGTTAATGTGACGTCACTTTGGCCCGTGTGTCTATGCTGACCCTTGGGCCTCTCTCTCTCCCCTGCAGCGCTGTGACCTCTGTGTTAATGTGACGTCACTGTGGCCCGTGTGTCTATGCTGACCCTTGGGCCTCTCTCTCTCCCCTGCAGCGCTGTGACCTCTGTGTTAATGTGACATCACTGTGGCCTGTGTGTCTATGCTGACCCTTGGGCCTCTCTCTCTCCCCTGCAGCGCTGTGACCTCTGTGTTAATGTGACATCACTGTGGCCTGTGTGTCTGTGCTGACCCTCGGGCCTCTCTCTCTCTCCCCTGCAGCGCTGTGACCTCTGTGTTAATGTGACGTCACTGTGGCCCGTGTGTCTGTGCTGACCCTCGGGCCTCTCTCTCTCTCTCCCCTGCAGCGCTGTGACCTCTCCATGTTTGACCTCATTGGCCTGGAGGGCCGTGTGACGCGCTACCAGGCGGACGTCTTCCTGCCGCGGAGGAAGGTCTCCCGCCTGCTGGTCCAGGAGGTGATGGACTCTCCCGACCCGCCACCGCGGCCCAAACCCGTCCGCATGAAGGTCAACAGGTGCGCAGCTCCCGTTACCATGACGCCTTTGTGACACAGGAGGCCGGATGAGGCTGCATGGTGGTGTGCTTGCCGGTCTCGAAAAATTGAGGTTCGCTGCCAAGGAGCGGAGCTGTGTCTAGCGAGGTGTCAGTGACTTCCTGGGTAGTCCCTGGGCCTTCCCATCAGCAGAGCTCGTGTTCCCTAGCGAAAACCTGCAGTGTTGTGTGAATAACATCCAGACCTGGGTGTCGGGATGAGGGGGGGGGGGTCGAACCCAAGTCAGAAACTCCATGGTCTCTTCGTATGGGGTGCCCGGTGATAGTGAAGGGATTCAGAAGACTTCAAGAAACCCTGGGGAACAGGGGTTCAGAGCTGCAATCCCAGACAGGGTCTGAAAGACCAGGGCCGTGGCAGCGTCGGTCTTCTGGTCCACAGTGCACTCTGGTAGCCGTCGCCTGATTAAACGCTCAGTGCGTCTCTTAACCTCCCCCCTTCTCTCTCTCTCTCTCTCTCCGGCAGGATGTTCCAGCCGCTGCCGAAAGCGGACGGGCGCACTGTAGTGCTGGTGAACAGTCCCCGCCCCCCCGGCCCGGCCCCCTCTCCTGCCCCCTCGCCCTCCCCCCTGCTGCGCCCCCCTGTGGCCCCGGAGAGCGCCCCCGTTGCCGCCGCCCCCCTTCCGCAGCAGCACCCCGCCCCTCCAGGTGAGCAGCCCCGGAGGCCGGGGGGCCGGTGTCCCGTGTGCTGAGGCAGCGGGGCGGAGCGGTGGGCTGCCCGGCCCGCTCCTGTCCGGTGTGGGGCGTCAGGGTCTCCGTGTTGCAAACCCCCCCCCCCACACCCAATCGGGGAGCACGAGTCCTAGGCTGACCCGGGGCAGTTGTTCATTGTAACGGGCTGGGTGGAATGAGTGCAGCCAGCACAGGTTATCTATAAGATCAGAAGCTCGTCCTTGAGCGGGCTGTGATGTGTAACAAATTCATGTCCTTTCTTGAGATATGGGGTCAAAGGACCGGGGGCGTGTTGTCAGCTGTGTGGCGTTGAGTCGTCTGTGCTAATGGGCCTCTTGTCCCTTTCTCTCCCAGTGACGGTGTGTTCGGTGCCGCCCGCTGCTCTGGCCCGGCCTCCGCTGGTCCCAGCTGGCCCCAGTGCTGTCTGCGTTGGCGGAACCGGGGTGAGGCCCGGCGCCCCTTTGCCTGTACTGGCTGTGCGGCCTCCGGGATCCCCTGGCACCCTGCTCCGGACCCCGACGGCACCCGCAGCCTCTGCGCCCCCTCTGTCAGGCTACGCAACACCCACTGGTGGGACCGTCACCCAGCGAGTGCTCCTCACCCCGGACATGCAGGCCAGACTGCCCTGTGAGTGCACACTGTCTCTGACTGTGGATCTCTCTCTCTCTTTGTTGGTGTCTGTTAAAATTCTTTATTCACATGCTGGAGTTTATATCTCTCGTATTAACCCCCCTCTCTCAGTGCAGTGTTAATGTACTGGAGTGTCCAGTCAGTCAGTGTGTCTGTATGAACCCCTCTCTCTCAGTGCAGTGTTAATGTACTGGAGTGTCCAGTCAGTCAGTGTGTCTGTATGAACCCCTCTCTCTCAGTGCAGTGTTAATGTACTGTTACCCTCTCTCTAGCCGGTGAGGTGCTCAGTATAGCCCAACTTGCCTCTTTGGCCAGTCGCCCAGTCCAGTCGTCTCAGGGCAGCAAGCCGGTCACCTTCCAGCTGCAGGGCAACAAGTTGACTCTGTCAGGAGCGCAGCTGCACCAGGTCAACATGAGCCAGCCTCGGCCCGTGCAGGGTGAGTGTCTGCGTGCTTCCCTTTAAAACCCTCTAGCGCGGATCTTGAGTGCGTGTTTTTATCCCCCGGCTCAGTGCAAGTGCTGTTGAGATGCCAGGTGCTGTCGTGTGTGTGTGTGTGTGTGTGTGTGTGTGTGTGTGTGTGTGTGCGCGCGCGTGCGTGTGTCTGGGATCCGGGTTTCTGTTTCGCTGCCTGCTCGCGCGCCCCTCCAGTGTCGTGAACTGTGCGTCGTGGTGATGTCATCAGTGACCAGATCCGTGCCCGTCTCTGCAGGGAACGTAGTTCACCTGGTGTCCAGTGGGGGGCAGCACCACCTGATAAGCCAGCCGGCCCAGGTGGCTGTGATCCAAACCGTGAGTCAGAGCAGCGCGGGGGTGGTCAGCACGCACCAGCCCACCCTGCCACCCGGTCCCCCCGGCCTGTCGCTGCCGCTGAATGCCACCCAAGGTAGGGCTCTTTCCGGCTCTTCCTCCCACGGTGCAGAACTGCGTCGACGGTTTTCTGTCCGGTCAGAGTCATGTTGCTTCAGTGCAAGGGTTAGTGGAGAACTGCTGGGACCTGTACGTGGTCTACTGCTCTGCTTCGTTGTGTCACTTTAAAAACTGAGGCCAAAACAGCTGGACTGGCAGACACTGTGGCAGCGGCAGATGAAATTTGGAATGATTCAGCTGATGTTCAAGCCTGGGCGAGCACCTGGCAGATGACGTTGAATGCAGGTTTCAAGTGCCAAGTTTCACGTGCGGGCAGCACTGACATGAACTGCTAATACAGAACAGGACAGGCAGACAGTGGTAATGTGCAAAATTTGCTTTTTTAACAACCAATTCAAAAGACAAATGGATGTGAGGATCTCGAGTTAAGTGTTGAGTTTTAATCAGTAGTAACTCTCTCTTTTCAGTTCCTTCCTCCATGGTGTCTGGCTCTGGCATTGTGAAGATCGTGGTGCGCCAGTCGGCTGGTAAAGAGGGGGTGCCCACCCTGGCTGTGCCCCCCACCCCCCGTGCCCCTCCCTCCTGCCCCACCCCCTCCCCCTCTCTTGCACCCCATTCCAATAGCAGCCCGTCCGTGCGCCCGGTGCCCCCCTCGCAGCCCGTCAGCCGGCCTCCTGCCCCCCTGCCCAGCCAGCTGGCCCCCCCACGGCCCCCCCCTCAGCCCCCGTCGCCCACCCCCACACTCCCGCCGCTGCGGCCCGTGCTGAGGGTGCTGCAGGGCCCTGCCGCCGGGACAGAGCAGGGTGAGGAGCGCCGCCGTCTCTCGGGGTGCTGAACCCCCGCCCGCAGGCACTGGGCTGCTCCTTGCTGCTTCAGTGATGCCCCTCCCTCCCTCGCAGACCTGTGTCCTAACTGTTGTCCCTCTCTCCCTCTGTCCGCTCGCAGCGCGCCTGAGCGCGACCCCGGGCCGGGACGACAGCGACGTCATCACCCTGCGCGTGGCCACGCCGTCGGGAGCGAGCCCCCACCTGGGCGGCGGGCTGAGCACCCCGAGAGTGCGCACGCAGGTGCCTCCGCCCCCCCGCTCGCCCTTCTACATGGTGAGTAGCCTCTGGGCCAGCCCCTGTACCGCTGAGGCCTGACCCCCTAGTGTCCAGGGGTTGACCCTTCTCCAGGCAAGCTGTGAGGACCCCAGCCAGCTGATCCCGAGTCTCATCTCGGGCAGGGCCGGCCGGTGGCAGGACCCTGCCTCCCACCCGAGCTCGGAGCGGGGCTTCCTGCTCGAGTCACACGGCGGCGGCCCCTGCAGTCTGTTCGAAGAGATGAGCTTTGCTGATGGGGTCAGCGCCCTTGGTTTTCTCGATTAATCATTTTAGTTTGGCTGACGTTCAGGCAGCCATTTCGAAGCGGCGCCCTTTCCTGTACAGGGAGCTCTTTTTCCCAGCGCGAGTCGGCAGCTCTGCGACAACTTCATCGCTGCCGCTGGCCGTGCGTGTCCCGTGCGAACCTGCGGTGGAGGAGCAGGGGTGCCCAAGCACTGTCCAGCTGCCTTTCGTGACGTTACACAAACACGTTTTGAGGCCGCAGGCTTTCATTGTGAAAGCAATCGGAACGTAAACCCTCCTTCGTTTTCCCCGCTTTCCTGCTGAAGGCTGGCGCGTGTGGTACCATTACATGAGTTTGAGAAAGTAAGGGCTAACGCTATGTCAGTCCTGAATGGGTTTTCTGGAGATCCTGCCCCTACCCGTTAGTTCCCATGGAATCAGTGGCGAGGAGTCTGTGCTGTCTTCGGGAACGCCACGGACATGTTGCAGCGCTCACTGTCGTTGTGACTCGTCCAGATGTCCACGACGGGCGTGACCAAGCCCGGACCCGCTCTGATCAGTACCTGCGTCCTGGCTCTTTTCTTTCAGTCCTGGCTGGCGGACCGGCGCAAGGCCCAGCGTGAGGCCCGCCTCTCCCGGATCCTGCGTGTGAACGAGCAGCACTGCTCGGCCCGGCCCATCTATGGCCAGGAGGTCCTGCGCTTCCTGACCGTCCTGGACCGGCCCTCCGCCCCGTCTCCCGACGCCCCGGGGCACTGGCTGAGCTCCGGCTACGCCCACTGCCTGAACGCCCAGTCCCAGGCTCCGGACCGGTACTGGGAGCGCAGCGAGGCCCTGAGCCGGGTCATCCAGACCCCAGAGCAGCGGATAGAGCAGCTGTCCAACGTCATAGACAGGTGCAGACTAGCGGCGTGTCCCTGAGCTCACGCAATTCTTCCAGCAATGTTAGCCAGTCACTGTCCTGGTCCTGGAGAGCCCCAGTCCGGTGAGGCTTATAAGTCCCCCTCAATCAGATGGGCTCCAGCCCCAGTCCAGTGAGTCTTAGAGGTCCCCCTCAATCAGAGGGGCTCCAGTGGTTAGTTCAATGGTGGATTGAGGTCAGTTCCCCCAGTCTACAGTGAAGTGACCCCTGCTGCCCCCTCTCTTCCCCAGGTTCATCTTCGTGATCCCCCCAGTCGAGGCCCCGGCCGTGGCCCTGCACACCTCTCACCCCCCGCCCTGGCTGGCACACCGTGAGGCCGTGTTCAGGGAGCGGCTGCGCGCCGAACTGTCCCCGCGCACCGCCTGCCTGCACCGCGTCCACTGCAACATGCGGACGCAGTTCCCCGACCTGCGGCTCATCCAGTACGACTGCGGTGAGTCCTCCGGCCACCAGGGGGCGGTCTCGCAAGAGGCCCATTGGCCGGCGCACCCGTTACTCACCCCTCTCTGTCTGCCGGCCCGTAGGGAAGCTGCAGACTCTGCACATGCTGCTACGCCGGCTGAAGGCGGGGGGTCACCGCGTCCTGATCTTCACCCAGATGACCCGCATGCTGGACGTACTGGAGCAGTTCCTCAACTACCACGGACACATCTACCTGCGCCTGGACGGCAGCACCCGCGTGGAGCAGAGACAGGTGAGCTGTGGGGATGAGCACCGTTTGGAATTGGGAATGCTGGGCTGGAGGCTTCTTCAGTCAGCCCAGGAGACGGTGGAAAGGGCTCTTCTCCCTAGGAGCAGAAAGACTGAAGTGCTCACAGCGGCCTACACAGACTCCTGTTTCTCCTCCTGCTGCCTGGTGCTGACCCCTCCTCTCGCTCTCCCTCAGGCCTTAATGGAGCGCTTCAATGCAGACCGGCGGATATTCTGCTTCATCCTGTCGACCCGCAGTGGGGGCGTGGGGGTCAACCTGACCGGGGCCGACACCGTGGTCTTCTACGACAGCGACTGGAACCCCACCATGGACGCCCAGGCACAGGACCGCTGCCACCGGATTGGCCAGACCAGGGACGTGCACATCTACAGGTACAGTGCGGCGCTAATCCTGACACAGAGCTGACCGTGTCAGCCATCTGCAGCCCAGCGTCCCGCTGACGCAGGTCAGGGAGAAGCGCCTCTACGGCCCAGAGTCGCTCTAGAGCAGGCCGGGGACGAGCGCCTCTACGGCCCAGAGTCGCTCTAGAGCAGGCCGGGGACAAGCGCCTCTACGGCCCAGAGTCGCTCTAGAGCAGGCCGGGGACGAGCGCCTCTACGGCCCAGAGTCGCTCTAGAGCAGGCCGGGGACGAGCGCCTCTACGGCCCAGAGTCGCTCTAGAGCAGGTCTGGGACATCTACAGGTACAATTAAGTCTTCAGTTTTGTGCTGTGAGTTCACTGGGTATTGCTGGTTGTTGTTCAGACTGATCAGCGAGAGAACGGTGGAGGAGAACATCTTGAAGAAGGCCAATCAGAAGAGGATGCTGGGAGATATGGCCATCGAGGGTGGAAACTTCACTACAGCCTTCTTCAAACAGGTACTCCCTCCCCCCCCCATCTTCCTCCCGTCCTGGTGTCGGTGCCTCCTCAGCATCTTGACAGGTCGTGGCCGCAGGGCAGTGGGCCAGGATTTGGTAGCTGGTGCTGAGAGGAAAAGTCTCCCCCTGCAACTCACTGCTGGGTCCCACTGTGCCAGTAGTGCTACTAATGGGGAGAAACACTGCAGCTCTGTTGTAGTTTCAGTACCCTATCATGCCTCTCTCTGACTGCAGCTCTGAATTTCCCAGTTATGTCCTGTAGTGTCCAGTCAGTGTGTCTGTATGAACCCCTCTCTCTCAGTGCAGTGTTAATGTACTGGAGTGTCCAGTCAGTCAGTGTGTCTGTATGAACCCCTCTCTCTCAGTGCAGTGTTAATGTACTGGAGTGTCCAGTCAGTCAGTGTGTCTGTATGAGCCCCTCTCTCTCAGTGCAGTGTTAATGTACTGGAGTGTCCAGTCAGTCAGTGTGTCTGTATGAACCCCTCTCTCTCAGTGCAGTGTTAATGTACTGGAGTGTCCAGTCAGTGCATTAACCTTTCTCTTTCTCCTTAGCAAACAATTCGGGAGCTCTTTGATCTGACCGAGGGGGAGAGGAAGGAGATGGAACAGCCCAACCAGGCCCCCTCCCGACAAGAGGAGGAAGAGGCCTTGAACAACAAACACACCTCTATCCTGGAGCAGGTGAGGGGCTGCAGTGCACCTAGACACAACTGGCATCCCACAGGGCTCTGTTTTTGGTCCCATTCTTCATATCTTTTGCATCTGTTTCCAGTTCAAGGCTTGTCCATTCATTTTCTAACCTTTTTATCCAGTATGAGGTTGTGGGTGAGTTGGAGCAAGCAATAGGCGCAAAGCAGGACACACCCTGGACAGGATGTCAGTCCATCACAGTGGACAGCAATGTTGACCACTGCACCTTATTTCTAGGCTTATGAAACACTGGAATCATACTCGCGCAAAACCTGGTACGAATTGCAAGCTACAGAGGGTCCCTGTTGGAAGTCGGCTTAATAATTTGTTGCTTTGCATATACGTTGTCAATTAAATTAATTATGCGTCGAACATCATACTGATCTGTCCTTTTTTCAGGGCACCAATAACTAGCACGTGTAGGTGGTTAGTGAATTGCCTTGTTCCAAAATGAAACAACAAAGGAAAAAGGCAAAATGCAACACGTAAAAATTGTTCTCGTAGCCAGTGCAGTTGCAAGTGACTCGGATTATGAATCGTTGTTCCGCCTCGTTAAAATCAATCTCTTACCTCTTCATTGATCCGGGAGGTGGATTAAGGTGTGATTGCTCACTTTTAAAGCCTCTTCTCCACATTGGGCTTTCAGGAGGCTCCGTGATGAGGCAGTGGGCAAAGGGAAACTATCGGGGTGGGGATTTTGGCATGGTTTGACCTTGTGAACGCAGTGATGCGCACTAGGGTGGCGTGGGGTGAGGGAAGTGTTGGCTGCATCAGCGGTGTTGGAGTCGGGGGGAGGGGGGGGTATCGACCGTGTCGCAGTGCTTGACTGTTGGGTTTGACGAGCTGACAGCTGGAAAGGAGCTGATGCTGGCTCGCTGTTTCTCTGTACGCGTGAGTTCGGGGTACGTATCTGAAGGTCACGACATTATTCTCCATGGATAAGACTTTCCTCTTCTAAGCAGAGGTCACATGATCTCCCAGGCTTGTCGCGGCCAAGAGCTGCATTATTTAGGGACGTATCCTGGACTTGCATGGGGACCCCCTGTACTGTTCTTCAGTGCACCCCTGTAACACTGGATGGAACCAAGTCCGACTTGGGACCATCAGCCCCATTAATTTCTGATTGGTAGAGCCTTCAGCTTGGCTGCTGGGGGAGGTTTATGCTGTGATGCTCCTGAACCCTCCGTGTTTTCCATTCTCATGGCTGGGGGGGCGTTCCCTTTTGTACGTCTTCACACTATACGTCACGGCTTTCCGTGGGCACGGGTTCGAGCCTGGATCGTGTCACGCCAGCCGTCCGGGACTGGCTGTCCTGGGGCAGTGTGGGATTGCTCGGCCAGAGCGCAAGCAGCTGGGTCTGCGTGCTGGGGCGGGGGGTCCTTCCCGTGCCGCCGCGTTCTCCTGCCGCACTCGGTCAAGTTCAGTCGGTTTCGCCTCTAGCTCTGCGGGCAGAAACTGCAGCGGCTGGCCCGGGGTTCACCAGCTCCTCTCTCTCCCAGGCGCTGTGCCGGGCGGAGGACGAGGAGGACATCGCCGCCGCCTCGCAGGCGAAGGCGGAGCAGGTGGCGGAGCTGGCCGAGTTCAACGAGAACATCCCGTTGGAGGAGGGCAGCGAGGGGGCGGGCCGAGAGCAGGAAGAGGAGGAGCTATCCAAGGCTGAGCAGGAGATCGCCGCCCTGGTGGAGCAGGTACAGACCGACACGTGACACACACACTCAGCAGATTGCAGCTCTAAAGCGGAGCGGAAACACACACCATGTTTGCCTCTTGCACCGGTGTGTCATTCTCGCCATGGGTCCAGGCTCCTGCCTCCAGGTGTCCAGTCAGTCAGTGTGTCTGTATGAACCCCTCTCTCTCAGTGCAGTGTTAATGTACTGGAGTGTCCAGTCAGTGTGTCTGTATGAACCCCTCTCTCTCAGTGCAGTGTTAATGTACTGGAGTGTCCAGTCAGTCAGTGTGTCTGTATGAACCCCTCTCTCTCAGTGCAGTGTTAATGTACTGGAGTGTCCAGTCAGTCAGTGTGTCTGTATGAACCCCTCTCTCTCAGTGCAGTGTTAATGTACTGGAGTGTCCAGTCAGTCAGTGTGTCTGTATGAACCCCTCTCTCTCAGTGCAGTGTTAATGTACTGGAGTGTCCAGTCAGTGTGTCTGTATGAACCCCTCTCTCTCAGTGCAGTGTTAATGTACTGGAGTCTCCAGTCAGTCAGTGTGTCTGTATGAACCCCTCTCTGTTTCTCTCACAGCTGACTCCAATAGAGCGCTATGCAATGAACTTCCTGGAGGCCTCACTGGAAGACGTCTGCAAGGAGGAGCTGAAACAGGCCGAGGTAACTGCCTTCTTTTCTCACAAGCTCTCCCACTGAGCTGCACTCGTGCGCACCGCCTGTATTTGAGCCGCGCCCTGAGAGAAGGGTTCTGGGCAGCTACTTATTAAGCAGTGGCCTTGGGTTCATATTAAAAGGGAGGGACGACAAGGTCTCTGCCCTGCTGAGGAGCAGTTCCTGTGGTATAAAAAAAATATTCCAGACCTGTGTTTGCTGGATCTCCTGCGTGTGGTCCAGAGCGAGGTAGCAAAAGATGCCAACTAACAAGGTTGGGGCCCTCATTCTGCAGAAGTGGCCGCTAGGCTCGGTCTGAATCGGTGTTTTCCTCTTTGCAAGGGGCTAGCAGAGCAGTTGGTGTTTTTTCTTTGTGTGCAAGATGTCCTCTCTAAAGGGACGTTGCTTCTGTCCTTACACCCACGTGTGGTTTCTGGGGTGGGCCGGTCCCAACGCAGCGTCGCTGTTTACGCCGCTGGCCGTGGCGTTCAGACGCTCTTCCTTGGTGTTATCGATGAATATGAAACTGAACCTGCAGCGCAGCCTAGCGACTGTCCACATTGACGCGGCAGGGCTGATGGTGTACAGCCATGCGGTGCTGGTGCCTTCCTTGAGTTTGGATCGGTCTCGATCTGTGAAGGCATGGCAGCTCTCCTCCTGGGGTGCGCGTGGTCCGAGGATGCGCCAACTGGTCTACTTATCCCAGAGCCTGCTGGAAGATTTTAGACTGGGCTGAGATTTTGGACTGCCACACTGTGGACATTTCAGCAGACGCTGTGGGTTTGTCTGAATTCCTCTCTCGGGGAGAACAGACACGATTGCGCCCCGTTTTCAAAACCCTTGAGGGCCGGGCTGGGGTAACCCGACGCGGATCAGGAACTGCCATATCTAAATGTTCCCGGGGGTCTCTGAGGTGAGCGGTGGTTTGGCTTCTTCGCGTGCAGGCAGCCAGCTTAGTGATGGAGTTGAAACGTTGCTTTCAGGGGTGGGTGTTGTCTCGGTTGTTTCACCGCCTCACAGTCCAGAAGAGCAGTGATGAGGAGTACTTACAGACCCCGGAGACGCAACCGGTTAGGTGTGAAGAAGGCTCTCAGGACGCCTTCCTCGCCTCTTGGCTTTGTCTGCCAGTCTCTGGACCGAGAGGCGCTTAGAGTTCGATCGGGGTGCGTTTTCCTTGTGCCGTGGCCTGGGGCTCCGGTGATAATCAGCGAGGTGGTAATCCGATCAGGTTGTGACCACAATCTTTGTCGCCTGGTTCCCTGGAAGCTGCTTAGGGGGTTGTGCTGGTGCCAGAAGGGGTTCACAAGGGTTGAACTAATGCCAGCGTGACGGTGGTCGGGTTTTCAGAGTTTTGTCTGTGAAATATTTGCAAGCGGGATTCGAGGGGTTAAGAAACAGCTTGTGTCCAGAGCCCCTGACACTGGAGCTCTTGTGCCTGACGCCCTCCTTCTCCTCTCCGTGTCCGCAGGAGCAGGTGGAAGCCGCCCGCAAGGGCCTGGACCAGGCCAAGGAGGAGGCGTTCAAGCTGCCCTCGGACGACGAGGCCCCGTCTGTGCCCCGCGCCCCGCCCGAGGACGCCCCGCACCGCCGGGCCCGCAAGACCAAGGAGAAGAGCGCCCTCTGCACCCGGGCCAGCGGGAGGCTGAGGCCTCGAACCCCCGCGGCGGAGGGGGCAGACGAACTTCCCCCCGCCCCCGGCCAGAGTCCGGGGGAGGTGACGGGAGACTCCCCTCCACAGCCTCGGATCGACGTCCTTCCTACCACTCTGGCTCGACCGGAGCCTGAGGCAGGGGCCCGGACCGAGGACAACATGCCAGTGCAGGAGGCGAGCACGGCATGTGTTTCCGCTCCGGCTCCGGCTCCGGCTCCGGCTCTGGCTCCGGCTCCGACCCTGGCTTCGGCTTCGGCTAATCCGAATCCGGCTCCGGCTCCGGCACCTGCTCCGGTTCTGGCTCTGGCTCTGGCTCCGGCTCCGACCCTGGCTTCGGCTTCGGCTAATCCGAATCCGACTCCGACTCCAGCTCCGGCTCCAGTTCAGGCTCCGCTGGTTCCCGCCCCCGAGGAGGACAGCACCCCGCAGCACAGAGACGTGCCTGAGCCTGCCGGCCTGGCTCTGCAGGGAGACACCAAAGACGAGCTCCACCTCCCTTCACCACCGCCACTCACCCGCCTCGCCACCCCCGAAGCCCATCAGCTGCCCGAGCCAGCCGAGCCGGCGCCGCCTTCTCCCCAGAACGACCTTTTGCCCGACGCAGGCGTTGGGCAGCCAGAGGGAGGAGGAGGAGGCCTCCCTTCCCCGGGCCCTTCCTCCCCACCCCAGCCAGCCGCCTGCCAGGCCCCCAGGGACCCCCAGCCCCAGGTCTCCCCTCTCTCAGTGCCTTCTGCCGCCCCCACGTCTCCCTGTGGCGAGACCGGGAGGACGGCCCCACTCTCCCCTCCGGCCACCCCCGTACCCTCCTCCGAGCCCCCGCCTCCTTCGCAAAGGGGGGGCGGCCCCCACAGCCCCCCTGCCCCGCTCCATGAAGAGCCAGAGCCTCATGCCGCCCCGCAGCCCAGAGCAGAGAGGGCGCCGGAGCAGCCCGTCTCCACAAGGGAAGGGGGGTCAGCCCCCGGCTCGCCTGTGAAGAGCGAGGGGCTTGATTCCTGTGGGACGGCTGCCGCCATGTTGCCCGGATCCCTTGTCTACAGCAACGCGGACGAGGCAGGGCAAAGCAGCAGCCCTGGACATCGCGCTGCAGAACTGGGCACCCCACCTCCCCAGCCCCCGCCCGCCTCCCCCTTGCCCTCCCCCGGCTCCTCGCCCCCGGGCTCGCCGCCGCTGCCACAGGCGCCGGCCCGCTCTCCCCGCAAGCGGGTGTCGGCGGACGGGGAGGTGCTGAACAGCCTGCAGGAGGGGTCGCCCTCGGCCAAGGTGCTGCGCAAGCTCCCGGGCCGGCTGGTGACCGTGGTGGAGGAGAAGGAGCTCAAGCGCCGCAGGAGGGGAGCGAGCGGCCCGCGGAGGGACGCCGCCGGGGAGGCCGACCGAGGGGCGGACCCGGCCGCGGAGGACGGAGCCATGGCCGCCGGGGAGCCCCCCGGCCCCGGAGACCTGCTCGACCACGCACCCGCGCTGCCGGACTCCCTGCCCGGCCCCGGCAGGGCCTACCCCGCGGACATGCCCGTGCTCAGGAACCTGCCCGTGCGGCGGCGCCTGGAGACCGAGTCGCGGTTGGCGGCCCAGCTGGGCGAGCAGCCGGGCCGCGGACGAGGGAGGGGCGCCGGGGGAACGGTGGGGGACAGGAGGAGCTTCTCGCCCGGCTCCCCTCGGAAACAGGACACCCCGCCGGAAAGGGACTGCTTGTCCTCGCCAGACAGCTCCGCCGCCACTCCCACCCCTCCGGGGAAGCGCAAGCGCGGCAGGCCCCCCAAGACGCCTCCCCGAGCCGTCAGGGACCCCAAAACCCTGGAGTCGTCGTCGTCTTCGCCCCCGCCGCCTCCCCCGGCCCAAGTGGCGGCGGCGGGAGACGACAGCCTGTCGCCCTCCCCCAAACGCAAGCGGGGCCGGCCCCGCAAAGACCAGCGCCCGCCCGAGATGGCCGCGGACTGCCCCGCCAGCCCCTCCGCGTCGAGGTCCCCCGCTGCCGCCCCCACCTCTCCCCTCCTCCGCAGCTCCCCGCCCGATCCCTCCTGCCTGCCAGTGCCTGCCCAGACCCTGCCGCCCAGCCCCCACAGGCAGGAGGCGCAGCTGGAGGGGGAGGACAAAGAGGCAGCACTGAAGCAGAGTCCCACAGAGTCCCGGGTAGGAGAAGAGGGGGGGAATGGCAAGATGGCGCCGCCTGAGGAGAGCAAGAGCAAGGGCTCGGAGAACAGGAGGCCAGGGAAGAGGAGGGACAGCGAGAGCCGGGACTCGGAGGACAGGAGGCCAGGGAAGAGGAGAGACAGCGAGAGCGGGGCCGAGGCAGACGAGGAGTTGTTGCCCCACCGCAAGAAGAGGAGAGTGACCCGCTCCTCTCAGGAAGAGCACTCCCCCTCTCCCTCCCTGCGCAGAGTGACCCGAGCCGCCGTCAGGGGCCGCAGTCCCCGGCCAGAGGAGCAGCGGAGGCGCAGCCGGGCCAGGCAGGGGGGCAAGAGGGGGAGACGCGCGGCACAGGAGGAGGAGACGGAGCCGCCGCAGCACCGGCGCAGCAGTCAGAGCCAGGAGTCGACGCGCTCTTCCTCCGCGTCGTCGTCCTCCTCCTCTTCCTGCTCGGCCTCCACCAGATCGTCCTCGCTGTCCACCGGCAAGAAGGGCGGCCGAGGGAAGGCAGCGGTCAAGAGAAAAGGAGAGGAGGTGGAGACGGAAGAGGAGGAGGACGCTCCCCAGAGGAGGGTCACCCGCTCCTCCCGGACAGACGCCCTGGCCGCCACCGCCACCTCGCAGTCCTCCTCCCCCTCGTCCTCCGATTCGGAGGCGTCCGGCGGGACGGGCGAGCGGCGCCTGACACGGGCGTCCCAGCGCAGGCCGGAGGGCAGGCGGCGGGAGGTGGAGCGCCAGGGCAAGGGCGGGGACAGGAGGAGAGCGCCGAAGAACCTGAAGAGGAGAGAGCGTCCGCGGGAGGCGGGCTCGTCCGGCAGGCTCACGCCCAACACCACCACCACCACCGGGGGCGAGTCGGGCAGCGAGGTGTCGGTCAGGGCGACCCGCAGGACCCTCACACCCTTGCCCGCCCGCCAGGACCCAGAATCCACCTCTGCACCTCGGGCCGCCGCGGCTGGCCCCCCGGACAGCGAGCGCAAGCAGAAGGCCGGCGCGAAACCGCGGCCGAGCCCCGTCCCCGAGGTCCTAGGCAAGCGCTGCTCGGCCCTCAACGCGGCCGCCAAGCTGCTCGCCATGCGCGGCCGGGGCTCGGCGGGTCCCGCCGGCAGAGGGGGCCGGCAGGGGGGCACCACCACCTCCTCCTCCTCCTCAGCGGACCGCAGCTGCCGGCCCGAGCCCCTGGCCGAGCACCCCGAGCCCGGCCCCCGCTGCACCAGGCAGAGGCCGGGGCCGCTGGTGCCCCCGCTGGAGGCGGGCGGCAAGAAGCCGGCGCAGAAGCGGGCGGAGGCGGGCGGGCGGCAGGCGCGCAGCAGGAGCAGGGCCTCGCGCCGCAGCAGCAGCGGGAGCTGCCGGAGCTGCAGCAGCAGCAGCAGCAGCAGCGGCGGCAGCCGGATCAGCCGCAGCCTCAGCTCCCAGAGCACGGGCCGCAGCCGGAGCAGCACGGGCGCGGACAAGACCTCCGGCAGCGACTGCGAGGAGCGCCGCTCGCGCCACAGGGGCCGCCGGCGGCAGGCGGAGGACTCCTCCTCGGACAGGGAGCGGGGGGGCCGCCGGAGGCCGTCCCGAGGGGGCGGGAGGCTGCGGAGCCGCCAGCCCCCCTCGGAAGGCACCCCCGACCGGGTGCTGCGCAGCGTGGCGGCCGCCGCCGCCGCCCAGGCCCGCACGCCCGCCAGCAACACGCGCTCCTCGTCCTCCTCCTCCTCGCAGCACCAGCCCCCGCCCCGCCGCCGGGGCAAGACCTGAGGGTCCCGAGGGCGCCGGACTCGACGCGCGGACAGAACCTGCCCCTCTCCGGGCGCCAGGCTGCTTTCGAGGGGGGGGGGGGATAAAACTGCTTCTCTCAGGCGCGCACCCTTCCCCCTGCCCTCTCCTCTGCCACCCCCCTCTCTTGACGCGGCCGTGAGCGCCCCCTGGTGGACACCGCGAGGAGCCGCACTGCTCACGTACAGAGAGAAGGACCGTGGGGGGCCGGCTGCTGCGGCACTGTCTTGCCCTGCTGGAGGAGAGAGATGGGTGTCCGCTTGGGTCCCGGAGCCTGTCCGCGTCTGCGCCCCAACACGCTGGGGGTCAGACGCGCAGGCTTGGGGGTGGACGGGGGGCACACTGCTGCTAGCTCCCTGTAGGGGGCAGCGGGGATCAGGCGTGGGAAGGGGGGGGTCGGTTCTGTCCAGTTCTGTCCTTACAGCTGGACCCCTCTCCCTGATAGAGCACGCAGGAACCTCGTTTGGGGTAACAAACACTGGTTGCCCCCCCTTTTCACCTGCCGTTTGTTTTTTCAAGAACTGTGGGAGGGACTGGGGGGGAGAGGGGAGTTGGTGCCAAACCTGCTGGGGTGCCGCTGGATGAACTGGGGTACAAGATGCCCCGTAGTTTGAGAAGGTGAGGGTTTTTTAGGGGCTTAGAGGGCTTGCTCTTCTACTCCAGAGGGAATCCAGCAGCCGGCACAGTACATGACGTCAGGTCGGAGCCAGGGGTGATTTTAGGGAGCTTTTTGGGGGTGAGGAGTGACGGCTGGGAGCGGGCAGGCAGTGTGTCTAGGGAGAAAGGGCTGTCGGCACTGCCCCCAGAGCGAGGTTCCTGCTGCCCAGCGGTGGCCCTGTGTGACCCGATCTGCGGTTCCAGTACCAGCAGCTGCAGGGCCCTGAGCTCCGGGGGGCGTCCTTTCAGTTTCAGGGGTTCCAGCGGTTCAGCGGAAGAGTAGGGGTGCCCCGTACCAAACTGCATGAGACCATCAATTGAAAAGCCAGGTGTTTCGACACGTTTCCGTCGGGGTTGAAGTGTACTTAATCTGTCTGCTCCCACTGAACAGACTCGGGGTTTCCTCCCCCCTTCCAGGCCTCATCTCCCCCCATCTGCCCCTCTCGGTACCCCACTAGCACCCCAAACCGGCGTCCACGCGCTGTGGAGCCCGGTCTGACCACTGGAACTGGAGGGGGTGGGGGGGCTGGTGTTGCCTTAATGTGGAGACTGTTGGCCAATCGGCACATAAAATGACCCCCCCCTCTCCCTCTCTGTCCAGTCTAGCTCGCACCTTCTCTTTCCCTCTCCCTGCCCCTGGTCGAGCTGGCGCCCCATCTCTCCCTCTCCCTGTCCCCAGAGCGTCTGAGTCCTGTTCCGACCTCTATCTGGGGTTGGACTGGCCAAGCCCCTGTCCATCCTTGTTCAGAAGGCACACGCTGCAGGGCGCGGGGGAGCCAGAAGGGGGACCCCCCCGAGTCTGAAGTGGAGGCAGCCATGAGCATGTCCGGGAGAGCTGGGGAGAGGCGTTAGGAGGCGGGGCTGGGGGGGAGTTCTGGGACTGGGAAGGAGTTTGGTGGGGGGGGGGATGAAGGTTTTTACGTTGGACTTTATTTTCAGTTTCTACATTCCTGTGTTCCCGTGTAATTCCAGATTATTTTACTTGAACGAAAAACGATTAAATAAAAAGACCAAAAAACTTGAAAGAGCCTCTGCAGTGGTGGGTGTTTTTCACTGGGGTGGGGAGGGGGGGTGGAGGGCTGGCTAATTCTGCCCCGCCAACAGGCTTTAACCCCAACTGGCCCCCCTGGGTGTTTCATTCAATTACCTGACTTACTGGGAGCTGCCGGAGCAGTTGGCTAGTTCTCATCTACCTGGAAGTGTGGGGTTTTATTTCATCCACCCCTTTTCTAACCGCTTCTTCCAGTACAGGCTCGGGTGGAGCCGGAGCCTATCCCAGTGAGCCGTGGGCACAAGGCGGGGTACACCCTGATCGGGGTGCCAGTCCATTGCAGGGCAGACAGACGGACGCTCACACCAGAGCCAGTTTTCCCAGAAGCCCATTGACCTACCAGCTTGTCCTTGGATTGGGAAGGAAACCAGAGCACCCACAGGAAACCCACACGCATTTGGAGGACATGCAAGCTCCATGCAGACAGCTTGAACTCTCCGGGTCCGGAATTGAACTTGGGGGGCCATTGAAAGGCAAGTTACGTCCCGTTGAAGGGGGCAAAACAAACCATTAAAATGCATCGTGTCAAGTCAATTAAAGGACTAATGGTTTAACTGTGCGGCAGATCTGGGCTCGAGCCAAAACCGGGGGTGTGATCCAGAGTCGGGATTGAGATCCCCGTTTTAACCCTTCATGGCAAGGCCCGTGGTGGAGAGACACGGCTGAAACACTACCGCCGGGGCCTGAGTAGAAAAGTACAGGGAAGTGCAAAACCAAAAAGACATGACACTCTACAAAGCATAGTGTCGCTATACAAAGTGGAACACGCTGCCCAGCCATGTCGTGGAAGCCAATACCCTGACTTCTCTCAAGAAACAGCTGGATGAGATCCCTCAGTCAGGACAGGAGGCTCTACTTTACACACAGGGTGGTGGGAGTGTGGAACAAGCTACCCCCCACCATGTGGTTGAAGCCGATACCCTGACTTCTCTCAATAAACAGCTGGATGAGATCCTTCAGTCAGGACAGGAGGCTCTGCTTTACACCCAGGGTGGTGGGAGTGCGGTCTGCATGTGAGAGACAGTAGAGTTCCCAATGTTTTGCACTTCAGTTATGAACTACCTGGGTCACCGATTTACTTCTTCATATTTTTAAAAAGGGACACAACTACGGAATATTGAGACATGCTCGTTAGTTTCTTTGTAAGGACATGCAGTTTCTTGCTAATATTTGCCTTTTAAGGCTACATCCGCAACTGTTCTGATTAGGCTATGATATTGGTGACTATTTTAATTTTCCTGATCATACAAACGCGCAGAAGAACACAACTGCAGAATAGTCACTCTCGCACCAGTGGCACAGTGCTTGAACTCGACAGACGGGGTTACTGGAGGTCAAAGTCACTGCGTGTGGTCACGTGATCACTGGAGAAACAAGGCGCTATATCTCGGGAACGAGAGCAACTGGAAAGCTATTTTCAACCGCACAAACACAGCACTAAGGAATGAGACCAGTTTGGTTTCCCTACGACACTGTAGAGGGGCTGAGTGACGGCAAGGCCCCGGAAGAACACGGCGCTATATCTCGGAAGCGGAAGAAGCACAAACGCTACTTTCAACAACACAAGAGTAGCGCTAACGAATGAGGTGGGTTTCATCGTTTGCGCTGTCTGTAGGGGGGACCAACTTCACGGAGCTGCGGCCCAGCCACGTTGTTGGAGCCGATACCCTGACTTCCCCTTTCAGAAGCAGCTGGATGAGATCCTGGAACCAATGAACTATTGAAGTACCAAATGGGCTGGATGGACCAAAGGGCTTCGTCTTGCGTGTGACCGATCTGTTCTTCCGGGTCTCTCAGCTGTGAGAGCCACTGAACGCGGAGGAATACCCATGCTGCTCAGCTGCCCCACGTGCTTTGTGTTGGAAGTGCTAATTGGGAGGTGCTCCTCAATTCTCGTGCTATTTTCTTGTCACAAGAATGTGTCCAATGAGTGTGCCGGTGATAAAATTTCAGGTGATAATTTCCCTTTTTTTTCCCCCCCAAGGTGAAGTCTTAAACTTACCGTAGTGTTTCTTTATGATGAATTTAACGTGCATTTAAACCGTGCTAACATTTTTATTAGGATAAGTATTGCATTTGGTAAAGCTTTGGTTAGGTTTTGGAGTGGTCCGCCCCCTAATGCTATTTTACCCATAAGCCCTGTAATTTTTTTTTGCGTGATTTTGCGTAACGTGAGGTTTTACAGGAGCTCATCTATTGCGTTATAGCAGAGACGCCCGTACTCAACACCAGGTCAGAGACACAGCTGGGGCCAACTCCAACTCTTGAGTGGGGTTGGTCTTTCAGGTCATCCATTAAGAGTTCAAGGAGCTGGCAGTAGCTGCAATTAGCAGTGGGAAAGATTGCAGGTATGATGGGCTGTGGGGTCTCCGCTGCACATGAACTGCAGATCTGTAGACAGCAAAACCGGCCCGACGAGTGGAGGATGGTTTGGTGTTTGGCTGTCTCCTGCCTTCTCTATCACTGACCAAGGGTAAACAGAAATGTTGACAATCTCCACAGGAAAGGTTGCCCTTTATTGCTCACCTTGGCACTGTGTTGGACAGTCTTTGTCCGATTGTAGTGTCCATCTTAGCACTATATTAATCCTGTCTGACTGTAGCAGCCAGCGTGGACCAGTACTGGACAGTCCTGTCTGACTGTAGCAGCCAGCGTTGGCACCATGTTGAACAGTCCCGCTAGAACTCTGCCCTGTACAGAGTTGGACACTTACAAATTGCAGGTAACCTGAGGCCGAGAGAGCCTGCAGGCTTCACATACCTTCCTCTGGGAAAGAGCTTTCTGGCGCCAGATCAATATACTGCAGTCGTTCAACATGAAGTGCTTTTGTACAGTACATTAACACTGCACTGAGAGAGAGGGGTTCATACAGACACACTGACTGACTGGACACTCCAGTACATTAACACTGCACTGAGAGAGAGGGGTTCATACAGACACACTGACTGACTGGACACTCCAGTACATTAACACTGCACTGAGAGAGAGGGGTTCATAAAGACACACTGACTGGACACTCCAGTACATTAACACTGCACTGAGAGAGAGGGGTTCATAAAGACACACTGACTGGACACTCCAGTACATTAACACTGCACTGAGAGAGAGGGGTTCATACAGACACACAGACTGACTGGACACTCCAGTACATTAACACTGCACTGAGAGAGGGGGGTTCATACAGACACACTGACTGACTGGACACTCCAGTACATTAACACTGCACTGAGAGAGAGGGGTTCATACAGACACACTGACTGACTGGACACTCCAGTACATTAACACTGCACTGAGAGAGGGGGGTTCATACAGACACACTGACTGACTGGACACTCCAGTACATTAACACTGCACTGAGAGAGGGGGGTTCATACAGACACACTGACTGACTGGACACTCCAGTACATTAACACTGCACTGAGAGAGAGGGGTTCATACAGACACACAGACTGACTGGACACTCCAGTACATTAACACTGCACTGAGAGAGAGGGGTTCATACAGACACACTGATTGGACACTCCAGTACATTAACACTGCACTGAGAGAGAGGGGTTCATACAGACACACTGACTGACTGGACACTCCAGTACATTAACACTGCACAGAGAGAGGGGTTCATACAGACACACTGACTGGACACTCCAGTACATTAACACTGCACAGAGAGAGAGGGGTTCATACAGACACACTGACTGACTGGACACTCCAGTACATTAACACTGCACTGAGAGAGAGGGGTTCATACAGACACACTGCTGACTGGACACTCCAGTACATTAACACTGCACTGAGAGAGAGGGGTTCATACAGACACACTGACTGACTGGACACTCCAGTACATTAACACTGCACTGAGAGAGAGGGGTTCATACAGACACACTGCCTGACTGGACACTCCAGTACATTAACACTGCACTGAGAGAGAGGGGTTCATACAGACACACTGACTGACTGGACACTCCAGTACATTAACACTGCACTGAGAGAGAGGGGTTCATACAGACACACTGACTGACTGCACTTCTATCTCTCAGTACAGTATTGGAGCAGGTCAGAGCGGGGTTAATCCTGCTTCAGACTCGCCTGGGTCGTTTACGGGAAAGAGCTCTTCAGAAGAACCCGCGTGTTACAGATTTGCTCTGGGGTCTAGCTGTGGCGTATCCTTTCTCGGGGGGCGGGTGGGGGCCCTCTGACGTGTACACGTGTGGGGGAGGGGGCTGTCCGAGTCCAGGCTACTTTTAAAGCCTGGTTTCTTCACTGGTCGGCACGCCGCCGGGCAGACCGGACTGGACTGGACAGGGCTCCGCGGCGCAGGGAACCACCGCCGAGGCTGTGCTTCAGTATCGACGGCAGCGATGGAAGTCGAGCGGGGTGTGTCGATTCGTGTTTTGTGCAAGAACTCGGACAAACCCCGCGTTTCTCCGGGTGGAGAAGCGGCCGGTACCTCTGGAGGGCGTGTGTCCGTGTGTTTGGAAAGTCAGCCTCGTTTGTGAAAAGCGCTCGGAGGAGACGAGTAGCGCAGACCTTCCGTACGGCGGCTCAGGGCTACCGGCCTTAAAGCGGATGCATAAAGGCGCACATAAACCGCCGCGTGTTTGTATTGAGCGCTGGATTGAAAATCGGGCCACAGCCGAGTTTTCGGGAGTGTGCCGCGTAACAGCTCGCTATAACGCTACTCTGTCGCAAGGGATCACTCTTGCACTGTCGGATCCCAGCGCAGCGCGCGTACTGGACCGGGCCGTGTCGCTCCCGCACCTGCGGCGCCTGTGTCTCTGTGGTTGAATGCCCCGGATTGCGTCTCCGGTGTGATTTGCTGTGGATTTCTCGCAGTCGCGCGCTCTCTGCATCGCGTCGTAGCAATATCACCTGCATCGGCTCAAAAAGCCGGGGTGCCTGGTTCTGGGGACCTCCGAACCTGTCGATTTTCACCCGCTCCGAGCTCGGTAAATGAACACTTTGGCCTCACAATACAACCACTCCACCCGTCCCAGCGGGGGTCTGCTCTGTTTCCGCTTCATTCGGATTAAAATCGGTTTCGGTGCGCGGCGGTTTTCAGACGGGGCGTGGCTTTGAGTATAGTGGGCGTGTTTTTCGCAGAGTGGGCGTGTCTTCCATGGCGAACGTGTTGTCTTTAAGAGGGCGTGTCTTATTGGTTAAATGGGCGTGTCTTGTACGCTAAAGGGGTGTGTCTTTCGAGGTAATGGCGGGAAGTGGGGAACTGGTGAACAGGCGTCTTCCTGCTGGGTGTCCAGGGTCCAGGACCCCAACAGTAATGCCCCTACTGAGACCGTTGTTAATTAGTTATCAATTAATCAATTAAGTCCTTTAGCGATAAGGACACTCCGATTTGCAGTTAAAGGTTTTTTTTTTAATTATGCAATTTCCAAGTCCTGCTGAAATAAAAAAAAAACCTTTAACTGCAAATCGGAGTGTCCTGATCGCTAAAGGACTTAATTGATTAATTGATAACTAATTACCAACGGTCTTGTGCGGTTATGTTCTGAAGTGGAGGGCAGCAGCACGGCTGAGCGGCTCGTTCCAGACCCCTGCCACTCTTTCCGCGAAGATGCGTTCCCACTTCCCGGCCTGCGTGACGCTGACCTTCAGAGGCAGTGACCGCAGATCGGGGCGATCCGCTGCCTTCCCCGGCAGTGGCGTGTCTCCCCCCCGCCCCCCTCTCCGCTGTGAGAAATCCCGGGTGGCGGGACAGGGGTGGTGCCTGCTCTCCTCTCCGGGCCCGTCCTGTTGTGTCATGCTGGGAGCTGGAGCAGTGCAGGCCGTGCGGGGGGGGTGGTCCTCTCCCCCCTGCTTCTGGGAAGAGGCTGGGAGCAGCGGCGCTGCTGAACTGGACCTATTGTCTGATCCCGCTCGGTTGTGGAGTGGGGGTGGGGGGGTGTTAGAGAGTGGCGCCGGCAGTAAATCCCACATAATCTGCCTTCCAGCCGTCGCGGCGTGCCACTCTGTACTGCGCAGTGACCGCTGTACGGGCCCGAGCCAAGCGCAAGGCCCAGCGAACCTTTTCATACTCGGTATCGTCTTCAACAACATGGCTGGGCAGCTTGTTCCACACTCCCACCACCCTCTGTGTAAAGAAGTGCCGTCTGTTCTCAGATTTAAATGCGTCACTCCTAAGATTCTCCCTTGTGCACGTGTGAGATTCACCTGATTCACTCTATCAATGCGTCAGCGTGTCTTTCTGTGTGACTGTTTCTCTATCCAAGTGTGACATCCTAGAGACTGCTGTCCCTCTCCTCCCACACTCCCCCTGGATTCACACACTGAGACACACCTGACTGGACTGTAGACACTGCAAGAGACACTGCTGTCCCTCTCCTCTCACACTCCCCCTGAATTCACACACTGACACACCTGACTGGACTGTAGACACTGCTGTCCCTCTCCTCTCACACTCCCCCTGAATTCACACACTGACACACCTGACTGGACTGTAGACACTGCTAGAGACACTGCTGTCCCTCTCCTCTCACACTCCCCCTGAATTCACACACTGACACACCTGACTGGACTGTAGACACTGCTAGAGACACTGCTGTCCCTCTCCTCTCACACTCCCCCTGAATTCACAGACTGACACACCTGACTGGACTGTAGACACTGCTAGAGACACTGCTGTCCCTCTCCTCTCACACTCCCCCTGAATTCACACACTGACACACCTGACTGGACTGTAGACACTGCTAGAGACACTGCTGTCCCTCTCCTCTCACACTCCCCCTGAATTCACACACTGACACACCTGACTGGACTGTAGACACTGCTAGAGACACTGCTGTCCCTCTCCTCTCACACTCCCCCTGAATTCACACACTGACACACCTGACTGGACTGTAGACACTGCTAGAGACACTGCTGTCCCTCTCCTCTCACACTCCCCCTGAATTCACACACTGACACACACCTGACTGGACTGTAGACACTGCTAGAGACACTGCTGTCCCTCTCCTCTCACACTCCCCCTGAATTCACACACTGACACACACCTGACTGGACTGTAGACACTGCTAGAGACACTGCTGTCCCTCTCCTCTCACACTCCCCCTGAATTCACCAGCACACACTTGCACTCTCACCATTTCAGTAGTAAAGTTGCATGAGCCCGTCTCTGTTTTCCAGCAGACCCAGACCTGGCCCAGTACGCCCCTCTCGAACCCAGTGTCCAGGACATGCTGGAGAAGTCCCACAGTCTGACAGTGCTGCTGCTGACCCACTGTAGGGATCTTCTGCTGGAATATGTGAGCGCTCACTCTGTACCTGCGGCTACGGGTTCGAATCAGTGACCCAGAGTGTGGAAAGGGCAAGGGTGGAGTGGGAGAAGTGAATAACAAGTAATTCCTTTCTTTTATATAGTGCCTTTCATCCAGGTGGATAATATATCCCTCTACCCATTTTCTAACTGCTTTATCCAGCACAGGGTCACAGGGAGCTGGAGTCTATCCCAGGAAGCAACGGGAACAAGGCAGGATACACCCTGGACATCAGTCCATACACAGACACACACTGTCACACACCCTGGACAGGACACCAGTCCATCACAGGACACACACAGACTCACACACCCTGGACAGGACACCAGTCCATCACAGGACACACACAGACTCACACACCCTGGACAGGACACCAGTCCATCACAGGACACACACAGACTCACACACCCTGGACAGGACACCAGTCCATCACAGGACACACACAGACACACACACACTGGACAGGACACCAGTCCATCACAGGACACACACAGACTCACACACCCTGGACAGGACACCAGTCCATCACAGGACACACACAGACACACACACACTGGACAGGACACCAGTCCATCACAGGACACACACAGACTCACACACCCTGGACAGGACACCAGTCCATCACAGGACACACACAGACACACACACCCTGGACAGGACACTAGTCCATCACAGGACACACACAGACACACACTGTCACACACCCTGGACAGGACACCAGTCCATCACAGGACACACACAGACACACACACCCTGGACAGGACACTAGTCCATCACAGGACACACACAGACTCACACACCCTGGACAGGACACCAGTCCATCACAGGACACACACAGACACACACACCCTGGACAGGACACTAGTCCATCACAGGACACACACAGACACACACTGTCACACACCCTGGACAGGACACCAGTCCATCACAGGACATACACAGACACACACACCCTGGACGGACACTAGTCCATCACAGGACACACACAGACACACACTCTCACACACCCTAGACACCAGTCCATACAGAGACACACACACCAGTTCTCCCAGAAGCCTCTTACCCTTCCAGTCTCTGGACTGTGGGAGGAATCCCTCATGAACACAGGAAGAACATGCAGACTCCACACAGATGGAACGCCAGCACTGTGAGGCAGAAGTGCTCACCATGCTGTCCATGATAATATATAAATATGAATTCCACTCTGGGTTGGTCTCCCTAGGCTTTGTCTCTCCTGCCCCCATAATGTGTGCAGGGGAGGGGGTGCTGTGTGTCGCCCAGAAGAGGGATGAAAGGCGCTACATCAGTGCAAGAAATTGATCACCACTGATAGCAATTCCTGGATTGGATTTAGCCTCAGAATGCGGCAAAAAACATTTAATTTCCAGATTAAATGCAGAATCGCAAAGTTTTCTCCTTCTTCCTTGTATTGGTTTATCAATCAGAGACAGTCCATAAAAGATCCAAGGTTAATAATAATAATAATAATTATTATTATTATTTACTTATATTTATTTATATAGCGCTTTTCTGGACACTGCACTCAAAGCTCTTTACAGGTAATGGGGATCCCCTCCACCAGCACCAGTGTGCAGCCCCACCTGGATGATGCTCCAGTCTGCTCACACACACCAGCTCTCAGTGTGGAGGAGAGCAGAGTGATGAAGCCAGTTCAGAGAGGGGGGTTATTAGGAGGCCATAACTGGTAAAGGCCAGGGAGAAATCTGGCCAGGACTCTGGGGTAACACCCCTACTTTTTTTGAGAAACAACCTGGGTTTTTTAATGACCACAGAGAGTCAGGACCTCAGTTTTACATCTCATCAGAAGGATGGTGCCTTTTTACAGTATAGTGTCCCTGTCACTGTACTGGGGCATAAGGACCCACACAGACTCTGGGGTGAGCGCCCCCTACTGGCCCCACGAACACCTCTTCCAGCAGCAGCCTCAGCTTTCCCAGGAGTCTCCCCTCCAGGTGCTGACCAGGCTCACACCTGCTGAGCTCCAGGGGGCTGAAGGCTGTGAGCTGCAGGGTGATAGGTTCAAGCTACTGTAAGATCAGCCAAAGACACATCCTGTTTCTCCCGAGAGCAGGGCAGGATTGGTTCAGTTTTCTCTAGAACGGAATCAAGGCAGTAAGAGGGATTTGGATGTGGGTGGCGGGACACTGTAAAATAATTCAAGCAGATAGCTGCGTCAGCTGGCACAGGCTGCCAAGGCAGAAGTAAGGGTTTATTCCCTGCTGAAGAGGCGAAAGGAAACGCAGCATTTCAGCTGTGGAGCCTTCCCGCCTGAGGAAGGCTCCTGCTGTAAAACGAGGTGAGCTGACCCCCCTCCCCTCTCTGTCCCGTCCAGCGGCGGTGGCAGGGACCCCCGTTCCTGGACCAGAGCTTCTCCCCTCCTCCCTTCGCCTGCCCCGGCTGCCCCCCCCTGCTGCCGGCGGAGCTGCGGCGGAGCCCCCTGTCGGCCCCGGAGCGGCTGCGGGAGAGCCACGCCGCGCACCGCGTCCTGGCCGCGCGCCTGCCGCGGGTGCAGCGCTGGCAGGGCGAGCTCAACCCCCGGGCCCTGCGCCTCCACCGCCTGCTGGGGGAGGTGGGCAGCCGGCTCGGCCTCCTGGCGTCCAACCTGGCCGGCGCGCTGGGGCTGCCCGACTCGCCGGGCCTGCCGGAGGAGGAGGAGGAGGAGGAGGAGGACACGGAGTACGCCCGCAAGCTGGCCGGCTTGAGCGTCTGCCAGGCGGTCCTCAGCTGGCTGGAGGAGACGGAGAGGGACCTGCGCAGCCTGGCGTCCCCCCCCGGCCCCGCAGCCCTGAGGAGAAGTGGACTCCCGGCCCCGTTCCTGGTGGGGGGATCCGAGAACGAGAGCTTCAGGACGGGGGCCCCTGTTTCCCACCATGCACCTGGAAAGAGTCGCCAAGCCCTGAGCCCCCCGCGGGCTCTTCCTCTGGGCCGACCCCTCCGCCCCTCTCTTGCAGGCGGGCGGGAGGGACACGCCCCCTTGCGGGGAGAGCGGGACGAGGGGGTCGGATCGGGAAGGGAAGAGGTTGCGTGGGGACGTGAGGGGACAAGACGAGGAGACTGGAGGGACAGGGACGGCCTGGATCTGACCCCTGGGGCCTGCCGTTGGGAAGCCTTGTTTCGAGTGAACAGCTGGCCATTAATACACCCGCAAGTCGCGGGCGGAGCTCCCGCTGCTGTGTGCTGGTGCCGGAAGAGTGGCCGGCGTGCGAGAGGAGTTTCTGGCCTCGGCTCAGGAAGGCAGGGCTGGGACCCCGGACGACAGCACTCCTGCTGATACACTGAACACTGCTGCACGACGACAGCACTCCTGGTGACACACTGAACACTGCTGCACGACGACAGCACTCCTGCTGATACACTGAACACTGCTGTACGATGATAGCACACCTGCCGAAACACTGAACGCTGCTATACGACAACAGCACTCCTGCTGATACACTGAACACTGCTGCACGACGACAGCACTCCTGGTGACACACTGAACACTGCTATACGACGACAGCACTCCCGCTGACACACTGAACACCAATACACGACAACAGCACTCCCGCTGACACACTGAACAGTACTGCATGACAACAGCACTCCCGCTGACACGCTGAACACTGCTATACGACGACAGCACTCCCGCTGACACACTGAACACCAATACATGACAACAGCACTCCCGCTGACACGCTGAACACTGCTATACGACGACAGCACTCCCGCTGACACACTGAACAGTACTGCATGACAACAGCACTCCTGCTAAAACACTGAACACTGCTGCACGACAACAGCACTCCCGCTGACACACTGAACACTGCTATACGACGACAGCACTCCTGCTGACACACTGAACAGTACTGCATGACAACAGCACCCCTGCTGACACACTGAACACCGCAGCAGTGACACAGTGCTAGTACTGACACATGGACATCACCAACAGTCCTGCAGAGGAACGCTCCCATGTGCTCCTGAATAAGAAGTGGTGGATCTGGCACGGCTGACTGCCTTAGTGGTTTATTTTGTTAGTGTAGGTGCAGCACCATGAGGTCTTTTTGTGTGTAATGGGTTCGAGCGTTCCAGCCTGCTCTGCCAGACCCAGAGTCCACAGTGCTCGCAGCGGCGTGAGAAGGAGGTCGCTCTGGGCAGGACTGCTGACCCCGGAGCACTTAGATTTCCCCCCCAGCGTACATCCACTCAGGCAGAGACTGAGTAGAGCCTCCTGTCCTGACTGCAGGATCTCATCCAGCTGTGTCTTGTAAGAAGTCAGAGTATCAAGTTCTAACAACATGGCTTGGCAGCGTGTTCCACACTCCCACCACCCTGTGTGTAAAGTAGAGCCTCCTGTCCTGACTGCAGGATCTCATCCAGCTGTTTCTTGTAAGACGTCAGAGTATGAGCTTCAACATTAGGGCTAGGCAGCTTGTGCCATACTGTCCCACCACCCGTTGTGTATATTAGTGCCTCTCATCTTCCAAAGGCAGCAACACTGGCTGATCAGTGGCTAACTGTGATTATGGGGCATAGACACACATGCACGCACACCCAAGACAGGACACCTATCCATTAAAACATCCACAAAAAAAGTAGGAGACGATTCAGACATACTAACTCATTTCTCGATGTGTTTTGTATGTCGAAGGAAACTGCAGCACCAAGCAAAAACCCCCCACACACACACTACTGAAGAGCATGCAAACTCCACACAGACACCCCAGATTCAAACCCAGGAACGCAGAGTGACACCCCTATCTGCTGCTCCCCCAGTGCCACTTCTTACAAACTCTGAATTACAGTACAGATTTCCTCGAGTCTTGTTTCATTCAATCCAACCTGAAGCCTTAATTACGATCGTTATTCGAATTGTCTGGTGAATTACTGAAGTCGCAATAACAGACAGGAGCTGAGAGAGAGAGAGAGCCCATTTATTGTCAGCGATGATCTCGGCAAACACCCAGAGTCAATGAATCAGGTTTATAAACACGGCAGCGGTGCGAAGAGCTGTTCCCTCTATCTCCATCTTCAAATAAAAGCCCGCTACACCTCCTATATTATGGCTATATTCTCCTTTTATTTTCTCAGATAGCAGTTTATTGCAAATTATCTTAACAGCTTTTAACGTCACATTATAAAGTTGCAAAGGTTATGAATAAATCCTAAAAATCTGCAAAAGCTTGCCTATTAGGAGACCTACTGTACTGTAACAGAAATGTAAATCTTAACAGGAACAATAGGTTTATTCCATGCTGAAAAGAGAAGAGTGAAAAAAACGTTTCAGCTGTGAAGCCTTACATTGTGTTTTCTCTCTTCTCTTTTCAGCATGGAATAAACCTGTAACTCTTTCCTTTGCAAACTACACGTGCTGACGGAGCTCCCCACCCGAACTACTGTAAATCTGAACTATTACTACCATCTCCAATGGGCTGTAAACCTGAGCCTGGACCAGCAGAGGGCACCAGAGTCACAGCTCCCAGAGTCCCAGAGCTGCCCAGTCCTCCTGCCTGTGCCTGGAGAGATGCTGCTGCTGTCAGACTCTGCCTGGGGGTCTCTGGAGACACTAAGCTGTGGAGGAAACACAGAACCACACAGTTAGAAAAGCACACAGGTGCTGCACTGCCCCCTGCTGGACTGGGGGAGTCACTGCTAATAAATGTCCAATGTAGGACACACACATCCTGGACAGGACACTATTTCATCACGGGACACACTAACACCCTGGACAGGACAGCAATCCATCACAGGACACACACACACTCTGGACAGGACACTAGTCCATCACAGGACACACACACTCTGGACAAGACACTAGTCCATCACAGGACACACACACACACACACTCTGGACAGGACACTAGTCCCTCACAGGACACACACACATATCCTGGACAGGACACTAGTCCATCACAGCACACACAGAAGGACGAGTGCTGTTGAGCACAGGTCCTCCATGAGCTCTGCAGTGACAGGTTACCTGTGTAGCAGAGGAAGTTGAGCTTCTCCTCACAGCCCAGCGCGGCCCAGCTGGAGGTCTCAGTGGACATGGCTCCACAAAGGCCCGACTGGGGACACTGGGGCTGCTCTCCCTGGGCCCACGCAGTGTACCCCAGGGGCTCCCTGTTCACCCAGAACCAGGAGCCGGATACGAAGCTCTGCCTGAGGCCCAGCCACACGTGGGGAGACCGGGCGCCTTCCACCTCCAGGGCGGCAAGGTCCTGCTCCGTCTGAGAGAGGAGGCTGGTGAGGTCAGTGTGGTGAGTCCTGCAGTAGTCCAGCGCCTCCTCCCAGCTCCTGTTCTCCTTCACCAGCACGATGTCTCGAGCATCTGAAGGCATGGAGGAGGAGGAGACAAGATAGCTTTACACACAGGGGGGTGGGGGGGTGGAACAAGCTGTTGAAGCCGATACCCTGGATTCCCTCAAGAAGCAGCTGGATGAGATCCTCCAATCAGGACAGGGCAGCTTACACAAAGGGTAGTGGGTGTATGGTCCAAATAATCAATTGAAGAAGATAGAATATCACATACTCAGATGTTCCCCAGTTAAAGTGTGTTATTTCCAACAGCTTCAGCACACAGAACTCTATGCAGTTTCCTCCTAACTTGGGAATTAAGAACTTGTTCCCTTATTTCTGACTAAACTGATCTAACAGGTTGATCACTTGGAGAACAGACAACTGGGAGTGACACAGGGTGAGTGCCCCCTACTGGTCACACTAACTTCTCTTCCAGCAGTAACCTCAGCTTTCCCAGGAGTCTCCCCTCCAGGTAGTGACCAGGCTCACACCTGCTGGGCTGCAGTGGGCTGCCAGCCGTGAGCTGTGGGGGAGATATGGTTTCTGGCAAAAGAGGATGTGGCCCTACCTAGGTTGCTGCTGGAAGAGGCGTTAGTGGGGCCAGCAGGGGGTGCTCACCCTGCGGCTCATGTGGGTCCTAATGCCCCAGTATAGTGACGGGGACACTATACTGTAAACAGGCGCCGTCCTTCGGATGAGACGTAAAACCGAGGTCCTGACTCTCTGTGGTCATTAAAAATCCCAGGGCGTTTCTTGAAAAGAGTAGGGGTGTAACCCCGGCATCTTGGCCAAATTTCCCCATCGGCCTTTATCAATCATGGCCTCCTAATAATCCCCCTCTGTGAATTGGCTTCATCACTCTGCTCCCCTCCACACTGAGAGCTGATGTGTGGTGAGCGTTCTGGCGCACTATGGCTGCCGTCGCATCATCCAGGTGGGGCTGCACATTGCTGGTGGTGGAGGGGAGTCCCCATTACCTGTAAAGCGCTTTGAGTGGAGTGTCCAGAAAAAGCGCTATATAAGTGTAAGCAATTATTATCATTATTACCTCCTGTGAGGATCAAACTCATGACCTTCAGATTATGAGACCGATGTGCTACCTACTGGACAGACACTGTATCAGATACACTCAGAATATGCCCATAGCAGGAGTATCCAGGATTTGACATTGTATCAGATGTCCTCAGCAGGAGTGACAATCTATGAGACACGCCCACATCGAGTCAGTGCTCAAGTCTGATTGGTCAGCTCCAGCTCACACACCTGAGTGAGGGCGAATGAGTCCTCCCCCCATGAGCACAATTCACAAAAACAATTCAGGTTCAGAAGGGCTGCCAGCGGATGTAAAGAGAGACCTTTTTCGAGTGGAAAAATGAAATGAATGATCATGTTAGAAAAACGTTCACCTGCAGCACGATCCAGAAGAGACAGTTTCCCCAGAGCTGACGGCCTCTGTGCTAAACCTGCGTGAATAACTTCTGCGTGAGGGGAAACACAGAGGACTCACCCCCAAGACAGAGGAAGGGAAACGCACGTCCACAATTCTTATCGATCAAGGCTCCCCTGGACGGACTGCTCAGAGACAGCAGTACACACTTCTCATTGCCACCCATGTTGTTCGGCTCCCCTGTCGTCCAGTTTCGGAATGACGAGTCTCCCCCGTCGGACCACTCCCAGGGCTCGTTGAACAGCCCGATCCAGAAGACGCTACCCTGCGCCGCCTCCCTCACTGCCTGGTTCTCGCTGGGGCTGCTGATGGTGACCAGGTCAGTGTGCTGCTGTCTGCAGTGATCTCGAGAGGCTGCCCAGGTCTTGTTCTGCTCAATCAGGGTGTAGGTCCTGGAGCCCTGGCTGGAGTCTGAGAGAGAGAGAGAGAGAGAGAGAGAGCTCAGAGAGCTGGGGTGCTGTGGGGGTCTGGGGCTCAGAGAGCTGGGGTGCTGTGGGGGTCTGGGGGTGAGAGAGTTGGGGTGCTGTGGAGGTTTGTGGGTGAGAGAGTTGGGGTGCTGTGGAGGTTTGTGGGTGAGAGATTTGGGGTGCTGTGGGGGTTTGGGGCTCAGAGAGCTGGGGTGCTGTGGGGGTCTGGGGCTCAGAGAGCTGGGGTGCTGTGGGGGTCTGGGGGTGAGAGAGTTGGGGTGCTGTGGGGGTTTGTGGGTGAGAGATTTGGGGGGCTGTGGGGGTTCGGGGGTGAGAGAGTTGGGGTGCTGTGGGGGTTTGGGGGTGACTGTACCTGTGTAACACATGAAGTAGTGCAGCTCGTCACAGACGACATCTGTCCAGTACCCATCCGGACCAGCGGTGGCGCAGAAGAGTTGGGTCTTCCAGTTGGCATAGCTGGCCCTCTCTCCGCTGACCCACTGCCAGCTCTCCGTGCCGTGGTACATTCCGATCCAGGACAATCCCGAGACGTAACTTGGAAACTGTTGAAGCTGCTGGTTTTCCTGCTGACTGTAAATGGTGACCAGGTACTTGTTCAGGGATCTGCAGTGGCTTTGGGCTTGACTCCATGACATGAGTGTCGACATGAAGACACACCTTTCAGCGATACTCCTGGACCTGTCGGCTGAAACACAAATAGAGAATCAAACCTGAAACTCTTGAGAGGCTGAGTCTCGTCAGGGGACGTCCTGTCCAGGAGGGGTGATCTGAGGATCACCAGTGACCCCATTACTCACAGGTCTCCAGGAAAGAGACAGGAAGTGGTTCTGAGAGAGAGGGGCTCAAACCCTTACAAGGGCTGGAGATGATCTCACACTCTTCTGTCCCGTGCTGCTCTCCTGCAGTGTATGTGAGTGTCACAGTGTCCTGTGTGTGTTACACTGCGACACTGTGTCTGTGAAACACTGTGTCCTGTGTGTGTGTATGACACTGTGTACTGTGTGTGAGAGACACTGTGACAGTATGTCCTGTGTGTGTGAAAGACACAGTGTCCTATCTGTGCGTTACACTGTGACGTGTGTGTGTAACACTGTGTCCTGAGTGTGAGAGACACAGTTTCCTCTGTGTGTGTTACACTGTGTCCTGATGTGTAACGCTGTGTCCTGAGTGTGAGAGACAGTTTTCTCTGTCTGTGACACTTTGACACTGTGTACCGTGTGTGAGAGACACTGTGACAGTGTGTCCTGTGTGTGTAACACTGTGTCCTGAGTGTGAGAGACAGTTTTCTGTGTCTGTGACACTGTGTACTGTGTGTGAGAGACACTGTGACAGTGTGTCCTGTGTGTGTAACACTGTGTCCTGTGTGTGAAATTATTATGAAGCTGTGATCGGGGTGATAACAGGACCCCTGTGTCCCTCCCTCAGACTGACAGTGACAATTCCAGACTGAATCCGCAGTGGAAGAGCTGGGAAGATGCTGTTGGGAAGATGCTGAGGACTCACCGTCACAGCAGAGGAAGGACAGTGCAGTCAGACAGTTCATATCGTACCACACAGATAGAGACACAATGACAGAGGGACCCCCAGTCATTGAAACACAGAGCTCAGTTCGGTTCTGATTGTCAGGTTCTCCTGGAGCCCACAGTCGAAATGACGAGTCTCCCCCGTCGGACCACTCCCAGGGCTGGTTGAACAGCCCGATCCAGAAGACGCTGCCCTGCGCCGCCTCCCTCACTGCCTGGTTCTCGCTGGGGCTGCTGATGGTGACCAGGTCAGTGTGCTGCTGTCTGCAGTGATCTCGAGAGGCTGCCCAGGTCTTGCTCTGCTTAATCAGGGTGTAGGTCCTGGAGCCCTGGCTGGAGTCTGAGAGAGACACACAGGCTCAGACAGGAGGGGCTGTGGGGGTGTGGGGGTCAGAGAGTTGGGGTGCTGCCTGCTGTTCACCTGCTGCCTCATAAAGACTCGACTGGAGCTTTAGAGCCGGTTGTCTTTACCTGTGGAGCACATGAAGTAGTTCAGATCGTCACACACTGCATCCTCCCAGGTGCCTTCAGCGTTGACTTTAGCACAGAAATAGGTCCTGTTCCAGTTGTAGTAGGTGACCTCGTCTCCACTGGACCACTGCCAGCGGGGCTGGTCCTGGTACAGCCCGATCCAGACCTGAGGGGCAGAGGAGCCCTGGGCTGCTACTAAAAGCTGCTGCAGCTGTGATTGGTCAAGCACGGTGGCCAGGTCACCATCGTCACCCTGTCTGCAGTACTGACGAGCGTCAAGCCAGCTCATTGCTGTCTTCACCAGGTAGGGTCTCCTGCTTCGGCCATGGGTGACCACGCTGAGCCCTGAGACATAAACACAGGCACTAATTCACACCTGTCTGTAACTCCTCCAGCAACACACACAGAGACACTAATACACACCTGTCTGTAACTCCTCCAGCAACACACACACAGACACTAATACACACCTGTCTGTAACTCCTCCAGCAACACACACAGACACCAATACACACCTGTCTGTAACAGCCTGTCAGTGTGGAGAACTCCCTCCACCCTAAAGAGACTCAGCTCCTTCAGCCTGTCAGTGTAGGACACTCCCTTCAGACTAAAGAGACTCAGTTCCTTCAACCTGTCAGTATGGGACACTCCCTTCACAGTAAAGAGGCTCAGTTCCTGCAGCCTGTCAGTGTGGGACACTCCCTTCAGACTACAGAGATTCTGATAATTTTCTTTTCCATAACATCACAACCAAACTTGTAAAAACATTGCATAAGTAGACCTTACTAGTGTGTTATACAGTTTTAACATCCCTTTATTTAAATTCTACATTTAAGCCATATCCCAGTATTTTGTTTGCCTTCTTTCGTGTGCTGTGTGCCAGCGAGAGGTGCCGTCACTCACCTGCCAGCAGGAGGACAGCCAGCCCCCTTCTCTCCATGAGCCTGTATGGGGAACAGGACCAGTGCTGAGTCAGCTCTTCCACACACAGACCCTGACTGAACTGGACTGAATGTCCTCAGTCTTGAACAGTGAAGACTGCCAGCAGACCTGACAGAAGTATTCAAAATCCTCAACCCCATCAACACAGTCACCCCACCAGACGTCTTCACAATCAACAGTGAGACACCAGCCTGAGAAATCAAGTGGAAAATACCAGGGAAGAATTTACAACTTATTTTCATAAAGGGTGGGGGGAGTGGGGAACAGGCTGCCCAGCCATGTCGTTGAAGCCGATAACCTGTCTCTCAAGGAACAGCTGGATGAGATCCTTCAGTCAGGACAGGAGGCACTACTTTACACAAAGGGTGGTTGGAGTGTGGAACAAGCTGCCCAGCCATGTCGTTGAAGCCGATAACCTGACGTCTCTCAAAGAACAGCTGGACGAGATCCTTGTTTTAATTAGCTACCAAACGGGCTGGAATGTGCGAATGGCCTCCTCTTGTCTGTGACCCGACTGATGTTTCCATAAGCAAAAACTGTCATTTGAGTTTTGACTGTGTGCCTGCTGGGTGCTGACAGACGGAGATATATATAGCGCAAGATCGGGGCCGTGTTTCCGAGCGCCTCTGCTGGACCGCGACGAAACGAGAAGTTTGGCCGGACCTGATTTTTGCAAACCAAATGGTTTTCACCCACCCACATCTCTCCACTCTGCCCGAGCTTCTGTCCTCTGCTGCAGTATGAATTTTCACTTCAAATGAACAATTCAGATTTGAAGTAATAACTACAAGACTGGGTTGCAATGTGGTGCAGTGGTGGGCATTGCTGCCTCTCACCTCTGGGGCCCGGGGGTTCAGTTCCAGAACTGGGGTGCTGTCTGTGTGGAGTTTGCATGTTCTCCCCTTGTTTGCATGGGTCTCCTCTAAGAGTTCAAAGGCAAGCTGGCAGGTTTATTGTCTTCTGGGAAAGCTGGCCCTGGCGTGAGGGTGCTTGTGCCTGTGTGCCTGCTCTGTCACGGACTAGCGGCTCGTCCGCGGTGTACTCAGCCGTGCGCCTGTGTCTTGCCGGGATAGGCTCCTGATTCCCCACCACCCTGAGGGGGAAAGTAATGCCTCTTGTCCTGATTGGAGGATCTGATCCAGCTGTTTCTTGAATGAAGCCGCTGCCTTGGCTTTTACAACATGGCAGGGCAGCTTGTTCCCCACTCCCACCGCCCTGTGTGTAAACAGGGGCCTCCTGTTCACAGTTGTGCAGAAATGCACTACTCTGTAGTTTCCACATGTCTCCTGTGGATCTGTTGCGATGACTCTGTTAATGGCTTTGAGGGATTGTGAATACCTGTGTTAGGTCCCTCATAGTATTCCCCATTCAAGAGATTCTGTTCCCTCAGTCAGTGTGGTACACTCCCTTCAGACTAAAGAGACTCAGTTCCTCCAGTCTGTCAGTGTGGGACTCTCCCTTCAGACTAAAGAGACTGAGTTCCTTCAGTCTGTCAGGAAGAATCTATGGCCAGCAGCTATATCACCTTGCAGTCTGTGTGACAGAGACACTATACTGTAAAAAAGGCGCCGTGCTTCAGATGAAACATAAAACCAATCATGGCCTCCTAATAACCCCCCTCTCTGAACTGGCTTCATCACTCTGCTCTCCTCCCCACTAAGAGCTGGTGTGTGTGAGCAGACTGGAGCATCATCCAGGAGGGGCTGCACACTGGTGCTGGAGGGGAGACTCCTGGGAAAGCTGAGGCCGCTGCTGGAAGAGGTGTTAGTGGGGCCAGTAGGGGGCGCCCACCCTGCGGTCTGTGTGGGTCCTAATGCCCCAGAATAGTGACGGGGACACTATACTGTAAACAGGCGCCGTCCTTTGCATGAGACGTAAAACCGGGGTCCTGACTCTCTGTGGTCATTAAAAATCCCAGGGTGTTTCTCGAAGAGAGTAGGAGTGTTACCCCAGCATCCTGGCCAAATATCCCATTGACCTTTACCAGTCATGGCCTCCTAATAACCCCCGTCTCTGAACTGGCTTCATCACTCTGCTCTCCTCCCCACTGAGAGCTGGTGTGTGTGAGCAGACTGGAGCATCATCCAGGTGGGGCTGCACACTGGTGCTGGTGGAGGGGATCCCCGTTACCTGTGAAGAGCTGTGAGTGCAGTGTCCAGTGTGAGGATATTATTATTATAATAATCTAGTGTCAGGTTTCCTCTGGTATAGCGATAGACTCTCGAGGGCCAGGACTGCTGGTGCTGCTCACTCTTTGCTCTCTACATTGCTCATGTCTTTGGAAATACTTCAGTTTAGATATTTTGCTGCAGTTTTGAATCCAGCTGCTCCCTATTCCCGAATGTTCAGCAAACCCCAGCAATCCTCAACGCCGCTGTGCGTGGACCTTAACTTATCTCCTAGCTTGGGGCTGCTGCTTTTCAATATGGAAATGGGCGACACACTCTGTACGCTCCTGTCGGCACCTAACACTCTTTAGAAACACACAGTTCCAGTGTCTGGTGCTCTTGCTGCTGTATAAGCTGCGTGGAGAAATTGTCATTCACCTTGAACTCCGCTCTATTTGCAAGCCTTGGTCTGCAGAGCCGTCACAGGAAATACCACAGGCTGAGTGCAATTCGGAAACACAAACTGCAGTCCAGCCTTGTCTGAAGCAGACCACTGATACCTTGTCCTCACTCCTCTGATACTGCTGACCCCTGTGCTGGTCTCTACAGTACACTGACTCCTCTGATGGTCTATTCAGTAATATAGCTGACCTCTCTGATGGTCTCTACACCACACTGTCCCCTCTGCTGGTCTCTACAGTACACTGATCCCTCTGCTGGTCTCTACAGTACACTGATCCCTCTGCTGGTCTCTACAGTACACTGATCCCTCTGCTGGTCTCTACAGTACACTGATCCCTCTGCTGGTCTCTACAGTACACTGATCCCTCTGATGGTCTCTACAGTGATACAGCTGACCTCTCTGCTGGTCTCTACACCACACTGTCCCCTCTGCTGGTCTCTACAGTACACTGATCCCACTGCTGGTCTCTACAGTACACTGATCCCTCTGCTGGTCTCTACAGTACACTGATCCCTCTGATGGTCTCTACAGTACACTGATCCCTCTGATGGTCTCTACAGTACACTGATCCCTCTGCTGGTCTCTACAGTACACTGATCCCTCTGCTGGTCTCTACAGTACACTGATCCCTCTGATGGTCTCTACAGTGATATAGCTGACCTCTCTGCTGGTCTCTACACCACACTGTCCCCTCTGCTGGTCTCTACAGTACACTGATCCCTCTGCTGGTCTCTACAGTACACTGATCCCTCTGCTGGTCTCTACAGTACACTGATCCCTCTGATGGTCTCTACAGTGATATAGCTGACCTCTCTGCTGGTCTCTACACCACACTGTCCCCTCTGCTGGTCTCTACAGTACACTGATCCCTCTGCTGGTCTCTACAGTACACTGATCCCTCTGCTGGTCTCTACAGTACACTGATCCCTCTGATGGTCTCTACAGTGATACAGCTGACCTCTCTGCTGGTCTCTACAGCACGCTGTCCCCTGTGCTGGTCTCTACAGTACACTGATCCCTCTGATGGTCTCTACAATAATACTGCTGTCCCCTCTGCTGGTCTCTACGGTACACTGACCACTCTGCTGTTCTCTACAGTGATACAGCTGACCTCTCTGCTGGTCTCTACAGTACACTGACCCCTCTGCTGGTCTCTACAGTG
Organism: Lepisosteus platostomus; assembly: GCF_059453375.1. Classification (NCBI taxonomy): domain Eukaryota; kingdom Metazoa; phylum Chordata; class Actinopteri; order Semionotiformes; family Lepisosteidae; genus Lepisosteus; species Lepisosteus platostomus. Next base: position 15,768,359 of record NC_142616.1, on the reverse strand, counting down.
ATACAGCTGACCTCTCTGCTGGTCTCTACAGCAGACTGTCTCCTGTGCTGGTCTCTACAGTATACTGACCACTCTGCTGGTCTCTACAGTGATATAGCTGACCTCTCTGCTGGTCTCTACAAGGATATAGCTGACCCCTCTGCTGGTCTCTACAGTGATATAGCTGACCTCTCGGCTGGTCTCTACAGTACAGTGACCCCTCTGACAATCCTGTTGGAAGGGCTATTTTTATTTAACACCTTGAAAGAAATATAATCATTAATAATAGTGCTTTACTTTTATATAGCGCTTTTCTGGACACTCTGGCCTGATGTATTTTCTGCGTGTGTTGTTACACGTTCCCAGGCTGGAACATGCAGGATGTCGACCTGTCTGACACTTTTATGGCTGCTTCTATTACGGAGGATAAGGGTCCTTTGATTCGTGTAGATTCGAGTAGTGTGAAAAGGACTCCGGTGCAAATTAGTGAGAGTGATGTCTATGCTGAAATTGCCCGTAACTAGAGAACAGCTTATTGCAGTGTGACCGTCGCGGTTCCGTGCTGGCTCGTTCCCTCCGCAACACCTGGGGCGCAAACCCGGGTCTCCGGCGTAACGCAACAGGGAACCAGCCGCAGGAGCTAAACGAGACCTCCCTTAGCCCAGTCGGCCGAGGTCCCCGCTATGCGCAGGGAGGGCGCTAACGTCACCGTGTCCGAACTAGCTCCGCTACAGCAGCACGGAAAGCCGGTTCTTCTCTCGCTGCTCCTCGGTCTGCTGTTGTGGATTCAAAGGCGGTTACGGAAAAATATGTGGCGTATTTTATCGCTAAGGAAATCCTGATGCGCGAACGGATTCCTCCCAGATGCAGAGACGATGGTTGGGAATTCCGTCTATCAGGTTGTCGTACCTACTGCTTCTCGCCCTCGTGTCCCGTGTTTAGCTCATTGTTCGCCTGGACACTTAGGGGTTACGAAAACACATAGCCGTATTTTAAGACATTTCTTTTGTCCGGGTCTGAAGGCAGACGTGGTCCGGTACTGTAGAACGTGCCCCACCTGTCAATGAACAGGAAAACCGAAAGCAGGTCATTCCGTCTGCTCCGCTCTATCCCGTACCGACTATAGGAGAAACATCTGTGCGCGTTATTAGTGACTGTGTTGGTCCCCGCTGACAAAAACTAAATCTGCCAACCAGTACTTGCTGACCGCGATGTGTGCTGCTACTCGCTTCCCCGAGGCTCTCCCGCTGCGTAAAATACCGCCTCCGGTGATCGTGAAGGCTCGGCTTCAATTCCTCTCTCTCTTCGGGCGGCCAAAAGTGATACAAACCGACCGAGGGACTAATTTTATGTCTAACCTTTCGGCACAGGTCATGAGGCAGCTGTCGGTTAAGCTCGCCACCTCTAGCGCTGGTCATCCAATGCGTGCGTATTGCTTCGAGGCTGGACAGGGCTGGGATGAGGGTGCGCCTCTTGTTGTGTTTGCTGTGAGGACAACCACGCAGGGATCTTTGGGGGTTCAGTCCAGCCGAACCTGTATTTGGAGGTAGTGTCAGTGGGCCTTTGAAATTGTTAAAAGACAAATGGAGCTCTGAAGATTCCGACTCTAATCATAATGTATTGGATTTTGTTGGTACTTTTCGCGAGAGATGACATCATGCTTGTTCTGTCGCTCAAAGGTCTCTGTCTTCTTCGCAGTCTAAAATGGAGACTCGATATGACAAGAAATGGGTTTTTCGGGAATTTCAGTCAGGAGACGAGGTTTTAGTCCTATTACCGATATCTGGTTCGGCTTTTACACGCACGATTTTCCGGCCCGTATGTCATTGACCGCAAACTGAGCGCAAGTGATGACGTTGTCTGCGCTCCCGACCGATGCTAAAACCGTACTTTGATAGAGAAGATCGTCCTGGAAACAGCAGCGTGAAGCTAGCTACTCCTGGAAATGAGTCGGTTAATAACCCGGTAGTCCCTCCGGCTTCTGCATCTGTGGCGAGCAAGCAGTGGTGAACACGGCCCGGAGACAGGCGAGCTTGAAATGCGTAATGTGTCGATTCAGTGCGCTCGGTTAGCGGATTCGGAAGTTCTGGCTGACTTGTCTTCCTGCCTGTCTCATTTGTCTGAAATAGAAAGAAAAGATCTAATATCTCTCATTGAAAAACCGTTCTGCTTCATTCCCTGTGCTTCAGCATGACACTGACGTGGGTAGCGCCCCTCCTATTGAACAGCGCCCTGATCGTGTAAACCCAAGGAAACGTGCTCTTCTGCAGAAGGAGAGCACGGTCTAAGCGAAAACGAGTCCTAGTCCGTGGAGCTCCCCTTCTCTAGTAGTGCCCAAACCTGGCGGGACGAAGCGGTTTTGTACAGATGACAGAAAAGTCCAACTCGGCCGGATTCATGTCCTCTTCCCAGGATGGAAGATTGTATTGATCGCTTTGGGTCCGCCCAGCTTGACTTGCTGAAGGGTTATGGGCAAGTCCCTTTAACTGAACTTCGTCGCTCCGGACCGCTGCCCGCGGTACGCGGTGACGGCCCCAGGTACGCGCAACGCTCCGGCCGCGCTCCCTCCAGAGGCCCGTGGGTTGTGCGTTGGCGGGGGCGCGCCGAACTGTGGGGCATACCTGGAGGACGAGGTGGTGTACTCTTCCGGTACACGCCTCGGGAGCAGCGTCCGGGCGCCATGGGAAGGCTTCCTTGACACTCCGCTTGGCATAAGGGGAATGTGCTAAAGCAGCCGTGACTTATTTGGGTAAGCAGGTGGGTCAAGGTCAGGTGCGCCCTGTTGGGTGCCGAAGTTGCCGCATCAAAAAGCGGACGTCCCTGTGCCTAGCACAAAACGCGAACTTCGCCGTGTTCTGGGAATGGCTGGGTACTGCCGTAACTTGTGCATATCAATCACAGACAGTGCAGGTCAGTTCAACCTAACAAGCACAGCTAACCGCCAGAGAGAAACAGGCACATTGTCTGTCTGTTATAGGGAACTGCTACAAGCCCCTAGTATTGCTGCCTCACAGCGCTGAGGCCCTGGGTACAATTCCAGACCTGGGGTGACTGTCTGTGGGGAGTTTGCATGTTCTTCCCATGTTCATGTGGGTGTCCAACTGTTGCTCTGGTTTCCTCCCACCGTCCAAAGACATGCGGACGACTCCCTTAATCAGCTTCAGGGAAAACTGGCCCTGGTGTGAGTGTGTGTGTGTGTGTTTCTGTCTGTCTGCCCTGAAATGGACTGGCGTCCTGTCCAGGGTGTACCCTGCCTTGTGCCCAGAGCTTGCTGGGAAAGGCTCTTGTTCCACCCGACCCTGTACTGGATAAAACCAGTTAGAAAATGGATAGCTGGAGATTAGCTTTCTTACTTTCAAACATTTTATAAATATACCCATCTTAAGTATATTCATTTTAGTGCTGGTTTATGCAGTACGAATGACAGCTATATATATGCTATTAATATTTGCTAATTTGTTGCAATGGGTCTTGCTGTGAATAAGCATGAAGACCTTAGTTTGTGCCTGGAGGCTGCAGTGCTCTCTGTGTGTTTCTCTCTGTGCCCAGTGTCTGATCGCTCACCCTGGTCCGGGTGGGGCTCCTATAGACAGTGAGATGGGCTCCTACCTGCTCAGCATCGCGTCTGACACCTTGTCCTCAGTGCTGCTGTGTCCCAGAACTGGATCCCAGTCTGTCTCAGTCTGTCCTCAGTGCTGCTGTTTCTTAGTCTGTCCTCAGGGCTGCTGTGTCTCAGTCTGTCCACAGTGCTGCTGTTTCTTAGTCTGTCCTCAGGGCTGCTGTGTCTCAGTCTGTCCACAGTGCTGCTGTGTCTCAGTCTGTCCTCAGTGCTGCCATGTCTTGGTCTGTACTCAATGCTGCCGTGTCTCAGTGTGTCCTCAGGGCTGCTGTGTCTCAGTCTGTCCTCGGTGCTGCTGTGTCTCAGTCTGTCCTCAGGGCTGCTATGTCTCAGTGTGTCCTCAGTGCTGCTGTGTCTCAATGTGTCCTCTGGGCTGCTGTGTCTCAGTCTGTCCTCTGGGCTGCTGTGTCTCAGTCTGTCCTCAGGGCTGCCGTGTCTCAGTCTGTCCTCAGTGCTGCCGTGTCCCAGTCTGTCCACAGGGCTGCTGTGTCTCAGTGTGTCCTCAGTGCTGCTGTGTGCCAGTGTGTCCCAGTCTGTAGCTGGGCTGCTCTCAGTGCAGTACTGCTGTGTACACCCTTTTCGACAGTGAGAGGAGCCTTTTCCACATCCCAGAATGCAAATTCCTGCTCTGCCGCCTATGGAAATGCTTCTCCTCATTTTGTTTTCGCAGCTGTTTGTTGTTTTTGAAAGCACACTCAGCCACCACTCGGAGCGACCGCAGTGTGACAGCCTGAGACCGTGCCCGGAGATGGGCTTTCCAAACAGTGCCAGAGTCTTCCACGGGACAGCAACTAGCGTTCAGCAGTGGACTATGTAAATGGGAATGCTCCCAGCTGCCCCACAGCTTAACTGTTGCTTACTATCGTCAGCTGCTGGGATGCTTCTGCCCACATGCCAGAGAGGCCTGAGCGTTTCGAACCACCTGACCGTTTAGCGCCACCTATAGAGCAGGAAGCAGGAAGGAGCAGAGTGCTCTGTCTCTTTCTCCTTTCCTGTTTCCCACAGAGCAGTGCAGCTGAACTGTGTCTGGAGCTGACATGTGATGCACACAGGTGCGGGGTTTTTGCATGCAGGTAGCAAAAATAGAGACTATTGATACAAAACTGGAAAACACCGAGCTGGAAGAGGTTACTTATGAAAAAGACTAAGGAGTTTATGTGGCCACATCATTTGCATTTTCTAGACCACATGGTGAGCCAACTCAGAAGGTACACAAAATATTGGGATATCATGAGATCGTGGGATTTAAAGCGAAGGGAGATAAAATTGTATGCCACAATAGTTAGGCCTCATTTAGAAGATTGCGTACAATGTAGGTTGGCATGGTGACAGCACAGTGGTAAGCATTGCTGCCTCGCAGCTCTGGGGACCTGGGTTCAGTTCTGGACCTGGGTTGCTGTCTGTGTGGAGTTTGCATGTTCTCCTTGCATCCATGTGGGTTTCTCTCGCATGCTCTGGTTTCATCCTATGTTCCAAAGTCAGGCTGGTAGGTTAACTGGCTCCTGAGAAGACTGTCCCCGGTGTCTGTGAGTGCCCTGAGATGGACTGGTGTCCTGTCCAGGTTGTATCCTGCCCTGTGCTTGTTGCTTGCTGGGTTAGGCTCTGGCACAACACCAAGCACAGAGCAAAGAGACACAACACCAAGCACAGAGCAGACAGATACAACACCCAGCACAGCACGGAGCAGACACAACACCCAGCACAGCACGGAGCAGACACAACACCAAGCACAGCACGGAGCAGACACAACACCAAGCACAGTGTGGAGCAGGCACAACACCAAGCACAGAGCAGACAGATACAACACCCAGCACAGCACTGAGCAGACACAACACCCAGCACAGCACGGAGCAGACACAACACCCAGCACAGCACGGAGCAGACACAACACCAAGCACAGAACAGACAGACACAACACCAAGCAAAGAGCAGACAGACACAGACACACACAATCACACCTGGGCTCATCTTTGCAGAAGACCGTAAACCATTAACCATTAGGGAGGAAGCAGCTGGAAGAAACCCGCGTGAAACCCCACACAGACAGCACCCCAGGACCCGAACCCGGGGCCCCCGCGCTGTGTCAACCCCCTGCCCATGACGCGGCTCAGTCGGACCGGATTGCTTAAACGCACAAGCGCTGCAGCTTCCTCTTTCGGGCCCGCTGTGTCGAACCCCCCGTGGACAGGCGAGGTCAGGCTCGGGCCTGGCGCCGCGGGGGGGAGGGGCACTGAGCTGCCCCGCCCTCTCAGTTATGGACGAGAAGGATTTTGGAACACTTTCGCTCACTTAGCTTCCGCCCTTAAAAGATACAGTAGTTGTACTTTGTCAGTGGTCAGGTACCCCCAGGAACCCCCAGCTCACACCAGGAGGAACAGCCCCGGTGCTGGTCAGATCAGGGGTGGACCCGCCTGATCTGAGCGCACATTGGAATCCAAAGCCTCGCGCGTGAGCTAATTGTTGTTGCGATCGTAATCCCTCCTCTTAAGGGCGCTCCAGCTCGATCAGATTTCACCCAATCACATGCACCTGCCCTCAGCCCTGCCCCTCTCGCTGCTCTGGGCTCAGCACTGGGAGATGGACGCCCGGAGGCCCGCCTGCCAGTGGGTCCAGGAGTGACCCGACGGCACAGGCTTCATCACGGCGTCCAGACCGTCTGAGTCCGGGGCTCGGAACGCCTGGCCTCGTCATCCTGGTTTTATTCCCCGTCCCTGTCCCAGATCCTGTTTTTCCAGATTTTAACCTTGTCTATGTTCGTCTCGGACGGATCATCCGGTTTTGGACCTTGGACTTTGCCCCGGCCTTCCCCCCCTGAACTCCTTGGACCTGTTCGCCCTGGCCAGGCCCCCCTGTCTGTCAACCCCTCCAGATCCTCGTCCTCCTGTTCCACGTGCTTCCGGATCGTACCGCCTGCACAGGGTCCAGAACTACGCTTCACGGGAGCCCGGCCCGGCTCTCGTCACAGCTGTGCTGCTGAGCTTGCTAGCACCCTGAACGTGGACGTTAGAAAATGAGCACACAGGATCCAGTCGGCCAAACAGCCGATTCTGCTGTCTCTGAAGGAGCACGTGACCGAGGGGACGCTGTTCTTGGAGAGATAATTAATAATATTAATAATAATTGCTTACACAGCGCTCTTCTGGACACACTCCACTCAAAGCTCTTCACAGGTAATGGGGATCCCCTCCACCAGCACCAGTGTGCACCCCACCTGGATGATGCTCCAGTCTGCTCACACACACCAGCTCTCAGTGAGGAGAGCAGAGTGATGAAGCCAGTTCTGAGAGGGGGGTTATTAGGAGGCCATGACTGGTAAAGGCCAATGGGATATTTGGCCAGGACACAGGGGTAACACTCCTACTCTTTTCGAGAAACACCCTGGGATTTTTAATGACCACAGGGAGTCAGGACCCCGGTTTTACGTCTCATGCAAAGGACAGCGCCTGTTTACAGTTAAGTGTCCCCGTCACTACACTGGGTCACTAGGACCCACGCAGACTGCAGGGTGAGCGCCCCCTACTGGCCCCACTAACACCTCTTCCAGCAGCAGCCTCAGCTTTCCCAGGAGTCTCCCCTCCAGGTGCTGACCAGTCTCACAGCTGCTGAGCTCCAGGGGGCTGCCAGCTGGGAGCTCCTCTTGGAGGAGGCCTTGAGGGCCCTGGATCCGGGCAGTCAGAGCGTTCTGGGTGTTGGGAAAAGTTAAACCGTTCCTCGATTTTGCCGAAGACAGATACGGGAGACCGCATTCACACCCGCGCTGGCGTCTGGGGCCTCAGCGGCCACGGGCCAGAGCTCACTCGCTGCTTTGAGGGACGGGTTTCCGGAACACGGACGTAGCGTGACGCGCAGACGGAAAGCCTGGCGGATTCAGTTGGCCTGCGAAAGGGATTTATCCAGCAAATTCCGTGGAGAATGGAAGGAGAAACTGCTCAGGAGGTTGAACTCTACGACGGAGAGAAGACGGCAACTTTATTGACTACGGGCATGCTAAAATGAATTCTTTAGTGGGTGGTTTTCTGGCGTGGCTAGTTGGGATTATGGACTTGTTTGGTTTAGGGTTCTTAAGTAGCAAAGACTGTCGCCTGTTTTGGTTTTTACTTTAGTTGCTGCGCTGATTTTGCAGGTTGGTTGAAATGGTGTGGAAGTATGTCTCCTGACAACTGTCTAGTGGGCTAAGGGTTATGCTGTGTGCATGAATCGTTTGTTTGGGTTTGTTACCGTCGTGCTGCAGTGAAAAGTGAGTGTTGAGGTACAGTAGGCCACCTGTTTTACCGTCTGCGAGTCGGTATCTTCTATCATGAAGCGCTACTCAGCGGCATGGTTGTGCGATTTCACTTGGGTACTTGCACACGTCTCCCTCCCCCAGTAATGAATTCACACTGAAGACCCGCTTGTGGCGTCGAGAGTCGCCTTAGACTGAATTCTAAGACTGCCACCGAGGGGCCGGGTTTGTCAGGCAGGCGCGGGTATCCTACCTCCCAGGCTCTCCGTTTCAGGCTTTGCATGTGAAACCTCAGCTCCGATACTTCACGGGACGGACTACAAAATAACGCGGCGGAATCAGCAGTCGTTTCCTTACACGCTGTTTCACTTCAGTTAAAGTACATCACACGGACGAGCGACCGACTTGCCCGAAAGAAACCAGAAACTTGGCGTTTCTCTTTCAATCCGAGTAGTTTTTTTCCCCCGCGCCACAGTGTCCGTATATATATATATTGTAACGCAACGGGGGCTTACAGATTATTTTGATTACAGAAATATAAGTGTGAAAGATTTACGCCAGTTCCTGTCCGGGTGACGGCAGTGTGTGGTTTTCCTACATGTTGTTTTTTCTCATGTGACTGCGTGTTTAGGGAAGTTCAAGGGCACATACAGTATCCCCTGGAGAGACGGGAGCCGTGCTCCGCACGTCGGACTCGGAGCGCCGTTCGCCTTGTGATGTTGCGTGTACAGGTAGAGGTACAGGTAAGCGGGAAAGGCCCGTGACTGTGCGTGGTACGCGTGTGTTCCGAGAGCTTGCGTACATCGTGATATAGCTGTGTTTCGGTTTATTTCAGTTATTTCGGAGTAAAGGAACAAGTAATAGGTTTATTCCATGCTGAAAAAAAGAAGAAAGAGAACACAACGTTTCGGCCGTGGAGCCTTCTTCAGGTGTGAGAGAGACAGGGCAGTAGGCAAAGGTAAAGTAGCGGGAGAACAAAGGTTGAGAGGGAGGAGGAGTGAGAGGCGGGAGCAGGGGACAGAAAGAGAGGCCAATCAAGAGGTGTGAAGTCAGAATGGGTGCAGAGAGGTGTGAAATGAAACTTCCAATGAATGGAGAAAATTTAAAAGAACAGTAATCTGTCGTTAAGGGAAGGGAGAATGTGTGATCCTAGCTGCAGAATAATTTTAGTTTCGGTGGTCTTTCTAATGTATGAGTTTGGAAAACCGTCTTTGAGAACACAGACGGAGAGATTAGAGTGGTCGTGGCCGTCAGAGGTGAAATGAGAAACAATGGGCTTGGAGAGATCTTTAATCTTCACAGCCCTGACGTGTTCTCTGAAGCGGTCTCCGAGTCTCCTTCCTGTTTCCCCAATGTAGATGGCTGGGCATTTACTGCAAGAGATACAGTAAATAAGGTTGCTGGAGGTACAAGATGCTGTCTGGGTGATCCGGAATTGTCCTGAGGGGCCTTGAATGAGTGTGGTGGTGGCTGTGTACTTGCAGGTGATACAGCGAGCTCTTTTGCAAGGGAAGGTGCCTGGTGTGGATGGTTGCTGAGGGCAGTCAAGGGAGCTGTGAACGAGGAGGTTACGCAGATTAGGTGGTCGGCGATATGAGATGATAGGGCGATCAGAAAAGAGGGCCCCAATGGAGGGATCATCCTGTAGGATGGAAAAGTTCTGGTTAATGGTCCTGGGGATAGGAAGTGTGTTAGGGTGGTAAGGAAGCACCAAAGGAATGCGGTTGTTACGGCGGGAGTTCCTGATCGGGTTGATGGTCCGGGGGGTGTTTTTGGCTCGGGCAAGGGCCCTGTCAATCACACTGCTGGGGTATCCTCTGTTGATAAAAAATGAGTACATTTCGAGGGCTTGGTTTTCGAAGTCGATGTCGTCGCTGCATAATCGTCGTAACCTAAGGAACTGTGAAAAAGGAAGAGAGTTTTTAGTGTGGTTGGGGTGAAATGAGCTGTACAGGAGGTAGCTGTGTGAATCCGTGGGTTTGTAATAAACTGAAGTGGACAGTCGGGGGTAGTTGATAGACAAGTGGATGTCTAGAAACGGAAGAGTGGTGGAAGAAATGTTAACCGTATATTTGAGGGACGGGTGGAAGTTGGTGAAATGGTGCAAGAAGGATTCAAGCTGATCGTTGGAGCATGTGGCGGCACCGACGCAGTCATCAATATATCGTTTGTAGAGGTCAGGGACATAGCCAGTGTAGGAAGCGAAGAAGCGTTCTTCTACCCAGCCGACAAAAATGTTGGCATAGCTGGGTCCCATTCTGGTGCCCATGGCAACTCCACTGACCTGTTGGTAAAAAAGATTATTGAAAGAGAATGCGTTCAGTGTGAGGACCAATTCCGCAAGGCGTACCAGGGTGTGGGTGGGTGGATCAAGCACTGTGCGTTTGTCCAGCGTGTGCTTGAGGGCTGTAAGGCCATCATTATGGGGAATGACGGTGTACAGAGATGTGATGTCCATGGTAAAAATGTGGCATTCGGTACCCTGAAATCGGAAATCATTGAAAAGTTGGAGCGCGTGGTTGGTGTCTTTGATGTATGAGGGAAAATTTCTATTTCGGAGTAATATCAGTTGGTGGTCTACAGTGCGTGATACTGTCCTTAATCGTGGCAGGGAAATACTGTACTGTATATAAATGCCTAATTAATATCCTCACACTTACATAGCGTGTTTCTGGACACTCCACTCAACGCTCTTTACAGGTAATGGGGACTCTCCTCATCCACCACCAGTGTGCAGCCCCGCATGGATGATGCTCCAGTCTCCTCTCCATGTACTGACTAGGCTCACACCTGCTGAGCTCCACCGGGCTGAAGGCTGTGAGCTGCTGGCTCTGTCAGCATCTATAGTATGTGATATGGACAATTAGAACTGACAGCTTTCTCATGGACACAGGGTGTTCTGGAGCCCAGCCTGTAATACACAATCTTTACTAGCACTCAGTGTGAAGTGATGTGGCATCACTAAATCAGCTCACCAGTCTGATCTAATTAACCCCGTCAGGTGTTTCTCTTCACAGCATCCTGTGTCCTAATCTAGATAAATGTAAGAATCTCTCAAGAAACAGCTGGATGAGCTCCTCCAGTCAGGACAGGAGGCCCTTCTTTACACAGAGGGTGGTGGGAGTGTGGAACAAGCTGCCCAGCCACGTTGTAGAAGCCGATCCCCTGGATTCTTCCATAGACACAGCTGGATGAGATCCTGCAGTCAGGACAGGAGGCTCTTCTTTACACAGAGGGTGGTGGGAGTGTGGAACAAGCTGCCCAGCCACGTTGTAGAAGCCGATCCCCTGGATCCTTCCATAGACACAGCTGGATGAGATCCGGGGAACAGTTAACTACTAAGCGCCACACGGGCCGGGTGGGCCGAGAGGTCTCTGCAGCTCGTCGCCGGGAGGTGAAGATTCCCGGAACAACGAGAGAGTCTGACCACACTGCGGCAGTTTAAGAAAGCCCAGGCGCGTCGGCCGCGATTGCGCAGTTCCTCGCCCAGAAAGGGGAAGAGAGAGCTTGGGGGACGCTGCCCTGTGCCCTGCGGGAGTCAGACGAAGAGTCCTGGGAATCTTCGTGAACGGCGTGTCGAGGCAGGAGACAGACCTCATTGGATTGTTTAATGTGACTTGAAGGACTGAAAGCTTCAGAAGTGTCGTTGTTTTTGTTTTCTACTGAAAGGCAAGTGTTCGGGAGCTGTAAAACCGCCAGAAAGTTGAGATTGATCCCACTGTGGACTGAACCGCTCTGGTCCAGCACCAGAGTTTGGGCCTCAACCACCTGCCTGGGAAGCCTGTTCCAGTCACCCACCACTCTTTGGGTAAGTTAATGTATGCATCCAAAATTAATTCCTTTTTAGTTTGCAGTTGTTTCACTGTGGGGTGTGGAAACCCCTGAGGATTTTATATACTGGGGTCCGATCTCGTCTCCGTCTCCGTCAAACCTGAAGAGATTTAGTATCTTTACCCAGCTGGTATCAGACAATCGCCTGAGACCAGCAATCATTATTCTTGGTGCTCTTCTCTGAACTCCTTCTGTGGCTGTAATTTATTTTCTGTGCTGTGTTGACCGGAATGGAACACGATATTCTAGTTTAGATGTTTCTGATGCAGTTTCCCAAATTGTGTGTCATGGAAAGGTTCCAGGTGTTTCATGGAATCAGACGGGATCGTGTCCGAATAGTCCGGATGTGTAGGAAAAGTGTGGGTCAGCCATGCTGCTGAAGCCGATACCTTGGCTTCTCTCAAGAAACAGCTGGTTGAGATCCTCCTTTCAGGACCGGAGACTCTACTCTGCACCAGGGGTGGTGGGAGTGGGGAACAAGCTGGCCCGCCTTGTGCTTGAAGCCAATGGGCTTGTACTGTGACATGGAGGCATGCAGTAATCAGTGGATCTCTTTCAGTGATGGTGTCTGTTGAGTCCAAGCATCTCCTTGTGATTCTGCTGCTTCTTGTCAGGATTCCTGTGACTGGATCAGGTAGGAAGAGTCCAAGTATTCAAAATCCTCTAGGGCACTGAGAATGGGAAGAGCATTTGAAACTGAGAACAGGAGACAGTGTATTACACAAAGAGTGGTAGGAGTGTGGAACAGGCTGCCCAGCCACAGTGGTGAAGCTGATACCCTGACTTCTTTCTTTCTAGACAACAGAACAGAATTCAATACGAAACAATTCAGCACAGTGCAAAGTAAACGCAGTCCAGCATACAAGTCAACACTACACAAGACAGCACAACATAACACATTGCAACACAACACCACACAGCACAGCATAGCACTCTGCATCAGCACAACAACACAGCACAGCATAGCACTCTGCATCACAACACAGCACAACATCACACATGTCAACACAACTGAACACAGCACTACACAACACAACTCAGCAGTCATTAAAGCACGTTTGTCTGCAGCCAGGTGTCCCTGTGACACTGATGCCATCTCCTGTACACAGACATGACCACCTGATGCTTGAACTATTTAGTTAGTTGACAGTATTCTCTGAGTCGGAGTGGAGAAACAGTCACTGCTTCTGCTTTTAGAAATTAAAATAATTGTGCGAGTTGTAATGTACAGAAGCTTCAGACTGTTGATAGGAAGCCTCCCCTTGTCTATCCTGTGTTCTGAAAGCACAGTGTAGAAATATTTTACTTCAATGTGTTTTAATCAGCTGTGAAATATCTCCTGTTGTGACGAATCCACAGCCCTGGGCTCCCAGCCCTCAGTGTCTCTCCACTCCCCTGGAGGAGGTCAGACCCAGCTGCTGTGCAGGTCAGAGGGCTGGTTCCCTGCACCTGCAGTGATCTGGACAGACAGAGATGGACACGATGTGACCTCACTGTCCAGCACCACAGTGGAGAAGGACAGTCAGGGGCTCCTCAGTGTCAGCAGCTACATCCCAGTCCAGCAGGAGTCCAACATCTTCTCCTGTCTGGTCAGAAGTGCTCTTCCTGAACCAGACTGGGAATCTCAGCTCCACATACCCAGTGAGTATCGTACTAAGACAATATTTCAGGAGTTTTCAGAATTCATGTTTTAGTCATAACAGCAAGACAAAACTCATTCCCACTTCATCCATTTTCGAACATGCTTTATCCAGTACAAGGTCATGGGGAAGCCAGAGTCTATCCCAGCAAGCACTGGGCACAAGACAGGGTTTACCCGTGTGAATGCAGGGAGAACATGCGAACTCCACACAGACAGCACCTCAGGAACTGAGCCCCGGGCCCCAGAGCTGTGAGGCAGCGATGATATAACCACTGGGCCACCTGGACAGAGTCTTCTGAGCATCCAGACCAGTGACCCGTCTTTATTTCAGGCAGTTTCGCAGCACACTGAGGGATCGACACCTCTGCACTGCTTTTTACTGCTGATCTGTTTGGTTGTCATCCCACGGAAGACCAGAGATGACTGGACTCTGATTCAACCCACGTCCGTATCCTTCCAGTCAGTTCTGCAGCCGGGGGAACTGTTCCACAGCACCTGGAACAAGTCCGTTGTAGCGGCTTCTAGTGCCAGACCGTCATCAAGACACCCCTCTTGTGGCGCAACCTGCCGACGTGGTAACAGGAAGTTGAATTTCCCACTCAGCCTCAATGACATCATTTCCCGTGTGTTTGCTACATCGATAACCAGAAGTTCTCTTTTGTTTTTTATGCTGACACAGTGATTTCCACCAGTTTGGGATGTCTGCTCCCATGCATCTTTGCCTTATTGTGGAAGATCCAGGCTACTAGATGCTGTCAGTTCCTGTGGGATCACATTCCTGTGCTGTTTTCCAGGAGACTTTTTCTCTGGACCCTCTGGATGGATGGTGGCTCTCTGTGTAGCAGCAGCTGTGGCTGCAGCAGCGTCAGCACTTCTGGTGATCCAGTGGAGGAGAATGGACAGTATGTGCTCATTAGAGATGTGTGTCTGAATGTCTGTGTCAGGAGGGGTTTAAACACCACTGTATGGCAGTTCACAAGCAGCACAGGACACCCTGCTCTTGTAAACAGGGGTCAGTGAACAGACACCATTATATCATACTTTATAGGTTATTTTTCAGAGTGACACCGGTGTTATACACCCTCACATCCTCTCTCACTCCCTCACCCCTCTCTCTCTCACCCCTCTTATTCTTCGACTCCCTCTCCTCCTCCCTCACTCCCTCTTACCCCTCTCACTCGCTGCCTCACTCTCTGACTCTCTCAGGAAGCCAGCTGTGAGTGACTGTGCTGTCTGTGTTCTTTCCAGAGCTCGAGAGACGGTGGATATCTGAGTGTGAGTCACACAACGCAGAGGACCTGGAGCCGCACCGGAGTCACTCTCTCACTCCTCTCTGGGGAGCCTCGTCTCACTCTCTCACTCCTCTCTGCGGAGCCTCGTCTCACTCTCTCACTCCTCTCTGCAGAGCCTCGTCTCACTCTCTCACTCCTCTCTGTGGTGCCTGGTCACTCTCTCACTTCTCTCTATGGAGCCTCATCTCACTCTCTCACTCCTCTCTGTGGTGCCTGGTCACTCTCTCACTCCTCTCTGGGGAGCCTCGTCTCACTCTCTCACTCCTCTCTGCTGTGCCTGGTCACTCTCTCACTTCTCTCTGCAGAGCCTCGTCTCACTCTCTCACTCCTCTCTGTGGTGCCTGGTCACTCTCTCACTTCTCTCTATGGAGCCTCGTCTCACTCTCTCACTCCTCTCTGTGGTGCCTGGTCACTCTCTCACTCCTCTCTGTGGTGCCTGGTCACTCTCTCACTCCTCTCTGTGGAGCCTCGTCTCACTCTCTCACTCCTCTCCACAGAGCTCTCATCACTCTCTCACTCCTCTCTGCGGTGCCTGGTCACTCTCTCACTTCTCTCTGTGGAGCCTTGTCTCACTCTCTCACTCCTCTCCGCAGAGCTCTCGTCACTCTCTCACTCCTCTCTGTGGAGCCTCGTCTCACTCTCTCACTCCTCTCTGCGGTGCCTGGTCACTCTCTCACTCCTCTCTGTGTGCTTAGCACTCCTATCCAGTCTGGGCTACTGCTTCAAGCAGAGACATAGAGACTGTGATCTCAACACTATTACAGTTGGAAGCCAGAAATGTTATTGAATTATTAGCAGGCTGGACTGACTGAACACCCAGAGTTCACTTATTTAAAGATTTATAATACTAATTCTACACGCTTAAGCAGAAAAATACTTAATAACTTATATCACCTGACTTGTTGTGATTAAACTTTGCGGTCTTATACAAGTTTCTTTAATTTGCAGTGAATTTTGCACTTCGTCGAGAAATTGGTAAGTTTAGTTTAAAAAAATCCCTGGAACACGGTGTGACTGACTGAACATCCTGAAACACAGTGTGCGGTGTGACTGAACACCACATCAATCCCCGTCTTTTATCTCTACAGATACTGTGAAGAGAACTCCTGTCCCTAAATCAGGTGTGTGGAGACTTCTGACTTACAGCAATGACTATACTGATGCCTTACTCCCATGGTGGAGCCCAGTTTGTGTCTGTGACTCACAATGTCTGTGTTCAGTGTGTGTCTGTGACTAACAGTGTCTGTATCTCTGTGTTCAGTGTGTGTCTGTGATTAACAGTGTCTGGATCTCTGTGTTTAGTGTGTGTCTGTGACTAACAGTGTCTGTATCTCTGTGTTCAGTGTGTGTCTGTGACTAACAGTGTCTGGATCTCTGTGTTCAGTGAGTGTCTGTGATTAACAGTGTCTGGATCTCTGTGTTCAGTGTGTGTCTGTGATTAACAGTGTCTGGATCTCTGTGTTCAGTGTGTGTCTGTGACTAACAGTGTCTGTATCTCTGTGTTCAGTGTGTGTCTGTGACTAACAGTGTGTGTATCTCTGTGTTCAGTGTGTGTCTGTGATTAACAGTGTCTGGATCTCTGTGTTCCAGAGTGGCAGTGGCTGTGCAGTGCTGCAGGTAGGTCCCATCTGCTGTTGAAGACAGACACAGTAAACCTTGCTGTTGTGATACACAGGGGCTGTTTTCTGGGGTTATTGAATACAGTCCCAGGGCTATATGTATTGGTCCCAGAGGGTTTGTGTTCCTGCGACACGGGTAATAATTTGGAGTCTCCTCTTCCTGGGACAGGAGTGACTTTGGGGTCTTTCTGTTCTGCCCAGCTGGTGTTCTCATAAGGTCCTGGACATTAACTGACGCAGTGGTTTGTTTAACTAAGAATGACACCGGAGTGTCAATATTATTTCACTGTGTCCTCACAGACAGTCGCTCCTGTGGAGTGAGTGAGTGAGTGATGCAGTATCCTGTTCTACACAGAAACGGTGGGAAGTTTCAGTGGAAGAGGATGCCTTGTCAGTATCAGGGCCAGGCTGACATTCCCCCTCACGTCCAGCAGAGGGTGCACCTGATCTTCATGGAATAACTCGCAGGACTGTCACTAGTCACCTGGACATGGGGACTCATTCACTAGAGCTTCCTTTGGGTTATGAAGCATCTACAGATTAAGATGTTTAGGTAGGGTGTTTAGGATCTGCCACATGTGCAGAATGCGTGCTAATGTATACAGATGCACTAATCAGAATAACGATAGGCACAGACATTAAGAGAAGCTGTTGAACTTTAAAGTGCTTCTTAACTTCAATGCAAATTAGTACTGATGAGACCCGGGTGAGGTGAGCGACCCTCTCCTGTTTATAAAGTTGGTTCCTCAGGGATCCCCATTACATGGGGTAAGGAGGTGTTAAAAGTATTATGTTGAATTTAAGAATTCAAGAACAGTTACAGAGTAGAAGAGGTCATTCTGCCCTCCAACCCATTTGATCACTAGTTACTAATTGGTCTCAGGTTCTCATCCAGCTGTTTCTTGAGAGACGTCAGGGTATCGGCTTCAACAACATGACTGGCAGGTGGTTCCACAGCCCCATCATCCTTTGTGTAAAGCACACAAAAGCAGCTCATCTGGGATCGAACCCGGGAGGAAGAGCCATCCCCCTGAGACCAGCGAGCTGCACCAGTCTGGCTCAACTTTCTGGACAGAAGGTGTCCAAAGTGTGTTGGTGGGCATCGACTGTCTTAGGCGGACTGTCCCTTAAAGACTGACGAGACCCTCTGACACCTCTATAGTGTGTGGACGGGTGCTCACACACCTCTATAGTGTGAGAACGGGTGCTCGCACCTCTAAAGTGTGCGGATGGGTGCTCTCACTCCTCTATAGTGTGCGGATGGGTGCTCACACACCTCTAGTGTGCAGACGGGTGCTCACACACCTCTAGTGTGTGGACGGGTGCTCACACACCTCTATAGTGTGCGGACGGGTGCTCGCACCTCTATAGTGTGTGGACGGGTGCTCACACAGCTCTATAGTGTGCGGACGGGTGCTCACACAGTTCTATAGTGTGCGGACGGGTGCTCACACAGCTCTATAGTGTGTGGATGGATGCTCACACCTCTATAGTGTGCGGACGGATGCTCACACACCTCTTTAGTGTGCGGATGGGCGCTCAGACCTCTATAGTGTGCGGACGGGTGCTCACACAGTTCTATAGTGTGCAGACTGGTGCTCACACAGTTCTATAGTGTGTGGATGGATGCTCACACCTCTATAGTGTGCGGACGGATGCTCACACACCTCTATAGTGTGCGGACGGATGCTCACACACCTCTTTAGTGTGTGGACGGGTGCTCACACAGTTCTATAGTGTGTGGACGGGTGCTCACACAGTTCTATAGTGTGTGGACGGGTGCTCACACCTCTATAGTGTGCAGACTGGTGCTCACACAGTTCTATAGTGTGCGGACGGGTGCTCACACAGTTCTATAGTGTGCAGACTGGTGCTCACACAGTTCTATAGTGTGTGGATGGATGCTCACACCTCTATAGTGTGCGGACGGATGCTCACACACCTCTTTAGTGTGTGGATGGATGCTCACACCTCTATAGTGTGCCGACGGGTGCTCACACACCTCTATAGTGTGCGGACGGGTGCTCGCACCTCTATAGTGTGTGAACGGGTGCTCACACAGCTCTATAGTGTGCGGACGGGTGCTCACACAGTTCTATAGTGTGCAGACTGGTGCTCACACAGTTCTATAGTGTGTGGATGGATGCTCACACCTCTATAGTGTGCGGACGGATGCTCACACACCTCTTTAGTGTGTGGATGGATGCTCACACCTCTATAGTGTGCGGACGGGTGCTCACACACCTCTTTAGTGTGTGGATGGATGCTCACACCTCTATAGTGTGCGGACGGGTGCTCACACACCTCTATAGTGTGTGGACGGATGCTCACACCTCTATAGTGTGCAGACGGGTGCTCACACAGCTCTATAGTGTGTGGATGGATGCTCACACCTCTATAGTGTGCGGACGGATGCTCACACAGTTCTATAGTGTGCAGACTGGTGCTCACACAGTTCTATAGTGTGTGGACGGATGCTCACACCTCTATAGTGTGCAGACTGGTGCTCACACCTCTATAGTGTGTGGACGGGTGCTCACACCTCTATAGTGTGCGGACGGGTGCTCACACCTCTATAGTGTGTGGACGGGTGCTCACACCTCTATAGTGTGCAGACTGGTGCTCACACAGTTCTATAGTGTGTGGATGGATGCTCACACAGTTCTATAGTGTGCGGACGGATGCTCACACACCTCTTTAGTGTGCGGATGGGCGCTCAGACCTCTATAGTGTGCGGACGGGTGCTCACACAGTTCTATAGTGTGCAGACTGGTGCTCACACAGTTCTATAGTGTGTGGATGGATGCTCACACCTCTATAGTGTGCGGACGGATGCTCACACACCTCTTTAGTGTGTGGATGGATGCTCACACCTCTATAGTGTGCGGACGGGTGCTCACACAGCTCTATAGTGTGTAGATGGATGCTCACACCTCTATAGTGTGTGGACGGGTGCTCACACTCCTCTAGTGTGCAGACGGGTGCTCACAGACCAGAAAGGATCTTTTCATACTTTTCAGGTATCAGCTTCAAGCTTTCTCTGAATTCCTGACATCTTCCGTTTCCTTCTCCCTCAGGGGAGCTCACTCTGGACCCGGATACAGCCCACGGCGGACTAGTCCTCTCCCGGGATGGGCTGGGGGTGAGACTGGACAGGTGGATGGTTTCCCAGAGCAGCTTGTCCAAGGAAGGGAGGAGAGTGAGTCTGGGAAAACAGATGGATCACTTTGCCAACCCACGCAGATTCGATTCCCAGCCCTGTGTCCTGGCCAGGCAGGGCTTCACCTCCGGGAGACACTACTGGGAGGTGGAGGGGAATGAGGACTGGAGAATCGGAGTGAGCAGAGAGTCTGCGCAGAGGACAAGAGGGTTCAAATTCACCCCACAGGAGGGTTACTGGGGTCTGGGATGTTATTCCTCTTGCCTCATTGCACTTACTGACCCAGTGACCCCCCTTCACTGCAGTCTGCAGCCCAGGAGGGTGGGGGTGTGTGTGGACATCGAGGAGAGGCAGGTGTCTTTTTACAGTGTGGAGACCAGGACACACATCTACACTTTCACTGACATGGTCTTCAAACAGGGGGAGAAGATGTGTCCATTCTTCTGGACGATTGATAAGCAGAATGAGCTTGTGCTGCTGCCCCCTGTCAGCGGTGGAGATTAAACACTCGCATTTGCACACACAGACTGATATACACTATGTCACAGAATACCGGACAAGCCCACAGTGGGACTAATGCTGTATTAGACACCTTCACAGTATGAGTGACTCTGAACAGACGCCCACATCAGGGAGTGACTGTATCTGATACACCCACAGTAGGGAGTGACCCTGTACCAGACACAGACCACAGTGGGGAATAACTCTGTATCATGCCAATAAAAGTTATAGTCAAGACATTATAGTCTGAAGGGAGTGTCCTACAGTGACAGACTGAGGGAACTGAGGCTCTTTAGTCTGAAGGGAGTGTCCCACACTGACAGACTGGAGGAACTGAGGCTCTTTAGTCTGAAGGAAGTGTCCCACACTGACAGACTGGAGGAACTGAGGCTCTTTAGTCTGAAGGGAGTGTCCCACACTGACAGGCTGGGGGAACCGAGTCTCTTTAATTTTTGGATTACAGACTAAAGAAGATTGCAATACAAGTGTTCAGAATCTTCAAGGGCATCAACAGAGTCAAGAGAATTTCTCCAGAATCAACAGTAAACACGATCTAGAGGTGCTCAGCTGGGAAAATACAGGGAAGAGCGTTTAAAACCAAGATCAGTGGTTTAAGGGCTGTGCACAGCGTTTGTTCTGTAGACTGAAGCTACACGTCTGTGGCCACAGGGTAGACAGCCCACGAGACTAAACCATACTCGGGTCCCCCCCCCACGCTGAGGCCCACTTTCTGCACCACCATTACAGTCCTGCTTCTCAGTGTGAATGGATGAATATAGGAATGGGACCAGCAGCACTGCCTGGTGGCTGGGCCGTCCACAGGTCAATCCCATGGCCACCAGTCTGGGGCCTGTGGGGTCCCTCCCAGACACCAGCACCTGAAGAGCTGGGAGAAGTTAAGTCAGGTTCATCAAGCCAGCAAGGAGCTGATTGATACAGCTCGTTAAGAGTCCGTTAAGAGTTCCTGAGGGAAATCCCACAGACACTCCAGCCCTCCAGGCGCAGGACTGCAGACTCTGATCGGTCAGCAGTTGGTAATTAACTCAAATCTTCCCAGAACGGCAAATTATCAGATTTGCAATTAGGTCTAGGAAAGGCATCAGCATTCAGCAATTCAGAAATCACCCTGAAACGCTGGGAATTAATATATTATTTTTATTATCATTGTCATCAGGGTCATCAGCATCATTATTATTAACAGTTAAAGACATGGCGCAGAGATCTGCTGTCGTGTTTAAGGAATGATGGGTAGTTTTTTCAAAACAAGTGTGGTTTCGGGGAAACTGGCACACGACAAGAGACAAGCCACCCGCACACACAGACGCACAAACACACACACACACACGCACACAGGACAACAACAGGTTAGAAAACAAAGCCATAAAAAAAAATTAAAAAAAAACAACGACGCACACGCACGCACACCTAGAACGGTGATCCAGATCTGCGTGGTGACGAGATCCCTCCCTCCACTGGCTCAGCACCGGCGGCGGCACTTCAGCCTGCTACAGTAAAGGATCTGAGCTGCTTCCCCATTCCAGAGCGACTGAGCTCTCCGGCCTCCTCCCCGCCGCCTCTGGGATCCCTCCGAATCCATCGCACAGGCCCGGAACCCCGACTCACCCCTGTCCCCGCCCCCTCACTCTCCCAGCAGCGTGCAGATTGTTTCAGTCAAGTGTGCATATCAGCACGTAGGCTGGAAACAACATGATGGAGCAGAGTTTCTTTGAAATGGGCTAAGGACCCTTCTTAAAGGCCAGTCCCGGGCTGCTAACCCTGCACGAGCTCCTTGTTGAGAAATCTGTCTTTCGTTGAGGCCATCCGCCTTTAAATCAGGTGCGTCAAACTCGGACTGGGGCGTCCCAGGCTCATGGGATTAATTCATGAATGAGACCGGCAGTGCCCCCTAGTGGCTCAGCGTGAAGGGGGTTGACCTCTGTGATCCCATCCAGGGGTCAACAGCTCTGCTCCTAGAGTACTCCGTTAACCCGATTGTTTTCTTAATGAGATTTTTCTTAATGAAGCTGTTTTACAGTCGATCACACAAGACATTTCAATACAGGTACAGTTGCCAGCAAGCGACCTCAGTGCCCGGTGAGAAGTGTTATAGTCACACAGCTAATTAAGGAATTAATTAGACCAACTACGTATTTGAGAACAGGGGAACAAAGATCAGAAGACACCAGGCACCCCACGATCTGAGTCCGAGACCCCCAGTGCTACATCAGGAGTTCCAGGTTTTCGTTCCAGCCCTGCAGTGACTCGATAACGGGATTAATTGGAACTATGCAGCTGGTCTCAGCTCTTAAACCTTGAATACTGTCCTCAAACTGTAGCACGTCACAAATACAATCTTTCGAGTAGAACAAATAGCATGCACATATTCCAATCTAGCAACTCGTTAGTTCAATTAAGGCCTCAGTTAAGTCATTAAGCTGGGCTGGGTTGAATTTCAGAAGATGTCAGGCCCTGCAGGCAGCGAGCTTGTCAGACTCTGCTTGCAACACTGTGCCACCTCTTCTCCGAGGGCACTCCTGAAATACCGCTCTAGGGCTCAAATCCAGGCCCTCCTCGCGTTCAGAAATGCATGTGGACATACAGTACGACAGACAAGCTCTTCCAGGGGAGTCCAGGCTGACAATACCTTTGAACACTGTCCAGAGTTGTGTGTTTTTAAGAAAGGCGGACCAGTTTTTTTCTGTAAACACTTCTGGGGTCAAATTCCATCACCAGTTCCAGGGTCAAACTCGGCCCATTTAGAGCATCGTTAAGGTAAACGCGCTGGGGATAGTATCCTGCTGGGGTTGGTGTTTCCCTTTCTGTCCCCGGATACTAGGAGGGAAGACAGCAGGAAAGGGGAGGGGAGGGAGGGCGCCTCTGTCCGGGTGCGCTCCGAGCGGAGGGAGTACTGGGCCAGAGCAGAACACACCCTCATCAGCCACACCACTTCCAAGGCCGCCGGCACCCTCCTGCTGCCACAGCTTCCGCGGGGAGGGGGTGTTTCAGTTTCCTTTCATCTGCGCAGCTCTTTCTCGCCAACCCCCGTTCGGCACTACTTTACACAATGGATGGCAGGAGTCTGGAGCAAGATGCCCAGCCACGTCGCTGAAGCCAATACCCTGGGATTCTCCGGAGGGACAGCCGGATGAGATGCGAGACGCCAAACAGACCAGCAAAGCAAACCCGTGCCCTCCTCCTGTTGGTGGCCTCGCACGTTTGTAGTCAGATTTTAACTCTGCGGCAGACGAGCAAACAAGGAAACTGAGACGTAGGCAGATCAGGCTGCTGTGCCGCGGGACCCTCACCTGCTATTCCAGTTATTTCCCAGTTCGGGAGCAGACTGGCCGCAGGTCCTCCGGGCAGGACAGATACTGACCGATAGCCCGGGGCGGCCAGATGGGGGGGGGGGCCCAAGTGGCCCGTGCACCTCTGCTCTCTGACCTCTGACCCCTGCCCCCCCGCTCGGCCTGTGACCTTCCGGGCCCCCGCGGTCCGTCTCCGGGACACGGTGGCCAGGACAGCGGCTACAGTCCCACGTCCCCGAGCGCGCAGGTCTCTTTCAGAGCAGGTAACCAGCAGCTCCAGCAGGCCGAGACCGGGCCAGACCAGTCCTCAAGTCAGGAAGTTTGGTCTCCCGTGTCCGGCGGAGACCTGCGTGATCGTGGGGCCCAGAGACGGGGCTGGCCAGCGCAGAACAGTGCAAACTGCCACTTTAATCAGCTGTAAACATAGGCGGAGTGCGGAGAACATCCGTTCTCCATTTGAATAAAAATTAACTTAAAAAGAGTTTAAAAAAAAACAAGAAAACGAGAGATTTCTTCACTTTCGGTACGACAGGACTGACGATTCTACACATCACACAGCTAAAGACACCTCGTTTGTAAAGGATCAGTGTCATTCTGCTGTACTTCCCATCTCTCACTGTGTCTCCTGTCCTGTTGTGTTTATTACCGAGGGAGTCTCTGTGATCTCCTCTCACTGTGTCTCCTGTCCTGTTGTGTTTATTAATGAGGGATTCTCTGTGATCTCCTCTCTCTGTGTCTCCTGTCCTGTTGTGTGTGTTTATTACCGAGGGATTCTCTGTGATCTCTCTCACTGTGTCTCCTGTCCTGTTGTGTTTATTAATGAGGGATTCTCTGTGATCTCCTCTCTCACTGTGTCTCCTGTCCTGTTGTGTGTGTTTATTACTGAGGGATTCTCTGTGATCTCCTCTGTGTCTCCTGTCCTGTTGAATGTGCTTATCACCAAGAGGCTCTGTGTTCTCCTCTTTCATTGTCTCCTGTCCTGTTGTGTGCTTATTACTGAGATACTCTCTGTGCTCCCCTCTCTCTGAGTGTCTCCTGTCCCATGTGTTTATCACTGATACACGGCGTTACCTCCTCTGTCTCTAACTGTACCTCCTTTCCTGCAGCGACTGATGCACTTGCTATTATATACAGGATGGGAGGCCCAGTGAGAGAAGGTAATGGGTTCTTGGGGGGGGTGAGGGGGTGGGGCAGAATTACAGAACACTAAACTACTAAACCACATACACTATTTCTATTATAAATATATTCTCATGTGCTGCACTGCATTATTATTAAAGTTTGCTTGCGGGTGTTGGGCTCGGACAGCCTGCCGAGCAGGAAGAGCCGCCCCTGTCTTCAGTGTTAATGCAGGGCGGGGCGGGGAGGGGTCCAGCAACGGGTTGGCTATTTATAAGCGCGGGCGCCGATCCGTCGGCTCCGTGCGCCTGCTCCGCGCGCGCCCCGCGGCCGGAAGAAGAACGGGAAACGGGAAACCCCCCCCGCTGGGCTCCGCCAGATGTGCGCGCCCGCCGCCCCCCAGGTGGTTTGTGGGAAGCCGTGTGCTCGCCCAGGCCCCGGCGGGAAGGGAAACGCGCGGGAGCGGGATCGCGGCCCCTCCGTCTCCGCCCGCGGCTGCTCCGGCTTCCAGGCCATTAGGTCCCGCCGCCCCATCTGTCCCCACCTTCCACCTGCTCCCGGTTTCCGAGACTGGAATACTGTGGCAGAGAGAGACGGCCGTCCTGGGAGTCCTCCTGTCGTGAGAGAGAGACAGCTCAGCTGTCCTGTACAACAGCACTTGCCCACGTGCACTGACTGAAAATGGACAATCACCTCTTTCGGAATGTCTTCTTATCGCAATAATAGTGAACATTTGTTAGAGTGTTTACTAATTGTGAGAATATTTTCTATTGTGAAATGCTGTTTTGGAAATAAAGTTTATTTTGAGAGAAAAGAAAAACAGCACAGACACCAGGGGAGACAGTACTGCATCTAAGGGACAGTGTGCGTCTCACACCTCTCTCTCTGTGACAGTGTGCGTCTCACACCTCTCTCTCTGTGACAGTGTGCGTCTCGCCTCTCTCTCTGTGACAGTGTGCGTCTCACACCTCTCTCTCTCTGTGACAGTGTGCGTCTCGCCTCTCTCTCTCTGTGACAGTGTGCGTCTCGCACCTCTCTCTCTGTGACAGTGTGCGTCTCACACCTCTCTCTCTGTGACAGTGTGCGTCTCGCCTCTCTCTCTGTGACAGTGTGCGTCTCACACCTCTCTCTGTGACAGTGTGCGTCTCGCCTCTCTCTCTGTGACAGTGTGCGTCTCGCCTCTCTCTCTGTGACAGTGTGCGTCTCGCCTCTCTCTCTGTGACAGTGTGCGTCTCGCCTCTCTCTCTGTGACAGTGTGCGTCTCGCCTCTCTCTCTCTGTGACAGTGTGCGTCTCACCTCTCTCTCTGTGAGTGTGCGTCTCACCTCTCTCTCTGTGACAGTGTGCGTCTCGCCTCTCTCTCTGTGACAGTGTGCGTCTCACACCTCTCTCTGTGACAGTGTGCGTCTCGCCTCTCTCTCTGTGACAGTGTGCGTCTCGCCTCTCTCTCTGTGACAGTGTGCGTCTCGCCTCTCTCTCTGTGACAGTGTGCGTCTCACACCTCTCTCTCTGTGACAGTGTGCGTCTCGCCTCTCTCTCTCTGTGACAGTGTGCGTCTCACCTCTCTCTCTGTGAGTGTGCGTCTCACACCTCTCTCTGTGACAGTGTGCGTCTCGCCTCTCTCTCTGTGACAGTGTGCGTCTCGCCTCTCTCTCTGTGACAGTGTGCGTCTCGCCTCTCTCTCTCTGTGACAGCGTGCGTCTCACACCTCTCTCTGTGACAGCGTGCGTCTCACACCTCTCTCTCTGTGACAGCGTGCGTCTCGCCTCTCTCTCTCTGTGAC
This sequence comes from Lepisosteus platostomus, assembly GCF_059453375.1. NCBI lineage: Eukaryota > Metazoa > Chordata > Actinopteri > Semionotiformes > Lepisosteidae > Lepisosteus > Lepisosteus platostomus. The sequence continues at coordinate 15,742,288 of NC_142616.1, read as the reverse complement.
AGTGTGCGTCTCACACCTCTCTCTCTGTGACAGTGTGCGTCTCACACCTCTCTCTCTGTGACAGTGTGCGTCTCGCCTCTCTCTCTGTGACAGCGTGCGTCTCGCCTCTCTCTCTCTGTGACAGCGTGCGTCTCACACCTCTCTCTCTGTGACAGCGTGCGTCTCAAACCTCTCTCTCTGTGACAGTGTGCGTCTCACACCTCTCTCTCTGTGACAGTGTGCGTCTCGCCTCTCTCTCTGTGACAGTGTGCGTCTCGCACCTCTCTCTCTGTGACAGTGTGCGTCTCACCTCTCTCTCTGTGACAGTGTGCGTCTCACACCTCTCTCTCTCTGTGACAGCGTGCGTCTCGCCTCTCTCTCTCTGTGACAGCGTGCGTCTCACACCTCTCTCTCTGTGACAGCGTGCGTCTCAAACCTCTCTCTCTGTGACAGTGTGCGTCTCACACCTCTCTCTGTGACAGTGTGCGTCTCACACCTCTCTCTCTCTGTGACAGTGTGCGTCTCGCACCTCTCTCTCTGTGACAGTGTGCGTCTCGCACCTCTCTCTCTGTGACAGTGTGCGTCTCGCCTCTCTCTCTGTGACAGTGTGCGTCTCACCTCTCTCTCTGTGACAGTGTGCGTCTCACACCTCTCTCTCTGTGACAGTGTGCGTCTCACCTCTCTCTCTGTGACAGTGTGCGTCTCGCCTCTCTCTCTCTGTGACAGTGTGCGTCTCACCTCTCTCTCTGTTACAGTGTCTCTCTCTCTTCAGAAATAGGTGTCCTTGGGTTCGGCTGCCCCATTCTCCTCCGCCTGCCCGTCTGCCCCCGTCTCCCCAGCGGTGGCGGCTGCTGCCCCCCCGTTCTCCTTCTTCTTTCCACCTCCGCTCTTCTTCCTCTCCTTCTCCGCCTTCTCCTTCTCCTTCTTCTGCCTCTCCCGCTCCGCCTTCTCCACCTTCTCCCGCTCCTTCCGCTCCTTGGCGCGCTGCTTCTCCTCCTCTTTCTCCCGCTTCTTGTCCTCCCTGCTCTTCTTCTTCTTCTTGCCCTCCTCGGCCCCCCCTCCTCCTCCCGGGGCCTCGCCCAGGACCCCTGTGGCTGGGAGGGGGGTGTTGTTGGCTGTGGGGGAAGGCAAGGTGGGCACCACAGCCTCCGAGACGACTTTGGGGCTGGGGGGCGGGTTGTGGGCGAGCCTGAGGGCGGCAGGGGGCAGCTGCGAGAGCGAGGACGCGTCGCCCCGAGTGCGCCGGAAGGTGGGCAGGCTGAGGAGGCTGGCGGAGGAGCGCAGCGGCCCCGCGGGCGGGGGCAGGGAGGCGTGGGAGCTCCGCAGGCGCTGCTCCTGGATGGCGCGCGTGCCGTGGAGCCGGCGGCAGGGCTGGTGCTGCAGCTCCCCTCGCGTCTCCCGCCAGCGCTTCACCTGCACCTTGCTCTCGCGCTCGATTAGGGCCTCCGTCACAGGGAGGGAGATCACCTGGGGAGCAGGGACGGGGGTTAGTGTGGCCAAACTGACCCCGAGGTAGAGAGGAGTCGCAGCACTGGACACTGAGCACAGAGCTCAGTGAGCAAGACAGGCCTAATCAACAGAGCACAGAGCACACACACTGAACGACAGGCCAAATCAACAGAGCATAGAGTGTACATCCAGCAAGACAGGCCCAATCAACAGAGTAAAGAGTGCACGCACTGAATGACAGGTCGAATCAACAGAGCATAGAGTGTACATCCAACAAGACAGGCCCAATCAACAGAGTACAGGGCGCACGCACCAAAAAACATGCCTAATCAACAGAGCACAGAGCACACACACCGAACAATAGGCCGATTCAACATAGCACAGAGTGCACACCCAGCAAGACGGGCCAAATCAACAGAGCACAGAGCGCATGCACCGAATGACAGGCCCAATCAAAAGAGCACAGAGCGCATGCAATGAAAGGCGAGTCTAATCAAAAAAGCACAGAGTGCACACCCAGCAAGACAGGCCTAATCAACAGAATACAGAGCAAGGCACCAAAAGACATGCCTAATCAACAGATCACAGAGTGCAAGAGGTACTGCAGTTGCCATATAATACATATACAGGATGTACAGACCTCGTGTACTAGTGCTTCCTCCTTCACGTTGTCCGGGGGGATGTTCCTTAGCCGCTCCATGGTCTCATACATCCCCTGACACTCGCGCAGCTGCTGCACAGAGCCCAACATCTGGCGCAGGAGCACCAGCCCCACACGAAATATAATCTTTACTCCTACAGGGAGAGAGAGACAGAAAGGGAGTTAATACAGACATAAGGAGAGAAAAACAGAGGGGTTAATATTGACTCCTACAGAATACAGGGATAAGATCATCCTCATGTTCTCCTCACCCTCTAATTCCATTCTGTCAGAGTCTACTCTCCAGACACACTCCCCTTCTCTTGCACATTCCTGTGTCCCTACCTTCGCAGAAGAACATGTCCCAGACCCGGAGAACGCAGGCCCAGGGCAGGGTGCGGGAGTACACACACATGAACCACTCTGTCATGTACAGGATGGGGTCGATCTTGAACTTCTTCAGGTGTCTGTAGGCCATGGGGCAAACCCTCCGCAGAAGAGAGAAGAAGATCTCTCCATCCAGCTGGATCGCCTCCTGCACGAGAGGGAGGGGTTAATACAGACACACTGACTGACTGGACACTCCAGTACATTAACACTGCACTGAGAGAGAGGGGTTCATACAGACACACTGACTGACTGGACACTCCAGTACATTAACACTGCACTGAGAGAGAGGGGTTCATACAGACACACTGACTGACTGGACACTCCAGTACATTAACACTGCACTGAGAGAGAGGGGTTCATACAGACACACTGACTGGACACTCCAGTACATTAACACTGCACTGAGAGAGAGGGGTTCATACAGACACACTGACTGACTGGACACTCCAGTACATTAACACTGCACTGAGAGAGAGGGGTTCATACAGACACAAACAGGCAGAGAGGAGGAGGAACTGTCACTTGAACAACTAATAAAAGACTAAAGAATTTCAACAGGAAAAACTGAGGATCCAAAGAGATTCTGTTAAGATTTCTGCCTGACCTAAACAATATTGGTTTATTGTTCATTTTCTGAGTTTGTCTGTCTACAGTGGGAGCTTGTGTCACATCCCCTCATCGACCAGCAGGTGGAGCAGGGACTCACCAGGCCTGCACTGTAGTAGCCAGGTAGGTACTTCTCACAAATCTGAACCAGGCACCAGAAAGCTTGCTGAGAGAAAGGAGACAAGCACCTCGTTAGGTACTGCACACACAGTTCCTCGTTAGGGTCTGCAGTACTACACTCCACACACACAGCTCCTCGTGAGGGTCTAGAGTACTACACTCCACACACACAGTTCCTCGTGAGGGTCTGCAGTACTACACTCCACACACACAGCTCCTCGTGAGGGTCTGCAGTACTACACTCCACACACACAGCTCCTCGTGAGGGTCTAGAGTACTACACTCCACACACACAGCTCCTCGTGAGGGTCTAGAGTACTACACTCCACACACACAGCTCCTCGTGAGGGTCTAGAGTACTACACTCCACACACACAGTTCCTCGTGAGGGTCTGCAGTACTACACTCCACACACACAGCTCCTCGTGAGGGTCTGCAGTACTACACTCCACACATACAGCTCCTCGTGAGGGTCTAGAGTACTACACTCCACACACACAGCTCCTTGTGAGGGTCTGCAGTACTACACTCCACACACACAGCTCCTCGTGAGGGTCTAGAGTACTACACTCCACACACACAGCTCCTCGTGAGGGTCTAGAGTACTACACTCCACACACACAGCTCCTCGTGAGGGTCTAGAGTACTACACTCCACACACACAGCTCCTCGTGAGGGTCTAGAGTACTACACTCCACACACACAGCTCCTCGTCAGGGTCTAGAGTACTACACTCCACACACACAGCTCCTCGTGAGGGTCTAGAGTACTACACTCCACACACACAGCTCCTCGTGAGGGTCTAGAGTACTACACTCCACACACACAGCTCCTCGTTAGGGTCTAGAGTACTACACTCCACACACACACACACACACACAGCTCGTCGTCAGGGTCTAGAGTACTACACTCCACACACACAGCTCCTCGTGAGGGTCTGCAGTACTACACTCCACACACACACACACACACACACACACACACACACACACACACACACACACACACACACACACACACACACAGCTCCTCGTCGGGGTCTGCAGTACTAGAGAAAGCCACACTGCGTGCCTCGCTTGTGCCCCCCTGCTCTCAGGCCCTCTCACCTCGGCTGGCATGTGCATGAGCAGCACTGCGGCCACAGGGGCCTGTGCCTGGCAGTAGCCCTCCTCGGGCCGGTACACCGTGTAGGCCTTCAGGATACGATACAGGTCCTGCTGCCTGAGACGCAGAGAGAGACGGGCTAGCACACTAGACACTGCTGTGTGTGCGCGGGGACAGTGGGGCAGTGTGTCACAAGGTCTCAGTGTATGTGTGCGTGTGGGGACAGTGTCTCACTGTGTGTGTGCGCGCGGGGACAGTGTCTCACAGTGTCTCAGTGCGTGTGTGCGTGGGGACAATGTCTCGCAGTGTCTTAGTGTGTGTGTGTGTGCGCGGGGACAATGTCTCGCAGTGTCTCAGTGTGTGTGTGCGTGCGTGGGGACAATGTCTCGCAGTGTCTCAGTGTGTGTGTGTGCGCGGGGACAATGTCTCGCAGTGTCTCAGTGTGTGTGTGTGCGCGGGGACAATGTCTCGCAGTGTCTCAGTGTGTGTGTGCGTGCGTGCGTGGGGACAATGTCTCGCAGTGTCTCAGTGTGTGTGTGCGCAGGGACAATGTCTCGCAGTGTCTCAGTGTGTGTGTGCGCGGGGACAATGTCTCGCAGTGTCTCAGTGTGTGTGCGTGCGCGCGGGGACAATGTCTCGCAGTGTCTCAGTGTGTGTGTGCGTGGGGACAATGTCTCGCAGTGTCTCAGTGTGTGTGTGTGCGCGGGGACAATGTCTCGCAGTGTCTCAGTGTGTGTGTGTGCGCGGGGACAATGTCTCGCAGTGTCTCAGTGTGTGTGTGTGTGCGCGGGGACAATGTCTCGCAGTGTCTCAATGTGTGTGTGCGTGCGCGGGGACAATGTCTCGCAGTGTCTCAGTGTGTGTGTGTGTGGGGACAATGTCTCGCAGTGTCTCAGTGTGTGTGTGTGCGTGTGTGTGTGTGTGTGCGTGCGCGGGGACTGTGTCTCAGTGTGTGTGCGGGGGACAGTCTCTCACCCGTGTCCACCTCGTGCGGCGAACATCTCGTGGAAGGGGAACTGGCGGTGCAGGTCCTTCTCTATGATGTCCAGCCACTTCGGGTCCCCGGGCTCCCTCTCCAGGGCCTGAGGCAGACAGAGGGAAACAGGCCGCCGCGTGTCAGTCAGCTTTGCCCTGCCCGGGCCAATCACGAGACGGGGGAAATCTTGACAGCTTGATCCCCTCCCCCTGGGCCTGTCCCTCACACCGCCTCCAATCCCACAGTGCCTGGATCCCAACCCCCTTGTACCCCCCACCCACCCCCAGTGTGACACACGCACTGGGCTCAGGCCTGCACCCTCCGCGCCGCCCCGGCCAGAGCGCACTCCGACGCGCAGGGATCATGGGAGGCAGAGAGGATTATGGGATTAGCCCTCAGCGCGGGGGCTCAGTCTGGAAGAGCAGATGAGGGAGGGGGATTAGGGCTGGGAACCCCAGGGGAGAGGCGAGAGGAGGACACACCACCCCTTGCCTGCCCGTCGTGGTCTCCTCATCTGTCTATAATCTGTCTCGTCTGTGCGGTTTCCCTTTCTGCCCGTCGCCTCAGGCTTCTGCTGATTCTGGTAGAGTAACCGTCTTCTCTCAGCCTGTCCAGACTTCTCCTGTCTACTAGCCAGTCCGCCCGGCTCTCACCTCAAACTTCCCGGGGTTCTGGTCCATCACGTCTTTGCTGTTGGACAGGAACTGCCAAGCCTTTGCCCGCAGAGAGGAGGGGATCCCCTTCCTGCAGCGTAGCTTCACCTGCGCCCCAAAAAAAAACATGGTGAGACGCCCCAGAACGCGTTCACAGAGCAAGACGCACAAGTCTGGAAACATACTCACTGGGACAACCCATCATCAGTGAAAGAGAGATGATGCCTAGCACACACAGTCCTACAGAGCAGCCCTGAAACACTCACAATTAAACCCCAAAGCAGACACAGCTGGAACAGTCACGCTGAGAATAGGGCTGTAGGGTCCCAGCAGGAATAGTCACGCTGAGAATAGGGCTGTAGGATCCCAGCAGGAATAGTCACGCTGAGAATAGGGCTGTAGGATCCCAGCAGGAATAGTCACGTTGAGAATACGGCTGCAGGAAACCAGCTGGAACAGTCACGCTGAGAATAGGGCTGTAGGATCCCAGCCAGAATAGTTACAGTGAGAACAGTGGTGAAGGAACAAAGACACAGCTGGAATGGTCACACTGAGAATAGGGCTGTAGGATCCCAGCTGGAATAGTCACGTTGAGAATAGGGCTGCAGGAAACCAGCTGGAATAGTCACGCTGAGAATAGGGCTGTAGGATCCCAGTTGGAATAGCCACACTGAGAATAGGGCTGTAGGATCCCAGCTGGAATAGCCACACTGAGAACAGTGGTGAAGGAACAAAGACACAGCTGGAATAGTCACACTGAGAATAGGGCTGTAGGATCCCAGCTGGAATAGTCACGTTGAGAATAGTGCTGCAGGAAACCAGCTGGAATAGTCACGCTGAGAATAGGGTTGTAGGATTCCAGCTGGAATAGTCACGCTGAGAATAGGGCTGTAGGATCAAGGCTGGAATGGTCACACTGAGAATAGGGCTGTAGGATCCCAGCTGGAATAGTCACGCTGAGAATAGTCCTGTAGGAAACCAGCTGGAATAGTCACGCTGAGAATAGTCCTGTAGGAAATCAGGTGGAATAGTCACGTTGAGAATAGTGCTGCAGGAAATCAGCTGGAATAGTCACGCTGAAAATAGGGCTGTAGGATTAAAAATAGTCCTGGTAGAAAAACTTTGGTCAAATCCAAACTAACAACAATCACACAGACACACAGAAACAGATTCACAGAATGACACCTGTACCTTCTGGAAGCGCCGGGAGACCCACTTGTCCCAGTTATTGAACATGTCCAACCACTTCATCTCCCTCTGCCGAGCCACCTCCACTCTCATCTCCCGCTCACTGGGACACACAGAGAGAGGGGTTAATACAGACACACTGACTGACTGGACACTCCAGTACATTAACACTGCACTGAGAGAGAGGGGTTCATACAGACACACTGACTGACTGGACACTCCAGTACATTAACACTGCACTGTGAGAGAGGGGTTAATACAGACACACTGACTGACTGGACACTCCAGTACATTAACACTGCACTGAGAGAGAGGGGTTCATACAGACACACTGACTGACTGGACACTCCAGTACATTAACACCGCACTGAGAGAGAGGGGTTGATACAGACACACTGACTGACTGGACACTCCAGTACATTAACACTGCACTGACAGAGAGGGGTTCATACAGACACACTGACTGACTGGACACCCCAGTACATTAACACTGCACTGAGAGAGGGGTTCATACAGACACACTGACTGACTGGACACTCCAGTACATTAACACTGCACTGAGAGAGAGGGGTTCATACAGACACACTGACTGGACACCACAGTACATTAACACTGCACTGAGAGAGGGGTTCATACAGACACACTGACTGACTGGACACCCCAGTACATTAACACTGCACTGAGAGAGAGGGGTTCATACAGACACACTGACTGACTGGACACTCCAGTACATTAACACTGCACTGAGAGAGAGGGGTTCATACAGACACACTGACTGGACACTCCAGTACATTAACACTGCACTGAGAGAGAGGGGTTCATACAGACACACTGACTGACTGGACACTCCAGTACATTAACACTGCACTGAGAGAGAGGGGTTCATACAGACACACTGACTGACTGGACACTCCAGTACATTAACACTGCACTGAGAGAGAGGGGCTCATACAGACACACTGACTGACTGGACACTCCAGTACATTAACACTGCACTGAGAGAGAGGGGTTCATACAGACACACTGACTGACTGGACACTCCAGTACATTAACACTGCACTGAGAGAGAGGGGTTCATACAGACACACTGACTGACTGGACACTCCAGTACATTAACACTGCACTGAGAGAGAGGGGTTCATACAGACACACTGACTGACTGGACACTCCAGTACATTAACACTGCACTGAGAGAGAGGGGTTCATACAGACACACTGACTGGACACTCCAGTACATTAACACTGCACTGAGAGAGAGGGGTTCATACAGACACACTGACTGACTGGACACTCCAGTACATTAACACTGCACTGAGAGAGAGGGGTTCATACAGACACACTGACTGGACACTCCAGTACATTAACACTGCAATGAGGGAGACATTTAATTTAGTCACCCTTTGGTGTGGCATAACACTGTACTGCATTTAGGTATTCTTTCAACTACAATGATGGTAGTTTCCAGTCAGTAAGATAAGATCATAAATTACAGCTGCAATTAAAACCACAGCAGTCCTCATCAACTGCAATACTGTGTGAAATCAGAGACCTCTGATCCTAATTTAGAAAAAGGGAGTGATAGCGATCATTGTGAGTAAGATGCATTTTCGGAAGCACACATTGAATCACAACTGGGAGGAAAAGAGGTATGTAATCTTTATGCATACAGGTACAGGAAGTCCTTAAACACTGACACAGCCAGTGGACTCCTCCAGTCCACTGACACAGCCCAGTCACAGAGCTCTAGACTCCTCCAGTCCACTGACACAGCCCAGTCACAGAGCTCTAGACTCCTCCAGTCCACTGACACAGCCCAGTCACAGAGCTCTAGACTCCTCCAGTCCACTGACACAGCCCAGTCACAGAGCTCTAGACTCTTACTGTCCACTGACACAGCCCAGTCACAGAGCTCTAGACTCCTCCAGTCCACTGACACAGCCCAGTCACAGAGCTCTGGACTCTTACTGTCCACTGACACAGCCCAGTCACAGAGCTCTAGACTCTTACTGTCCACTGACACAGCCCAGTCACAGGGACTCTAGACTCCTCCAGTCCACTGACACAGCCCAGTCACAGAGCTCTAGACTCCTCCAGTCCACTGACACAGCCCAGTCACAGAGCTCTAGACTCCTCCAGTCCACTGACACAGCCCAGTCACGGGGCTCTAGACTCTTACTGTCCACTGACACAGCCCAGTCACAGAGCTCTAGACTCCTCCAGTCCACTGACACAGCCCAGTCACAGAGCTCTAGACTCTTACTGTCCACTGACACAGCCCAGTCACAGAGCTCTAGACTCCTCCAGTCCACTGACACAGCCCAGTCACAGAGCTCTAGACTCCTCCAGTCCACTGACACAGCCCAGTCACAGAGCTCTAGACTCTTACTGTCCACTGACACAGCCCAGTCACAGAGCTCTGGACTCCTCCAGTCCACTGACACAGCCCAGTCACAGAGCTCTAGACTCCTCCAGTCCACTGACACAGCCCAGTCACAGAGCTCTAGACTCTTACTGTCCACTGACACAGCCCAGTCACAGAGCTCTAGACTCTTACTGTCCACTGACACAGCCCAGTCACAGAGCTCTGGACTCCTCCAGTCCACTGACACAGCCCAGTCACAGAGCTCTAGACTCCTCCAGTCCACTGACACAGCCCAGTCACAGAGCTCTAGACTCCTCCAGTCCACTGACACAGCCCAGTCACAGAGCTCTAGACTCTTACTGTCCACTGACACAGCCCAGTCACAGAGCTCTAGACTCTTACTGTCCACTGACACAGCCCAGTCACAGAGCTCTAGACTTCTCCAGTCCACTGACACAGCCCAGCCACAGAGCTCTGGACTCCTCCAGTCCACTGACACAGCCCAGTCACAGATCTCTGGACTCCTCCTGTCCACTGACACAGCCCAGTCACGGGGGTCTAGACTCTTACTGTCCACTGACACAGCCCAGTCACGGGGCTCTAGACTCTTACTGTCCACTGACACAGCCCAATCACAGAGCTCTAGACTCCTCCAGTCCACTGACACAGCCCAGTCACAGAGCTCTAGACTCTTACTGTCCACTGACACAGCCCAGTCACAGAGCTCTAGACTCCTCCTGTCCACTGACACAGCCCAGTCACAGAGCTCTAGACTCCTCCAGTCCACTGACACAGCCCAGTCACAGAGCTCTAGACTCCTCCTGTCCACTGACACAGCCCAGTCACAGAGCTCTGGACTCTTACTGTCCACTGACACAGCCCAGTCACAGAGCTCTAGACTCCTCCAGTCCACTGACACAGCCCAGTCACAGAGCTCTGGACTCTTACTGTCCACTGACACAGCCCAATCACAGAGCTCTAGACTCTTACTGTCCACTGACACAGCCCAGTCACAGAGCTCTAGACTCCTCCAGTCCACTGACACAGCCCAGTCACAGAGCTCTAGACTCCTCCAGTCCACTGACACAGCCCAGTCACAGAGCTCTAGACTCCTCCTGTCCACTGACACAGCCCAGTCACAGAGCTCTAGACTCCTCCAGTCTACTGACACAGCCCAGTCACAGAGCTCTAGACTCCTCCAGTCCACTGACACAGCCCAGTCACAGAGCTCTAGACTCCTCCAGTCCACTGACACAGCCCAGTCACAGAGCTCTAGACTCTTACTGTCCACTGACACAGCCCAATCACAGAGCTCTAGACTCCTCCAGTCCACTGACACAGCCCAGTCACAGAGCTCTAGACTCCTCCTGTCCACTGACACAGCCCAGTCACAGAGCTCTAGACTCTTACTGTCCACTGACACAGCCCAGTCACAGAGCTCTGGACTCCTCCAGTCCACTGACACAGCCCAGTCACGGGGGTCTAGACTCTTACTGTCCACTGACACAGCCCAGTCACAGAGCCCTAGACTCCTCCTGTCCACTGACACAGCCCAGTCACGGGGGTCTAGACTCTTACTGTCCACTGACACAGCCCAGTCACAGGGCTCTAGACTCTTACTGTCCACTGACACAGCCCAGTCACAGAGCTCTGGACTCTTACTGTCCACTGACACAGCCCAGTCACAGAGCTCTAGACTCCTCCAGTCCACTGACACAGCCCAGTCACAGAGCTCTAGACTCCTCCACTCCACTGACACAGCCCAGTCACAGAGCTCTAGACTCCTCCACTCCACTGACACAGCCCAGTCACAGAGCTCTAGACTCCTCCACTCCACTGACACAGCCCAGTCACAGAGCTCTAGACTCTTACTGTCCACTGACACAGCCCAGTCACAGAGCTCTAGACTCTTACTGTCCACTGACACAGCCCAGTCACAGAGCTCTAGACTTCTCCAGTCCACTGACACAGCCCAGCCACAGAGCTCTGGACTCCTCCAGTCCACTGACACAGCCCAGTCACAGATCTCTGGACTCCTCCTGTCCACTGACACAGCCCAGTCACGGGGGTCTAGACTCTTACTGTCCACTGACACAGCCCAGTCACGGGGCTCTAGACTCTTACTGTCCACTGACACAGCCCAATCACAGAGCTCTAGACTCCTCCAGTCCACTGACACAGCCCAGTCACAGAGCTCTAGACTCTTACTGTCCACTGACACAGCCCAGTCACAGAGCTCTGGACTCCTCCAGTCCACTGACACAGCCCAGTCACAGAGCTCTAGACTCCTCCAGTCCACTGACACAGCCCAGTCACAGAGCTCTAGACTCCTCCAGTCCACTGACACAGCCCAGTCACAGAGCTCTGGACTCCTCCAGTCCACTGACACAGCCCAGTCACAGAGCTCTAGACTCCTCCAGTCCACTGACACAGCCCAGTCACAGAGCTCTAGACTCTTACTGTCCACTGACACAGCCCAGTCACAGAGCTCTAGACTCCTCCAGTCCACTGACACAGCCCAGTCACAGAGCTCTAGACTCCTCCAGTCCACTGACACAGCCCAGTCACAGAGCTCTAGACTCCTCCAGTCCACTGACACAGCCCAGTCACAGAGCTCTGGACTCCTCCAGTCTACTGACACAGCCCAGTCACAGAGCTCTGGACTCCTCCAGTCCACTGACACAGCCCAGTCACAGAGCTCTAGACTCTTACTGTCCACTGACACAGCCCAGTCACAGAGCTCTAGACTCCTCCAGTCCACTGACACAGCCCAGTCACAGAGCTCTGGACTCCTCCAGTCCACTGACACAGCCCAGTCACAGAGCTCTAGACTCCTCCAGTCCACTGACACAGCCCAGTCACGGGGTTCTAGACTCCTCCTGTCCAGTGACACAGCCCAGTCACAGAGCTCTAGACTCCTCCAGTCCACTGACACAGCCCAGTCACAGAGCTCTGGACTCCTCCAGTCCACTGACACAGCCCAGTCACAGAGCTCTAGACTCCTCCAGTCCACTGACACAGCCCAGTCACAGAGCTCTAGACTCCTCCAGTCCACTGACACAGCCCAGTCACAGAGCTCTAGACTCCTCCAGTCCACTGACACAGCCCAGTCACAGAGCTCTAGACTCCTCCAGTCCACTGACACAGCCCAGTCACAGAGCTCTAGACTCCTCCAGTCCACTGACACAGCCCAGTCACAGAGCTCTAGACTCCTCCAGTCCACTGACACAGCCCAGTCACAGAGCTCTAGACTCCTCCAGTCCACTGACACAGCCCAGTCACAGAGCTCTAGACTCTTACTGTCCACTGACACAGCCCAGTCACAGAGCTCTAGACTCCTCCAGTCCACTGACACAGCCCAGTCACAGATCTCTGGACTCCTCCTGTCCACTGACACAGCCCAGTCACAGAGCTCTAGACTCTTACTGTCCACTGACACAGCCCAGTCACAGAGCTCTAGACTCTTACTGTCCACTGACACAGCCCAGTCACAGAGCTCTGGACTCCTCCAGTCCACTGACACAGCCCAGTCACAGAGCTCTAGACTCCTCCAGTCCACTGACACAGCCCAGTCACAGAGCTCTAGACTCCTCCAGTCCACTGACACAGCCCAGTCACAGAGCTCTAGACTCCTCCAGTCCACTGACACAGCCCAGTCACAGAGCTCTAGACTCTTACTGTCCACTGACACAGCCCAGTCACAGAGCTCTAGACTCCTCCAGTCCACTGACACAGCCCAGTCACAGAGCTCTAGACTCTTACTGTCCACTGACACAGCCCAGTCACAGAGCTCTAGACTCTTACTGTCCACTGACACAGCCCAGTCACAGAGCTCTAGACTCCTCCACTCCACTGACACAGCCCAGTCACAGAGCTCTAGACTCCTCCAGTCCACTGACACAGCCCAGTCACAGAGCTCTAGACTCTTCCTGTCCACTGACACAGCCCAGTCACAGAGCTCTAGACTCCTCCAGTCCACTGACACAGCCCAGTCACAGAGCTCTAGACTCTTACTGTCCACTGACACAGCCCAGTCACAGAGCTCTAGACTCTTACTGTCCACTGACACAGCCCAGTCACAGAGCTCTAGACTCCTCAAGTCCACTGACACAGCCCAGTCACAGAGCTCTAGACTCCTCCAGTCCACTGACACAGCCCAGTCACAGAGCTCTAGACTCCTCCAGTCTACTGACACAGCCCAGTCACAGAGCTCTAGACTCTTACTCTGTACAGTAGTGACCCCAGTGTCAGGGTGCAGTGACCCCAGTGTCGGGGACTCACCTGTTCTCGCTATACTGCGATCCCCCCAGGAACCCGTACTTGTCCGTGCGGCGGAAGGTCATGCCGTTGATCTCGGAGTCGGAGCCAAGCGAGCTGGCGTCGTCGCCCAGGCCGGCCAGGGACTCCAGCGTGCCGGACATCAGGCTGGCCGACTCCAGGTAGCTGAGCGTGTCGGGGGCGGGGGGCCCGCGGCGCACCCCGGGGAGCAGCGAGACCGAGCCCGACAGCTGGGGCGGCTCCTGGACCAGGGGGATCGCTGGGGACTGCGGTCCCGGAGGGGGCTCCGCACCTTCCTGCTGGGGTGTTTGTGCACTTTTCTCGAGGTCCGTCTGGCCCTGCCCCGGGGGGGGGGGTGCCCCCGTACCCCCGTCCGAGTTCTGCCAAGGCTGCGGGGAAGGGGAAGTGTGTGGTTCCACTGGGGTTTGGGGGTCCACCCCCGGTGCATGGAGGCGGCTTCTGTCCGCCCCCTCGTCCCGCCCGCCGTGCGGACGAGGCTCAGCTCCCACGCCGTAGGGGGACGGGCTTACTGGCGGGTCGGCAGGTCTGGACCCGAGGTTGGCTGCCCCCCTGTCTGGTCCCGAACTTCCATCGGCGTACCCCACCTGGTCCCTCAGGCCCTGCCCTGTTGGGGACCCAGCTCCGGGCTTCGCGGGGGGCAAGGGGACGGCAGGCTTTGCCCTGGCTGGCGATACAACCCTGACCAAGCCTCCCGGCCTGCTGCCTGGGCCCATCACAGCAGGGTCGGTGTACAGGGCCGATTTGGGTACGGGGGATTTGCTGGCGTCATTGGGGACCCCTGGTCGGTGCTGTGGGTCAGGGGGGGTCTGCGCTGGGGTGTTGCGGGGGTCCCCTAGGCCCTGGGGTGAATGCGTGAGTGCTGAAATTTCGGCCATATCCGCAGAATCCTGAGAGAGAAACAAACGAAGAGACAAGAGTGAAAACTGAGCAAAATCTGTCCGCTTGAATCTGCCCTTGACCGACCCACCGGCCCCACAATCAGGGGAGATCTGTCCTTGACTGACCCCACAATCAGGGGAGATCTGTCCTTGACTGACCCCACAATCGGGGGAGATCTTACCTTGACCGACCCCCCACAATCGGGGGAGATCTGTCCTTGACCGACCCCCCACAATCGGGGGAGATCTGTCCTTGACTGACCCCCCACAATCAGGGGAGATCTGTCCTTGACCGACCCCACAATCAGGGGAGATCTGTCCTTGACTGACCCCACAATCAGGGGAGATCTGTCCTTGACCGACCCCCCACAATCGGGGGAGATCTTACCTTGACCGACCCCCCACAATCGGGGGAGATCTGTCCTTGACCGACCCCCCACAATCGGGGGAGATCTGTCCTTGACTGACCCCCCACAATCAGGGGAGATCTGTCCTTGACCGACCCCACAATCAGGGGAGATCTGTCCTTGACTGACCCCACAATCAGGGGAGATCTGTCCTTGACCAACTGACCATTGCCTAGAAAAGACAAGGCATCGGAAGTCATCCCCTTAACAGCACAAGCCCCTTGATCGTAGCCAGAACGCAGAATTAACAACATCAGCCTTCATTAGCATCTGCAATGGCGAATGCACAGAGAAAATGCAGCAGCCAGTGACAGGTGACCAGTTCCCGGGAACACTGGGACACTGTGGACCAGCAGCCCCTGCTCTGATCTCATTAACACCAGCCAGCCGTGGGCGGGCGGGGCATGAGCTCAGGGGGTGGGTCTCAGTCTGAATCTTTGATTCAGTGTTCATGCCTGTGCCCAGTGATGGGCTGGACCCATCCAGGTTGCATCCTGCCTTGTGCCCGTTGTTGGCCAGGTCCTTTACCGGATAAAGGGGTTAGAATAGGGCTGAATAGAAGGTAGGTGTGAAGAACAGAAGTAATCACATTTCAGAGAAGACGACAACCACTTAAAATGTTAACCGAACGTCTCTCTCAGCATGCAGAGTATGTACGAGCTGGGAAACCCTTGCAGTGCAGGAAGGAGATACAGCACAGTGTGCTCTCTTTATTGCGCACTAACCTGCACAATGACCTGCTGCTGCTAATTATGGCCCAGCGTAAACAGAAATAGACCTCAGAACGTGATGGGTGGACAGAGGACAGGTCCCACGACTGGCGTGGACGGTCTCAGCCGTGCTGCAGCGGCTCTAAGCACTTCTCTAGGTTATAAATATAGCCCTGCTGAGGAGAAGACTTCCTGTCTGGGAGTGAGTCAGAGTAGCACTCACAGCTTGTGAGCAGTCCTTACAGGACCGAGACCCCACACTACAGCCCTGGACACAGGATGAGACCCCACACTACAGCCCTGGACACAGGATGAGACCCCACACTACAGTCCAGGACGCAGGACCGAGACCCCACACTACATCCCTGGACACAGGACCGAGACCCCACAGTACAGTCCAGGACACAGGACCGAGACCCCACACTACAGTCCTGGACGCAGGACCAAGACCCCACACTACAGTCCAGGACGCAGGATGAGACCCCACACTACAGCCCTGGACACAGGATGAGACCCCACACTACAGTCCAGGACACAGGACCGAGACCCCACACTACAGTCCAGGACGCAGGACCGAGACCCCACACTACATCCCTGGACGCAGGACCGAGACCCCACAGTACAGTCCAGGACACAGGACCGAGACCCCACACTACAGTCCTGGACGCAGGACCGAGACCCCACAGTACAGTCCAGGACACAGGACCGAGACCCCACACTACAGCCCTGGACACAGGACCGAGACCCCACACTACAGCCCTGGACGCAGGACCGAGACCCCACACTACAGTCCTGGACGCAGGACCAAGACCCCACAGTACAGTCCAGGACACAGGACCGAGACCCCACACTACAGCCCTGGACACAGGACCGAGACCCCACACTACAGTCCTGGACACAGGATCGAGACCCCACAGTACAGTCCAGGACGCAGGACCGAGACCCCACACTACAGTCCTGGACGCAGGACCGAGACCCCACACTACAGTCCAGGACACAGGACCGAGACCCCACAATACAGCCCTGGACGCAGGATGAGACCCCACACTACAGTCCTGGACACAGGATCGAGACCCCACACTACAGCCCTGGACACAGGACCGAGACCCCACACTACAGCCCTGGACACAGGACCGAGACCCCACACTACAGCCCTGGACACAGGATGAGACCCCACAATACAGCCCTGGACACAGGATGAGACCCCACACTACAGTCCAGGACGCAGGATGAGACCCCACACTACAGTCCAGGACACAGGACCGAGACCCCACACTACAGTCCAGGACGCAGGATGAGACCCCACACTACAGTCCAGGACGCAGGACCGAGACCCCACACTACAGCCCTGGACACAGGGCCGAGACCCCACACTACAGCCCTGGACACAGGACCGAGACCCCACACTACAGCCCTGGACACAGGATGAGACCCCACACTACAGTCCTGGACACAGGATGAGACCCCACACTACAGTCCAGGACACAGTCCTGATGTAAAACAAACTGCCCCTTGGTTATAATAAAGACAGTCTCCCTCTCTTCCTCTTGTCCCCAGTTTCTCCAAGTATGTACACTCATCTCTGCCCAGCTAGAGATCAGGGCTTCACCATGCAGCACCTCTGCACAGGAATGCCTGGCGATTCGCTCCGGGCTCCAGGCTCCAGGCTCCAGCAGAAGGAACTCGACAGGTTGTAATCTTAGCGACTCAGTCACACCAGCGATGACTGCAGGCCAACACAGAGCCACATGGTCAGGCCACACCTTGAAAGTCCAGTGTGCTGAGCTGCTGTCCTGGGCTACAGTGGGACTGTGGAGGTCAGATTCACTACAGGTGCTCTTGGTTCAGACTGAGCAACCCCTCCAGGACCAGGACTGGACAGCCCTGCTGCAGACACACTGACTGACCCCTCCAGGACCAGGACTGGACAGCCCTGCTTCAGACACACTCACTGACCCCTCCAGGACCAGGACTGGACAGCCCTGCTGCAGACACACTGACTGACCCCTCCAGGACCAGGACTGGACAGCCCTGCTGCAGACACACTGACTGACCCCTCCAGGACTAGGACTGGACAGCCCTGCTTCAGACACACTCACTGACCCCTCCAGGACCAGGACTGGACAGCCCTGCTGCAGAAACACTCACTGACCCCTCCAGGACCAGGACTGGACAGCCCTGCTTCAGACACACTCACTGACCCCTCCAGGACCAGGACTGGACAGCCCTGCTGCAGAAACACTCACTGACCCCTCCAGGACCAGGACTGGACAGCCCCGCTGCAGAGACACTCACTGACCCCTCCAGGACCAGGACTGGACAGCCCTGCTTCAGACACACTGACTGACTGACCTTCAAGGACAAGGACTGGACAGCCCTGTTGCAGACACACTGAACGTCCAGACCAGGACTGGACAGCCCTACTGACAAACTGACTGCTCCTCCAGGACCAGGACTGGACAGCCCTGCTGCAGACACACTGACTGACCCCTCCAGGACCAGGACTGGATATCGCGGATGCGGACACACTGGCCGGCCCTGGAGGTCTCTCTTGGCCCGTGATGACAGAGAAATACGCATCACCGCTGTACAACCCAGCAGAGAGAACTGAGAGAACTGCACATCCCGATAAACTACAGCTCGGCAACGCCGCCTCGGTGCAGCAGTTCCCCGCGTCGTTCCGCTACCCGGCCCCGCTATCCGCTCGGGGCGGATAGCGCCCGGAGAAGCTCAGCTACTCCTGCACGGCGCCCTGGCGGAGGTTTCAGATCCGTCCCCCCGCCTGGCCTCGCAAGCTTCGTCGACACAACTTCCCAATTCAAAAACATGCAGCATCACCGCAGAGTTACACCTCCGGCCCCCCTCCCCGCTGGGCCCGGGCCTCAGCCCCGGCCTTGCCCAGCCGCGCTCGCCCCCGCCACTCACCCACAGCCGGGATCGCCGGCAGGTTGCGTCCGCCGCCGCCGCCGCCGGCCGGGGGGTCCGTCACCTCGGCCAGCCCCCTCCCGCCTCCACCACAGCGCCCGTTACCGGACCCCTCCCGTCGGGAGCGACTGGACGAACTGCGGAAAGCGGAGACCGTGCCGTCGGCTACCTCGTCCTCAGACCTGGCGGAACTCCAGCTCCCGTCCCGCCTCCATCTTTTCAGCCGGCCGCTCCCTTTCCCGTGAGAAAAGGACGTTTTTGTTCGGGAATTCACCGGGATGCGAGCGGAGTGCAAGCGCTGCTTGTCAAACCACAAGCCTGTCTCTCTCTCTCTCCCCTGTCAGCCAGACACCGTCCGCATTTCCTCACTGACAGCGGCGTGCGCGCCCCCGACACGCCGGCCCCAGGCTTGAAGACCGGGAGCCAAAAGGGCCGGCCGAAGAGCGTGCGCGAACCCGCGTGTGCGTGCGAGCGAGCGAGCAAGGGAGCGAGCAGGTGGCCTCGCGTCCCGCGGCGCGCTGCCTTAATCACCGGCGATCGTAGCTCAGCACTGCCGATGAGGCAGCGGTGGCCTTTAACATTACTGTTCAGCCGACGCCTTTATCTGAGGAGAGGAACCGGTAGTTACTGGACCACAACAAGCAACCTGCTACAATACGGCCTCAGATGACGGAAATTACAGTAATACACTTCCGCCTGGGTTGGAAAATACAGAAATTAAATCAACAGGAAGCCGAAACACAAATAAAATCAAGCAGGAGCTAGACAGTTTTCCTCTCTGTGTCAGACAAGCATTGAACAATTTGACTTTGCTGTCCCAAATGGGAAATTTGCTTTGCTGGCAGTTGAAAGACATAACACAGTACACAATACATTGAACACAACACAAACCCGTCAGTAAATAAGACACATAGTTCAAGTTCAAGTTTATTGTCATTATACTCGTATACAGGTATATGGTAAAACGAAATGCTATTTAGCTCGCTCTCAGACGATAAGTACTACAAAAAAAAAGCAACAATACAATTGTATAACAAAAGAACGACTGAGAGAACAGGCAGTGTGCAAAACAACAACAGATGTGCAAAAACATGCATCAACAGAATGAAATAAAGGATAGAAATGATGGGGAGTGAGCTTTTGACATGTATGGTAGAGGTAGATTTTCAATGTGTGTTTGGGTTTTTGGTAAGAAAGAAAGAAAGGAAGAAGACACTGTGAGGTTCAGATCATAGGTGAGAGGTGAGGTGAGAGTGAGAGAGGCTGGGAATTTAACAGTTTTATAGTGCGGGGGTAAAAACTGTCTCTGAGTCTGGTAGTCCGGGCCCGAATGCTCTGGTACCGTTTTCCAGATGGTAGCAGATCATAAAGTCTGTAGCTGGGGTGTGTGGAGTCTTTGATGATGCTTAGAGCTTTCCTCAAGTACCGTCTGTGTCATGTCACGTCACGTCACATACATGGACCGCATGACGAGAAAGAAAAAGAAACGCTGTATATGCATTCACTAAAATATACAGCCAGTTGTCCCAGTTAAGCAGGTGAAAAGCCTTTGGAATACAAGAGACCTGTGTCCTGCTGCATTTGCATACAGGTAGTCTGAGTCAACGCCCAGTGCCGTTGTCGTCAGCGTGCCTGACTACTGCCACAGACGGACCGCCTGGGCTCCCTCTCAGAAACGCGGCGTTATCTTTCCCCACATGAAGTGCTGGCCCCGGGCCCTCTCCGCGCCCGAGGCGAGCACGCTGAGAGCCGGAAATGTAGCCGTTCCCCTCCCAGTCTCAGCCCCCAGCTCCAGTGAAGGGCGGCCTCTGCAGGCAGGCCACAGCGGCCTCAACATAGCAGCCACGACACTGGAACGCGCAAAACAGTGTTTTCACGTAAATACCTCCACGGCACGGTCCTATTTTGGGCAAAATATTATTAGACGAGCCTTGTGTCAGTGGCTTCTCAGCACTGACGCTGGACTCCCTGATGTCATACGGCCGTCTGGGACACGCAGTTATAAATGTACACTGTCCGTGTGAAGAACAGAATGAGGACAAGACGCAGAGGCCGTGGACACAGGACATCTCACAGACAAGAGTGGGGGGCCGTTTGAGAGGCCGCAGGCTGGCTGATCTCAGGATCTCATCCGGCTGCTCCTCCAGAGAATCCAGGGTGTGGGCTTCGACGACATGGCGGGGCTGCTTGTTCCACGCCCCCGCCCCCCTGGGTGTAAACTAGGGCTTCCTGCCCGCCTGGAGGATCTGATCCACCCCTCTCTTGCTCCCTACTCCCACCACTCTGGGTGTAAAGTAGTGCAAATCTTTTGCTTGATTGATCAAAAACTTTTAATTAGCAAGTGGGGTGGGTTTCAGGCACCAGGCTTAACGATCCAGGGTCTGAAGAGACCGTCCATATTCTGTTTTTTTTTGTTTTAATGCAATGACCAAAGAAAAGTATAATATATATTTTATAATAGTGATTATAAACAGCCCCTTTCACAGGGTAGGCTACAGCTGTGCTCCACTGGTCAGCCCCAATACTGCCTAAACAACTGTGCCTCCCTGCAGCTTAATTAACCACGAAGAGAAACAGATGAGCAGAGAGATGAGGGGCTTCTGCTTTCTGGTGGCGTGGACTGTCGGAGCTGGTTCACGCGAGCGAAGAACGCTGTTGGAAAAGTGCTGGCGGGATCTAAAGTGAAGCTCTGGTCCGGCCCGGCCCGGTGCCTGCATGCGGAGAGGTACAGGCTCTGACCCAGTACGGGCTCAGTGGCCTGGGTCCGGCTGGCTCGGAGCCTGGAGAGAGGGCCCAGCGGTGAGCAGCCGTGTGGGCGTGGAGGCTGTATTGTTCTCACAGAGACGCAGGGGGAAGTTGAGCCCTGCTGATACGGGGTATTAATAGACACAGAGAGAAGTCAATCTGACGTCTCACCTCAACTTCCTCCAACCTTCAACTCAGATGAAGTGCTCACACACAGGACGGACAGAGCCAGGGTGCACACAGAGCCGTGCACACTGGACTGGCAGAGCTGCACAGACACACACAGAGCTGCACAGAGCCCCACACACACTGGACTGGCAGAGCTGCACAGACACACACAGAGCTGCACAGAGCCCCACACACACTGGACTGGCAGAGCTGCACAGTGACACACACACAGGACTGACAGAGCTGCACAGACACACACAGAGCTGCACAGAGCCCCACACACACTGGACTGGCAGAGCTGCACAGACACACACAGAGCTGCACAGAGCCCCACACACACTGGACTGGCAGAGCTGCACAGAGACACACACACAGGACTGACAGAGCTGGACAGAGCCACACACACACACAGGACTGACAGAGCTGCACAGACACACACAGAGCTGCACAGAGCCCCACACACACTGGACTGGCAGAGCTGCACAGTGACACACACACAGGACTGACAGAGCTGCACAGACACACACAGAGCTGCACAGAGCCCCACACACACTTGACTGGCAGAGCTGCACAGAGACACACACACAGGACTGACAGAGCTGGACAGAGCCACACACACACACAGGACTGACAGAGCTGCACAGACACACACAGAGCTGCACAGAGCCCCACACACACTGGACTGGCAGAGCTGGACAGTGACACACACAGAGCTGCACAGAGCCCCACACACACAGGACTGACAGAGACACACACACACAGGACTGGCAGAGCTCCATAGAGACACACACTGGACTGGCAGAGCTGCACAGAGACACACAGGACTGACAGAGCTGCACAGAGCCCCACACACACTGGACTGCCAGAGCTGCACAGAGACACACACACACACACAGGACTGACAGAGCTGCACAGAGACACACACACACTCACAGGACTGACAGAGCTGCACAGAGACACACAGGACTGACAGAGCTGCACAGACACACACAGAACTGCACAGAGCCCCACACACACTGGACTGGCAGAGCTGGACAGTGACACACACAGAGCTGCACAGAGCCCCACACACACTGGACTGACAGAGCTGGACAGACACACACACAGGACTGACAGAGCTGGACAGAGCCACACACACACCGGACTGGCAGAGCTCCATAGAGACACACACACACACACTGGACTGGCAGAGCTGCACAGACACACACAGAGCTGCACAGAGCCCCACACACACAGGACTGACAGAGCTGCACAGAGACACACACACACACACAGGACTGACAGAGCTGGACAGAGACACACCGGACTGGCAGAGCTGCACAGAGACACACACACTCACACACACAGGACTGACAGAGCTGCACAGAGACACGCACACTCACAGATCTGACTGAGCTGCACAGAGCCACACACACTCACAGGACTGACAGAGCTGCACAGAGACACAGAGACACACACACACACACACAGGACTGACTGAGCTGCACAGAGACAGACACACACACACACACACACACACACACACACACACACACACACACACACACACACACACAGGACTGACAGAGCTGCACAGAGACACACACACTCACAGATCTGACTGAGCTGCACAGAGACACACACAGTCACAGGACTGACAGAGCTGCACAGAGACAAACACACACACAGGACTGACAGAGCTGCACAGAGACACACACAGAAAATTAAGGCACTATATCTCGATACAAAGCCATTGAAGAAGCTACTTTTCACGGCACAATGTACCACACACGAATGACAGCAGCTCGGTCCCCCTGCACTGCTGTACGGGCTTGAGTGACGACACAGCAAAAATAACAAGGCGCTACTGTATATCCCGGGAACCAAAAGAGCCAAACCGGCCCCAAACCGGCACACACAGAGCACTAACGTACCCGGCGGGTTTGGTTGTTTGAGCTGTTTGACGGGAGGCCCAGCCCACGGAGCTGTCCACGCTCCAGGGGGGTCTCGCGGTCACTCCCCCCGCCCCTCCCGCCCCTCTTGTAGATCCTGCAGCGCCGGACCCGGGGCTCAGAGGGCGATCCACTCGTGAGGGAGAAGGGAGTCCGATCCGGTCCGCCACTTTAACACAACCGCCGAGCCAGAGACGCCGAGGACAGCGAGGATGACGGTCCAGCCGGGGCGGGTGTACCTAGTGACGGGCGGCTGCGGGTTCCTGGGTCAGCACCTGGTCCGCTTGCTGGTGGAGAAGGAGGAGACGGTGTCGGAGGTCCGGCTCTTCGACCTGCACGTGGACCCCAGCCTGGAGCAGCTCGGCACAGGTGAGGCCGGTCCGGGGTTCGAGGCACTGGCTGCCGAAGGCGCTATACAGGCGGGAAGACCCGCACTCGATCCGGCGCTGCGTCGCTGTCGAGATCCGGCAGCGCCTGCTCGGTCGGGGCAGGTGGCTGTAAACCCGCTCAGTCCCAGAGTGAACCGGATTGACACCCGAGAGCGCTCCGGGCTTCAGCCGGACGGACGTCCCGGAGAGCGACGAATGCCGGCGGAGACCGGACTAACAGCGCGGGGTCGAGCCGACCCGCACCGAGGTGACCGCGGCGTGTCCGTCACAGGTCCGGCTGTCGCGGTGTCTCAGTCTCGCCGGTCCCGGCGGGCGAGCTCGGTCTCCTCCGTGATTCGCGCTCGGGGCGCTGAGCGCGGAGTGAAGGACACGCGAAAGCGCGGAATCGGCGCGGAGGCCGGTGG
Source organism: Lepisosteus platostomus (assembly GCF_059453375.1). Taxonomy (NCBI): domain Eukaryota; kingdom Metazoa; phylum Chordata; class Actinopteri; order Semionotiformes; family Lepisosteidae; genus Lepisosteus; species Lepisosteus platostomus. Next base: position 15,717,965 of record NC_142616.1, on the reverse strand, counting down.
TTAGCGGGTCCGTCCTGCGGGTACCGCGTGTCCCTGTCCCGCACGAACGTGTCCGGCGACGGACAGATGCCCTCGCGCGCAGGGGAGTAGCTTCTCACCTGGCGCCGCGTGCCCGTCGGGGTCAGGCTCCGGCGCACCGCGAGCCAGAAGGGTGCCGCGGTCACGGGTGAAGCGGTGAGGTGAGGGGTACAGGAGGGCTCCCCGAGGGAGGACAAACGGATCACCTCCGGTTCTGCTGCGGGGCTCTCAGCCGACACGGGACCCGAACTCTCACGGTTGGACCCGTCCGGACTCGAGCTCGTTAAAATGGATGCGGAGACCCGCAGCGGTTTTCAGCATTATTTGGGGTTCGTCGGGCTAAATCTAAGGGGAGCGGAGAGTGATGTGGCTACCGTTGTCCTGGAGGTGCTGTTCTCACAATTTGCCAGTGAAATCAATGCGAGGGACAAGCCGTGGTGAGCCGGTTTGTGCAGAGGGGGGAGACCAGCCCCGCAGGTGATCCCAGCGGTGAGCGCTGGTCGCCACGGCCCTGCTCTCGTGCCTGCGGCTCGCCGCGAGGCCAGGGCGGGGTGTCGGTACCCCGAGGTCGGCAGCGGGGTGACTCAGAGGCAACTGTGGGCTGCGTCATGCAAAACACAACACAGGGAGGGGCGAGAGGAGGCCCTCGGCCCGTTTGGGCTACGAAAGAGAACTGATCCCAGGAAGTCATCCAGCTTGTTCCACACCCCCACCACCCTGTGGGTAAAGTAGAGCCACTTGCTCTGACTGGAGGATCTCAGCCAGCTGTTTCTTAAGAGAAAACAGAGGGTCTGCTTCAACAACGTGGCTGGACAGCTTGTTCCACACTCCCACTGCCCTAAATTCAAATAATTCGAGCTTAGCTTCATTGTCATGGAAGCAGGATATTGACTCTTTCTCTCTGTCATAGGCTTTGTCTGAAGACTGAAGAGACTCAGTTCCTCCAGCCTGTCAGTGTAGGACACTCCCTTCAGATCCTTCATGCTCCTTCATGTGAACAAGAGGAAAACATACAAATTCCACACAGATAACACCCCAGGAATTAAATGCAGGGCCCCCGAGAGTAGTGATGAAGCAGTGATAAACACTGTGCTCCAGTTATTTTTACTTTCCTACTTTCAGTTATTTGTAAATCTTAGTTCATTAATATTATACAGTACAGTTCATGTGCTGTGACATCACAGCGCCTGTGCAGTCCACTCTGGTGTCTGTGTGACATCACAGCGCCTGTGCAGTCCAGTCCAGTCTGGTGTATGTGTGACATCACAGCGCCTGTGCAGTCCAGTCCATTCTGGTGTATGTGTGACATCACAGCGCCTGTGCAGTCCAGTCCATTCTGGTGTATGTGTGACATCACAGCGCCTGTGCAGTCCACTCTGGTGTCTGTGTGACATCACAGCGCCTGTGCAGTCCAGTCCAGTCTGGTGTATGTGTGACATCACAGCGCCTGTGCAGTCCAGTCCAGTCTGGTGTCTGTGTGACATCACAGCGCCTGTGCAGTCCAGTCCAGTCTGGTGTATGTGTGACATCACAGCGCCTGTGCAGTCCAGTCCATTCTGGTGTATGTGTGACATCACAGCGCCTGTGCAGTCCAGTCCATTCTGGTGTCTGTGTGACATCACAGTGCCTGTGCAGTCCAGTATGTACAGCCGTATGTGTGACATCACGGTTTTTCCCTCTTCCCACAGAGAGAGTGAAGATCCGACTGATCCAGGGTGACATCACTGACTACCCCACAGTAAGAGATGCCCTGCAGGGGGTGCACCTCGTCATCCACTCTGCCAGCCTGGTGGACGTCCATTACCGTATCCCTGAGGAGACCATCCGCGCGGTCAACGTGCACGGTGAGTCCCGGCCGCGCCGCTCCCTCCCTGCTGGGCACCAGTGCCCGGGCACTGACCCTGCCGACCCCTGTCCACACCTGGAGCGCTAAGCTGCGGGCGCTGATGGAAGAGACGCTGACGAGCTGCATCTTCTGATGCCAGCTCACATGTTTCTGCCCTCCCACCGGCACACAGACAGGCTGGACTGCCAGTCCGTCTCGGGAGAGGGCACGGGGAACGCTGCCACTGACGATCAGAGTACCCAGGTCTGAAAAGAGTACACTATGCTGACAAACTGAAGGAACTGAGTCTCTTTAGTCTGAAGGGAGTGTCCCACACTGACAGGCTGCAGGAACTGAGTCTCTTTAGTCTGAAGGGAGTGTCCCACACTGACAGGTTAAAGGAACTGAGTCTCTTTAGTCTGAAGGGAGTGTCCCACACTGATGGGCTGAACGAACCGAGTCTCTGAAGTCTTTAGATTAAGTCTTTAAGGGAAAGAGTCAATATCCTGCTTCCATGACAATGAAGCTTAGCTCAAATTATTTGAATTTAGGGCAGTGGGAGTGTGGAACAAGCTGTCCAGCCACGTTGTTGAAGCAGACCCTCTGTTTTCTCTTAAGAAACAGCTGGCTGAGATCCTCCAGTCAGAGCAGGAGGCTCTACTTTACCCACAGGGTGGTGGGGGTGTGGAACGAGAGACAGCTGGATGAGTTCCTGGGATCAGTTCTCTTTCGTAGCCCAAACGGGCCGAGGGCCTCCTCTCCCCCCTCCCTGTGTTGTGTTTTGCATGACGCAGCCCACAGTTGCCTCTGAGTCACCACACTGCTGACCTCGGGGTACCGACACCCCGCCCTGGCCTCGCGGCGAGCCGCTGGCACGAGAGCAGGGCCGTGGCGACCAGCGCTCAACGCTGGGATCACCTCCGGGGCTGTTCTGCACCTTCTGCAAAAACCATCTCCTCCAGGCTTGTTCTTCACATTCATTTTACTGACAAATAATAAGGAAAGCACCTGTAGGACAACTATATTCACATCGCTCTCCGCTACCCTTCGATTCAGAAGAGAAGAGCGACCAGGTACATTCTGGGCTGCAGGAACTGAGTCTCTTTAGTCTGAAGGGAGTGTCCCACACTGACAGGCTGCAGGAACTGAGTCTCTTTAGTCCGTATTAACAGAGAAGATTACAAGGTGACTGACACAGGTATTCAAAATCTTCAAAGCCATTGACAAAGTTAACCCAGAAGATTTCTTCAGAAACTGCAGTGAAGAACAAACCAGGATTACAAGTGGAAACTACAGGGATGCGGATTTCAAACTGAGAAGAGAAGGCACTACTTTACACACAGGTGGGGTGGGAGTGTGGAACAAGCTGCTCAGCCATGTTGAAGTTGATACTCTGACATCTGGCAAGAAAGAGCTGGATGAGACACACAGATCAATTGTCTTCTTACTACATGACAGGCCAGACCAGCCGAATGGCTGCTCTCCTCTGTGTAATGAACAGTTCTTTTCGGACCCTATGCGGACGACACAATCCGAAGAAGTGGGGAAACGTGGGGAAAAGTCATGCAGGAATACGGGGCTGAAAACAAGGGGGGTGTGTCCAAAGTGCGCTGGTGCACGGGGGAGGCAAACAATCCAAAAGTTACCCATAGAGGGAAACCAAAAACACAAGAAAGTCCATAGCCAGGTGATCCATCCAAACAAGGAATTAAAAACACAAACTGGGTCGGAACCAGCGGACAAGGAACAGGAACAGTGGTTAAAACCTTAACTGGACCAGGCACTTCCAGGTCCCGGACTCGCACGGTGCGGAAACCAGATGCAGAGCCAGGCTGAACGTCAGCGCCTGGCTTTTAAGGTGGGCTGGGAAAAGGGGTCAGGTGCACAGAATTAAGTCTAAAGTGAAAGGGCTGGAGCACCCTTAAGGAGGAGGCACTATAATGTGACACTCTGTGGCTCTTCTTATCAGTTGAGTGTAATTCTTCAGGTTGATTTGAATTGTTATGTCATTGCAGATGAAACTGAGGAGGGTTACAAGGGAATCGCACTCTGTTGTGATGTGTTCTTAGATTCGCTGTGTTTAGCAGGTCCTCTGGAAGCTCAGAGCAGTGGTGTCAGTTTGCTCAGGGTGTAGAGGTCCTCTGACGCCCCCTCTGGTGTGTGTGTGTGTCTGCAGGTACTGAGAACGTGCTGCGCGCCTGCGAGGAGCTGGGGGTCCACTATCTTGTCTACACCAGCAGCATGAATGTTGTGGGGCCCAATTCCAAAGGAGACCACTTCTACAGGCAAGGCTGTCTCACTGACTCATTACTGTCTCTCTGTGTCATTTCTGTCTCTTTAACTCCCAATCGGATCTCTCCTGTACAGTTCAGATCTCTCCTGATCCCAGTCAGATCTCTCCTGTACTGTTCAGATCTCTCCTGATCCCAGTCGGATCTCTCCTGGACCTGGTCACAACTCTCCTGTTCCCAGTTGGATCTCTCCTGTACCGCTCAGATCTCTCCTGATCCCAGTTGGATCTCTCCCGTACCGTTCAGATCTCTCCTGTTCCCAATCGGATCTCTCCTGTACCATTCAGATCTCTCTTGATCCCAGTCGGATCTCTCCTGTACCGTTCAGATCTCTCCTGATCCCAGTCGGATCTCTCCTGTACCGCTCAGATCTCTCCTGATCCCAGTCGGATCTCTCCTGTACCGTTCAGATCTCTCCTGATCCCAGTCGGATCTCTCCAGTACCGTTCAGATCTCTCCTGATCCCAGTCGGATCTCTCCTGTACCGCTCAGATCTCTCCTGATCCCAGTCGGATCTCTCCTGTACCGCTCAGATCTCTCCTGTTCCCAGTCGGATCTCTCCTGTACCGTTCAGATCTCTCCTGATCCCAGTCGGATCTCTCCTGTACCGCTCAGATCTCTCCTGATCCCAGTCGGATCTCTCCTGATCCCAGTCGGATCTCTCCAGTACCGTTCAGATCTCTCCTGATCCCAGTCGGATCTCTCCTGTACCGTTCAGATCTCTCCTGATCCCAGTCGGATCTCTCCTGTACCGCTCAGATCTCTCCTGATCCCAGTCGGATCTCTCCAGGTGTCACCGGCACACCTGTGCTCTTTCCTCCCTGTCGCTCGCTCCTCCTGGAGCTGGACTGGCTGTGTGGAGGAGGAGCTGGACTGACTCTCCTCTCTCTCCGCTGGCGCCCGCAGGGGGGACGAGGACACGGAGTACAATGTCTTCCACGACATGGCCTACCCCAAGAGCAAGGCGGAGGCCGAGAGGCTGGTCCTGAACGCCAACGGCAAGCAGGTAAGACTGCAGCCCCCCGGTCCTGTGGGCACAGAGCCCTCACTGCTGCAGACTGGCACTGAGGGACTGTACCTCCTGCCCCAGTCTGTCCTGTGGGCACAGAGCCCTCACTGCTGCAGACTGGCACTGAGGGACTGTACCTCCTGCCCCAGTCTGTCCTGTGGGCACAGAGCCCTCACTGCTGCAGACTGGGACTGAGGGGCTGTACCTCCTGGCCCAGTCTGTCCTGTGGGCACAGAGCCCTCACTGCTGCAGACTGGCACTGAGGGACTGTACCTCCTGCCCCAGTCTGTACTGTAACCACAGTACCCAATGTGTGATGTTGTTTCAGATCAGCGGGGGGAAGGTCCTGTACACTTGTGCCCTGCGCCCCACTGGTATCTATGGGGAGAACCACCAGGTGATGAAGGATTTCTACAAAAGGGGCATGAAGACTGGGAGCTGGATACTGCGTGCCATTACCAACAACATTGAACAGGGCCGTGTCTATGCAGGTACACACACTGATCCTCACTCACACCACACCTGAAAATCACCTCTGTTTCACTTTCCTTACCCCAAACGTGAACATCACCTACATCTCACTGTCTTCTCACCTCATACCTGAACATCAACTCCGTCTCACTGTCTACTCCCTCCACACCTGAACATCACCTCCGTCTCACTCTCTCCTCACCCCACACCTGAACATCACCTCCGTCTCACAGTTTGTCTCCTGTATCTCTGTGCCTCAGGAAATGTAGCCTGGATGCATCTGCTGGCCTGCAGGTCCCTGCAGGAGCGCCCCCTACTGCTGGGAGGGCAGGTGTACTTCTGCTATGACGAGTCTCCCTACAAGAATTTTGTGGACTTCAACATGCAGTTCCTGTCGGGCTTCGGCTTCCGCGAGGTGCGCATCCCCATGTGGCTGCTGTGGGCCGCGGCCATGACCAACGACCTGCTGCACACGCTGCTCAGGCCGCTGTGCAACTACTCGCCCCAGCTGAACCGCTACACGCTGGCCGTGGCCAGCACCACCTTCACCGTGAGCACCGACAAGGCCCGCCGCCACTTCGGCTACCAGCCCCTGTACTCCTGGGAGGAGAGCCGGTGCCGCACGCAGGCCTGGGTGCAGACCTTCCGGGACTGAGCGAGGGGGCGCTGATCCGAGTGGATCAGTGGCGCCACAGGGACGGGGAGGGGGGAGAGACAACAGAGAGTCCCATGTTGGCAGTGACTCTGTATCAGACACACCCCCACGGTGGGAGTGGCTCTGTATCAGACACACCCCCATGATGGGAGTGGATCTGTATGACACACCCCCACGATGGGAGTGGCTCTGTATCAGACACACCCCCACGATGGGAGTGGCTCTGTATCAGACACACCCCGTGATGGGAGTGGATCTGTATGACACACCCCCACGATGGGAGTGGATCTGTATAAGACACACCCCCACGATGGGAGTGGCTCTGTATCAGACACACCCACAAGGGAGGAGTGACACTGTCCTGGACACACCCAAAGTTAGAGTGATCCGCCCAAGGAAGAGCGTCTGCACGGTGGGCACACGAGCTGGTCTCCTACAACAAGTGTCCCAGGTCACCTTGGTGGACTTCCCCCTACTGGTCCACTGACAATTGTAGCAGCAGTTTCGTCTTCGTTTAAGTCCCGTTGAGCTCCTGAGATCCGACTACATCAGGGTGCAGGGTGGCAACTCTACTGTCTGTGTGAATCAGAAACAGTTTTTTTTTTGTTGTTTTACACTCAATAAACATGTGGTTTTAAAATACTGTGCACCTCTGTTTTCTGTTACCGTTTGAGTAGGACATTTTGCTCATCATGTAGTCCTTTATTCAAGACATCTGTTGGAAGGTGCTCTGACACCAGCGCAGCTACAACAACACAAAACCCAGTCAACCAAGACACAGCACAGATCAGGCAACACCTGTGTGTCCCTTATTTAGGGGCACACACACTACCTGGGCTGCTACAGACCCTAAACTGACAGTAACACTAGTCTGACCAGCGTAGGAGGCAGCAATGAGAAACCGAGTCTGAGGAAGTACAGATACAGACAGACCTGGCTTGAGAGGACAGGCTCAGTGACCACAGACTGGACATAGAAACTGGACACAGGCAGACCTGTCTGTCCAGAGATAACAGGCCCAGTGACCACAGTCTGCACAACTGGATCACCGTGTGATCTTCTGTCACAGCCTGAGAAACAAACATTGAGCCTGTCTCTCAATAATAATACTGTGTGTGATCTCCTGTCCCAGCCTGAGGAACAGAAAGTGAGCCTGTCTCTCAATAATAATAATAATAATAATAATAATAATAATAATAATAATAATAATAATAATACTATAGTGTGTGACCTCCTGTCACAGTCAGAGGAACAGACAGTGAGCCTGTCTCTCAATAATCATAGTCATAACCATAATAATTAAAACAAGAATAATAGGTGGCACAGTGTTGCAGTGGTTATCATTGCTGCCCTGTAGCGCTGGGGCCCTGGGTTCAACTCCCGGTGTGCTCTATGTGTGGAGTTGGTATGTACTCCCAGTATTCGCGTGGGTTTCCTTCTACCGTCTAGAGACATGCAGGTAAGTGAATTGTCTTCTGAGAAAACTGGCTCCGGTATGAGAATGTGTGTCTGGGTCTGTCAAGGGTGTACCTCACCTTTCACCTTTCACCCAGTGCTTCCTGGGAGTAGGCTGCGGACCCCTGTGACCAGGGGAAAATCATTGAACACTGTACTTCCGAATCCGACCAGCAGATGGCAGCCTGACCCAGCAATTCACCGCCAGCTGCTCCTCTTGCTTCCTCTGCTGACACAGGTGGGAAATTTGCATTGCAGGCAGGTACGCAATCGTGCCAATATATTCGTAACCACTGACAATTGTAGACTACACCTTTTCACCACTGTTGGTTTTCCAGCCGGTTGATTTTTATGATTCACTAGGAATGACAACACCCAAGATCAGAGCATGATGAACTATTGTGGAGCGAATATTGGCTTAACCCGCTTGGCTGAGGGCCGACCTCCTGGCGCACAATACATTTAGCACAACACGAGCCCATTTTCAAATACGAAACACAATCACGAGACAAACAAATTGGCAGCTAAAGTTATCGTCACCATTTAGAAAAAAAGAAGAAATTGGGCCGTATGTGAGTAAGGCTGACACATCTAAGCTAAGCAGGTGTGAGCCTGGTCAGTACCTGGATGGGAGACCTCCTGGGAAAAACTAGGTTGCTGCTGGAAGAGGTGTTAGTGGGGCCAGCAGGGGGCGCTCACCCTGTGGTCCATGTGGGTCCTAATGCCCCAGTATAGTGATGGGGACACTATACTGTAAACAGGTGCCGTCCTTCGGATGAGACGTAAAACCGAGGTCCTGACTCTCTGTGGTCATTAAAAATCCCAGGGCGCTTCTCGAAAAGAGTAGGGGTGTAACCCCGGTGTCCTGGCCAAATTTCCAATTGGCCCTTACCAATCATGGCCTCCTAATACTCCCCCTCTATGAATTGGCTACATCACTCTGCTCTCCTCCCCACTGATAGCTGATGTGTGGTGAGCGTTCTGGCGCACTATGGCTGCCGTCGCATCATCCAGGTGGATGCTACACATTGGTGGTGGTGGAGGGGAGTCCCCATTACCTGTAAAGCGCTTTGAGTGGAGTGTCCAGAAAAGCGCTATATAAGTGTAAGCAATTATTATTATTATTATTATTATCTATGACGAAGAAAGAAAAAAGTCAAAAACACAAGCAGTTGTCCAGATTAAGCTGGTTAGAAGCTGTAAGAATAAAGGAGAACGTGGTTCTATTGCACTTAAATCGACGCCCAGACAGAAGGAGCTCAGGTTCACAGTTCAAGGGGTGGTCATGAGAATCTGTGATCATACTGTCTGTGATCATACTGTTTGTGATTATACTGTCTGTGATTGATTATACTGTCTGTGATTGATTATACTGTCTGTGATCATACTGTCTGTGATCATCCTGTCTGTCTGACAGCTGTAGCTGGAGCTCCAATGAGTTTGCTGGCTGCCTTCACAATCCTGCTCACTCTGTTTGTATTGTGGGCTCAGGTTACCAAACCGGGCTCCTGCAGTGAATGTTAGGACGGGTTCAATGAAAGCTCTAGAGGATAAAGTCATGGTTGTAGCACACATATTAAAGGAGAGCTGCGGTCCCAGTGTCTCAGATAGGTCATTAAATCTTGGTACAAGAATACGTTCTTTGAAGTTATAGAAAAAATTACAAATTTCCAATTGAGCACAAAATTGTGAACTTTGCAAAGCCCTGGTCTAGCCAGAGGGAAGTGTGAGAGTCCCCACGAACTGGGGCCCTTCCTGCTCACTAGTCCCGGTAATGACTAAAGCAATGGGACGTGCGAGTGAAAGAGTACAGGTTCTGCAGCAGACATCCCACCACAGAAGTGTGCCAATGTGATCCGCACGCAGAGCTAGACAGTAAATTGTATTTGTTGGCAAAACCGAAAGCAATATTTCTATTGGATTAAGAGCTGTTTTCACAAGCCGCACTCGTCACCGGAAAGTTCCCTCCCTCGTTCTGAATCGCAGAACATGACGCTGCGCATACCTGGAAATTTTGTCTCTGTTGTGATGGAAATTGGAGGTTTTATGCGCTACTGTGTTCTTTTTCGTATTCACTGGGGTTTGAGACGCACGATTCTTTCTGACCCTGAAACGTGAAAACAGGGCTGCAGGTCCCCTCTACAAGAGCAGAGTTTCGTCAGGAAGAACAATCACTGTCGACTCTTCCTGCATAGGGCATCTGTGTTTTCCCCAAAGGTTAGTTTTTATCAGCAATCGTGCCAACATATTAGATAAGAGATAAGATCACTTTATCAGCCCTATACACTTTTTTGCATTAGGCCTTTGTCTTTTCACATACCTCAGCTTGCTCTCCATGAGACACACAGATAGGGAGAGAGAAGCCTGAAGTCAGAGCACAGCATCAGCATCAGCCATTGTACAGTACCCCTGGAGCAGTTGAGGTTAAGGGCCTTGCTCAGGGGCCCAACAGAGTAAGATTCCAGAGGTGGAGTTGGGGTGGAGGTGGGATGTAAAAGTCGCACGTGAGGGAGAGTAGGAAATCACGCTGGTTTTTGTAGCGTTCGGTGGAGGAAGGACGAAGGGAGTGATTGCAAATTACTGACAGCTGCATATGATCGAGCGTGGTTGTTGTCATCCCTCCCGAACTTTCGTTATCAACTCCGTTCATTGATCGCGTCTTTGGTTATGCGGTAGATCGAACTGATGGGAGGAAGGAGGTGCGACAGCACTCAATAAAATAGTCCACCCCACTGGCCCGTGACCGGGGTCTGTGACCGTGACAGAGTCCTCAGCTGTCTTAGCGATACGTCTGTCCTCCAACGGGCCACAGCACCGCCAGGCAACAGTGACGATCAAGACCAGACGCCAGATGTGGGTAGCTGTTGGGATCGAGTCTGTCTCCACTCTTATAGATGGGCGTGCTCAGGCGGGAGGAAACATCCGGCTGTCACGATGAGATTGAGCAGGGCTTGTTGCAACTTGTCTCAGCGTCTCGTTGTTGACTCCATCGTGGCCGCAGGCTTTGCGTGGTCTGAGGGGCCTGGAGTTTGTCCAGTAGCTCCTGCTCAGTGATCGGGGTGTCTAAGGGGTTTTGGTTGTCTTTGATAGCCAATTCCAAAATTTCGAGTTTTTCATAAACGGTGCTGAGGTCTGATTGATTTGTATTTGGGAGCTTTTGACAGAGATTTTCACAGTGTGTTTGCCAGATGTTCCATTGTGGACGGCCGGTCCTTCTGGTTTTGATTGAACTTGTTCCACTCCTCCCAGAAGCCGCTCTGACTGAGTGACGAGTGGCGTGCTCGGGTGCGTGCTGGTGAAGTCTTGCCGTGTTGCAGTACCCGACGGCGCAGAGCTGTGCGGCTGTCTGTGTGTTTGATCTGAGAGTTCTCGGTGTGCTGTTCCGTTGCGTTTGCACTCCCTATAAAAAACCACAGTTGTTTCGCTTTTGCTTTTCGGGGGTTGTTGTTTTTTACCCGCCCCACCCTGTACTTGTGTCTCCCAGATGTAAATATTTAGACCCATTTCCATGGAGTTATTTGGATTGGATGGGAGCTCCCAGGCGGCGAGGAAACACCCTTAGCCCTCAGCTCTTCACCCTGGACCGATTCCCACGGAAGGCTGGCCCGCAGCTGGGATCGTCCCTGCACTCCGGCTGGGTGGCGCGTCCTCGGACTGCCAGGCGATGAGAAACGAGCAGTTTCCCATCATAACCCCTTTCCCCGGGTTTCTCCATTCCTCGTTTTATTATCTTTTTTTTAATCTGCAGACTGCACCCGGCGACAGAAGGGAAACTCTTTCTCAGGCTCTCCACTGGCGCGGAGGAAACAGAGGAAAGAGTGCAGAGGGACCTACAGCCTAGGCGACTCTCTTAACACGCAAGCCAGGACCCGGCGCACTGCGGGAAGAGCTGATCCTCGCGGTGGGACCCGCCCAGCGCACGGCTCCGTCCTGCCTCGAAGACACTCTCTGTGTAGAGACTCTGGCATTCAAATTCGCAGCGCTGAATGAGCACAGCCTTGCCAACGAATTAACAGTGAGAAGACACTGGACAACAATAAAGTTAGACCAAGTAGAGGGCTGTGGGGGGCTATCCCAGGAAGCAACCGGCGCAGGGCAGGGTACACCCTGGACAGGACACCTCTCCATCACAGGGCACACACAGACACACACTCTCACACACCCTGGACAGGACACCACTCCATCACAGGACACACACAGACACACACTCTCACACACCCTGGACAGGACACCAGTCCATCACAGGACACACACTCTCACACACCCTGGACAGGACACCAGTCCATCACAGGACACACACAGACACACACTCTCACACACTCTGGACACCAGTCTATCACAGGGCACACACAGACACACACTCTCACACACGCTGGACAGGACACCAGTCCATCACAGGACACACACAGGCACACACTGTCACACACCCTGGACAGGACACCAGTCCATCACAGGACACACACACACACACACTCTCACACACCCTGGACAGGACACCAGTCCATCACAGGACACACACACACACACACACACACACACACACACACACACACACACACACACACACACCCTGGACAGGACACCAATCCATCACAGGACACACACAGACACACACTCTTACACACCCTGGACACCAGTTCATCACAGGACACACACACACGCACACACATGAGCTCACACACCAGGGTTAATCTTCCCAGAAGACAATTCACCCACCAGCCTGTCTTTGGACAGTGGGATGAAGGTGGAGCAGATGGGCAAAACAATACATTTTTCTGTCATCCTCTCACACTCTATTATTATTATTATTATTATTATAATTATTATTATAATTATTATTATTAGTGAGTGGCAGACACACTGTCTTTTCCTCAGGCTATGCCAAATACAAACTAGGCTGCAGCTCTGTGGAGTTTCTTCTCCAAGCAGGACAGGAAGCTGTTGTAATCTGGCAGGTGTGGGAACTCTGGGACTATATTTAGTATTTTAGAGAACAATTTGATCTAATCCCAGAGTATGTCTCACAGTGCAGTAGGACGTGCACCTCTGTCTCTGTTTCTCCCTGCTGGCAGTGAGAGCTCAGCCTGTCCTCTCTGGACAGCCAGGTCTGCCTGTGTCCAGTTTCTACGTCCAGTCTGTGGTCACTGAGCCTGTCCTCTCTGGACAGCCAGGTGTTGTCTGATCTGTGCTGTGTCTTGGTTGACTGGGATTTGTGTTGTTGTAGCTGCGCTGGTGTCAGAGAGCTTCAGGACCAGCTGTCTGAGGGGGCTCAGCACTGGGCTCAGCAGGGCCGTGTGGTGGCAGGAATGCTGGTCACTGGTGTCTTCTGTGTGCTAACTAGCAGTGGGTATTGGTCTAATTTGGTCCTGCACGCATTGTTTTTCTCTGCACAATGGAGAATGTTTTTACAGATCTCTGTTTGCAGGTCTTGGAAGGGGAATTTGTCCCATTTAGAGCCAGCAGCCGTATCTCCCTGCAGCTCACAGCCTTCAGCCCCCTGAAGCTCAGTGGGTATGAGACTGGTCAGTACCTGGAGGGGAGACTCCTGGGAAAGCTGAGGCTGCTGCTGGAAGAGGTGTTAGTGGGGCCAGTAGGGGGCGCTCACCCTGGGGTCTGTGTGGGTCCTAATGCCCCTGCATAGTGATGGGGACACTATACTGTAAAAAGGTGCCGTCCTTCGGATGAGACATAAAACTGAAGTCCTGACTCTCCGTGGTCATTAAATATTCCAAGGTGTTCCTTGAAAAGATTAGGGGTGTTCCCCTGGTGTCCTGGCCAGATTTCCCCCTGGCCTTTACTGATCATGGTCTCCTAATAATCCAGGTGGGGCTGCACACTGGTGGTGGTGGAGGGGAGTCCCCATTACCTGTAAAGTGCTATGAGTGGAGTGTCCAGAAAAATGCTATATAAGTGTAAACAATTATAATTATTTTAGTGTAATCCTAGTTGCCCTAAATGCCACACAGGGTGATGGGTTGGCTCACGCTTTCAAATATATAGAGCCTTTTTTTATCCAAACAAGGGCAATGTCTCCTGGATCAAAACTGGAGACTCATTGCCACAGCAGAGCAAAGAGCAGAGCAATCTGAGCTGAAACAGCACAGCAGCCTCCCGCCTGGGGCTTGAACCCGTAACCCCTGAGCTCTGAGGTCCCTGACACTGTTCCCTGCGCACCTCAGCTCCGAGCTGTGAGGGGCACTGACCGTCCAGTCCTCCCACTCTGGACAACTGACCACGCTTGTCCAAAGCCTTGGAAACTGAAGTGGGGTACAAACCTGGAATGCACAGCCCAAAAGAGGGGGTGCACCTCCCCAGTCCACCAGCACATTAGTAATGACACCCCAAAGGGCCAACAAGAAGGACAGGGACAGCAGCAGGGGTCTGGGAGTTGTTAAAGATAGTTTTATTGATTTATTTAAAAAATGACAATAAATACTAATTTAAATACATTTCGATACAGAATTGCTATGCAGTTTTTACACATTGTTTTTAGTTTTGTACATTGTTATGCTATGCTATGCATGTCTACTTTAAAATTAAATATATTACTTTCTTTAACACTGATTAAGGAAACACAAGTTTAAAATTAAGGTCAGGCAGGAGGAGGGAGGGAAGTCAGGAACTATTTTCTCTCACTGACTTTCCTGCGGGGAAAATAGATCCGGCTGGCAAGAAGGCAGAAGTAACGAGGTTTCTCAATGGATTAGTATGCCCTTGCCTTCCCAACATCAGAAACTCGGTTTCAACAGAATCGATCATCAACAAACACCTTCAAATGGAAATCTAGAGAAGAGGACTGCTTTTCTACACACGGTGAGCAAAATGGCCTGCTCACAGGGTTAGAGAAATAAGTTTGTTTCGAAAACAACTTTAATTGAGGGTAAAACAACAAAGAAATAACTTTCCTATTCGCACAGACAGCAGTGTTACCATCCAGCAGCCTGATTAGACCAGATCTCAGGAGCTCAGCAGAACTGGACAGGGTCAGTACTGTCAGGACTCTGTAGGAGATCAGACAGGTGCTGTAATTGTGTCGGCGGCCCAGTAGGGGGCAGTCCATTAAGGTGACTTGAGACACTATGTTGTAGGAGGTACTGTCCTGACTGCTGGTCAGTCCAGATCCAGGAGCACTGTCTGTAAAAGTAGGGGTGTTGACCCCAGTGTCTTGACTAAACTCTACTCTGGGCTGGACAGTCCCTCTTAATCCTCCTGGTGCAGCAGTTTCTCTCTGCTGCCCCTGATCTGTGTGTTGGGTGGCTGCATTCAGTGAGTCTCCTCCTGTGTGTAAAGACCTTCAGGATACTTGCTGGTTAAAGGCACAATATGAATACAAGAACTTATATCCTCACCCCGAATCCAGATTTCTAACATAAAGTCATAACTAGGTTTATATTACAATTCATTACAAAAGCACCCTGTTTATATGCTGAAGGATACATCATTACTTTTCAAAGATAATTCAAGATTAAAGATCACACAACATATCCTTACAAATATGCAAATAAAACAAAAGACATGGTGTTTTCATGAAGGTAAAAGGTTATTCGCTTCAAATCCAAAACATAAGTTGCTACAAGGTTCCTTGTTCTGGTCTGTCTGACAACCTTTTTTTCCACCTAATCTATTCATTATAAGCCTTCTTCCCACCAGTCCTGCAGTGCCTATTTCTGCACCCATGTTGCTGCTCTGGGGAGAGAAGGAGCGGCTTGAGCCGCTAAAGTAGTAGCAAACCAGGCCTTTCCCCTAATGCATTGGCAAAGGACTCGGCTGCCGCGAGTGATGTGGCAGAAGGCCATGCGCGTCTGGGCGTGCGCCACCGAAAGGCAACAGCAGACCAGGCCGATGTGTCAATTCAGACAGCCGCGAGAAGGTACAGGCAGGGGGTCAGCGGCTCGAACCCCGGGCAGCCCTGAGAACTGTACGGAGATTCGCTCAGCTGTCAGAAGGGCGGAATCTTCCTGCAGGACCTGGTGGGGGGCACCAGCTCGTACCCCCACTGTGCAGACGCTCTTGCCGAAGGAGGCAGTGGCTACCCTGGTCTCTGCGAGCCGGGGGGATTATTGCTAACGAGGGCGGCGGGAAATCGTCCACCTTTTGGAAAGGTTGGGCAAAGTGCTCTTGGCAAACGAAAGCAGGCGAAGGCTCTGGGTTTGCTCCACCAGAGCGGGGCGGGTCCGCGGAGAACGGGAAGTCTGAAACAACGCCGGCAGTGCGGCGACTGCGGTAAACCTGGCGCTCCGGCGCTCTCCTCCTGCTGGCTCAGCGCGTGAAGGGCAGACCCCGCGTCTACCGCCGAGTCCGGAGATTCACAGGGGCACAACACCAAGCACGGAACGGAGCAGGCACACACTCTGCAGGGCCCGAGGTCCTGTGGCCCATCGGGGAGACGCAGGCAGAGAGCCCAGGACGACCCAGACAGTCGGGTTTGTGTGGCTCAGCGTCGCTGTAGAGCTCTGGCTCCCAGTCCTGCTCCAGGAGGATCTGCGTCTCCTGGTTTTCACTCCAGCCTGAGCTCTTCCTCACACACTAACTCATTTCAGTTCCCCGTTGGGAGGGGGGGGGACGATTATCAATTTGCTTTCAGCTTTTAAAAGTTCAGGTGGGATTTGTAACTGTATCAACCCTGTTCCAGTTCTGAACCCGAAATGTAACATGGAGCAACTTGCCCAAAGTGGGCGGATCCGATACAGAGCCACTCCCACTCTGGGCGTGTCCGATAAAGGGTCACTCCCACTGGCGCGTCTACTAGCATGGTCACTAGCGTGTCTGAGTGTCTGATACACAGACAGTCCCACCGGGGGGGTGTCTTAAACAGTGTCACTCCCACTTGGGGGCATGTCCAGGATAGTGTCACTCCCCTGTTGGGGCGTGTCTAACCGTGTCACTCCCACTTGGGGGCATGTCCAAGATAGTGTCACTCCGGACTGACACAGGACTGAAGAAATAAGTCAAAACACTGAATGAGCAAGAGGACGAATTAAACCTTCAATCAGCAGTGGAGATTTGGGGCTCAGCTGGAGGGAGAGCCAGCAGACTGGGCTCCTGCAGGACCAAGACTGAGTCCACTGATCTGCAGGAGCTGCTGTACAATTTCAACAGCAGCACTCAGAGCACAGTTCAGCACGTGACCAGGGTACGACAGACCTGAGCTGTACTGCTGGCCCTGCAGTGTGAGGTCAGGTGTCAAGGTTAACGGCAGAGAGACTGGAATGAAGGAGAGAGTCTCGTCTGAGGAACCTGAGACAAGCAGGTCAGCTCTGACTGAAGGCACACAGCGAGGGCAGAGTGAGAGAGACAGTGACAGGGAGTGAGAGCAAGAAAGAGTGAGAGAGAGTGAGAGAGAGCAGGAGTGAGAGACACAGTGATAGGGAGTGAGGATGAGAGAGAGTGAAAGGTGTGAAGGAAAGAGGGAGTGAGAGAGACTGGGATAGAGTGAGAGAGTGGGAGAGTGAGAGAGATGGAGTGAGGGTGAGAGTGAGTCTGAGAGACTGGGAGAGAGTGAGAGAGTGTGAGTGTGAGAGTGAGAGAGATAGAGTGAGGGTGAGAGTGAGTCTGAGAGACTGGGAGAGAGTGTGAGTGTGAGAGTGAGAGAGATAGAGTGAGGGTGAGAGTGAGTCTGAGAGACTGGGAGAGAGTGAGAGAGTGTGAGTGTGAGAGTGAGAGAGATAGAGTGAGGGTGAGAGTGAGTCTGAGAGACTGGGAGAGAGTGTGAGTGTGAGAGTGAGAGAGAAAGAGAGAGTAGAAGCGTCAGAGAGACTGTGTGAGGGACTGGAACAGGGAGGGTGTGAGAGTGAGACAGAGGGAGAGGTTGCAGGTTCGAGATGCCTCTCGTCTTCTGGACTCTCTGTTGTCTCTCCCCCCTCCCCGTCCCTGCGGCGCCACTGATCCGCTCGGATCGGCGCCCCCACGCTCACTCCCGGAAGGTCTGCACCCAGGCCAGCGTGCGGCACCGGCTCTCTTCCCAGGAGTACAGGGGCTGGTAGCCGAAGTGGCGGCGGGCCTTGTCGGTGCTCACGGTGAAGGTGGTGCTGGCCACGGCCAGCGTGTAGCGGTTCAGCAGGGGAGAGTAGCTGCACAGCGGCCTGAGCAGCGTGTGCAGCACGTCGTTGGTCATGGCCGCGGCCCACAGCAGCCACATGGGGATGCGCACCTCGCGGAAGCCGAAGCCCGACAGGAACTGCATGTTGAAGTCCTCGTAGCTCTTGTAGGGAGACTCGTCATAGCAGAAGTACACCTGCCCTCCCAGCAGTAGGGGGCGCTCCTGCAGGGACCTGCAGGCCAGCAGGTGCATCCAGGCTACATTTCCTGAGGCAGAGAGATACAGGAGACAAACTGTGAGACGGAGGTGATGTTCAGGTGTGGGGTGGTGAGACAGAAGTGATACGCAGGTGTGGGGTGAGGGGAACCACAGTGAGACGGAGGTGATGTTCAGGTGTGGAGTAAAGAGACAGTGAGACGGAGGTGATGTTCAGGTGTGGGGTGAGGAGACAGTGAGACAGAGGTGATGTTCAGCTGTGGGGTGAGGAGACAGTGATTTGGAGTGAGGAGACAGAGCGAAGGAGGTGATGTTCAGGTGTGTGATGAGGAGACAGACAGAGAGACACAGAGATACACAAACTGTAAGACAGAGGTGATGTTCAGATTTGGAGTGAGGAGACAGAGCGATGGAGGTGATGTTCAGGTGTGTGATGAGGAGACAGACAGAGAGACACAGAGATACACAAACTGTGAGACAGAGGTGATGTTCAGGTGCGGGGTGAGGAGACAGTGAGACGGAGGTGATTTTCAGGTGTAGGGTGAGGAGACAATGAGATGGAGGTGATGTTCAGGTGTGGGGTGAGAAGAACCACAGTGAAACGGAAGTGATGTTCTGGTGTAGGGTGACGAGACTGTAAGGCAGAGGTGATGTTCAGGTGTGTGGGGAGGAGACAGTGACTAGGAGAGTCTGACATGCTGAGGCTGACTGGCAGAGCCTGGTGAAATGGGGCTGCCAGGGAAGCATGGTGAAAAAACAAGCTCACAGCGAAGGCACTTTGCTGGACCAGTGTTGCAGATGATGATCAAAAAGCAGAAATTAGACGGCATTTCTGATATCCTGCGTTGTGCAAAGCAGGCAGGAGACTGTACTACCTCAGGAAGCTCAATGTCAGAGCACTGATGCAGCACAGATTTGAGAATTAAATGCTTAACTGGAGTCAGTGCTTAATTGGAGGCTTGAGTGGAGGCGGCCGGAGCTGGTCCTCATGGGTTCGGCAGGAACATATGCACTCATGGGAATTCTGCTGTTTCCCATGATGACTGCAGGCTGCCCGGGTGTTACAGGAATGAGCTGGTGTGGGAGTGAGGATCAGAGTGTGTACCTGCATAGACACGGCCATGTTCAATGTGCTCGGGGATGCCCCTCAGTATCCAGCCCCCAGTCTTCATGCCCCTGTTGTAGAAATCCTTCATCAGCTGGTGGTTCTCCCCGTAGATACCAGTGGGGCGCAGGGCACAAGTGTACAGGACCTTCCCCCCGCTGATCTGAAACAACATCACACATTGGGTACTGTGGTTACAGTACAGACTGGGGCAGGAGGTACAGTCCCTCAGTGCCAGTCTGCAGCAGTGAGGGCACTGTGCCCACAGGACAGACTGGGGCAGGAGGTACAGCCCCTCAGTCCCAGTCTGCAGCAGTGAGGGCTCTGTGCCCACAGGACAGACTGGGCCAGGAGGTACAGCCCCTCAGTCCCAGTCTGCAGCAGTGAGGGCTCTGTGCCCACAGGACAGACTGGGGCAGGAGGTACAGTCCATCAGTGCCAGTCTGCAGCAGTGAGGGCTCTGTGCCCACAGTACAGACTGGGGCAGGAGGTACAGTCCCTCAGTGCCAGTCTGCAGCAGTGAGGGCTCTGTGCCCACAGGACAGACTGGGGCAGGAGGTACAGTCCCTCAGTGCCAGTCTGCAGCAGTGAGGGCTCTGTGCCCACAGGACAGACTGGGGCAGGAGGTACAGTCCCTCAGTGCCAGTCTGCAGCAGTGAGGGCTCTGTGCCCACAGGACAGACTGGGGCAGGAGGTACAGTCCCTCAGTGCCAGTCTGCAGCAGTGAGGGCTCTGTGCCCACAGGACAGACTGGGGCAGGAGGTACAGTCCCTCAGTGCCTGTCTGCAGCAGTGAGGGCTCTGTGCCCACAGGACCGGGGGGCTGCAGTCTTACCTGCTTGCCGTTGGCGTTCAGGACCAGCCTCTCGGCCTCCGCCTTGCTCTTGGGGTAGGCCATGTCGTGGAAGACATTGTACTCCGTGTCCTCGTCCCCCCTGCGGGCGCCAGCGGAGAGAGAGGAGAGTCAGTCCAGCTCTTCCTCCACACAGCCAGTCCAGCTCCAGGAGGAGCGAGCGACAGGGAGGAAAGAGCCCAGGTGTGCCGGTGACACCTGGAGAGATCCGACTGGGATCAGGAGAGATCTGAGCGGTACAGGAGAGATCCGACTGGGATCAGGAGAGATCTGAGCGGTACAGGAGAGATCTGAGCGGTACAGGAGAGATCCGACTGGGATCAGGAGAGATCTGAGCGGTACAGGAGAGATCCGACTGGGATCAGGAGAGATCCGACTGGGATCAGGAGAGATCTGAGCGGTACAGGAGAGATCCGACTGGGATCAGGAGAGATCTGAGCGGTACAGGAGAGATCTGAGCGGTACAGGAGAGATCCGACTGGGATCAGGAGAGATCTGAGCGGTACAGGAGAGATCCGACTGGGATCAGGAGAGATCTGAGCGGTACAGGAGAGATCTGAGCGGTACAGGAGAGATCCGACTGGGATCAGGAGAGATCTGAGCGGTACAGGAGAGATCTGAGCGGTACAGGAGAGATCCGACTGGGATCAGGAGAGATCTGAGCGGTACAGGAGAGATCTGACTGGCTGTAGGAGAGAATCGATCGGGACTAGGAGACAGGGCTCACTTCCTCGCTGCGTGCCTGTGGTGGACACCACACAGGCCTAAGCCTGGCTGTACTCTCGCCTGGCCTTTCAGGAAAGGAGGCGATACCAGAGCCCGCAGAGCAGGATTGAACAGCCCGGCTTGACCTTTGACCCCAGCACATGTGACAAATCTTGTTTGGACACTGCAGTGCAGTTTTACTTCCAGCCAGATCCCGAACAATCAGAACAAAAAACAGCCCAGGACACAGATTTCTCCCTGACCTAAGCAACTGCTGTGACTATTTTTCTCTCTCTTGAAAAATGTGAATCATCTCCGCTGCCAAAATCCGAGTCTGGCAGCCTGACTGTCCGGATCTGCATTCCTAAAGTGCAGAGAGCGAGGGAGGGGCCTGGAGGGGCCAGACCTCAGGAGAGGAGTGTTCATAAACAGAGAGGGGGAGCCGGAGAGAAGGAGAGGGGCAGGGAGAGGGGAACAGGGAGACAGGGAGAGACAGGCCAGACAAGGCAGAGAGATAGAGAGTATACGAAAATATTTACAGTATATGTAAATATCTACAGTATATGTAATATTTACAGTATATGTAAATATTTTAGGATATGTCTCTGTTGTAAATGTCTGTAGATTTTATTTTACTTTTATTTTTTGTTTTGTTTCATGTGAATTTCATTATTTGTATTTGCTTTGGCAACACTGATTGTACCCATCGGTTGTGCTAATAAAGCACCTTGAATTGAATTGAATTTAACTGAAATTGCGAGACAGGCAGGGGGAGAGGTGGATGAATGGGAATTCAAGAAGGGAGGGAATCCAGCTGTATCGCATCAGCTGCTGGGTTGGTCTGTCCTGGGACACCAGTATTAATGTGTGAGACACGTGGCCAGGAGACTGAGAGAAAAACAACATTTTCCCCTGATCCACTAATTCCACTCTCCTGCTGTGTGTTGTGCTCATTACTGAGGGCCTCTCTGTGATCTCCCCCCTCCCTCTCTTTCTCTCTCTGTGTGTGTGTCTCTTGTTTTGTTATGCGGGTTTCCTACTGAATTATATCTTTTGTGTGGTTTCCTGAATAGTTGCCTCTGGAAAGTATTGTTTTTGTTTTCGACTGCAGACAGAGGGAGGGTGTGGGAGGCAGAGGAGAGGGGAGTGAATCTGGAATTAACTCTGAAAATCTCAACAAACAGTCATGCAAGGACCCAGTACAATAATAACACTGTACTACACTGCTGTAACACACAGTCTCCCCTCAGCCCTGTACTGTAATAACACTGTACTACACTACTGTAACACACAGTCTCCCCTCAGCCCGGTACTGTAATAACACTGTACTACACTACTGTAACACACAGTCTCCCCTCAGCCCTGTACTGTAATAACACTGTACTACACTGCTGTAACACACAGTCTCCCCTCAGCCCGGTACTGTAATAACACTGTACTACACTACTGTAACACACAGTCTCCCCTCAGCCCTGTACTGTAATAACACTGTACTACACTACTGTAACACACAGTCTCCCCTCAGCCCTGTACTGTAATAACACTGTACTACACTACTGTACTGTACCAAACCAGCACAGCAGTCCTGCTCTCAGGCATGAAGCACACAATGCACCAGGCAAAAATCCCCAGAATTTTGCCAGATGTTCCCAGAACCTCAGCAATCTCTACTCTCTGGATTTCACGGGATGACTGTTTTCCAAAAGCATGTGCACTGTGTCCCGCCTAACCCACTCTGATGTAGACCCTACTTCTCACAGTGGGATAGATCCTTCTCACTCTGAGGAAGACTCTGCTCCTCACAGTGGGATAGATCCTCCTCACTCTGAGGAAGACCCTGCTCCTCACAGTGGGATAGATCCTTCTCACTCTGAGGAAGACCCTGCTCCTCACAGTGGGATAGATACTCCTCACTCTGAGGAAGACCCTGCTCCTCACAGTGGGATAGATCCTCCTCACTCTGAGGAAGACTCTGCTCCTCACAGTGGGATAGATCCCTCTCACTCTGAGGAAGACTCTGCTCCTCACAGTGGGATAGATCCTCCTCACTCTGAGGAAGACCCTGCTCCTCACAGTGGGATAGATACTCCTCACTCTGAGGAAGACTCTGTTCCTCTCAGTGGTATAGATCCTTCTCAATCTGAGGAAGACTCTGCTCCTCACAGTGGGATAGATCCTTCTCACTTTGATGAAGACCAGGCTCCTCACAGTGGGATAGATCCTCCTCACTCTGAGGAAGACTCTGCTCCTCACAGTGGGATAGATCCTTCTCACTTTGATGAAGACCAGGCTCCTCACAGTGGGATAGATCCTCCTCACTTTGATGAAGACCAGGGTCCTCACAGTGGGATAGATCCTCCTCACTTTGATGAAGACCAGGCTCCTCACAGTGGGATAGATCCTCCTCACTTTGATGAAGACCAGGCTCCATACAGAGCCTACTATACGCTGCACAATATCGGTGGAGCTTAGAACACAAGTCTGTGTGAAACTGATGCAGCCTCAAGCGGAGCCCATCCCGACCTGACAAAATACTTCAAATTCTACTGTGCCTGTTAGCACTGAGGTCTGGACCATTTCCAGCCTTTAAGTCATAAGTTTAAAATGTTTCCCTTGGTCCTCCTCCTGACAGCTGGCACGCTATTCCAGTGGGCTGTATCTGTGCCCAAGGGAGAGCACTTTCTCGGAAAATCAGAACAGCAGCTTTGGAATTCCGATGGAGCAGCCTGGAGCCTCCTTCCTCGTAGCTCCGGGGTCCTAGGTTCAGATCTGGCGCACAACATCTGTCTGTGCGGAGTCTGCATGTTCTCTTCCAGCGATGGGTTGGCGTCCCGGGCGGGGAGGTAGCAGGCACATGCTAACGGTCCAGCAGGTGTGGATGGTTTTGAGCAGGTGTGTGCTGTACTTAGCCAGAAATACCAGAAAACACATCAGCTCCTTACATGGAGCGTCAACTGGTTGGGTTTGGTTACCGTTCCAGTTTACCCTTCAGGTGCTGCAACAGGCTGTTTTCCCAAAGCCCTCTCTGGTACGGGGGAGCCACTGGGAACACAGTGACAAGGGACACCTTCTGGAGCACGTTTCCACACGTTTGTCCACATTTATAGCCCAACATCAAACATGGTGTGGGCAATGGGAGTGTGGAACAAGCTGCCCAGTCCCGTTGTTGAAGCCGACAGCCTGACGTCTCTCAAGAGACAGCTGAATCAGATCCTCCAGAGAGGTGATAACTGGGGAAATCCAGAAGGTGTAATGTGTTCACTTCATTTCTGAAATTAACACTACCCACACAAAAACACAAACACAACTTCACAACCCCACCCCCACAGTGTCAAACCAGCCTGGCCAGCAGGTCAGGAGTTGAGCGCTGTGCACCTGGAGTGTGACTGACAGTACTGTAAAACCTGGAGCGGATCAGAGCGCTGTGCACCTGGAGTGTGACTGACAGTACTGTAAAACCTGGACCGGATCAGAGCGCTGTGCACCTGGAGTGTGACTGACAGTACTGTAAAACCTGAAGCAGATCAGAGCGCTGTGCACCTGGAGTGTGACTGACAGTACTGTAAAACCTGGAGCGGATCAGAGCGCTGTGCACCTGGAGTGTGACTGACAGTACTGTAAAACCTGGACCGGATCAGGGCGCTGTGCACCTGGAGTGTGACTGACAGTACTGTAAAACCTGGAGCAGATCAGAGCGCTGTGCACCTGGAGTGTGACTGACAGTACTGTAATAAGAGCAGGTCCGCTAACACAATTTCAGCTGGAACATGTTTTGCTACGTAACCTGTTGCCAGGGCGTTCATCTTTACAAACAGGCACAGGACGTTTCTTAGCCGGCTCAGTCAGCCGCGCACCAGGAATGAGATCCCTTTCCCTGGGTTCGGCCACCGAGCACAAGGAGTTAACACCCGATAGAAGCAGACAAACCACACAACACGGGCCATCCGCCTTCACAGCCTGCAGCTGAGACGCTGCTGGCAAGACAAGGCCTATTGTCAGAGCCCACCTCCTCCACCAGCGTCTCTGAAACCACGTCTCAGAAACCCCAGTGAGTCAGGACTGGAACCCACTGACCTCTCAACTGCTCAGCAATAACCCCTCGTAGGGCCTTGTTTTCTGGAACTGAAAGTAAATATGCAGAGAATGACACACAGGTGCTTCTACAGGAAAGGAACCGCAGGCGGGGGGAAAAGTAAGTGACCCTCAGCCGGTCAGAGCTCAAAAGGCCCAACTTTCCACACAGAGGGGTGGGAGTGTGGAACAAGCTGCCCAGCCACGCTGCGGGGTGAGACACTCAGTCAGGACAGGAGGCTCTTCTTTACACAGAGGGTGGCGGGAGTGTGGAACAAGCTGCCCAGCCACGCTGCTGGGTGAGATCCTCCAGTCAGGACAGGAGGCTCTTCTTTACACAGAGGGTGGCGGGAGTGTGGAACACACTGCTCAGCCATGTCCGGACTTCTCCCAAGAAACAGTTGGATGAGATCCTGGGATCAATTAGCTAATTAGCTACCGGCAACCAAGGGGGAAACTCCGTCTCAGCTGGCGCGGGGACAAGGCCAGATAGGAGTCAGAGAATCAGACACCAGCCCTCCTGTCTGCACCGGGACAGGCATCCAATAACAACACAGGACCTTTCCTGGACCTTGTGCCTGTCACGTCTGTTCTCACATCTCAGCTGCCTGTCTCTCTCCTTCAGCAGGGGCTCACGTTGTAATCTGTCATCCGCATGACCGATTTCCTTCGTCTCAACAGATGTTTTCACACCTGCTGTTAAGCACTTTGAGGAGCAACACTTACAGGTGCTCTTGCATGAGACAAAGCACAGACCCTAAACTGACAGTAACACTAGCTGGGTGTCTGACCAGCATAGGAGGCAGCAACGAGAAACCGAGTCTGAGGAAATACAGATACAGGCAGACTTGGCTTGAGAGGACAGGCTCAGTGACCACAGACTGGACATAGAAACTGGACACAGGCAGACCTGGCTTGAGGGGACAGGCTCAGTGACCACAGACTGGACATAGAAACTGGACAGACTGACCTGGCTGTCCAGAAAGGACAGGCTCAGTGACTACAGATTGGACATAGAAACTGGACACAGGCAGACCTGGCTGCCCAGAGAGGACAGGCTGAGCTCTCACTGCCAACAGGAAAAAATAGAGACAGATGCACTCTCTGCTGCACTGTGAGACATACTCTGGGATTAGATCAACATTATTTGCTCAAATAAACGCATTCCCCAAATTCCCACTCCTGCCAGAATCAGAACAGCTCCAGTCCTGCGATGGTCTATTGCTGTAAATGTCTTCTAACTGTTATTCTCTTGGCAAGGCTGTGATCCCTGGTCACGACAACAGAGCTGAGGACAGACAGACAACAGAGAGAGGAGAGAGGGCTGAGAGACAGAGGAGAGACAAACGGGAGTGAGAGATAGCAAGACACAGAGGAGAGACACTGAAGAGACGAGAGAGAAGAGACACGGGAGAGTGAGAGACAGGAGTGAGAGGGAACAGGGACAGAGGAGAGTGAGAGACAAGAGAGACAGGAGTGAGAGGGAACAGGGACAGAGGAGAGGGAGAGACAAGAGAGACAGGAGTGAGAGAGAACAGGGACAGAGGAGAGTGAGAGACAAGAGAGACAGGAGTGAGAGAGAACAGGGACAGAGGAGAGGGAGAGACAAGAGAGACAGGAGTGAGAGAGAACAGGGACAGAGGAGAGGGAGAGAAAGAGGAGGAGGGTGAGAGAGGAGGAGGAGAGGGAGTGAAAGGGAACAAGATGAGGACAGAAGAACAAGCCACGAGAGACAGAAGGAACACAGCCATGGATCTCTCACTCAGTGTATAAACACAGAAACACGCCGGCACATCCCCACTCCTCCTCCCAGCACAGACCCGGCTGGACAACCTGATCTATCTGTGTGGAGTCTGCATGTTCTCCCTGTTTTTGTGTGGGTTTCCTCCAGGTGCTCCACAGCTCAAAGACATGCTGGCAGGCTAACTGGTTTGTGGGAAAATTGGCCCTGGTGTGAGTATGTGCCTGCCCTGTGATGGACTGTGTCCCTTCCAGCACGTGTCAGGCCTTGTGTCTCTCGCTTGCTGGGATAGACTCCGGCTCCCCTGTGACCCTCACTCGGGCGAAGAGCATGGATGGATGAATAGTTTGAAATCTGTGTACAGCTTTAGTCACCATGATACAGAAAAGATGTTGCTGCTCTAGCATCAGTCCAGAGAAGAGCAACCAGATACAATCTGGGACTGAAGGGGAAAGTTTTGCTGAACTGAAAGTACAGGGCGACAGGGAATCAGACAGGAAGACAGGGAGATAAACAGGGCAACAGGGAATCACACAGGGAGACAGGGAGATAAACAGGGTGACGGCTTAACAGTAATGACACAGAGAGTAATTATACAGTGAGAAAGGAATGACACAGGGAGACAGGAATGAGGCAGAGAGACAGGAATGAGGCAGAGAGACAGTAATGAGCTAAAGAGACAGTAATGAGTCAGTGAGACAGCCTTGCCTGTAGAAGTGGTCTCCCTTGACATTGGGCCCCACCACCTCCATGCTGCTGGTGTAGACAAGATACTGGACCCCCAGCTCCTCGCAGGCGCGCAGCACGTTCTCAGTCCCTGCAGACACACACACACACCAGAGGGGGCGTCAGAGGACCTCGACACCCTGAGCAAACTGACACCACTGCTCTGAGCTTCCAGAGGACCTGCTAAACACAGCGAATCTAAGAACACATCACAACAGAGTGCGATTCCCTTGTAACCCTCCTCAGTTTCATCTGCAATGACATAACAATTCAAATCAACCTGAAGAATTACACTCAACTGATAAGAAGAGTCATTCGGCTGGTCTGGCCTGTGATGCAGTAAGAAGACAATTGATCTGTGTGTCTCATCCAGCTGTTTCTTGCCAGACGTCAGAGTATCAACTTCAACATGGCTGAGCAGCTTGTTCCACACTCCCACCCCACCTGTGTGTAAAGTAGTGCCCTCTCTTCTCAGTTTGAAATCCACGTCCCTGTGGTTTCCACTTGTAATCCTGGTTTGTGCTTCACTGCAGTTTCTGAAGAAATCTTCTGGGTTAACTTTGTCAATGGCTTTGAAGATTTTGAATACCTGTGTCAGTCACCTTGTAATCTTCTCTGTTAATACAGACTAGAGAGACTCAGTTCCTCCAGCCTGTCAGTGTGGGACACTCCCTTCAGACTCAAGAGACTCAGGTCCTCCAGTCTGTCAGTGTGGGACACTCCCTTCAGACTGTCAGGGTGGGACACTCCCTTCAGACTAAAGAGACTCGGTTCCTTCAGACTGTTAGTGTAGGATTCTCTCTTCAGCCCCAGAATTGATCTAATTTCTCTTCTCTTGACAGATTCCAGAGCAGCAATATTTTTTTCTACAGTGTTGTGATGACTAAAGATACACACAATATTCTAAATTTGTTACAGTTTTCACATAAATGCTTCCCCTGACTGGAAGAAGGAAGTCATGAGTCAACATGAACATCTCTGTCTTTCTCACAAGGGAATTTGAAAGTAATGTTTAATAATGCAATATAGAGTACTATTTTACTCCTGCGCTTATACTGTATTGGGCTTGTAGAAAACATATTACTTCAGATTTTCTTTAGTTGTCCTACAGCAAATTGAGACCCTATAACCTGGTAACAAAGCATCAATTTATATCATAATCAGATACATAATTACTAAAATGAGTCTTATTCATGAAGTTAATCATTCACATACTAATATCAAAGTACCTATGGTGTTAAAAAGTAAAATAGAAATTGATCTTCCTTAGACTGCCATAAATGATATGTAGCTTGAAAAGCACTGAAAAACAATTACTTGTTTTTGAAAATCTGTGAGGACATATTGTAAAGAGTGACTGAACTCACACAGCTCAGTGCTCAACTTGCCACCCTGTGACAAAAGACCAAGCGAATCAAATGACCACATCTTTTGCAACAAGAAGGAATTGTTGTCGAGTTTCACAGCTCCACCTGTTGGCGTGGTCTGGAGTTACAGGCAGGTGTGGGGGAGCCTACTAGTCTGACTTCTGGGGTGCCCGTTCCTCCACCAACGGGTGCCCACAGGTGGGGCTGCAGGCCCTCACAGCGAAACTCTCTTTCCTGGGAAGCAGAAGAACCATTTCCTTCACTGGCTGTCAACCACACCTCTCCGAAGTGGGGGAATGGGCCTCGAGCACCAATATTTTCCACACTCCGGGTAGCCACGGGAACATCCTGTTTTCCTCTTTCCATAGCAACGAGCTGTGGATAGAAATTGCTTCCATCTGAGTTTCCAGGCCTTTGTGTTTCCTAATAACACACATCAAAGCGATCTGGACTTGGACTGGACTTGGAACGAGGACATTTGGATCTGGATCTGCCTCCGTGACTCAGCTGTAGGAAAATAAGACTCACGAGGAGTCAGACCAGGCAGTGCAGGAGAGCTCTTGCTTCGGGACACTGTCCTGTCCCGGGCAGCGCAGGAGAGCTCTTTCTTCGGGACACTGTCCTGTCCTGGGCGGTGCAGGAGGACACTTTCTCCAGCGTTCAAGTCCAGACTGCAGGTTCTTCCGTGTGGAGTTTGCATGTTACCACCTTATTCATGCCTCAGTGGCCTAAGGGCATGCTGGGTACTCTGATCGTCAGTGGCAGCGTTCGCCGTGCCCGCTCCCGAGACGGACTGGCAGTCCAGCCTGTCTGTGTGCCGGTGGGAGGGCAGAAACATGTGAGCTGGCATCAGAAGATGCAGCTCGTCAGCGTCTCTTGCATCAGCGCCCGCAGCTTAGCGCTCCAGGTGTGGACAGGGGTCGGCAGGGTCAGTGCCCGGGCACTGGTGCCCAGCAGGGAGGGAGCGGCGCGGCCGGGACTCACCGTGCACGTTGACCGCGCGGATGGTCTCCTCAGGGATACGGTACCAGACGTCCACCAGGCTGGCGGAGTGGATGACGAGGTGCACCCCCTGCAGGGCATCTCTTACTGTGGGGTAGTCAGTGATGTCACCCTGGATCAGTCGGATCTTCACTCGCTCTGTGGGAAGAAGGAAAAACTGTGATGTCACACATACAGCACTGCACAGACACTGTGATGTCATACACAGTGTAATGTGCAGGAGATGTGATGTCATACATACTGGACTGCGCAGACACTGAGATGTCATACATACTGGACAGCGCAGGCACTGTGATGTCATACATAGTGTAATGTGCAGGAGCTGTGATGTCATACATAATGGACTGTGTATCACACTGAGATGTCATACACAGTGTAATGTGCAGGAGCTGTGATGTCATACATAATGATCTGCACAGACACTGAGATGTCATACATAATGGAATGCACAGCCACTGTGATGTCATACATAGTGTAATGTGCAGGAGCTGTGATGTCATACATACACCAGGCTGAACTGCACTGAACTCCACAGGGGCTGTAATGTCACACCCCACACACTGTACTCTAACATTATAGACTGGAGGGTGTAAATAACTGAAAACAGGAGGGGTAAAATTACATCAGGGTCCTGATAAAGGCTTGCCAAATTCTAAAATGATGTTAACTGTACACGCCCTGTGGTGAAGGAATACCAGGTGGAACCAATTCAATACAACATGAGGTCTCCATGGCACAAGGAGGTAACGGGGTAAAAAGCAGGGCAGCCAACTCGCAACACAAACAGTACATTGACAAGCGCACAATCACTCAGTGAGCAGAGCGTGAGATAGGGATCTGTGCGTGCCAGGGCCCTGCCTCTCACAGAGCCAGGATGCTCAGCCAGTACCAAGGCTCCCCTCAAGAAACGGCTGGATCCTCCTGACCTCTGACCCCTTCCTGACGTTCTTACGTAACAGCATGCTGTATACTGTTACACCACAGGAGGAGCCGAGCAGGGGAAGTGTGGTCATTCTTTGTGGTTCGCAGCACCTCTGGGATCTAGGGGCTGGTGAAAGATTACAGGCCCCACTGAAACCGCTCTTACAACACGGTCTAACAGTTCAACTGTCGCACCCCTCCAAGGCCCAGGAGCAAAGACTTCGCTTCAGGCCGCGATTGCCCTGCCAGTCCGCTCGGATCGATTCGAATGAACTCGCCGCTGCAACGGCTGGAGCTGGGCCACTGTAAACACTCTGGAGTACAGACTCCTGCCCACGGTCAAGCACGCAGCCTGGATCACACACACAGCTCAAGCACGCAGCCTGTATCACACACACACACACACACACAGCTCAAGCACGCAGCCTGTATCACACACACACACACAGCTCAAGCACGCAGCCTGTATCACACACACACACAGCTCAAGCACGCAGCCTGGATCTCACATCTCACACACACACACACACACACACACACACACACACACACACACAGCTCACACACACAGCCTGTATCACACACACAGCTCACACACACAGCCTGTATCACACACACAGCTCAAGCACACAGGCTGTATCACACACACAGCTCACACACACAGCCTGTATCACACACACAGCTCACACACACAGCGTGTATCACACACACAGCCTGTATCACACACACAGCTCACACACACAGCCTGTATCACACACACAGCTCAAGCACACAGCCTGTATCACACACACACACACACACACACAGCCTGTATCACACACACAGCTCACACACACAGCCTGTATCACACACACAGCTCACACACAAAGCTTGTATCACACACAGCTCACAAACACAGCTTGTATCACACACACAGCTTACACACACAAGCCGATCCCAGCACCTGGCCTGTGTGCACTCACATTTCTGTCCAGCACAGAGCCTAGTATAGAGCACAGGGCCTGTGTGCACTCACACCTCTGTACAGCACAGAGCACAGAGCCTGTGTGCAGTCACACCTCTGACAAGCACAGAGCACAGCACAGAGCACAGGGCCTGTGTGCAGTCACACCTCTGACAAGCACAGAGCACAGCACAGAGCACAGGGCCTGTGTGCACTCACACCTCTGTACAGCACAGAGCACAGAGCCTGTGTGCAGTCACACCTCTGACAAGAACAGAGCACAGCACAGAGCACAGAGCCTGTGTGCAGTCACACCTCTGACAAGCACAGAGCACAGCACAGAGCACAGAGCCTGTGTGCAGTCACACCTCTGACAAGCACAGAGCACAGCACAGAGCACAGAGCCTGTGTGCAGTCACACCTCTGACAAGCACAGAGCACAGCACAGAGCACAGGGTCTGTGTGCAGTCACACCTCTGACAAGCACAGAGCACAGCACAGAGCACAGAGCCTGTGTGCAGTCACACCTCTGACAAGCACAGAGCACAGGGCCTGTGTGCACTCACACCTCTGCCCAGCACAGAGCACACAGCTTTAATACAGACAGACGACACAACAATACACAGCCATACGCACAACAGACACGCAACGCAGCACGACACAGTGAGGCACACAACGGACACGCAACATAACGAAGCACAACACCCCTTTCACACAGCACAACGCGCACAGCTCCTGCGAAGCGGCTCAGCTGGCGACAGCGCTGTACTCACACGCCAGAGCTCCCCAGCCAAGCCGAGCAGCGGGTCTGGCGCTGTGTCTTGTGGCGCAATCTCGCAGTTAATTCATTACAACAATTTCAAACAGTTTGCCTCTGGAGCGGGGCTCTGCAGGGGGCTCAGACACTCGCGAGGCTGGCGCCGGGCCCAGGACAGCGGCTGCGGAGCGTGCCGTCCCCCTGCTGACCGCGGGGAGAGGAGGGCAGAGTGCAGCTGGCACAGGGGGGATGAGGGGGAGTGGGCAGAACACCTCCACTGGCCCCCCGGGCGGGCGGGGGGCTAGCAGCACGGACCGAGCCAGAGAGAGAGAGAGGGCTGCAAGAAGAGCTCTTACTGCTTCCCAGCAGCCACAGCTGTGCGGCTCTCTCGTCACACTGCTGTCTGCACCCTGGACAGAAGATCAGCAGCTTCTGGAGAGGAGCCGGGGTATCGGCTTCAAGCGCACGGCTGGGGAAACCCGATTCCCCATCCCCTCTCAGGAAACAGCTGGAGGAGATCCTCCAGTCGGGACAGGACACTCTACTTTACACACAGGGTGGTGGGAGTGTGGAACACGAGACAGGTGGATCAGATCCTCCAGCCGGGACAGGACACTCTACTTTACACACAGGGTGGTGGGAGTGTGGAACACGAGACAGGTGGCTCAGATCCTCCAGTCGGGACAGGACACTCTACTTTACACACAGGGGGGTGGGAGTGTGGAACATGAGACAGGTGGATGAGATCCTCCAGTCAGGACAGGACACTCTACTTTACACACAGGGGGGTGGGAGTGTGGAACAAGCTGTCCAGACATGTGGTTGAAGCCGATACCCGGACTCCTCTCAAGGAACAGCTGGATGAGATCCTGGGATCAATTAGCAGCTACATGACTGAACGGGCCAGCTAGGCAGACCAGCCTCCTCTCGCCTGTGACCCGTCTTGTCCTCCTCTCTCCCGGCCGGGGGGGGGGGGGGGGGGGCGTTCGGGGCTTGACGCCTCTCCTGCCTCTGGAGTCGGCAGGGCGTAGGCTGCAGTGGAGCGGTCCAGCGCGTGGGCGCAGGTCAGACGCTCTTCTGACTCGGAGAGCACCGCGCCGGGCTCGCGTTGCTGGGTGGGCACGAGATTGTCAAGGCCACACGCCCCGACCCAGCGGGGGAGTGGAAGTGCGCGGGGAGATAAGGCAGCGTGGGATGACCGCGGAGTAAGGCAGAGGGAACTTCCCTCCCCCACCGCAAGACGTGAGCCAGGAAACGCGCGCGGTACGCTGCAGTGGAGAGAAGCTGCAGTTCACCTGGGCTGACTTTCCCACCACACCCCCGTAACCCCGATTTCTTTGGTTCAGCCTGCACTTACTGGAAATCGCAGGAGGAACAAACCACCCGCAACAGAGAGGGGTGGGGGAGGTTTGTAAGAACTGGGTCCCTTCAGACAAGAAAAAGCCTGTTTGTGACGGGCTTGAGAAGCATTACATCACTCTGATCTGTTTCCCTCTGGATATCTCCTCTCACACTAGTGCCATAACATTAAAACACACAGCAGGACAGGAGACACAGAGAGAGAGAGGAGATCACAGAGAATCCCTCAGTAATACACACACACACCAGGACAGGAGACACAGTGAGAGAGAGGGGAGATCACAGGGAATCCCTCAGTAAAAAAAACACACAACAGGACAGGAGACACAGTGAGAGAGAGAGGAGATCACAGAGAATCCCTCAGTAATACACACACACACCAGGACAGGAGACACAGTGAGAGAGAGGGGAGATCACAGAGAATCCCTCAGTAAAAAAAACACACAACAGGACAGGAGACACAGTGAGAGAGAGAGGAGATCACAGAGAAACCCTCAGTAATACACACAACAGGACAGGAGACACAGTGAGAGAGGAGATCACAGAGAATCCTTCGGTGATAAACACCCAACAGGACAGGAGACACAGTGAGAGAGAGGAGATCACAGAGAATCCCTCAGTAATAAACACACACAACAGGATAGGAGACACAGTGAGAGAGAGGGGAGATCACAGAGAAACCCTCAGTAATACACACAACAGGACAGGAGACACAGTGAGAGAGAGGAGATAACTGGGGAAATCCAGAAGGTGTAACGTGTTCACTTCATTTATGAAATTAACACTACCCACACTGACCCAAAAACACAAACACAACTTCACAACCCCACCCCCACAGTGTCAAACCAGCCTGGCCAGCAGGTGAGGAGTTGAGCGCTGTGCACCTGGAGTGTGACTGACAGTACTGTAAAACCTGGAGCGGATCAGAGCGCTGTGCACCTGGAGTGTGACTGACAGTACTGTAAAACCTGAAGCAGATCAGAGCGCTGTGCACCTGGAGTGTGACTGACAGTACTGTAAAACCTGAAGCAGATCAGAGCGCTGTGCACCTCGAGTGTGACTGACAGTACTGTAAAACCTGGACCGGATCAGAGCGCTGTGCACCTGGAGTGTGACTGACAGTACTGTAAAACCTGAAGCAGATCAGAGCGCTGTGCACCTGGAGTGTGACTGACAGTACTGTAAAACCTGGACCGGATCAGAGCGCTGTGCACCTGGAGTGTGACTGACAGTACTGTAAAACCTGGAGCAGATCAGAGTGCTGTGCACCTGGAGTGTGACTGACAGTACTGTAATAAGAGCAGGTCTGCTGACACTATTTCAGCTGGAACGCGTGGCAACACCCTGTTTTGCTACGTAACCTGTTGCCGGGGTGTTCATCTTTACAAACAGGCACAGGACGTTTCTTAGCCGGCTCAGTCAGCCGCGCACCAGGAATGAGATCCCTTTCCCTGGGTTCGGCCACCGAGCACAAGGAGTTAACACCCGATAGAAGCAGACAAACCACACAACACGGGCCATCCGCCTTCACAGCCTGCAGCTGAGACGCTGCTGGCAAGACAAGGCCTATTGTCAGAGCCCACCTCCTCCACCAGCGTCTCTGAAACCACGTCTCAGAAACCCCAGTGAGTCAGGACTGGAACCCACTGACCTCTCAACTGCTCAGCAATAACCCCTCGTAGGGCCTTGTTTTCTGGAACTGAAAGTAAAGATGCAGAGAATGACACACAGGTGCTTCTACAGGAAAGGAACCGCAGGCGGGGGGAAAAGTAAGTGACCCTCAGCCGGTCAGAGCTCAGAAGGCCCAACTTTCCACACAGAGGGGTGGGAGTGTGGAACAAGCTGCCCAGCCACGCTGCGGGGTGAGACACTCAGTCAGGACAGGAGGCTCTTCTTTACACAGAGGGTGGCGGGAGTGTGGAACAAGCTGCCCAGCCACGCTGCTGGGTGAGACACTCAGTCAGGACAGGAGGCTCTTCTTTACACAGAGGGTGGCGGGAGTGTGGAACAAGCTGCCCAGCCACGCTGCTGGGTGAGACACTCAGTCAGGACAGGAGGCTCTTCTTTACACAGAGGGTGGCGGGAGTGTGGAACAAGCTGCCCAGCCACGCTGCTGGGTGAGACACTCAGTCAGGACAGGAGGCTCTTCTTTACACAGAGGGTGGCGGGAGTGTGGAACAAGCTGCCCAGCCACGCTGCTGGGTGAGACACTCAGTCAGGACAGGAGGCTCTTCTTTACACAGAGGGTGGCGGGAGTGTGGAACAAGCTGCCCAGCCACGCTGTTGATCAAGTATCTATAACTACCCGAAAGGTCGGATGGGATCGGATCAGCTCTGGACTGGTCTTCCGATGAGTGACACTCTGTTTCCAGCAGCACGGACTCTCCTCCCAGGTTTTTGTGTTTGCCACTCTGGGGGAGAGGCCGGGCCAGAGCCAGGAGCCCCGCCAGGCTGCCCCAGAACCGGCGACCTGGAAGGAGACGTCACTGGGCAGGCCCATCACGATTTCCCATGAGCAATCGCCCGCGCGGGAAACCACACCACCGGATTTCCTGCGCCGCCAGTGCACTGCAGCGCCGCGATCTGACCCGGTTTCGCCTACGCTGCCTTCGGCTTCGAGGCCCACACCCCGGCCGACCCCAGGCCCTCCTCTCCTCCTGTGCGCGCGGTTCTGAATCTCGCCGCCATCGCCGCCCCTGGCACCACCCGACCTTGTTACCCGTCTGCCCCGCGGGGGGCGGGCTGGGGGGCCGTCTGCACCCCGCTTTTCAACCACGAGGAAGTGGCATCTGGAAATGAAACAAGCAGCTCCGTGCAGGTTGGAAACTCTACGTGCAGAGAGGTAGAGGGAGTGAGCGTCCGCATTCTTACACCCACACTGTAATCCCAAGAGTCAATAATCCATGAGCTCTTTGTCCAGACACAGAGGACATAGGTGGAAACTACAGGCAAGAGCCTTTAAAACGGAGAACAGGCAGCAGTTCTTTACACAGAGAGTGGTGGGGGTGGGGAACAGGCTGCCCAGCCATGTTGTTGAAGCCGATACCCTGGTTTCTCTCACGAAAGAACTGGATGAGATCCTGAGATCTACTGTCCACTAACAGCCAAACAGTCTGCGACCGGTCTTGTGTTTCGAATGTCTGAAGGTATCGACACTGCAGCTCCACAGCCTGAGGAGTGGCCTGAGGGTGTGTGAGAGAGACAGAGTGAGTGTGCGAGAGAGTGTCAGCATGAGTGTGTCTGAGTGTGTGTGTGTGAAAGTTTTTGTGAGATTGTGTATGTGAGTGTGAGAGTGCGAGTGTGAGCATGAGTGTGTGTCCGTGTGTGAGACTGCGGGAGTGTGAGATCGTGACATTGTGAGAATGAGTGTGAGGGTGTGTGTGCGTGTGTGAGACTGCGGGAGTGTGAGATCGTGAAATTGTGAGAATGAGTGTGAGGGTGTGTGTGCGTGTGTGAGACTGCGGGAGTGTGAGATCGTGAGATTGTGAGAATGAGTGTGAGGGTGTGTGTGCGTGTGTGTGTGAGACTGTGGGAGTGAGTGTGCATGTGTGTCCAGGACACTGTCCCCCCTGACCGCTAGGACAGCAGGAAGCCCCGGAGGTCGCGCACCGGAAGTCGAGCCCTGAGGCAGGCGGGCAGCAGGAGCCTCTCGGCCAGCTCGCCTGCGGGCGCGGTCGGCGCGGCCCAGATGTGCTCCCTCACCACATCATCGGGTCAGCCCAGCTGTGCTCCGACTGACGCATTCCCTTCCTCGGGTGGGAACAGCGGCTCCGTCCTCCCTGTGCGGCTGGGAACGGCGCGGGGTCCGCTGGCGAAAACTCGCTCACCGTAATGAACACGTTAGTTAACGCTCGAAGCTCACTGCGCACCGGGCTCCAGACAGGAAACCCTTCTTCTCCCTTTTTCTAAGAATAATTAAAGGCAATGGAGACCCGCGCCTCAGTGGACCCTTCATATGAGACATAAAACCGAGGTCCTGACTCCCTGTGGTCATTAAAAATCCCAGGGCGTTTCTCGAAAAGAATAGGGGTGTAACCCCGGTGTCCTGGCCAAATTTCCCACCGGCCTTTATTAATCATGGCCTCCTAATAACCCCCCTCTCTGAACTGGCTTCATCACTCTGCTCTCCTCCCCACTGAGAGCTGGTGTGTGTGAGCAGACTGGAGCATCATAGAGGTGGGGCTGCACACTGGTGGTGGAGGGGAGACCCATTACCTGTAAAGAGCTTTGAGTGGTGTCCAGGAGAGCGCTATATAAGTGTGAGGATATTACTATGTCCAATCGTGCATGGGAATCCAGTTAACTTCAAGCTTATTATTATTATTGTTGTTGTATTAAGTTGTGATAACCACTGTGCCAGTTTAAACAGAGGTTTAGTCCTCTATACAGCTATAGCGCAGAAGATGAAGATGAGGTCCAGAGTTCGTCCCTTTCGAACCGGCCGAACCCGCGACAGCTTTTACCGAACCGGGTGACCGGCGCCCTCGTGCTCTCCCCCACCGCACCTGCCGGCTCGCGCTCGTTACCCCCTCGCGCCTCAGCTAACCCCCTCCGTCTGAACCGACGCGTTTCTTGATCGGAAGGTTCGCCAGTTCCGCTCATCTGACGTCACTCAGGAAAAGGACAGGTAGAAGCCGAGAACACCCGCGCAGCTCCAGTCCGTCCAGTGCCCGGGACACGTCACGGTCCGATTCATGAACCGAGCTCAGGGGTGACGCATCCCTGCAGGCGCGTGGGGAACCCTGCGCCAGCTGTGATCCAAATTTCCAAATTGGCCCCGTTTCTTAAAAACTAGTGGCGAACAACGTTCCCTCTAATTTCTAATGGCCTGTGTGCGCAAAAACTTCAAGTTGTGCCATTGTTTTTCCCCAGTGACAAAACCTTCTGCGCACTAAATTGATGTAGATTGATGTAAAATTGTAAACCCGAAATTCTTTTGTGTTAATATAGTCATTCTCGTAGCTACTAAAAATTGTATTTGCTTGTTTTAACAGAAAATGTGAGCTACTTCGTTTTTGGGGGCAATTTAGTTTTATTCTAATGTTATGCAGTTTATAATGCACAGAAATATCACGACAGTCCGAACGGTGTGCGAATAATTCATTAATTTTTTTCTCTCTCCTTTCTTTGGCATTTGCCCATTCTGTGTAAACCTGACTAATGAGCCCTCCATCCATTTGAAAGCTATTAATTCTCATCGGCATAGCCAAATGTTATTAGACAGTGGAGCACTTTTAGCAACAGACTGCTCCAGCTACGGTGTTCAAGGAAACGACTCCGCAGGTCCTTCCTCTCGGCGGCTGTCAGGGTGTATAACGCTGCCCTAGGCTAGGACTGTCAGCCCTTCATCT
This sequence comes from Lepisosteus platostomus, assembly GCF_059453375.1. Taxonomy (NCBI): domain Eukaryota; kingdom Metazoa; phylum Chordata; class Actinopteri; order Semionotiformes; family Lepisosteidae; genus Lepisosteus; species Lepisosteus platostomus. Next base: position 15,679,086 of record NC_142616.1, on the reverse strand, counting down.
GCTCGTCTATGGACAGCATGTTGCACTATTGCACTTTTTGGACACTCAATCTGTATAAGCCTATGCACATTTTGCACATATTTTTATTGTTTTTACAGTGACTATGATCATATTTTGCACACACCTATGTATTTATTTGTATTTATTTATTTTATATTACTGTACGTATTCTAATTTTTTGTCTATCCTGATGTCTGTTTTTTTTTTGCTTGTCTTGAGCTACTGTAACACATCAATTTCCCTTCGGGATCAATACAGTCTTATCTATCTATCCAAATGATTAATTCAGCTTTGCAAGGTCACAAAACTGTTCGTTCTGAAGTGCAAAGGTCACCACATCAGCAAAGTCTGTAACTAGTTTCCATTTAATTTTGTCACGCACAGCACAGTTAAAGCCAGTGCAGCGTGTAACTATGACAGTATTTTCAGCTAAAAACTCTGTCTATTCTGAGCCTAAAGCATTAACTTGCTGATCAAAGTCTGACCATTCTTGTACTTCATCTGCGGGAAACCTCTCTTCCAAATCAACACAAAGCCGTTATAAAAGTTAACAGAGAACTCATATCCACTGCCATGTTTTCTTTGCTCAGCAAGGCCTCAACTAAGAACACCTGTGCCCGACCCCCGCGACAGAAAGACGGTAGTACGTGGTTCAAGGTCGAAAGGTACAGTAACATCGCGGCTACCGCGTTTGACAAAAGAGAGATATCCAGCCATGTTGTGGAAGCCGATGCCCTGGCTTCTCTCGAGAAACACCTGCCTGAGATCCTCCAGCCAGGACAGGAGGCTCTACTTTACACACAGCGTGGTGGGAGTGTGGAACAGGAGACGGCTTAGCTCCGTGAAGATGCTTGGTTTTTTTCGGGGGTGGTGATGTCACCCCGCCTTCCTAAAACGTCGTAGGGGAGCCTTACCGGTCTCATGCGTTAGTGCTGCGTTTGTGCCGTTGAAAGTAGCGTTTGTGCTGCTTTCGTTCCCGAGATATAGCGCCTTGTTTTTCGGGTGATCGCGTGACCATGTATGGCGACTTTGACCTGGAGTAACCCCGTCTGCCGAGTTCAAGCGTCTGTTACTGAGTAACAGTACCTGACATTTTATTTCCCTGTTTTCCCGGGGGGTGGTTTGTTTTTGCATTTAACACCAGAATATTCTGCGTGTTTGTGTGAACATTCAAATTAAATTAAAAATTGTCACGGATATCATACCCTAATCAGAACAGTTGCGGATGTAGGCTCAAAAGGCGAACATTAGCAAGCAACTGCATGTTCTTACAAAGAGGCTTTAACGAGCACGTCTCAATACTTCGTAGCTGTGTCCTTTTTTAAACATCTGAAGAAGTAATCAATTTCTCATTGTGTTCTATGTACTAAGGTGACTCGAATAGTTCATAACAACGTTGGAGACTGCCGGCTCACACATGCAGACTGCGGAAATATTGGAAAATATTATTTTCAGATAAAGTAACTGAACATATACCTAAGGTCGTTAAGAATTACTCATTACCCATGTCTTCGTATTTACGTCGTATTCACTATCAACGGCACAAACCCAGCACTAACGACTGAGGTGGGTTTCATCATTTGTGCTGTTTGTGGGGGGGCATTTTCACGCAGCTAGACAGCTGGCTGAGATCCTCCAGTCAGGACAGGAGGCTCTACTTTACACACAGGGTGGTGGGGGTGTGGAACAGGCTGGGTGAGTTCCTGGGATCAGTTCTCTTAAATAGCCCAAACGGGCCGAGGGCCTCCTCTCGCCCTTCACGGTTGTTGTGTTTTGCATATCGCAGCCCTCGGGTGCCTCTGAGTCACCCCGCGCTGGCCTCGCGGCCGGCTCCCCCTGAGCCGCAGGCACGCGAGCCGCGATCGATGTCGCTACTTTCATTGCCAGCCGGGCTGTTCACTCCGTCAGCAAAAGCCATTGTGCTGGCAAATTGTGAGAACAGCACTTTACGTTCAGCACGATTAACCCCACATCATGTTGAAGAGCGCTGCAGGTCTCCAGATTTATTTTAACGGACCGTCGCCGGACACGTTCGCGAGGGACAGGGACACGCGGGACCCGCAGGACGGACCCGCTAACCACCGGCCTCCGCGCCGATTCCGCGCTTTCGCGTGTCCTTCACTCCGCGCTCAGCGCCCCGAGCGCGAATCACGGAGGAGACTGAGACACCGCGACAGCCGGACCTGTGACGGACACGCCGCGGTCACCTCGGTGCGGGTCGGCTCGACCCCACGCTGTTAGTCCGGTCTCCGCCGGCATTCGTCGCTCTACGGGACGTCCGTCCGGCTGAAGCCCGGAGCGCTCTCGGGTGTCAATCCGGTTCACTCTGGGACCGAGCGGGTTTATAGCCACCTGCCCCGACCGAGCAGGCGCTGCCGGATCTCGACAGCGGCGCAGCGGCGGATCGAGTGCGGGTCTTCCCGCCTGTATAGCGCCTTCGGCAGCCAGTGCCTCGAACCCCGGACCGGCCTCACCTGTGCCGAGCTGCTCCAGGCTGGGGTCCACGTGCAGGTCGAAGAGCCGGACCTCCGACACCGTCTCCTCCTTCTCCACCAGCAAGCGGACCAGGTGCTGACCCAGGAACCCGCAGCCGCCCGTCACTAGGTACACCCGCCCCGGCTGGACCGTCATCCTCGCTGTCCTCGGCGTCTCTGGCTCGGCGGTTGTGTTAAAGTGGCGGACCGGATCGGACTCCCTTCTCCTTCAAAAGCGGATCGCCCTCTGAGCCCCGGGTCCGGCGCTGCAGGATCTACGAGAGGGGCGGGAGGGGCGGGAGCCCCGGTTACCAGGCGACACTCCACGCCGCCAGTTCTCTTTTATAATTTATTTACGACATCGCTCTAATCAAAAAGTGACAGGCTCGGGGACTGGCCGTGGGAGAGAGAGAGCTGGCCTTGACCCAAATGGTATCTTATCTCTCCTCCCGGGTCCGTCCTTCAAAACGCGCAGAGGCAGCAGAAAAGACAGCTCGCCAGCGCTTCGCCCAAGCAAAAATAAGGAAAGAAAAACATACTGACGGCAACTGACGGAGAGAGATTGCGGCGTTGGTGCCTGCGCTGTGGATCTGTCGCAAGTGCGGTGAAGCCGAGCCGAGCGGAGCGGAGCTCCGGATCGGTGTGCTGGAGCTCTGGCGCTGCGCAGACGGGCTCCACACACACACACCTCGGTCCGCGGCCCGCAGCCCTGCCTGAGTGCGCACGGCCCCGGGTTCGAGGTCGAGCCGGTGTCGCTCTTGGCCCGCTGGGGGGCACCGTCGCGTGTCTGCGTTTTTAATCAGCCGGGGCTGGGATGCATGAGGCCAGGATGGGGAATGGATGAATTAAGGGGCCGGCCCGTCCTACACAGTTTATTTTTGACACATAGTGTCGCACCTGCGCGATGCGAAACCTCAAAGATTCGCGGTGGTGATTTTTTTTAAATTAAAGTTTCTAAAACGATAAGATCTAGGACGGACAGCCACCGAATTGTTCTAGGCCAGCCACGACTGTTGTTGGAACCGCAATCTGGGGGCGACCTGGGGCGACCTTGTTCATTGATTCTGAGCTCAGGAGGAGGAAGCGAAGCGGAACGTGCTGTAGGTACCAGCTTGTCTCGCCACGTCCGGAGCGGAAGTGACGCTCGGACGCTCGCCGCCGGCTCGCGAGCTAACGGGTCGGGTCCGGCGTCCGTCCCGATCCGGCTACCAAGAGAGCCCAGCACGTCATTTCGCAGAAGTGAGGTGGGTGACAGGGCTGTGGCGCGCTGGTTGAAACAATTCTCATTTTGCGCATTTCCGCCGGGCGGCAGTTTCCCGGACAGTCCCGGAGGTCGTGGCGGGTCGTAGAAATCTCACACACACAATAATGGCAATTCACAGGCGGAGTCGATCTGCTGTTACTCGCTGGAGTCTTGAACATACGGTTGGACCAGGACCAGGACCAGGACCAGGGACGGCGCGCACGCACATGAACTCACTGGTCAAAACCCCAGCCCAGCTGCTGGGGTTTTGATGATTTGAATTGCACCCCAGATCGATCTATCCGGCTGCTCTGATCTGCTTGCAGCTCTGTGGAAGATGGGAAGCTTCCCAGTAAATATCCATACAAGGGCAATGTTTTTTGCGGCACTAAAGAGAAAGGTCTCATCTCTCGACCGGCGTGATTTGCTCAGGTCACCAAGCCTGTCTTTGTCTTGTTTTTTACACTTGTTTTACAATCGAGAGACTTTCTGTAAGTAAGAATTCCATTGTACCAGTCCCGGTTACATATGGCAATAAAGTTCAAGTTCAAGCAAGGGTCCAGTTTATGATAATATCCTCACACTTATATAGCGCTCTTCTGGACACTCCACTCTTTACAGGTAATGGGGATCCCCTCCAGCACCAGTGTGCAGCCCCTCCTGGATGATGCTCCAGTCTGCTCACACACACCAGCTCTCAGCGGGGAGGAGAGCAGAGTGATGAAGCCAGTTCAGAGAGGGGGGTTATTAGGAGGCCATGATTAGTAAAGGCCAGGGAGAAATTTGGCCAGGACACCGGGGTTACACCCCTACTCTTTTCGAGAAAGGCCCTGGGATTTTTAATGACCACAGAGAGTCAGGACCTCGGTTTCACGTCTCATCAGAAGGACAGTATAGTGTCCCCGACACTGTACTGGGGCATTAGGACCCACACAGCGCCCCCTAGTGTCCCCACTAACACATGACTGACTAGGCTCACACCTGCTGAGCTTCAGGGTGATAAAGCAGATGGATTGATAGGAGGGCAATTCCTGGAATGACTTCTGACAGGAACACAGGACAGGGCAGAAACTAGAGGAACAAGCTCCCAGCCATGTTGCAGAAGCCAATACACTGGATTCTTCCATAGACACAGCTGGATGAGATCCTGCAGTCAGGACAGGAGGCTCTACTTTACACACAGGGTGGTGGGAGTGTGGAACAAGCTGCCCAGTCAAGTTGATTAAGCTGGGGCCCTAACTTCTCTCAAGAAACAGCTGGATGAGATCCTCCAGTGAGGACAGGAGACTAAACTTTACACAGACTGTGGCAGGAGTGTGGAACAAGTGGCCCAGCCATGTGGATGAAGCTGATGAATTCTTCTCTCGAGGGGAAGGAAATGGCTCATCCGAGACGGCTGGCCAGTAATCCTAGGAAAGCTCTGTGTTTGTGGGAGTGTAGGAAAAGAACTGTCATTCCATACAGTCCAGCCGGATACCGAACATCCCTGGCAGTAAACACCTGCAGGAAGAGCAGAGCTCTGCCAAACATTTCTGCCCCCGCAACACATTCCTCCCCGGGTCTCCACCCCTGTCATCTGTCATGAGAATCAGAGGCTTCACTGGCATGTTTATAAATACACTTCACAAAACTGAAGTACTGTTTACACCACTCAGACAGAGTTCAGAGAGCTAATCCAGACACACTGACTGGACACTCCAGTACATTAACACTGCACTGAGAGAGAGGGGTTCATACAGACACACTGACTGACTGGACACTCCAGTACATGAACACTGCACTGAGAGAGAGGGGTTCATACAGACACACTGACTGACTGGACACTCCAGTACATTAACACTGCACCGAGAGAGAGGGGTTCATACAGTCACACTGACTGGACACTCCAGTACATTAACACTGCACTGAGAGAGAGGGGTTCATACAGACACACTGACTGGACACTCCAGTACATTAACACTGCACTGAGAGAGAGGGGCTCATACAGACACACTGACTGACTGGACACTCCAGTACATTAACACTGCACTGAGAGAGAGGGGTTCATACAGACACACTGACTGACTGGACACTCCAGTACATTAACACTGCACTGAGAGAGAGGGGTTCATACAGACACACAGACTGACTGGACACTCCAGTACATTAACACTGCACTGAGAGAGAGGGGCTCATACAGACACACTGACTGACTGGACACTCCAGTACATTAACACTGCACTGAGAGAGAGGGGTTCATACAGACACACTGACTGACTGGACACTCCAGTACATTAACACTGCACTGAGAGAGAGGGGCTCATACAGACACACTGACTGACTGGACACTCCAGTACATTAACACTGCACTGAGAGAGAGGGGTTCATACAGACACACTGACTGACTGGACACTCCAGTACATTAACACTGCACTGAGAGAGAGGGGTTCATACAGACACACTGACTGACTGGACACTCCAGTACATTAACACTGCACTGAGAGAGAGAGGGGTTCATACAGACACACTGACTGACTGGACACTCCAGTACATTAACACTGCACTGAGAGAGAGGGGCTCATACAGACACACTGACTGACTGGACACTCCAGTACATTAACACTGCACTGAGAGAGAGGGGTTCATACAGACACACTGACTGACTGGACACTCCAGTACATTAACACTGCACTGAGAGAGAGGGGTTCATACAGACACACTGACTGACTGGACACTCCAGTACATTAACACTGCACTGAGAGAGAGAGGGGTTCATACAGACACACTGACTGACTGGACACTCCAGTACATTAACACTGCACTGAGAGAGAGGGGTTCATACAGACACACTGACTGGACACTCCAGTACATTAACACTGCACTGAGAGAGAGGGGCTCATACAGACACACTGACTGACTGGACACTCCAGTACATTAACACTGCACTGAGAGAGAGGGGTTCATACAGACACACTGACTGGACACTCCAGTACATTAACACTGCACTGAGAGAGAGGGGTTCATACAGACACACTGACTGGACACTCCAGTACATTAACACTGCACTGAGAGAGAGGGGCTCATACAGACACACTGACTGACTGGACACTCCAGTACATTAACACTGCACTGAGAGAGAGGGGCTCATACAGACACACTGACTGACTGGACACTCCAGTACATTAACACTGCACTGAGAGAGAGGGGTTCATACAGGCACACTGACTGACTGGACACTCCGGTACATGAACAGTCTCTCATTTCCACTGAGAACAAGGTTAACACAGATGCAGTAATTAACAGGAAAACGCGGTGCTCTGATGAATTCTGTCCTGCACCTGTAGGGTGGCAGTAAGCACTCATCGCCAATACAAATTAAATCAAACCTTGAGCCAAGGAGAATTCCTCACTAATTTTCGAATGAACAACAAAGCAGGCGACGGGGCCACAGAAGAAATCAGAGCGGTTCTCTGCACGTCACACAGCACTGGGGCGATAGCAGCATGCAGTACTTTGACTCGCTGTGTCCCTGGCTCCTTGTCCTGTAGACTCTGCTCTGTGCTGATAAGAGCCCTGTGGCCTGATAAGGCCAGCCTTGTGAAAGGTTTTCGGGAGAGAGTTGTAAGCGCCGGACCCTGACCCGATCCTGAAAGGGGGGTATCTGAATGGAAGGAGACCCATCTGAGTCCAGAGTCCAGACAAGTCTCCCAGCAGGACTGGCAGTCTGACTCCCAGAGCACAGCAATCTGATCCAGGTTTTACACTGTTCGCACTCCGCCTTCCTGTACAGACTCTTATGGGACACACTGTATACACACACACACACACACACCTGTACAGACTCTTACAGGACACACTGTACACACACACCTGTACAGACTCTTACAGGACACACTGAACACACACACCTGTACAGACTCTTACAGGACACACTGTACACACACACACACCTGTACAGACTCTTACGGGACACACTGTAAACACACACACACCTGTACAGACTCTTATGGGACACACTGTATACACACACACACACACACACACACACACACACACACACACACACACACACACACACACACACACACACACACACACACACACCTGTACAGACTCTTACAGGACACACTGTATACACACACACACCTGTACAGACTCTTACTGGACACACTGTATACACACACACCTGTACAGACTCTTACGGGACACACTGTAAACACACACACACCTGTACAGACTCTTACGGGACACACTGTATACACACACACACACTGTACACACACACACACACACAAACCTGTACAGACTCTTACAGGACACACTGTATACACACACACACCTGTACAGACTCTTAGTGGACACACTGTATACACACACACCTGTACAGACTCTTACTGGACACACTGTATACACACACACCTGTACAGACTCTTACGGGACACAATCAGGAAAATCAGAATTACTTGTAGAATTATAGAGCCACAAATATTTACATTTAAGACCCCTGTTAATATGACCACAGTGTATAAAAGGCAAAAGAAGAACTAATTTTCCCCAGAGCAGTGTGCTACTTGGTGAAGTGTCAGAAACTCCCTTCACTCTACACAGACACATGACTTACTGTTGCGAGCAGCCTGACACATATCTCTCTCTCTCTCACAGTTCCCCTCCCTCACATGAGTTTGGTAGTGTGTGCAGAGTCCACATGCAGAACTGCCCTCTCACTCAGGAACTGCCCCCTCATTCACCCTGAGGCATGTCAACCTGTGGTCATGCTTCTGGTGACTGGTCTGCTACTACCTTACCATCCTCAGGAGGCCCAGGCCGTACTGTGTGCTGGGTCAGTCCTATGGACATCCAGGGAGGACACTGTCATATTCAAGCAATGCCACAAGTGAAAAGCTAGATGAGATCCTCCAGTCAGGACAGGAGACTCTACTTTACACAAAGGGTGGCGGGAGTGTGGAACAAGCTGCCGAGCCCCGTTGTTGAAGCCGACACCCAGTTGTTTCTCAGGAAGAGAAGAGAATAGTTCAAGAGGAGAGTTCAAGAGAGGAGAGAGGCCGGGAGAGCAGCAGACGAGGAGGGTGGAGAGACTAGAGCAGTCTGTTCTGGTCTGATAAGCTTTGGATGCATCTTCTCCCGGTCAGATAACATCAAGATGCCTCTCCCGGGAGCGCCGTGCCACTTCTTGGAACAGCCGGAGGTGCAGGAGACATGCAGGGGCAAGTCTGCACCAACCTGTTGCACAGCCAGCCTTTTGCACTCGAACCCTGCACGGCATGTCCTCCTCTGGTATGCTCCATGACCGGCCCGACGTGTGCTAGTCCGGATCGCTCAGTTCCAGGTTATATACGCACCAGCAGGCAGTAGGAAGTGATTCACCCATCCATCCGGTTTGTAATCGCTGTCTCCAGCACAGGGCCAGGGCAGGGGGGAGCTGGAGCCTATCCCAGCCAGCAACAGGTGCAACATGGGGTCCAGCCTGATGGGCCTCCAGTCCTTCATAGGGCAGACAGACACAGACACTCACACCTGGGCCAAATTTTCCAGAAGCCAAATAAGCTGCCAGCATGACTTGGGACTGTGGGAGAAAACCCGCACATTGCGAGGACACCTGTGTGAACTCAGCGAGAGCATGCAAACTCCACACAGACTGCACCCCCAGGAATTGAAGCCAGGGCCCCAGGGCTGTGGGGCAGCAATGCTAAACACTTCGCTCCCGTACCACTGTGTGAAGCGATGCAGCAGCTAACGCAGCTCATGTCACAGACTGATCAAACTGACTCACTGACGGGTGTTTATCAGCAGTGTCATGTGTTGCTCTCTATTACTATTAACGTCATGTGTTCTCGGCTTGATAAAGCTAGAAGGCATGGAAATACCATAATACCTCACTTTGCATCAGGGCTACATTCCAGAGAAAGTCGTGTTGACGTTCCTGCTGGCTCGGTGGCTTCAGAGCAGCAGACTGGAGCAGGTTGTGAGAAAATAGAAAACTGTCCAGGCGCCCTCTGCTGGCGAAGGGTGGTACAGCAGGCCAATAACATCACAGAGAGGGTGACACACCCCCCCCCTGCTGTAAATTTACACCCTTCCCATCTGGGACACCTGTCTGCTCCCCGAGGGGGTAACATTAATAGATCTACGAAACTGCTTTCCCCCTTATTCAGTTTCGTTTCTGAATAATCCAAAAGAGGAACATATTCTCCTACTGCAGCTTTTTTTTATAGCACACGTTGCTGAAGCACTTTCTGTCCCTGTTGAGGCCTGCAGAGCTCTGGAGAGCAGACACCGAACGTACACGCCAGGGAAGGAAACTCTCGCTGGCCTGGCTGGAGCTCTGAGGCTGTCCGCTGGTTAATGAAAAGCTGGCAGAGAGAGAGAGAGAGACGTGCCACACGACTGCGCAGCTCTGAACTCTTGCCCTGTTTTCAGAAGCAAACTCACAGGAAGGATGCCTGCTGACAGAGCCTCCCCTCCCCCAGACGTGCGATCTCACACACACATACACACCCTGCATGGCTTTCACAGCACAGGCGACACGGTCCGGCGGAGTCCTGCACACTCCGAGGAGTCTGGTGTCCCGAAACCCCTGCCCGGGAAAACAGTGCAGCTGTAACTGGGAATACATACATTTACCTGCGAGTGCGAGGCTGTAACTGGGAATACACACATTTACCTGCGAGTGCGAGGCTGTAACTGGGAATACACACATTGACCTGCGAGTGCTCACCTGTAACTGGGAATACACACATTGACCTGCGAGTGCGCACCTGTAACTGGGAATACACACATTTACCTGCGGGTGCGCACCTGTAACTGGGAATACACACATTTACCTGCGGGTGCACACCTGTAACTGGGAATACACACATTTACCTGTGAGTGCGAGGCTGTAACTGGGAATACACACATTGAGCTGCGAGTGCGCACCTGTAACTGGGAATACACACATTTACCTGCGAGTGCTCACCTGTAACTGGGAATACACACATTGACCTGCGAGTGCGAGGCTGTAACTGGGAATACACACATTTACCTGTGAGTGTGCACCTTTAACTGGGAATACACACATTTACCTGCAAGTGCGCACCTGTAACTGGGAATACATACATTTACCTGCGAGTGCTCACCTGTAACTGGGAATACACACATTGACCTGCGAGTGCGCACCTGTAACTGGGAATACACACATTTACCTGCAGGTGCGCGGCTGTAACTGGGAATACACACATTTACCTGTGAGTGTGCACCTGTAACTGGGAATACACACATTGACCTGCGAGTGCTCACCTGTAACTGGGAATACACACATTGACCTGCGAGTGCTCACCTGTAACTGGGAATACACACATTGACCTGCGAGTGCGCACCTGTAACTGGGAATACACACATTTACCTGCAGGTGCGCGGCTGTAACTGGGAATACACACATTTACCTGTGAGTGTGCACCTGTAACTGGGAATACACACATTGACCTGCGAGTGCTCACCTGTAACTGGGAATACACACATTGACCTGCGAGTGCTCACCTGTAACTGGGAATACACACATTGACCTGCGAGTGCGCACCTGTAACTGGGAATACACACATTTACCTGCAGGTGCGCGGCTGTAACTGGGAATACACACATTTACCTGTGAGTGTGCACCTGTAACTGGGAATACACACATTGACCTGCGAGTGCTCACCTGTAACTGGGAATACACACATTGACCTGCGAGTGCTCACCTGTAACTGGGAATACACACATTGACCTGCGAGTGCGCACCTCTAACTGGGAATACACACATTTACCTGCAAGTGCGCAGCTGTAACTGGGAATACATACATTTACCTGCGAGTGCTCACCTGTAACTGGAAATACACACATTTACCTGCGAATGCGAGGCTGTAACTGTTGAAAGAGTGGAGATAACAGAGTCTCTCAGTAATAAACACACACAACAGGACAGGAGACAGAGTGAGAGAGAGGACACCACAGAGGGTCTCTCAGTAACACAGAAAGAAGTCTCAGGATGAAGTTGTTGTTTTAGTCTCAGACGGTGTCCAAATCTCCCAGACACGTTCCGGCTAATCAGCGCAAGCAGAGCTTGCTTTTGATCACAAACCACGCAGTATGATCTTGGTCTTTTTTTTTCTGTCTGTGATTTATCCCGATCCATTCCACAATGCCACTGGATCCACGTCCCATACCCACATACCCAGAATCCACCTCTCTCTCTCACTGCTTGGCCAGCAGAATCTGGGTCCTGATCCAGAATTTCCACCCATCAGACTCTCTCCCCCCCTCTGACCGCGTGGTAGAAAGAAGGACACACACCTGCCTCTCACTCCCGCGCTCTCAGGAAGCGGATCTTTCTACCAGACACCTCTGGATCTCCAGCTGTTTCCTCGCGGCCTGCAGCCCTCTTCTTCCTCCCCTCGGTCTTGGTGCGGCCCATGTTTGGGCTTTGCTCCTGAGCGAGAGCGAGGCAGACAGACAGAGAACATCTGTGAAAGCAGAGACCGGCGAGGCTTCTCTCCTCTGCCTGGTCCTAGAGCCCGTAAGATACTGGCCCCTTTCAAGAGGCGTCTGCAGTTGAGGATATCTGTGCTCAGACACGTCAGGCCCTGCAGAGCTGCTGCTAAATCAGGAAAACATCGGCAATTCTGAATGACAACATTCAAACGCAGACTCCTCCTGTCCACTGACACAGCCCAGTCACAGAGCTCTAGACTCCTCCAGTCCACTGACACAGCCCAGTCACAGAGCTCTAGACTCTTACTGTCCACTGACACAGCCCAGTCACAGAGCTCTGGACTCCTCCAGTCCACTGACACAGCCCAGTCACAGAGCTCTAGACTCCTCCAGTCCACTGACACAGCCCAGTCACAGAGCTCTAGACTCCTCCAGTCCACTGACACAGCCCAGTCACAGAGCTCTAGACTCTTACTGTCCACTGACACAGCCCAGTCACAGAGCTCTGGACTCCTCCAGTCCACTGACACAGCCCAGTCACAGAGCTCTAGACTCCTCCAGTCCACTGACACAGCCCAGTCACAGAGCTCTAGACTCCTCCAGTCCACTGACACAGCCCAGTCTCAGAGCTCTAGACTCCTCCAGTCCACTGACACAGCCCAGTCACAGAGCTCTAGACTCTTACTGTCCACTGACACAGCCCAGTCACAGAGCTCTAGACTCCTCCAGTCCACTGACACAGCCCAGTCACAGAGCCCTAGACTCTTACTGTCCACTGACACAGCCCAGTCACAGAGCTCTAGACTCTTACTGTCCACTGACACAGCCCAGTCACAGAGCTCTAGACTCCTCCAGTCTACTGACACAGCCCAGTCACAGAGCTCTAGACTCCTCCAGTCTACTGACACAGCCCAGTCACAGAGCTCTAGACTCCTCCAGTCCACTGACACAGCCCAGTCACAGAGCTCTAGACTCCTCCAGTCCACTGACACAGCCCAGTCACAGAGCTCTAGACTCTTACTGTCCACTGACACAGCCCAGTCACAGAGCCCTAGACTCTTACTGTCCACTGACACAGCCCAGTCACAGAGCTCTAGACTCCTCCAGTCCACTGACACAGCCCAGTCACAGAGCCCTAGACTCTTACTGTCCACTGACACAGCCCAGTCACAGGGCTCTGGACTCCTCCTGTCCACTGACACAGCCCAGTCACAGGGCTCTAGACTCTTACTGTCCACTGACACAGCCCAGTCACAGAGCTCTAGACTCCTCTAGTCCACTGACACAGCCCAGTCACAGAGCTCTGGACTCCTCCTGTCCACTGACACAGCCCAGTCACAGAGCTCTAGACTCCTCCTGTCCACTGACACAGCCCAGTCACAGGGCTCTAGACTCTTACTGTCCACTGACACAGCCCAGTCACAGAGCTCTAGACTCCTCCTGTCCACTGACACAGCCCAGTCACAGAGCTCTAGACTCTTACTGTCCACTGACACAGCCCAGTCACAGAGCTCTAGACTCTTACTGTCCACTGACACAGCCCAGTCACAGAGCTCTAGACTCCTCCAGTCCACTGACACAGCCCAGTCACGGGGCTCTAGACTCCTCCAGTCCACTGACACAGCCCAGTCACAGAGCTCTAGACTCCTCTAGTCCACTGACACAGCCCAGTCACAGAGCTCTGGACTCCTCCTGTCCACTGACACAGCCCAGTCACAGAGCTCTAGACTCCTCCTGTCCACTGACACAGCCCAGTCACAGGGCTCTAGACTCTTACTGTCCACTGACACAGCCCAGTCACAGAGCTCTAGACTCCTCCTGTCCACTGACACAGCCCAGTCACAGAGCTCTAGACTCCTCCAGTCCACTGACACAGCCCAGTCACAGAGCTCTAGACTCTTACTGTCCACTGACACAGCCCAGTCACAGGGCTCTAGACTCTTACTGTCCACTGACACAGCCCAGTCACAGAGCTCTAGACTCCTCCAGTCCACTGACACAGCCCAGTCACAGAGCTCTAGACTCCTCCAGTCCACTGACACAGCCCAGTCACAGAGCTCTAGACTCCTCCAGTCCACTGACACAGCCCAGTCACAGAGCTCTAGACTCTTCTTGTCCTCTAGAGTGTTACTGTCCCTGTGGTATGCACTGTTTGCCTGCACTATTTACAGTAGATGCAGTAGAAAAGGTCTCTGTGGTTGTTTTCTCACACTCATGCGTGTGAGTTTTCTCGGCAGAGGCTGTACAGAGCTTGTGCTCCCTGCAGTGGTGCTGCATACTTCCTGCACCAGAGAGAGAGCAGCGAACCGCACAGCCACAGACATGCCCCCCCACTGTACCGCCCCCAATACAGCAACACAGCAGAGTGGAAAACACTCGCTAGCGTTCAACGAAAATAGTTGTGCTGAAAACAGGGCAGGAAGGCTGATGGGGTGGGATAGTGGCACAGCGGTGAGCTTGGCTGCTTTGCAGCGCTGGGGCCCTGGGTCCAGTTCCTGGGGTGCTGTCTGTGTGGAGTCTGCATGTTCCTCCAGTGCTCCCCTGGGTTTCCTCCAGGCGCTCCAGTTTCCCCCCACAGGCCAGCGAGTTAATTGCCGGCGAGTTCGTTGGCTTCTGGGAGAACTGGCCCTGGCCCTGGTGTGAGTGTGTCGTACAAGCACGTTGCACAGGAAGGCAAGACTCCAGGGAGGGCAGCGTAATGGGACCAGTACCCAATCTGCCAGCTGGCAGATTTTCCTAGACTGGGTTTCTTCAGTCAAGAAGAATCTTGCGAGATCAATCTTCACACGTCCCTTGATGCCTGTGTTTATTTAAGAAGGAGACAGAGAAACTGGTCACTTCCAAACGCACAGAAGATACTGATTTTAAATGCAAAATCCCCCGCCGCCCCCCCACCCGGGCAAACAGAGGAACACAATTACAGAACTGTTCCTCTCGCACCAGCGGCACAGCGCTTGAAGTCGGCAGACGGGGTCACTGGAGGTCAAAGTCACTGTGTGTGGTCACGTGATCACCAGAAATACAAGGTGCTATATCTCGGGAACGAGAGCAGCACAGAAACTCCTTTCAACGGCACAAAGCGGAGGTGGGTTTCATCGTTTGTGCTGTCTGTAGGGGGGGGCAACTTCTCAGAGCTGGAAAAGCTGTGCTGTGCGGAGATGGTTCTGGCAGTCAGGCGAAGGAAAGAAGTAGGTCAGTGAGACAATAACTGAGCTGTCCACCAAGGGGGGCGGCTGTCTGGTCATTAATTACTGTATTCCCTTCTCTGCAGTGCTTGTCTTCTGCAATTCCTCACCCTGGGGACTGAAAAACTAGGCCACTCAAAGGCCAGAGGCCAGCCTGCTGCACTGTGATTGGTCACTCCAGGACCTGTGATGTCACACCTACCCTTCCCCAGTGCACACAGGTGTAACAGAAACTATCTGGCATGAGGTTGTCTTTCTGCTAACTGGATTGAAAAACCCCTCTCTGGCTTAATCTCCACAGGGGTCCGTTCTAAACTGGGTGAAGCTGTGTGCCTGCTCTGTGCCTGCTGAGGAGCAGAGACAGACACCTTCTGTGTGCAGTGCTGGCAGAGAGAGTTCGTGACCTTTTGGAGCACCTAGGAGTAGACACCGACAGTAACCTGTGCTGGATTCCTCACGTTGAGAGTGTTTGCTCCAAAGGTCAGCAGCGCTTATAGTTCCTGCGAAGACTAAGAGTGTTTGGGGTTCGACAGGAAGTAAGGCTACTCTTTTACCATGCTGTAATCGAGAGCATTATCAGATACGGTATTACAGTGTGGTTTGGTAATCTATCAGTTCATTTAAAATCACAAATTACCCGTCTCATCCAGACAGCTTTGAAGGCCATGGGAGTTAAACAGCAACCTTCACTGGAGACAATCTTTGAAAAATCCATAATCAAACAGGCAGGAATAAATTATATCAGATCCTTCCCAAATCCTCAACTATGAATATCAACTTCTTCCTTCTGGCAAACGTTTTAGGGTTCCCAAATATAAGTCAAACAGATACAAACATTCCTTTGTTCCACTATCCATTAAAGCTGTCAACACAAATGTCAAGGATAAACACAATTTTGACTCTTACAACCCACTTCCCACTTGAGTGCAATATGTTTTGTGATGTATCATAGATGTTACATGTTGTTATGTGTTATACTGTACATGTGCAATAGAATGATGTGCAAAGTTTTTCTTATTTCTTGTAATAGTATAATGTGCCATGTTTTTCTTTAAATGTACAGGAGTGCTGTGTGTCCATAAAGCATTTCCCTCAGGGGACAATAAAATCTTATCACCTGGAAAGAGGAGAACAAGCTGTGTTACAAATACGACTATTATTTGCAACAACCACTTATCCAGTCCTATGTTCTCATGAACTGCTCCAGTGTTCTTCAGTGATGAGGACAATCATGTGTTCTCACGAACATACTTGTGTTCTTCAGTGATGAGGACAGTCCTGTGTTCTCATGATAAGACTTGTGTTCTTCAGTGATGTGGACAGTCTTGTGTTCTCATGAACTGCTCCAGTGTTGTTCAGTAATACAGTAAAGCTGAGCCTTCTGTGCCTGTCAGTGTGAGAAAGAAGGCCCCCTCCAAACCGTGAGAAGAGAGAAGACAAAAGACAAATGAGAGAAACAGAAGTGGTTACAATACGAGACACTGTTAATGCCACTGTGGTGATCAGGATGTGGCGAAACGACATGTCTGCATTGTGAAAATGTGTGGAGTATCGCAATAGTTACCTCTTCCTCAGTGCTGCAGAGTCCCCCAGTCGCCATTGGACCCCTCGACACCAGGCCTGCGTCTCCCTGGAGCCACATGCTCAAGATCACACTTCTCCTGGACACCTGGACCACTGACTGGCCGGTCAACACCTGCGCTGGCTGGGCTAAACCCTGCTTCCACGGGGTTCCTTTCTGTCCACAATATTAGGAACCTTGTGCATGTTCGGTTCACTGCTCCTGGGAGAGGGGGTGCAGGGACAGCAGGACAGGGGCTCCTGGGAGAGGGGGTGCAGGGACTGCGGGACAGGGGCTCCTGGGAGAGGGGGTGCAGGGACTATAGGACAGGGGCTCCTGGGAGGGGGGGCGCAGGGACTATAGGACAGGGGCTCCTGGGAGGGGGGGCGCAGGGACTGCAGGACAGGGGCTCCTGGGAGGGGGGGTGCAGGGACTGTGGGAATGCAAGGGCCTTTTAAATGAACAGAAAACACACACTGTTTTCACCTTTTTTTAAAAAATATTTTAATGCACCATTAATAAAGGGTTGAACGCATTAATACAAGAGAAAAAAAAATAAAATTAAAACGAAAAAAACAATGGAAACTTATGTACACTTTTGAAGTAGGAAAGAACAGAACGTATTTACAGAGCAATAACGCGTGTTTCTACAAGAAACAGCCACATCTACAATATGTACAGCTCGTCTGCTTCCTTTGCACTGAAAAGCTCCTTTTGAATTTTTAAATATTTTACAAGTATGAACACAGGACAGAATCAATGCTGACAGCCTGACTCCCCCCACCCTCCCACCCCCGGACCCCTGGCCTGACTGTCCATTGCTCAGGCGGGCCAGATCCCCATGCTATGAGGGGGAGAGCTCTGTCGGTACCCCTCACATGGTGCAGAGCCTGACCCGGACCGAACAAGGTCGCTGTTAGCCCACCTCCCCCCCGTCAATTCGGACGAGTGGAAGTATGGCTGCCCACTTCAGCGAAACCCCTAAAGGGGTCAGGAAGTTCCCCTCGAACAGCCACCACCACCCCCACCCCCACCCCCTCTCTCTCCCAGACCCCGCCGCCCAGCTTGTGAACAGTGTGTCCTTAACCACACCGACTGCCACCCATGCAAGGGGACCGCCGCCGCCACCGCCGGGGGGGCCTTCCTATCCCATCCTGCCTTGCAGGAAAGCAGCTAACCCACTGGTCCCCTCTGAGAACAGACACGCCCTCATACCCTAGCGTGACCTCTGACCTTCAGGGGCCCAGACCCCATCAACCCTTTAACACTTCCAAAGGTAATCGGAGAGAACATTTCACTTGAAGTGGTGATTTGGGCAAGGGGGGGGTCAGGGGTTCTGGTGATCTCTGCCCGCTCTGCGCTGCAGGCCCAGGGACCAGCTGCGGCCCGCTGACCCAGTGGCCAAGCCAGGCCTGTAAATGGATCTGAGCCAGAGGCAGTGGCAGGCAGACGGAGACAGGACCAAGGGGACTTTCTGTCAGGGTAACTTTGCCCTGGCAGACACAGGACTGACACTGTGCGCTTTGAGCACGTCGCTGGATCTGAAGATGACTGAGGCTCGTGCGGGCTGGCCACCGATCTTCGGGACACATCGGCGAGCTCGCCGAGAGGCAGGCACCTGCCATTACAACCACTACGGTATAAAACGGTCTTTTGGTCAGGGAGTGGACAGCCAGGACTGGAAGCTGAGGCTATCCTGTACTCTCAAACAAGGTGTCAAGCAAGGCAAAGGATCTCTGAAGCAGTGACCCTCCCGAGACGAGGGTGTATAAGGAGCCCAGGCTTCACCTCTGTGACTGAGGCACTGCACCTGAGACCAGACCAGTGCACTCGACAGCCGACTCAGCCGATGTGGCCAAGAGCTCGGGCAAAAAAGCCCTCCGTGACCAGGAGTAAGGAGCATCATCCCAGTGGGAGATTCCTGACTGTGGGACCGAGAATTCAGGATTAGGGTCTCCAACCCTGGTGCTGGGGAGCCCCAGGACCAGCTGGGTGTATAATTCACCTCTGAAGGCTCCATCACAACCACTGTCATCAGTCAAACAGGAGGTGCCAAGTGAAGCAATTTAAAGATCATGTGGGACCGCAGGCCCTTCTGAATCGAATAGATCGCTCGTTTAATTCATCAGGAATGCACAGGCGCACCTGACCTTAAGTAAAAGCTGAGTAACTGGAATAAGGCTCTCAAGAACCTGGGCTGGAGATCCCCAGTTTATATTTCAATGGAATTAATGTTGTAACACAGCAAAGCAAAGAAGCAACAGCCAGCTTGATACAGCGCTGCCCCCTGGCGTGCAATGTAAGAACTGCAGGCACGATTCTGGCTCTATAATTCACCTGTACAGGGAAGTTAAGCCCGATTCAAAAATGAGACTTTGAATGATCATATAGGCATGACGTTTTTGTGTTCCCCCTAAAAATGTTTTATATAGGGCGATAAAGTGCTAAGAGTTTTCATTCCTGAAACTGAGCGGCTAGGCTCTGAAATTTTAAGTGCTGTTGGCAAGAATCAAGGGAAACTGTTATTTTCTCCAAACTCCAGTATGGGCAGGCTCTCTCTTCAGACCCTTCACCAGCTGTTCTCAGAGTGCGGGAGACACCCCTCCCCCACCCCTACACCTTTCAGCTCCATGCTTTTATAGAGTGGCCTCTTTAAACACTGCACAGGGGCCTGTGGGACACTCGGGGGCAAGCAAGCTGTCTGTCTGAACTCTGATCGGACACTTCTGTACAGCGCTGAGCTTGTGCGCCTGTGTAACGCCACTCACAGTCCTTCATTGAGGAAATCAGGGGCGGCTCGGCCTAGAGCCTAACAGCCCTCAAGCCTTCATGCTTCTGTAAAAGACCTACATACTTTGCAGGAGAATCTGGCCCAGCTTTCCTATGGAGAATGAATGACTGCCCTTCAGGGGTATGTGGACCGTGGTTCCAGGCTCCCATGGTCATGTGAGCCAGGTGTGAGGGGAGTCAGCGTCCCAAACGCCAGGCGTGAGGGGAGTCAGCGTTCCCGAGCGCCAGGCGTGAGGGGAGTCAGTGTTGTTAGCTCTGGGAGACATGGTTTACAGCAGGTGCACCCTAAAATACAGCACTCCCCTGAGGGGTGGGTGTCAGCACGTGGGTACTGGAACAGTATTCTGGGGTACAGCGTGTGGGTACTGGAACTGTATTTTGGGGTACAGAGTGGGCACTGGAGCTGTATTGTGAAGTACAACTCATGGGTCCTGGAGGTGTAGTGGGGGGTACAGTGTGTGTAGTGGAGCGGTATTTTGGGGTGCAGCGTGTGGGTACCAGAGCTGTATGTTGAGGCATAGCACTTGGGTATTGGAGTTGTATTTTGGAGTGCAGATCGTGGATACTTCAGCTGTATTTTGGGGTACAGCATGGGGTACTGGAGCTGTATTTTCGGGTGCAGATCATGGGTACTGAAGTTGTATTGGGGGTACAATGTGTGGGTATCAGAACTGTATTTTAGGGTACAGAGTGGGGGTACCAAAGCTGTATTGTGGGGTAAGGCATCTGGGAACTGGAGTTGTATTTTGGGACACAGCATTTGTGTATTGGAGCTGTATTTTGGAGTGCAGATTGTGGATACTTGAGCTGTATTTTGGGGCACAGCATTCGTGTACCGGAGCTGTATTTTGGGGTACAGCATGTGTGTACCGGAGCTGTATTTTGGGGTGTGGATCATGTGTACTGGAGTTGTATTGGGGGTACAATGTGAATACTGGAGCTGTATTTTGGGGAACAGCATCTAGGAACTGGGGCTGTATTTTGGGGAACAGCATGTGGGAATTGGAAGGGTATTTTAGGGCACAGCACGTAGATATTGGAGCTGTATTTTGGGGCAGGGCATGTGGCGCCTGGAGGTGTACGGCTGGGAACAGCTCGTGGGTCCTGGAGGTGTCTTGCAGGGTGAAGATCGCAGGGAAGAGGACTGAAACTGGGGGCGCAGCACGAACGGGACACGAGTTGCGGTGCGGCCCCTCTAGTTGAGCGTGCCCCGGCAGTTCTCCGTCCCGCACAGACAGGGGATTTTGTTCTCCTCGATGGGGAACTTGTAGTCGTAGGTGATCTCCTCGTTGATGCCAATGGGCTGCTTGGAGTAGATGACAATCTTCTTCTGCGACTCCAGCGTGATCACCTTCGCATAGCAGTTTGGCTGCAAGGAGAAAGGAGGGAGAGGGGGTGTGAGGGGCGAGGGATCCCAGTTCCATACACCGGATATCGGGGCGACTGGGTACAGTGGCTAAGGATCTGGACTCCTGACCAGACGGTTGTGGGTTCACTTCCCAGGCAAGCACATTGCAACTCAGTAAAATATAAATCAACGAGTTATACTCATTAAAAAACTTGTCTCAGCACAGGTACTGGTATGGACACACTGTGTGTCGGTATCCCAGGGTGCAGCAGTGGTCAGTGAAGGGCGTCAGTACCTCAGTGTGCAGCAGTGGTCAGTGAAGGGCGTCAGTACCTCAGTGTGCAGCAGTGGTCAGTGAAGGGCGTCAGTACCTCAGTGTGCAGCAGTGGTCAGTGAAGTGTGTCAGTACCTCAGTGTGCAGCAGTGGTCAGTGAAGGGCGTCAGTACCCCAGTGTGCAGCAGTGGTCAGTGAAGGGCGTCAGTACCCCAGTGTGCAGCAGTGGTCAGTGAAGTGTGTCGGTACCTCAGTGTGCAGCAGTGGTCAGTGAAGGGCGTCAGGCCGTGCGTACTCACCGTGCAGCAGTGGTTGATGAACCGGGCCAGGTTGCCACACTTGGTGGCGTCGATGATGGTATCGTGGTCGACTCTGAACAGGTAGCTGCTCCCTATGCCCTCCTGGGCGTAACGCTTCTCCCGCATGTCCGCCACCACCTGCCACAACACGCCCACATCAGTCACAGCACAGCACGGGCACCCCGGCGTCCTGGCCAGATTTCCCCCTGGCCTTTACCAATCATGGCCTCCTGATAACCCCCGTCTCTCAACTGGCTTCACTCTGCTCTCCTCCCCACTGAGAGCTGGCATGAGCAGACTGGCGCATTGTCCAGGTGGGGTCGCACACTGGTGCAATCCCATCATCCCCAGTAACCACCTGACACAGCACCAGGCGGCCCAGGGGCCACAGCAGCCCGGTCCCAACAAAGATCGCCACCCTTGTTTCCCGAGCAGGAATGCCTGCTGGAGTCTCCAGTGGGTGATGCTACGAGGGCAGGTGTCGGAGAAACCAGGGAACCCCCATCTTACCTGGCGGATGTTCTGGCCCACATACTCGATCACCATCTCGTCAGCCGCGATGGGCTCCATGGCAAACAGCCCCCACTCGTGAATCCGACTGCGGCCGAATCGCAGCTTCTTCTTACGGAACTGAGAGGGAAGAGCAAACACACAGAGGGGTCAATACAGCACACTGCCACTGCACAGAGAGAGAGGATCAATACAGCACACTGCCACTGCACAGAGAGAGAGGATCAATACAGCACACTGCCACTGTACAGAGAGAGAGAGGAACAATACAGCACACAGCCACTGTACAGAGAGAGAGAGAGGATCAATACAGCACACTGCCACTGCACAGAGAGAGAGAGGGGTCAATACAGCACACTGCCACTGTACAGAGAGAGAGGATCAATACAGCACACTGCCACTGTACAGAGAGAGAGGATCAATACAGCACACTGCCACTGCACAGAGAGAAAGGATCAATACAGCACACTGCCACTGTACAGAGAGAGAGGATCAATACAGCACACTGCCACTGCATAGAGAGAGAGGATCAATACAGCACACAGCCACTGTACAGAGAGAGAGAGAGAGAGAGAGAGGATCAATACAGCACACTGCCACTGCACAGAGAGAGAGAGGGGTCAATACAGCACACTGCCACTGCACAGAGAGAGAGAGGGGTCAGCTCTTCCGGGAGTTTTGACCTGGCAGTGAAGGCACTGAGGGAGAAGGCACTCAGGGCTTTCTACGCAATAAGAAGGAGGCTCTTCAACATCAACCCACCAACAAGAATCTGGCTCCAAATATTTGAAAGTGTAATCCAACCCATTGCCCTATACGGCAGTGAAGTTTGGGGTCCCCTCACAGACCAGGATTACACCCAATGGGACAAACACCCCACAGAAACTCTGCACATGGAGATCTGTAGAATCATCCTCCGTGTGCAGAGAAAAACTCCTAACAACGGGTGCAGGGCCGAATTAGGCCAGTACCCACTATTGATAAACATACAGAAAAGAATATTAAAGTATTGGCTACACCTAAAAAACAGTGACCAAAATTCCTACCACCACAAAGCCCTGCTGAGCCAAGAGCTGAGCCCAAAACAGAGCCCCCTGAGCCAGCTGGTCCTGAGGCTCACTGACCTGAGCCACACCGACACTAACCAGCCTCAGGACAGCACTGCTAGAGCACCACAACCCAGACTCAACCACATCACAGCACAGATCAAACAGCAATATCTCACATACTGGGACACACACACACAAACACAACATAAACTGGAATGCTACAGAACCTTAAACAGACAATACACACTAGCTGAATATTTGACCAAAATAAAAAATAACAAACAGAAACAGACCCTGACGAAGTACAGGCTCAGTGACCACAACCTGGCCATAGAAACTGGGCGACACAGGCAGACCTGGCAGCAGGGAGAAATAGAGACAGAGGTGCACTTCCTACTGCACTGTGACAGATACTCTGGGATTAGAGAAACATTCTTCCCGAAATTCAGAAATCTAATCCCAGAGTTCCCACACCTGCCAAAACCACAACAGGTCCCAATCCTACTGGGAGAGGGAGGAGGGAACTCAGTTGATCTGGCAGCCCAGTATGTGATCTCCTGTCACAGCCTGAGGAACAGTGAGTCCGTCTCCCAATAATGCTCCAGCCGCCTACAGTATATGTCAATATTTTATAATATGTCTTTGTTGTAAATGTCTGTAACATGTCTGTAGATTTTATTTTACTTCTATTTTTTGTTTTGTTCTATGTTAATTTTATTATTTTTATTTGCTTTGGCAACACTGATTGTACCTATCGGTCATGCTAATAAAGCACCTTGAACTGAACTGAACTGAGAGGGGTCAATACAGCACACTGCCACTGCACAGAGAGAGAGGATCAATACAGCACACTGCCACTGCACAGAGAGAGGGGTCAATACAGCACACTGCCACTGTACAGAGAGAGGGGTCAATACAGCACACTGCCACTGCACAGAGAGAGGGGTCAATACAGCACACTGCCACTGCACAGAGAGAGAGAGGGGTCAATACAGCACACTGCCACTGCACAGAGAGAGAGAGGGGTCAATACAGCACACTGCCACTGCACAGAGAGAGAGGATCAATACAGCACACTGCCACTGTACAGAGAGAGAGGATCAATACAGCACACTGCCACTGTACAGAGAGAGAGAGGATCAATACAGCACACTCCCACTGTACAGAGAGAGAGAGGATCAATACAGCACACTGCCACTGCACAGAGAGAGAGGATCAATACAGCACACTGCCACTGCACACAGAGAGAGAGAGGGGTCAATACAGCACACTGCCACTGTACAGAGAGAGGGGTCAATACAGCACACTGCCACTGCACAGAGAGAGAGAGGATCAATACAGCACACTGCCACTGCACAGAGAGAGAGGATCAATACAGCACACTGCCACTGTACAGAGAGAGAGGATCAATACAGCACACTGCCACTGCACAGAGAGAGAGAGGGGTCAATACAGCACACTGCCACTGTACAGAGAGAGGGGTCAATACAGCACACTGCCACTGTACAGAGAGAGGGGTCAATACAGCACACTGCCACTGTACAGAGAGAGAGAGAGGATCAATACAGCACACAGCCACTGTACAGAGAGAGAGGGGTCAATACAGCACACAGCCACTGCACAGAGAGAGGGGTCAATACAGCACACTGCCACTGCACAGAGAGAGGGGTCAATACAGCACACTGCCACTGCACAGAGAGAGAGAGGGGTCAATACAGCACACTGCCACTGCACAGAGAGAGAGAGGGGTCAATACAGCACACTGCCACTGCACAGAGAGAGAGGATCAATACAGCACACTGCCACTGTACAGAGAGAGAGGATCAATACAGCACACTGCCACTGTACAGAGAGAGAGAGGATCAATACAGCACACTCCCACTGCACAGAGAGAGAGAGGATCAATACAGCACACTCCCACTGTACAGAGAGAGAGAGGATCAATACAGCACACTGCCACTGCACAGAGAGAGAGGATCAATACAGCACACTGCCACTGTACAGAGAGAGAGAGGATCAATACAGCACACTGCCACTGCACAGAGAGAGAGGATCAATACAGCACACTGCCACTGTACAGAGAGAGAGGATCAATACAGCACACTGCCACTGCACAGAGAGAGAGAGGGGTCAATACAGCACACTGCCACTGTACAGAGAGAGGGGTCAATACAGCACACTGCCACTGTACAGAGAGAGAGAGAGGATCAATACAGCACACAGCCACTGTACAGAGAGAGAGGGGTCAATACAGCACACAGCCACTGCACAGAGAGAGAGGGGTCAATACAGCACACTACCACTGCACAGAGAGAGAGGATCAACACAGCACACTGCCACTGTACAGAGAGAGAGAGAGGATCAATACAGCACACTGCCACTGCACAGAGAGAGAGAGGGGTCAATACAGCACACTGCCACTGTACAGAGAGAGGGGTCAATACAGCACACTGCCACTGTACAGAGAGAGGGGTCAATACAGCACACTGCCACTGTACAGAGAGAGAGAGAGGATCAATACAGCACACAGCCACTGTACAGAGAGAGAGAGAGGATCAATACAGCACACAGCCACTGTACAGAGAGAGAGAGAGGATCAATACAGCACACAGCCACTGTACAGAGAGAGAGGGGTCAATACAGCACACAGCCACTGCACAGAGAGAGAGGGGTCAATACAGCACACTGCCACTGCACAGAGAGAGGGGTCAATACAGCACACTGCCACTGTACAGAGAGAGAGAGAGGATCAATACAGCACACAGCCACTGTACAGAGAGAGAGGGGTCAATACAGCACACAGCCACTGCACAGAGAGAAAGAGGGGTCAATACAGCACACTGCCACTGTACAGAGAGAGAGGTCAATACAGCACACTGCCACTGTACAGAGAGAGAGAGGATCAATACAGCACACTGCCACTGTACAGAGAGAGAGGGGTCAATACAGCACACTGCCACTGTACAGAGAGAGAGGGGTCAATACAGCACACTGCCACTGTACAGAGAGAGAGAGGGGTCAATACAATACACTGCCACTGTACAGAGAGAGAGGATCAATACAGCACACTGCCACTGTACAGAGAGAGAGAGGGGTCAATACAGCACACTGCCACTGTACAGAGAGAGAGAGGATCAATACAGCACACTGCCACTGTACAGAGAGAGAGGGGTCAATACAGCACACTGCCACTGCACAGAGAGAGAGAGGGGTCAATACAGCACACTGCCACTGCACAGAGAGAGAGGGGTCAATACAGCACACTGCCACTGCACAGAGAGAGATAGGGGTCAATACAGCACACTGCCACTGTACAGAGAGAGAGGGGTCAATACAGCACACTGCCACTGTACAGAGAGAGAGGGGTCAATACAGCACACTGCCACTGCACAGAGAGAGAGAGGGGTCAATACAGCACACTGCCACTGCACAGAGAGAGAGAGGGGTCAATACAGCACACTGCCACTGCACAGAGAGAGAGAGGGGACACAGATAGTCTGAGTCTGAAGGCTGAAGGAACTGAGTCTCTCTAGTCTGAACTAAAGGCTAAAAACTGAATCTCTTCAGTCTTGAACAGACAAGACTACAAGACAGCTCAGAAAAACAGCAGACCTTCCAAGATTTGGATCCTGTGTCTACACTGAATCCTGGGTTGGATCCCGTGTCTCTTTTCCATTTTCTCTATAGATGACCTTGCCTCAACCCCCAAGGGTGTGAATAACACAAGAGTTATGTTATGGGGGGGAACCTCTTGCGCCCTCAGTAACAAAGCTCCAGTCTCCGAAAGGCCCGACTCCCCTGACTCCCCTGACGACACACCGTTCAGCTCTCCGGACTCACCTTGAGCTGGTTCAGCTTGAGCAGGTCGCTGTCCATCACGGCCTGCGTCCCGATGGCGCTCAGCAGCCTCCTCTGCTCCGAGCGGCGCTCCGACAGCACGCGGTTCGTACCCTGGCCACAGCGGGAGAGACACGCCGTGAGGGCCTGCTGGACACTCGACACAGCTCTGAGACCCCCTTACCGACCCTGTCCCCCGGCTCCCGCTGACACAGCCCCGCGCTCCCATCTCCCACTGCTGTCTCCTTGCTCCCACTGACGCACCCCCCACACTCTCGTCTCCCTCTGACACACCCCCCCACACTCCCGTCGACACCCCCCCACACTCCCGTCTCCCGCTGACACCCCCCCGTCTTCTGTCTCCTGCTGACAACCCCCCACACTTCCGTCTCCCACCGACACACACACCCACGCTCCCGTCTCCCACCGACACACCCCCCACACTCCCGTCTCCCACTGACACACCCGACTGCTCACTCCCATCTCCCACTGACACACCTCCCGTCTTCCGTCTCCCACTGACAACCCCCCACACTCCCGTCTCCCACTGACACACCCCCCTGCGCTCCCATCTTCCACTGACATACCTCCCGTCTCCCGTCTCCCACTGACACACATCCCCACGATCCCGTCTCCCACTGACACACATCCCCACGATCCCGTCTCCCACTGACACACATCCACACGATCCCGTCTCCCACTGACACACCCCCCACACTCCCGTCTCCCACTGACACACCCCCCTGCGCTCCCGTCTCCCGCTGACACACACCCCACACTCCCGTCTCCCACTGACACACCCCCCTGCGCTCCCGTCTCCCGCTGACACCCCCCCGTGCTCCAGTCTCCCGCTGACACCCCCCCGCGCTCCAGTCTCCGCCTGACACACCCCCCGTCTTCCACTGACACACACCCCTGCACTCCCGTCTCCGCCTGACACACCCCTCCGCTCGCTCCCGCCATCCACTGGCACACCCCCTGCACTCCCACCTCCCAGTGACACACCCTCACACTCACGTCTCCCACTGACACACCCCCACACTCCCGTCTCCCACTGACACACCCCCACACTCCCGTCTCCCTCTGACACACCCCCACACTCCCGCCTCCCACTGACATACACCCCCCCGCTCGCTCCTATCGCTCCCCTCCTGTCAGCGAGGCGTGCCCGGCGCGGCTCGGCCCGCTCACCTGGCTGTCATACTCCAGCTCGCGGGCCGTGACGGGGTAGATGTTGAGATAGACGTCCTTCTCCTTCTTGCTGATGGAGTAGTAGCCCTCGCTCCGCGCGCAGCCCGTCTTGTGCTCGCGCAGCTGCCCGTCCTGCGACCTCTTCTTCCGCCGCGGGTTCGGGATGTTGGTGAGTGAGGAGGTCGTCAAGGTCAATGCCGACAGGGGCGGCTCAAGGCAGACGGACAGCGGTGGTGACGGGCATGGATGGATTAGGGGGTTTACCGGGCTCTATTTTGACGGATTTTGGTGCTCTGCAAGTCTGGGGCTCAGCGGATCACGGGGCTCTGCGGATCGTGAGGCTTTGCAGATTGCCGGGCTCTGTGCGTCTGTGGATCATTCGGCTCTGCAAATCGTGAGGTTGTATGGATTGTGGGGCTCTGCGAGTCTGGAGCTCTGTGGATCTCAGGGCTCTGCGAGTCTGGGGCTCTGTGGATCGTAGGGGCTCTGCGAGTCTGGGGCTCTGCGGATCGTAGGGGCTCTGCGAGTCTGGGGCTCTGCGGATCGTAGGGGCTCTGCGGATCGTAGGGGCTCTGCGGATCGTAGGGGCTCTGCGGATCGTAGGGGCTCTGCGTGTCTGGGGCTCTGCGTGTCTGGGGCTCTGTGGATCGTAGGGGCTCTGTGGATCGTAGGGGCTCTGTGGATCGTAGGGGCTCTGTGGATCGTAGGGGCTCTGCGTGTCTGGGGCTCTGTGGATCGTAGGGGCTCTGTGGATCGTAGGGGCTCTGTGGATCGTAGGGGCTCCACGAGTCTGGGGCTCTGTGGATCGTGGGGGCTCTGCGTGCCTGGGGCTCTGCGTGTCTGGGGCTCTGTGGATCGTAGGGGCTCTGCGTGTCTGGGACTCTGTGTATCGTAGGGGCTCTGCGTGTCTGGGGCTCTGCGTGTCTGGGGCTCTGCGTGTCTGGGGCTCTGCGTGTCTGGGGCTCCGCGTGTCTGGGGCTCCGCGTGTCTGGGGCTCCGCGTGTCTGGGGCTCTGCGTGTCTGGGGCTCTGCGTGTCTGGGGCTCTGTGGATCGTGGGGGCTCTGCGTGTCTGGGGCTCTGCGTGTCCGGGGCTCTGTGGATCTTGGGGCTCCACGAGTCTGGGGCTCTGCTAATGTGGAGCCCTGCGTGTCTGGGGCTCAGCCGGCCACCGTCCCGCAGCAGTAAAGGATATTGGTGTGGTGGACCCAGTGCGTGTCGTTCAGCCAGTCCGTGCTGTGGTCCTCCTGCAGCAGCCGCTCGTAGGTCATCTTGAGGAAGCGCATGTCCTCCACGTCCAGCCCCGAGTTCCAGATGTCGTACAGGATGGTCATCTGCTCGAACTCGCTGCGCTGCTCGTACTGCAGGGCGGGGGGCGCCAGCGGGCCGCTGGGCGTGACCGTCTGCTGCAGGAAGAGCCGCTCGCTCTTCCTCAGCTCCTCGCCCGCCCGCTCGCGCCGCCGCTCGCCCCCCTCCTCCTCCTCCTCCTCGTCCGAGTTCACCTCTCCCGGCTCCAGGTCCTCCACGTCCACATCCTCCTCCTGCTCCGGGGACACCCGGGGAGGTAGAGGAAGAAGTTGGGAGGAGGAAGAGGAGGAGGAGGAGGAGGAAGAGAGGGGGAAGGAAGAAGAGGTGGAGGGAGGGGGGAAGGAATTAGAGAGTAGAGAAGGGGGAGGAGGAGGGAGGGAGGAAGAGGAGGAGAGAGGTTAGCACAAACAGCACTGAGCCCCCCCACAGCGTCACACACTGACCTGCCCTCCCCCGGGACGGGCCGGACTCACCTCCGCCTGCCTCCTCTTCCTCTGCTTCCGGCTCTGTCGCTCCTTCTGCTTCTGCTGCTGCTCCTGCTTCTCTTTCCTCCGCTTCTTGCGGCCGCGGCTCCTGACCCGCCCCCTCTCCTCTTCCGGGGGCCCGCTGCCCCTGCGCCTGGCCGGGGGGGTCCCGGGGGTGAGGGCCGGGGCCGGGGCCGGGGCGGCGGAGGCCTGGGTGCGATCGCCGCCCTCCGCGTCCTCGAACGCGGCGACGGCGGCCAGCGGGGGCAGCAGGTCCAGCGGGTCGGCCCGGGCCGGGCCCGGCGCGCAGGGGGCCTCCCCGATCACCTCCTCGGGCGCCTCCAGCACCCCGGTGATGGGGTGGTGGTTGATGTCGGCGGGGGGCGGGGCTTCGGCTCTGGGGGCCTTCTTCTGGGCAGCGGCCGCGGCCGCGAGGGGGGGCGGCGGCGGCGGGGCCAGGGGCTTGGAGTAGTTGTGCTCCAGCCACACGGCCAGCCCCTCGGGGTACGGGCTGGGGGGCGGCCCCTGCTCAGGCTGCTGCTGCTGCAGCTGCTGCTCTTCGGCCTCGTCCGACGTCTCCGTCTCCTCCGAGTCGGGGGCCTCCGGCTCCAGCTTGAGCGCCACGTCGGCCAGGACGGACAGGTCGGGGGGCGCGGAGGGCGGGGAGGAGGTGTGGGCCAGCTCCAAGAGACTGGACGCCCCCAGCTGCTCCCTCAGCCTCAGGCCCCGCGCCCCGTCTCCCGCCCCCCGCCCCTGCTCCTCCTCGTCCTCGTCCTCCGCGGCGGCGGGAGGCGGGAGGGGGGGCGCCGACAGGCTGACGCTGCGGGGCCGGCCCCGGGGGCGCCCGCGCAGCGAGGCGGGGGCGGCGGCCGGCTCCTCGGAGGGCGCCTTCACCAGCGACGCGTGGTCCAGCGGGAGGTTGTGCACCGTGCGGCAGACCTGGGGCGCCGGGCCGGCCGCGGGGGGCGATTTGGGGGAGTCCTTGCTGGAGCGGCGCGAGGGGGACTTGCTCTGGGCGGGGGGCGAGGGGGGAGGGGGCGCGGGCCGCTTCTGGTCGTCGGGCCGCAGCGAGCGCACGGGAGGAGGGACGGTGAGGACGGAGGCGTGGGGCGGCGGCTGCGGGCCGGGCAGCGGGGCGCCCCCTTCGCCCGGCTTGGTGGCGAAGGGCAGCAGGACGGGGGACGGCCGGTCCGGTCTGGGGGAGGGCGGCGAGGCCGCGGTGGGCGGCGCGGGGGCCGTGAGGATGGACTCGGGGGGCTGCGGCTTGACGGGGGACAGGAGCAGGGAGGGGGAGGGCGAGGGGGACAGCGGGGGCAGGAGCAGGGGCCCAGGCGAGGGCGCGGGCGCGGGGCCCTCCTCCGCGGAGAAGGACACGGTCTTGCGGCGCTTCTTGAGGGGCGGCAGAAGCAGCACTGGGGAGGGCTCCTCTCGGCGGGACAGTGCGGAGGCGGCAGTGGCCGACTGGCCAGGAGGGGGCACGGCTGCTTCCGACTGCTGCTCCTCGCCTCTCGCTGAAGGACAGAAACATAACCGAGGGGGCGTCAGTGAACCCTGGCCACAGACTGACAGCAAAAGCCTGTCCTCTTTTCCCGCTTTCGTTTGCATTAGCTGTAGCACCATGGGCAAGAGGAGAGCGGAAGCCACGGCGATATTACAGGTTTTAATTTAGGTCTGCTAAACATCATCAAATCGCTTTGTATGCGGATAATATACTGTTGTTTCTATCAAATCCAGAAATGTCCTTTCTCCTAGAAGTTATTCAAGCATTTAGTGAGTTGTCTGGTTACAATGTCACTCACTTGCACGCTCACTCTCTTGGATTTGTGTTCTCACACAATCACTCCTTCGCATGCTCACTCTCTCAGACTTGTGCACTCGCACAATCAATCCCTTGCACGCTCACACTCTAGAGCTTGTGCACTCACACAATCACTCCCTCGCACGCTCACTCTCTAGAGCTTGTGCACTCACACAATCACTCCCTCGCACGCTCACTCTCTAGGGCTTGTGCACTCACACAATCACTCCCTCGCACGCTCACTCTCTAGAGCTTGTGCACTCACACAATCACTCCCTCGCACGCTCACTCTCTAGGGCTTGTGCACTCACACAATCACTCCCTCGCACGCTCACTCTCTAGAGCTTGTGCACTCACACAATCACTCCCTCGCACGCTCACTCTCTAGGGCTTGTGCACTCACACAATCACTCCCTCGCACATTCTCTCTCAGACTTATGTGCTTGCACAATCACTCCTTCACACACACTCTCTCAGACTTATACACATGCAGATGGACTGGGAACTCGGAGAATGGTCTCACCTGTCTTGACCTCTGCCGTCTGGGGCACGTCTGGTGCGGCTGAGGCCCCACTGACTTTTGACCCATCTGGAATGGCGGCAGCAATAGCTGACGATGGAAAGAGACGCTCCTTCTCACTGAAAAAACACAAGGCAGGTGTTTTAGGAATTATCCTAAATTAGAAAAACATTAGAAAAACTGTTTCTCTGTCCAGCTACTTCGTCTACCTGTCCTTCTCTCTCTC
This sequence comes from Lepisosteus platostomus, assembly GCF_059453375.1. NCBI lineage: Eukaryota > Metazoa > Chordata > Actinopteri > Semionotiformes > Lepisosteidae > Lepisosteus > Lepisosteus platostomus. The sequence goes on along the minus strand of NC_142616.1, from coordinate 15,646,566 downwards.
CCTGTCCTCGGCGGAGCTGTCCATTGTAGACTCATCCATGGTGTCAACCGAGTCCTCCCCCTCGCTTACTCCCTCCTCCACTCTAGCCCCCTCCTCCTCCTCTTCTTCGTCATCCTCCTCGTCCTCAGAGGAAGAGGACGATGAACCCGAGCTGCTTTCCGAGTCGGAGGAGGAAGCACTCTCATCATCAGAGTCCACCTTCGAGGAGCCCTCACTGACAGCCTCATCTGCAGAGAGAGACGAGTAAACAGACTGACTGGACACTCCAGGACATTAACACTGCACTGAGAGAGAGGGGTTCATACAGACACACTGACTGGACACTCCAGTACATTAACACTGCACCGAGAGAGAGGGCGAGGGGTTAATAGAGATAACCTCCTACAGTGCATGTAATACCGTCATCAATAATATATACGACCAAATCCCCTTTCACCACAGATTAATTTCTTGTTCTTGTCTATGTTATATTGCCCCCTGGGGATTATAAAAACACTCTCAGTCTAAAAAATTAACTTTCAGAAATAAAATAGGCGAAACCTACCTTCCGAGTCCTTGTCACTGTCGTCGTCATCATCGTCATCCTCCTGGTGTGATCAAAGCACAGAAGTGAATATTTCGTGGCCACTTAATTCCGTACAGTGCAACAGGAGCACAGGCTGGGGGAGGGGAGCCGTACCTTGTCTGAAGAGGAGCCCTCCGAAGTCTCCTCTCCTTCGCTGTCCAGGTCGAACGCTTTCCGCCTCTTCAGTCGCCCTTTCCTTCGGGCCCCGTCCCCGTCCCTTCCTGGGCCCGTCCCGGAGTCCGCGTGGCCCAGGAGACCCATCCCCTTGTCCCGGTACGAGTCTGAGGGAGAAGGCCGAGAGGGAGGCATTCACAAGGAGGATCTACAGCATCCACCCCCTGCCAAGCTCGGGCTGCGATCACCCGAAAGTGTGACGCAACCCATCGCCCTCTACGGCAGCGGATGGGACAAACAGCCCTTTCAAGCCCTGCACGCAGAGCTCTGAGAAGACCGCCCTCCGTGTGCAAGGCCAAAACAGGCCAATACTCACTGCTGGTCAAGGTACAGAAGAGCGCAATCAAATATTGGAAATACTGAGAAACAGGGACCAGCATTCCTGCCACCACAAGGCCCTGCCGAGCCCAGAGCTGAGCCCAGAGAAGAGCCCCCTCAGCCAGCTGGTCCTGAAGCTCTCCGACACCAACTCTAATCCCAGAATTCCCACACCTGTCAGAATCAGAACAGCTACTGTTCTGATTCTGAGGAAACTCAAACAGTGCTGCAGCCCAATATATGATCTCCTGACAGCCTGAGGAACAGGCAGTGAGTCTGTCTCTCAATAATAATAATAATAATAATAATAATAATAATACAGTGTGTGATCCTCTGTCACAGCCTGAGGAACAGACAGTGAGACTGTTTCTCAATAATACAGTGTGTGACCTCCTGTCACAGCCTAAGGAACAGACTAAATAAAAAAACTAAAGTTGTATGTGTTTTATGTGTTGTAGCAGGCATGGCTCGCTGGTCTAGGGGTATAATCCCTTGTGTGCTCTTTAGGCAGAGCGGTGGCGCTAAGGATCTGCACCCGTGGCTGGAAGGTTGCTGGTTCAAATCCTGCTGCCGGCAGAGTAATACTATATTCCGTTGGGCCTGAGCAAGGCCCTTAACCCCAACTGCTCCAGGGGTGCCGTATAAATGTCTGACCCTGCGCTCTGACCCCCAGCTTCTCTCCCTGTCTGTGTGTCTCATGGAGAGCAAGCTGGGGTCTGTGAAAAGACAAATTCCTAATGCAAGAAGTTGTATATTTCTTATATGTAGACATTTTATTGGCCAGTTAGATAAGATAAGATCACTTTGATTGTATATGACCAATAAAGTAATCTTATCTTATCTAACTGGCCAATAAAATGTCTACACTGTAAATGTCTGTTGTGGTTGTTGAGGTTACTTTCTATGCTTTAGCAAGACTGTAATTACACGTTGCACCAATGAAGCTTGTTTAATTTGAATTGGAGAGATGGGTTAATTACAGACACAACGACTTGACACTGAGAAGCTTTTCTCAGTTTATCTGGTGAAAAATTAAAACGACCCGTGACCCCTGCTACTTTTCCCTTCATGAGTGCATCCCTGATTTCATTACACAGAATTATAATTATAATAAACACTTCTCTTCAAAAGGCACCTCAACTTCCACTTCATCTCCAGCACTGACACTGGAACAACCTGACACCTGACACCTCCAGCCTCGCCGTTGTGATTCAGCGCGCCCGGGCTGCCGAGACAGACCTCGACTGTTCTCGTTCCCGTGCCAATGACAGGCGGAGCGCTCGTGCGAGGACAGACCGAGACCGTGGGCTCTGGTCCGAGACCACCGGGGATACGGAACTCAAGACGGGGAACCGTGCGCAACCCCGAGTTTGTCAGGGACCTGGGTGGGGGGGAACAGTGGTCAGGGCAGTAGCGTGTGTCACCCGACCCCACGGTTTTGGACTCCCTTTTGGCTCTGCTCCCTGTGTATCCCTCGGGGTTCCCCCCCTCCTGCTTGCGCCCCGGCTGCCGTCGACCCTGGCCCCCAGCCCGCGTCGTCCCAGGGGGACAGGAGTGCGAGAAAGGGCCGGCCTGACTCACCGTCGTCATCCTCGTCGGCCGGGGTCGAAGGCCGCGGCCTCTTCAGGTCTCCGGCCTCGGAGAGCTCCAGCGGTTCCTTCCTCTTCACCTGAGGACGGCACGGGGAGCGTTAGGCGCGGAGGCGCGGGGCGGACGTGGCGCTCGGGCCCGCGGGCCAGGCGCGGCTCGCACGCGGTACCTTGAAGGACGGCAGCCTCAGCGCTCCCCTCAGAGAGAAGCCCTCCAGCCCGCCGCTCTTGGCCCAGTCGACCAGCGACAGCAGCGCCGCCTCGCGCGGCCGGCTCGCCTTCTCCTCCTTCTCCTTCTTCTCCTCCTCGCGCACCGGCGCCTTCACCACCGTCTGGAACGGCTGGGTGACAGACAGACAGACATGCCAGCGTGTTAGCCAGCTGCGCCCTGTGGCTCACTGCCCTGTCCACCGTCCCCGCACCCCGTCTCTCAACCCCCCATATCTCTGTCCCTGCAATGTGTCTCCGTTCCCTGTCTCTCAACCCCCCATATCTCTGTCCCTGCGCCCCGTGTCTCCGTTCCCTGTCTCTCAGCCCCCCATATCTCTGTCCCTGCGCCCCATGTCTCCGTGCCCTGTCTCTCAGCCCCCCACATCTCTGTCCCTGCTCTCCGTGCCCTGTCTCTCAGCCACCCATATCTCTGTCCCTGCGCCCCGTGTCTCCCCGCCCCGTGTCTCCGTGCCTGCGCCCCATGTTTCTCAGTCTCCCACATCTCCGTTCTGTCCCTGCGCCCCGGTGTCTCCGTGCCCTGTCTCTCAGCCCCCCACATCTCTGTCCCTGCTCTCCGTGCCCTGTCTCTCAGCCCCCCATATCTCTGTCCCTGCGCCCCATGTTTCTCAGTCTCCCACATCTCCGTTCTGTCCCTGCACCCCGGTGTCTCCGTCCCTGCGCCCCATCTCTCAGCTCCCCATGTCTCCATGCCTGCGCCCCGTCTCTCAGCCCCCCAGGTCCCCATGCCTGCGCCCCGCTGCCAGGGCCGTACCTTGGCCTTGCGCTCCTTCCTCTCCCACCACTCGTCGAAGGTGCCGAAGGCGATGTTCTCGATCATCTTGCGGTTCAGGTCCCTCTGCATGATGTTCTTCATCTCCTGGATGAGGGCGGCCAGCACCAGGTCCACCGTGGCCTCGTGGGGGTGCCGCTGGGCCGGGGGGGGCGGCAGCGCGCTGAACCCGGGGTACGAGGACGTCGCCGAGGGCGACAGGGGGCCGTAGAGGTTCTGAGAGGGGTGGTAAGGGGGGAACTGTGGTGGCAGGCAGTGGGGCCACGAGTGCGGGTGGGGAGGGGGCAGGGAGTGTGGGTGGGGGGGCTCAGGGTATCCGTAAGGGAGCGGCGCGATGGGCGGGGGGCCGTAGCGGTGGTCCTGGTCGAAACGCGCCCCATCTTGGTCCATGTAGGCGTGGGGCGGGGGAGGGGGGAGGCTGTGGAGGTGGGGCGGCCCGTGAGAGGGGGGGTAGGCGCTGAAGTCGGGGTCTCGGATCTCAGTGGCCCCGCCCACCCTGCTGCCGGCCGCCCCGTTGCTGGTGCCTGCGTTGCCCTGGCAACCCCCCAGGCGCATCTGGTGCAGCCGGCTGAGCATCTGCGTCTGCATCTGGAAGGACATGGGGGCGCCGCCCGTGTACTGGCTCACCAGCTCCATGGAGCTGGCGTAGTCGTAGACGGAGTGGTGGGGGGGCGGCAGCGGAGGGTACTCGAGGTGGGACAGGGGTGGGGGCAGCCCGGGCGGGGGCTGCAGGCCGAACCCGGGGGGAGGTGGGGGCATGTGAGGGGGGAAGGAAGGCAGGGGAGGGGGCAGGACGGTGCTGAAGTGCTGCTGCTGCTGCTGCTGCTGCTGCGCGGCGTCTGAGCCAGCGGAGTCCGAGGGGTCGGAGGTCGGGGCCCCGCCGGGGACGGCCTGGGGAGCCTGGTCAGGGGCGGACGGCGGCCCCAGCTCCTCCTCTTCCTCGGAAATCTCCATGTCCTCGCCGGAGGAGTGGGGAGAGGACTGTGGGACGGACAGAGAGGTTAGGCAGGCCTGGAGAGATGCGCTGTAAAACGACACACACACATACCGCGGCGCGCCAGACTCACCTGCCCCTGGCCATTGTGCGCGGGGGGGCTGTCGCCGCTCTCGGTCTGGGGGCAGGGGATGGTCAACGTGGAGTGGGGGGTCTCGTCGAGCTCCTGCCCCCCACACAGAGGCTCGGGGAGCGCGGTGGTGGGGTCCGACGGAGGGGGCGGCAGGGCGGAAGAGCAGGAGGAGGAAGAGGAGGAGGAGGAGGGGGCAGCGGGGCTCCTCCGCGCCCCCTCCTTCCTGCCCGAGGTCCTCCGCCGCCGGCTCTCCTTCTCCCCCCGGCGGCCGCGCGCCCCCTCCGCGTCCCGGTCCCCTCCGCGGCGCCGCTCCCTGCGCCGCCTCTCGCGCTCCCTCTCCTGCGCCTCCTGCCCCTCCGCGCTCCCCTTCTCCCCCTCCTCCTCTTCCTCCCCCTCTCCCTGCGGCCGCGACCCCTCCTCTCCCTCCTCCTGCCCCTCCCCCTCCTCCTCCTCCTCCTCGTCGGAGGCCAGGAAGGAGAACTTGGTCTTCTGCTCCTTCAGGAGCATCTCGATGCGCGAGTCCAGGCTGCTGCTGTGGTAGACGAAGGGCAGGCTCTCGTTGGTGGAGTCGGGCTCGGGCGAGGCGGCGCGCCGCCGCGGGGGCGAGGAGGAGGAGGAGGGTGAGGCCAGCGGGGGCGGCAGGGGGGGCGCGGGCGGGGAGGAGGAGGAGGAGATCAGCGCGGGGTGGTGGGCCGGCGCGGGGGACTCCGAGGGGCAGTGCTCGGCCGGTGGAGGGGAGCGGGGGGGCGCCGGGGCCCAGTCCGTGGGGGGCTCGGCAGAGGCGGGGGGCGGGCTCCTCTCCGTGGGGAAGTAGCCGTCCAGGTGGGGCGGGCCTCCGGGGGGGCCGTAGCTCTCGGCGACGGCGGCGGTGATGACGGAGGCGGGGGGCAGGGGCGGAGGGGGAGGGGGTGGCGCCAGCACGCGGTAGTCCCTGTCGCCGCCGGCGCCGCCGCCGCCGCCCCCCCTGCCCGGGGCCTGGGGCCGGAAGACCTGCTCCAGCCGGGAGGACAGCGGGAGCGAGGGGTCGGAGGAGGACGAGGAGGAGGAGGAGGAGGAGGAGAGCGGAGCGGGGGGCGGGAGGGGGTGGTCCTTGCCGGGGCCCGAGGAAGAGGAGGCCGCGGCCGGGGGGGTCAGGGAAACGGAGCCGGCGGTGCCGGCGCCCCGGCCCTGGGAGTAGCGCAGGTCCGAGCTGTTGGCGTACTCGCCGTCGCGGTCCCGGCTGCTCCGGCGCCGCCCGCCGCCGTGGTGGTTGTGCGAGTGGTGGTGGTTGCGGTGGCGCTGGTGGTGGTGGTAGCCCCCCTCCCCGGAGCGGTGCCCCGAGCTGGAACCCGAGCCCCCGCCCCCGCCGCTGCGGTAGCCCCGGTCCTCCCGGCGCTCCGAGTGGTGGTGGGAGTGGTAGGAGGACGAGGACTTGGAGGCGCCGCCGCCGTCCAGGTGGTGGTGGTGGTAGGAGCGGCTGTCGGAGGCCCGCCGCGAGCCCGCCGAGGGGCCGTAGCGCCCCGACTCCCTGCCCGGGTCCGGGAGGGCGGGCGCGTCGTACTGGGCCGGGTGGAGCGGGGGGCCGCCCGCGTTGCCGTACGGTGGGGGGTAGGGGGCGTCGCTGGGGAGGAAGGAGCCCAGGGGCGGGGGGTACGGCTGGCTGGGCCGGCGGGAGTAGGCCGAGTCCTGGGGCAGCAGCGGCGGCGGGTGTGCGGGGTACGGGTCGTCGTGGTAGCGGGGGGGCTTGAACCCCGAGGAAGAGGAGGAGATGGAGGAAGACAGCAGGTGGTCTTGAGGGTAGGAGCCGCTCATGCTGGTCCCGCTGAAGCCAGCGCCACCGTGCCTGGACAGAGGGAGAGGAAGAGTCAAGACACGTCACCGGACTGGGGCTGGAGCCCCTCTGATTGAGGGGGACCTATAAGACTCACCGGACTGGGGCTGGAGCCCCTCTGACTGAGGGGGACCTATAAGACTCACTGGAATGGGGATCTCCAGGACTCCTGGGGTCTCGAACCCTGGGCTAAACCACTGAAAACTCCACCCTTAATTACAAGCTTTAAAAAGCACGTGAGAAAACACAGTGTCGTTCTACACAGCTGGGCTGGCCACTCTGCCGCTAAGCCAATGTCTGTCAGCGAAGTGACCAGTTAACAAGAGCTGCTGGGCGCCGGAGCTGACCTGTTGGAGTAGGCCGAGTCCTGGGAGTAGGGCGTGCCGGAGCGGGGCGTGTAGGGGGTGCCCCCGCCCTGCGAGGAGGCGGAGGAGCCCGGGGTATAGGGCCCCCCCAGCGAGGAGGAGGGCGTGTCCATCCTCTGGTCGCTGGAGAAGCCGGTGTCCACAGAGCAGGGCGTGTTGCTGCCCCCAGGAGTGAGGGCGTCCGTGGACACCCGTCTCCGCAGCTCCGTCAGCTGGGACGCAGAGGGAGAGACGGACAAGGAGTCAGTCCGGGGCAGGAGAGACCGCGAGGCGAGGGGAGAGGACAACGGGGAGGTCAGAGGTCAGACGGCTAACACACCGCCGGGGTTCATCGGGCTGGGAATTACACCCCCCTCCCCTGCCCCACGCTCACCGTGTCGGGGTGCGCCAGAGGGGGCAGGAACCTCTCGGACAGGGCCTTGCCCCCAGTGGGGACGGTCTGGGGCGTGTAGGAGCCGCTGACAATCAGGTCGTAGTACTTCATTCTCTGCTGTCCTGCACAGAGAGACACGGAGAGAGACACAGAGGGTCACTGCTGCTGCCTCACATATGCTGTCTAACCATATCCCCACAGCCAGCCTTCTACACTGAACTGGATACAGTGAACACAGGACCGGTCTCTGCTGTGAGTCAGGGTGAGTCCAGTGTGCAGAGAGGATACAGTGAACACAGGACCGGTCTCTGCAGTGAGTCAGGGTGAGTCCAGTGTGCAGAGAGGATACAGTGAACACAGGACCGGTCTCTGCTGTGAGTCAGGGTGAGTCCAGTGTACAGAGAGGATACAGTGAACACAGGACCGGTCTCTGCAGTGAGTCAGGGTGAGTCCAGCGTGCAGAGAGGATACAGTGAACACAGGACCGGTCTCTGCAGTGAGTCAGGGTGAGTCCAGCGTGCAGAGAGGATACAGTGAACACAGGACCGGTCTCTGCAGTGAGTCAGGGTGAGTCCAGCGTGCAGAGAGGATACAGTGAACACAGGACCGGTCTCTGCAGTGAGTCAGGGTGAGTCCAGCGTGCAGAGAGGATACAGTGAACACAGGACCGGTCTCTGCAGTGAGTCAGGGTGAGTCCGGTGTACAGAGAGGATACAGTGAACACAGGACCGGTCTCTGCAGTGAGTCAGGGTGAGTCCAGTGTGCAGAGAGGATACAGTGAACACAGGACCGGTCTCTGCAGTGAGTCAGGGTGAGTCCGGTGTACAGAGAGGATACAGTGAACACAGGACCGGTCTCTGCAGTGAGTCAGGGTGAGTCCAGTGTGCAGAGAGGATACAGTGAACACAGGACCGGTCTCTGCAGTGAGTCAGGGTGAGTCCAGTGTACAGAGAGGATACATTGAACACAGGACCGGTCTCTGCAGTGAGTCAGGGTGAGTCCAGTGTGCAGAGAGGATACAGTGAACACAGGACCGGTCTCTGCAGTGAGTCAGGGTGAGTCCAGTGTACAGAGAGGATACATTGAACACAGGACCGGTCTTTGCAGTGAGTCAGGGTGAGTCCGGTGTACAGAGAGGATACAGTGAACACAGGACCGGTCTCTGCAGTGAGTCAGGGTGAGTCCGGTGTACAGAGAGGATACAGTGAACACAGGACCGGTCTCTGCAGTGAGTCAGGGTGAGTCCAGCGTGCAGAGAGGATACAGTGAACACAGGACCGGTCTCTGCAGTGAGTCAGGGTGAGTCCAGTGTGCAGAGAGGATACAGTGAACACAGGACCGGTCTCTGCAGTGAGTCAGGGTGAGTCCAGTGTACAGAGAGGATACAGTGAACACAGGACCGGTCTCTGCAGTGAGTCAGGGTGAGTCCAGTGTGCAGAGAGGATACAGTGAACACAGGACCGGTCTCTGCAGTGAGTCAGGGTGAGTCCAGTGTGCAGAGAGGATACAGTGAACACAGGACCCACCTCTGATGTCAAGCTGCACGTGGACAATGTTGCCCATGACTGAGGTGTTGTGAAGGTGTTTGACCGTCTCCTTGGCACCCCGAGTGCTACTGAACAGGACCTTGGCCAGCCCCAGGTGTTTGCGGGTTTTGGGGTGAAACAGGATCTCCATTTCTTCCACTTCCCCAAATTTGGCGCACATCTCGGCAAGAAAGGGCTCGCGGATGTTGTCGTTGAGGTGAGCGAATGTCACTTCCTTCAGGGGGACGGGACCCACATAGTACTCATCCAGCTAAGAAAGAGGAGGAGACAGTGAGTACCCTTACCCTTACTGAGAGAGAGGGGTTAATACAGACACACTGACTGGACACTCCAGTACATTAACACTGCACTGAGAGGGAGGGGTTAATACAGACACACTGACTGACTGGACACTCCAGTACATTAACACTGCACTGAGAGAGAGGGGTTCATACAGACACACTGACTGACTGGACACTCCAGTACATTAACACTGCACTGAGAGAGAGGGGTTCATACAGACACACTCAGGGATGAGAAGGGTGTGAATATCTGACCTTGAATTTTGGCACTGGCAGGGACAGCTCTCTGTGTTTGGACCAGATCCTTCGGGGGCGAGGGTCCCGCACTTCTCCCACAGGGGCGAACCCCGAGTCCTGGGACATTAACACACACTTAAACCTTAAACACGCTTAATTAATTAATTATAATAATTGCTTACACTTATATAGCGCTTTTCTGGACACTCCACTCAAAGCGCTTTACAGGTAATGGGGACTCCCCTCCACCACCAGCAATGTGCAGCCCCACCTGATGCGACGGCAGCCATAGTGCGCCAGAACGCTCACCACACATCAGCTATCAGTGGGGAGGAGAGCAGAGTGATGAAGCCAATTCATAGAGGGGGATTATTATAATAATGATTAGTAAGGGCCAATTGGAAATTTGGCCAGGACACCGGGGTTACACCCCTACTCTTTTCGAGAAGCGCCCTGGGATTTTTAATGACCACAGAGAGTCAGGACCTCGGTTTTACGTCTCATCCGAAGGACGGCGCCTGTTTACAGTATAGTGTCCCCGTCACTATACTGGGGCATTAGGACCCACATGGACCGCAGGGTGAGCGCCCCCTGCTGGCCCCACTAACACCTCTTCCAGCAGCAACCTTAGTTTTTCCCAGGAGGTCTCCCATCCAGGTACTGACCAGGCTCACACCTGCTTAGCTTCAGTGGGTTGCCAGTTGTGAGTTGCAGGGTGATATGGCTGCTGGTAAATTAGCACTCACCTGAACCCCGAGTTGTAGGAACGTAACGGTCACTTTAACACACTCAACTCCTGTTGTCATCAGGTTTCCACCCACATGGTCACTGACACACACAGAAACTGACGCCACCAGCAGGTCGTCACTGACACCTCTCACACACCATCAGTAAACGCCGGAAGGGCGACACTAACCGGCACGCTGAAGTGGACTCCATCGTATCTGTAGATCTTCTGTGAAACCTTTTTCAAGGCTGGATCCACAATCAGCTTGTAGCTCCTCCACTGGACATTGAGGGCTCTCTGTGTGTCTGCCCCGCTGTCTGGATCCATACTCACTCACTGTTGAGCACAGGGAGGGAGGAACAATGCTTCAGTGAGGAATCCCTGACCCTGGTTAGTAACACATTAGCACAACTCATTGGTCCCCCCAAGGCTCACTGTGAGCAGCACTGAAGCGATTATCAACAACAAGCTCAACACATGCAACCGTCTTACCCAATAACATTCCAGTTCTCCCTGCCCTGCCTACGCCAACTGGCTCAACAGAACTCACATTCTTATATCTCAGAAGAAGTGACAGAAAATTCCCCAAACAGAAAGGCGTCTGATATCACCACCATTCAGGATAACACTGATGCTGTCACCACCACCACCACCGTCGCCCGCGGCTTCACATCCACACCAGCGCTCCCCGCGGCATCACCCCCACACCCATGCTCCCCGCGGCATCACCCCCGGCATCACATCCACACCAGCGCTCCTCGCGGCATCACACCAGCGCTCCCCACGGCATCACTACCACACCAGCGCTCCCCGGTATCACACCCACACCCCTGGCATCAAACCCACACCAGCGCTCCCCGCGCCATCACACCCAAACCCACGGCATCACAACCACACTCACACCACCAACACTGCCCCCAGTATCGCATCCACCCCACCACTCCCTGTGGAATCACAACCACACCCACACCACCGCCGCCAACCAAATAGCACAATAACAACAGAACTACCCGTCCGGCACCACCAATCCAAAAAGCACAGTAAGAACAGAACCACAGGTCCAGCACCACGACCCAAACAGCACAATAACAAAAACCTTACAGTCCGACACCACGACCCAAACAGCTAAGTAACAGGACCAGTAGTCAGGCACCATTGACCCAACAAGTAGATTAACAACAGAACTACCCGACCGGCACCAACGACCCTAACAGCACAGTAACAATAGGACCACCCGCCCAGCACCACTGACCAAATAGCACAATAACAACAGAACTACCGGTCCAGCAGCACCGACCCAAACAGCACAGTAACAACAGAAATTACAGTTCGACACCACGACCCAAAACGGCACAGTAACAACAGAACTTACAGTCTGACACCACGACCCAAACAGCTAAGTAACAACAGGACCAGCAGTCAGGCACCATTGACCCAAACTGAACAATAACAATAGAACCACCGGTCCAGCACCACTGACCCAAACTGCACAATAACAACAGAACCTAACAGGGCGACACTGACCCAAACCGCACAATAACAACAGAACTTAACAGTCTGACACTGACCCAAACTGCACAATAACAACAGAACTTACAGTCTGACACTGACCCAAACTGCACAATAACAACAGAACCACCCGTCCGGCACCACTAACCCAAACAGCATAATAAAAAAGAACCGCCCTTTCGTGCGCCGCACTCTGGGCTCGGCCTGTAGTTTCAAGTTGAAGCCCTGCAGCCCGACGCTTTCTTCCACCGGGGGATCCTAATATTTTGGCCAGTCAAGCACACACCTGGACGCACACGCGTCCTCACTGGTTACGTACCGGGGTAAGAGCACATAAAGCCCGTGCGCTCCTGTCCGGAAGTCCGCCCAGCGGGACCGGGGATCGCCTGGCGCGCCGCCCCCTGCGAGCGTGTTGTTGTGTCCCGCGGAGGAGCGCACCGTCTCCCGCTTCCGGACACCAGGGACGGCAACACGCTGGTCCTCGCCTGCGGGCCACCCGGGCCCTGGACTGACTAACGCGCTCCTCGGGGAGCCTTCGCTGCGCTAACCGGGCTGGAGCGGAGTCTCCGGCAGCGGGAAAATGAAGCGGAGATCACCCGCCGCTGGGTACCTCACACCTAGCACCTTGACCCGGTCAGCCCGCCCCGGGGCTCCGGCTGTGGGACCCCGCGGTGCTGCCCGGGACTGCCCGGGTGTCCGGCGGTGCGACCGGCCCGGGGAGTGGAACTGTCGACCCCGAGCTCGGGCTGTCGCTACCCCGACTCGGCGCTCACCGTCACGGGCGGGACTTCACAGAACAACAAACTTCCCCGAAAATAATGGCACGCGTTCAATCCCGGGAATGAAGGTGGTATTGAAGCGAACAACGGGATGCCCTACCTTCTCCGTCCTCTCACCCGCATCCACCCTCCCGCCTCTCCCCCATCTCCACTGGGCCTCGGCTCCTCTGCCAGGCCGGCGCCCTCGCTCCCGGAATCGGCTCGCTTCAAACTCCCAGCCCGCGGCTCCGGCGCAGGCCTCACCCGAACGGGAGCCGCACAGAGCGCCGTACCCCGAAAAACCGCCACCCCTTCCACTCCACTCCCCGCCTTTTCGGCCGCTAAGAGCGTCGCTAATGTTCCGATTCTCGGATATGTGACCCCCAAGCAGAAATATAAACGGGAAGCGGTTTTTTATTTCGGAAAACGGAGATAAAAAATTAGCCGAGAGGCGGCCGCGTACTGACCTGAACACCTCGCCTGGTCTCCATCAGTCACTGCGAATTACATCCCTGTGTCCGCAGTCGCACTTTCTACACGTCTGTCTGCTAACCAGTGCACAAGAAGGCAGGGAAGGGAAAATACATTAAAATAAAAACGGAATCACTAGAGTCCTTGCTTTCTATCAAAACACAGATGTTTTCTTGTCCGGTTTACGGCCTTCGTTAGGCGTGATAAATATAAATAACAACAAGAGCGAACTCCGCCACTACTTCTCTCTGCCTATTAGCGTTAGCAGTTTTGGTGAATCTGCCGTTTTCGATCTCGAACTAAGTGTTCTCAATCGGAACTGCGCAAACAGCTCGCGCTCCCCCTCACAAACAAAAGATAAACTAACAAGAGATTCCCATCAGCTGATTCGTAGTCTTCAACACTACAACTCAAATGGAAAGACGCAAAGAGGACCTGTATTATTCCTTTGTTTAGAAGCATAGGCCTACATTTTTACACTTTTTACCATAAAATTGAGACGGTTATGGAAGTGCTATGTTCTAAAAGAGTGAGAACACCACCGTTTGCTTTAATAATACTTTTTTAAAAACAGTAGCATGCCTGTGGAAACTGCCGACTGTAATGGCGAGCTAGCTGTGGAGAAGTGGCGTGGTTACGGGCCGGAAGTGGGATTGAATGTTTTTACACGTTGCTGTGTTGTCGTATTTGAGCGCTACGTGTGAAATTCAGTGCTTCGGGAACCATTTAAACATTTTATTACGTACGAAGCGCCTTGTGTGAATTATACGAGACAGAAATAAGTCGATGTGCATTCTATGAACTGCAGTTAAACCTCCTATCGTTGGCGCGCCGTCGCAACACAGCAACAAGACAACAGTCTTTGTGTCTGAAAGTGAATTTAATGCAGAAGCATCTATAACGACTCAGTGTTATCTATATATCCATGTATTTTAATAACCATTGAACGCTATTTTAACCTGAACCGGAGTCACCTACTTTCGGAGGTGACGGAAGGTTGCTATAGTTTTTTTTCTTCAAAATTGTATTTAACATCAAACCATACTAATAAGGGAGAAAAGGTATCCAAAAAGACCAGTGAACAAAGACAAAACACAGGTTAGATCTCTATAGTCGGCGGTTGATTCTGAGCGCCATCGCAGTAATCTGATGGTTCACGCACTCGGTTGTAGTCAGGTTTCTGTTAAGAGCAACAGTCATCGTCCACCCATAGGCCTGGCGAGTTTTCTTTACGTTTCTTACTTGGATTATGGACAGATAATAACTGCCGTACATAACCGTTTAAATTTATCTTAAAATATCAGCGTTGGGACTGCTGTTTGCGATGAACGTGTAAAACTAAGTGTAATAAATGTGTACAGAAAGTGGATTTACTGCCGTAGCATCGTCTGCTTGTGAACTATATTCTTCTCGATGAAAAAGGCACGGCGTTTCCACAGTGTCGGCTGTCCCCCGCAGCTGACCTGTGCGTCTCCGCGGCTCATGCCTTCATCGATCCGCTTGCTAGTCCAGAGCGGGGAGCTGTGGGCGACACCGGTGCTAGTGGTCATCATCGCTGCCTCGCAGGGCTGGGGCCTTGCTTTCAGTTCCAGCCCTGGGGTGCTGTCTGTGAGGAGTTTGCACGTTCTCCTCGAGTTCGTGTGGATTTCCTCCTGTGGCTCCCGTTTCCTCCCACAGCCCAAAGACATTTTCTTTCTAACAAACTAAACTTTATTTCACAATAGACATCTTACAATGAGTACACACTCCCGACAAGTCATACAACCTCTACTACAGTATATTGCAAACGCTTTTGAAAGGCTGATTGTCCTTTTCCAATCTGTGCAAGTGGTTGCTGGGGCTGGATTGGCACAAACGGAGTCCCTCCAGGCCCTGCCTCCTGCTGTCGTCCTTGCCTTTCTCCCTGTCCCGGCTCTGGAACTGTGGACATACTGGCAAGCTAAGTGGCATCTGTGAATGTGGAATGTGGCACCTGAGCATGAGTTTTACCTTTATAGTATTTCATACACGTACACGAAGCCCAGGCCTATCATCGTGTCACAGATCACCAGTGTGCTCTCACAAGTGTCACAAGGGTTGCAGTCGGTCTCTGTATCATTTGGCAGTTCAAAAGCCTCTATGATTCACCACATGATCAAATTCAACCTCAACAGCAGCTGCAGTCCTTTCCTGGCACACTGAAATTTAGAATATTGCATTGCTAACTTACAAGCCTTCATCTGGACATTAAATTATCATGAGTATTCAGCTATATATATGATAAAGAAGCATATATATATATAACTTTTGACCCACATATTGGCTTACTCATATGAATAATTCAAATATTTGAAATAAGTGGCACATTAGTATAGTGGTGAGCGCTGCTGCCTTGCAGCACCGGGGCCCTGGGTTCAGCTCCTGGGGTGCTGTCTGTGTGGAGTTTGCATGATCTCACAGTGTTCTCATGGGTCTCCTCTGGGTGCTCTCTGCCTTGCACGTGCTCCTTGCAGGTCTAGGTTATACCTCCCCCGTGACCCTGAATCGGAAGCAGTCGGAAAACGGTCGGATGAATTAGTGGCCCCTTCAGTTTCTGCCTGGTAGGACAGCAGCTTTAATCCCGAGTACCATAATAACAACGGGATCAGCTGGTCTCGGCCTCCTCGAGACGCCTCCTCTCCCACTGCGCGCTCAGTCGACGGCCGAAGCAGCGCGAGGGGAATTCTGATCCCAAAATACCCGCCAGGGTCCTGGATACCCGATCCCTGCTCCCGGAGAAGCGGTCACGCCCGGAGGAGGAGGCGTGTCATCGCCTGAGCTCCCGACTGCTGACCTCCACCGCTCTCAATTGCTGCTGACTCGGACTGTGCAAGTTAATTAAGAGATAACGACCCCTCCAGACTCGGTACCAGGGCCTGGGGCCAGCTGGGTAAAACTGGAAAAGTCATTAAACATTCCTGAACTTAAAATCTCCCCCCGCCAAAACACACACTCATAATTAAACTTCCCAGCAACACTTTGATACCCCACGAGCGTCTACGTCAGGCCCTGCGTGACGCAGGAGGCGGCCCCTGCAGTGTTTGAGCCTGCTCAGTGTCATGCCTAGTGTTGTGTCTGTCTCGGGGGAAGGCGGAGTGTGTGCCCCCAACAGGCCCAGGCGAGGAAGAGACGAGACACACGGCCACCTTCTATTTCCAAAATATAATATTTAATTCCGAAAAAAGCGCCGGGGATATTTACAAGACCAGACACAAAGGGAAAGAGACAGGGAGGCGGGGTAGCTCCCGAGGCCTGGCGCTCCCTGTGGGAACGAGGAGTTCGTCTCCGGGTGACGCTCGGGGCTCAGACAGGGGTGCCGCCACCCACCGAGAGGATCGTCTGTCGTGGGGACCCCCGCAGCCCACCTAGTCGTCCTTGACCCCTTCCTCTTCCTGCAAGCTGGTTCGCAGCCCGACGCCTCCTGACCCCCCCCCCCCCCCCTCTCAGGCCAGAGGGCAGGGAGGGCACGGGGAACCTGGGACTGGCCATTTCTCACTGCGGCCACTAGATGGCCCTGGAGCACCTGCAGGAAACCAACGCCAACACAGGGAGAACATGCACACTCCACACAGACAGCACTCCAGGTCCAAAGTTGAACCCAGGGCCCCAGCAACGCTCACCACTGCACCCCCATGCTGTCCCCATCCACTAATGTATAACCACTTATAATATATTGAATCATACGCACTGATATCATACAACGATACATTTTTCGTTCCGCGTGATATATAAATGATGAATTTCTTTGTGGACCCCCTCGTTAAAGAACCGCCCTCCCTAATGCGGCCCCTGTTCCAGTGTCGGCGTCTCGTAGCCAGTGCAGGGCACACTGGGAACGAGTGATGGAGAGCAGGCGTGGGGGGGGAACGCAGGAACGGGGAAGGTTCATTCCATGCTGAAAAGCAAAGAAATGAAGCAAAACGTTTAGGCTGTGGAGCCTTCTTCAGGTCTGTGAGGAACACGCAGGCTCCACGCAGAATGACCCAGGGTCATGGCAAACCCTGTGTCCTGCTGAGTATCTCTGCCGCGTCAATGAATCGCCATAAGAAGCTGGGCTTCCTCACAAAGCACTCAGATTGGGCCCGGGTTCGAATTGCAGGTTACAGCTGGTAGAATAAGGACTCCCACTACAAGGGTTGAGGATCTCCAGCCCCAGCTGGGCTGTAATGCCTCTCACTGCCATAAAGATGTGATGGGACCTGATGCACATGCTCACAATCCTCAAAGACACTGACAGAGTCGGTCCAATGAGCTTCCTCAGAACTCGGCAGCGGACACAGGTTCAAACTACAGTCAATGCATTAAAAACTGAGAACAGGAGGCTCTGCTTTACACACAGGGTGGCGGGAGTGTGGAACAGCAGTACTGGACAGCTTGGTCAAGGTGATACCCTGGCTTTTGGGATCAACAACCCAAAAGGCCCGAACAGGCTCCTCTTGCCTGTGACCCATCTTGCGCCCGCATCCATAAAAGAACTGCTCCCCTGCTTCACCGGCAGGCTGGCTGTCGGGAGGTGCAGGTTACAAGGTTAGGATTCGAACCCGTGTGGCATGCCTTTACTAGCACAGTCCCCCGGCAACAGCCCTGCATTCGTGCTCCCTGCACGGAGCTGAACCGGAAGTGATGTAACCACCCTCTTCCTCCCCGTCACACAGCGCCTGGCTCACCCTCCCTCCGCCTCCACCCATCCCCCCAGCCCCCTCCCTCGCCAGGAGCCGCGGGGGGGCAGCTGTGCCCGCGGGGTGCTCAGACCGTGTCCAGCTGTGGCCGCGGGGTGCTCAGACCGTGTCCAGCTGTGGCCGAAGGGTGCTCAGACCGTGTCCAGCTGTGCCCGCGGGGTGCTCAGACCGTGTCCAGCTGTGGCCGAAGGGTGCTCAGACCGTGTCCAGCTGTGGCCGAAGGGTGCTCAGACCGTGTCCAGCTGTGGCCGAAGGGTGCTCAGACCGTGTCCAGCTGTGGCTGAAGGGTGCTCAGACCGTGTCCAGCTGTGGCCGCGGGGTGCTCAGACCGTGTCCAGCTGTGGCCGAAGGGTGCTCAGACCGTGTCCAGCTGTGGCCGAAGGGTGCTCAGACCGTGTCCAGCTGTGCCCGCGGGGTGCTCAGACCGTGTCCAGCTGTGCCCGCGGGGTGCTCAGACCGTGTCCAGCTGTGGCCGAAGGGTGCTCAGACCGTGTCCAGCTGTGCCCGCGGGGTGCTCAGACCGTGTCCAGCTGTGCCCGCGGGGTGCTCAGACCGTGTCCAGCTGTGCCCGCGGGGTGCTCAGACCGTGTCCAGCTGTGGCCGAAGGGTGCTCAGACCGTGTCCAGCTGTGGCCGCGGGGTGCTCAGACCGTGTCCAGCTGTGGCCGAAGGGTGCTCAGACCGTGTCCAGCTGTGGCCGCGGGGTGCTCAGACCGTGTCCAGCTGTGGCCGCGGGGTGCTCAGACCGTGTCCAGCTGTGGCCGCGGGGTGCTCAGACCGTGTCCAGCTGTGCCCGCGGGGTGCTCAGACCGTGTCCAGCTGTTGCTGCAGGGTGCTCAGACCGTGTCCAGCTGTTGCTGCAGGGTGCTCAGGCAGAGCAGCTCCTGGCTGTGTCTCTGGCTCTTGTGGGTCAGCAGCGCCCGGTAGAAGTGCAGGGCGAAGAGGGCGAACAGCAGCCCCGCGGGAACCATCACCACGGTGGCCACCAGGGCGGCGCCGTACCCCTCGCTGCTCCTGCCCCCCTCCACCGCTGCCTCGGAGGAGTTTGAGCGGAGGGAATCCGCGGTCTGGGGCCTCCCCCCGAGGGGCAAGAACTTGACCCAGCAGAGGAGGGCCACCTCGGCCAGGAACAGCAGCAGCCCCAGGGCGTTGGAGAAGCCCCAGGCCAGCTCGATGTAGGGGCGCAGGACGAGGTGGGGCGACTGGGCCACGCAGCGCAGGTTGTGGATGTTGCTGACGGCCTCCAGGTGCGGCAGGATGCAGGTGCTGACCAGCAGGGCGAAGAGGTGCAGGGCCACCAGCACGGTGGTGACCACGCTGAAGGACACCAGCAGGCCGGGGGGGTAGGGGTAGTCGTCCTGCAGGGACACCTCCACCATGGCGACCTGGGGAGATCAAGATATCAGCGAGGCTCAACTGGACCGCTCCCACCTTCCTGCCCCAGCCAGTGGCCTGCTGGGTAAGGGATCCATCGGTGTTGCCCCCACTGAGCGGATTTTGGGGAGCCCTGCTCTAGAGACACCAGCCTCAGGCTCAATTCAAGGTCTATTATCCTCTGGGGGAAATTATGTCTTACTGCACAGGCCAACACAACAATACAACAAACATTACCAAGAACATACAGCAGCTAAAAGAGACACTTCGAGTGAGATGGTTTCAGCTCTCATAAGACAAACTTTGCGGACACAGTGATTCAAATCTGATTGGAGTGAGACAGTTGTCAAACTTTCTGACACTTCCTGCGCCTTCTACCAGCTGAAAAGACACCTGGCCATTTCCTGCTGTGGGATTTCTGGTTTCCTGTTTACCCTCCTGAGGGCTGCGATTGGCCCACCCACCACAGGGAGGGGGCGTGGCGTTGGGAGGGGTTCTAACCAATGAGGGCCTGGTTGTCGGGGGCAACAGCGGCCAGACAGGAAACGCCGCGGCCCTGAGGAGGAGCGTGAGCACGGGAAGTGGTGAAACGTCTCTCTCAGCTGGGGAATCTGTTCTGTATTCATTCCAAAGCTTTCATTCTGCAATACAGACGACAACACTCTGTCGGAGCAACTGACCCGCTCCCCAGCGTGAAACCCCTGACCCGGTTGTTTTTCATTTCAGTGACACAGCACGGCCCCCAGACGGACATCAGGAACTCGGCCTGTTCTTCTTATCAAGCTTGAGCCAGCAGCCATTTCACCCTGAAACTCACAGCCTTCAGCCCCCTGGAGCTCAGCAGGTGTGAGACTGGTCAGTACCTGGAGGGGAGACTCCTGGGAAAGCTGAGGTTGCAGCTGGGAGAGGTGTTAGTGGGGCCAGTAGGGGGCGCTCACCCTGTGGTCTGTGTGGGTCCTAATGCCCCAGTATAGTGACGGGGACAGTATACTGTAAAAAGGCACCGTCCTTCGGATGAGACGTAAAACTGAGGTCCTGACTCTCTGTGATCATTAAAAATCCCAGGGCGTTTCTCGAAAAGAGTAGGGGTGTAACCCCAGCATCCTGGCCAAATTTCCCATTGGATCTTATTAATAATCCCCATCTACAAATTGTCTTCATCACTCTGTTCTCCTCCCCACTAATAGCTGGTGTGTGGCGAGCAGTCTGGTGCACTATGGCTGCCATCGCATCATCCAGGTGGGGCTGCACACTGGGGGTGGTGGAAGGGAGTCCCCAATACCTGTAAAGCGCTTTGAGTGGAGTGTCCAGGAAAGTGCTATATAAGTGTAAGCAATTATTATTAATTACTGTATATGTACCGCCCCACTACTTGCAATTTATTTAGCCATCACATGCTGCTCTCAGGGTTTTATGTGCTTTCATGTGGTTTTATGCGACTTGAGTGGTTTTTCTGTCTTGCTCTGCGCGTCTAATGTGTGATGTATTCCTTCTGGCAGACGCCAGGGACGATTTTCCACAGTTGTGGACAGCACAGGCCCCATCCGTCTTCTCGGGAACTGGCGGCCGGCGGTCAGCTGGAGGTTATCCGCGGATCCGGCCGTGGGAACAGTAATCCGGGATGAGTTACTGCTGGGAAAACGGGCTGAG
This sequence comes from Lepisosteus platostomus, assembly GCF_059453375.1. Taxonomy (NCBI): domain Eukaryota; kingdom Metazoa; phylum Chordata; class Actinopteri; order Semionotiformes; family Lepisosteidae; genus Lepisosteus; species Lepisosteus platostomus. The sequence goes on along the minus strand of NC_142616.1, from coordinate 15,626,055 downwards.
CCAGCCGGGGACGACGTGCCGGACCACGGAGCGCCGCTCCGACTCAAATTCCAGCATCCACAGAACAAAGAGACGTGCTCAGAATAGGCCCGCGGCATTTCCTGACAGGCTGTGCCGGAGTGCAGTCACTGGACCACGTCCGTCTGGAGAGGAGCCTGGGGGGCGCTCTGGGGGCATGGGTGACCCCACTTCTGCCCCATATCACCTGAGCCCCTGAGGACAAAGAGGCTGACTGGACACCTTGAAGGGCTGCCACTGGTGCTCTTGTGACATAGGAGGGACCCTGTACTGGTTAATGAATTTCTTACCGATTAGAAACTGGGCTCTGGAGGAGAGCAACTATACTGGGGAGATGGTGAGGACAGTGGGACTGTTTGCTCCACCTCATTAAATAGCCACAGCTCATTAATTTCCACTCCTCGTCAAATAGCAACAGCTCGTTAAATGGTAACACCTCATTAATGATGCCACCCGGTCATGGTAACACGTCGTTAATGAAGATACCTCGTTAAATGGTAACACCTCATTAATGCCTCCACCCTCTGATGGTAACACCTTGTTAATGACCACACCTCATTAATGACCGCACCCTGTGATGGTAACACCTCATCAAATAGCCACCCCTCCTTAATATCTGCACCTCGTTAAATGGTAACAGCTCGTTAATGACCTCACTGGTTAAGCAGCCGCTCACTGAGAGTTGTGGATGTTGGAGGAGGAGGAGGAAGAGGAAAGCTGTGCTTCAGGAATGGCTGACCAAGCCCTGCTGGCTGAACGTCTGAGCAGAAGGTTTCAGGCCCCAGAGACTGAGACAAGATCAGATCAGATCAGATCAGATCACTGTATTGGCCCTATACAATCTCTTGCATTAGGAATTTGCCTTTTCACAGACCCCAGCTTGCTCTCCAAGAAGAAGCTGGGGGTCAGAGCGCAGGGTCAGCTGTTTTATACGGCGCCCCTGGAGCAGCTGGGGTTAAGGGCCTCGCTCAGGGGCCCAACAGAGTAGTATTCCTCTGCTGGCCTCGGGATTCGAACCGGCAACTTTCCAGCCACAGGTGCAAGCACAGACCCGCTAATAAACCCTCATTAATTACATAATTACACATCACTCAGGATGTAACAAAACTCTTCTTCTCATTCTCTCCTCTACTGAAAAGAATGGAAGGCTCAGCGATCAGGGGTGCAGTCGGACAGAAGACCCTGGTCTGGGGGCGACTGCAGCCCCAGGGCTCCCTGTGACCCCCTGACTCGGAGGGAGGGGGGTGAGAGTGACCACAGCAGGTCGGCCTTAGGTCGAGCTAAGCAGGGCCTGATGCAGAAGCTCGTGCTCTTTGGCCCAGCGGTTCCCAGTCCACCCGAGCGCTCGATTAAACCGACCTAACAACAGCTTTCGTCTGAACCCCGTTTCCTGCTGCTCCAGGTGCGGCACCTGCCAGTCCAGCTACAGCTCTGAGGAGAAACATTAAATCTTCCAAGTCGCGAAGGTTTAGGGATCGTTCCAGTTAAGAGGTCGCGCCCCACGGGACCAGCACTGGCGACACCTGACCTGGGTGAGCCGGGAGCGCCGTGGGATCACGGGCTCTATCGCCGGGTAGCTGCTCCGCGGACATCGCCGCGGCCCGAACACACGGAGCCCGGCCCGAGGAGCTCTCGGCAGCGCCGCACACTTCCACGGTGACGGTTCCACGTCCGAGCGTGCCGTAGTTACCGGCGGGTGACAAACACACGCCCATCTTCCACCCACGCACGTAAGCCAGCACCTTTGCCGAGACCCAACGCGAGTTCCGTGCTTCAGCGCCAGGCTTTTTTTTTTTTAAAAAAAACTTGCGTCTCGGTGGGTAACAGTTGTTCTAACAACTTTTAAGGTCCCAACACAACTATCTCTGGCTGACCCCCCCCGGTGCCCTTACTCACCATGGCGAAGCCGGAGAGCAGCGCCGAGGTGCGGCCGGACGCCTTCAGCTTGGCCCGGCTGAGGTACAGCCGGCGCCAGTTCAGCGCCTGGACCGAGTGCTGGTTGGCGCTGACCAGGTCGATGTAGGTGCTGGTGATGAAGTCCTGGTAGGAGGAGAGCGCCCCGGCGGGGTCCGAGTCCGGCGCGGCTCCCGAGCCGCCCTTCCTGTCGCTCGGCGGCTCCCCGATCGCGGCGGGGCCGGGGGCGGTGGAGCCGCCGGGTCCCGCCTCGGGTTGCATGGCTGGCGCTGGGCTACAGATCCTGCGCCCTCGTCCCCTGGCGAGAGCCGGCCCGGCCCAGTTCCAGGCCGGACGGTGTGAGCTGTGCCGGCAGCGGGGAGAGAGACGCCGGCTGACCGCCTCTGCCACTCAGGGGCAGCGTAGCTGAGAGAGAGAGACGCGCCGGAAACCGGGGGCGTGGAGGCGCGTCTAAAAATACCGAAGTATCGGGCAGAGCCGCTCCGCTTGCGAACAGTGGGAACTCGGACCAGAACCGCAGGAAGAGCGGAGAAGACGTTTCCACGTTTCCAGGAGACTGCCTGTTGAACGATGCGCTGCGGTGGGTCCTGCTGTCCGGCTCTCGCTCCCTGAGCTCTGTGACGGGCTGGGAGAGACTCACCCGCTTCCCGAGAGGAATCGCTCTCTCCAGCGCCACTCCCTAAAGCCGCTCCTGACAACAACAGGGCGGCGCAGTGGCCAGCACGGCCGCCGGGGGCCTTGCGGCTGTCTGCGGGGAGTGTGCATGTTCTCCCCGCGCTCGCATGGGTCTCCTCCCACAGGTGGAAGCTATTCAAGGACAGATTAATTCTGGGAAAACTGGCCCTGGAGTGTGTGTGTGTGTGTGTGTGTGTTTGTTTGTGCCCTGTCCAGAGTGAATCCTGCCCTGTGCTTGCTGGGGTAGACTCCAGGGTCCCCCAGCACCCATAATAATAATAATAATAATAATAATAATAATAATCTGTAATTGTGGGTTCAGTTGAGCTGTTAATAATTGATACTAATAGCTGCTAATACTCTAATAGCTGCTAATGCAAATGTTCCTTCCCAACGGAGTTTTGACTCTGACCTCAGCGACATCATTAACTCAGCACCCAGTGACATCACATTCTGCCACGTGACATCACTGGCTGCGGCTGGACAGCGACTCTGCTGATTGGGGCGCAAAGCCCCCTGTCTGAGAGCGGCCCCAGCTTTGAACTGAAACACAAATGACATTACAGACTGGCGCAGAAGGACTGGGTCCGTTAAAGGGCTTCAGTTGAGAGCAGCTCATCGATGGGACCGGATCTAGAACTCCCTCCCACACCAGCACCAGAGCACACAAGTGGAGGCTGAGAAGTGCACATAAGACTGAGAGGAGGCTTTACTTTACACAAAGGGTGGTGGGAGTGTGGGACAAGTTGCCCAGCCATGTTGTTGAAGCTGATACCCTGACTTCTCTCAATAACCAGCTGGATGAGATCCTCCAGTCAGGGCAGGAGGCTCTACTGTGATCTTAGATTCACTACAAAGTGAGAGGGATCTATCCCACTGTGAGGAGCAGAGTCTTCCTCAGAGTGAGAAGGATCTATCCCACTGTGAGGAGCAGGGTCTTCCTCAGAGTGAGGAGGATCTATCCCACTGTGAGGAGCAGGGTCTTCCTCAGAGTGAGAAGGATCTATCCCACTGTGAGGAGCCTGTGAATTGCAGACGGTGCAGCTGTCATCTCAGATTTGGACTGCAAGTAAATTTGAGGTAGTTCAAGTAGGGAGCTGCGTCAGCATGAGTAGGCTGCAAAGGAACAAGTAACGGTTTGTTCCAGGTTGAAAGGAGAAAAAAGGAAGCACAACTTTTTGGCTGGGGAGCATTTTTCGTGTGTGACAGTAAATCTGAGTGTCATCAGAGCAGCAGGAAAACCCAGGTCCACAATGGAGAATGATCTGACCTGACCAACAGGCAGCATGTAAATACTCAATAGTCAAATCCAAGCACAGAACCCCATGGGACAGTACCAGGTTTAAAGCATCCAGGATTTAGAGATTGGCTCCTGGTAGCCAAATAGGAGCCAGACTGAGGAAGGGATGAGGGAAGTAACAGCTCTTGGTAGAACGTTTTCCATGTTATCCATATTATGAAATCCCTTCATTGACATTACTATGAGTATTCATAACATAACATCACTTTATTAGCCCTATACAATTTCTTGCATTAGGAATTTGTCTTTTCACACACCTCAGCTTGCTCTCCATGAGACACACAGACAGGGAGAGAAGCCTGGGGTCAGAGCACAGACAGACAGAGTAAGATTCCTCTGCCGGCCGCAGGATTTGAACCAGTAACTTTCCAGCCACAGGTGCAGATCCTTAGCCACAGAACCACTACTCCATCCCCACAGAACCACTGCTTCAGTAATGATAAAGGGTAATGTAAATCAATGTATATTATTAATATGCTTATATATGAAATATCTAATTATTCATTCATCATCATTCAGGTGGGGCTGCACATTGGCCATTAGAAGTCCCCATTACCTTTAAAGCACTTTGTGTGGAGTGTCCAGAAAAGCGCTATATAAGTGTAAGCAATTATTATTAATCAGTTTTATACTAATAATAAAACAGTGCGCAAGTGAGCAACATTTAAGTTTAAACATGTACAGATGTGTGCTCTGGCACGTTTTATTTTGACAAAACACTGGTAGGGGAACAAAACTGCAAACCCCACAACACCTCATGACACCATGTTCCAGTCCGCCCAGCGGCCACATGACACTATGAAGTCCTTTTCCATCTCCAGTCATCCCAAGAACAATGGAAACCCCATTGAATTCGCCTACAACTCCCAGTACCCCTTTCAGTGCAGCATGGTGGGGGCGGGGAAAGGAAGGGGGCGGTGGTCAACAGTAGGGTCAAAGGTCTCGTCCGCCATGTTGATTTGTAGTTTTCCATTAAGCGTTTCACAGCAGTAGACAACAGCGACGAAGGGGAGCGAAAACTACAAGTCCCAACGGGCACGGTCCCGCCCCTGTCAGGGGTGAAAGGGAGGGGGCGACCCCGTGTCCGCCATGATGTTTTTTTTTCCATTTTTAATTTTTTTTTTCATTTTTTATTCAAGACAAAAAATGGAGAACGTCCATCGCCGTGGTGTTTCTGAGAGGGCAGGAGAGACAAACGTGCCTTGGAACTAAAACCATGAAGCGGTTTTGACAATTTACCGTGAAGCACGAGCGCGGCTCAGCCCTGTTCGTCTGTCGTTTCCTTTTTTTTTGTTTCATTTTTGGTGGAGCAGCAGGCGACCATATTCGAAACAAATTCCTGTGCTGCTCGGAAAAATTACCTACAGAATCCAGCTTTTCCCCCCCCGTTTGACGCCAGCGTGACCGCCGCCTGAGCTGCGTCTCCGGCCAGTGGCGGTTTCCGTGTGTAAAATTAAACCAGCCGAGGACCTGAGCGGTGCGGGCTGAGCACCCGAACCCCGAAAGGACGCGAGGAGACCGGGGGGAGGCAGGGCAGCGGCGAGCAGAGACCGGCGATGGGCTCGCAGTTTCGCTTTCGCCCAAAATAAGGAGACAGACCATGCATCCGTCCGTCTGCCGGGGACCGGGTCGCGAGTGACCGAGGACAGAGAGCGAGAGACCCGTCACGATAAGACTCCCTCCCCTCCCCCTACTGCTGTATCATTTCATTTTATTTTTTAAATTAAACCCCCAAAGTTGTTTGAATGCCCGAACTAGGAGCATGCGTCTCGGAACCAGCAGGTAAGCGATGCCTCGTTTTGTGTCCATCGTGTGTGTCTCTCTCTCTGTGTGTGTGTGTATGGGGGACTGAGATGCCCTGTTATTACACGAGGAAGAGCGAGGAGGAGGAGGAGGGACGGAGGTGTGTAGATCGATTGCGGGGTTTTGTTGATCTATTCCTTCATAAGACCTAGTATGTTATCCGCAGCTGTGGGTGATCATAACAGGAGGCCACGCTTTGTGTGTGTGTGTGTGGGGAGTATCGGGAGGGGGGATCTGAGGTTGCACGAAGGACAGAGCAGGGAATGGGAGTCGGGGCTCTACCTATCTGAGGGATGAGGGGAGAGAGCCCCAGCCGCGAGTGGCGTGGAAGAACCGTGTGCGTGGATCCGCCGGGAGGCACTGCGTCTACCCGGTCTGCCTGGGAGGAAGTGAGGGCAGATCAGCACCCTGGAGCAGGGAGTTCAGCTGGGGTCCTGGGACACTCGGCACCCCGGCACGACCTGGAGGGAGCTCGGCGTCTCCTGTCTTCTCTGCAACTGGTCGCAATCCTGAAGTGTATCTAAATTCCTGTTCCTGCCGCTGGACAGGTACAGTGTGATTGTTAGAGTACACTGGTGCTGGACAGGTACAGTGTGATTGTTAGAGTACACTGGTGCTGGACAGGTACAGTGTGATTGTTAGAGTACACTGGTGCTGGACAGGTACAGTGTGATTGTTAGAGTACATTGGCGCTGGACAGGTGTGGTGTGATTGTTAGAGTACACTGGCGCTGGACAGGTACAGTGTGATTGTTAGAGTACACTGGCGCTGGACAGGTACAGTGTGATTGTTAGAGTACACTGGCGCTGGACAGGTACAGTGTGATTGTTAGGGTACACTGGTGCTGGACAGGTACAGTGTGATTGTTAGAGTACACTGGTGCTGGACAGGTACAGTGTGATTGTTAGAGTACACTGGCACTGAACAGGTGCAGTGTGATTGTTAGAGTACACTGGCGCTGGACAGGTACAGTGTGATTGTTAGAGTACACTGGCGCTGGACAGGTACAGTGTGATTGTTAGGGTACACTGGTGCTGGACAGGTACAGTGTGATTGTTAGAGTACACTGGTGCTGGACAGGTACAGTGTGATTGTTAGAGTACACTGTCGCTGGACAGGTGTGGTGTGATTGTTAGAGTACACTGGCGCTGGACAGGTGTGGTGTGATTGTTAGAGTACACTGGCGCTGGACAGGTGCAGTGTGATTGTTGGAGTACACTGGCGCTGGACAGGTACAGTGTGATTGTTAGAGTACACTGGCGCTGGACAGGTACAGTGTGATTGTTAGGGTACACTGATGCTGAACATGTACACTGGCACTGAACACATACGGTGTGATTGTTAGGGTACACTGGCGCTGAATACGTACAGTGTGATTGTTAGGGTACACTGATGCTGAACATGTACACTGGCACTGAACACATATGGTGTGATTGTTAGGGTACACTGGCGCTGAACACGTACAGTGCGATTGTTAGGGTACACTGATGCTGAACATGTACACTGGCACTGAACACATACGGTGTGATTGTTAGGGTATACTGGTGCTGGACAGGTACGGTATGATTGTTAGGGTACACTGGTGCTGAACAGGGGCGGTGTGATTGTTAGGGTTCACTGGTGCTGAACAGGGGCAGTGTGATTGTTAGGGTACACTGGTGCTGAACAGGTGCAGTGTGATTGTTAGAGTACACTGGCGCTGGACAGGTGCAGTGCGATTGTTAGGGTACACTGATGCTGAACATGTACACTGGCACTGAACACATACGGTGTGATTGTTAGGGTACACTGGCACTGAACACATACGGTGTGATTGTTAGGGTACACTGGCGCTGAATACGTACGGTGTGATTGTTAGGGTACACTGGCGCTGAATACGTACGGTGTGATTGTTAGGGTACACTGGCGCTGAATACGTACGGTGTGATTGTTAGGGTACACTGGCGCTGAATACGTACGGTGTGATTGTTAGGGTACACTGATGCTGAACATGTACACTAGCACTGAATACATACGGTGTGATTGTTAGGGTACACTGGCGCTGAACACGTACAGTGCGATTGTTAGGGTACACTGATGCTGAACATGTACTCTGGCACTGAACACATACGGTGTGATTGTTAGGGTATACTGGTGCTGGACAGGTACGGTATGATTGTTAGGGTACACTGGTGCTGAACAGGGGCGGTGTGATTGTTAGGGTTCACTGGTGCTGAACAGGTACAGTGCGATTGTTAGGGTACACTGGTGCTGAACACGTACACTGGCACTGAACACATACGGTGCGATTGTTAGGGTACACTGGCGCTGAACAGGGGCAGTGCGATTGTTAGGGTACACTGGCGCTGAACAGGTACAGTGTGATTGTTAGGGTATACTGGCACTGAACACATACGGTGTGATTGTTAGGGTACACTGGCGCTGAACACATACGGTGTGATTGTTAGGGTACACTGGTGCTGAACAGGGGCAGTGCGATTGTTAGGCTACACTGGCGCTGAACAGGTACAGTGTAATTGTTAGGGTACACTGGCGCTAGACAGGTACATTGTGATTGTTAGGGTACACTGCCACTGAACACATACGGTGTGATTGTTAGGGTACACTGATGATGGACATGTACACTGGCACGGAACACATACGGTGTGATTGTTAGGGTACACTGGTGCTGAACAGGTACAGTGTGATTGTTAGGGTACACTGGCGCTGGAAAGGTGTGGTGTGATTGTTAGGGTACACTGGTGCTGAACACGTACAGTGTGATTGTTAGGGTACACTGGCGCTGGACAGGTGTGGTGTGATTGTTAGTGTGTACTGGCGCTGAACAGGTGTGGTGTGATTGTTAGGGTGCACTGGCGCTGAACAGGTGTGGTGTGATTGTTAGGGTACACTGGTGGCTGAATATGCAGTTTGTTTTCTCAGTGTTAGTGGCAAAGGAAATCAAATAGTAATGGAGACATCACAGTTACTCTTACTATATTATTAGATGTGGTATTTACAGTAATATTTACTGCTGTTGCACTAAGAGCAGGGCACTGGCAGTTTCAGCAGCAGCAGGGCACCAGCAGTTGCAGCAGCAGCAGCAGGGCACTAGCAGTTGCAGTAGCAGCAGGGCACCAGCAGTTGCAGCAGCAGCAGCAGGGCACTAGCAGTTGCAGTAGCAGCAGGGCACTAGCAGTTGCAGCAGCAGGAGCAGCAGGAGCAGCAGGAGCAGCAGCAGCAGCAGCAGGGCACTAGCAGGTTCAGCAGCAGCAGCAGGGCACTAGCAGTTGCAGTAGCAGCAGGGCACTAGCAGTTTCAGTAGCAGCAGGGCACTAGCAGTTTCAGCAGCAGCAGGGCACTAGCAGTTGCAGTAGCAGCAGGGCACTAGCAGTTTCAGTAGCAGCAGGGCACTAGCAGTTGCAGGAGCAGCAGGGCACTAGCAGTTGCAGGAGCAGCAGCAGCAGCAGGGCACCAGCAGTTGCAGCAGCAGTAGCAGCAGGGCACTAGCAGTTGCAGCAGCCCCAGGGCACTAGCAGCAGCAGCAGCAGCAGCAGCAGCAGCAGCAGGAGCAGCAGGAGCAGCAGGAGCGGCAGCAGGGCACTAGCAGTTGCAGCAGCAGCAGCAGAGCACTAGCAGCATCAGCATCAACAGCAGTTGCAGCAGCAGGGCACTAGCAGTTGCAGGAGCAGCAGCAGCAGCAGCAGCAGGGCTCTAGGAGTTGCAGCAGGAGCAGGGCACTAGCAGTTGCTGCATCAGCAGGAGCAGGGCACCAGCAGTTGCAGCAGCAGTAGCAGCAGGGCACTAGCAGTTGCAGCAGCCCCAGGGCACTAGCAGCAGCAGCAGCAGCAGGAGCAGCAGGAGCAGCAGGAGCGGCAGCAGGGCACTAGCAGTTGCAGCAGCAGCAGCAGAGCACTAGCAGCATCAGCATCAACAGCAGTTGCAGCAGCAGGGCACTAGCAGTTGCAGGAGCAGCAGCAGCAGCAGCAGCAGGGCTCTAGGAGTTGCAGCAGGAGCAGGGCACTAGCAGTTGCTGCATCAGCAGGAGCAGGGCACCAGCAGTTGCAGCAGCAGTAGCAGCAGGGCATTAGCAGTTGCAGCAGCCCCAGGGCACTAGCAGCAGCAGCAGCAGCAGCAGCAGCAGCAGCAGCAGCAGCAGCAGCAGGAGCAGCAGGAGCAGCAGGAGCGGCAGCAGGGCACTAGCAGTTGCAGCAGCAGCAGCAGAGCACTAGCAGCATCAGCATCAACAGCAGTTGCAGCAGCAGGGCACTAGCAGTTGCAGGAGCAGCAGCAGCAGCAGCAGCAGGGCTCTAGGAGTTGCAGCAGGAGCAGGGCACTAGCAGTTGCTGCATCAGCAGGAGCAGGGCACCAGCAGTTGCAGGAGCAGCAGCAGCAGCAGCAGCCCCAGGGCACCAGCAGTTGCAGTAGCAGCAGCCCCAGGACACTAGCAGTTTCAGTAGCAGCAGCAGGGCACTAGCAGGTGCAATTGCAGCAGCAGCAGCAGGGCACTAGCAGTTGCAGCTGCAGCAGGGAATAGGAATAGGTGTTGCAGCTATAGCTGCCACAGGTAACTAGCTGTTGACTGGCTTGGAGCGAGTGAGCTTTGTGCTCATGGCTGGGGACCGAGCCCTGTCCCACCCCTGCTATCCTGTCAGACTGGAATGGGCTGGGCAGCTGCTTCACTCTGGCAGAGGGAAAGAGGGAGGGAGGTTTAGAGAGGAAACTCCCATTTGTGCTGATCTTGGGCAGAGTCTCCCGTCTTTTCTCTCTTGGTTTCTCCTCCCTTCTGTTTCTCTAGTGACATTCCTCTCTTTTTGTTCCCCTCTTCTCCTGCTCCTCTCTCCTCTTTCCTCTCTCTGTCTTCATCTGTTTGGTCTCTCTGTAGTTGTGGTGACGAGCTGCTTGTTTACCATGAGGAGGAGGCCTGTCTTTCTGGAGTGTAGGCACCATGTGGGCTGTCCTTGACCAATTCTGAGACAGCCTCTTCCCAGCAGTCTGACCCATGCAGACTCTGCAGGAGCGCTCTACAGTCCCAGATAGATGGGGGGACCCATCCCCTCCCAGGGCGCCGTTAAATTACAGCGGTCGGTCTGTCGACCTGTCCTGTTAGCCCAGTGTAGCGTGGGTCCAGTGCCGGGGCCTGCTGGGCCATTCACCCATGGAGACGTGTTTGAATGGGAAATTGCGTTATAACATGATGGTGTTAGTAAGAACCGTTAGTGTCAGGCAAAACATGCAGGAGGTCGGTCCTGTTAAAATAGCCCCTGTTTCACAGGGCTGTTTCACAGTTAGTAGTTTATTCATCCCAGGAGCTCATCCAGTTTGTTGCTTGAAAGGGTACACACTTGTTCCACGGTCCCACCACTCTTTGTGTGAAGTAGTGCGTCCTGTTCTCAATTTCAAACGCTTTTCCCTTTTGTTTCCGCTTGGTCCCTCTGGTTAGTGCTTCACTGTTGGTTCTGAAAAAACATCTGATGGGTTGGCTCAGTTTTGAGGTTTGGTGAGTGAGGCAGAGGAGGGGGACAGTTTAAAGGGTAAACTTAGCCCCTGTACCAGATTGAGGCAGAAAATACAACCAGTTTGTTTTGGGAAGGAAAAAAATAGCTTTTCTAAAAAATATGATGAGAAAATTAAAAAACTTGTGGGGGAAAAATCTCCAAAAAACGGAATCTCTTGTATACCCCCTTTTGAAAAAAACATTCGAAAAAAACTTTTGAGGATTTTGAATACATGCATCTTTGTCCCCTCACAGTGTTCCATGTTCAAAACTAAAACGGTTCAGACTTTCCCTTCAGACTACAGAAACAGACTCAGTTCCTTCAGCCTGTCAGTGTGGGACTCTCCCTTCAGACTAAAGAGACTCAGTTCCTTCAGCCTGTCAGTGTGGGACACTCCCTTCAGACTAAAGAGACTCAGTTCCTTCAGCCTGTCAGTGTGGGACACTCCCTTCAGACTAAAGAGACTCAGTTCCTTCAGTCTGTCAGTGTGGGACACACCCTTCAGGCTAAAGAGACTCAGTTCCTCCAGCCTGTCAGTGTGGGACACTCCCTTCAGACTAAAGAGACTCAGTTCCTCCAGCCTGTCACTGTGGGACACTCCCTTCAGACTAAAGAGACTCAGTTCCTCCAGCCTGTCACTGTGGGACACTCCCTTCAGACTAAAGAGACTTAGTTCCTCCAGCCTGTCAGTGTGGGATGTCTTGAAGTTCTGGAGTTGGACAGAAGATGGCGCCAGTTGTGGGCGTGGAACATAAGAGACGCAGCTGGGCAGTGTCTCCCCGAGTAGAACCTGTTATACCAAAACTGCAACAGTTTGTAACAGACTTTGCTAGATCACATCAGCTGATAAAGGAGTTGTGTTGCAAAGTTTCTCACCAGGCCTCTCTTATGTTCTGAAATCATTACACATTACACATTTCTGTGGAGGTTTGTCGGGTGTGTTTCAGCTACTGCAGCAGTGTGGCCCTCTAATAATTCATTTATCATTTGCTACACTTTCACTATGGCCTTAGCCATGCTGGGATTTCATCCTTCTTTCAGGGCAGTGTTAATGTACTGGAGTGTCCAGTCAGTCAGTGTGTCTGTATGAACCCCTCTCTCTCAGTGCAGTGTTAATGTACTGGAGTGTCCAGTCAGTGTGTCTGTATGAACCCCTCTCTCTCAGTGCAGTGTTAATGTACTGGAGTGTCCAGTCAGTCAGTGTGTCTGTATGAACCCCTCTCTCTCAGTGCAGTGTTAATGTACTGGAGTGTCCAGTCAGTCAGTGTGTCTGTATGAGCCCCTCTCTCTCAGTGCAGTGTTAATGTACTGGAGTGTCCAGTCAGTCAGTGTGTCTGTATGAACCCCTCTCTCTCAGTGCAGTGTTAATGTACTGGAGTGTCCAGTCAGTCAGTGTGTCTGTATGAACCCCTCTCTCTCAGTGCAGTGTTAATGTACTGGAGTGTCCAGTCAGTCAGTGTGTCTGTATGAACCCCTCTCTCTCAGTGCAGTGTTAATGTACTGGAGTGTCCAGTCAGTCAGTGTGTCTGTATGAACCCCTCTCTCTCAGTGCAGTGTTAATGTACTGGAGTGTCCAGTCAGTCAGTGTGTCTGTATGAACCCCTCTCTCTCAGTGCAGTGTTAATGTACTGGAGTGTCCAGTCAGTCAGGGTGTATTTTACTCCCTGTTTCTCTCTCAGTGTGTGCAGTGCCAGTTGAAGCAGGCAGTGGGGATGTCTGGCAGTAAGGCTCTGGGCGGTGCCCGGCGGCGCAGGACGCGGTGCCGGCGATGCCAGGCCTGCATGCGGACAGAGTGCGGAGAGTGCCACTTCTGTAAGGACATGAAGAAATTTGGTGGGCCGGGGCGCATGAAGCAGTCCTGCCTGCTCCGACAGTGTACTGCAGTAAGTACAAGAAATTTCCTAACCGACCCGCTGTCTCTCCTGAACACCCAGTCAATCCGCTGTCCCTCCCGGATGTGGTGCCTGACCGGCTTTGTATTCTGTATGCCGTGCCTGTGCGACCCGTGTCTTTCCTGTACGTTGTGCCCAGCCGACCTTCTGTCTATCCCTTCCCTCTGCTTAACCAAACCGTTGTCTCTCCCTGATACTATACCCAACTGATCTGCTGTTTCCCCTAGACATGCTACCTAAGGGACCTGCTGTCTCTCCCAGACCTGGTGCCCGAATAACTCGCTGTATCTCCTCTACACCCTGACTGCTTGATTGATCCACTGTCTCTCCCCTAACCTGCCTGACCAATCTGCTGTCTCTCCCGGACACCCTTCCTGACTGACCCGCTGTCTGTTCCCTATACCCTTCCTGACTGACCCTCTGTCTCTCCTTAACATTGTGCCTGATGACCTGCTGTCTCTCCCGGATGCTGTGCCTGATGACCCACTGTCTCTGCCCTACACCCTGCCTGATCAATAAGCTATCTCTCCTCTACACACCGCCTGTCCAAAGCTGTGTCTTCCCCTGATGTCGTACCCTACCGATCAACTTTCTCTCCCCCACACTATGCCTGATCAACCCGCTGTCTCTCCCCGATGCTGTAGCTTACCAACCTGCTGTCTCTCCCGGATACGTTGCCTGACGAACCCACTGTCTGCCTCTGCCCTGCACCCTCTCACCTGTGTTGTGTCCCCTCAGCCAGTGCTACCCCACACAGCCGTGTGCCTGTCCTGCGGTGAGGCTGGGAAGGAGGACACGGTGGACTCGGAGGAGGAGAAGTTCAGCCTGTCCTTGATGGAGTGTACCATCTGCAACGAGATCATCCACCCAGGCTGCCTCAAGGTGGGTGCCCCTGCGCGCACACATGCACCCCTCTGCCTTGTGTCCCTCGCGCCTGCCCCTGGCAGAGAAGGTGAGCAAGCGCAGGTAGAGATCGGTCACAGCATGGAGCCAGCTCCGGTAGTGAAGGGTGGTATTGATTAGTCACAGCCGTGAGCCAGCGCCGGTAGTGAAGGGTCACAGCCGTGAGCCAGCGCCGGTAGTGAAGGGTCACAGCCGTGAGCCAGTGCCGGTAGTGAAGGGTCACAGCTGTGAGCCAGCGCCGGTAGTGAAGGGTCACAGCCGTGAGCCAGCTGAAGGGTCACAGCCGTGAGCCAGCGCCGGTAGTGAAGGGTCACAGCCGTGAGCCAGCTGAAGGGTCACAGCCGTGAGCCGGCGCCGGTAGCGAAGGGTCACAGCCGTGAGCCGGCGCCGGTAGCGAAGGGTCACAGCCGTGAGCCGGCGCCGGTAGCGATGGGTCACAGCCGTGAGCCGGCGCCGGTAGTGAAGGGTCACAGCCGTGAGCCGGCGCCGGTAGCGAAGGGTCACAGCCGTGAGCCGGCGCCAGTAGCGAAGGGTCACAGCCGTGAGCCGGCGCCAGTAGTGAAGGGTCACAGCCGTGAGCCGGCGCCGGTAGTGAAGGCTCACAGCCGTGAGCCGGCGCCAGTAGTGAAGGGTCACAGCCGTGAGCCGGCGCCAGTAGTGAAGGGACACAGCCGTGAGCCTGCGCCAGTAGTGAAGGCTCACAGCCGTGAGCCGGCGCCGGTAGTGAAGGCTCACAGCCGTGAGCCGGCGCCGGTAGGGACTTTCTAACACCCCTTGTCTCTGTGTTGCAGATGAGCAGGGCTGAGGGCATTATCAATGACGAAATCCCCAACTGCTGGGAGTGTCCCAGGTGCCACAAGGAAGGCAAGACAAGCAAGGTGAGTAAGGCTGCTGCTGCAAGAGGTGCTGAAGGACCTCAAGGGGGTCCTGTATTTGAGGGGGCGTTGTGAAAAAAGTGAAGCCATTTTGGATGCAGTTTGAAAAATGTAGGATTGATGGCAAAATTTGTTTATAGACTAAGAGGCTCTAAAAGATTTTACCTTAAGAATGCCACTGCATACCAGTGTTTACGCTTTTAGCAGTTGTCAACCCTGGTGTCCTGACTGGTCACTACAGATCCCAGGACACCGTCAGTAAGAGTAGGGGTGTCCTGACTTCTGGTCAGTCCAGATCCCAGGACACTGTCAGTAAGAGTAGGGGTGTCCTGACTGCTGGTCAGTCCAGATCCCAGGACACTGTCAGTAAGAGTAGGGGTGTCCTGACTGGTCAGTACAGATCCCAGGGCACTGTCAGTAAGAGTAGGGGTGTCCTGACTGGTCAGTCCAGATCCCAGGACACTGTCAGTAAGAGTAGAGGTGTCCTGACTGCTGGTCAGTCCAGATCCCAGGACACTGTCAGTAAGAGTAGGGGTGTCCTGACTGCTGGTCAGTCCAGATCCCAGGACACTGTCAGTAAGAGTAGGGGTGTCCTGACTGGTCAGTACAGATCCCAGGGCACTGTCAGTAAGAGTAGGGGTGTCCTGACTGCTGGTCAGTACAGATCCCAGGACACTGTCAGTAAGAGTAGGGGTGTCCTGACTGCTGGTCAGTACAGTGTCAGTCAGAGTTGGACTGCTGGTTAAACTAAGGCCCCGATATGACATACCTTCATTCTCCTCCTCCTGCAGGACCAGGGAGATGGCTCTGGGAAGCGGCGGACAGACAATGGGGAGGTGGGGCGCTGGAAGCTGACGGACGACCCCCCTCCAAACAAGAAGAAGCCCCCCGCCCCAGAAGAGGGGGGGCAAGGAGGACACAAGCGCAAGAAAGAGAAGGAGCTGCCCCAGGAAAGTGGGCCTAAGAAGAAGGTGAGGAAGGGAGAGGGCTGTGTGTTTGGGTGGTAGGGGTATCCCTCTCTCACTCCTGTCTGTCCCTTAGCGCGTGGTGTGTCCCTCTCTCACTCCTGTCTGTCCCTTAGCGCGTGGTGTGTCCCTCTCTCACTCCTGTCTGTCCCTTAGCGTGTCGGTGTATCCCTCTCTCACTCCTGTCTGTCCCTTAGCGTGTCGGGGTATCCCTCTCTCACTCCTGTCTGTCCCTTAGCGCGTCGGTGTATCCCTCTCTCACTCCTGTCTGTCCCTTAGCGCGTCGGTGTATCCCTCTCTCACTCCTGTCTGTCCCTTAGTGTGTCGGTGTGTCACTCTCTCACTCCTGTCTGTCCCTTAGTGTGTCGGTGTGTCACTCTCTCACTCCTGTCTGTCCCTTAGTGTGTCGGTGTGTCTCTCTCTCACTCCTGTCTGTCCCTTAGCGCGTCGGTGTATCCCTCTCTCACTCCTGTCTGTCCCTTAGCGCGTCGGTGTATCCCTCTCTCACTCCTGTCTGTCCCTTAGCGCGTTGGTGTGTCACTCTCTCACTCCTGTCTGTCCCTTAGCGCGTCGGTGTGTCACTCTCTCACTCCTGTCTGTCCCTTAGCGTGTCATCGGTCATGCTAATAAAGCACCTTGAATTGAATTGAATTGAAATTGTCTCTTCATCATCCTGAGTTTGTTTTCTCTCTTGCAGGTTAAAGGAGGCCGAGAGAAGCACCTCAAGAAGGTACACAGCTCAGAGTGAGGACGCTGGTCAGAACCCCAGTGCAGTGTGCACCCCTAATCTTAACACAGCTCAGAGTGAGGACCCTGGTCAGAACCCCAGTGCAGTGTGCACCCCTAATCTTAACACAGCTCAGAGTGAGGATGCTGGTCAGAACCCCAGTGCAGTGTGCACCCCTAATCTTAACACAGCTCAGAGTGAGGACGCTGGTCAGAACCCCAGTGCAGTGTGCACCCCTAATCTTAACACAGCTCAGAGTGAGGACGCTGGTAGCTTCTACAAATGTCCTTTCCTTATCTAGCATCCAAATTCTTTCCCAAAAGAAACTCCTCAGTCCATTCTCAATAAGGACTCAATAAGTCCATGCAGTGCTTATTGAGGGGTTTTGCTTCCTTCCTAGAGAGCACAGGTTGATGGCCACTGTAAGCTCCCACTTCCTGGTTTTTAAATGTCACCCGACATTATGTTCCACCAATTGGTCAGGCGGCAGAGGATGGCAGGTCATGGCCCCACTGCCTTCTGGGGAGTGTAGTCTGGTTGAGAGCTGCCATCTTATCCCCACCTGCCGCCCATCTTGTAACACGCACAGCTAGACGAAAATGTGACCCTCTGGGGATGTTTTTCCCGCTGTTGTCCAAACTGTTGAGTGGCTTTGCCGTGAGAAATTCAGACTGCTGCAAGGGCGCAGTACGACCGTGGTGAGAAGGTGAAAACTCCAGCCCTGTGGTTTGAGGAGCTGGAAGGAGGGGGGCGTTTTCTTTCCAGGGGGACAGCGCTGGCTCACGGTCCGAGCGTGCGCCGTGCGACCGTTCCCCATTTGTCCGACTGCCGTTTTGGACTGTCCTCCGCGCCCAGTTCCCCCGTCTCGCTGACAGGGTCTATGAGAGCTTCTTTGACCAGCCGAAGATCAGCCCAATTACGACAGCCGCAAATTAACACGGTTAACTAGCTCTGGGGTGGGAAATCGAGGTAACGTTCTCCTGTGTGACGGCCGCAGGGAAGCCCAGACCTGCCTCTCTCAGCCTGTCCCAGGCAGGTGGGAGGTGCCGGGGACCTCTGTCTGACCTTTTCTCTCTCCGTCTCGGCACAGAAGCAGAAGCCAAACTCCTCCTCGGACTCGGCCGGAGGCAGCGGCGCCGGGGGTCCCCCGCCCCCCCCCTCCTCCTCCTCCTCCTCCTCGCAGGCCCCCGTGGGTTCGGAAGCCGGCCCGAACCCCAGCCCCGCGCTGGCCCCCCCGGGCGCCGCCTCGCAGGCGGCCGACCAGCGCTCCCACCAGCGCGAGAAACTGGAGCGCTTCAAGCGCATGTGCCAGCTGCTGGAGCGCGTGCGCGACTCCAGCTCCTCCAGCTCCTCCAGCTCCGAGTCCGAGTCCGACTCCGACTCCCAGGGCTCCGAGGACCGGGCGGGCGGCGCCGCCTCCGAGCCCGGCTCGCCCGCCGCCGGCCCCAACAGCAGCAGCGGCAACAACAACAGCGGCGGGCGCGGCCGAGACCGAGACCGAGAGCGGGAGCGCCGCCTGGCCGAGCTGGGGTTCAGCGCCAGCGAGGACGAGGAGGACGAGGAGGAGGAGGAGCGGGCGGCGGCGGAGGAGGAGGAGGGGGAGAGGAAGGCGGGGGGCGAGGGGGAGAACGAGAGGCCGCGGCGGAAGAGCGAGGGGGACAGGGACAGCCAGAGGGGCCGGGGGCTCGCCAAGGGGTCGGCGGAGGAGGAGGACCGGAAGCCGCCCCTGTCGCCGCCCCCCTCCCCGCTGCCCCCCCCCTCCTCCGGGCCCCACCCGCCCACCGCCTCCTCCCTGCACCCCAACCCGCCCCCCTCCCACCCCGTCATCAAGCAGGAGGCCAAGCGCAACGGCTCGGAGACCCGCAACGGGCGCACGCGGGCGGGCACGAGGGAGAGCGCCGCGCAGGAGAAGGAGAACGCCAACGCCAACCACCGCCGGGGCAAAGGGGGCAACCGCAAGATCCGGCAGCAGCAGGGCCAGCAGAACCAGGCCCCGGCCTCCGGCCCGACCCAGAACACTAGCGCCAACGGGGGCGGCGGCGCTGGGGGGGGGGGCTCCCACCCGGGACCCAACAACAGCCAGGCCTCCGGCCAGCTGCCCAGCCCCCCCGGCCGGCTGGCCGCCCGCTCCCAGCTGCTGAAGCGCGCCCCCCCGCCGGGGCCCGCCCCGCCCCCGCGGCCCGTGCAGATGGAGAGGCACCTGGTGCGCCCCCCGCCGGCCTGCCCCGAGCCCCACTGCCTGCCCCTGGACTGCGGCGCCTCCCACGTCATGCAGCGCGACGTCTGGCTCAGCGTCTTCCAGCACCTCACCCAGCGCGAGCTCTGCGTCTGCATGAGGGTCTGTCGCACCTGGAGCCGCTGGTGAGCAGCGGGCTGGGCGCAAGGGCGGCTCGGAGGGGTTTCACGCTTTCTTTACTCCTCTGCCTCTCCCTCCCTCTGCCCACTCCCTCTCTCTCTCTTTCTTTACCTCTCCCCTTCCCCCTTTTCACTGTCTGCCCTCTTGCCCACTCCCTCTCTCCCTCTCTCTCCCTCTCTCTCCCTCTCCCTCTCCCTCTCCCTCTCTCTCTCTCTCTCTCCCTCCCTCTCTCCTCCCTCTCTCCCTCTCTCCCCCCTCTCCCTCTCTCTCACTCTCTCCCCTGTCTCCCTTAGGTGCTGTGACAAGCGGCTCTGGACCCAGATTGACCTGAGCCGGCGGCGCTCCATCACCCCCCCGATGCTGAGCGGGATCATCCGCCGGCAGCCCGTGTCCCTGGACCTGGGATACACCAACATCTCCAAGAAACAGCTCATGTGGCTGATCAACCGGCTACAGGGTGAGACCTGCCGCTGGTCGCTGGCCGCTGCCCCCCGTCTCTCCCCGCTCCCCGCTCACTGCTCGCTGCTCTGCCTCTGTGCCAGGTCTGCGGGAGCTGGTCCTGTCGGGCTGCCCCTGGTCGTCCGTGTCGGCGCTCTGCTCGGCTCTGTGCCCCTGCCTGCAGGCGCTGGACCTGCGCTTCGTGGAGGACCTGAAGGACTCGCAGCTCCGGGAGCTGCTGGCGCCTCCAGCTGAGACACGCACAGGTCAGACACACACTGCTGATCCCCTGTGCACTCACACGTGCTCGGTTTGTCTGTATGAGCCCCTCTCTCTCAGTGCAGTGTTAATGTACTGTAGTGTCCAGTCAGTGTGTCTGTATGAACCCCTCTCTCTCAGTGCAGTGTTAATGTACTGGAGTGTCCAGTCAGTCAGTGTGTCTGTATGAACCCCTCTCTCTCAGTGCAGTGTTAATGTACTGGAGTGTCCAGTCAGTCAGTGTGTCTGTATGAACCCCTCTCTCTCAGTGCAGTGTTAATGTACTGGAGTGTCCAGTCAGTCAGTGTGTCTGTATGAACCCCTCTCTGTCAGTGCAGTGTTAGTGTACTGTAGTGTCCAGTCAGTGTGTCTGTATGAACCCCTCTCTCTCAGTGCAGTGTTAATGTACTGGAGTGTCCAGTCAGTGTGTCTGTATGAACCCCTCTCTCTCAGTGCAGTGTTCATGTAGTGGAGTGTCCAGTCAACCTCTGTCTGTTTCACAGGCCACACCGAGAATCGGGGGCGGTTCCAGAATGTGGCAGAACTCCGGCTGGCAGGTTTGGAAGTGACGGACAGCTGTGCTCGCTTGCTCGTGCGATACCTTCCCCACCTGACCAAGCTGGACCTCAGCCAGTGTCCCCAGGTCACTGACCAGGCCGTCCACACGCTGACCGCTCCCACCTCCCCGCTGAGGGACACACTGACACACGTTAACCTCTCAGGTACCGAGGCTCGATGGGAGCGACGCCGTGAGAGCCGCCGTGACGCTGGGGGGGCCGTGTCTGTATTCACTCCCTCCCCGTGTGTCTCCCAGGCTGTGCGAGGGTCACCGACCAGAGCCTGGCGCTGCTGCGGCGTTGTCCGTCCCTGTGTCGTGTGGACCTGCGCTCCTGCCGCTTGGTGTCGCCCGACGCCTGTCAGCACTGGGCCCAGAACTGCGCCCGCTTCTCCTGCCCCGAGGACAGACTGCTGCTTAAGAACAGCTAACGGGCACACACTCCCCGCCACCGAGAGAGGGAGAGAGAGAGAGACGGCATCGTTCGCTCCTGCTCTGCTCGCACTCATGGGACGGGCCCAGAGAGAGAGAGAGAGTGGTACCGGGATCGAGAGGGAGTGAGACTGTGACACCGGGATCGAGAGGGAGGGAGAGAGACAGTGTGACACCGGGATCGAGAGGGAGGGAGAGAGTGGTACCGGGATCGAGAGGGAGGGAGTGAGACAGTGTGACACCGGGATCGAGAGAGAGAGAGAGAGAGAGTGGTACCGGGATCGAGAGGGAGTGAGACTGTGACACCGGGATCGAGAGGGAGGGAGTGAGACAGTGTGACACCGGGATCGAGAGGGAGGGAGAGAGTGGTACCGGGATCGAGAGGGAGGGAGTGAGACAGTGTGACACCGGGATCGAGAGGGAGGGAGTGAGACAGTGTGACACCGGGATCGAGAGGGAGGGAGTGAGACTGTGACACCGGGATCGAGAGGGAGGGAGTGAGACAGTGTGACACCGGGATCGAGAGGGAGGGAGTGAGACAGTGTGACACCGGGATCGAGAGGGAGGGAGTGAGACAGTGTGACACCGGGATCGAGAGGGAGTGAGACAGTGTGACACCGGGATCGAGAGGGAGTGAGACTGTGACACCGGGATCGAGAGGGAGTGAGACAGTGTGACACTGGGATCGAGAGGGAGGGAGAGAGTGAGACAGTGTGATCGAGAGGGAGGGAGTGAGACAGTGTGACACCGGGATCGAGAGGGAGTGAGAGAGTGAGACAGTGTGATCGAGAGGGAGGGAGTGAGACAGTGTGACACTGGGATCGAGAGGGAGGAAGAGAGTGAGACAGTGTGATCGAGAGGGAGGGTGAGTGTGGCATCACGAGTGGGAGAGGGAGTGAAAGAAACTGGCACTGTGAGTCAGGGAGTGAGACACTTGATGCAGGAGGCAGAGAGTGAAAGGGGGAGAGTGTGACGTACAGAATGAGTGAGTCACAGGAGACACACTGCTACCTTCCACTCCTGCTGTAGAGTTGGCAGTGGGCAGCAGAGACAATGAGAGAGAGGGACAGTGATCGGGCACTCTATCTCCCTATATCCCAGGCCAGCCGTGTGAAGCACTCACCTTCAGGAGCACTGAGCAGCCAGGTGCATCACCAGAAGGCCAGTTACAGGGCACTGTGGGTGCTGATGGCACACAAGATGCAAGTAAAGCAGCGCATGCCTGCCGCCTGCTGGCACGTTTTTGTCATTATTACTGCTGTGTTAATGTTGGGCACACAGATCAGCTATCATCCCCTCTCTGACTCGCCTCCCTGCAGTCCATTTTCTCGGTCCTTCGAGAGCAGGGCCAGACAGTTGTCAAATCTCAGTCACTGCACTGGTCCTGGTGTGGGCTAGAGGTCGCTGGTCTGACCCTGGGATTCACTCTTAATGCATCTCACGCTGACAGCAGGGAGGGACGCCGCTCTCGCAAAGAGTGAAAGAGGAGCAGCCATGAGGTGGCGCAGAGGCAACAACGGTGTGCGCTGACGATTCCCGGTTCCCAGAGGAAAAGGAGGAGAGAAATCGGTGACCCCGAGGTCAGGTTACAGATCGTAGACCAGGGGTATACATGCAGTATGCCTTTTGATCACATAGTGAAGAAATAGAGGTGTGACTTGAAATGAAGGCTCGGCCGTCATTTAAACTGTGAAGTACATTCCTGCTTGGTCATCCCATCCCCCCGGGCCGAGCCCTCCTGTTGTGGGAGCGGTCACTGCCTGCGAGAGAGGGGGCTGACCAGGTGTCTCCGCTCCTGTCCTGGGGGACCCGCCGTGTCTCCTGGTTCTCATTTCGGCTGAGCTCTTGAATCCCCGCTGCTCATCGATGCCTTGAATTGAACTGCAGGCTTGTTCGGCTGTCGCTGCACGCTGCCCTTGGCTTCAAACAGGCCAGACTGCAGGGTGTTTCATTTACGGCTTTGGCATACAGACCTTTGTTCAGACTTTCCTCAGCTTGCTCTTTTGCTTCCTTAATTCATACTAGGTTGAATAGCTAATGGTAAACGGGCACAGGTGGGAGTGACACTGCATCAGACACGTGTGGAATTCAGTGGGGATAGGGCATTTGATGTGTGCCACCCACAGTGTGGAGTGCTACTGTATCAGACACGCCCACGGTGGGGAGTGACCCTGTATGAGACACACCCATAGTGGGGAGTGATCCTGTATGAGACACACCCACGGTGGGGAGTGATGCTGTATCAGACACACCCAGAGTGTAGCGTGATGCTGTATTAGACACGCCCACAGTGGGGGAGTGGCCCTGTATCAGACACGCCCACGGTGGGGAGTGGCCCTGTATCAGACACGCCCACGGTGGGGAGTGATGGTGTATCAGACACGCCCACGGTGGGGAGTGGCCCTGTATCAGACACGCCCACGGTGGGGAGTGGCCCTGTATCAGACACGCCCACGGTGGGGAGTGATGGTGTATCAGACACGCCCACGGTGGGGAGTGGCCCTGTATCAGACACGCCCACGGTGGGGAGTGGCCCTGTATCAGACACGCCCACGGTGGGGAGTGGCCCTGTATCAGACACGCCCACGGTGGGGAGTGGCCCTGTATCAGACACGCCCACGGTGGGGAGTGGCCCTGTATCAGACACGCCCACGGTGGGGAGTGACCCTATATCAGACACAAGGGTGGTTGGTTTCGGCTCACTCACTGAACGAGGGAACCTGCAGGACCAGAGCCAGGTCCTACTGCCCTGAAGCAACATCCTGAGCAGAGTACAGGTGGACAGCTGTGAGACTTAACAGACCTAGCGAGGATAATTATCATGATGGCAGTGTAGAGCTGGCAGTGGGCACCAGAGAGAGTGAGAGAGAGGAACCGTGGTCTGTCCTTCCTTTCCAGATGTAAAATAAGACGCCTTTCCAGTTGTAAAATAAGGAACCCCAAAATCTGACTATCGAATGTTCTTAGGAAGATGCTGCTATAAGAGGTGATGTGGTTACTAGGTGCTATGATTTTGCCACGGGTATTTTGAGAAAGGGTCATGGGTAGATCATGGGGGGAAAAAACAGTCATGTGAATGTACACGTCATGTGGGTTTCTTTACATCCGTACCGCATTGAACAGCAGAATTTGGCCCATCGGTGAAATGAACTGCAGAAGGGACAATAGCCACTTGCACGCTTGTTCAAGTTTTCAGGGGCACTCCATTGTAGGTATGACACTAATGTTTCTCAGGGAGCATTCCAGAGCCGGGCTGCGTCGGCGTTCTGGAACACGTGATGGGAGTGTTAGAGGTGCGGAAAAGTCCTCTGCCCGTCCATGAAACCTCTGTCCCGTGCTGCGCTGGATTTCGTGCTCTTGCCTGCCCGTTCAAGGGCCGTGCGCCCCCCCCGTCGTCTCTGGCGGCAGTTCCCAGCCTGTGGGCGGTGGCCCCCTTGTGGTCAGTGAAGCTACTGCAGAGGGTCTGCGGGAAAACGCCGTCATGACCTGGATGGAGACAGATCCTCCCTCTCCATCCTGACGTCCTGTCTGGGAAGTCTGGCACTGTCGAAGTGGAGAGTAATACGCAGTTAGAGGTGTGCACAGTGGTCAGCTTTGCCGTCTTGCAGCGTGGGGGGCCCCGAGTTCAAATCCGGACCTGGGGTGCTGTATGTGCGGAGTTTGTATGTTCTCCCTGGGTTTGCCTAGGTTTCCTCCGGGTGTCCCGGTTTTCTTTCTCCATAACTTTAAATCTCTCTGACCGCTCCAGGGCAAAATGTAATCTCTAAAGGTTACAACTCACTCGATCAGTGAACTCTTAGCTGAATCTGGGTTCAGGTACCTGAAGAACAAAGCCCGGCAGAGACAACTGGGCTGAGGACACCAAGGTCATTTCTCAGCTCTTGTGTATCGGGGTGCTCAGAGAACTCTGTAGCAGAAGGAGAGCGCCTCCAGCAATCTTGGAGTTGTCCTGTTTCTTTTTGCACCGCGTCAGTGATATTATTTGACCTTCTGTACGAGCGTGCGCGTCAGGCCCTGCGTGAGGCACAATGCCAGACTACCTGGTACAGCTGTGGCTTGTGGCTGTGCCGTTCTCTGCTTGGTATTGTGCTACAGCTACAACTACAAACCCGATAGTTTGGAGACGTGCTGTATGGACACCTGCACGAGACACTGTACATCCTTTCAGGAACAGTCGTGCCAGGGATTTTAGTGGAGTGGTCTATACGAAGGGTAGCGTGTCAGAGAGTGCAGGAACACCAGTCAGATTGGAAGGAACTGAAATGGTGTTGGCACAGTGCTTATGTTGTGCGCATAAGAAACTGTGCACGTGAGTGAGAAAGCCTGTGGTGAGATTCTTGTGTGTGTCCATGCAGCAGTGTGAGATTCTTGTTTGTGGCCATGCAGCAGTGTGCGAGTATGAGATTCTTGTGTGTGTCCATGCAGCAGTGTGAGATTCTTGTTTGTGGCCATGCAGCAGTGTGCGAGTATGAGATTCTTGTGTGTGTCCATGCAGCAGTGTGAGATTCTTGTTTGTGGCCATGCAGCAGTGTGCGAGTGTGAGATTCTTGTGTGTGTCCATGCAGCAGTGTGAGATTCTTGTTTGTGGCCATGCAGCAGTGTGCAAGAGTGAGAATCTTGTGTGTGTCCGTGCAACAGTGTGTGAGTGTGAGATTCTTGTGTGGCAGTGCACCATGTGTGAGGTTCTTGAGTGTGACTGTGCAACAGTGTGTGAGAGATTCTTGTGTGTGGCCGTGCAGCAGTGTGTGAGTGTGAGAGACTGTGTGTCTGCATACAGCGTGTCCATGTGTGAACACAAACCCAGGGAACTGGGTGGAGTGACCTCAGCCCATTTCTCACCTAATCCCACCCCAAACGGGAGCCCGCGAGTCCAGAGCCTTGGCGCCTTGGCCGACGAGTCCTCCTAGCTCGTGCAGGGCAGCCAGGGAGCAGAAGCGGTCGGATCGAGCAGAGTCCGGGATCGCAGGCTTGGTGGGACAGCACCGGCGAGAGCGCCCCTTAGCCTCCCACCCCCATCACTACGTGTGCCATTTCAGGGACTTATTCTTCGTCTGTTTCTCTTTCTTTCTTCAGCCAGTTCGGCACCGCTCTCCCTCTCCGTCCCACGGGGAGGAGGGGAGAGAGGGAGCCCTTGTGCTCGACAATGCACTGAACCGTACTGGAGCCAACCGGGCTGGACTGGGCCGGACTTTGCTGAGGTGGTCTGGACTGCACTGCATTGTATTGTGTTTGGTGCAACTTTGCCTAGACTGTGTTGTGGTGTGTACTGAGCTGGCCTGATGTACTGTACCGTGCTGTGCTGTGCTGGACTGCAGTGCATTGTATTGTACTAAACTGATCTAGACTCTGTTGCACTGAACTGGACTGTTCTGTTTTCTGTCCCGGTTGGCTTTTAACGCAACTGAACTGTATTGGACTTCCTACTATGAGTACTCCACACACTTGTATTTGACTGGACGGTTGTCTTTTATTGTACTGGACTGGTCTTATTATATACTGTACTGGAACTGAAGGGTTATTATTGTACTGGACTGTGCTATACTGTGTGGGAACAGAATGGGGAGTATTGGACTGGATGGTGCTATACTGTGTGGGAACAGAATGGATAGTATTGTACTGTACTGGATTGTATTATTCTGTACCGCCCTTTCTGATCCCCTCTTGTACTGGACCAGTCTGTATCCTACTGTACAGTAACAGAAGGGGCAGTATTGGACTGGACCATATTATATTGTCCGGCTTCTTCTGATACTGTGCAGGAGAATGCAGCCTGGTCCAATTTAATATAGGAACAGCATGGACAGTATTGGATTGGACCATATTATTATGTACTGTCCATGCTGTTCCTATATTATATTGGACCAGGCTGTATTCTGCTGTACCATAACAGAATGGGTAGTATTGTACTGTACAGGACTGTATTAATACTAAATGGCAACAGAATTGGTAATATTGTACCGTATAATTCTATATGCGTGCAGAATGGGCAGTATTTACTGTGCTGGACTGTAATATACAATATGAGAGCAGAATGGGTAGGACTGGGCTGGACTGTATCAATACTGCACTGCCCGTTCTGTTCCCATATTGTACTGATATGGGCTGCACTGTTCTGTACAGATGCAGAAACAGCAGTACTGTACTGGGCCGAACAGTTTAGCCTGACTCAGGGAAGTGTCGTACAGAAGTGTTCACTGAGCTGTGAGCTGGACCTGCTTTTAGATGAGTGTCCTGGAGGCTGGTATGTGTTTCTGAACTGTATGTTACTTTTCCGGGCGGCGGTGTCTTGTCTTGGCTTTGGTTAGGTGCCCGGTGCTGTCGACTGTACTGGGCCATATTGGGCCAACTGCACAGAGGAGATGGACACTGTGGACTGCCCCGTCTTGTACTGAGCTCTTCTGTTCCACATTTGGTTTACTGTGGTTTGGACCGTGTTGTACTTCACTGTTTTGAACTGTACTGATCTGTTTTACTTCATTCGTGGCTCTATAACGCCATGCTGGGCTGTATTGTACTGTTCTGGACTGGACTGAGCTACATGGTACTGGACTGGACCATATCGGACTGGACTGACCTCAGCTCGCTGTCTCTTGTCGGACCTTGCCAAAATTCCAGCTTCCCTCTATCGGGGGGGGGCTTTTATTGATTGTTCTTTTATTTTGTCTGTTTTATAATTTTATTTTTTTATCCTGCTTTTCTTTTTCTTCCATTTTTTTTTGTTGGTTGCTGTTTCATGAACATGACAAAAAAAAAATCCCAAAACAGATGGGAGAGAGATTGAGAGAGAGAGAGAGAGAGAGAAGCGCTCACCTCTAAGAAAAGACTTTCCTCGGGAAATGAACAAAAAACGTTTGACAAAATGAAAAAAAAAAATCAAGGCAGCTACTTAAAGGGTAACTACTGTACAAAAGAGAAAATAATGAAAAAGTGGAAATAAAGGAGATGGGCTTGTTTTTATGAGCTGTGTGGAAGTGGTGTGGGTTTCAGTGATTCGAGTGCTTACCGATTCCTTGTACGTCCGCCTTAGTTCGGATGCACCTGAAGACAGGGCTTGAGCCGCCAGCAGGCTCTGAGCAGGCCAACAAGTGGTTCCCTTGCTGCAGGGGCAGCAGTGTGGCGCCTCGGTGGCTGGGGTCCTGCACTTGTGGCTGGAAGACTGAGGGTTGTCCACCTTGGAGAAAGATTCACTTCACTCGCCACTAAGCGACACTTTATTCCCTGGTGTAGACTGCAACACTAAAACACGCCGCTGTATACATGGGTCCCAGTGGAAGTCTCTTTGAATAAAAGCACCAGCCAGATGAATTAGTAATGGGTAACCTGGGTATTAAGTCAGAGGGGAGCTGGCATGAAGTGCTGAAGATGCAGTCATCCTCCAGGACAGACGTTGATCATCCTTAGGCTACTGTGTTCACTCTTCCAGATCCTGCCGTGGTTCACAAGAAATCGCCAGTCCTGGAACTGAGGGGCTCCAGTCCAGTGAGTCTTATAGGTCCCCCCTCAATCAGAGGGGCTCCAGCCCCAGTCCAGTGAGTCTTATAGGTCCCCCTCAATCAGAGGGGCTCCAGCCCCAGTCCAGTGAGTCTTATAGGTCCCCCTCAATCAGAGGGGCTCCAGCCCCAGTCCAGCGAGTGTTTTAGGCCCCCTTCAATCATACAGACTGGTGTAGGGAGGTAGATCTCTCCTGTCTGGAATAGAGGGGTCTGGGAGGAGGTTGCATCCTCGTGTATCAAGTCCTAAAGGCTGCAGATTCAGGTTCAACCCAGGTTTCACACTCACTAGTGTCACCAGCACACGGGGTCGCACTTGGAAACCGAAGGGGGATCCATTTAGGACCGAGAACCGGAGCCCCTTCTTTACGCGAAGAGTGGGTGGTGTCTGGGCACTGATGAGACCCCGCTGGCTGCACCGGTACGTGTGCTCAGCTCCTCGTCTCCCACACGAGCCGGAGGGGCCGAGCGCTCCTTTCTTCTCTGCGGAGACAACTACAGGCTGGGGGCGGTGTTTCGTATCGCTGCCTCGCAGGGCCGGGGCCCGGGGGTTCAGTTCCTGGGGGTGCTGTCTGTGTGGAGTTCGCATGTTCTCCCCGTGTTTGAGTGGGTTTCCGCCTGCGGTCCTCGTACATATGGCAGCTTGATTGTCTGCTGGGTGAACTGGCCCTGGGGTGAGGGCGTGCCTGGGTCTGTGTGTGCCCTGTGCCGGACTGATGCCTCATCCAGGGTGAACCCTGTGGCTCCGGCTCCCTTCCAACCCCGGATTGGAAGAAGTGGCATTGCGTACATATTACAGACAGTAAAGTAAAGCACACAGGAATAAGGGCATGTTAAACTCAATGAATAAACAGTGAAAATCGCAGGAGTCGCATGCAAGGACGATCCCTCGTCACGACCCATGACGTGAGGCATCGGGACCTTGATGATAGCGATTGACGCGCTTTAGGTGATGATAGTGATTTCGCTTCGTTATCAAGTGTCATACAATGAGGGGGTTGTCTCACTCCAGATGGGACTGTATTCCAGAAGCCAGGGGCTCTAAACTGAGGAATGCCGACTTTTCGAGTTCAGCGGCTCCGCACAGCGGCCCCAGGCGAGTCTCTCGGGTTTCCGACAGGACCGCCGCCAGGGGAGAAATCTGTAGGCCGGCGTCCGAAACTCTGAGGGGGGCGGTGATATTTCGGTTGAAACGGAGCCGTTGCAAGTACCCACGCGAAATCGCGCCAACCATGCCGCCGGCAGAAGATAACGACGAGCCCGCTGGTATTTAGCGATGAAGCACGGTTTCACGTTCAGCAGCACTCTCGCGATTATTATTGTAACGTTTTCAGGGCTGGGCGAGGATTGACACGGTAATATCAGTAATATCTCGTTTAAAAGAGAAACGGCGCTTTTATTTTCACGACCAGAAGGAGAGAAATGAAGAGCGCAACGCACTGGGGTCTATTCGGGTATAGGTACACAGGACAGGGTGGCAATTGGGCGCAAGTATAACGGGGGTGCGAAACCAGGGAACTATTGACACGAATCCGGGCGATCTCACCACTCTGTACGCCCGTTTTGCAGTGGGTCAGCCGCACTGGTCAGCGGCTCTCCTCGGCCCCGCCCCGCCCCTCGCGGCGCACCCCAGCCGGGCGCCCTTCGGCCTCAGCGCCAGGCGAGGGCGCTACATTAGGATTGTCTGGAGCGACAAAGTACCATGCTCGTTCATTTTTGCAGCTACATCGGCGGTGACGAGGTTCTGAATCGTTAAGAAAAAAACAGTTGTAAAACCAACAGAAAGCACCAACGTCTATAACTACAGTCCTAGTTACATAACGATTGTAAGTATAAGGATAAACTGGCGCAAGGAATCGGTCCCCCTGAGCAAACAGGATTGTCATAATGTTTGACACCCAATGACGCAGACACGAATGTGCCGTTCCTGGACGGATAACCCTCCTGCACTTCAAACAGCCCGATGTAGGGACCGTGAATACGGGCTGAGTGCAGTTATCTGACCATTGACAAAGTACAACTATTTTTAGGGCGCAAGTTAAGTGAGCGAAAGGGGACCCCCTTTTTTTCAATCTGTTAAATTGAGCAAATAGTAACCGTGCCTTAATATTTGCAGAAATATGTCCAGTTTAAGTTTGTTCGCTGCAGAGCTTGTGTTAACTTCTTGTCACTTAGAAAATCAACACAACTTGTAGTTTGGCCAGGGGCGCCCAAACGTCTGCATGAAACTGTAGTCCTTCAAAGAAGTGGGTGTCCTTCACCCTCGAGGGGCTGAACTGGGCCCCCCACACCCTGGTGCAGACATGTTCATGAGGCAGAGATGGGCAAAGCTTCTCTGACTGGACTGTGGGGACATAGCGCTGCAGCAGCAGCTCTCTGATGGGAACTGAGGTGCTGTCTAGCAGCATGACCTAATACTCGGGCCAGAAATCGTCCACAGAAGAGAGGCGTCTTGTCAAGCAGGCAGAATCAGTTTCTCCTAGGGGTCAGGAAAAGGTCATCTGACCTTGTGCAGTGGGAGGCTCTTAAATGTGATCGCTGGGTGATGAATAGGTATGGTCAAACTGTTGCCTAGCAACGAGCTGGGGCGCTCAGACTATTTTCCTAGGAGTGTGTGGGTGTGGCCAGACCGATGATCAGCACTCGTTGGGTGTGGTCAAACCAATACTTAGCACTGAGTGGGTGTGGCCAGACAGGTGCTTAGCACCGAGTGGGTGTGGCCTGACTGTTGCCAGGTGAGAAGAGAAAAGGAGGGGACTATAACTGAAAGGACATGCAGCTTTGGCAATTATCCCTGTTTGAGCAGCAGTGCTCGTCATGGTGGACTGCCTTTGTACAGTGTTGAGTATCAGCGAGCCAGAACAGTGACTCCCCCTCCTCGGCCTGTGTGCTGACAGTTAGGGGCCATCCTTCTGAGATACTGGGACGGATGTTCCTTTGGTAGTTATAATAATTCCTTGGAACAATTAATAGGTTTATTGCAAACAAGCAGACCCCACATAAGTGGGAAAATGTGAAGAAGAAGAAGATTCCACGCTGAAAAGAGAAGAGAGGACAACAACATGGCTGGGCAGCCTGTTCCACACTCTCACCTCCCTTTGTGTAAAGTAGTGTCTCCTGTCTTGACTGGAGGATACAGCAACTTTCACCCAGTTCTCTCTCTTCTCTTTTCAGCATGGAATAAATGTGTTACTTGTTCCTTTGCAGACTATGCAGGTGATGCAACTACCCACCTTTTTTTTTGGCGCTTTTTTCAAGACATGGCTGAATGGGATGGATTAATTTTTAACTAGCAAGCTCGATGAGCTGAACGGCCTCCAGTCGTTTTGATTGTATACTGGTCTTTAAGGGAGGCTCAAATATACTAAAAAGCATTCTGAGTAGAACAGATAACGCAGGAAAGTCAACTTGTTCCTGGCAGACGGAGGTGGAAAATAATGTCAGGATCCCATCACATCACTTTCAATCACCACTCTTCCAGTTCAGAGTGCTGGGGGCCTGTGGCCTATCCTGGGAAGCACTGGGTGCAAGGCAGGAACCATCAGGGTCATGCTCAGTCCAAGCTGCGTTATTCCTGGGGAGAAATGTGCTGCGTGAGATCCTCCAGTCCGCACAGGACACGCTGCTTTGCACAAAGGGTGGTGGGGGTGTGGAACAGGCTGCCCCGCCACGTGGTTGAAGCCGATACCACGACTTCTTTCCAGAGTCAGCTGGATGAGATCCCGGTATCATTTAACTACTAACAAAAGTTCTGGATGGGCCGGCTGGCCACTTTACCTGTGACCCGGCTAGTGTTCTTGCTTCTCCAAGCGATCTGCTGTAATAGAAGTGAGGCTGTTGGCCCAGAATCGCAGCCACACAGTACTCAGGTGGGAGCTGTGCTTCAGTGGTGCTCTGGGATGAGTTTCAGCAAATCCAGAGCCAATCAGTTGTGGAATAGACCAGCTGCTCTAGTGTACAGTATTATCAATTTCAGTCGGATTGCAGCATCTGCTCACGGCCAACAGGTGGCGCATGACACCCTCGCCAGGAATTGTCATTGCATAGTCGGTTTTGAGTGCCTTCTAACTTTTGGTCATTTAAAGTACAATTTTGCTCATCGGCTTTTGCAATACAAAAAAAAAATACTTTTTAATAATGCAATGAGTGTGTCGGTGTTTAAAAACGAAATTACTTCGTTTGAGTGTTTTTAGTTTGTATCTGCAGATATTCACCCTTAGAAGTAGGGGTGGGAATCTCTAGGCACCTCACGATTCGATTTCGATTCAGGGTGCCACACTGTGATTGTAAATCGATTCTCGATTTTTTTTCTTACCATGTGACTACGTGCTGCTTTTGTAACATAGAAAATGCAAAACGCCTCACAGGTTGCTGCCACCCTATTGGCTTTCTTCAGTGAATCCAACACCTGAGTTCTAGTGTCGTTGTAGAGCGCTGGTATTGCTGTTTCACTAAAGTGATGCCGAGACGCTACGCTGTATCTCGGCTCCAGCGTTTGCGAAATTTCAGCGAAAGCCCGGGCTTTTCAACGACGGCGTAGGGGCGCAAATCGTTTGCGATAAAACCTGGGGGTTTATGAGGTTTATTCTGGTTAATTAACTTCGTAATAAACCATAAAAACCATAATCAAGGGTTAATGCTCGACAGTAACAGAGCACAAAATCTATACAGAGACTGAAGACAGGTGGAGAGAGAACAGAAGAGAAGACACAGAGATGAAGGAAAGTCAGTATCACCCTCCTCTTCTTTAAAGCTTGTACCATGAGCGCTTGTCCTGATCAACCCTGATCCAGTTAATTACAGTGAACAGGCCTTCTGGTCTCTTCTGCTGCCTGGAGCCCCGATCCTGCTGGGTCGCTGTCACAGCCCTGCTGTTTACAGTGGTGGATATTTCATTCTACACCAGGAGCTCTGTCTGCACTCAGAGAAACGCTGCTCAGTCCACGAGTTCGTGAAGCACCGGTCCTGCTGGAGAAGCGACTGCAGCCGAACAACAGCAGGTCGCTCCGAGTGTCTTTGTGTCTGAAGGACTAAAACTCCTCCTCTCCTTCCTCAGGGCCGGGCCTGAAGCCTGCAGAGAGGAAGTCCCGCCTTCTCCACGGGCTCCCTTGCCATTGGACGATCAGTGGCTCAGTCTTTCAGCTGTACAGACATCTCCCAGAGTTCTCCTCTGCCTCCGTGAAAAAAAAAAAGTTTTTAAAAGGGTTTTTTCGCTCCATTCAGAACATCTCTTAATTGTGATGTGCTGAAGAAAGACTTCTTGGAATATGATACTGATCATTTATGTTGATGTGAAAACATAATTATGAATTCTTGGCTACAGTGCTCACCATGAGAGGGGACATACCTCATGTGCCCTGCAATAAATACCGCCCGCACAGATTACTATATCGTGCTCGCTTCGGCAGCACATATACTAAAATTGGAACGATACAGAGAAGATTAGCATGGCCCCTGCGCAAGGATGACACGCAAATTCGTGAAGCGTTCCATATTTTTGTCCTTCTTTCTATTATAATGGAAGAGACGGGCAGTTACTGAACATATTGCAGTGTTTGAGGGGCGTCAGTGTGAAGTGAGGTGCAGGAGAGTTTCTTTTCTATGTTGACTGGAGAAATGTCTGCAGCAGCTCCTATAATAATAATAATAATAAACAACTTTATTTTATATAGCGCCTTTAAAGGTGGCTTCTCAAAGCGCTTTACAGGATGACAATAACAATAAATAAGAAGACTACAACAATAAATAAGAAAATTTCACAAGACAGGACACAATTATAATTACAACAATACAACAATAACAATAGAGGAGACCGTGGAAGATGGTATTAAGAAGAGCAGAGGGGTGAATAATGGAACCAGTTAAGTAAAGGCTTTTCTGAAAAGGAGGGTTTTGAGTCTGGATTTGAAGGAGTTTAGAGAAGGTGACTCTCTAATATCCTTGGGCAAGGAGTTCCAGAGCTTGGGGGCATAGCAGGAGGAGGCCCTGTCGCCCATACAATGTAGACGGGCTTGGGGGACAGTAAGGAGGGCAGAATTTGAAGAGCGGAGGTTGCGAGGTGGGGAGTAGGGCGATAAAAGTTCAGACAGGTATTGAGGTGCCAAGCCATGTAAAGCCTTGTAGGTGAGCATGAGGATTTTAAAGTCTACGCGGAATTTGACCGGAAGCCAGTGCAAGGACTCCAGGATAGGAGTAATGTGAACACTTGCACTAGACCTGGTCAGGATTCTGGCTGCTGAATTTTGGACATACTGCAGCTTGTTCAGAGTAGATTTAGATACCCCAGGGAGCAGAGCATTGCAGTAGTCAATTCGAGAGAATACAAATATGTTGATCAGCTTTTCAGCCACAGTTAATGATAGCATAGGACGTAGTCTAGCGATATTTCTAAGGTGGAAAAAAGATGTTTTGACAGTATGCTGTACATGTGGGTCGAATGTTAAGCCAGAATCGAATATAACCCCAAGGTTTTTCAATTTTGATTGGAGCTCAAGTACAGAGCCATCTACAGACAGGGTTACAGGACTGGCTTTACGAAGTTGATGGGGGGTACCAATAAGCATGACTTCAGTCTTGTCACAGTTAAGATGAAGGAAGTTTTGAGTCATCCAAATTTTTATGTCAGAGATGCAATTAGATAGAATAGAGACAGCCACATCAGTGTCGGGTTTGATCACTCAGTAGATCTAAATCCAATTTAAACTCCTGGTGTAGTACTTTAAAACTTGAAAAGGAGGTGAAGTTCTATTCTCTCTGTGAAATGTGACTATATCTTGTGATCCAGATGTCCATGAAGTCTAATAGCGTTTGCTAATCAGATCCTGAGTGCCTTCCTCAGGGCCTGGGACAGGGGGGTGTCTGAGGTGATATTTACACACAGGGAGGTGAAGAGGCAGGTAAACACAGTGATCAAGGGGGTTTATGAGGTTTATTCTGACTAATTAACTTAATAATAAATCATTAAACCCATAATCAAGGGTTAATGCTCGACAGTAACAGAGCACAAAATCCATACAGAGAGAAGGAAGACAGGAGAGAGAAAAACAGAAGAGAACACAGAGATGAAAGAAAGTCAGTATCACCCTCCTCTTCTTTAAAGCTTGTGTCATGAGCACTTGTCCTGATCAACCCTGATCCAGTTAATTACAGTGAACAGTCCTTCTGGTCTCTTCTGCTGCCTGGAGCCCCAATCCTGCTGGGTCGCTGTCACAGCCCTGCTGTTTACAGTGGTGGATATTTCATTCTACACCTGGAGCTCTGTCTGCACTCATAAACGCTGCTCAGTCCACGAGTTCGTGAAGCACCGCTCCTGCTGGAGAAGCGACTGCAGCCGAACAACAGCAGGTCGCTCTGAGTGTCTTTGTATCTGAAGGACTTAAACATCTCCCCCTCCTTCCTCAGGGCCGGGCCTGAATCCTGCAGAGAGGAAGTCCCGCCTTCTCCACAGGCTCCCTTGCTATTGGACAGTCCACGGCTGTCAGTCTCTCTGCTGCACAGACGTTTCCCAGAGATCTCTGCTCCAATGTGAAAGAACAAGTTTTTAAAAAGGTTCTGAATGGAGAGAAAATACCATCTCTAAATTGTGATTTGCTTAAGAAACATTTGTTGAAACATAATACTGATCATACATGTTAATGTGTAATATTAGGCATGAATTCTGAACTACAGTGCTCACCATGAGTGGGGGACATATCTCATGTGCCCTGCGATAAATACCGCCCGCACAGTTTGTTATATCGTGCTCGCTTCGGCCGCACATATACTAAAATTGGAACGATACAGAGAAGATTAGCATGGCCCCTGCGCAAGGATGACACGCAAATTCGTGAAGCGTTCCATATTTTTGTCCTTCTTTCTATTGTAAAGGATGCGACGGGACTGTTGCTGAACATATTGCAGTGTTTGAGGGGCGTCAGTGTGAAGTGAGGTGCAGGAGAGTTTCCTTTCTTTGTTGACTGGAGAAATGTCTGCAGCAGCTCCTATCACTCAGTAGATCTAAATCCAATTTAAACACCTGGTTAAACACTTGAAGATGAAAAAGGAGGTGAAATTCTCTCTGTAAAATGAGACTATATTGTTGTGATCCAGGTGGCCATGAAGTCTAATAGCGTTTGCTGATCACATCCTGAGTGCCTTCCTCAGGGCCTGGGACAGGGGGGTGTCTGAGGTGATATTTACACACAGGCAGGTGAACACAGTGATCAAAGGGGGTTTATGAAGTTTATTCTGGTTAATTAACTTAATAACAAATCATAAAAACCATAATCAAGGGTTAATGTTCAACAGTGACAGAGCACGAAATGAATGAAGACAAGGAGAGAGAGAAGAGCACTGAGTTTATCAAGAATGTAAAGGAGACAGACATCATGATCCTACAGGAGATGTGGTGTGAGGGAGACGTGGCTACCCACTGCCCCCCCAGGCTATGAGGAGATTATGGTGGCCTCTATCAAAAAACCCCAAATCACTCGGGGCAGAGACTTGGGGGATGATTGTGTGGTACAGAGGAGCGCTCAGTCACTCCATATAATTAGTAAAGAGAGAAGAGTCACGAGTTTGGCTTAAAATCAAAGGAAATATCAATTGTACAGAAAATTAGGTTTTCCTGTGTGGTTTACTACAGTGAGGGAATTCTCCCCAGTCTCCACACGGAGATCGGTCTTTTCCAGGGCCAGGGAAATGTGCTGCTCTGTGCTGACCTCAATGCATGAACAGGCACACTGGCAGACTTCACCAGCACACAGGGAAATACTCATGTATTTCGGATAATCCCCTCTGTACCACACACCGGTCACCTCACACAGGTGCAGCCATGACACAACGGTCAATAGCACCGGGCGCGAGCTGCTCCAGCTCTGTCAAGGGCTGGGCCTGTACATCGTCAATGGCAGGACTAGAGGGGACTCTCTAGGCAGGTTCACCTACAGCTCAGCTCTGGGCAGCAGTGTGGTGGACTATGCCATCACTGACCTGGACCCCTCCTGTATCAGTGCCTTCACTGTCAGGCCACAAACTCCTCTCTCCGACCACAGCCAGATCACACTCTACATGAAGAGAGCACACCAGCACAGAGACACACTGACACAGCCCAGCCAGCTGTATGACCCCAACCAGGCGTACAGATGGGACACTGGGCGATGAAGAAATTTAAACACTGTTGGACATATTCCACTAAATGACTAAACAGACTCTAAAATTTGAAAAAGATGAAGTGGCATAATACAGGAATGTGTTCAAATGTAACGCACATAAAGGATCACTATTGCACTTATTATGGTATTATCAGCACAGTCATTCTGGACCTCCACAGTGGGGAATGCTCTCAGACACTTAAATATCTGTTCCACTTACTGCCATTACATGTATCCTTAGTGATTTATCAAAGGAAAAAGTAGCAATTCAATATACAAATACTTTTTTGACTCTGTATTATTGCTGGAAAAATAATATGGCGAAAATGGGTGGACAGCACAGGACCGTCCTGCAAAGACTGGATGAAAGGGGCTGCATCACAAGTTACATTTGAATGACAAATACCAAAGATGCATGACGAGGTCATCCAAGAGCTCAACGCACAGCACTCCAACGGGATCCGGAGGCGGCCGTTTTCCAACTCGGAAAAGCAAAACGCCGATTACGCAAAACCAGAAAAACAATCCAACGGCTCCACCTACAGACCGGTCAAGGCATCACCCGCGCCTGGGTGTTTTTCTCGGTATCGCGACAAGAGAGCTCGAGAAGCCATTTGTTGCGTTGCGAAGAGCTCTTCTCCGTGGCTCGTTGGTCTAGGGGTATGATTCTCGCTTTGGGTGCGAGAGGTCCCGGGTTCAAATCCCGGACGAGCCCTTACACTTTTCTTTTTTTTCTGGATCTTGTGAATGAAGAATGGCGTGATATCCAGAGCTCCTCGCGTGTTGTACGGCACTCCGGGGGGCAGCGACGGAGACGGATTTACGCTGTAAAACACAACGAGTCGCGGGAGCCCAGGAGGCTCTGCTCGCCGCTGTGCTCGTCCAGACGCTGTAGAAAGCCGCGGGTGGCGACTGACAGTCGAATCGTGAGCACAAACCAGTGGGGCATGTCGATTAAATGCCCCAGTGTTGCTGCGGTAGGTGGGCAAGATCACGTCCGACTGCACTGCCGTCTATCAGAAAGGAAAAGCAAAAAAAACTACGGCCCTGCCCCGTGTGAGGATCGAACTCACGACCTTCAGATTATGAGACTGACGCGCTACCTACTGCGCTAACGAGGCTCGGCGCGATCACGGAGGCGACACAGCGCAGGCCACGACTCATCTATCGCTTTTAAGATTGATTTTTTTTTTCTCTTGGAGGATGTATCCAGCTCGGTACCACCCGGCAAATCCTCTCCGAAATCCGCGCGTGATGTCTCTCATCCACCACGTGTAAAATGAGTTATATGCCACAAATGAGGAGATGCACACAGCCCTTGCGTGCTTTCCTCCCGGTTCCCCTGTCTTTTGTACAGATGATGTTAGATTTCGTTCATGTGGCGACGGTAAAATAAATACACACACAGTATATACCTGCAATCTCTAGCAAAGACACCAATAGAATCGCACGCTCAACGGGCTCTTCCTATCCGTATCGGGAGAAGCGAAGGCGGGAAGGCTCTCGCGGGAGCTGCCTGTTCCCTTAGGGATCCG
This sequence comes from Lepisosteus platostomus, assembly GCF_059453375.1. Lineage (NCBI taxonomy): Eukaryota > Metazoa > Chordata > Actinopteri > Semionotiformes > Lepisosteidae > Lepisosteus > Lepisosteus platostomus. The sequence continues at coordinate 15,587,310 of NC_142616.1, read as the reverse complement.
GGAAGGTCAGCAGGATTTTTAGGGGAAACTTGTTCTGAACTGGATCCGGCACCGGGATGGGTCCGGCGTCCGCAGCGGCGCTGCACGGGATAAAGCAGTAAGAAAATGACCGGACCGATGGATTTTCTTTTCCATGTGATCACTCCAATACCTTTCTTTCTTTCTTAAAAAAAAAATCCCTGCAGATCCTGTGCCGAGTCCGTCTCCCGCCTCCATCCTACGGTACCCCGAGTCTTTCTGGCTGAAGTGGGGGGGTCCCCGGTCCAGCAGCCTGTCCTCTCCGCCTGGCGTATTGAGGAGCTGTCTGGTCTCGGTTCCGCAGAGCACTAATAAGGAAAGTCAGGACCTTCTTAGGGCGGTGGTGAGTGCGCTGCTGCCTCGTTCACCTGGGTCTCCCCCACGGGCCTCTGGTTTCCTCCCGCGGTCCAGAGACAGTCTGGTAGGTTCCTGGGCTTCTAGGAAAGCTCAGAAAGCCGGATTTATCTCTGACACACGTAGGTTCACGCCATCTACTCCATTGTAAAGTACATACTGCCTCTGGAAAGGTTGACAAACTCAGCCACCAATTATAAACACGTTTTGTAGAACAGGCTTTCATTTCAAGTGCAATGCAAAACCGCTACAAGAACCATCTCTTGCACCTGTGAAAGGCAGCACGGCTCCTCGCTGTTCTTATTTACAGCATAGGGAGGTCAGACAGGTCACAGACTAGAGGAGGCCTTTCGCACATTCCAGCCCGTTTGGTAGCTAATTAAACCAAGGATCTCATCCAGCTGTTTCTTGAGAGCCGTCAGGCTATCGGTTTCAACAACATGGCTGGGCGGCTTGTTCCACACTCCCACCACCCTTTGTGTAAAGTAGTGCCTCCTGTCCTGACTGAAGGATCTCATCCAGCTGTTTCTTGAGAGAAGTCAGGGTATCGGCTTCAACAACATGGCTTGGCGGCTTGTCCCCCACTCCCACCACTCTGTGTGTAATGTAGAGCCTCCTGTCCTCAATTTTTAATTGCACTTCCCTGTCATTCTCACTGGTGTCCCCGGTATGTGTTTCACTGCTGATTCTGAATGCTTAACCACTGTGCCACCCTTGGGAGGATGAAGGCATATTATCTAAATACTTTGAAGTAACATACAGCGTCTTTGAAAAACTGAACTGTTCAATATTGATGACCTTCTGACCCTTTAACTGGTTTGAGATACACGGCAACATCGTCTTGCAGGGAAGATGAGCATGCGGTTCAGATGACTGAACTCGGGGGCGGCGCAGAGGGGCAGGCTGCATGGACATGATGGCTGGGAGACACTCAGCCCCATTTCAACACAAAACATGGGGTCCCACAGACCAGACTGCTCATTCCATTAACTGCTTCATACTATACTCCACACCTGGCCTCCATCAAGCTCCCCATTGACCCACGCGGGATACAGTTTCTCTCTGTCCCCCTGATCTGATGTGCAGGTTGGGGTACAGTTTCTCTCTGCTCCCCCTGATCTGCTGGTGCAGTCTGGGGTACAGTTTCTATATAATAATAATAATATAATATAATAATATATTATTATATATATAATATAATATATTATATATAATAATAATAAATAATAAAATGTTTCTTTATTAGCCCTATACAATTTCTTGCATACCCCAGCTTTTCTCCATGGAAACACAGACAGGGAGAGAAGCTTGGGGTCAGAGCACAGGGTCAGCCACTGTACGGCACCCCTAGAGCAGTTGGGGTGAAGGGCCTCGCTCAGGGGCCCAATGGAGTAGGATTCCTCTGCCGGCCGCAGGATTTGAACTGGCAACCTTCCAGCTACAGGCACAGATCCTGAGCCACAGAGCCACCGCTCCGCCCTTCCCTCTGTTCCCCCCCCGCTGGTGCAGTCTGGGGTACAGTTTCTCTCTTCTCCCCCTGATCTGCTGGTGCAGTCTGGGGTACAGATTCTCTCTTCTCCCCCTGATCTGCTGTGCAGGTTGGGGTACAGTTTCTCTCTGCTCCCCTGATCTGATGTGAGGTTGTGGTACAGTCTGGGGTACAGATTCTCTCTTCTCCCCCTGATCTGCTGTGCAGGTTGGGGTACAGTTTCTCTCTGCTCCCCTGATCTGATGTGAGGTTGTGGTACAGTCTGGGGTACAGATTCTCTCTTCTCCCCCTGATCTGCTGGTGCAGTCTGGAGTACAGTTTCTCTTTGCTCCCCAGGATCTGTGTGCAGGTTGGGGTACAGTCTGGGGTACAGCTGCTCTCTCTCCCCCCGATCTGTGTGCAGGGGGGTTGCTGCGTGTCACCCAGGAGGGGGCTCTACCTCACTGGGGGAAGGCTAAGTGGGGGTGTGTCCTGAGTGAAACGTGCTTGAGAGGCGCTACGTAACTGCAAGAAGTCCTCATTCTAACGTTCATCTCGTCACACACAGATGATGAGACCCCTCGATCTACACCCGCCTCTGGAAAACCTTGTGTCCATTGTGGAGACCCCTTTCATACACAGCTGCCGCCAACGCGGTAGGAAGAGAGAAAGAAGACCGCACTCCGTCTTTAAAGGATTTATTTTAAGTGTTGGAGAGCAAAACTCATAAGAATTATTTACACCCATAGTGCCACCCAGGATCTGTAAGGAAAGGGTTCTTTTGGGACCCTATGCAGACGACACAATCTGGGGATGAGTGAGGAAAACACGGGGGAAAAAAAAGGCATGCAGGAGGCGGGGATGAAAACAGGGGGCGTGTCCAAGGTGCGCAGGTGTTCTGGGGGGTGAGTCCGGGGCAAACTGTCCAAAACAGAGTCCAAAGGGCAATCCAAGATGAGGCAAAAGTCCAAAGCCGGGCGGTCCACCCGAGACGAAGACAAACAGGATCACAAACCAGAGCGGGATGCGGTGGAGGGTCGGGGGGAACAGGGAGGAAACGGGACCAGACGCTCCAATATGGGAACCAATGCAGAGCCCGGAACAGAGTGAGCGTCTGGCTCTTATAGGGAGGCAGAAACCAGGAGCAGGTGCACTAAATCAACTCAAAAGTGAACGAGCCGGAGCACCTTAAGGAGGAGGGACTACAGTCGTGACAGGATCGCTCTCGCTGTAGCTTTCTGATTGATTCCTGGCTCACTGTACAGAGGAGTTAACTGTAACCTGAATCCTGCAGAGAAAAGTACGTCTCCAGTGAGGACTGGGAGAGAAGGCTCCGGCTTCACCCATTCAGAGCAGACAGCGTTATTTTACATCATTGCACTCCAGTCTCCCAGTCGTCTATCCTCTTCCTCAAACGGCAGAGCGGCCCCGTTAGTCCCACACCTCGCCCGTCGCCAGGCAGAATCCGCTCCTGTGAGCACGGGCAGGCACGGTGCCCGTCTCACAGCGCACATCTCAGAACTGCCGAGCTGCAGCTGCCGAGACCAGGGCTGTCCGGATCCCGGTCCCGGACGTACTGGAAGTACAAGAGAACGAGCTGATCCGGGCCGTTCGTGGGCTGAGCTGGAATGAAGACCCCCCTCGTCTCCGACGTGCTCCCGAATGGGACAGCCTTCCTGCTGTGTGGACCTGCAGCCCTGATCGCGGGGGCCTGCGCCCAGCAGGTCTTGCAGATCGCCCCTGAAGCCTCAGTGCGCGAAGACGTGGAGCTCAAGGTCAGCTCGGTGTGTTAATTGGATCCCTCCAGCCAGGAGTGACGGCGGTGGACTGAGGGGGGGGGGGCACTATAAAGGGCAGGGATCCCTTCGAAGGACTCGCCTGTTTTAGGGAGTGTAAGGTGACTGAAGTGCCCCAGGTGTCTCTGGTTGAGAAGCGCCCGGCTGGACTGGGGCCCTCCGGGTGTCCCAGCGCGGGGGGGCGAGGGGGGAGCGGCCCTGGGGCGAGCCTGCAGGTCCGAGAGTGGTTCAGAGAAAGGCAAAAAAAAAATCAAGTTCTTGTTCGATTATATGATAGGAAAAATAAGACAGCCGGGAGGATAAATACACAGCCGTTCCCCCAGACGGGTGACTTTGAGCGGCGCCTGCCGAGCTCCGGCAGAAGTGGGCTTTCCCGGGCCGGAGTCGCCATCAGCCGGAAGGAAGCTGTTGTCTGTGGGCGCCTGGCGTCTCTGATGACCTCACTTGCTCTCCGCCTGGGCTTCGCTGCCGTTCTTCACCCCCTCCTTGCCATTGGCCATTTCATCGTCCGTGCCGCCCTCTGGGGTGTCACTACCCAGGAGCCCCTTCTTCTCCGCCGGGGCCTTGCCCGGGACGGCCCCCTCGTCCTGCCCCGCCTCGGGGTCCGGCTCGGCCCCGGGCTCGCCGTGCATCGCCGCCTGCTCTCTTTCCTGCTCGTAGTTGTGCTTGTTCCTCTTGAAGAAGCCCAGCTGAGGAGCAGAGATGACATTTCACAGATGACACCCTCGCAGACACCCCGACTGACTGACTGACTGACTGACACACTCACACACTCACAGACACCCCGACTGACTGAGTGACTGAGTGACTGAGTGACTGACACCCTCGCAGACACCTTGACTGACTGACTGACACACTCACAGACACCCCTACTGACTGACTGACTGACTGACTGACCGACACACTCACAGACACCCCGACTGACCGACACACTGACTGACTGACACACTCGCAGACACCCCGACTGACCGACACACTCACAGACACCCCGACTGACCGACACACTGACTGACTGACACACTCGCAGACACCCCGACTGACCGACACACTCGCAGACACCCCGACTGACCGACACACTCGCAGACACCCCGACTGACTGACACACTCGCAGACACCCTGACTAATTGACTGACACACTCGCAGACACCCTGACTAATTGACTGAGTGACACACTCACAGACACCCCGACTGACTGAGTGACGTGCTGTCTGATGGGTTTTCCTCGGCTGATTGACAGGATGCCCACCTTATAGAGAATCAGTATGAGGATGATCAGCACCAGGAGCCCTCCTCCAATCCCCACACCAGTGATGAACGCGGTGTGAGGGGGGATCACCAGCTCAGCCTTGGTAAGGAACTGAAGGAGAGAGACAGGAAGACTGCTGTTAGGACTGCGATGCTCAGCACCAGACTCCCAGCCTGCCACTGCAGGAGCGCGTCCCGGAGACCAGGAGACCAGACTTCCGAAGGGTGGTCTTCCCAACTTCCCATGCGGTCCCTATGACCGTATCACTGCCAGTCCTGTCTGAGGATTCTGACCAATGAGCTGGTTCACAAAAAGACACTTCCATACAGTACAGTCTGCAGTCCAGAAATGATCCAGTATCTGACCTTATTATAAATGATGTGATCCCATAAATGGAAGGCTGTGGGGTCGAATCCCAGGTGGGACACTGCTGGTGTTCACCTTGATCGAGGTACTTCACCTAAACTGCTCCAGCAAACCCCCCCAGCTGTACACATGGGTGCAGCTATAAGTCACCTTAGGTAAACTTGTCAGCCAAGTTAAGTGTTGAAATGGCTCTTTTGACAGGTCATGCCAAAGCTGGAAAGAAGCTCTGGCTTGTGTGACAGCCACTCAGAGGAGCACTCAGTCCAGCTTTTCAAAGGCCCTGATTGTCCTGGAATAGCGCCACGCCGGGCTGTAAGCAATAAAAAACTGCATTACCTTTGCCTTGTGGAACTGGTTGTTTTTGCTGTCCTGGAAAAAAGAGAAGACACAGATCTTGCTCCATTCATTGCACAAAGGACGGAGTGGCACTGATGTCGCTGCTCAGTCTAATGCCTTTCGGAGGCTCCTTAGGGAATATGTGTGTATACTGCTGTGAGGGGGACAGACCGAGACATTGAGTCTTAGCGGGAGGGAGAGGCACAATGAGACAGGCATCAAGGGGCAGTGAGACAGCCATCAGAAGAGGGAGTGAGACAGGCGTCAAGGGGGAGTGAGACATCAGGAGAGGGAGTGAGACAGGCGTCTAGGGGGAGTGAGACACGCATCAGAAGAGAGAGTGAGACAGGCATCAGCAGAGGGAATGAGGCAGGTATAAGGAGAGGGAGTGAGACAGGTGTCAGGAGAGGGAGTGAGACAGGCGTCGAGGGGAGTGAGACAGGTGTCAGGAGAGGGAGTGAGACAGGCGTCGAGGGGGAGTGAGACAGGTGTCAGGAGAGGGAGTGAGACAGCAGAGTGACGATTGTGAGACTGACAGTTTGAGATACAGGGTCTAAGTGGGACAGGGAGTGAGAGGGACAGTGAGATGAGCCAGGGAGCTGGGGAGTGAGACAAGTCTTGAGAGAGGAAGTGAGACAGAGGTCTTAAAGGGGACTCAGACAATGTGTTGGGAAGCAGTGTGAGGGAGGAGAGGGGAGTGAGGTGAGAGGCACAGAGAGGCACAGGAGCTGAACGACAGCAGGAGGCTGGGTGTGAGAGTCAGAGAGGGAGCTACTGAGAGTGTTCTCTTCTTCGGCAGGGACCCCCACTGCACTGTCGCAGGAGGACGCCGTGGACACTGACCCCTGAGCTACTGTACTGGACGTAGCGCCTGGTGTCGTAGCTGAGCTGGGCAGAGCTGGAGAAGTCCACTTGGATCCTCTCCTCAGAGAAGGACAGCTTCTGCATGGAGGACAACAGGAGACTGTCACAGGCGGGGAACACATTCGCTCATGTGTAGATCATTGATCCCAGAATCTCATCCAGCCATATGCTTCACAGCATGGCTGGGCAGCTTGTTCCACACTCCCACCACCCTCTGTGTAGAGACGTGCCTCCTGTTCTTTGTGTTAAATGCACTTTCCTGCAGTTTCCACATGCAGCCTTGGCTTGTGTTTCACAAACAGAAAGCAGCACAGTGACTGAATGATAAAAAACCCATGCCCTGCCCAGTTCACACGACTCACCCCTTTCAGATCCTCGACGTTAAAGCTGGACGGCCCAGAGAAACTGATGTGGATGGAGGAGCCCTTCTCCAGCATGGCTATCTGACACACGATCACCTTGCACTTCAAGGCTTCGCATTCCTGCAAACACAGACGCAGAGACACACAGTCAGTCTGCACCACTGTGACGCGATCTGGATCGGCATTAAGAGCAGATTCAAGGAATCAGAGATGAGGCACTACTGTGCACTAATCGCTGTGGCCACATGGCGGCAGCAGCGAGGGGGCAGAGGTGATGAGGCCATGAGTTGGAATAGGGGTCAGACTGTACTCCTTTCCTCGGGGGAAGGGGTGGTGCTAAAGTTTGTGTTTGTGGCAGAGTCATCATAACGGCCACAAAACCTTGCCAACAAGGAAGTCAGGGCAGACAGTGTTTCAGCAACGTGTGCTGTCACAAAAGCTACAGTAAAAGAAGACGTCTCTATTTCGCATTATTCAGAAGTGAAACAGAATAGGGGGGAAACAGATTCCTAGATGCATTAATGTTACCCCCTCGGGGAGCAGACAGGTGTCCCAGATGGGAAGGGTGTAAGTTTACAGCAGAGGGGGGTGTGTCACCCTCTCTGTGATGTTATTGGCCTGCTGTACCACCCTTCGCCAGCAGAGGGCGCCTGGACAGTTTTCTATTTTCTCACAACCTGCTCCAGTCTGCTGCTCTGAAGCCACCGAGCCAGCAGGAAGGACAGCAGGTGGAGACCCGTTCAATAGCAGGCTGGTAGAGAAGAGCTGCATTAGCTCCACCTGTCTCTGTGGCCTGTCTTTGCAGTTGGACTCACAACAGATGTCCAGCCCCCCAGTACTTGTGATCAATCTTCCCTGCATCCGCAAAACACTCTCCGTTCCAAAAGCCCCAAAACATTTTTACTGATCGTAGGTGCACCGGCGGACGTCATCCAGGGCTCTTGGGGTATGAAGCCCCTTAGCTGAAGCCCCAGTTCTGACTCCGTTGATATTTTGGGGGAGTGACAAAAGTCAAATCGTTAATAATAATAATAATAATAATAATAATAATAATAATAATAATAATAATAATAATTGCTTACACTTATATAGCACTTTTCTGGACACTCCACTCAAAGTGCTTTACAAGTAATGGGGATCCCCTCCTCCACCCCCAGTGTGCAGCCCCACCTGGATGATGCAACGGCAGCCATAGTGCGCCAGAACGCTCCCCACACACCAGCTCTCAGTGTGGAGGGGAGCAGAGTGATGAAGCCAGTTCAGAGATGGGGATTATTAGGAGGCCATGATTGGGAAAGGCCAGGGGGAATTTGGCCAGGACGCCAGGGTTACACCCCTACTCTTTTCAAGAAACACCCTGGGATTTTTAATGACCACAGAGAGTCAGGACCTCGGTTTTACGTCTCATCCGAAGGACAGTGCCTATTTACAGTATAGTGTCCCCACCACTATACTGGGGCATTAGGACCCATATGGACCACAGGGTGAGCGCCCCCTGCTGGTCCTACTAACACCTCTTCCAGCAGCAACCTCAGCTTTCCCAGGAGGTTTCACATCCAGGTACTGACCAGGCTCACACCTGCTGAGGACTCTTGGGATGTCAGGCACACGACAGGGTGGAGGAGAAATGGGCAAAGAGGAGGAGAAGGATGAAGTGCGGGAGAGAGAGAGAGAGAGAGAGAGAAAGAGCTCACTTTGATTTCCATTGCTGTCTGCGACGCTATGTTCTCGCACTGGGTGAGTTTCTCCTGCGGGGAAAAGAGGGAGAGAGATCAATCCCGCGGCCCCCAGCTCATGGACACAGAAGGCTTAATGAGAAGCACAGAAGGTTAAACTCCCACCCAGAACTGTGAAACAGCTAATTAAACCAAGTAAGAACAGTTTTAACAGTGAACAGTGCCTCTGTTCTCTTTAAATTACAGACATCTGTGTTATATATTGTATATCAGTAGATATGGGGGGTGCTACTTTACACAAAGAGTGGTGGGAGTGCAAAGTCAGCCTTGTGATAGTTACAAACTAATTTTCTTCTTTTCCGCAGCTGTGAAAGGTACAGATTTAGATGGAATAGCTCTTCCTCATCGGTAAATCTCTCAGCATCTATGGAAAGCCAGACTCTGTTCTTACCATGTCGGATGAGATACTCTGGACGTTCCACCAAAAGTTGCTGGAAAACTGGGTGGGGATGGTGAAGGCGACGTCGATGGGCAGACCCTTCTGTCCCTCATTCTTCACCTGCAGAGCGCCAGAGAGCCAGGAGATCAAGACACAGCCCTGGTGTCCCTGGCACTGAAGGCATCACCCACAGGCGTGCCACACTCTGCCCCCAAAGGTGACTTTAACAGTCTAAAACAGCCTATACTGGACTACATGAAACAACATGCATCGTCCCTTAAGAGAAATCCTTCACTTTGGCCATGAATGACTCTTCCATCATTTCCCTGGGTTCGAGCACACTGGAGCCTTGTCCTGGACGTACAGGGCGGTACAGGGTGGACATGCAAACTCCACACAGAAAGACACGTCTTTCTCTGTTCCTATGTACCCATTTTCTAACTGCTTCTGTTGAGGGTGGTGGGGAGCCAGAGCCTATCCCAGCAAGCAATGGGAGGGTCACAGGGCAGACAGACACAGATACAAATGCACGCACTCACACCTGGGCCGATTTTCACAAAAGCTAATTAACCTGCCAGCGTGTCTTTGGACTGTGAGAGGAAATCCACGTGAACATGGAGAATGTACAAACTCCACACAGACAACACCCCAGGAATTGGGTTCAGGGCCTCAGTGCTGCTGGGCAGCAATGCTAAACACTGCTCCGCCATCCTGCCTTCCATCGCTGAATAAATGAAAATCTTTGTTCATTTTCACACTTGCTGAAGCTCAATAATTAATGTCTCAGTAATTTATGAATACATATGAATGCTCTGCTTCCCTGCAGGGAAGTGCATTTGAAACCGGAACAGGTGGCACTACTTTAAACAGAGGGTGGCGGGAGTGTGGAACAAGCTGATATCCCCGATTCGAGAATGACAATCACTCCCACAATCCTTTCCTAATTGGAGGATGTCATCCAGATGTCTATTGAAAGAATCCAGGGTATCAGCTTTCACAACATGGCTGGGCAGTGGGTTCCCTACCCTCACCACTTTGTGCGCAAAGTAGTGCCTTTACACAAATTGTGACAGAGCGAAAACACTGAGGTAAACACCCATTTATTATAGTCACTTTGACTTAATGGAGTCAGTGCCTTAAGTAGGACTGAAGACATTTAGTCCCTCAATTCTGAGGTCAAGCGGTTCGGGTGTGCTGAATTCTGGGAATTCTTTACCTCATACTCATGCTTGATGTCCGTGGACGCAATGTCCTCCACTGTGAAATTGAAGTAATTTGAATCCAGCCTTGAAGAAGGAAAACGACACGTCAGGAGGTGTTTCCTTTGACTCATGTGACATCACGAGGCGATGAATATGCATGTCGATCTTTTCTGGGTGTGACTGCGGATTGCTCAGGGAAGAAGCCCTGGCAGTTTGGACTGCATCAATCAGTCCTGTAAGGTAGGGCCCTGTAATTAAACTGGAAGGCTGTGGGTTCCAATCCCATGCGAGACAGTGCTGTTGGCCATCTTGAAGAAGGTGCTGCTTCAGTAAAACACACAGTTTTATAAATAGGTGCAAATTCCCCCCTGGATTAAAAGTGTCAGCCACACCCTTTAGTAAAGTAAAATACATTGTTCAAGAGCACAACAGCACTGTCCCAGCTGGGATTAGAACCGACAACTCTCTAATTACAAGACCAGATAGCTACCCACACCACCCTGGTGGATCATACACAGCAATCCATATGCTTGTATGAAGAGCTAGAAATGTACACAAGCTGTCACCCCAGCTGGTGCAGAGAGAGAATGGAGGAACGGAAGGAGACTCACCCCTTGACTGTGACGTCAATGGCAAACAGCACTGGAATTTCCTTGGTGAGGACAGTTTCATTGGAGAATTTTCCATTGTCACTGCAGAACACATCAGAATTTCAAACACGGTCTTTTATAAGGGATCGTACTTGTAGCTATGTGGTTGACTGGGCTTGGCTGTGTGATTGACAGGGCATGGCTGTGGGGCTCATTGGGGCGTGGTTGTGTGGTTGATTGTGTGCTGTGTGCTCAACCATGTGCTGTGTGCCCTGGTGCTCACCTGTGTACTGTGTGTCCTGAGGCTAACCTGTCTGCTGTGTGCCCTGATACTCACCTGTGCCTTGATGCTCATCTGTGTGCTGTGTGCCCTGATGCTCACCTGTGTACTGTGTCCTGATACTCACCAGTGCCTTGATGCTCACCTCTGTGCTGTGTCCCCTGATGCTCACCTGTGTGCTGTGTGCCCTGATGCTCACCTGTGTACTGTATGTCCTGAGGCTCACCTGTGTGCTTTCACAGTGATCTCCATGGTCTCGTTCCAATCTGCTTCAGGGGAGATTCTGAACTGATTGAGAAATACTGCCTGTGACAGACACCGGTAGAGAGAGAGAGATTCAGGGCCCTTGTTGATAAATTACTGCATGGGATTGTTTCACACAGAGACAGAGACGACGTGAGAGTCACAGACAGGAACAGAAACCAACAGCATCGAGTTCTTACGGTGGTGTCGCCCCGGTAGACAGGAGGGCTGACGCTACAGAGAGTCTTCTCCGGAGATTCTACATTGCAACTGGCCAGAGTGCGCCGGCTAGCCTGCAACAGAGCACCCGGCACTGGGTCAGTAAAGCTCATGGTACAGTATCAATAAATGAACTACAGCACACAGCACAGGGTCAGTAAAGCTCATGGTACAGTATCAATACACTACAGTAGCACAGAGCCAGTACAACACATGATACAGTATCAATAGATACTCTGCAGCAGCACAGAGTCGGTAAAGCACACGGTATTGTAGCAATAGATACACTGCAGCGGCACAGAGTCAGTAAAGCACACGGTACTGTAGCAATAGATACACTGCAGCAGCACAGAGTCAGTAAAGCACACAGTATTGTAGCAATTGATACACTGCAGCAGCATAGAGTCAGTAAAACACACGGTACTGTAGCAATAGATACACTGCAGCAGCACAGAGTCAGTAAAGCACACGGTATTGTAGCAATAGATACACTGCAGCAGCATAGAGTCGGTAAAGCACACGGTACTGTAGCAATAGATACACTGCAGCGGCACAGAGTCAGTAAAACACACGGTACTGTAGCAATAGATACACTGCAGCAGCACAGAGTCAGTAAAACACACGGTACTGTAGCAATAGATACACTGCAGCGGCACAGAGTCAGTAAAACACACGGTACTGTAGCAATAGATACACTGCAGCAGCACAGAGTCAGTAAAACACACGGTACTGTAGCAATAGATACACTGCAGCAGCACAGAGTCAGTAAAGCACACAGTATTGTAGCAATTGATACACTGCAGCAGCATAGAGTCAGTAAAACACACGGTACTGTAGCAATAGATACACTGCAGCAGCACAGAGTCAGTAAAGCACACGGTATTGTAGCAATAGATACACTGCAGCAGCATAGAGTCGGTAAAGCACACGGTACTGTAGCAATAGATACACTGCAGCGGCACAGAGTCAGTAAAACACACGGTACTGTAGCAATAGATACACTGCAGCAGCACAGAGTCAGTAAAACACACGGTACTGTAGCAATAGATACACTGCAGCGGCACAGAGTCAGTAAAACACACGGTACTGTAGCAATAGATACACTGCAGCAGCACAGAGTCAGTAAAACACACGGTACTGTAGCAATAGATACACTGCAGCAGCACAGAGTCAGTAAAGCACACAGTATTGTAGCAATTGATACACTGCAGCAGCATAGAGTCAGTAAAACACACGGTACTGTAGCAATAGATACACTGCAGCGGCACAGAGTCAGTAAAACACACGGTACTGTAGCAATAGATACACTGCAGCAGCACAGAGTCAGTAAAGCACACGGTATTGTAGCAATAGATACACTGCAGCAGCACAGAGTCAGTAAAGCACACGGTACTGTAGCAATAGATACACTGCAGCAGCACAGAGTCAGTAAAGCACACGGTACTGTAGCAATAGATACACTGCAGCAGCACAGAGTCAGTAAAGCACACAGTATTGTAGCAATTGATACACTGCAGCAGCATAGAGTCGGTAAAGCACACGGTATTGTAGCAATAGATACACTGCAGCAGCACAGAGTCAGTAAAGCACACGGTACTGTAGCAATAGATACACTGCAGCAGCACAGAGTGAGTAAAACACACGGTACTGTAGCAATAGATACACTGCAGCAGCACAGAGTCAGTGAAGCACATGGTATTGTAGCAATAGATACACTGCAGCAGCACAGAGTCGGTAAAGCACACGGTACTGTAGCAATAGATACACTGCAGCAGCACAGAGTCGGTAAAGCACACGGTATTGTAGCAATAGATACACTGCAGCAGCACAGAGTCAGTAAAGCACACGGTACTGTAGCAATAGATACACTGCAGCAGCACAGAGTCAGTAAAACACACGGTACTGTAGCAATAGATACACTGCAGCAGCACAGAGTCAGTAAAACACACGGTACTGTAGCAATAGATACACTGCAGCGGCACAGAGTCAGTAAAACACACGGTACTGTAGCAATAGATACACTGCAGCAGCACAGAGTCAGTAAAACACACGGTACTGTAGCAATAGATACACTGCAGCAGCACAGAGTCAGTAAAGCACACAGTATTGTAGCAATTGATACACTGCAGCAGCATAGAGTCAGTAAAACACACGGTACTGTAGCAATAGATACACTGCAGCGGCACAGAGTCAGTAAAACACACGGTACTGTAGCAATAGATACACTGCAGCAGCACAGAGTCAGTAAAGCACACGGTATTGTAGCAATAGATACACTGCAGCAGCACAGAGTCAGTAAAGCACACGGTACTGTAGCAATAGATACACTGCAGCAGCACAGAGTCAGTAAAACACACGGTACTGTAGCAATAGATACACTGCAGCAGCAGAGAGTCAGTAAAGCACACAGTATTGTAGCAATTGATACACTGCAGCAGCATAGAGTCGGTAAAGCACACGGTATTGTAGCAATAGATACACTGCAGCAGCACAGAGTCAGTAAAGCACACGGTACTGTAGCAATAGATACACTGCAGCAGCACAGAGTGAGTAAAACACACGGTACTGTAGCAATAGATACACTGCAGCAGCACAGAGTCAGTGAAGCACATGGTATTGTAGCAATAGATACACTGCAGCAGCACAGAGTCGGTAAAGCACACGGTACTGTAGCAATAGATACACTGCAGCAGCACAGAGTCGGTAAAGCACACGGTATTGTAGCAATAGATACACTGCAGCAGCACAGAGTCAGTAAAGCACACGGTACTGTAGCAATAGATACACTGCAGCAGCACAGAGTCAGTAAAACACACGGTACTGTAGCAATAGATACACTGCAGCAGCACAGAGTCGGTAAAGCACACGGTATTGTAGCAATAGATACACTTCAGCAGCAGTAAAGCTCGTAGTACAAAGTCTAAGTGTCGCGCTGTCTTTACCACCGCCTGCAGAACAGGGCAGGCCGGCGCCTCACCTCTATGACTTCCATCTTGGAGAAGGAGAGGCCTCTGGGGACGAGCAGAAGCAGAGAGGTGTTGTAGGAGTCCTCCCCCCGATTGGCCAGCTTCACCATCACATTGATGCGCCCCTGGTGCACCACCAGCAGGGAGGGAGAGCTGGGGGAGGCCAAGAGAGCGGTCAATTCAGGCTCCGCCGCCCCTTCACGCGGCCGCGCGGCACACTGAACCGGGACGGGCGGGGGGTACGTACGAGAAGTTGAAGTCAAGGTGCAGGTCGGCAATGCAGGTGTCGTTGGCACCGCAGTTCTTCTCGAAAGGAACCTTGGAAGGGTTGGTTGGAAAGAGGAATGAGAACAGGCAGGAGTGACAGCAATCAGACCCCCTGCTCCCCCAGTGCCCCCCCTGTCCTGCAGCACTGGTCCAACTGGCAGAATAACACGTCCTCGCACAATCCAGCCAGGCAGGGGTTCTCCATCCACCGTCCACTGGCCTTGTTCCAACTGGGCCCTTAATTCCCAGGGCTGCTTAGTGGCTGTAACTGATTTGCTTGCTGGTATAGACTGGTTTCTACACTTGGTCCTTGGGTCTAAGAAAACGCCTATAGTGGCGGGGGGGGGGGGGGGGCAGGGTGTGGCAATGTGTCTGACACGCCCACGAGGGGAGTGTCACTCTATCTGGCACACCCACAATGGGAGTGACAATGTATTGGGCCCGCCCACGATGGGAGGGGCACTGTGTCAGACCCGCCCACCGTGAGTCGGTGCTCAAGTCTGATTGGTCAACTCCAGCTCACACACCTGAGTGAGGGCGAAAGGGTCCTGACCTTCCCCCATGAGCACAGGGATCGATCCTATTCCAAAAGCTGGCCTGGAGTAGAAATGTGAAATAAATCAGCCTATGATTGAGAAGTCGGCTGCAGCACAATCCTGAGGCTGTGAAACACTGCAGTAAGGAATTAATTTCAGCAATTACATTCTGTCTGTTATATCTCTGTCATGTGCTCCACGACTATTCCTCTAACGTTATTCTAACTGCAGTCATAGTAATTTTTTTCCACAGACTGCAGGGAAAGAGGCGCCCAAACTCGGGACCTGCTGGTCTGGTCCCGGTTTTCATCCTAACTCATCTCTTAACCTCTGGAGGCCGCTGCCTTGAGGAGAGCTCGAAAACCTTGCAGACACAGCGCCCCCTACAGGACGAGGACAGACCCCTCCCCACCGCTGCTGCAGGGCGCACCTCCCTGCCGAATGTCCATGTTGAACATACCGCTGCGAGAGAGAGAGGGGCTTACCTCGATGTACTCGACGTTCCTGCTGTCGATGTTGAGGATGGGGGTCAGAGCAGGGGAGCTGGGGCCCTCTGTCTGCGAGAAGGTCAGTTTGATCTTGACAGGAGAGACCGTGTCCTTGACGCAGTTCTGCAAAAGAACGGTGGGGAGGTTTCAGGGCAGCTTGCGAAGCGTATGGCTTCGGGGGCCGCGTGTTCGCGTTGCTCTGCGGCTGGCTCTCCCAGATCGGGACACGGCGAGAGGGCGAGGGCGTTTTCATGGGCGCCGCCGTGGTTTTCCTGTCCTATCCCAGCTCCTCAGCTCGCGGGAGGTTTTAGGGACATGAACTGAGCTGCCACTAGGAGGCACCGCTTCAGGCTGAAATACAGTGACACCTGGAGTGAAGTATAAAGAGAGAGGACGGCACACCGGGCCCCACTGGAGAGCGTCATGCAGTCAGACTCAGGATGTGCACAGATTACAACAGAATAAGTGATCAGTAGATCAATAGAGGTGATAAAGACTGTGTGGGAATAAGTGAACTATTCAGGAGTGATACAGACTATGTGAGAATAAGTGATCTGTACGGTTATAATACAGACTGTGTGGGAATAAGTGATCAGTATAGGAGTGATACAGACTGTGTGGGAATAAGTGATCTGTACAGGAGTGATACAGACTGTGTGGGAATAAGTGATCTGTACAGGAGTGATACAGACTGTGTGGGAATAAGTGATCAGTATAGGAGTGAGACAGACTGTGTGGGAATAAGTGATCAGTATAGGAGTGATACAGACTATGTGACAATAAGTGATCTGTACGGTTATAATACAGACTGTGTGGGAATAAGTGATCTGTACAGGAGTGATACAGACTGTGTGGGAATAAGTGATCGGTACGGGAGTGATACAGACTGTGTAGGAATAAGTGATCTGTTCAGGAGTGATACAGACTGTGTGGGAATAAGTGATCAGTATAGGAGTGATACAGACTGTGGGAAAAAGTGATCTGTTCAGGAGTGATACAGACTGTGTAGGAATAAGTGATCTGTTCAGGAGTGATACAGACTGTGGGAATAAGTGATCTGTACAGGAGTGAGACAGACTGTGTGAGAATAAGTGATCTGTACAGGAGTGATACAGACTGTGTGGGAATAAGTGATCTGTACAGGAGTGATACAGACTGTGTGGGAATAAGTGATCTGTTCAGGAGTGATACAGACTGTGGGAATAAGTGATCTGTACAGGAGTGAGACAGACTGTGTGGGAATAAGTGATCTGTACAGGAGTGATACAGACTGTGTGGGAATAAGTGATCAGTATAGGAGTGATACAGACTGTGTGGGAATAAGTGATCTGTACAGGAGTGATACAGACTGTGTTGGAATAAGTGATCAGTATAGGATAGATACAGACTGTGTGGGAATAAGTGATCTGTACAGGAGTGATACAGACTGTGTGGGAATAAGTGATCTGTACAGGAGTGATACAGACTGTGTGGGAATAAGTGATCAGTATAGGAGTGATACAGACTGTGTGGGAATAATTGATCAGTATAGGAGTGATACAGACTGTGTGGGAATAAGTGATCTGTTCAGGAGTGTCACCTATACCAGTGTGGGGTCTCCTACCTCCATGTAGACACTCTTGGTGTGGCAGGTTATTCTCTGCGGTAGCTGGACTGTGTCCTGGATCTTCCTCAGGTCCAGCTTAGATCCGCTGAACGTCGCCCGGCTCCTCTGCCTCACACTGTCCAGGTCCAGCTGGTACGTCACATTCAGGCCAGAGGTATCTGGGCTCGGACACACCACACTGACAGTCAGGGGTACAGAGGGGGACTGGGGTGCAGGGTGTAGTGATGAGCTTAAGGACACAGGGCATCGGGCTACTCTGGTATAGGGAAGTGGGATATATGGTTATGAGAGTAATTTGTAAAGCAGTGGGGTACAGGATTGGAGTGGGGTCACTGATGGTCACAGTCAGAGTGGAAAGGGGGCGCAGGGGAGGGGTCAGTGATGTGAGAGAGGAAAGGGGGCGGAGGGGAGGGTCAGTGATGTGAGAGTGGAAAGGGGGCGCAGGGGAGGGGTCAGTGATGTGAGAGAGGAAAGGGGGCGCAGGGGAGGGTCAGTGATGTGAGAGAGGAAAGGGGGCGCAGGGGAGGGTCAGTGATGTGAGAGAGGAAAGGGGGCGCAGGGGAGGGGTCAGTGATGTGAGAGAGGAAAGGGGGCGCAGGGGAGGGGTCAGTGATGTGAGAGAGGAAAGGGGGCGCAGGGGAGGGGTCAGTGATGTGAGAGAGGAAAGGGGGCGCAGGGGAGGGGTCAGTGATGTGAGAGAGGAAAGGGGGCGCAGGGGAGGGTCAGTGATGTGAGAGAGGAAAGGGGGCGCAGGGGAGGGTCAGTGATGTGAGAGAGGAAAGGGGGCGCAGGGGAGGGGTCAGTGATGTGAGAGAGGAAAGGGGGCGCAGGGGAGGGGTCAGTGATGTGAGAGTGGAAAGGGGGCGCAGGGGAGGGTCAGTGATGTGAGAGAGGAAAGGGGGCGCAGGGGAGGGTCAGTGATGTGAGAGAGGAAAGGGGGCGCAGGGGAGGGTCAGTGATGTGAGAGAGGAAAGGGGGCGCAGGGGAGGGTCAGTGATGTGAGAGAGGAAAGGGGGCGCAGGGGAGGGTCAGTGATGTGAGAGAGGAAAGGGGGCGCAGGGGAGGGTCAGTGATGTGAGAGAGGAAAGGGGGCGCAGGGGAGGGGTCAGTGATGTGAGAGAGGAAAGGGGGCGCAGGGGAGGGGTCAGTGATGTGAGAGAGGAAAGGGGGCGCAGGGGAGGGTCAGTGATGTGAGAGAGGAAAGGGGGCGCAGGGGAGGGGTCAGTGATGTGAGAGAGGAAAGGGGGCGCAGGGGAGGGTCAGTGATGTGAGAGAGGAAAGGGGGCGCAGGGGAGGGTCAGTGATGTGAGAGTGGAAAGGGGGCGCAGGGGAGGGTCAGTGATGTGAGAGAGGAAAGGGGGCGCAGGGGAGGGGTCAGTGATGTGAGAGAGGAAAGGGGGCGCAGGGGAGGGTCAGTGATGTGAGAGAGGAAAGGGGGCGCAGGGGAGGGGTCAGTGATGTGAGAGAGGAAAGGGGGCGCAGGGGAGGGTCAGTGATGTGAGAGAGGAAAGGGGGCGCAGGGGAGGGGTCAGTGATGTGAGAGAGGAAAGGGGGCGCAGGGGAGGGGTCAGTGATGTGAGAGAGGAAAGGGGGCGCAGGGGAGGGTCAGTGATGTGAGAGAGGAAAGGGGGCGCAGGGGAGGGTCAGTGATGTGAGAGAGGAAAGGGGGCGCAGGGGAGGGTCAGTGATGTGAGAGAGGAAAGGGGGCGCAGGGGAGGGTCAGTGATGTGAGAGAGGAAAGGGGGCGCAGGGGAGGGTCAGTGATGTGAGAGTGGAAAGGGGGCGCAGGGGAGGGTCAGTGATGTGAGAGAGGAAAGGGGGCGCAGGGGAGGGGTCAGTGATGTGAGAGAGGAAAGGGGGCGCAGGGGAGGGTCAGTGATGTGAGAGAGGAAAGGGGGCGCAGGGGAGGGTCAGTGATGTGAGAGAGGAAAGGGGGCGCAGGGGAGGGTCAGTGATGTGAGAGAGGAAAGGGGGCGCAGGGGAGAGGTCAGTGATGTGAGAGTGGAAAGGGGGCGCAGGGGAGGGTCAGTGATGTGAGAGAGGAAAGGGGGCGCAGGGGAGGGGTCAGTGATGTGAGAGAGGAAAGGGGGCGCAGGGGAGGGTCAGTGATGTGAGAGAGGAAAGGGGCCGCAGGGGAGGGTCAGTGATGTGAGAGAGGAAAGGGGGCGCAGGGGAGGGGTCAGTGATGTGAGAGAGGAAAGGGGGCGCAGGGGAGGGGTCAGTGATGTGAGAGAGGAAAGGGGGCGCAGGGGAGGGTCAGTGATGTGAGAGAGGAAAGGGGGCGCAGGGGAGGGTCAGTGATGTGAGAGAGGAAAGGGGGCGCAGGGGAGGGGTCAGTGATGTGAGAGAGAAAGGGGGCGCAGGGGAGGGGTCAGTGATGTGAGAGTGGAAAGGGGGCGCAGGGGAGGGGTCAGTGATGTGAGAGTGGAAAGGGGGCGCAGGGGAGGGGTCAGTGATGTGAGAGAGGAAAGGGGCCGCAGGGGAGGGTCAGTGATGTGAGAGAGGAAAGGGGGCGCAGGGGAGGGGTCAGTGATGTGAGAGAGGAAAGGGGGCGCAGGGGAGGGGTCAGTGATGTGAGAGAGGAAAGGGGGCGCAGGGGAGGGTCAGTGATGTGAGAGTGGAAAGGGGGCGCAGGGGAGGAGTCAGTGATGTGAGAGTGGAAAGGGGGCGCAGGGGAGGGTCAGTGATGTGAGAGAGGAAAGGGGGCGCAGGGGAGGGTCAGTGATGTGAGAGAGGAAAGGGGGCGCAGGGGAGGGGTCAGTGATGTGAGAGTGGAAAGGGGGCGCAGGGGAGGGTCAGTGAGCTGCAGTCAATCCACAGTATCTGGCTCCTCACCGGGTGTGTTTTTAGTGTCCAGCTCCACACTGAAGCACACGGTCAGGTTCAGGACGGGGCTCTCGGAGCTCACTCCCAGGCAGTCGAAGTGGGCCAGGGAGATCTGGGTCGGCTCGAAGGACAGACGCCCCCACACACTGAGGACAGGCCGGGACCTGGAGAGGACAGCACAGAGCTCAGGAGGTCGTGTGGTCAGACAGGACAGTGGACATCGTGTCCGTGACCTGTGTCTGGACACCGGACAGTGGGGTGGTCAGTCAGGACAGTGGACATTGTCTCTGTGACCAGTGTCTGGACACCAGACAGTAAGGTGGTCAGTCAGGACAGCGGACGCCGTAACCGTGACCAGTGTCTGGACACAGGACAGTAAGGTGGTCAGTCAGGACAGCGGACGCCATGACAGTGACCAGTGTCTGGACACCAGACAGTAAGGTGGTCAGTCAGGGCAGTGGACGTCGTGTCTGTGACCGGTGTCTGGATAACAGTGCTGATTTACCTGAGAACAATCACATCTCCCATCGCCCCCACTGTGATGTCCGTCAGTCCGTCTGCACTCAGGTCCATCAAGCCGCTGACAGAGTGACCAAAGTACCTGAGCCTAGGAGACAGGGTCTCTGCAAGGATATGCTGGACAGACAAAGACACAGAACCGATTTGAACCAAAATGCAGTGCTAATGCAGTCCAGTCAGTGTGTCTGTATGAACCCCTCTCTCTCAGTGCAGTGTTAATGTACTGGAGTGTCCAGTCAGTCAGTGTGTCTGTATGAACCCCTCTCTCTCAGTGCAGTGTTAATGTACTGGAGTGTCCAGTCAGTCAGTGTGTCTGTATGAACCCCTCTCTCTCAGTGCAGTGTTAATGTACTGGAGTGTCCAGTCAGTCAGTGTGTCTGTATGAACCCCTCTCTCTCAGTGCAGTGTTAATGTACTGGAGTATCCAGTCAGTCAGTGTGTCTGTACTAACTGTAAATTAAGTACAGTACAGTAAGTCTCTGTTAATTAGTTACTCTCTCTACCTGGCTGTACTGAGCCTTGATTCCATCTTCTCTGTCACCCAGGTAGATGTAGAGAGCCCCCCGGTGGTCATTCTCTAGAGGCGCCCCCACTGCCACATCATCGAGCCCGTCGCCATTGAGGTCTTGTAGAGAGGCCATGGCCGAGCCGAACCGGGAGAAGGGCGAACTGGTCGCCCCGCTGATGTTCTGAACCGGGGAGAGGAACCCCTGTGTGGAGAGGTAACGGCACATGACCATGGAGCGGGACAGGGAGTCAGTGCACATTCCTCCCCTTGCGCTGAGAGGACACATCCCTGGACTGCTCCAACAACAGCATTGTGACCGTGATGAATGGCCCATAGACACCAGGACCCCAGACATGAGCCATGGAGCTAAGAGAAATGGATTGCAGGTCATAGGAAGCCATTGGAATAGAACAGGTTCCTTCACTGTTGACTTTGTCTATCCAGGACTCTACTCGAGAGCCGCGAGCCCAGAAAATAACAGGAACAGGTCAATCAGAATAAGGCTGGAGCTGCAGCACGGTTTCTCACTCTAGCAGGCATTCCCAGGGTACAGTGCGCTTATTATTCCCATCAAGTGCTTCTTGTCTGCAACACAAGCAGGTTACCTACAGCCTGAACATGTGTAAGAAGGCAGAGGGTCAGGCCACCTGGCCAACTAAGATTTGGATACCCGATTTGTTCATTTCTGGACATCTGGTCAGCTAAGATCCAACGTTACAGGAGGTTGTCTGTTTATTAAACATGAAGGATTAAGGGATTACTGTTGGTCTGTTAGTGAACTCTACTCTGTGTATTAACATATTGTACTGGTCTAGAGTCTACTATAGGGTATCACCACACAGAGCTCCATGCTGTATTAGATCACACTGTTCTACAATATACTGTGTCAGTCTGCACTGCACTGAAATGGGTGTTTTTTCTATAAGCTATAATGTAGTGAGCCCTTTCCGACATCATACATTAGTAAACGGGTTATTCCTGCCTTCTCTGGTGAGCTGCTGTCCTCACCTCGTCAGCCACTTTGTACACAAACACCATCCCCTCTCTCTGGTCCTCATAGTGCAGTGGCGCCCCCACCAGGAGAAAGTCAGTCTGGTTGTCTGAGTCCACATCCAGGGAGCACAGCTCCCCTCCAAAGTAGGAGCCGATCTAGGATGGAAAGGGGGAAAGGGGGAGCG
Organism: Lepisosteus platostomus; assembly: GCF_059453375.1. Lineage (NCBI taxonomy): Eukaryota > Metazoa > Chordata > Actinopteri > Semionotiformes > Lepisosteidae > Lepisosteus > Lepisosteus platostomus. The sequence continues at coordinate 15,564,957 of NC_142616.1, read as the reverse complement.
TGTTTCTATGTTTTCCGACAGCCAGTCAGGCAGCCCTGTTGCAGCAGAGACCAGAGCCACAACAGCAGCAGAGAATCACTTTCACAGGGACTATGGGAGAAACTACAGTGGAGCAGGCATGCTGTAAAATGGGCAGCAGCAGAGGACAGCATGGAGCCGCAGTGGGGAGCACGAACAAGGACAAATAAAGGCCTTCTTATGGCGCTGTGGCGATCATCGCTGCCGCCTCGCAGCTCTGGGGCCCTGGGTTCAATTGCTGGGGTTCTGTCTGTGGGGAGTCTGCGTGTTGTCTTTGTGTTCGCGTGGATTTCCTCTGGCTGCTCCGGTTTGCCTCCCACAATCCAAAGACTGTGCTGGTGGGTGGATTGTCTCCGGGGAAGATGGACCCGGGTGCGAGTGTGCGTGTCTGTGTCTGTCCCGCGATGGACTGCTGGGACGCGCTCCAGCTCCCCCAGCCCCCCGAGTTGGCAGGGGCAGTTAGAGGATGGGTGGATGGATGGCTACTGCAGGGGACGTTTCCTACAGTTCAGCCTGGTGAGGCTAGATAAGGGTGAACTGAAGATTAAGATCTTCATTGGTTTTTGCAACAGGGGAGAGTGCTGCAGAGAGGATTTGCAGAGCCTACGTGTGTCAACAACATGAACCGGAAACATGAAACCAAGCTGGCAGGAACCCCTGAGCCTAATGCAACTACAGGAAGCTTGCAGCAAGAAGAGGAAACCGGGAGTTTCTCAACTAGGAAACCACACACCTACAGAACCCCACGCCCTGTGGGCACAGGTCCTGTAAAGACTACATGCGCTGGCGCGTGCAGTCCTGCAGCTGATGGGACTGGAGCCAGGACTGGAGCCAGGCTGAGGTGGGGCCCCCACTTAGACAAAATTGGCATTGCAGTCTGAATCTATGCCCAGAGTTCCCTTCTGAAGAAGCTTCATTCTAACCCTTACCCTAACCGCCCAACAGGGAAGAGAGAGAGTCATCCACCCCAGTGGCCTGCGGCGCTGTCAGTGAGAGCTGTTGCCTATTACTTGCCAGCAGGGGGCATGATAGGGGTCGGGGAAAAGACCAATTCCTAATGCAAGAAACTGTATATGGCTCATAAAGTGATCTGATCTCTTATCTTATAGAGCACACGGGGGAGGATGTGGGCACGTTGTCTCTTTATCGCTCTCCGGATAGTACGGCTTTATAGTGGCGTACCATTCTTACTTCGTATAATCGAAGACAGAATGGTTAAGCTACCAAAGCGACCCCTGATCTGCGATCATTCTTGTGTTTTCAGTGGTCTTGCCGGTGCTTCTTCTGCGCTACCTCAGATTCCTGTCAGGAAGCAGGAGCTCACCCGCAGACCCGCCCTTGACTCCTGTCTCCGTCTAGGGCGCTGTAGCCCCTCCTGCTGGCTACAGAGCCCTAGCCCTGGCTCCGGGTGCGGTGACTGAGGGGTCCTGGGACCGGCGGCCCAACTCTACCTGTTGTCCCGACAGCCGGAACGCCTCCTCCCAGCGGGTGCTGCTTTCGGACTTCCGGAAGAGCAGGACGGTGCCCCGGTGTTCGGCGCGGGGAGCCCCCGCCGCCAGCAGGGAGAAGGGACCCCTGAGCCCGCGGGCCAGCGCGTAGCCTGGGCGGGAGAGAAAACCGCGGGGCGGGTCAGAGACGCCAGGGGGCGCCGGGCGCTCTCACACACCTCTCAGGCCGCTCGCGGGCCATGATGATGACGCTTCCTGCAGAGGGCAGCTGCCGGAAGCTCCCGCGGGTCTGTCCAGCCGGGCTTACCCAGAAGCCGGGCCCCCCGATCCGGTCCAGGTTTTCACAGAGGCCCGTGGGAACAGTGGGTCGGATGACACTGACGCCTCCGGGCCCTGCGGGGGAGCCGGCAGCTGGTAAAACCTGGAGCGGATCCGGACCGGGAGCTCCTCCGGGAGCCGCAATGCCTGCTGGTACGACCCGCCTGCCCCTGGGGGGGGCTGTTCGTCTCTGACTCACCCAGGTAAGAGTCTTCGGACACATTCACCGGGATGACAGGGGTCTCGGACAGACCGGGGGAGATTTCGCTGACGGAGCCTTGCCAGTTGTTGTAGCCCACCGCCCCCAACATTAAGGAGTCCTGAGAGCAGAGGGAGAGGACCGTTATCAGACGCTCTGTGGACAAACACGCTCCATTGGCCCTGCAGCACAGGTGTACTCTCCTGCCTCGGGCCTGGGAGAGAACAAGCCCCGCCACGGCCCAGACAACCCCCAAATCTGACTCACTTTGGCTTCTTCGTATGGTCAAAAACATTCATTTTTAAGAACATTTGAAAGGTCATGAGATAGAGGGGGCCATGCAGCCCACCCGTCCTGTTTGGGAGTTTCTAGAGAGAAGTCAGGGTATCGGCTTTAACAGCACGGCAGGGCAGCTTGTTCCACACTCCCACCACCCTGTGTGCAAAGCAGAGCCTCCTGTCCTGACTGGAGGAGCTCAACCAGCTGTGTCTTGTAAGAAGTCAGAGTATCGGCTTTAACAACATGGCAGGGCAGCTTGTTCCACACTCCCACCACCCTGTGTGCAAAGCAGAGCCTCCTGTCCTGACTGGAGGAGCTCAACCAGCTGTGTCTTGTAAGAAGTCAGAGTATCGGCTTTAACAACATGGCAGGGCAGCTTGTTCCACACTCCCACCACCCTGTGTGCAAAGCAGAGCCTCCTGTCCTGACTGGAGGAGCTCAACCAGCTGTGTCTTGTAAGAAGTCAGAGTATCGGCTTTAACAACATGGCTGGGCAGCTTGTTCCACACCCCCACTTTAAATGGTACAAGGTTGTGGAAGAGCTGCAGTCTGTCCCAGCAAGCAATCAGCACGAGGCAGGATTCGCCCTGGACAGGATGTCAGTCCATCACAGGGTAGACACGCACTCACACCAGAAGCCGATTAACCTCCCAGCGTGTCTGTTGAACTTGGGAGGAAACTGGAGCACCTGGAGGAAGCCTCTGCAAACATGGGGAGAACATGCACACTCCACACAGACAGCACCCTAGGGCCAGCATTGAGTCCAGGGCCCCGGCACTGCGAGGCAGTCACACTCACCACTGCACCACCATGCTGCCCACAGGGATAATATGGCGGAATTAAAACCGAATTTCTCCCACGAGGTCTTCCTTTGTGGGCGTCCAGTCACAGCGCTGTCCAGTGGGAATGTGGGAGTGGGAATGAGCTTTAATTTGTGCAGCAGAAGGGCTGGGAGAAGTCTCAAGAACACACGCACCCCCTGTCTCCCCCCCGTGAGCTGCCCCGATGTCTCTTGGTGACCACTGCCTGAGAACCTCCCTACAGCCCACTAGCTGAGCTTGACCGGGTCACCTCCAGCACACACACCTCACTTCAGGGCAGGTTCTGGAGCAAAGGAGCTTGTCCGGTTCACGCAACGGGACCGCAGGCCGGGCGATGTCGCGGGCCGAGAGTCAAACCGCCTCGGGCACGAGGCATTTCACACCCCGCCCGGTCGCCCCGTCTCGGCTGGATGTGTTTACTGGGATCCACTGGGGGGTGACGGGTGTGACGCAAAGCGTACAACAGCACCACCCCACCGTGGATTCGAACCCACAACCTCCTGGTGAGGAGTCCGGGACCCTGTCTGCTGTGCTACACTGCTACCCCGACTCACCTCGTTGTAGAGCGCGCTGAATCCGGTCTGGGACATCTCCTTCTCAAACTTCTTCTTGTTGGTGCTGCTCACACCTGCAGAGAAGACGGGGAGTCGGTCAGTGAGGCCGCTAGCCCAGGGGTGCGGATCCTGGACCGCACGCCGGGTTTTCGCTCCTGCCCAGATCTCAGTTACACACTCAACCCCTTAAAGGACTGAATGACAGGATGAATGTGAACTGGTTGACTGCTTTCAGCTCCTAAAGACAAACACACACTCTCCATTAAGACTAAGACTGCTACGTTCTCAGTTTTAAGTTGGTTTTGTTTCTGGTTCAGCTAGATCATGCAGAATGAGAGGATTCTGACCTCTGATTAACCCCTGATCACTGGGCACAGATCACAGTCACTGGTTATCACACAGGGAAGATACTGTCTGACACCTTCCGACGGTGTGGGATTGTTCTGGATAGTTGTGGGCTCCCAGACAGGCTCCTGGGAAAAGGGGGTCAGATGACGCTTCACAGCTCCTCTGCTCTTGGCTTCTTCAGGGGAGCCGGCAGCCGGTAAAACCTGGAGCGGATCTGCATGTGGAGATCCTGCTAGAGCCGCAGTCCTTGCCTTGTATGCATGTGGGATTGCAGGGCTGTCGCGTGGGCTGAACAATTGGGCAGTTTCTCAAGGCTAACACAACCCCCACAACCAGTGAGTGCTCTGTGGTTATGTCACGATCGCTACTCCTCCTCTTAAGGGGGATATTCCCGCACATTCAAGATGGCGGCGCGCATGGACGCAGCGGCTTCATTAGCTCTCGGATGACTTGATTACATGTTATTTATGTTATGTTATTACATGTTACTGTTATTGCTATTGTGTCACTGTCTATTGTCTTATCTTCTGTCCTATTTATATACTGCACCTGAGTGACTAATGAGAAACACTTTTCATTATACTATGCACCTGTGTATGTTTAATGACAATAAAGTTGAATTGAATTGAATTGAATTGAATTAAGGGCGCTCCAGCCCTTCCTCGTTTTCCCCCATTGCTTACACCTGTTCCTTTGCCCAGCCCCTCTTTAGTTCCACCTTTAAAGCCAGATGCAGGCGTTTGCTTGAGGCTTCTCATTGAATCTCCTTTTGTGAGAGCCGGGGTCCTGCAGTGTCTGGCTCCGTCATGGTTTTAGTTTCCTGTTCCTGATTCCCTGCCCCGCCGGTCCCGACCTGACCCGGTTCTTGTTTTTAATTACTTCGGATGGATCCCCTGGTCTTGGACTCAACCTCCTGCTTTGGATTCCCCCTCTGGTTTTACCCTTGGATTGTTGGCCCTGGATTCACTCCCCCTGGCCACCTGCACTCCTCAGACACCCCCCCCCCCCGTCTCCAGACCCTTCTCCTGCATGACTATTTTCCTTAGTGTATCCTCACAATTCCGCATCCTCAGGCACCTGCCCAGTCGGAGGAAGACGGTCAGAGGAAATCTGAGATTACTGATCAGTGGCTGGGGGCTGGCTTCATTTTGGTTACCTGACCCCACTGCTACATTGGTTGCACTCCAAGATGCTCCCTGATCCTCATACTGCCTTCTTAAATACTAAACAGCTTCCTGCCTACATGCAAACTATTCTTTGCACCATAGGTAGTGGCACTGAACCAACACAGCGCCCTCTAGAGGCATGTACTATAATAATAATAATTGCTTACACTTATATAGCGGTTTTCTGGATATCCCCAGGTAATGGGGATCCCCTCCTCCACCACCAGTGTGCAGCCCCACCTGGATGATGTTACGGCAGCCATAGTGCGCCAGAACGCTCACCACACACCAGCTATTAGTGGGGAGGAGAGGAGAGTAATGAAGCCACTTCATAGATAGGGATTATTAGGAGGCCATGACTGGTAAGGGCCAATGGGAAATTTGGCCAGGACGCTGGGGTTACACCCCTACTCTTTTCAAGAAAGGCCCTGGGATTTTAAATGACCAAAGAGAGTCAGGACCTTGGTTTTATGTTTCATCCGAAGGACGGCGCCCGTTTACAGTATAGTGTCCCTGTTACTATACTGGAGCATTAGGACCCACATGGACCGCAGGGTGAGCGCCCCCTGCTGGCCCCACTAACACCTCTTCCAGCAGCAACCTTAGTTTTCCCCAGGAGGTCTCCCCTCCAGGTACTGAACAGGCTCACAACTACTGAGCTTCAGTGGGCTGCCAGTTGTGAGTTGCAGGGTGATATGGCTGCTGGCTTTGTACTGTACTGTACTGTACTGTAATGTGCTGTCACTGGGGAGTGTGCGTCCTGAGTCTCTAACAGGTGTGGGAGTTTCTTGAGCTCTGCAAAGTCCAGGTGCCCTTTGTCTTTCCCCTGGCCGAATTGACTTCACTGAGCTGTTTGCCTTCGAAGTCCAGTCCCCTCTGAAGGTGCAGCACAGGCAGATGGCCCTCCCCGCCGTCTAGTGGCAGGACTGCGACAGTGAGCAAGAGCCGGTACCTTCAATGCTGTAGATCTTGTTCTGCAGGTTGTCCAGGACATTCTTCAGTCCTCCGTAGTTCTGGATGTAGAAGGTGTTGTTCTCTTTGGGTTCAGAGGAGAGTTTCTTCAGGTTTCTGAGGTCGAGATTCCCAACCTGTCGCAAAGAAAAGCCCTCGTTATGCTTTACTGCTCCACAGATTTGAGCTGCAGATGTAACTGGAAGGCTCATTCACTACACTTCCGGGCAGTTCGCACACGGGTGTCTAAGGATTAGTGTTACAGTAGTTTTTCTCATTTGCACCCAAACTGCTTTTGAAACTATTCTCTCTTTAACAAACAAACAGCACAAAACGTGATCAAGCAAATAATTCCAGAGATAAAAAAGAACGACAAAACAACCCAAAACACCCAAAACAATACACAACAAACAACATAAAAACACACACAAGGAAAAGGAAAAAAAAACGAAATAGAGCATTAATCAATAGTCTTCTGTCCAATACAGTTACCAGAACTTATTCATTATTTCCCTGTCCTTCAAGATGAAACATTTCTATTTTTTTAAACCCCTCAATTTTTTTAACTCTTCTATCACATTTTCCCCCAACATAATCTTTTCCAACATATAATAATGTTCTGCAGTATGCTTAAAATAATTTAATATTCAGGAACAAGTCAAAGGTCTATCCCAGGCCGAAAGGAGCCGAAAGGAAACACAACATTTCGGCTGTGGAGCCTTCTTTTGGTGTGCTTTATTCAATATTTTAATTTAATAATAATTTCATATTCATATATTCATATTCATATATTATATACCTTTGGAAAGTAGTGGTAGTGTATTAAACACAATCTTACAATCCATCCCAAGATCCCCGAATATTATAACCTGCAGTGTAACCGTGAAGTTATCTGTTATAGGAAGTAACCAGTCCTGTACTGATACTCAAAGTCTGTCCACTTCTGGAAAATACCAAAATGAGGGAAATGAATCTTCATCATCTTCACCACAAAACCAACAAATACAAGATTCTACAACACCGCAAATGCTTGACATTTGTTTGTAGAAAGAAAAGTATAGTATAAATCATCTTAAACTGAAGTTGTAAGGCAGAGTTTATAGTAGTCCCGTGAATCAACTTAAACAGCGTTGCTTAAGGAACAGGAACATTAAACAGCTCTTCCCAAAACCTGAAAAATGTATGTGGAATAGCATATATATTGTTATTATTATTTCTGAAACATATAGTCAAGGTTTCTATAGGAATAAATAAAGAGATACAGGACACTCCTGTCTTACTCCACTCGTCAGTTCAAATCTTTCTGATAAATATCCACTTTTTTTGCAAATTTACTTATGGGTTTCAGACCCAGTGCCTCAAGCCAAGGACAACAAGAGCTACCAAAATTAACATACTGCAGACATCTAAACAAATGGACCCGCTTCAAATTAGCAACAGTATTTTTCCAAATCTGCACTAAATAATAACCCTGCGCATCTATTCATTTCCATAACAATCTACAGGATCAATGTATCACCAATATATCAACTGTCCGTAAAACCCCCTTTTGGTCCTTTGTATGTATATTTTATCAGTCACTATCCTGAAGCTAAGAGCCAAACATTTAGATGAAATATGATTATCACTGCATAATAAAGTCAAAGCTCGTCAGTTTTCTTAACTGAATCATGCTTTTATAATAGTGAAATAAATCCCTCCCTCGGCGTGGGAGAGAGTTCCTCCAATTTGAAAGCCTCTTATCTCAGTTAAAAATACTCTATATGGCTCAGTCAGGTGCCCATCTCAGCCTGGAGACTTTCCAGGACAGAAGGACTCTACTGCTTGAAACGATTGTTCCTCAGATGTCAAGCCATCACAACTAGCCTTTTGATCTGAAATCTGACAAAAACCAGCTATTTTGCCCCATATAACATCTTAAATCTGGATTTCTTAAACCTGCACATATCAACCAAAGCCGAGGAGGACAATAAATAAGAAATAGTTCAAAATGTCACCTGAAGAAGACTCCACAGCCGAAACGTTGAGTTTCTTTATCTTCTCTTTCAAACCCTTACTTGTTCCTTTGCAGCCTACGCAGACTGATGCCACTCCCTGCGTGAACTAGATTAAAATGTGTTTGGGTGTGGATTATATTGGCTAGCTCTTTGTCTATACACATGAGTCTTCAAAACAGTATTAAAGCCTCCCCCCATTATAGAACAATCAACTTCACACTTCACGTGTTCCACGTATTATTTAAAAAAGGCAGCAGCATCGGAATTTGGAGCACAGACGTTTGAAAGATTAAAGATAACTAAGTGATCGATAGAAACGTCAACCAAAATCTGTCTGCCCTCAGAATCCTTAATAAATGTGTGTATAGTACAGTACATGGAGCAATATTTCCTATTAAAATAGGCTCAGTTCGGTTTATTGTCAGACACACAAGTGCAAGGAACTGCTTATTTGCACGTGTGGCTCCTATACAGAGACATTAAAGGAATCGCCAAAAAAACATAAACTCAGAACAGCAGCAGCAACAACAACAAGTTAAATAACGTTAAAGGAAAGTCAGAGAAGCAGTGTGGGGAAAAACACATCAGTGTGCGCCAGTGGTCGGGGTGGAGTTCAGTAATCTGACAGCTTGCAGGAAGAATCGGTCTCTGAATCCGGAGGTTCCTGCCTTTATACTCCTGTCACGCCCACCAGAGGGAAGGGGAGAACAGTGAGGAACCAGGCTGACTGGTGTCCTTAGCCATACTGCCAGCCCTCCTGAGACAGCAAGTTGTAGAAATGTCTGAAACAGAGGGGAGCTGTACTGCAGCGAGGGGCCGGGCCGACACGATCGCCCCCTGGAACAGCCTTCCGCTGAGACGACGAGCTGCTGCCCAACCACACTGTGATCCCACACGTGAGCACACTCTCCATAGCGCACCTGCTAACCTGCAAGTACCCCTTTCATAATAGAGCCACACGGCCGAAACGTTGTGTCTCTTTTCTTTTCCTTTTTTTCCTTTCAGCATGGAATAAAGCTTTACTTGTTCCTAAAATACACCCCTCCCCTCCTGTTCCTTCCATTTCAGTTCATCTTCTTCCACTGTATGGCTCTCTTTTGGAAATACAATATATCACATTCATTCTTATCCCCGAGCCCAGCCCAAACGTCATCTCTTTTACTTGCAGGATGAAGGCAATAGGAACTTGCAACACCTTTTAATCACGGAAAACTAGAAATAGAGCAGTAATAATTACAATATACTTGCAATATATTGCTTTTCTCTTCTGACTCCCATTCCTATTTTTTCTTATTGGAGTACAGAAAAAGAATTGGACTAAACAGAGTATACAAATCCTTGTGTCAGGGCACAGTGACTCCTCTCCTACATTCGTGACCACAAGGTGAGGAAAAACTAAACAAACACGACATTAGCAAACGTGTCCGAACAGAAAAAAACAGAAAGACAAACGACAAATCAAAAATGAAAAATTAAACCTATTGTTCTGTAGAGAGCTTTGAGAAGCACGTTTTAAAGGTGCTATTTACAACTGAAGTTTTTTGTTATTATGAAGAAAAACTCATAGAAGCTGTTTTTAATAAACTGAGACTTACCCCAATCACATAACGAATGATGCCTTTATTATTCAGAGTGTCGACGATGTTATAATCATCAAAGTCAGTGGGGTCTCCATCTGTGATAATGATCAGGACCTTTGTGCCATTGTCTTTGGCTCCAGCTGTTTTGTTGTACAGAACATGGTTCCTGTAAGACACGCACAAAGGCACCTCTTCAGTCACACTCCCTTTTGTGGGACACACTCCACTGGTCAGACACACCCCTGAGACACCCCCCCGCCTCAATTGAGATGCAGCTTATTCTGTGGGACATGCCCCCTCAATTGAGATATGCTGTACTCTCTTCTGTGGGACACACAGCCTGTGGTCAGACACACCCCTGAGACACACCCCCTCCTGTGGGACACACCCCCTCAGTTGAGATACACCACCGCCTGTGATCAGACACACCCCTGAGACACACCCCCTCCTGTGGGACACACCCCCTCAGTTGAGATACACCCCCTCCTGTGGGACACACCCCCTCAGTTGAGATACACCTCCTCCTGTGGGACACACCGCCTGTGATCAGACACACCCCTGAGACACACCCCCTCCTGTGGGACACACCCCCTCAGTTGAGATACACCCCCTCCTGTGGGACACACCCCCTCAGTTGAGATACACCTCCTCCTGTGGGACACACCGCCTGTGATCAGACACACCCCTGAGACACACCCCCTCCTGTGGGACACACCCCCTCAGTTGAGATACACCTCCTCCTGTGGGACACACCGCCTGTGATCAGACACACCCCTGAGACACACCCCCTCCTGTGGGACACACCCCCTCAGTTGAGATACACCCCCTCCTGTGGGACACACCCCCTCAGTTGAGATACACCTCCTCCTGTGGGACACACCGCCTGTGATCAGACACACCCCTGAGACACACCCCCTCCTGTGGGACACACCCCCTCAGTTGAGATACACCCCCTCCTGTGGGACACACCCCCTCAGTTGAGATACACCTCCTCCTGTGGGACACACTGCCTGTGATCAGACACACCCCTGAGACACACCCCCTCCTGTGGGACACACCCCTCAGTTGAGATACACCACCGCCTGTGGTCAGACACACCCCTGAGACACACCCCCTCCTGTGGGACACACCCCCTCAGTTGAGATACACCTCCTCCTGTGGGACACACCGCCTGTGGTCAGACACACCCCTGAGACACACCCCCTCCTGTGGGACACACCCCCTCAGTTGAGATACACACCGCCTGTGATCAGACACACCCCTGAGACACACCCCCTCCTGTGGGACACACCCCCTACAGACAGACACACCCCCTTCTGTGAGACACACCTGCTCCAGTTAGACCCATGCCATGGGATACATCCAGTTAAGCTAGACACGTTTGAACAGCGAACATGAGACATATCCTCTTCCACGAGACCCAACCCATGCAGTGAGGCACCTCACTTCCACGACACACAGCTCCTTCTGTCAGATATGCCACATCAGTGATGTGCACACAGATTTCACTGTGCTCTGAAAGGCGTCAGGGGCTCACGATCGACACCGATTTCTCTGTGTTTAACTCAGACTTGTTTCACTACACTTTCTTGGCCCTGAGTGCTATTTTTGTTCTTGGGGGATGAGTCCTGTCCTCTGTCTCTAGACCACCTAAGACAGCAGTCCACAAGGCCCATCTAACCTCTGGTTTCTAGCAGCTCATTGATTGGAGGATCTCCTCTAACACGGACACCATGAAAACGAAGAGGATGGAGGCTTACACAGTGAAGTCCAGAGCTTCGTGGGTGTTGGTGAGAGATTTCATGTGGCCCGCGTCCTTCAGCAGCCCTGCAAGGTTCTTGCGCTGCTGGTACTGTTCAAAGGTGAACTCCGTCCGGAACGTTGTGGAGAACTGCACCGCAGCGAACTGGAGGGCAGTGACACAGAGAGAAACGTCAAGGAACGCACAAGGAATACAGACAGACGCGTCTACGAGCCGGCGAGCTCCTGGACGCCACGGCGAAACACAACAGGTACGGTCTTGCGGTCCCTTCACATCATCCTGAGACCCGGAAGCAGACAGACCCAGAGGCCACGAGCGACTGCAGACCAGCTGACTGTAAAGTTCGGTCCGGGGTGCTAGAAGGCGGGACACACACATATCTACCTATCCGATGCCTTCTGAAGAGACATTACTTCCCACGTTCCCATGTTTGTGTCCAATGCCTGTAAATACGCCAGTGCCACGACTGAAAGCTAGCTGGACAAAGCAGCTTTCGGTGACTTAATAAAGGGAAAAGGTGCAGTTAGTCAGCAGGACTCTCCCAACCCCCAGTGTTGTGTCACTGCTGTCACGATTGTAGCCCTCCCCCTTAAGGGCGCTCCGGCTCTTTCCTGTCTGACCTGATTTTGTGCACCACTACGCTACACTTGATCTTAGCCAAAATCTCGCCTCCTTCCAGCCCCCCTTAAAAGCCAGACGCTGACATTAATCCGGGCTCTGCTCTGGTTTCCGTACCAGGCGAGTCTGGGACCTGGAAGCGCCTGGTCCCGTCCAGGTTTTAGTTTCTGTTCCTGCTCCCTTTCCCGTGCCGGTTCCGACCCGGTTCCCATTTTTAAATCTTGTTGGTCTTGGATGGACCGCCCGGTTTGGGACTTTTGCCTTCATCTGGATTCCCCCTTGGATCTTCTCCGGGATCGTTCGCCTCGGCCACACCTCCCCCGAACACCAGCGCACCAAGGCCTCGCCCCCTGTTTTCAGCCCCGTTTCCTGCATGACTCCCCCCCCCCCCCGTGTTTCTTCACTTTTCCCTGGATCGTGCCGTCTGCATAGGGTCTGGAAGGAACCGTCCGTTACAACTGCGAGATCTCGTTAACACTCACGCCCATGCCGGGCCGATCATTGTGCCCAACGGCCAGGGACTCGCGATGCACAGCGATGCAATCTGGCACTTCAGCGATGTCACGATCACCGAAGTCAGTGGGGTCTGCAGCCGTGGCGGTGATCAGGACTGGACCGCGGACCCCGGAGGAGCAGACTGCAGCCGCCGCGGCCTCCCACTTGCCTGGATGGAGGAGTTGGTGAGGTTCCTCATGATGTCCACGATGAACTCCTTGTTCTTCTCGAAGTCGGCGGGAGTCAGGCTCTCCGAGCCGTCAAACAGGAACACCAGGTCTACGTCTCTCTTGAAGCAGCCTGGCCCACAGGGAAAACACACGTCGGGAATTCGGCCCTGAGCGCGGCGCGGTGCGGCGCGGGGAGGCAGCGTGGTCAGGGCCGCGCACTCGAAACTGGAAGGTCGTGGGTTCGAATCCCAGGTGAGACTCTGGTGTTGCACAACCAGAGAACCAGTGAACAACAGTTCACGGCACTGAATCACTCCCGTAAAACGCATAGCTGTAAAAATGGCAAATTTCGCTCTGGATGAAAACAGTGAATAAATAAGTGAACTATAATACTGGAGTTTTAAGGAAGAATGGTTACAAATGAGACCTTGTAGCCTGTTTGGTAGCTGGTAGCTGATTCCAGCTGTACATGAAGAAATAAAAGTATGTGCCTGTTCACAACTCCCACCACCCTGTGTGTAAAGCAGAGTCTCCTGTCCTGACTGGAGGATCTCATCCAGCTGTTTCTCGAGAGAATCCAGGGTACCGGCTTCAACAAGATGGCTGGACAGCTTGATCCACACTGCCTTCTCCCTCACTGGGCTGGAAGAAGTCAGGGTACTGGACCGAACACGACAGCACTGACTCCTGCCTGGAATTACTCATTGACTGTGCTGATGATTTAACATGGGCAGCCGCTCACATGGCTGGGTGTTGTCCTGGAGCAGCGCAGGTGGGGACTTCAGCCCAAGGTGAACAACAGCTGGGTGGCAGCCTGGGATCCAAGCCCACGCAGCTGGCGGCCCCACTCAGAAACATGCCCCCTCCGCGGCGAGTGGGCGGCCCTTACCCTGGTAGGAGGGGGTGAGGTTGCCGGTGAGCTGCAGGTGCTGGTCGAACTGGTAGCAGATGCTGTTCAGGTACATGTTGGAGGCGCAGCCGTGGGCCAGGGAGGGGCTGCAGGTCTGGGGGGAGAGTCACAGGTCAGATCTCCAGAGCCACACAGCAGGGGAGCAAGGGGCAGGGGCGCTGAGGAGGAGCAGGTCTGGAGGGAGAGCCACAGGTCAGATCTCCAGAGCCACACAGCAGGGGAGCAAGGGGCAGGGGCGCTGAGGAGGAGCAGGTCTGGAGGGAGAGTCACAGGTCAGATCTCCAGAGCCACACAGCAGGGGAGCAAGGGGCAGGGGCGCTGAGGAGGAGCAGGAGGAAGAGGAGGAGGAGGACAAGGGGTGAACTAGAAGAGGGCAGTGGGGTGAGGAAGAGGAAGGCAGTGGAGTTGGGCAGTGGGGTGAAGAAGAGGAGGGCAATGGAGTAGGAAGAGGAAGAGGGGAGGAGGGCAGTGGGGTGAAGAAGAGGAGGGCAGTGGAGTGATGTGAGAGAGAGGGGAGGAGGGCAGTGGGGTGAGGAAGAGGAGGGCAGTGGAATAGGCTGAGGAAGAGGGGAGGAGGGCACTGAGGTGAGGAAGAGGGGAAGAGGGCAGTGAATGAGGAAGAGGAGGGTAGTGGAGTGGGGTGAGGAAGAGGGGAGGAGGGCAGTGGAGTAGGGTGAGGAAGAGGGGAGGAGGGCAGGAGGGTGAGAAGGAGGAGGGTAGTGGTGTGAGGAATTGGGCAGGAGAGTGGTGAGGTGAGGAAGAGGGGAGGAGGGCAATGAGGTTAGGAAGAGCAGGGTAGTGGTGTAGGGTGAGGAAGAGGAGGGCAGTGGGCTTGGGTGAGAAAGAGGAGTGCTTGGGGTATAGTGAGGAAGAGGAGGAGGACAGTGAGGAAGAGGAAGGAGACTTACTGTGAGCTGAGGGTTGCTCCCCATCCTGGCAGCAAGGGACAGTCCCACAGCTTTCACTGAGTCCATGACCGTAACTAGAGAGAAGAGAGAACAGCTTTTCACAAAAAACACACCACAGTCTGAAGCAACTGCAGGAGACCAGCGCCACCTTCTGTCCCACCCGAGAGACAGACCAGAGAACAGCACCACCTTCTGTCACACGCGAGAGACAGACCGGAAACCAGCGCCACCTTCTGTCACACCTGAGAGACAGACCGGAGACCAGCGCCACCTTCTCTCTCACCTGAGAGACAGGACCAGAGACCAGCACCACCTTCTCTCTCACCTGAGAGACAGGACCAGAGACCAGTGCCACCTTCTCTCTCACCTGAGAGACAGGATCAGAGACCAGTGCCACCTTCTGTCACACCTGAGAGACAGACCGGAGACCAGCGCCACCTTCTGTCCCACCCGAGAGACAGACCAGAGAACAGCACCACCTTCTGTCACACGCGAGAGACAGACCGGAAACCAGCGCCACCTTCTGTCACACCTGAGAGACAGACCGGAGACCAGCGCCACCTTCTGTCACACCTGAGAGACAGACCGGAGACCAGCGCCACCTTCTCTCTCACCTGAGAGACAGGACCAGAGACCAGAGCCACCTTCTGTCACACCTGAGAGACAGACCGGAGACCAGCGCCACCTTCTCTCTCACCTGAGAGACAGACCGGAGACCAGCGCCACCTTCTCTCTCACCTGAGAGACAGGACCAGAGACCAGAGCCACCTTCTGTCACACCTGAGAGACAGACCAGAGACCAGCCCCACCTTCTGTCACACCTGAGAGACAGACCGGAGACCAGCGCCACCTTCTCTCTCACCTGAGAGACAGGACCAGAGACCAGAGCCACCTTCTGTCACACCTGAGAGACAGACCAGAGACCAGCCCCACCTTCTGTCACACCTGAGAGACGGACCGGAGACCAGCGCCACCTTCTGTCACACCTGAGAGACAGACCGGAGACCAGCCCCACCTTCTGTCACACCTGAGAGATGGACCGGAGACCAGTGTCACCTTTGTCCTAATGTGATGTAGTGTACATACTTGTCATTGACAAGGGACAGAGCATCTTCTGATCTGACCTTGGGTTCTTCAATACAGTTTGCATGTTCCCTCTGTGTTCATGGGAGTTATCCAGGTGCTCTGACTTGCTTCCTCTTTAAAAGATACACTGGAGAAGGGGTGGGTGGGCAGTTAACACATTGCCCCTATTTGCACAAGTATGTGTGTCCTGTCCCACAAGTAGCTCTGCCTTGCACTCTACCGGGCTGCTGGGAGTCTTACCTGGAGTAAGGTAATAAGTGACAGTCGGATAATGGCAGAAAGGATACAAGGCCTTTTCTGTTTCGGTGCTTTTGCTCTCTCTCCCCCATTCAAATTCACAGAGCTTTATTAAGAGGAGTGCTGAAATACTGCGCTGCCAAAGACATAACAGCGAACAAGACCTTCCAAATATTAAAAACGCATTGCAAAACTATCCCCCTCTTCATTTGGGTTTTAAATTAGAAGCAAAAATGAGCTCTCTGTCCTGACAACCAATCTCATACACGGCCTCCTGGTAGGCTTTTGAGATATTAAGCCGACAAGAACAGAAGTGAATTTCTGAAAGGTAGAGTTGGACTTTAAACCTGGTGTATGTTGTAGAGACTCTTGCTTTTGGCAGAGCATGCCCTGTGTGCCTAGTCCTTCAGTGCCCTCATAGCCAGGTCAAAACTCCCCCTCTCTCAGCTGGTATCTCTAAGTCACAGGAGAATCAGGGAGCTGTCCAGGACGCTCTCAGGGGCAGGTTACCTTCATTTAAGATAAGCTGGCAGGAGTTGGGTTCGTAAGCACACTTGTAGATCCCTCCAGTTCTGTTGTCTTTTAATGGAGCGCTGACGATGATCCTGAAACACAGAACAAAGGGACGTCAGACTCCCTCAACACACTCCTCTGAAAAAGAAATTTAACAACATAAAATGGTCACAGATGAGAGGAAGCTGTTGGGCCCACCTAAATGCTTGGTAGCTTTTGGTTAATTGACGCCATGATCTCATCCAGCTGTTCCTTCAGCGACATGACAGGGCAACTTGTTCCACCTGCATAGGAGGCTTTACATTACACAAAGGGTGGTGGGAGTGTGGAACAAGCTGCCCGGCCTTGTTGTTGAAGCCGATACCCTGGCTGCTCTCGAGAAACAGCTGGATGAGATCCTCCAGTCAGAACAGGAGGCTCTGCTTTACACACAGGGTGGTAGGAGTGTGGAACAAGCTGCCCAGTCATGTTGTTAAAGCTGATACTCTGACTTCTTACAAGAAACAGCTGGATGAGATCCTGCAGTTAGGACAGGAGACACTACCTTACACAAAGGGTGGTGGGAGTGTGGAGCAATAACAGAGATAATGGCCGGGTAATTGGCCAGGCTACCAGAGAGAGAGCGACCCTTATAGATGTTGAGGCGTGGGCTGTTTTGTGCCTCTGCAGACAGGAAGACAACCCCAAGCAGAACAAGCGGACATGGGTGCAGATGAATTCAGGAGCCAAGCTGTGTCGGTTCTCAGCGCGCCGCTGGTCTCGGCGTTGGGAAACAGCGCAGCTCGAGAGCGAGCTCTTATCTCACCCTGCAGCGCCGAGACCTCTCACACTCGACAAACAGCCGTGTTTCTCACGAAGTCCGCTGGGCGCGCGTGTGTGGGTGTGTGTGTGTGTGGGGGGTGGGGAGGTGGAACGTGAGAAAACATGCACGTCTGTGAGTTCACCTCAATTTCACCCTATTCTTATCTCGCAAAATCGACTGCAGGGCCTCTGCAGACCCCTCATGGGCCCCTCACGGAGTCCGAGCTGCCATTCAGCCCTCCTTGCACGTTCCCTCGATCGAGGGGGGTAATTACATGAGCACATAAGACGAGAGGAGGATAATTGGCCCTTCCAGCCTGTTTGGTATTTGGACGTTAAATGATCCCCTCAGCTGCTTCATGAAGAAAAATCAGGGTATCGGCTTCAAAAACATGACTGGGCAGCTTGTTCCACGCTCCCACCACCGTGTGTGTAAAGTGGAGCCTCCTGTCCTGACTGGAGGATCTCATCCAGCTGGTTCTTGCAAGAAGTCTGGGTATCGGCTCCAACAACACGACTAGGCATCTTGTCCCACACTCCCACTACCCTTTGTGTAAAGTAGAGCCTCCTGGTTCATGTTACTCTGGGAGAGTTTTAAAGCCATTAGGAATCTGAAGCCGCACTAGCGAGGAAGTGTTTTTATTAGAAAGGTCTACAGCTGGATCCACCGGCAGAGAATCTCTCTCTCTCAGAGAGCAAACTGAGCTCCAGGGCCCAGAGCTCACCGCGGGATCACGTCGCAAGCAAACTGTGACCGGGATTCCCAGTGGCAGGGCACAGGTGGCAGAGTGCCACCAGGGGGGCGGTAGGACTGGGATTAGGCAGCCCGGGCTATCTTGCAACTGAGCAGGAGACACACTGAGAGAGAGGAGATCCCGGAGAATCCCTTAGTAATAAACACACACAACAGGACAGGAGACTCAGTGAGAGGAGATCACAGAGAATCCCTCATTAATAAACACACACAACAGGACAGGAGACACAGTGAGAGAGTAGATCACAGAGAATCCCTTAGTAATAAACACACACAACAGGACAGGAGACACAGTGAGAGGAGATCACAGAGAATCCCTCAGTAATAAACACACACAACAGGACAGGAGACTCAGTGAGAGAAAGAGGAGATCTCAAAACATTCTTGTAAAAGGAACCTTTCTTTTAAACTATTGAGAAAGAGTCATCTAATTTGGCTTGATTTCAGCAGCTTTAGTTCCCCAGTTCCGCTATTGCAATTTGACTCTGAGTTCAACTTCTGCTTCACTTTTATGTATAGTGATTCTCACTATTACATTGAGCCAAACATGTCAAAAAGTCCCTTGCTAGTTAACTGTTTAACTGTTTCGCCTCTGTACTGCATTTTTAAAGACAGGCCCAAACTGTCTTTATCATGCTCTTTATCACCCTACAGGGAGTAGGGTAGGTCAATCCTGAATGACTGCCATTCAGGAGGAACATGCAGACTCCCCCCAGACACTCACTCGCAAGAGCGCCGCACACTACCAGGCCGCGGAGGCGTGCGGTTTCGTTTGCACCCCCTCTGACGAAGGTTTTTGCACCCGTCTGCTAAACGGCCCCCTGGTGTCAGTAAAGCATGAGGCAGGCGAACTCAATTCACAGCACAACAGTGTGGTAAGAAACCACAAGAAACTGGCATCAGTTGCAGACAACGCTCACAGTGGTTAGCGCGCGCAAAGCTTTAAGCAAAGAACCCCCAGACCTCAGTCATGTCCACTTGGAGAGTCGGGATCACAAACAGCCCCCATCCAAGCTGTGCTTTCTGTAGGTAGGGCATGCTCCTTACAGAATCCGTAAAGATTTAGACAGGGGTGTTTGGATGCTAGCTAGCTAGCTAGCTGCGAACGAGACTCTGTGACCTGTCTTTGGGTTGGTGCTGTCCAGTGTCATAATGCTGGCAAGTGGCTAATTTAAGCCGTAAACCAGGCTTCTACTGTAAAGACGTCCAGAGATCTTACAAAATGTTTGAGGGGACATCATGCCAGGTGGAAAATGACTCTGTTTCCAGTGGAGACAAAGTGTTAATTCCCATTGTCAGTAATTGCTGGGAAAGTAAATATGAACTCAAATACGGTGCCTAGGAGTCGTGGGAGTGAGCTCCACGTTGACTCCTGTCAGTGCTTTGTTGTTGCCGTCTATATCGGCCTACTTGCTCTCCGCCATCTTGTCACAGTCTGTCGATTGTCAGCATGGGAGCCCAAGCGAGAATGACTGTCTCTCCCCTGAGGATCAAGCGCTCTAAATTTAGTGCGGAGAGCGTGAGCTGTTGCCCTGCTGGGATCCCACTGCCATGTCTCAGCTTACTCCCACCCTGAGCCACACGGCACTTCCTGTGCCCGTGAATTCCCCTAGGCCGAAGGGCCTGCCCCCCCCCACTGTGTGTCTGCCAAGAAATCAAACAGCCTGATAAAAAAACTGCTGAGAAACATTCGATAGAAAAAGCACTGCCACAGCCACAAACTGAAGAGCAAAGCAGAGAGGGTCAGATGGCCCTTTAGAGACAGTTTTTGCTCTTATCTTCTTCCAAATCTAAATACTTGTTCAATTAAAAAAGAGAATATTATATGATTTTGCTATGAAGTACTGTGGTTTTAAGTGATCTGACTTCAGTTTTATATACTATGAAGTGACTTTACTATAAAGTTTTCCTCTCCGCAGTGCCCACAGTCGGATTTCTACACTGTCAACAACTTAAGATGTTCCTAATGCATTCAGTCCCTTTTCAGAGTCCACAGAAAACCGTATTACCCAGCAGTCAGTCCTCTACAGCTTATTTTACTATACAATAACTGTACTATGGCTTACTGTGATATGACTGTAGTATGATGTACTGTATCATAGTTAACTACACAATGACTGTACTATGATGTTTTATGGTTTACTATGACACTATACTTACTGTGGTTTACTGTGATGTCACTGTGCTATGATGTACTGTATCATGGTTTGCTATGCAATGTGACTTTGCTTTACTGTGATATGACTGTACTACGGTGTATTATGGTTTACGGTGCAGTGACTTACAGTGGTGCAGTGTGCCGTGTGTGACAGCAGCTTGGGTGTGTCGACGGGCTCTCCGGCTGTGCATAGCCACGCCTCTTTCAGCCTGCAGGGAAACCCTCTCTGCTTCTCCCCTCTCCCACACACTCTCCTCCTGCAGCAGCGCTGCCATGCGCAGCAATATCTCCTCCGCACACTGCAGCTCGTGGACTCTTGGGCTCAGAGTTTCACACCTGTGACACGTCGCCCTACATATCTCGTTCACACACTCGGTCCTCCCTGGCCTCCTCTGAGGTTATCTCGAGGTTATCTGTCACGCTGGTCCTTTTCCAGAAGGAACAGAGGAAGACCCTGGGTTCTCTTGATCTCATTTGGCCACACCTGTTCTTCCCCTCATCCATCAACACCCCAGACCTCACTGTGTTTAACACAACTCCACACCCCTTCATCCATCAACACCCCAGACCTCACTGTGTTTAACACAACTCCACACCCCTTCATCCATCAACACCCCAGACCTCACTGTGTTTAACACAACTCCACACCCCTTCATCCATCAACACCCCAGACCTCACTGTGTTTAACACAACTCAACAACCCTCATCCATCAACACCCCAGACCTCACTGTGTTTAACACAACTCCACACCCCTTCATCCATCAACACCCCAGACCTCACTGTGTTTAACACAACTCCACACCCCTTCATCCATCAACACCCCAGACCTCACTGTGTTTAACACAACTCAACAACCCTCATCCATCAACATCCCAGACCTCACTCTGTTTAACACAACTCCACACCCCTTCATCCATCAACACCTCAGACCTCACTGTGTTTAACACAACTCAACAACCCTCATCCATCAACACCCCAGACCTCACTGTGTTTAACACAACTCAACAACCCTCATCCATCAACACCCCAGACCTCACTGTGTTTAACACAACTCAACAACCCTCATCCATCAACACCCCAGACCTCACTGTGTTTAACACAACTCAACAACCCTCATCCATCAACACCCCAGACCTCACTGTGTTTAACACAACTCCACACCCCTTCATCCATCAACACCCCAGACCTCACTGTGTTTAACACAACTCAACAACCCTCATCCATCAACATCCCAGACCTCACTGTGTTTAACACAACTCCACACCCCTTCATCCATCAACACCTCAGACCTCACTGTGTTTAACACAACTCAACAACCCTCATCCATCAACACCCCAGACCTCACTGTGTTTAACACAACTCCACACCCCTTCATCCATCAACATCCCAGACCTCACTGTGTTTAACACAACTCCACACCCCTTCATCCATCAACACCCCAGACCTCACTGTGTTTAACACAACTCAACAACCCTCATCCATCAACACCCCAGACCTCACTGTGTTTAACACAACTCCACACCCCTTCATCCATCAACACCCCAGACCTCACTGTGTTTAACACAACTCAACAACCCTTCATCCATCAACACCCCAGACCTCACTGTGTTTAACACAACTCAACAACCCTCATCCATCAACATCCCAGACCTCACTGTGTTTAACACAACTCCACACCCCTTCATCGCTCAACATCCCAGACCTCACTGTGTTTAACACAACTCCACACCCCTTCATCCATCAACACCCCAGACCTCACTGTGTTTAACACAACTCCACACCCCTTCATCCATCAACACCCCAGACCTCACTGTGTTTAACACAACTCAACAACCCTCATCCATCAACATCCCAGACCTCACTGTGTTTAACACAACTCCACACCCCTTCATCCATCAACACCTCAGACCTCACTGTGTTTAACACAACTCAACAACCCTCATCCATCAACACCCCAGACCTCACTGTGTTTAACACAACTCAACAACCCTCATCCATCAACACCCCAGACCTCACTGTGTTTAACACAACTCAACAACCCTCATCCATCAACACCCCAGACCTCACTGTGTTTAACACAACTCCACACCCCTTCATCCATCAACACCCCAGACCTCACTGTGTTTAACACAACTCCACACCCCTTCATCCATCAACACCCCAGACCTCACTGTGTTTAACACAACTCCACACCCCTTCATCCATCAACACCCCAGACCTCACTGTGTTTAACACAACTCAACAACCCTTCATCCATCAACATCCCAGACCTCACTGTGTTTAACACAACTCCACACCCCTTCATCCATCAACACCTCAGACCTCACTGTGTTTAACACAACTCCACACCCCTTCATCCATCAACACCTCAGACCTCACTGTGTTTAACACAACTCAACAACCCTCATCCATCAACATCCCAGACCTCACTGTGTTTAACACAACTCCACACCCCTTCATCCATCAACATCCCAGACCTCACTGTGTTTAACACAACTCAACAACCCTCATCCATCAACACCCCAGACCTCACTGTGTTTAACACAACTCCACACCCCTTCATCCATCAACATCCCAGACCTCACTGTGTTTAACACAACTCCACCCCCCCTCATCCAGCAAAACCCCATGAAGTGTTTACATTGTGCAGTGTACCAAAGCCCAGTGAAAGCACACTACAACCACACCAGAACATCTTACTGGAAATCCACACAACACCAGAGGAAAATCCACAAAGGAAAACTTGTGGAAAAAAAAAATTGTAGCCCATTTGTTAGTTAGTAGTTAATTGATATTGGTTTTGGCTTCAGCCACAGTGCTGGGCAGCGTGTTCTACACTCCCACCACCCTCTGTGTAAAGTAGTGCCTCCAGTCCTCAGTTTTAGTGGCACATCCCTGTAGTTTCCAACCATGCCCTCTCATTCAGGTGTGAGAATTCACTCGGAATTCAGTGTGGAAGTTCAGAGGTCACGGGTCATATCAGCGTATTAACTTAATAACATTTTAATCTTGATGTGCTCAACCGCACGCACAAGGCAGAGTGTGGGAGAGGATATAACAGAGGAAGCTAAGTGATAAACAACTCAGTACAGCTCCTCCTCTTCCTTCCTATGATACAAACACCAATCTGCTACAATAAATGTCCGTCGTCTTACTGACCTAGAACTTTCATGACATGCTTTATCACCAAATATTGAGCAACACTCCTCCGGCGATTCCCCTCGTTAATCTGAGTGTTGCAGATCGAGTGGCAGGAACGCCGTGTGACCTGTTTCAGCACTGAGGCACCACATCAGGGAGTGGAGAACACAGGAGCTGTCAGAAAGCCCCCTGGCTCGTTCCGGCAGGTATCTACCAGCTCTGGTCTTTGTTTCTCATCAGCTCCGGGTGTAACAAACAGTTCTTTCCAGACCCTATGCAGATGACACAATTCGAGATGGAGTGAGGAAACACTGGGAAAAAGTCATGCAGGAATATGGGGGTGAAAACGGGGGGGCGTGTCCGAAGTGCGCAGGTGTCCAGGGGGGTGAGTCCGGGGCAAACAACCCAGTAGAAATCCAAAGGGGGAATCCAAACACGAGCAAAGTCCAAAGCTGGGGGGTCCATCCGGGAACAGACAAGATACAAACTGGAACCGGCGGAAGGGGAACGGGAACAGAGACTAAAACCTTAACTGGACCAGGCGCTTCCAGGGCAGAGCCGGGATTAACGTCAGCGCCAGGCTTTAAAAGGTGGACAGGGAACAGGCTGAAACAGGGGACAGGTGCACAAAATCATGTCCAAAGTGAAAGGTCCGAGGCGCGCTTAAGGGGGAAGGGACTACTGTTGTGACACCAGGCCGGCTGGCTGCCCGCGTCCTCCAAGTGAAGACCTGACCCCTCTGGGATTTGAGCTCTGCATCGGCTCTGCTCTCGCTCGAACATTTCGTTCCTCCGACCCCGGCCTGTAGGGGGAGATCTTACAACCGGCATAGAAAAGTATCGTTCCTGCCGACTGATTCAGGCGTGGTCATCAATAAATAAAAGGCTTCTTGACACCTGAAGAAGGCTCCACACCTGAAACATGGTGTTTCTTGTCTTCTCTTTTCGGCATGCAATAAACCTTTACTTCTTCCTTTGACGCGGCTCCCTGCTTGAACCCCTAAAGTCGATCATACCCCTTTCAGCGATGAGGTGCCCCAGACCGAGCACAGCATACTCAGAGAGCACCAGTGCGTTGCAGAGCTTAGGCGTAACTCCCAGGGATTACAATTCAGCTCTCGCAGACATGCAAGGAGCACGGAGCACCTTCAAAAATCAAATTCACGGGCCTGAATTTGAACTGCCGCGTCGCCGCCTCCTCCACGAGTTCCTCTAGGTCCTTCCGGAAGTCTCCAGAAACAAATTTAATTTGTATGCCGAGGAAGCCCCATCGGAATCCAAATGGCTGAAACAGGACTGGAAGAGCAATGGGGCCGAAGATGGGTCCCTGGTGTACACCACTGCGCCCCTCAGCCCGTTTAACGGTCGTTGTGCCCCTTAAAGAGTTCATACGCACCTCCAACCTCTTAATGGATATTCAATACCTTTACGATCTTGCCGATCAAGCACCCCAGATCTGGGGGTGTGGTGGTTCCCCTTGGCAGGATCGTCATCTGGGGCGCTGTTTACGTTCTGGGGGAGGGGCCCACTCTCAGTGGCTGTGGACTCTCAGTGGCTGTGGTCATGGCCCAGAGCCCCTCCCGGGACTTCTCCTTTTTGGTGGAGAAACAGCGAAGACTAATTCCTCAAGCTTCCTGCACCCAGGCAAGTAAGAAGTTCTGTAATCTCTAGAAGCTCTATACGGAGACCTAAAGCCTGAAGACCAGTAGCATGATTAGCATGGCCCCTGTGCACGAAAACGCGGTTCTGGTCCTGAGTCCGGGATGACACGTTTGTGATGTCATTTTCTAAGTCAGTATTACGCCATATTTTATGTCATCCGCTATGTCGTTTGACATGTGAGGAGAACGTGCAAGTAAGCCTTTCATTGTACCCGGGTGCATATGGATGATAAGCCATATCATGGATATGGATGATGAACTTGAAGTTGAACAAATGATTTGATCCTCATGGATGACCACTGACGTGGGAGTATTCTAGAAGCCTTGGGCCTCTGAGAATGTTCCGGAAGCACTGGGCCTCTGAGAATGTTCCGGAAGCACCGGGCTGAGAAAGTTCTAGATGCTTTGCGACGGCCTCTCAAGGCCAGGTCTGTCCTGACACCTCGAGTTCGCCAAACCACGGGAGAGAAACTACAGAAGAGAGCAGGAGAGAGCGGAAGAGAGAGGCAGGGATGCCCTTTCAGCTTTCTGGCACTCCTGACACTTGACCTACTGTGTCTTAGAAGCCGAAAGGCGTCACGGGATGCCTCTCAGAAATGTTTTTTTTTTTCTGCGAAGAAAACCGAACTGAGACGCCCGAGGGGGCGTGTTTTTTTTTAAAAAAAACAACACAAAAAAAAAAACGAAAACGCGGTTCTGGTCCCGAGTCTGGGAGCGGGTTACCCCGCATCCCGAATTCTGGCTGTGACGCTGAGGAAACGCGGACCGGTCGCTGGAAACGGCATCCGCACCTCTCCCGCGCGCCCATCTCGCCTTGATCTCCCGCTCGAGCCCCTTTCAGTCGGCTGGCAGCGACCTCGCAGCGGAGAGCTGAAAGTGTCGGCGCAGCTTAACCTTACATCCTGGGGGGAGGCGGCTGCCGAGAACAGCGGAGAGCTGTTGTTTTTTTTAGCGATGTGCTGCGCAGGGCGTGAAAGCGAAATGCGTTCCGAGTTGACCGCGGGTACCACACACACGCACACCCCAGGCGCTCGACTCTTTGAGGGTGATCACTTTAGCACAGTATTACGTCAATATTACATCATAGTCGGGACACACGCACGGGACAGGACACCAGTCTGTTACAGGACACACACACAGGACAGAACACACATACCTGATAGGACAGCGGTCCATCACAGGACATACATACACACAGGACACCAGTCTGTCACGGGACACACACACAGACCCAGGACAGGACACAAACACTGGAGAGGACACCAGTCCATCATAGGAAACCAATGGACAGGACAGCAGTCTATCACAGGACACACACACACACTGGAGAGGACAACAGCCCATCAGATCTTCTGTTGCTGAAATAAAAACAGGGCCTTCACCTTCATCATGGGAACGCCGTGAGAAATATAATCACCCAATTCCCGTGGGCGAGGACAGTCACCTCAGGAGCATTAGGAAACGTCTAGCTCTCGCAGTGAGCAGTGTCAAGTCCCCAGGGGTGCTGTACGGAGCTGAGATAGGAATAGCTCACCATTTCTCCTGGCCCGCTCCGTATTGGATGGTCTTGTATCCGAAGTAGTCCTGAGAGCTCCCGCTGTAGATGATGGGGCTGGTGGTGTCAATGTTGAAGCCCTCGGAGACTCCGCCCGCTGTCGGACACAAGACAGGTCACATTAGGGAGGGAGCCTATCACAGACTGGGACACCCTGGGGTCCAGGGCAAAACCCGCCGGCCTGACGGTTCTGTCGCCTTTCATGCCACCTCGCCCAGGTGGAGACAAACCCCTCTTTCCTGAAAAGAGCTCGGAAGACTGGCCCGGCCGCTCTGGTCAGGCCTGACAGACGGGAGGACAGGAATTCAAAGCTGAATCCAAACAATCGGGAGTGGTGAGAGTGGAAGAGCCGTTACAACTGAGAACAGGAGGCAGTTCTTTATGCAGAGGGTGGTGGGAGTGGGGCACAAGCTGCCCCAGCCATGCTGTTGAAGCCGATACCCTGACTTCTCTCGAGAAACAGCTGGGATGGGGATATTTTTTTTAACTACCAATCGGGCAGAATGGACAGGGCCAGAACCAAAAACTGGACCTTTGCTTAGAGCAGCAGCAGCAGTCCAGTGCTGAAAGCACCTCTGTCTTCCCTCCTGTGTGTGAAGCCCATTGGCCCCCTTTAAGACGGAAGATATTCTGGACTTGCAGCTCGTTAGAGTTCTTGTCACTGTTATTGTAGGTGTTTACTACTGGGGGGGGATACTGTTATGCACACTGTGATGATTTCTTTCTAAGCAATTTTAAAATGAAAAACCATAGCTCCCAGGTGGCAGGACTGCACTGCGAAATGTTTTCCTAACACCACTGGAGTAAAACTCAGCGTTGCTGTGGCCAGATCTTTCCCGCGTGTTTGATGCATGTACTCTGAAAAGATCAGTGATGGGTCTCCTCTCCGTCTCCTTTAAGAGCTGTGAGCAGAAGTGACGTGTCCAGGAAACTTTAATTCTGTACTCCAAAGGTGTCAGATGAAATCTCTTAGTCAACCACCACCATGACTGTAATGTCTGGGACAAGGGCTTGAAAGACATGTAATTCTTCTCCACTTGTTAATTTCATTATGACTGTCTCTTTAGTTAGTTTTAGTTCTCACACAACCTCTTACTGATCTGATCTCCTGTGATCTCTCTTACTGACATGATCTCACCCATTAATTTTCTATCCACTTCATGCGGTTCAGGTCGGTGGGGCAGCTGGGGTCTATCCCAGCAAGCAACAGGCACAAGGAAGGGTTCACCCTGGACAGGACACCAGTCCATCACAGGACACACACAGACACACAGTCTCACACACTATCACAGGGCACACACACACACACACACACCAGGGCCAGGTCAGGATACTACTGTGCCGCCCATAATTACATAAGATCTCTCAATTCAATCCTATGATTGCGCCATTTAAACTTTTGATTTGGGAAATGAAAGTTTTCTTCTCCCAAGGTGTGTTCTGGGTAGAAATTCAAATAGAATTTCGTGGCGGGGATGGTTCTGACTGGGTGACGCACTATTCTGGGGTTGTGTTAGATATTACGCTTTGCATTCGGACCAGAAAGGTCCAGTTTTGTCTTGTCTGATCACTAAACCTTCTGCCACATGTTTGCAGAATCACCTGGGCGCTTTGTTCCAAATTCCACGAGGGATTGGAGTTTTTCTCAGGTCATACACGCCCCCTGGCCTGGAGAGACGGGGGCACTGTTGAC
The DNA here is from genome assembly GCF_059453375.1 of Lepisosteus platostomus. Lineage (NCBI taxonomy): Eukaryota > Metazoa > Chordata > Actinopteri > Semionotiformes > Lepisosteidae > Lepisosteus > Lepisosteus platostomus. Next base: position 15,536,816 of record NC_142616.1, on the reverse strand, counting down.
TGCTGGACATTTTCTGCCATCTCAGCCAGGAGCTCTGTGACCAAGGTCCTACTGGTTTAGAGACACAGACTGGTCCAGGCAGTGTCTGCCTGTCTCCACTTCCTAACGGTCCACCCCTTCCAGCTCTTAGAGATGTCGACACTCTTCAAAATGTTTTTCGAATGTCTTCTGACCTGTGATTTTCTGCACCTCTATCCCTGAGTTGTTCTGAAAGCTCCTGGGTTGAGTCTCTGGCTGTAATTCACCACTTAACTGCAGGGTCTTACAGACACAGTTTTACAGTCTTACAGTTTATTCTGAACTCATGAGAAACAGGATATTACTGCACAGACAGAGGCTACTAAACTAACTGTGTGGCTCATTAAGGTGATTTTTACCAAGGCAAAGGATTTGCATGCAATCACGATTCTTACATTTTTATTTTGTATTGATAATTGATTTAATTCTGTTTTTGTTGTTGATGTGTGGGGTCGGTGGTGTTTATCACAAATCCTAATGCTGCTTCGAAGCGCCATGACTGCAGGCTCTAAAGTCACAGGGTGTGAAAACTGTGAGACTCTGAATACCTCTGTAAGACTCTGAACTATAAACACAAAACTGGAAACGCTGGGCTAGAGGAGACTCCTGATGACAACGAAACAGCAGCAGGAGAGTCATTTCCATGTTTCCAGACTGAAATCTAGGATCTCACAGACCTGTTCAGCCTCCCCATTAAATGGTAAATTGATATCAGCCGCAATGCAAAGCAGACCTTCATGGTGCTTGTCTCTGCTGAGCCTGGGCCCTTCTGTCTAGAAGCACAAACCTGTCTTCATTCAGCTGAAGAGAATAACAGGGTCTTTCATATTCACAGCCACCCGATTTCTGTCACAGGGTGTGAAAACTCTGCCAGGTGCTGAGTATTTCTGCAAGGCTCTGAGTGTCTGCACCAGCAGCCTCGCCGTTCAGCGGGTCGAAGCAGAAGGAGAGGGACAGGTGAGGAACAGAAAGAGACATTCTAGAGGCTCAAGTTCGGGCTGCAGACCTGAGTGAGGTGGCAGCTGTGTTCAGTCTCAAAATGTAATGAATTATTAATTCCTTTCTTATAGAGCGCTCTTTGGGACACTTTACAGGTAATGGGGACTCCCCTCCACCACCACCAGTGTGCAGCCCCACCTGGATGATGCTCCAGTCTGCTCACACACACACCAGCTCTCAGTGGGGAGGAGAGCATAGTGATGAAGCCAATTCAGAGAGGGGGGTTATTAGGAGGACATGACTGGTAAAGGACAGGGGGAAACTTGGCCAGGACTCTGGGGTAACACCCCTATTTTTTTTTTTAAACAACCTGGGTTTTTTAATGACCACAGAGAGTCAGGACCTCAGGTTTATGTCTCGTCCAAACGACAGCACCTTTTTACAGTATAGTGCCCCAGTCACTATACTGGAACATTAGGACCCACCCAGACTGCAGGGTGATGTAGCTGCTAAGGGTTAGCTCAGCATCATGCACATGGAATGTGTAAATTTATTTAGACTGATCTTCTGAGTGTTTATTGAGAATACGAGGCTATTCTATCAGCCAAGATGAAAAGGGGTTTTAAAGAAATATATTTATCTTTATTACTCCCCTGCATACTGCATGTCTTTTTATAGCAAGGGCGTACGCAAGACCATTACTTAGAATCAGGCGCGTCGGGTGGTGAAGATCCTGTCTAGAGAGAGCCTATCACAGGAAATCTACTGCAATTTGGAAATCACATCGTGTTCAAGTGTATTCCACTTCATAACGTTTGCTCTGTATGCTCTGACACACGGAGCCAGGGTTAGAGCAGGCTGTCGCCTCGTCAGACCTGCAGCGTGAGTTATAGCTGGAGATGGAGGTGGAGAGCAGAGAGGGGTTTGTTTTTGTGTTTGCAGTTTCACATCTCTTCCGAAACAAAGACATTTCAGTTTCCCACTATGACACAGTGGCGTTGGCTGAGTCAGGGAGGGGTGAGTCACCCTCTTCACCTCCTTGGTGAATCATCCTTAACTGATCAATGACCTCTGATTTCGTATGTATCAGACTCACTGGACTGGGGCTGGAGCCCCTCTGATTGAGGGGGACCTATTAAGTCTCATGGGACTCGGCCTCACAGCTACTTAACACACTCCAGGTCCACAACATCACACTGAGAGAAGATCGCTTTCAATAATCACTTTATACAATATCGGCTCATGGGGGTGACCGAGTCTATCCCAGCAAGCAATGGGCACAAGGCAGGATACACCCTGGATGGGACACCAGTCAATTGCAGGGTACAAACACACACTTAGGCCAGGGCCAGTCTTCCCAGAAGCCCTTTAACCTACCAGCTCTGGACTGTGGGAAGAAAATGGAGCACCCTGAAGAAACCCACACAAACATGGAGAGAACATGCAAACTCCACACAGACAGTACTCCTGAAATTGAACTCAAAAACCCAGCACTGAGAGCACCGAGAGGCAGCACTGTGTTTTTCCTTATATGCATTTGTCTCTGAAATTGGGGCCACTTCCACCTTTTTAGGGGACACAAAGCAACCAAACAGGTCGTAGCAATCGGACTCTGAAGCACTTGTCTGAACGAACACAGAAAACTCAGGCCTCACAAAGGCGGCGGACAGGTTAACTCAAGAGCCCGACAACAAAAATGGCGGACGGACTTGAAGCCCACTGGACACTACAGGATTAAGATCAGAGCAAACGGACGCAGGACCACAGTTTCCTCCCCCCACCCCTCTAGTCGAATTTCTCCAACAGCCGGTGTTGTTTCCCTAACCTCAGAGACAGCCCAAACGGACATTCACGGACAGCGGGAATAAGAAAACCGTTATCCAGAACTAGCGAGCTCTTCCGAGAACAGCAGACCTCAGCTTTCGTCACGCTCCGAGCTCTACTGATACAAAAAGGAGATCAGGTAAGATATAAATATAGTTGCGTCCCCTTGGAAACGTCCCCACAACATTCAACGTTCCTGGGACGGCGGGTTTTGTTTTGTTGTTTTTTTTTGTGCGCGGGAGTGCCGAGTGGCGACGGCAGGACGGCGGTGTTTCTGCAGCTGTGACAAACAGGGCCGCCGCGGTGCCGTTCCACGCGTCTCCCCCACGGCCCCGTCTGCACCGAGGCGGCTGCAGGTGTCGCGGCCATGTGCGCCCGCGTCCTGAAGTCGAGTGTCAGATCTCTCGCCTTACCGTTGAGCAACCGCGAAACAAGTTACCCAACCTTCGCTCGAAGAAATGAGGGAGATGCTGTTTTTTTTTTGCTGTTTTCTTTTTGATAAGCCGTGGAAAATATGCGCTGTGTTTTTTTTTAATATATATATAGAACTATTCATTCTACGAAGCTAGGGTGTGATTTCTGTGGTGTGTTGTGCTCTTCGCGCAATGGCTGTAAATATCACACATCGCACGCACCCCCCCCCCGGCAGCTGCAAAGCGGCGCTGCCTGCGTGACTCGCGTCTGAACACCACGCTGCTTTCTCAGGGGATCTCCAGACCTGTTCTCGGGTGCTCCAAGAGTTCAGGTGAGGCCCCCTTTCACATTGCGAGCCCCCCCCTCATTATTTCGGGTAGATGGGGTGAAAAATATTTTAAAGTAACGAATGGCATGATCGGAAGTTTCAGGCGGCCATTTTGAAACTCCTAAAGAAGGGTCGATTCAGTGCTGAAAGGGGGGATGTTTTTTCACAAGTTTCGAGTTTTTTTGACTTGAGTCAAGAGTCACAGTATATGGTAAAAGGTCCAAATTCGCCTCAAGTCGAGAAACACAGCCAGAGGGTTAAAGTGGGGGACCATCCCCCCTTGGCTGAGGCTCGGGCCTCATGCCTCCCCTCGCAGGGCCTGTCTGTTCTCAGTCTTGCAGAGGGTCCCTGGCTTCAGTCACCAGCGCTCAGCTCGATTCCACCGGTCAAGTGGCCGGGGGGGTCTGATCGCTGCTCGAGCAGATACAGTTTGGCTGGGTGTGACCGTCGCAGTTCCACGCGGGCTTGTGCCCTCACTCCCCTACCCCGCCGCTCTGTCCCGCGACACCTGGGGCACGAACCCGGGTCTACAAGGAACCAGCCAGGTGAGCTAAAGGAGACCTCCCTCAGCCCAGGTCCCTGCTACGCGCAGGGAGAGCGATGATGTCACCTTGCCAGAACTGGCTCCACTACATGGGTTCTCGGGTGTCCTGGGACATTGCACAAAGCTTCAGATGCGTATGGATTTGGTCTCTAGAGAGAGAGGGTAAACACACGAGGCATGACACCCCTCAAGAATTAAGCGTGCCGAGAATTTTTTAGGTGTCACGGTGGTGTACAGTACGTGGTGAGCCTGGCAGGGCTGGGGTGCTGGGTTCAATTCCAGACCCGGGGTGCTGTCTTGTGTGGAGTTTGCGTGCTCCCCCTGTGTTTGTGTGGGGTTCCTGTGTGTCATACCGTGAAACTCCTCCCAGGCTTGGGGTTGTGAGTAAGGTGGAGTGCTCTCTTGAGATGAGCGGCCGGCCGAGAGGAGAGTTTCCCCTGAAGTCTGTGCTGTGCGCGGCGGGGCTGTTTCTCAGTCTCATGCAGACGTCAGATCGAGGAGGAGGAACAGGGCAGAAGTGCAAACGAATGAGTCCCCCCCGAGTCTGGGAATTCCAGGTACGCCTTTTCGAAGTTCCTGCCACAGTATCAGTGTTCATGAGTACTTGGAGAATAACAGTTCATTGGAGGTTTCATTTCACACCTCTCTACACCTATCCTGACTTCACACCTCTTGATTGGCCTCTCTGTCCCCTGCTCCCGCCCCTCGCTCCTCCTCTCTCCCAGCCTTTGTTCTCCCACTACATTACCTTTGCCTACTGCCTTGTCTCTCTCACACCTGAAGAAGAAACGTTGTGTTTTCTTTCTTCTTTTTTTTCAGCATGGAATAAACCTATTACTTGTTCCCTTGGAGAATAAGGACAGTGTGTTATCAAGTTTCTCAGCCTCCACCATCAAGGGAACAAGCTGCCCAGCCATGTTGTTGAAGCTGATACTCTGGCTTCTCTCACGAAACAGCTGGATGAGATCCTGCAGTCAGGACAGGAGGCTCTATTTTACACACAGAGTGGTGGGAGTGGGGAACATGCGGCCCAGCCGTGTTGTGGAAGCCGATACCCTGGCTTCTCTCACGAAACAGCTGGATGAGCTCCTCTAGCCAGAACAGGAGGCTTTGCTTTACACACAGGGTGGTGGGAGTGTGGAACAAGCTGCCCAGCCATGTTGTTAAAGCTGATACTCTGACTTCTCTCAAGAAACAGCTGGATGAGATCCTCCAGTCAGAACAGGGGGCTCTGCTTTACACACAGGGTAGTGGGAGCATATGTAATGTCTGCCTTATTGGCAGATGTGGCAATAAGGCTCTTAAGGAGATGGATTCCCATTTCCCTTGTATCTGTCAAACCTGCACATCAGCGGCCTTTTAAAGTTAGTGAGAACTGGAAGAACTCCCCAAAGAAATGGTGGCATTCTGGGGGCTAGCGGGCGCTATCCGGCCTGCGTGCATCGTCAGGGTTCCTGCCCAGCGGAGGGCAGTGTGGGAAGAAGGGCCTGAGAACGAGGCCCGAACAGCAGAGGTGTCAGCGCCTCAGCCAGGAATAGCTTCTGGGGAACTCGTGGTGGGACCCAACCCTTGAGGCCTCGGACACTTACCAGAAGCAGGCACCTAAAAATAAAACAGGCCGCCAGCCTGACACTTGAGCAGAAACTTAGCTCTGCGCATAGGCCTAAGGCAGAGACTGCAACGTTCCTGGTGAAACAAGGGAGGATTGGTGAAGCCCTGCACCAGTTTGCGCTGATCTCTGCCGACAGCATCACCCTTTAGATAATTTGTCTCAGGTTCATTCTAGCTCTTACTCTAGGTGCTGCTATCCCACTGCTGAAACGGGCTCGTGCCCTCCGCCACCTGTTTCGGCCCGCAGCACCTGGGGCGCGAACCTGGGTCTCCGGCGTAAAGCAACAGGGAACCAGCCGCATGAAGGAGACCTCCCTCAGCAGCTGAAGTCCCGTATCCGAACTAGCTCCGCTACATACACAAAAGGTGGGGGGAGTGGGGAACACGCTGCCCAGCCATGTTGTGGAAGCCGATGCCCTGGCTTCTCTCAAGGAACAGCTGGATGAGATCCTGCAGTCAGGACAGGAGGCTCTACTTTACACACAGAGTGGTGGGAGTGGGGAACAAGCTGCCCAGCCATGTTGTTGGAGCCGATGCCCCCCGTTTGTAACCTTTCTGTTGTTAGGGGCTAAGCAGTCCTCTAAGCGGTGAATCAAACAACCATCTGCCTGTACGTCTGTGGGTCAGTGCGGCAATTAAGGGGTGTGGCAGTCAGCCAATCGGTACGTCAGTTTCCGTGGTTCAGGGTGTCTGTCTGTCAGTCGGGGGTGAGGAAATTCGCCAGCGAATTTTGTCGCTCGCTGAAGCAGTGAGTCAGTGTCCTGACTGGGTTGGCGAGTCAGTCGGTCCATCAATCAGCGCGTCTGCTGGTGAGGCAACGAGTACATGAGTGAGTCAGGCAGAGAATCACTGCCTCAACACAGCCATCCTGGCAGAGAGTCTTCAGCGCGGCAGGAGAGACTGACGTACACAGGGCCCGCGCCAACGCATGCCCAAGACACGCAGACACACCCAGAAACCAACTGACGAGGCCGGGGAGGAAGAGGGGGCAGCCCCAGGGTGGGGTCCGGTCAGGGACCGGTCAGGGTCCAGGGTGAAGCAGACACGTGCCCTATTGAGGGGAAAACGCCAAAGAACAGCCGATGCTGCAGTCTCCATCTCCAAGGAAATCACGCCTCAGATTCAGATCCACAGTGGGAGAATAATACTTTAGTTCTAACATATATCGGTTATTATTAACTACTGGAATTAGAATGAAGACATTAGTAGGGAGGGCAGCACAGTGGGGCAGCGCTAGGCCTGGGGGTGCTGTCTGTGTGGAGTTTACATGTTCTCCCCCGGCTTGTGTGAGTGTCCTCCCACAGTCCAAGGGCATGCTGGGAGGTGAATTGTCTTCTGGGAAGGTTGGCCCTGGTGTGAGTGTGTGTGTCTGTCTGCCCTGTGATGGTCTGGCAACCTGCCCAGGGTGTACCCTGAACTGTGCTCATCGCTTGTGGACATAGACTCCGGCTCTCCTGCGACCCCGTACTGGATAAAAGATCTAGAGCAGTAAGGTCACTGGTTCAGTGAATTGAAGTGGAGCGTGGTGCCCAAGCGTTCATAGCGATGTCACTTTTAGACATGTGACCCTCCTGGTGCTGTGTGAGACAGGAGAGTGTGATCCTGCTGGTGCTGTGAGACAGGAGAGTGTGGGACAGGAGAGTGTGACCCTGCTGGTGCTGTGAGACAGGAGAGTGTGAGAGAGGGGAGTGTGACCCTGCTGGTGCTGTGAGACAGGTGAGTGTGACCCTGCTGGTGCTGTGAGACAGGAGAGTGTGAGAGAGGGGAGTGTGACCCTGCTGGTGCTGTGAGACAGGTGAGTGTGAGAGAGGGGAGTGTGACCCTGCTGGTGCTGTGAGACAGGTGAGTGTGACCCTGCTGGTGCTGTGAGACAGGAGAGTGTGAGAGAGGGGAGTGTGACCCTGCTGGTGCTGTGAGACAGGTGAGTGTGACCCTGCTGGTGCTGTGAGACAGGAGAGTGTGAGAGAGGGGAGTGTGACCCTGCTGGTGCTGTGAGACAGGAGAGTGTGACCCTGCTGGTGCTGTGTGAGACAGCTGAGTGTGACCCTGTTGGTGCTGTGTGAGACAGCTGAGTTAAGTTAAGTTAAGTGACTCAGTAGCAGTCAGGGGCACTTGTGGCTCCAAGAGTATTTCCAGTGATCTCTACCTTAATCAGCTGCACAAATCACATCGTTTTGTTCAGAGGGAAGTCAGAGAATCCCTCAGTAATAAACACGCACAACAGGACAGGAGACACAGCCATGGAGAGCAGAAAAAAGAGAAATCCTTAGTAATAAACACAGTAACAGGACAGGAGACAGAGAGGAGAGACAACAGAGAATCCCTCAATAACAAGCACACATGACAGAACAGAAGACACAGCGAGAGAGAGGAGAAAACATGGAAACATTCAGTCATAAACACACAACAAGACAGGAGACAGGTGTTAGATTAACGGTTTTATCTTGAGGCAGGCGAGGCGGTAGCGGAAGCACTGAGCTCCGGTCTGCCCCCTTCAACTGCTTTGCATGTTATGGCCCTCTGTTTCGGCAAGCGTGTCACTGAAACTCCTCAGGGATCCAGTCCCTGACTTCCACCGGCGGAACCGCACCGCATCGCCAAGAGCGGCCGTCTTTCTTGACGAGAGACGGGCGGCCGGCACGCCTTCCCCGGGCCAGACACGCCAGGGGGCAAACACGGTGAAACCACGGCCTGTCTACCCCCCGCAAGTCTGAAAATGAGTCCGCGGCAGGTGGTGAAAGATAAAAATCCACATTCCTCTCTTTCTCTCTCTGTCCCGGAATTAACCCACATAGGAGTATCTGTGTGCAACTCGAGCCGGGATCGGACACCCAGTCCGAACCACAACTCGGTCACGCATGAGCCGAGCGGCGCGGCCAAGAAATCCGACCTCTCGCAACACAGCGGCGACCCACTTTCCGCGGAGCCACGCCCCCCCCGCGCAAACCGACCGCGGGCACGAGCTGCGCCGGCCCACGCAGCCCCTCCGCCGCCTGGAGCCTCAGCTCGCGAGCCTGCCGCATGGCGCTTTTCCTCTGCGCCCCGCTAGCGGAGGCGGAAGAAATAAGAGCACAGAACCACTGAACTGTTTAAGAAAAAGAACTCGAAAGGACAAAGAGGAGTGTAAAAACATAAAGCTGACAGACCAGAGGAGCCATTCCGCCCGTCTGGCCCGAGTGGTAGCTAATTCATGTCTTGAGAGAAGTCAGGGTATCGGCTTGAACAACGTGGCTGGGCCGCTTGTTCCACACCCCCACCACCCTTTGTGTAAAGCAGTGTCCCCTGTCCTGACTGGAGGATCTCAACGAGCTGTTTCTTGAGAGAGGTCAGGGTATCGGTTTCAACAACATGACTGGGCCCCTTGTTCCACACTCCCACCACCCTGTGTGTAAAGTAGTGTCTCCTGTTCTCTGTTTTAAATGCACTTCCGCAGCTTCTTTGCCATTTTACAAGATTTGAAAGTTGCTATTCCTCTTCGGGGATAAAGAACATGATGTCCTCTTAATTTGTACGCTCAGCCCTACTTCTTTTAGCACGCGCACAACTGTCCAGTTTTTAACGTGCCGAAAATGGACGCAGAAAGAGGCGCGCAGTTTTATTCTCAACCACCTAGTTTCCTGTGGTTCAGCAGCCCGGCTGGAGGAGGAGGCTGAGGGCAGGCAGCACTGTGAGCCGCTCCCCGCTGGGGAGCAGGGTTGTGCGTTAAGCTTGGTGCGATGAGGTCATTCCCAGCGGGGTCAGCAGAGGTCAAATTCCCCCCCCCCCATTGCCCCCACTCAATCTGGGCTCCCGGCCAGCCACCTCCCGGTCTAATTAGCCCTCGTCAAGGGTGGACAGCCCCTACTCCTGCCCCAGTAGATACTTTCTAGCATGCCACAGAGAGACGACACCCAGCACGCGCGTGACATGCACTCTCTGTTTTTCTGATCACGCACTCTGTCACATCTGCACGCCTTCACCGACCAGAGAGCTGCTTCTGACAGGAATTTCTACAGCTCTACATCGCTGGCCAGTGGGTGTGATCAAGGCCCCCACTTCACAGGCACTGCCGGGTGAAACCAAACTCAAGCTCTCGAGCGAGGAGCTGCAGCTCTCTTAAGATATTGCTTTTTTTTTTAAAAAGCAGCAATCAGCATCGCCATGCTGGGGCCCTGGCTTCAGTTCCTGGGGTGCCGTCTGTGTGGAGTTTGCACGTTCACTCCAGGTTGACACGCGTTTCCTCTGGGTGCGCCCGTTTTCACACTACACAGAAATGCCGGTGGGTTCACTGACTTCTGGGAAGCTGTCCCTGGTGTGCGTGGGTCTGCCCTGCCATGGACTGGTGTCCTGCCCAGGGTTTGCCTTGCCTTTGTGCCCATTGCTTGCTGGGATAGGCTCCAGCTCCCCCGCAACCCTGAACTGGATGAGGCGACTGGAGGCTGGAAGGAAGCGCGCTGCGTCACCCCCCACAGCATGAAGTGCAGATACACACAGATAGCACGAAGGACATGGTGTCATGCAAACCTTGAAAACAATAGTTGCAGCTCTTCCCTCTAGCTATCATCTGATCTCCTCTGTTTCTCTTTATCAGCGCGGCTCGTGGTCAACCACCTCTTTAGTACAGAACTGGTAAGAGCTCCTCTATCTGGGGTGACAGCAAATTCTGCTGCTGAGCTCTGGATCTCCAGTGCTGATTGGAGATTTTATTTCCGATCGCAGTCCCTAGTTTCAAAACTACCCAACTTCACCGACATCGGGGAAGAACTCGAAGCTTCTTTCCTGAAGCGGCTCGGACTGGTTTCTGCCTCGACAGCTCTTACTGCTCGATCAGTCGATCGTGAGCGGACGCGGATGAGTGCGACGCGATCCGACGGGCCCACGGAGGTGACAGGCCAGTACAGGGCTGACACTAATGACACATCCCGCTTGGTCTGTTAGAAGCCGAAAGCAGGTCTAAAAGAAAAACCTCCCAATCAATTCGTGATTCAGATCTCGGCCGGAGCCACGGAGGGGCCTTTTTCCCAGGATCGGGCTCGGGAAACCCTGCTCTGGCTTGTCCTGGTCCCGATGGAGCCGTCTGTCTCCTGGTGTTTGGTCCAGCGCAGCTTCGTTAGGAAGGCCTCACTGAGGGCTTGTGGGTATTTGGCCAAGGTGTCTGAATTGGCAGGTCACAGATGAGCACGGACCCCGTGCCCTGGGATTCAGACCTCGTCCCTCTTCGGTTTGCTGGGGTAGGATTCGGCCAAGGCTAGGACCCCATGTTTTGAAACGCGCTCCCCACAATCTCGCACAAACTCAGCCACGGACAAGACTCGTTATGGGAACGTTTTCGCCGGAGTCTCCCACCTCTCTCCGTCATTCCCGGCTGCTCCTGTCTCCAATGGATGAGCAGTGGACGTGTTTAAAAGCAGCAGGGGGGCACCTGTTCTGAACCTGACGTGAAACCAGCTCTGTCCGCTGCTTGTATCAGAAAGGAGACGCAGAGAGGAGATCGTTCCTGTCACTAAACCCCGAGGGCAGAAACCCGCAGCCCATTTAGAGCTCATCTGGACTCCAGCCCAGACGGAAGGGGCGCAGATCCAGTTTCAGGGGTGGCCCACAAACAACTGCGTGCGCAGAGCAGGGCAACAGTGAGAGAGAGTGAGAGAGAGAGAGCCATTGTTCTGCTTTCTTGACCAGATAGTTCTCTCTTCCTCTGCATCCATCGTCACTGCTGAAATAGGGGCTTTTAATGTAACCCACAACACACTTTAAACACACTGATCACAAGGCAGCTACAGCAGATGCCTGGTGTCTCCAAACCCACGGAGACCACAGCTCTCTGCTTAGAGGTCTTTAATTAGAAGTGGCTCGGACTGATTTCTGCCTCGACAGCTCTTACTGCTTGATCAGTCGATCGTGAGCGGACGCAGATGAGTGCGACGCGATCCGATGGGCCCACGGAGGTGACAGGCCAGTACAGGGCTGACGCTAATGACAAATCCTGCTTGGTCTGTTAGAAGCTGAAAGCAGGTCTAAAACAAAAACCTCTGCTCTGGCTTGTCCTGGTCAGAATTGGCAGGACGGGTTACAGATGAGCACAGACCCTGTGCCCTAGATTTTAAACCTCAGAGAGAGAGAGAGAAAGATCCATTGTTCTGCTTTCTTGACCAGATAGTTCTCTCTTCCTCTGCATCCATCGTCACTGCTGAAATAGGGGCTTTTAATGTAACCCACAACACACTTTAAACACACTGATCACAAGGCAGCTACAGCAGATGCCTGGTGTCTCCAAACCCACAGAGACCACAGCTCTCTGCTTAGAGGTCTTTAATTAGAGGTAGAATAACAGAACAAATGGCGGTCAGTGCAGGAAAAAGAGAGACAGCGCCAGATGTTGGCTGAAAACCCCATTGTTCCACACTCCCACCACTCTCTGTGTAACATACTGTCTCCTGTACTGATCCCTGTATCTCACCCAGCTGTCTCTTGAGAGAAGTCAGGGTATTCAACAACATGGCTGGGCAGGTTGTTCCATACTCCCACCACCCTCCTGTTCTCAGTTTTAAATGCTAGACATCCCACTTGTGTCCCCTGCTTAACTGTATTACAGAACTCTCAGTGCTGGATGCAGCGCACAGACAGGTCCCATGGTTTACACACCACTCCTCATTGAATCGAGATGCAAATGCGACACTAAATTCGACAGCTCACAGCGGACATGAGTGTTGACTTCTGGAAACTGTTTGCAGAGGAACTGCAGGCATGTACTGTATTACGCTATTTCCATAGATATCAGCACAGAACCGTTTTACAGAAACCTTGAGATTCCTGTGATCTGACCTGATCCAAGAGGATGCCCCCCTCCTCCTCCTCCACGCCCGGATTGAGACATCGGTCAGACTCCGGTCTGTTTCCATCCACACAGCTGGGCACTTTGCTGGAATGCGGGCTGCTTTTTCCAGAGTCAGACAGCAATGACCCCCCTAAGGATCTGAACCCCAAACCTTCATGGTCCAAGTCTAGACCCCTGACCACTCCTCCACACTGCAGTGGGACCTGTCTCAGCTGCCTCTGGGACCGGTCGCAATTGCGTGTGGGTTTTCCACAGCTCCAGTTCCCACTGATGGCCAGTTTCACTGTTTTACAGCGGGTTTTCCACAGCTCCAGTTCCCACCGATGGCCAGTTTCACTGTTTTACAGCGGGTTTTCCACAGCTCCGGTTCCCACTGATGGCCGGTTGCCGTGTTTTACGATGCACTGCTCGCTACAATCCTCATCTCCTTTGCTTGGGCCAAGAACCGCTCTGAGGGAAATCTTAGCTGGAGAGTATTCCTACTGAGATTTGGCAAAGCCAGGAGTGGGGTCCTGCGCACCCCTGTGCACCCAGGGACGCCCTCTGGCCTGCCAGGAACACTGCGCACTTTGAGAAGAACCCCTCGCGCATCTGGGGTCTCTGGGCCTCATGTGCACGTGTGTGATAAACGCGCAGCAAGTCGTGAGAAGAGCTTGTTCTTCAAGGATTAGGCAATTCACAGAGCCTGCTTTTTCAGAAAAACACAGTACTATTACACAGGGTGGCAAGAGGGTGGTTTCCTGTTCACGTTTCTTTAAAAAAAATACCCCACTATTACAGCTTACATCCTACTTTCTGTTCAAGTAACATGTCTCTTGTGTGCAGATGCTGAATTCAGTTTCTGAGCTGCTGGGGGTTCTTGGTTCTACAAGTTCTGAGAAAGTTGCTTGGAACCAGACTTTGGGGTCGGAGTGGACCCACATCAGAGACTGACACTGCGACACCGCGCGCCTCATCTGCAGAAGGGCAACATGCCTGCCTTGCACTAAGGATGTGCGGCTACTTTTCAGGGGTGGGCTGACGAGCCCCCAGTCCCTGGGCAGACTGGGTACCGGTAAGCGAACAGCTGAACGAGTGGCCCCAGATCTGGGGAGCGTACCGTGTTTCGGCTGAGATCTCCCCTGGCCCCACATTTCAGACCGCCCATCGCCAGTCTCCCCTTCTCCCACTCTGGGGACCCCAAAACTCCCTGCCCCACCCCTACCCCCACCCCATTTCCCAGCACCTCGGCCCCCAGCATCAGGCTGTGGGATTCCGCTGGAAAACAACTTTTTGCCCTGCAAAACTGTAATCTCAGCCCTTTCTTATTTCCAAAGTCATCGATGGCACTGGGTCCTACTGACGGGCCAATCGGGCTTCTCCGTGCGGTCAGCATGCTGTTTCCAGATAGTCCAGGGCTCAGTCTCACTTTCCTGCTCAGACCTCTGTACTGAGCATAAGAGCTTTTCAAAAAACAGCTCGCTTGCAGTTTCTCTTCCAGTCTGCATTCAGGTTATTGCACAAACCCCTTCATAAAACTGCAGTGCCCCCGACACTACCTCCCCCCACCCCAGCTGTGGCACAGAGGATTAAAGTCCCCGAGGGTCTTACCAGAGAGGAGGATCCCTAGGGAGAATAAAATCCGACCAGGAGTCATCTCTGCTCATCCACGGACTACAGATCTGTGGCCACAAGCAGGAAATAACGGTTGATTTCAAACCCCACGCCGATGTACCATGTGATTTCCTGTTGTTTTTTTTATGCAACACTTTCTTACCAGCAGAAAGAAGGCCCCTGTGAACTCGTCTGCAGGATGAGCTGGCGGTGTGTGCGGGCTGGGGCTTAGCTTCTCGACCGCTCGGTCCGGAGGGTCCGGAGCCAGGAGGGGCTCAGACGGCCGGGGGGCGCTCAAGATGAACACGCTCCTGTGCTCCACAAAGCGGCTGGCCTTGTGCGCCTGCTGCTGTAAAACGGAACACAAGACAATGAGGCGCTTAGCGCTGTGCTCCCTGCAGAGCTCAGCAGTGGACAGTGGAACGTGAACCGCAGGGCACGGGTGAAAGTTCATTTAAAACGGCGTCACGTTGTTGGAGCAGATTCCCTGTCCCCTCACAGGGAACAGCTGGATGAGGTCCTCCAGTCGGGACAGGAGACTCTGCTTTACACACAGGGTGGTGGGAGTGTGGAACAAGCTGCCCCAACCCTGTTGTTGGAGCCGATACCCTGGCTTACAAAGGTAAAATGTGCCTAATGGCCTCTCGCATTCATGGCCTCTCAACTGATCTTAGGACTAGTAGCCACCACCTGATATGATGTGGGTTTCTTGGAAAACAAAATCCGTCAAACCCCATAGACATGACTTGGGAAAGCACATCACCACCAGCTCTGGGGTGCTGTCTGTGTGGAGTTTGTATGTTCCTCCTGCCATTGTCTAAGGACATGCTGACAGGCACATTGGCTTCTGGGAAAATTGACCCTGGTGTGTGAGCGTGTAGCCAGCCTTGGACTGGCGTCCTGTCCAGGGTGTGTCCTGCCGTGGGCCTGTTGCATGCTGGGACAGGCTCCAGCTGCCCCGTGAAACTGAATTGAAAGAAGTGGTTAGAAAACGGCTGGCTGGTGCTGATGGTGGCAGACTGGGGAGCCGCCGGGCCTCCCAGTCCTCCCTGGCCAGGCCGCAACAGGAACTGAAACTCTGGATCGGAGCGCTGGTGGCCCAGAGGAGACGGAAATAGACACCAGGGTGACACTTCTGCTATTATTGCTGGTAGAGCCAGGATGTCTGCTCTCCACTGTCCCAACTGATTGCTGTAACGCCCTGCTCGCTGGGGTATCTAAATCCACACTGAACAAACTACAGCATGGCCTGCATTCGGCAGCCAGAATCCTGACCAGGTCGTGTGCAGGCTATCGCATTACTCCTGTCCTGGAGACCCTGCACTGGCTTCCTGTCATGTTTCGTGTCAACTTCAAAATCCCTATGCTCACCTACAGTATAAGATTCTGCATGGCTTGGCACCTCTGTACCTGTCTGATTTACTATCGTCCTACTCCCCACCTGGCAATCTTTGCTCTTCCAATTCTGGTCTCCTGTCTGTCCCCTAAGCCCGTCTATACTCTGGGGGTGACAGGGCCTTCTCTTGCTGCGCCCTAAAGCTCTGGATCTCTATCCCTAAGGATATCAGAGAGTCACCTTCCCTAAACTCTTTCAAATCTAGACCTTCTTCTCTAGAAGGGCTTTTCTTTAATTGCTTTTCTTTCCTACTGTATTCCAAAAAAGTCGATTTGGGTTGTGTAATTCTCCTGTCTCCTCACATTCTGCATTTTCTCCATTCACTTACAGCACATTGAGAAGCCACTTTTAAAGGCGCTATATAAAATAACGATTATTATTGACACCCATTTCCTGTGACAGCCAGACTGCTCTTGCTAGAACCCGATACTGCCATTCCCACTCCTGCTGCCGATCCGCCTGTTATCCAGAGAAGGAGCTACATCCCACCCTAGTGTGCTATCTACCCCCCCATTCAGAATTTGCCCCACCTCGCCCCGCTCATGCAGTTGTCCGTGTGGAGCAAAGCACCTCACTCCAGGGTACAGTGCCACCCATCCTCTCGATCTGAACCCCGTAACCCCCTTATGTGGAGTGTTTCCTACACAGTTTCAATTAACCAGCCTTTCCTTTGACCTAAAACCACTCTCCACCCCCCCAAAAAAAAACTGATTCCAGCAGCACCCCCCCCAATCTTCAACACTAATTCACGCACTCAAACTCAAACCGCTCGTCTGTAATCCCATCGGCGGCTCATAGACTCCCGGGAGAAACTCTTTACAGCTGTGAGACGCCCTCTGGTGGCAGGATGGCCGCTACTGCAGCCCCCTCCAGTGGAGGACTGGTTCGCTGGCCACGTCACACCAGTGGTTCTCAAACTGTGTTCCGCAGGGGTTCCGTGAGCTCTCACATAGGCTACAAGAAAAATAAATATTTGCTATCAATAAAAAAAAAATGTGTCACGATGGCTTTGCGTGGCTCCAGGAAGTCAGAAACAATAGGTATATCTTCTGAAACGTCATCTTCAAATTCACTCTTAACATACATTTCTGTACTTTCGCTGCTAGAGCCTGAAGGCACCTCAGAGGTGTCGGATGAAATTCCCTCTTCCATCTGCTCTTCTGTCTTGCTTGGAGATACAGATGTTTGCCATTTCGCCCGCCGGCAAATCTCAAAAACTCTCGCAATGAGAGAAAATGGCGTGTTACTGGGTAGACAGATCGCGGCGCTGAAATCACTGCAACCACGAGAGAAAAAAAAAAAGAAAAATGTGAAAAATAATGTGACTTCACGTCACAAGAATATGAGAAGTTCATTGACCCGATTTACAGACTCGTCCTTGCAAACAGCTTTCATCAAACACGTATGATGAAAATCCGGTTTCACGCAGGTAGTTAGTCACAAACGGGTGAAGGAACAGAAAGTGCTGTTGCCAGAGTTTTGGTGCAGCACCGAAAACGAATATCCAGTATTATCAGAGAAAGCTCTTTCTGTTCTTCACCCGTTTGTGACCAACTACCTGCGTGAAACCGGATTTTCATCATACGTGTCCACAAATTCGAAGTAGCGCAACAGATCGGATGCAGAGCCGAACACGAGTCTGCAACTCACATCTATAACTCCAAATATAAAGGAAATTGTAGAAGTAAAAGGCAGACTCACTCATCACACTGAGACTGTTCTGTTCCTGCTGGATTTAAATAAATGTTGATTCAAAATGTTGATCAGTGCTCTTTTAAAAAAAACTCATGTATTGTTGTCTCACTGTGTTTTAGTCATTTTGCTACCAACTTTTCCTATCTGTGCCCAGTTAGACCACAGTAAGTGTCGTCTGGTACTATAAATCTATAAATTGTTTTTTTCCCCTTTGTTAACAATGTAAAAAAAATAAAAGCTTTCAAACCAGAAGGAAACCTTCTCTGGTTTTCTTCTAACTTGGTCGAACCAGTGGTTAGACTTTGATTATTTTACTCTCAACGAGTATTTCAGTCATTAAGCTTTATTGAACTGTAGGGGTGCTAATCGTAGACAAGTTATCGTCCATCCGTTTTCTCTTCCGCTTTTCCTGCTGAGGGTCGAGGTGAAACCCGAGTGGATGGGGCGCCCCTCCACCGCAGGGCAGGGCAAGTGCAAGCCAATCGTACATGGGGACAATCTGGAGGCCACAGTAAGGGCTGAGGGGGAAAATTTGACCCAGACACCGGGATAACTCCCTACTCTCCTCGAGAAAGTACCTGGGCATCTTTAATGAGCACGGAGAGTCAGGACCTCGGTTTAGCGCCCACTACAGTATAGTGTCCCCGCCACTATGCTGGGGCATTAGGACCCGCACAGACCGCAGGGTGAGCGCCCCCCGCTGGTCCCACTAACACCTCTTCCAGCAGCAACCTTAGTTTTTTCCCAGGAGTCTCCCATCCAGGTACTGACCAGGCTCAGCCCTGCTGAGCTCCAGTGGGCTGCCCGCTGTGAGTTGCAGAGTGATATGGCTGCTGGCCTCCTGTGATTAAGAAATGACTGAAATAAACGCGATGGGCTCATACAATGCTTACAATTAAAACAAAAGCAATCGATAGTTTCTTCCTTAATAATTGGCTGAATTGCGTCTCAATAGCAGTCCTAGAATGCCTTTTGCAGATCACCGCCATAGCTAATCCTGAAAAGTAAGAAAAAAGGTTTCTTCGACAGAGAAGGGTTCCGTCACCGAAAAGTTGGAGAACCACTGCTGTAGTTACATCGCCGGCTTATTTCAATGTGCGATTTTTCTGTAGTTTTTTCCCCCGACATTATACTCTTTTTTTCCCACCCATACAGCTCCGCCGTGTCGAGCGGAGAGGAACGGGGGACGGGAGAGCGGCTCACACACAGACTGTCGCCAGGGGCGGGAAAGGATCCGGAGACGACTGCTCTTTCGGGGGCTTAGCGCGAGAATGAGCACAGGGCGGTCGGGGGTCCCCTATTTATACAGAAGGGGAAAAGAGGGGACGCGAGTCCGCTGGAGTTGGCGGGCTGGAGGGACAAGTCCTCGGTCCTCAGGGGGCAGCCCGCTGCCGGAACGCTACGATATTTACTGTCGAATAACGTAACGTTTACTGTTCGGTCCACTTGTGACTGGACAAAAGGAGACATTATTGTAAGGGAGTGAGTACTTTCTTCAGGTACCACTCCCCTCGATTTTGTTAGGGAAAGCAGTTTTCCTCTAAAACGGGGCATTTATTGTTTACTGTCTTTGAAGGGACAGTGTTTGTATGGGTTCGGTATCCTGCCCCGGTACGCGGTCCCGGCGCATTTTAAGTAAGTAAATAAACGGCCCCCTAATTTATAAATGCGCTGTCCACAGTCTGAATCTCGTTGGATCGAATGCGGGCCCGATTATAATCCGCGGTGCGGAGCACCATCGCAAGGGGCCGGCTATGGCGTCGCAGGTCTGTACAGTCCCGGCAGTGCGGGCGGGTCTCCACGGTCACGGCTCGGGTGTCCGCTCGTCCCCCGAGCGAAGAGGAAAGAACGTCTCGAGTTCGCTTCCGGTCCGATCTTGTCACGGCCCCCGAAGCGATCTGGAGGCGCCCCTCCCCTGACTGGGTCCGGGAATCAATTTCTATTTCCCCGCAATCCAGCGGGCGGGTTGGATGAGCTTCAGTCGGCGCGCTCTGTCGCCAGAGGCGGGGCTCGTCCGGTGTGTGGTGTGTGGTTCACACCTGGCGCTGAGCTAACGGGCTTGTGTCCGGCTCGTATTTACCGATATCAAGTGTGTTGTTTTCTTTTATTTTTCTTTGGAATTTGGGAAGGGGATACCGGCACTCCCTCTTTTCGCTGCGAAGGGGGGAGGCAGTAAGCATATCTGAGTTTTCTGTCCCCCCCCACACACACACCTCCAGGGTGAGCTGACACATTATCCGAGAACCGCTCTACATTTCGCCGCCTCGGGTCCCATCTCCCTCCAACAGCCACAGTGGACAATGGCGCCGCGGCGGGCACGTACGCGCGGGGGCCGGGGCGGGCGAGGGCGGTATAAAGACCGGGACCGCGGCCGCCGAGTCGCACCGAAGCCCCGGCGCCACCCGAGACCAGGTGAGGCGGACGTGTGCGGCTCCCGGAAGCGAAGTGGGGCTCCGAGCTGGGGGGACGGGCAGCCCGGTTCGGTCTGCGCTGACCTCCAGCGCCAGTCGTTGTAATAGCGGAGCCGGAGGGACAGATAGGATCTGTAAACGAGAACCGTTGTAAAAACGCTGCTTTTATTTGTCGGCAGGTTATTTCTGAAAAATGTTAAGCGCCCGGGACGGGATTTCTGGGTCACTGAGACCCTGATCTTGGATTGTGGGGTGGGGGGATATTTAAGGATGCTTGTCCTCCCATTAAAGGGGGTGTCTACAAACCGAGGTGCCAGCTCTCACTGCATCTCGCGTCTTGCGGGGATCTTGGCGGAGTGACCGGAGTGCGACGTGGATGTGTGCGCTTCCTGGCGTGTGTGAGCGTCTGTTCGTTCTGTAGGGTGTCTCCAGTTTAGGGACGAAACTCAAGTTCAAGTTTATTTGTCAGTCCAGCCATATACAAGTATCCAGGGGAGCGAGATGTCGCTCTCCAGGTCTGCGGTGCGAATACAGGCAGACACTGACAAGCCAATGCTACAGTCGTACACGTAGACATTTCTGACAGGGTACAGGGTGCAGGGCACATAAAGTGCAATGTGCATAGTGCAATTGACTTGACAGGATTGTGCAAAGAATACAGCGGACAGTATGCCTGACATTAGGCAAAAAAGGAGCAGGTTTCCAGATTTGGAGTAGGTGCAGTACGTACCAGGGTGTTGAAGAGCTTGTGAAGAAAAGCTGTTGGGGGGTCTGGTGGAGCTGGCCTGCATACTGCGATACCTTTTACCAGATGGTAGGAGGGCAAAGAGGTTGCAGGAGGGGTGGGAGGGATCGTCCTCAATACTGGAGGCTTTTTGTGTGTGCAGCCTTTGTGGTACTGTGTGTGACCTGAATGGACGGAAGGGAGGCTCCAGTGATGTTCTGTGCTGTTTTGCCAACTCGTTGCAGGGACTGCCTTAAACGTCCGGAGAACCCGCAACACACGTCCGCTTTCACTATAATAATCAACATTGCTTCTATATTATATAGACACTTTTACTACTGCTGCTGCAGCTCGTTCGGTAGTTTTTATTACACTCCACAGGCACGGTATATAGCTGATACTAATCAGCTTTCAGCATCAAAAGGCAGGGAGTAAAGCGTGGAGGTGCTGCCCCCTATTGGTTACAGTGTGTAACGCACGAATAAATGCAGCACCTCCGATTCCTCGTTGCTTCATGGAAGATAGATA
Source organism: Lepisosteus platostomus (assembly GCF_059453375.1). Classification (NCBI taxonomy): domain Eukaryota; kingdom Metazoa; phylum Chordata; class Actinopteri; order Semionotiformes; family Lepisosteidae; genus Lepisosteus; species Lepisosteus platostomus. The sequence goes on along the minus strand of NC_142616.1, from coordinate 15,515,977 downwards.
CGTTAGTTCAGTTTCAGATAGATACATTAGTTCAGGACTACTCAGCCTCCGTCTGATCAGACGTCCTCTAAATCGTTTTCTAGATCTCTTCGTCATGCTGTATAATCTCGGCTGACTTCCCCGTCTTTCTCACACCCGAAGAAGGCTCCGCAGCCGAAACGTGGTGTTTCCTTTCTTCTCCCGTCAGCAGGGAATAAACCTATTACTTGTTTCTTTGCAGGCTACGCATGCTGACGCAGCTACCTACTTGAACTAAGTTCAGACTCAGTGTGGTTTGTGCAAAATATTGTGTTACTTATTTAAAAAAAATACACATTCAATGCAGTGGAGGTGGAAAATTAAAATGATACCAAGTCAGCAAATAGCCTGATATCAGTCCGTCGGAGCAGAAGCTGTGATAGGGATGATAGCTATGATCACCCTGCAGCTCTGAGCTGACAGCCCACTGGAGTTCAGCAGGTGTGAGCCTGGTCAGTACCTGCAGAGGAGACTCCTGGGAAAAACTGAGGTTGGAAGAGGTAGCCAGTAGGGGGTGCTCACCCTGCAGTCGGTGTGGGTCCTAATGCCCCAGTGTAGTGATGGGGTCACTCTACTATAAAAAAGGTGCTGTCCTTCAGAAGAGACAAAAAAACTGAGTTTCTGACTCTCTGTGGTCATAAAAAATCCTTGGCTGTTTCTCGAGAAAAGTAGGGGTGTTACACTGGTATTCTGTCCAAATGTCCGCCTGTCCTTTACCAGTCATGGCCTCCTAATAATCCTCCTATCTGATCACTCTGTTCTCCTCCACACTGAAGATATCACTTCAATTGTCCTCGGTGCACAGCATGAGCATTTTGTAAACTAACTATGACAGTAAAACAGTGGCAGTACAGTGTAATTCATCAGGTCTCGTACGATGATGTTGTAGTGTCTGGGCATGCAGCTCTGTCAGTGTCCGCGCTGTAGTGATAATGACACAGAAACGGGGATACAGTTGGAGAACTTGTTGTTGTTGCCCTGTGGGCAGTAGAAGAGAAATGTTTCAGACACGGAATTCGAGTAATTAATTCCTTTGAAGATTTGACTTCAGTCTTTGTTCAAGCTTAATCTTTAATAAGGAAGTGATGATAGCCTGAGACAATTAAGCAATTAAGGTTGATTGATTAATTAAGTACCTGAAGCACAAGTCGAATCAGACTACTTTACTCCTGGTCTAGGTCACAGGGCCCCCATCTGTAGCTGTCAGGTGAATACTCCTTAGAGAGTCCTGGAGATCATCCAGTGGGACACTTACTGTAGGAACATGAACCACGAAACCAATAATAAACACGAACGTTTATTATTATTACTATTAATCATACTCATCAGCTCTCTTAAATCTTTTCTTGAGTTCCTGCTGTGTGTCTGTGAAGGGGCAATAATCTAGGGATAGTTAACACAGGGGGCAGGTTATTATAATAATAAACTGGATTTTATATAGCGCCTTTAAAGGTGGCTTCTCAAAGCACTTTACAGGATGACAACAACAATAAATAAAGAGAATACACAAGATAAAACACAATTATAATATACAGAGGAGACCCTGGGTGGTGGTACTAAGAAAAGTAGGAGCAGAGGGGTAAAGAATGGAACCAGTTCAGTAAAGGCTCTTCTGAAGAAGAGGGTTTTGAGTCTGGATTTGAAGGCGTTTAGAGAAGGTGACTCTCTGATATCCTTGGGCAGAGAGTTCCAGAGCTTGGGGGCATCACAGGTGAAGGCCCTGTCGCCCATACAATGTAGACGGGCTTGGGGGACAGTAAAGAGACCAGAATTAGAAGAGCAAGGTTGCGAGGTGGGGAGTAGGGCAATAATAGTTCAGACAGGTATTGAGGTGCCAAGCCATGCAGAGCCTTACAGGTGAGCATGAGGATTTTAAAGTCCACACGGAATTTGGCAGGAAGCCAGTGCAAGGACTCCAGGATAGGAGTGATGTGATCACTTGCACTAGACCTGGTCAGGATTCTGGCTGCTGGATTTTGGACATACTGGAGTTTGTTCAAAGTAGATTTAGTGACCCTAGCGAGTAGAGCATTACATTAGCCAATTCGAGAGAACACAAATGTGTTGATCAGCTTTTCAGCCACAGGTAGTGATAACATAGAGCGTAGTCTAGTGATATTTCTGAGGTGAAAAAAGGTGTTTTGACAATATGCTGCACATGTGGGTCGAATGTTAAGCCAGAATTGAATATCACCCCAAGGTTTTTCAATTCAGACTGAAGCTCAAGTACAGAACCATCTGCAGATAGGGTTACAGGATTGGCTTTACAAAGTTAATGGGGGGTACCAATAAGCATGACTTCAGTCTCGTCACAGTTAAGATTAAGGACATTTTGAGTCATCCAAGTTTTTATGTCAGTGGTGCAATTAGATAGAATAGAGACAGTCACATCAGTGTCAGGTTATGTATGGAAGAATATTTGAGTACCATCAGCATAGAAATGATAGCTGAGGCCATGTGATCTTAAAAGCTAAGTGGAAACATGTAAACTCTGAAGAGCAAGGGGCCCAGTATTGAGCCCTGAGGAACACCAGACTTAACAAGACCAATTTCAGATCTATACCCATGATTCACTTTTAAAACCAGAGACCCTATAACTGCATAATTTACAGGAGACAGCAGACACTAAATAAAAGCATGAATTAACCCACAGACCACCTTTGCTGCTTAATGTGACTAAATTCATTACCACAGTATGTTCATGTAAATAGAATGGCACAATCCTTAAAGATGATCGTGAATGGTTCTGTGTTTTGTTATTCTGCCATTTTTTTGGCAGCTGGAAAACCGAAATACCTCCATGTTGAAAGAACCTCATTGAACCAATCAGAAAGGTGTTTTCAACAGCGGGGTTCTCGTGCTGGCGAGAACCACCACAGCACTCGGCACACCGGTCAATCAACCTGCTGGTGTGAGGACGCGCGCCGGTGGGTGATCGGCCACACCCGCGCGCAGTTCGTCACCTTGCCAATTCAGACCTGCCCCTGCACGGCTCTTAGGCTCTGTCCTGGTGTCCCCTCCGTGCTGACCGCTGTTCTCCGCTTGACCCAGGGCCGCCACGTACGGTTGCTCAGGTTCTGCACTGCACAAGGGCGCCACATCTAAGGGGGCGCCATTCACATCGTAGATATCTTTATTATTTCGAAAATGTTTCAAATTTGTGTTGACTCCAAAGATGGGTGTATATTTATAATGACAGTTCTCTGGCAGATGGCAGTAAGATGTCTCGTTCTAACAGGAACGATATATTTTGTTCCACTTCGACTTACGCGGGAGGAAGGAGTCCGATAATCGAAAGACCTTGTTGATGTAACAATATCTATATATATATAGAAAACACATTTTATATATTATTCAAGTTGAAGTTTATTGTCACTATACTCACATACAGGTATATGGTATAACGAAATGCTATTTAGCTCGCTCTCAGACGATAAGTAGTACAAAAAAACAACAACAATACAATTGTATAATAAAAGAAAGACAGAGACAACAGGCAGTGTGCAAAACAACAAGAGGTAACAGTAATGTGCAAAACAACATCAGATGTGCAAAAATATGCATCAACAGAATGAAATACAAGGATAGAAATGATGGGGAGTGAGCTTTTGACATGTGAGGTAGAGGTAGATTTCAATGTGTGTTTGGGTTTTTGGTAAGAAAGAAAGGAAGAAGGCACTGTGAGGTTCAGATCATAGGTGAGAGGTGAGGTGAGAGTGAGAGAGGCTATAAACACACACACACACACACACACATATATATATAGAAAACAGATTTGAATCTATCGTCGAATATGCAATGGGAAAGTCAAGTTGATGCCATCATGCCTCTAAAAACTCAATTAGAGGCAGTATGCAATGCTCTTTTAGAAATTGTTGATGATATTAATAAAGGTATAGATTCTAGAATGCAAGCAAGGTATACTTTCGAAAATATCCACTTTTAACTTGATTTGCTCAGTGCTGATTTGAGATGATGTTTTAAGTAAAATGAATGTTGTCAGCCAAATGATGCAGGAACCAAAATTCAATGTACATAATGCCCTTGAAAGAGTGGAAGGGATTAAGAAGTTCTTTGAAGAAAAATGCGGCGATGATGTTTCCGAAAAATGTTATTGATGCTAAACAAATTGCAGAGTCTCTTGACATTGACAACTTCTCCAACACAGAAAATACTAGAAAACGGAGGAAAAGCCTCATTTCAACTCATCCAAGACTCATTTCCAGCCCATCTATGATCCGAAACTAAACTTCAAAATCAATTTCTTTTCTTCTATATTGTATACAACAATATCATCTTTAAAAGAAAGGGTTACGATACTGAAGGACTATCATGGCCTTTTCAGTGTTCTGGGTGACATATGTAATTTGAATAATTACGATGAACGTGAACTACTGCAACAGTGTGAAAATGTACAATTGAAATTGACTGCTGAACGTAGTAAGGAATGTGATATTGACGGGACATCGACGTATGAGGAACTAAAAACTTCAGTTGTGTTCTAAAATCAAGTATGACTCCCGTTGAAGTATTGCAATATATTTGCAGCAATAATTCGCTGGACACGTTACCGAATACTTTTGTAGCTCTCCGGATATATTTATCTTTGCCAATATCGGTCGCCAGTGGAAAACGTAGCTTCTCCAAATCAAAATTTATTAAAAACAACTGCAATGTCACAAGAAAGACTGTCAAATCTAGCGACCGTTTCTATAGAAAACGAGATATCGGAGCAAGGCCCGAGCTTCAGAGCAGCGCACTCCAGCCAGCAAGAGAGAGACGCCAACCAAACTGAAAATCTTCCCACCAACACCAGCAGCTATTCAAAACGAAGGAAGTGCACTTTTCGAATGATAAGAGCTCAGAAATGGCATAGATCTCTGTTCTACTGCTCGTTCACCATGACTCCCATTCCTCAAAGGGCTTTTTTCACTTCGCAGATTCATTGTCTTTAACCCTCTCAGCTGAGACCCTGCAATTTCCCAGCAGCAGTGATTCTTCATGTAGGCTGTGATCATTATTACTGCTTCTGTTTCCAATTCCAGGAATTAACACTTCGTTTTGCTGTGAGACGCCATGGAGATGAAATCGCAAGTGTTTCTTGCTGTTGTCCTGCTGGCTCTGAGCTGTGGTGAGTTCACTCTCTCTCCCTCACTGCTGTCCTGCTGGATCTGAGCTGTGTTGAGTTTACTGTTTCTCTCTGACTGCTGTCCTGCTGGATCTGAGCTGTGTTGAGTTCACTGTTTCTCTCTGATTGCTGTCCTGCAGGCTCTGGGCTGTGTTAAGTCCACTGTTCTCCCCAGCTGTGATGTCCTGTACTGTCACTGTGTTCCTCCTGCAGTGTCTCAGGGATGTCCTGTACTGTCACTGTACTGTGATGTCCTGTACTGTCACTGTGTTCCTCCTGCAGTGTCTCAGTGATGTCCTGTACTGTCACTCTGTTCCTCCTGCAGTGTCTCAGTGATGTCCTGTACTGTCACTGTACTGTGATGTCCTGTACTGTCACTGTGTTCCTCCTGCAGTGTCTCAGTGTCTCAGTGTCTGTGTTCATTCTGGTTGCAGGAGAAGCTCTGAGATGTAATAACTGTGTGGCTGTGGGTCGCTATGGCTCCTGCACCACCAAAGTGGAGACCTGTGGATACCAACAGGACACCTGCATCACTGCTGTCTTCAACTACCCTCTCTGTAGGTCGACATCTTTCTACTGGATATCAGTCACTTAGGACAGTTTCTCTTTATGTTAACATGGACACTGTCCGTAACAATTTCTATGGTTTCTAACAGATAGTGTGCAACTAATATTAGATAGATACTTTATTGATCCTGTGAGGGAAATTGCAAAACATGGTTTTCTAAAACTGTCCTGTAGAGCCTCCAGCCCCAGTCCAGTGAGTCTTATAGGTCCCCCTCAATCAGAGGGGCTCCAGCCCCAGTCCAGAGAGTCTTACAGGTCCCCGCTAAATCAGATTTTAAATTGTTATTTGACGTGGAGGGCGGGTCTCTCTCCTATTCCTCCACTGATGTCATCCCCTGTCGTTTCCTCAGACGGGCATTTCCGAAGGTGCATCCGGGCCTCCGACTGCTTCATGCTTCAGAGCAGCTCCTACGTCAACGCGCGATGCTGCACCACCGACCTCTGCAACTGAAGCCTTTCCCAGAATCCCACGCTCTCCCCACTTCCACTGTCTCTAACCCCCCCCTTGCCCTTGTATACTAATCTAGACAAATGGAGTAAAAAGCAAGCATGAGTTATAACTAAACGGTCTGAGTGTGGAATCTTGTCGTGGGGGACGGGGGAAAGGTCTCTCAAACTTTCATCATTCCATCCCGGAGCGGATTAGAAAGGAGACAGAAACGAAACCGGTTTCCAGGCTGTAACACGCGCGCTGCCTGATCACGGGGGACGTGGCGGACTGACCGCTGTGTCCACCAGGTGTCGCCAAAGACCAGAGAGCACCGGAATGAACGAGCCAGAGCTCAGTATCTGGTGTTCGCTTTCTGAGTTTTCTTAAGGTGTTTATTACAATTCATGCGGACATTCACAAAATAATGAGAGTAGGAGGAATAAAAGTAACGAATTAGTTGTAAAATACATTTAATGTTTCACAATATCCTACAGGATTAATGAACAATGTCTGTTGATTGAAGTGTTATAATTGACAAAAATTAAGAAAGGATTTAGCAGCGCGGTATTCATCATGTTGCATCTCCGTTTCACATGACTGCACAGTATATTCGTATTAATTAAAAAACAGTATTTATATTTTTTCCTCATATACGAGTGTGATTTGGGCTTGAAATATGTCATCTGGTAGTTCAGCGAACAGCCGGCGATACCGGACAGCCCTTCCCTCCTAGGAGTCCTGTTGAAGCGAAGCGAAGCTCTGCTGTGCTGTACTCTCACCCGCTGTGCGCTCGGCACTCACTGTATTATACTGTACTTATAATACAGTGTATACTATACTGAACACTGTACTTGCTCCTTTGCAGCCTAGGCATGCTGACGCAGCTACCCACCTGAACTTCTACTCACTGTATTTGTTCAGGTGGGTAGCTGTGTCAGCATGCGTAGGCTGCAAAGGAACAAATAATAGGTTTATGCCAGGCTGAAAAAAAAGAAGAAAGAGAACACAACGTTTCGGCCGTGGAGCCTTCTTCAGGTGGACATATAATACTCACTGTATTATATAATAATGGGTTGAAAGGGACACATTCTGGCGTGGGCTTAATTAAGATTGAACCCTGTGAGTTAGAAAATGAATAGTCTATCAGATACACCGCGGATTTTCTCCTGTTTTAACAGGTTTTCCGTGGAAGGGTTAAGTAATTGTAAGCTCTGTAATTGAAAACATGGGGGTGAGATGTCATCGCGTCCTTACAGCGCTCGACGAAATGACAACATGGCAAGGAAGACAGGAGTCTGTCCTCTCTAGTACATAGAGCGCAAAAGCTGGAGGATGCGGGCATCGATCCCGCTACCTCTCGCATGCTAAGCGAGCGCTCTACCATTTGAGCTAATCCCCCTCGCTGTGCCTGTGAGCAGCTCCGTCCCAGACACTGAACTCCTCACGAGTCTTCTGTGCGATCGCACACGTGAGAAAGACTTGAAATCAGAAAACTCACGACCTCTCTGGCTCGTTGGTCTAGGTTTGCTTTTTGGTTGCGAGAGGTCCCGGCTTCAAATTGCGGACAAGCCCTGTTTTATTCCATGATTGCAAGAACATACGTCCAGCTCTCCTCGTATTTTCTGCTTTTATGAAACGACTGTAGTAGCACAGGGAGTGCGCATCGTGATCACTCCTCGCTCACTGTGAGGTTATAGCGAGGTGTTTGAGCTAGCGGGCTGTCTGCTGGTTTACAACAACCGGTCGTGGAAACAACTTCACTACTCGGAGTTTCTCTGCTGCTCTCATGTATCATTATTTTAAAAATTTGTTAGTGGACGCCGAGCATCACAGCAAGGGATCGAACCGTCGATCGCGGACTAAACACCTCTTAGTCGGCGTGGAAGGGATGAACGCGAGTGTGTGTGAGTGAACGTCTCATCTGCGAAGAGCCCAAAACAGCAGCGATCCTGCCCCGTGTGAGGATCGAACTCACGACCTTCAGATTATGAGACTGACGCGCTACCTACTGCGCTAACGAGGCTGGCTGAGAGCTGAGCATGTAGGATCCCAGCCATCCGGAACAAACTGTTCTTCCTCCTGCGCTGTTGAAACAAGATCCACTAGACTCAAGAACAGCTGCTATCCCGCAACAGCTCACTGCAGGGCCTCAGACTCAATGCATGTCCACACGCTGCTCTTTCTCATGGTCTACTATGTTTTTTCTCACTACTACATACTTCTCACTACTATTCCCACAACATATTGATTGCTCGTGTTGTTATTTATTGTTTGTAATGTACTGTCTCCATTGTGCGGTGGTGTCTGTTGTTGTCCGGAGAGATCAGTGAGAATAAGAATTCAAATGTTCATGTGGCAATAAACTTCCCTACTCCTCTAGTCTACTCGTTTCAGATACACAGTAGATAAGAGGTGAGCTTGAGACGTCTTCCAATCATCACAGAACAGAACTGGGCTCGTCCGGGACCTCTCGCACCCGAAGCGGGGATCATACCACTAGACAAACGACCTACACAGTAGAGCAGGTGGGGAGCTGCGTCAGCATGCGTAGGCTGCAAATGAACAAGTAAAGGTTTATTCCATGCTGAAAAGAAAAGACGGAAAACACAACGTTTCGGCCGTGGAGCCTTCTTCAGGTGTCTTTGTCAGTCTGTTTTCAAATCGTTCTCTTCAGAAAGACCGCGAAAAAAGGGTGACGATTCAGTTGTCGAAATGAGCCTTTTATTTGTTCCTTTCCAGCCTACACATGCTGACGCAGCTTCCCACCTGAAATGAACATTATATATATTCGAACATTATTTCCGTGTGACTGTTGCAGCTTCCCACCTGAAATGAACATTATATATATTCGAACATTATTTCCGTGTGACTGTTGTAACTCTGACAATATTCCCCCCCAAAGGACTCAAACGCCGAGCTGAAGAAAAGAGAAGCAGAACACCACGCGAAGTGATAGAAAGCGCATTTAACCGATGACTACAAAACTTAGAAACGCACATCAGACAAACAACGTTCAGAAATAGAGTACAAGGCAAGCATGTGATATAACTGAGCGCTCTGGGTGTCGTGGGAAACGTCTCTCCCACTTTCACACGTCATTTTCATCTTCCATCCCGGAGCGGATTAGAAAGGAGACAGAAATGAAACCGGTTTCGCCCTGAGCGTCTTCCAGGCTGTAACACGCGCGCTGCCTGATCACGGGGGACGTGGCGGACTGACCGCTGTGTCCACCAGGTGTCGCCAAAGACCAGAGAGCGCCGGAATGAACGGGCCAGAGCTCAGTATCTGGTGTTCGCTTTCTGAGTTTTCTTAAGGTGCTTATTACAATTCATGCGGACATTCACAAAATAATGAGAGTAGGAGGAATAAAGGTAAGAAATCAGTTGTACAATACATTTAATAAATTAAAGTATCTGGCGGTATTAATCAGCGATTTCAGTTGATATAAGTGATTAGACCTGTTGATAATTACAAATTAACGAACGATTTTAGCAGCTCGGCATTCTTATGTTGCAACCACGTTTTATATTCCTCGCAGTCATGTAAAGTATATACATATATATTTTCTCATATACGAGTGTGATTTGGGCTTGAAATATGTCATCTGGTAATTTAGCGAACAGCCGGCGATACCGGACAGCCCTTCCCTCCTAGGAGTCCTGTTGAAGTGAAGCTCTGCTGTGCTGTACTCTCACCCGCTGTGCGCTCGGCACTCACTGTATTGTCGAAATGAGCCTTTTATTTGTTCCTTTGCAGCCTTCACATGCTGACGCAGCTTCCCACCTGAAATGAACATTATATATATTCGAACATTATTTTTAAGGATTAGTGATAACTTGTTCCTATCTGCACTGTCCTCGGACAGTTTTAGTCACCTTTTTGTATATTGCCCCATTCATTGATTTTATCCCCAAACTGAGCCAGATGAAAAGTGTGAAGAATACCTGTTCTAATGGGTAAACTCTCTTCATTTTGTCATTTAAAGTGCAGCTAAAAGTGCAACAGCGGGCAACATTCTATGGTTCTTGTAACCCTAACCCTAGCCAGGCATTAAAAGCATGCTGATTTAACTACCATTTAACAGCATTTTTCAGATTCATGAAAATTTGCCTAAACCAGACAGATTATTAAAGAAGATACATTTCCTAGAGGTTTTAAAAACCGTTTTGATAGTTTGAGACTGATTTTTGGGGGTTTGAGGAAAAAATTCAACTTTGATGTTTGGAGGGCTTCTGAGACACCCTGCCGGAATGCACATTTGAAACCCTAGCTAGGGTTAGGGTTAGCATTCCCACAACAGGTAGAAGTTTTTTACTGTCAGTGCTGCATTCCGGGTCCCCAGTTATCTTTAGGATGAGTGATAGTTTGCTCCTATCTGCACTTTTAATTTTCGGACAGTTTTGGTCACCTTTTTGTATATTGCCCTATCCAGTGATTTTATCCAAAACTGAGCCAGATGAAAAGTGTGAAGAATACCTGTTCTAATGGGTAAACTCTCTTCATTTTGTCATTTAAAGTGCAGCTAAAAGTGCAACAGTGGGCAAAATTCTATTTTTCTTGTAACCCTAACCCTAGCCAGGCATTAAAAGCATGCCGATTTAACTACCTTTTAACAGCATTTTTCAGCTTCATGAAAATGTGCCTCAACAAGACAGATTATTAAAGAAGATACAGATGCCGCCATTCAAAATGCGTGGGGTACACCACGGTACAACACGGTGGGCGTGTCGCATCGAAACGTGGTATGATGCAGTGTAACAGATTCCCTTCAGATGATATAGACATAAGAATATCCATGCATGGTCAAAAAATGGCGTTAAGCACTTAAAATAGTAACATGCTGTAAGAAGATCGGCTAAACTGGGAAGAAAACGCTTTCAGAGAAAAGGTTTCAGGTGTGAAGAACACAGATCCCCAATGCCATTTCAACCAAACCTGTCCCCACACGCCCTGCCCCCACTGCCATTAGAATATACACAGAGCACTGAAGTCTTCCGAGCTGATGACGATGTTGATTTCCGTCAACACCTTGCAGCAGCACTCCCGTGCCCAGATGAGAGAGAGACACGAGACAAGCCCGCCAAGAGCCCGAGAGAGAGAGAGGGAGAGAGCGAGAGAGAGAGAGAAGAGAGAGAGAGACACCAAGGGGTGCGGAACCAGGGAACTATTGACATGGAAAACGGGCGATCTCCCCAGACTGTCGCCCGTTTCACTGTTACCTGGATACCTCTTTATCCAGGTAGCAGTTTCACAACTCCCCCTCCCCCCGCCTGTCTGACTTTTTTTTTAACCCTTCTGTGCCCGCATTGCAGCGGGTAAGATATTTTTCCAAGAAAAAAAAAAGAAATTAAAAAAGTTTCACCAGACCCTCTTCTCGTCTTGTGTCTAATTTTTAGTTTAGAAGGATTCAAGCAGGATTTGAGATGAAAGGCAGCAACCTCAATTAAGCCCAAATCATAACTGAACCAGTTTACATTACGTTATTACATTTATTACAGTTATTACATTTTAGCGTTTCATTCTGAGCAGAAGACCCTCACACCTGAAGAAGGCTTGCATTTTCTCTCTTCTCTTTTAAGCATGTGTACAATGCTGTAATACAATTTAAAACAATTAAAAGTTTAAACAGTATCAACTAAACTCCATTGATATAAGTATCGAGTGGTATTAAATAAATACAGCTTTTTACTATAGATTACACTTTTCTAAAATGTATTTAAAAAATAAAAACGATTACAATCTAATCTTTCCACGTTTGATCCCAAAATCCAAAGAAAAATAAATCTGAACGGGAAAAGACTATGCTGAAAGTTCATTAAGATACTTAGTAGACAAAGATAATGATTTACGTTGCATTTGTCTGATTGTGAATAAAAAAAGATTTAATTAAACACGCATTTGCGATTTAAATCAAAATGGGGGTAACGGGACTCTCTCTTATTATCAACACTAGTTCAATTGTGGTTCTTCTCAGATACTGAAGTTGGGCATTCAGGTAGATTGCCAGGCAAAATAAAAACAGGTTTCGATAGTTAATAACTACTTTTTATGCGCGAAACACGGGGGATTTTTCTTCCTCCTGATCAACTTAGAAATCATTGTACCCTGTAAGGTTTTTACTTCTTAATTAAACGTTTAAAATACAGGTTTCGAATAGAAAAAATCATCTTCTGTTGTCTTCCTGGTATGTAGAACAGATCGGCAGGTCTTTTTTCCCCAATCAGAGGGGTGTCAGATGGTGTCAGCCAATCACCATTCTGAAGCTGTGCCATAATCTCTGGTATAGGCACACCCCAGAAAACTGTCGCATAGTTTAAATCATTTTCATTTTAGAAAATTATGAAACGCTCGGTTAAAAGCAAGGGAGATTGTCTGTTATAGTGGACAAAAAACAAGAGTTAGCTGTGGCGTTATTGGAAACCCAATTTTAACAACAAAATACTTGGCAAATTTTCATGAAGCTGAAAAATGCTGATAAATGGTAGTTAAATCGGCATGCTTTTAATGCCTGGCTAGGGTTAGGGTTACAAGAACCATAGAATTTTGCCCGCTGTTGCACTTTTAACTGCACTTTAAATGACAAAATGAAGAGAGTTTACCCATTAGAACAGGTTTTCTTCACACTTTTCATCTGGCTCAGTTTTGGATAAAATCAATGGATAGGGCAATATACAAAAAGGTGACCAAAACTGTCCGAAAACTAAAAGTGCAGATAGGAGCAAATTATCACTCATCCTAAAGATGACTGGGGACCCGGAATGCAGCACTGAGAGTAAAAAACTTCTACCTGTTGTGGGAATGCTAACCCTAACCCTAGCTAGGGTTTCAAATGTGCATTCCGGCAGGGTGTCTCAGAAGCCCTCCAAACATCAAAGTTGAATTTTTTCCTCAAACCAAAAAAAATCAGTCTCAAACTATCAAAACGGTTTTTAAAACCTCTTGGAAATGTATCTATTTAATAATCTGTCTTGTTTAGGCAAATTTTCATGAAGCTGAAAAATGCTGTTAAATGGTAGTTAAATCGGCATGCTTTTAATGCCTGGCTAGGGTTAGGGTTACAAGTACCATAGAATTTTGCCCGCTGTTGCACTTTTAGCTGCACTTTAAATGACAAAATGAAGAGAGTTTACCCATTAGAACAGGTTTTCGTCACACTTTTCATCTGGCTCAGTTTTGGATAAAATCACTACATAGGGCAATATCCAAAAAGGTGACCAAAACTGTGCGAAAACTAAAAGTGCAGATAGGACCAAATTATCACTCATCCTAAAGATAACTGGGGGCCCGGAATGCAGCACTGACAGTAAAAAACTTCTACCTGTTGTGGGAATGCTAACCCTAACCCTAGCTAGGGTTTCAAATGTGCATTTCGGCAGGGTGTCTCAGAAGCCCTCCAAACATCAAAGTTGATTTTTTTCCTCAAACTCCAAAAAATCAGTCTCAAACTATCAAAACGGTTTCTAAAACCTCTAGGAAATGTATCTTCTTTAATAATCTGTCTGGTTTAGGCAAATTTTCATGATGCTGAAAAATGCTGTTAAATGGTAGTTAAATCGGCATGCTTTTAATGCCTGGCTAGGGTTAGGGTTACGAGAACCATAGAATTTTGCCCGCTGTTGCACTTTTAGCTGCACTTTAAATGACAAAATGAAGAGAGTTTACCCATTAGAACAGGTATTCTTCACACTTTTCATCTGGCTCAGTTTTGGATGAAATCAATGGATAGGGCAATATACAAAAAGGTGACCAAAACTGTCAGAAAACTAAAAGTGCAGATAGGACCAAATTATCACTCATCCTAAAGATAACTGGGGGCCCGGAATGCAGCACTGACAGTAAAAAACTTCTACCTGTTGTGGGAATGCTAACCCTAACCCTAGCTAGGGTTTCAAATGTGCATTCCGGCAGGGTGTCTCAGAAGCCCTCCAAACATCAAAGTTGATTTTTTTCCTCAAACTCCAAAAAATCAGTCTCAAACTATCAAAACGGTTTCTAAAACCTCTAGGAAATGTATCTTCTTTAATAATCTGTCTGGTTTAGGCAAATTTTCATGAAGCTGAAAAATGCTGTTAAATGGTAGTTAAATCGGCATGCTTTTAATGCCTGGCTAGGGTTAGGGTTACAAGAACCATAGAATTTTGCCCGCTGTTGCACTTTTAGCTGCACTTTAAATGACAAAATGAAGAGAGTTTACCCATTAGAACAGGTTTTCTTCACACTTTTCATCTGGCTCAGTTTTGGATAAAATCACTACATAGGGCAATATACAAAAAGGTGACCAAAACTGTCCGAAAACTAAAAGTGCAGATAGGAGCAAGTTATCACTCATCCTAAAGATAACTGGGGGCCCGGAATGCAGCACTGACAGTAAAAAACTTCTACCTGTTGTGGGAATGCTAACCCTAACCCTAGCTAGGGTTTCAAATGTGCATTCCGGCAGGGTATCTCAGAAGCCCTCCAAACATCAAAGTTGAATTTTTCCTAAACGCCAAAAAATCAGTCTCAAACTATCAAAACAGTTTCTAAAACCTCTAGGAAATGTATCTTCTTTAATAATCTGTCTGGTTTAGGCAAATTTTCATGAAGCTGAAAAATGTTGTTAAATGGTAGTTAAATCGGCATGCTTTTGATGCCTGGCTAGGGTTAGGGTTACAAGAACCATAGAATTTTGCCCGCTGTTGCACTTTTAGCTGCACTTTAAATGACAAAATGAAGAGAGTTTACCCATTAGAACAGGTTTTCTTCACACTTTTCATCTGGCTCAGTTTTGGATAAAATCACTACATAGGGCAATATACAAAAAGGTGACCAAAACTGTCCGAAAACTAAAAGTGCAGATAGGAGCAAATTATCACTCATCCTAAAGATAACTGGGGGCCCGGAATGCAGCACTGACAGTAAAAAACTTCTACCTGTTGTGGGAATGCTAACCCTAACCCTAGCTAGGGTTTCAAATGTGCATTCCGGCAGGGTGTCTCAGAAGCCCTCCAAACATCAAAGTTGAATTTTTTCCTCAAACGCCAAAAAATCAGTCTCAAACTATCAAAACGGTTTCTAAAACCTCTAGGAAATGTATCTTCTTTAATAATCTGTCTGGTTTAGGCAAATTTTCATGAAGCTGAAAAATGCTGTTAAATGGTAGTTAAATCGGCATGCTTTTAATGCCTGGCTAGGGTTAGGGTTACAAGAACCATAGAATTTTGCCCGCTGTTGCACTTTTAGCTGCACTTTAAATGACAAAATGAAGAGAGTTTACCCATTAGAACAGGTATTCTTCACACTTTTCATCTGGCTCAGTTTTGAATGAAATCAATGGATAGGGCAATATACAAAAAGGTGACCAAAACTGTCCGAAAACTAAAAGTGCAGATAGGAGCAAATTATCACTCATCCTAAAGATAACTGGGGGCCCGGAATGCAGCACTGACAGTAAAAAACTTCTACCTGTTGTGGGAATGCTAACCCTAACCCTAGCTAGGGTTTCAAATGTGCATTCCGGCAGGGTGTCTCAGAAGCCCTCCAAACATCAAAGTTGAATTTTTTCCTCAAACTTCAAAAAATCAGTCTCAAACTATCAAAACGGTTTCTAAAACCTCTAGGAAATGTATCTTCTTTAATAATCTGTCTGGTTTAGGCAAATTTTCATGAAGCTGAAAAATGCTGTTAAATGGTAGTTAAATCGGCATGCTTTTAATGCCTGGCTTGGGTTAGGGTTACAAGAACCATAGAATTTTGCCCGCTGTTGCACTTTTAGCTGCACTTTAAATGACAAAATGAAGAGAGTTTAACCATTAGAACAGGTATTCTTCACACTTTTCATCTAGCTCAGTTTTTGATAAAATCAATGGATAGGGCAATATACAAAAAGGTGACCAAAACTGTCCGAAAACTAAAAGTGCAGATAGGAGCAAATTATCACTCATCCTAGAGATAACTGGGGGCCTGGAATGCAGCACTGACAGTAAAAAACTTCTACCTGTTGTGGGAATGCTAACCCTAACCCTAGCTAGGGTTTCAAATGTGCATTCCGGCAGGGTATCTCAGAAGCCCTCCAAACATCAAAGTTGAATTTTTTCCTCAAACGCCAAAAAATCAGTCTCAAACTATCAAAACGGTTTCTAAAACCTCTAGGAAATGTATCTTCTTTAATAATCTGTCTGGTTTAGGCAAATTTTCATGAAGCTGAAAAATGCTGTTAAATGGTAGTTAAATCGGCATGCTTTTAATGCCTGGCTAGGGTTAGGGTTACAAGAACCATAGAATTTTGCCCGCTGTTGCACTTTTAGCTGCACTTTAAATGACAAAATGAAGAGAGTTTACCCATTAGAACAGGTTTTCTTCACACTTTTCATCTGGCTCAGTTTTGGATAAAATCAATGGATAGGGCAATATACAAAAAGGTGACCAAAACTGTCCGAAAACTAAAAGTGCAGATAGGAGCAAATTATCACTCATCCTAAAGATAACTGGGGGCCCGGAATGCAGCACTGACAGTAAAAAACTTCTACCTGTTGTGGGAATGCTAACCCTAACCCTAGCTAGGGTTTCAAATGTGCATTCCGGCAGGGTGTCTCAGAAGCCCTCCAAACATCAAAGTTGATTTTTTTCCTCAAACTCCAAAAAATCAGTCTCAAACTATCAAAACGGTTTCTAAAACCTCTAGGAAATGTATCTTCTTTAATAATCTGTCTGGTTTAGGCAAATTTTCATGAAGCTGAAAAATGCTGTTAAATGGTAGTTAAATCGGCATGCTTTTAATGCCTGGCTAGGGTTAGGGTTACAAGAACCATAGAATTTTGCCCGCTGTTGCACTTTTAGCTGCACTTTAAATGACAAAATGAAGAGAGTTTACCCATTAGAACAGGTTTTCTTCACACTTTTCATCTGGCTCAGTTTTGGATGAAATCAATGGATAGGGCAATATACAAAAAGGTGACCAAAACTGTCCGAAAACTAAAAGTGCAGATAGGAGCAAATTATCACTCATCCTAAAGATAACTGGGGGCCCGGAATGCAGCACTGACAGTAAAAAACTTCTACCTGTTGTGGGAATGCTAACCCTAACCCTAGCTAGGGTTTCAAATGTGCATTCCGGCAGGGTATCTCAGAAGCCCTCCAAACATCAAAGTTGAATTTTTTCCTCAAACGAAAAAAAATCAGTCTCAAACTATCAAAACGGTTTCTAAAACCTCTAGGAAATGTATCTTCTTTAATAATCTGTCTGGTTTAGGCAAATTTTCATGAAGCTTAAAAATGCTGTTAAATGGTAGTTAAATCGGCATGCTTTTAATGCCTGGCTAGGGTTAGGGTTACAAGAACCATAGAATTTTGCCCGCTGTTGCACTTTTAGCTGCACTTTAAATGACAAAATGAAGAGAGTTTACCCATTAGAACAGGTTTTCTTCACACTTTTCATCTGGCTCAGTTTTGGATAAAATCACTACATAGGGCAATATACAAAAAGGTGACCAAAACTGTCCGAAAACTAAAAGTGCAGATAGGAGCAAATTATCACTCATCCTAAAGATAACTGGGGGCCCGGAATGCAGCACTGACAGTAAAAAACTTCTACCTGTTGTGGGAATGCTAACCCTAACCCTAGCTAGGGTTTCAAATGTGCATTCCGGCAGGGTGTCTCAGAAGCCCTCCAAACATCAAAGTTGATTTTTTTCCTCAAACTCCAAAAAATCAGTCTCAAACTATCAAAACGGTTTCTAAAACCTCTAGGAAATGTATCTTCTTTAATAATCTGTCTGGTTTAGGCAAATTTTCATGAAGCTGAAAAATGCTGTTAAATGGTAGTTAAATCGGCATGCTTTTAATGCCTGGCTAGGGTTAGGGTTACAAGAACCATAGAATTTTGCCCGCTGTTGCACTTTTAGCTGCACTTTAAATGACAAAATGAAGAGAGTTTACCCATTAGAACAGGTTTTCTTCACACTTTTCATCTGGCTCAGTTTTGGATGAAATCAATGGATAGGGCAATATACAAAAAGGTGACCAAAACTGTCCGAAAACTAAAAGTGCAGATAGGAGCAAATTATCACTCATCCTAAAGATAACTGGGGGCCCGGAATGCAGCACTGACAGTAAAAAACTTCTACCTGTTGTGGGAATGCTAACCCTAACCCTAGCTAGGGTTTCAAATGTGCATTCCGGCAGGGTGTCTCAGAAGCCCTCCAAACATCAAAGTTGAATTTTTTCCTCAAACGAAAAAAAATCAGTCTCAAACTATCAAAAAGGTTTCTAAAACCTCTAGGAAATGTATCTTCTTTAATAATCTGTCTGGTTTAGGCAAATTTTCATGAAGCTTAAAAATGCTGTTAAATGGTAGTTAAATCGGCATGCTTTTAATGCCTGGCTAGGGTTAGGGTTACAAGAACCATAGAATTTTGCCCGCTGTTGCACTTTTAGCTGCACTTTAAATGACAAAATGAAGAGAGTTTACCCATTAGAACAGGTTTTCTTCACACTTTTCATCTGGCTCAGTTTTGGATAAAATCACTACATAGGGCAATATACAAAAAGGTGACCAAAACTGTCCGAAAACTAAAAGTGCAGATAGGAGCAAATTATCACTCATCCTAAAGATAACTGGGGGCCCGGAATGCAGCACTGACAGTAAAAAACTTCTACCTGTTGTGGGAATGCTAACCCTAACCCTAGCTAGGGTTTCAAGTGTGCATTCCGGCAGGGTGTCTCAGAAGCCCTCCAAACATCAAAGTTGAATTTTTTCCTCAAACTCCAAAAAATCAGTCTCAAACTATCAAAACGGTTTCTAAAACCTCTAGGAAATGTATCTTCTTTAATAATCTGTCTGGTTTAGGCAAATTTTCATAAAGCTGAAAAATGCTGTTAAATGGTAGTTAAATCGGCATGCTTTTAATGCCTGGCGAGGGTTAGGGTTACAAGAACCATAGAATTTTGCCCGCTGTTGCACTTTTAGCTGCACTTTAAATGACAAAATGAAGAGAGTTTACCCATTAGAACAGGTATTCTTCACACTTTTCATCTGGCTCAGTTTTGGATGAAATCAATGGATAGGGCAATATACAAAAAGGTGACCAAAACTGTGCGAAAACTAAAAGTGCAGATAGGAGCAAATTATCACTCATCCTAAAGATAACTGGGGGCCCGGAATGCAGCACTGACAGTAAAAAACTTCTACCTGTTGTGGGAATGCTAACCCTAACCCTAGCTAGGGTTTCAAATGTGCATTTCGGCAGGGTGTCTCAGAAGCCCTCCAAACATCAAAGTTGATTTTTTTCCTCAAACTCCAAAAAATCAGTCTCAAACTATCAAAACGGTTTCTAAAACCTCTAGGAAATGTATCTTCTTTAATAATCTGTCTGGTTTAGGCAAATTTTCATGATGCTGAAAAATGCTGTTAAATGGTAGTTAAATCGGCATGCTTTTAATGCATGGCTAGGGTTAGGGTTACGAGAACCATAGAATTTTGCCCGCTGTTGCACTTTTAGCTGCACTTTAAATGACAAAATGAAGAGAGTTTACCCATTAGAACAGGTATTCTTCACACTTTTCATCTGGCTCAGTTTTGGATGAAATCAATGGATAGGGCAATATACAAAAAGGTGACCAAAACTGTCAGAAAACTAAAAGTGCAGATAGGACCAAATTATCACTCATCCTAAAGATAACTGGGGGCCCGGAATGCAGCACTGACAGTAAAAAACTTCTACCTGTTGTGGGAATGCTAACCCTAACCCTAGCTAGGGTTTCAAATGTGCATTCCGGCAGGGTGTCTCAGAAGCCCTCCAAACATCAAAGTTGAATTTTTTCCTCAAACTCCAAAAAATCAGTCTCAAACTATCAAAACGGTTTCTAAAACCTCTAGGAAATGTATCTTCTTTAATAATCTGTCTGGTTTAGGCAAATTTTCATGAAGCTGAAAAATGCTGTTAAATGGTAGTTAAATCGGCATGCTTTTAATGCCTGGCTAGGGTTAGGGTTACAAGAACCATAGAATTTTGCCCGCTGTTGCACTTTTAGCTGCACTTTAAATGACAAAATGAAGAGAGTTTACCCATTAGAACAGGTTTTCTTCACACTTTTCATCTGGCTCAGTTTTGGATAAAATCACTACATAGGGCAATATACAAAAAGGTGACCAAAACTGTCCGAAAACTAAAAGTGCAGATAGGAGCAAGTTATCACTCATCCTAAAGATAACTGGGGGCCCGGAATGCAGCACTGACAGTAAAAAACTTCTACCTGTTGTGGGAATGCTAACCCTAACCCTAGCTAGGGTTTCAAATGTGCATTCCGGCAGGGTATCTCAGAAGCCCTCCAAACATCAAAGTTGAATTTTTCCTAAACGCCAAAAAATCAGTCTCAAACTATCAAAACAGTTTCTAAAACCTCTAGGAAATGTATCTTCTTTAATAATCTGTCTGGTTTAGGCAAATTTTCATGAAGCTGAAAAATGTTGTTAAATGGTAGTTAAATCGGCATGCTTTTGATGCCTGGCTAGGGTTAGGGTTACAAGAACCATAGAATTTTGCCCGCTGTTGCACTTTTAGCTGCACTTTAAATGACAAAATGAAGAGAGTTTACCCATTAGAACAGGTTTTCTTCACACTTTTCATCTGGCTCAGTTTTGGATAAAATCACTACATAGGGCAATATACAAAAAGGTGACCAAAACTGTCCGAAAACTAAAAGTGCAGATAGGAGCAAATTATCACTCATCCTAAAGATAACTGGGGGCCCGGAATGCAGCACTGACAGTAAAAAACTTCTACCTGTTGTGGGAATGCTAACCCTAACCCTAGCTAGGGTTTCAAATGTGCATTCCGGCAGGGTGTCTCAGAAGCCCTCCAAACATCAAAGTTGAATTTTTTCCTCAAACGCCAAAAAATCAGTCTCAAACTATCAAAACGGTTTCTAAAACCTCTAGGAAATGTATCTTCTTTAATAATCTGTCTGGTTTAGGCAAATTTTCATGAAGCTGAAAAATGCTGTTAAATGGTAGTTAAATCGGCATGCTTTTAATGCCTGGCTAGGGTTAGGGTTACAAGAACCATAGAATTTTGCCCGCTGTTGCACTTTTAGCTGCACTTTAAATGACAAAATGAAGAGAGTTTACCCATTAGAACAGGTATTCTTCACACTTTTCATCTGGCTCAGTTTTGAATGAAATCAATGGATAGGGCAATATACAAAAAGGTGACCAAAACTGTCCGAAAACTAAAAGTGCAGATAGGAGCAAATTATCACTCATCCTAAAGATAACTGGGGGCCCGGAATGCAGCACTGACAGTAAAAAACTTCTACCTGTTGTGGGAATGCTAACCCTAACCCTAGCTAGGGTTTCAAATGTGCATTCCGGCAGGGTGTCTCAGAAGCCCTCCAAACATCAAAGTTGAATTTTTTCCTCAAACTTCAAAAAATCAGTCTCAAACTATCAAAACGGTTTCTAAAACCTCTAGGAAATGTATCTTCTTTAATAATCTGTCTGGTTTAGGCAAATTTTCATGAAGCTGAAAAATGCTGTTAAATGGTAGTTAAATCGGCATGCTTTTAATGCCTGGCTTGGGTTAGGGTTACAAGAACCATAGAATTTTGCCCGCTGTTGCACTTTTAGCTGCACTTTAAATGACAAAACGAAGAGAGTTTAACCATTAGAACAGGTATTCTTCACACTTTTCATCTAGCTCAGTTTTTGATAAAATCAATGGATAGGGCAATATACAAAAAGGTGACCAAAACTGTCCGAAAACTAAAAGTGCAGATAGGAGCAAATTATCACTCATCCTAGAGATAACTGGGGGCCTGGAATGCAGCACTGACAGTAAAAAACTTCTACCTGTTGTGGGAATGCTAACCCTAACCCTAGCTAGGGTTTCAAATGTGCATTCCGGCAGGGTATCTCAGAAGCCCTCCAAACATCAAAGTTGAATTTTTTCCTCAAACGCCAAAAAATCAGTCTCAAACTATCAAAACGGTTTCTAAAACCTCTAGGAAATGTATCTTCTTTAATAATCTGTCTGGTTTAGGCAAATTTTCATGAAGCTGAAAAATGCTGTTAAATGGTAGTTAAATCGGCATGCTTTTAATGCCTGGCTAGGGTTAGGGTTACAAGAACCATAGAATTTTGCCCGCTGTTGCACTTTTAGCTGCACTTTAAATGACAAAATGAAGAGAGTTTACCCATTAGAACAGGTTTTCTTCACACTTTTCATCTGGCTCAGTTTTGGATAAAATCAATGGATAGGGCAATATACAAAAAGGTGACCAAAACTGTCCGAAAACTAAAAGTGCAGATAGGAGCAAATTATCACTCATCCTAAAGATAACTGGGGGCCCGGAATGCAGCACTGACAGTAAAAAACTTCTACCTGTTGTGGGAATGCTAACCCTAACCCTAGCTAGGGTTTCAAATGTGCATTCCGGCAGGGTGTCTCAGAAGCCCTCCAAACATCAAAGTTGATTTTTTTCCTCAAACTCCAAAAAATCAGTCTCAAACTATCAAAACGGTTTCTAAAACCTCTAGGAAATGTATCTTCTTTAATAATCTGTCTGGTTTAGGCAAATTTTCATGAAGCTGAAAAATGCTGTTAAATGGTAGTTAAATCGGCATGCTTTTAATGCCTGGCTAGGGTTAGGGTTACAAGAACCATAGAATTTTGCCCGCTGTTGCACTTTTAGCTGCACTTTAAATGACAAAATGAAGAGAGTTTACCCATTAGAACAGGTTTTCTTCACACTTTTCATCTGGCTCAGTTTTGGATGAAATCAATGGATAGGGCAATATACAAAAAGGTGACCAAAACTGTCCGAAAACTAAAAGTGCAGATAGGAGCAAATTATCACTCATCCTAAAGATAACTGGGGGCCCGGAATGCAGCACTGACAGTAAAAAACTTCTACCTGTTGTGGGAATGCTAACCCTAACCCTAGCTAGGGTTTCAAATGTGCATTCCGGCAGGGTATCTCAGAAGCCCTCCAAACATCAAAGTTGAATTTTTTCCTCAAACGAAAAAAAATCAGTCTCAAACTATCAAAACGGTTTCTAAAACCTCTAGGAAATGTATCTTCTTTAATAATCTGTCTGGTTTAGGCAAATTTTCATGAAGCTTAAAAATGCTGTTAAATGGTAGTTAAATCGGCATGCTTTTAATGCCTGGCTAGGGTTAGGGTTACAAGAACCATAGAATTTTGCCCGCTGTTGCACTTTTAGCTGCACTTTAAATGACAAAATGAAGAGAGTTTACCCATTAGAACAGGTTTTCTTCACACTTTTCATCTGGCTCAGTTTTGGATAAAATCACTACATAGGGCAATATACAAAAAGGTGACCAAAACTGTCCGAAAACTAAAAGTGCAGATAGGAGCAAATTATCACTCATCCTAAAGATAACTGGGGGCCCGGAATGCAGCACTGACAGTAAAAAACTTCTACCTGTTGTGGGAATGCTAACCCTAACCCTAGCTAGGGTTTCAAATGTGCATTCCGGCAGGGTGTCTCAGAAGCCCTCCAAACATCAAAGTTGATTTTTTTCCTCAAACTCCAAAAAATCAGTCTCAAACTATCAAAACGGTTTCTAAAACCTCTAGGAAATGTATCTTCTTTAATAATCTGTCTGGTTTAGGCAAATTTTCATGAAGCTGAAAAATGCTGTTAAATGGTAGTTAAATCGGCATGCTTTTAATGCCTGGCTAGGGTTAGGGTTACAAGAACCATAGAATTTTGCCCGCTGTTGCACTTTTAGCTGCACTTTAAATGACAAAATGAAGAGAGTTTACCCATTAGAAGAGGTTTTCTTCACACTTTTCATCTGGCTCAGTTTTGGATGAAATCAATGGATAGGGCAATATACAAAAAGGTGACCAAAACTGTCCGAAAACTAAAAGTGCAGATAGGAGCAAATTATCACTCATCCTAAAGATAACTGGGGGCCCGGAATGCAGCACTGACAGTAAAAAACTTCTACCTGTTGTGGGAATGCTAACCCTAACCCTAGCTAGGGTTTCAAATGTGCATTCCGGCAGGGTGTCTCAGAAGCCCTCCAAACATCAAAGTTGAATTTTTTCCTCAAACGAAAAAAAATCAGTCTCAAACTATCAAAAAGGTTTCTAAAACCTCTAGGAAATGTATCTTCTTTAATAATCTGTCTGGTTTAGGCAAATTTTCATGAAGCTTAAAAATGCTGTTAAATGGTAGTTAAATCGGCATGCTTTTAATGCCTGGCTAGGGTTAGGGTTACAAGAACCATAGAATTTTGCCCGCTGTTGCACTTTTAGCTGCACTTTAAATGACAAAATGAAGAGAGTTTACCCATTAGAACAGGTTTTCTTCACACTTTTCATCTGGCTCAGTTTTGGATAAAATCACTACATAGGGCAATATACAAAAAGGTGACCAAAACTGTCCGAAAACTAAAAGTGCAGATAGGAGCAAATTATCACTCATCCTAAAGATAACTGGGGGCCCGGAATGCAGCACTGACAGTAAAAAACTTCTACCTGTTGTGGGAATGCTAACCCTAACCCTAGCTAGGGTTTCAAATGTGCATTCCGGCAGGGTGTCTCAGAAGCCCTCCAAACATCAAAGTTGAATTTTTTCCTCAAACTCCAAAAAATCAGTCTCAAACTATCAAAACGGTTTCTAAAACCTCTAGGAAATGTATCTTCTTTAATAATCTGTCTGGTTTAGGCAAATTTTCATAAAGCTGAAAAATGCTGTTAAATGGTAGTTAAATCGGCATGCTTTTAATGCCTGGCGAGGGTTAGGGTTACAAGAACCATAGAATTTTGCCCGCTGTTGCACTTTTAGCTGCACTTTAAATGACAAAATGAAGAGAGTTTACCCATTAGAACAGGTATTCTTCACACTTTTCATCTGGCTCAGTTTTGGATGAAATCAATGGATAGGGCAATATACAAAAAGGTGACCAAAACTGTCCGAAAACTAAAAGTGCAGATAGGAGCAAATTATCACTCACCCTAAAGATAACTGGAGGCCCGGAATGCAGCACTGACAGTAAAAAACTTCTACCTGTTGTGGGAATGCTAACCCTAACCCTAGCTAGGGTTTCAAATGTGCATTCCGGCAGGGTATCTCAGAAGCCCTCCAAACATCAAAGTTGAATTTTTTCCTCAAACGAAAAAAAATCAGTCTCAAACTATCAAAACGGTTTCTAAAACCTCTAGGAAATGTATCTTCTTTACTAATCTGTCTGGTTTAGGCAAATTTTCATGAAGCTTAAAAATGTTGTTAAATGGTAGTTAAATCGGCATGCTTTTAATGCCTGGCTAGGGTTAGGGTTACAAGAACCATAGAATTTTGCCCGCTGTTGCACTTTTAGCTGCACTTTAAATGACAAAATGAAGAGAGTTTACCCATTAGAACAGGTATTCTTCACACTTTTCATCTGGCTCAGTTTTGGATGAAATCAATGGATAGGGCAATATACAAAAAGGTGACCAAAACTGTCCGAAAACTAAAAGTGCAGATAGGAGCAAATTATCACTCATCCTAAAGATAACTGGGGGCCCGGAATGCAGCACTGACAGTAAAAAACTTCTACCTGTTGTGGGAATGCTAACCCTAACCCTGGCTAGGGTTTCAAATGTGCATTCCGGCAGGGTGTCTCAGAAGCCCTCCAAACATCAAAGTTGATTTTTTTCCTCAAACTCCAAAAAATCAGTCTCAAACTATCAAAACGGTTTCTAAAACCTCTAGGAAATGTATCTTCTTTAATAATCTGTCTGGTTTAGGCAAATTTTCATGAAGCTGAAAAATGCTGTTAAATGGTAGTTAAATCGGCATGCTTTTAATGCCTGGCTAGGGTTAGGGTTACAAGAACCATAGAATTTTGCCCGCTGTTGCACTTTTAGCTGCACTTTAAATGACAAAATGAAGAGAGATTACCCATTAGAACAGGTTTTCTTCACACTTTTCATCTGGCTCAGTTTTGGATAAAATCACTACATAGGGCAATATACAAAAAGGTGACCAAAACTGTCTGAAAACTAAAAGTGCAGATAGGAGCAAATTATCACTCATCCTAAAGATAACTGGGGGCCCGGAATGCAGCACTGACAGTAAAAAACTTCTACCTGTTGTGGGAATGCTAACCCTAACCCTAGCTAGGGTTTCAAATGTGCATTCCGGCAGGGTGTCTCAGAAGCCCTCCAAACATCAAAGTTGAATTTTTTCCTCAAACTCCAAAAAATCAGTCTCAAACTATCAAAACGGTTTCTAAAACCTCTAGGAAATGTATCTTCTTTACTAATCTGTCTGGTTTAGGCAAATTTTCATGAAGCTGAAAAATGCTGTTAAATGGTAGTTAAATCGGCATGCTTTTAATGCCTGGCTAGGGTTAGGGTTACAAGAACCATAGAATTTTGCCCGCTGTTGCACTTTTAGCTGCACTTTAAATGACAAAATGAAGAGAGTTTACCCATTAGAACAGGTATTCTTCACACTTTTCATCTGGCTCAGTTTTGGATGAAATCACTGGATAGGGCAATATACAAAAAGGTGACCAAAACTGTCCGAAAACTAAAAGTGCAGATAGGAGCAAATTATCACTCACCCTAAAGATAACTGGGGGCCCGGAATGCAGCACTGACAGTATAAAACTTCTACCTGTTGTGGGAATGCTAACCCTAACCCTAGCTAGGGTTTCAAATGTGCATTCCGGCAGGGTGTCTCAGAAGCCCTCCAAACATCAAAGTTGATTTTTTTCCTCAAACTCCAAAAAATCAGTCTCAAACTATCAAAACGGTTTCTAAAACCTCTAGGAAATGTATCTTCTTTAATAATCTGTCTGGTTTAGGCAAATTTTCATGAAGCTGAAAAATGCTGTTAAATGGTAGTTAAATCGGCATGCTTTTAATGCCTGGCTAGGGTTAGGGTTACAAGAACCATAGAATTTTGCCCGCTGTTGCACTTTTAGCTGCACTTTAAATGACAAAATGAAGAGAGTTTACCCATTAGAACAGGTTTTCTTCACACTTTTCATCTGGCTCAGTTTTGGATGAAATCAATGGATAGGGCAATATACAAAAAGGTGACCAAAACTGTCCGAAAACTAAAAGTGCAGATAGGAGCAAATTATCACTCATCCTAAAGATAACTGGGGGCCCGGAATGCAGCACTGACAGTAAAAAACTTCTACCTGTTGGGGGAATGCTAACCCTAACCCTAGCTAGGGTTTCAAATGTGCATTCCGGCAGGGTATCTCAGAAGCCCTCCAAACATCAAAGTTGAATTTTTTCCTCAAACGAAAAAAAATCAGTCTCAAACTATCAAAACGGTTTCTAAAACCTCTAGGAAATGTATCTTCTTTAATAATCTGTCTGGTTTAGGCAAATTTTCATGAAGCTTAAAAATGCTGTTAAATGGTAGTTAAATCGGCATGCTTTTAATGCCTGGCTAGGGTTAGGGTTACAAGAACCATAGAATTTTGCCCGCTGTTGCACTTTTAGCTGCACTTTAAATGACAAAATGAAGAGAGTTTACCCATTAGAACAGGTTTTCTTCACACTTTTCATCTGGCTCAGTTTTGGATAAAATCACTACATAGGGCAATATACAAAAAGGTGACCAAAACTGTCCGAAAACTAAAAGTGCAGATAGGAGCAAATTATCACTCATCCTAAAGATAACTGGGGGCCCGGAATGCAGCACTGACAGTAAAAAACTTCTACCTGTTGTGGGAATGCTAACCCTAACCCTAGCTAGGGTTTCAAATGTGCATTCCGGCAGGGTGTCTCAGAAGCCCTCCAAACATCAAAGTTGATTTTTTTCCTCAAACTCCAAAAAATCAGTCTCAAACTATCAAAACGGTTTCTAAAACCTCTAGGAAATGTATCTTCTTTAATAATCTGTCTGGTTTAGGCAAATTTTCATGAAGCTGAAAAATGCTGTTAAATGGTAGTTAAATCGGCATGCTTTTAATGCCTGGCTAGGGTTAGGGTTACAAGAACCATAGAATTTTGCCCGCTGTTGCACTTTTAGCTGCACTTTAAATGACAAAATGAAGAGAGTTTACCCATTAGAACAGGTTTTCTTCACACTTTTCATCTGGCTCAGTTTTGGATGAAATCAATGGATAGGGCAATATACAAAAAGGTGACCAAAACTGTCCGAAAACTAAAAGTGCAGATAGGAGCAAATTATCACTCATCCTAAAGATAACTGGGGGCCCGGAATGCAGCACTGACAGTAAAAAACTTCTACCTGTTGTGGGAATGCTAACCCTAACCCTAGCTAGGGTTTCAAATGTGCATTCCGGCAGGGTGTCTCAGAAGCCCTCCAAACATCAAAGTTGAATTTTTTCCTCAAACGAAAAAAAATCAGTCTCAAACTATCAAAAAGGTTTCTAAAACCTCTAGGAAATGTATCTTCTTTAATAATCTGTCTGGTTTAGGCAAATTTTCATGAAGCTTAAAAATGCTGTTAAATGGTAGTTAAATCGGCATGCTTTTAATGCCTGGCTAGGGTTAGGGTTACAAGAACCATAGAATTTTGCCCGCTGTTGCACTTTTAGCTGCACTTTAAATGACAAAATGAAGAGAGTTTACCCATTAGAACAGGTTTTCTTCACACTTTTCATCTGGCTCAGTTTTGGATAAAATCACTACATAGGGCAATATACAAAAAGGTGACCAAAACTGTCCGAAAACTAAAAGTGCAGATAGGAGCAAATTATCACTCATCCTAAAGATAACTGGGGGCCCGGAATGCAGCACTGACAGTAAAAAACTTCTACCTGTTGTGGGAATGCTAACCCTAACCCTAGCTAGGGTTTCAAATGTGCATTCCGGCAGGGTGTCTCAGAAGCCCTCCAAACATCAAAGTTGAATTTTTTCCTCAAACTCCAAAAAATCAGTCTCAAACTATCAAAACGGTTTCTAAAACCTCTAGGAAATGTATCTTCTTTAATAATCTGTCTGGTTTAGGCAAATTTTCATAAAGCTGAAAAATGCTGTTAAATGGTAGTTAAATCGGCATGCTTTTAATGCCTGGCGAGGGTTAGGGTTACAAGAACCATAGAATTTTGCCCGCTGTTGCACTTTTAGCTGCACTTTAAATGACAAAATGAAGAGAGTTTACCCATTAGAACAGGTATTCTTCACACTTTTCATCTGGCTCAGTTTTGGATGAAATCAATGGATAGGGCAATATACAAAAAGGTGACCAAAACTGTCCGAAAACTAAAAGTGCAGATAGGAGCAAATTATCACTCACCCTAAAGATAACTGGAGGCCCGGAATGCAGCACTGACAGTAAAAAACTTCTACCTGTTGTGGGAATGCTAACCCTAACCCTAGCTAGGGTTTCAAATGTGCATTCCGGCAGGGTATCTCAGAAGCCCTCCAAACATCAAAGTTGAATTTTTTCCTCAAACGAAAAAAAATCAGTCTCAAACTATCAAAACGGTTTCTAAAACCTCTAGGAAATGTATCTTCTTTAATAATCTGTCTGGTTTAGGCAAATTTTCATGAAGCTTAAAAATGTTGTTAAATGGTAGTTAAATCGGCATGCTTTTAATGCCTGGCTAGGGTTAGGGTTACAAGAACCATAGAATTTTGCCCGCTGTTGCACTTTTAGCTGCACTTTAAATGACAAAATGAAGAGAGTTTACCCATTAGAACAGGTATTCTTCACACTTTTCATCTGGCTCAGTTTTGGATGAAATCAATGGATAGGGCAATATACAAAAAGGTGACCAAAACTGTCCGAAAACTAAAAGTGCAGATAGGAGCAAATTATCACTCATCCTAAAGATAACTGGGGGCCCGGAATGCAGCACTGACAGTAAAAAACTTCTACCTGTTGTGGGAATGCTAACCCTAACCCTGGCTAGGGTTTCAAATGTGCATTCCGGCAGGGTGTCTCAGAAGCCCTCCAAACATCAAAGTTGATTTTTTTCCTCAAACTCCAAAAAATCAGTCTCAAACTATCAAAACGGTTTCTAAAACCTCTAGGAAATGTATCTTCTTTAATAATCTGTCTGGTTTAGGCAAATTTTCATGAAGCTGAAAAATGCTGTTAAATGGTAGTTAAATCGGCATGCTTTTAATGCCTGGCTAGGGTTAGGGTTACAAGAACCATAGAATTTTGCCCGCTGTTGCACTTTTAGCTGCACTTTAAATGACAAAATGAAGAGAGATTACCCATTAGAACAGGTTTTCTTCACACTTTTCATCTGGCTCAGTTTTGGATAAAATCACTACATAGGGCAATATACAAAAAGGTGACCAAAACTGTCTGAAAACTAAAAGTGCAGATAGGAGCAAATTATCACTCATCCTAAAGATAACTGGGGGCCCGGAATGCAGCACTGACAGTAAAAAACTTCTACCTGTTGTGGGAATGCTAACCCTAACCCTAGCTAGGGTTTCAAATGTGCATTCCGGCAGGGTATCTCAGAAGCCCTCCAAACATCAAAGTTGAATTTTTTCCTCAAACGAAAAAAAATCAGTCTCAAACTATCAAAACGGTTTCTAAAACCTCTAGGAAATGTATCTTCTTTAATAATCTGTCTGGTTTAGGCAAATTTTCATGAAGCTTAAAAATGTTGTTAAATGGTAGTTAAATCGGCATGCTTTTAATGCCTGGCTAGGGTTAGGGTTACAAGAACCATAGAATTTTGCCCGCTGTTGCACTTTTAGCTGCACTTTAAATGACAAAATGAAGAGAGTTTACCCATTAGAACAGGTATTCTTCACACTTTTCATCTGGCTCAGTTTTGGATGAAATCAATGGATAGGGCAATATACAAAAAGGTGACCAAAACTGTCCGAAAACTAAAAGTGCAGATAGGAGCAAATTATCACTCATCCTAAAGATAACTGGGGGCCCGGAATGCAGCACTGACAGTAAAAAACTTCTACCTGTTGTGGGAATGCTAACCCTAACCCTGGCTAGGGTTTCAAATGTGCATTCCGGCAGGGTGTCTCAGAAGCCCTCCAAACATCAAAGTTGATTTTTTTCCTCAAACTCCAAAAAATCAGTCTCAAACTATCAAAACGGTTTCTAAAACCTCTAGGAAATGTATCTTCTTTAATAATCTGTCTGGTTTAGGCAAATTTTCATGAAGCTGAAAAATGCTGTTAAATGGTAGTTAAATCGGCATGCTTTTAATGCCTGGCTAGGGTTAGGGTTACAAGAACCATAGAATTTTGCCCGCTGTTGCACTTTTAGCTGCACTTTAAATGACAAAATGAAGAGAGATTACCCATTAGAACAGGTTTTCTTCACACTTTTCATCTGGCTCAGTTTTGGATAAAATCACTACATAGGGCAATATACAAAAAGGTGACCAAAACTGTCTGAAAACTAAAAGTGCAGATAGGAGCAAATTATCACTCATCCTAAAGATAACTGGGGGCCCGGAATGCAGCACTGACAGTAAAAAACTTCTACCTGTTGTGGGAATGCTAACCCTAACCCTAGCTAGGGTTTCAAATGTGCATTCCGGCAGGGTGTCTCAGAAGCCCTCCAAACATCAAAGTTGAATTTTTTCCTCAAACTCCAAAAAATCAGTCTCAAACTATCAAAACGGTTTCTAAAACCTCTAGGAAATGTATCTTCTTTACTAATCTGTCTGGTTTAGGCAAATTTTCATGAAGCTGAAAAATGCTGTTAAATGGTAGTTAAATCGGCATGCTTTTAATGCCTGGCTAGGGTTAGGGTTACAAGAACCATAGAATTTTGCCCGCTGTTGCACTTTTAGCTGCACTTTAAATGACAAAATGAAGAGAGTTTACCCATTAGAACAGGTATTCTTCACACTTTTCATCTGGCTCAGTTTTGGATGAAATCACTGGATAGGGCAATATACAAAAAGGTGACCAAAACTGTCCGAAAACTAAAAGTGCAGATAGGAGCAAATTATCACTCACCCTAAAGATAACTGGGGGCCCGGAATGCAGCACTGACAGTATAAAACTTCTACCTGTTGTGGGAATGCTAACCCTAACCCTAGCTAGGGTTTCAAATGTGCATTCCGGCAGGGTATCTCAGAAGCCCTCCAAACATCAAAGTTGAATTTTTTCCTCAAACTCCAAAAAATCAGTCTCAAACTATCAAAACGGTTTCTAAAACCTCTAGGAAATGTATCTTCTTTAATAATCTGTCTGGTTTAGGCAAATTTTCATGAAGCTGAAAAATGCTGTTAAATGGTAGTTAAATCGGCATGCTTTTGATGGCTGGCTAGGGTTAGGGTTACAAGAACCATAGAATTTTGCCCGCTGTTGCACTTTTAGCTGCACTTTAAATGACAAAATGAAGAGAGTTTACCCATTAGAACAGGTATTCTTCACACTTTTCATCTGGCTCAGTTTTGGATGAAATCAATGGATAGGGCAATATACAAAAAGGTGACCAAAACTGTCCGAAAACTAAAAGTGCAGATAGGAGCAAATTATCACTCATCCTAAAGATAACTGGGGGCCCGGAATAAAGCACTGACAGTAAAAAACTTCTACCTGTTGTGGGAATGCTAACCCTAACCCTAGCTAGGGTTTCAAATGTGCATTCCGGCAGGGTGTCTCAGAAGCCCTCCAAACATCAAAGTTGAATTTTTTCCTCAAACTCCAAAAAATCAGTCTCAAACTATCAAAACGGTTTCTAAAACCTCTAGGAAATGTATCTTCTTTAATAATCTGTCTGGTTTAGGCAAATTTTCATGAAGCTGAAAAATGCTGTTAAATGGTAGTTAAATCGGCATGCTTTTAATGCCTGGCTAGGGTTAGGGTTACAAGAACCATAGAATTTTGCCCGCTGTTGCACTTTTAGCTGCACTTTAAATGACAAAATGAAGAGAGTTTACCCATTAGAACAGGTTTTCTTCACACTTTTCATCTGGCTCAGTTTTGGATAAAATCACTACATAGGGCAATATACAAAAAGGTGACCAAAACTGTCCGAAAACTAAAAGTGCAGATAGGAGCAAATTATCACTCATCCTAAAGATAACTGGGGGCCCGGAATGCAGCACTGACAGTAAAAAACTTCTACCTGTTGTGGGAATGCTAACCCTAACCCTAGCTAGGGTTTCAAATGTGCATTCCGGCAAGGTGTCTCAGAAGCCCTCCAAACATCAAAGTTGAATTTTTTCCTCAAACGCCAAAAAATCAGTCTCAAACTATCAAAACGGTTTCTAAAACCTCTAGGAAATATATCTTCTTTAATAATCTGTCTGGTTTAGGCAAATTTTCATGAAGCTGAAAAATGCTGTTAAATGGTAGTTAAATCGGCATGCTTTTAATGCCTGGCTAGGGTTAGGGTTACAAGAACCATAGAATTTTGCCCGCTGTTGCACTTTTAGCTGCACTTTAAATGACAAAATGAAGAGAGTTTACCCATTAGAACAGGTATTCTTCATACTTTTCATCTGGCTCAGTTTTGGATGAAATCAATGGATAGGGCAATATACAAAAAGGTGACCAAAACTGTCCGAAAACTAAAAGTGCAGATAGGAGCAAATTATCACTCACCCTAAAGATAACTGGGGGCCCGGAATGCAGCACTGACAGTAAAAAACTTCTACCTGTTGTGGGAATGCTAACCCTAACCCTAGCTAGGGTTTCAAATGTGCATTCCGGCAGGGTGTCTCAGAAGCCCTCCAAACATCAAAGTTGAATTTTTTCCTCAAACTCCAAAAAATCAGTCTCAAACTATCAAAACGGTTTCTAAAATCTCTAGGAAATGTATCTTCTTTAATAATCTGTCTGGTTTAGGCAAATTTTCATGAAGCTGAAAAATGCTGTTAAATGGTAGTTAAATCGGCATGCTTTTAATGCCTGGCTAGGGTTAGGGTTACAAGAACCATAGAATTTTGCCCGCTGTTGCACTTTTAGCTGCACTTTAAATGACAAAATGAAGAGAGTTTAACCATTAGAACAGGTATTCTTCACACTTTTCATAGGGCTCAGTTTTTGATAAAATCAATGGATAGGGCAATATACAAAAAGGTGACCAAAACTGTCCGAAAACTAAAAGTGCAGATAGGAGCAAATTATCACTCATCCTAGAGATAACTGGGGGCCTGGAATGCAGCACTGACAGTAAAAAACTTCTACCTGTTGTGGGAATGCTAACCTTAAACCTAGCTAGGGTTTCAAATGTGCATTCCGGCAGGGTATCTCAGAAGCCCTCCAAACATCAAAGTTGAATTTTTTCCTCAAACTCCAAAAAATCAGTCTCAAACTATCAAAACGGTTTCTAAAACCTCTAGGAAATGTATCTTCTTTAATAATCTGTCTGGTTTAGGCAAATTTTCATGAAGCTGAAAAATGCTGTTAAATGGTAGTTAAATCGGCATGCTTTTGATGGCTGGCTAGGGTTAGGGTTACAAGAACCATAGAATTTTGCCCGCTGTTGCACTTTTAGCTGCACTTTAAATGACAAAATGAAGAGAGTTTACCCATTAGAACAGGTATTCTTCACACTTTTCATCTGGCTCAGTTTTGGATGAAATCAATGGATAGGGCAATATACAAAAAGGTGACCAAAACTGTCCGAAAACTAAAAGTGCAGATAGGAGCAAATTATCACTCATCCTAAAGATAACTGGGGGCCCGGAATAAAGCACTGACAGTAAAAAACTTCTACCTGTTGTGGGAATGCTAACCCTAACCCTAGCTAGGGTTTCAAATGTGCATTCCGGCAGGGTGTCTCAGAAGCCCTCCAAACATCAAAGTTGAATTTTTTCCTCAATCTCCAAAAAATCAGTCTCAAACTATCAAAACGGTTTCTAAAACCTCTAGGAAATGTATCTTCTTTAATCTGTCTGGTTTAGGCAAATTTTCATGAAGCTGAAAAATGCTGTTAAATGGTAGTTAAATCGGCATGCTTTTAATGCCTGGCTAGGGTTAGGGTTACAAGAACCATAGAATTTTGCCCGCTGTTGCACTTTTAGCTGCACTTTAAATGACAAAATGAAGAGAGTTTAACCATTAGAACAGGTATTCTTCACACTTTTCATCTGGCTCAGTTTTTGATAAAATCAATGGATAGGGCAATATACAAAAAGGTGACCAAAACTGTCCGAAAACTAAAAGTGCAGATAGGAGCAAATTATCACTCACCCTAAAGATAACTGGGGGCCCGGAATGCAGCACTGACAGTAAAAAACTTCTACC
This sequence comes from Lepisosteus platostomus, assembly GCF_059453375.1. Taxonomy (NCBI): domain Eukaryota; kingdom Metazoa; phylum Chordata; class Actinopteri; order Semionotiformes; family Lepisosteidae; genus Lepisosteus; species Lepisosteus platostomus. The sequence continues at coordinate 15,480,710 of NC_142616.1, read as the reverse complement.
TGTTGTGGGAATGCTAACCCTAACCCTAGCTAGGGTTTCAAATGTGCATTCCGGCAGGGTATCTCAGAAGCCCTCCAAACATCAAAGTTGAATTTTTTCCTCAAACTCCAAAAAATCAGTCTCAAACTATCAAAACGGTTTCTAAAACCTCTAGGAAATGTATCTTCTTTAATAATCTGTCTGGTTTAGGCAAATTTTCATGAAGCTGAAAAATGCTGTTAAATGGTAGTTAAATCGGCATGCTTTTGATGGCTGGCTAGGGTTAGGGTTACAAGAACCATAGAATTTTGCCCGCTGTTGCACTTTTAGCTGCACTTTAAATGACAAAATGAAGAGAGTTTACCCATTAGAACAGGTATTCTTCACACTTTTCATCTGGCTCAGTTTTGGATGAAATCAATGGATAGGGCAATATACAAAAAGGTGACCAAAACTGTCCGAAAACTAAAAGTGCAGATAGGAGCAAATTATCACTCATCCTAAAGATAACTGGGGGCCCGGAATAAAGCACTGACAGTAAAAAACTTCTACCTGTTGTGGGAATGCTAACCCTAACCCTAGCTAGGGTTTCAAATGTGCATTCCGGCAGGGTGTCTCAGAAGCCCTCCAAACATCAAAGTTGAATTTTTTCCTCAAACTCCAAAAAATCAGTCTCAAACTATCAAAACGGTTTCTAAAACCTCTAGGAAATGTATCTTCTTTAATAATCTGTCTGGTTTAGGCAAATTTTCATGAAGCTGAAAAATGCTGTTAAATGGTAGTTAAATCGGCATGCTTTTAATGCCTGGCTAGGGTTAGGGTTACAAGAACCATAGAATTTTGCCCGCTGTTGCACTTTTAGCTGCACTTTAAATGACAAAATGAAGAGAGTTTAACCATTAGAACAGGTATTCTTCACACTTTTCATCTGGCTCAGTTTTTGATAAAATCAATGGATAGGGCAATATACAAAAAGGTGACCAAAACTGTCCGAAAACTAAAAGTGCAGATAGGAGCAAATTATCACTCATCCTAGAGATAACTGGGGGCCTGGAATGCAGCACTGACAGTAAAAAACTTCTACCTGTTGTGGGAATGCTAACCTTAAACCTAGCTAGGGTTTCAAATGTGCATTCCGGCAGGGTATCTCAGAAGCCCTCCAAACATCAAAGTTGAATTTTTTCCTCAAACTCCAAAAAATCAGTCTCAAACTATCAAAACGGTTTCTAAAACCTCTAGGAAATGTATCTTCTTTAATAATCTGTCTGGTTTAGGCAAATTTTCATGAAGCTGAAAAATGCTGTTAAATGGTAGTTAAATCGGCATGCTTTTAATGCCTGGCTAGGGTTAGGGTTACAAGAACCATAGAATTTTGCCCGCTGTTGCACTTTTAGCTGCACTTTAAATGACAAAATGAAGAGAGTTTACCCATTAGAACAGGTTTTCTTCACACTTTTCATCTGGCTCAGTTTTGGATAAAATCACTACATAGGGCAATATACAAAAAGGTGACCAAAACTGTCCGAAAACTAAAAGTGCAGATAGGAGCAAATTATCACTCATCCTAAAGATAACTGGGGGCCCGGAATGCAGCACTGACAGTAAAAAACTTCTACCTGTTGTGGGAATGCTAACCCTAACCCTAGCTAGGGTTTCAAATGTGCATTCCGGCAAGGTGTCTCAGAAGCCCTCCAAACATCAAAGTTGAATTTTTTCCTCAAACGCCAAAAAATCAGTCTCAAACTATCAAAACGGTTTCTAAAACCTCTAGGAAATATATCTTCTTTAATAATCTGTCTGGTTTAGGCAAATTTTCATGAAGCTGAAAAATGCTGTTAAATGGTAGTTAAATCGGCATGCTTTTAATGCCTGGCTAGGGTTAGGGTTACAAGAACCATAGAATTTTGCCCGCTGTTGCACTTTTAGCTGCACTTTAAATGACAAAATGAAGAGAGTTTACCCATTAGAACAGGTATTCTTCATACTTTTCATCTGGCTCAGTTTTGGATGAAATCAATGGATAGGGCAATATACAAAAAGGTGACCAAAACTGTCCGAAAACTAAAAGTGCAGATAGGAGCAAATTATCACTCACCCTAAAGATAACTGGGGGCCCGGAATGCAGCACTGACAGTAAAAAACTTCTACCTGTTGTGGGAATGCTAACCCTAACCCTAGCTAGGGTTTCAAATGTGCATTCCGGCAGGGTGTCTCAGAAGCCCTCCAAACATCAAAGTTGAATTTTTTCCTCAAACTCCAAAAAATCAGTCTCAAACTATCAAAACGGTTTCTAAAACCTCTAGGAAATGTATCTTCTTTAATAATCTGTCTGGTTTAGGCAAATTTTCATGAAGCTGAAAAATGCTGTTAAATGGTAGTTAAATCGGCATGCTTTTAATGCCTGGCTAGGGTTAGGGTTACAAGAACCATAGAATTTTGCCCGCTGTTGCACTTTTAGCTGCACTTTAAATGACAAAATGAAGAGAGTTTAACCATTAGAACAGGTATTCTTCACACTTTTCATATGGCTCAGTTTTTGATAAAATCAATGGATAGGGCAATATACAAAAAGGTGACCAAAACTGTCCGAAAACTAAAAGTGCAGATAGGAGCAAATTATCACTCATCCTAGAGATAACTGGGGGCCTGGAATGCAGCACTGACAGTAAAAAACTTCTACCTGTTGTGGGAATGCTAACCTTAAACCTAGCTAGGGTTTCAAATGTGCATTCCGGCAGGGTATCTCAGAAGCCCTCCAAACATCAAAGTTGAATTTTTTCCTCAAACTCCAAAAAATCAGTCTCAAACTATCAAAACGGTTTCTAAAACCTCTAGGAAATGTATCTTCTTTAATAATCTGTCTGGTTTAGGCAAATTTTCATGAAGCTGAAAAATGCTGTTAAATGGTAGTTAAATCGGCATGCTTTTGATGGCTGGCTAGGGTTAGGGTTACAAGAACCATAGAATTTTGCCCGCTGTTGCACTTTTAGCTGCACTTTAAATGACAAAATGAAGAGAGTTTACCCATTAGAACAGGTATTCTTCACACTTTTCATCTGGCTCAGTTTTGGATGAAATCAATGGATAGGGCAATATACAAAAAGGTGACCAAAACTGTCCGAAAACTAAAAGTGCAGATAGGAGCAAATTATCACTCATCCTAAAGATAACTGGGGGCCCGGAATAAAGCACTGACAGTAAAAAACTTCTACCTGTTGTGGGAATGCTAACCCTAACCCTAGCTAGGGTTTCAAATGTGCATTCCGGCAGGGTGTCTCAGAAGCCCTCCAAACATCAAAGTTGAATTTTTTCCTCAATCTCCAAAAAATCAGTCTCAAACTATCAAAACGGTTTCTAAAACCTCTAGGAAATGTATCTTCTTTAATCTGTCTGGTTTAGGCAAATTTTCATGAAGCTGAAAAATGCTGTTAAATGGTAGTTAAATCGGCATGCTTTTAATGCCTGGCTAGGGTTAGGGTTACAAGAACCATAGAATTTTGCCCGCTGTTGCACTTTTAGCTGCACTTTAAATGACAAAATGAAGAGAGTTTAACCATTAGAACAGGTATTCTTCACACTTTTCATCTGGCTCAGTTTTTGATAAAATCAATGGATAGGGCAATATACAAAAAGGTGACCAAAACTGTCCGAAAACTAAAAGTGCAGATAGGAGCAAATTATCACTCACCCTAAAGATAACTGGGGGCCCGGAATGCAGCACTGACAGTAAAAAACTTCTACCTGTTGTGGGAATGCTAACCCTAACCCTAGCTAGGGTTTCAAATGTGCATTCCGGCAGGGTATCTCAGAAGCCCTCCAAACATCAAAGTTGAATTTTTTCCTCAAACTCCAAAAAATCAGTCTCAAACTATCAAAACGGTTTCTAAAACCTCTAGGAAATGTATCTTCTTTAATAATCTGTCTGGTTTAGGCAAATTTTCATGAAGCTGAAAAATGCTGTTAAATGGTAGTTAAATCGGCATGCTTTTGATGGCTGGCTAGGGTTAGGGTTACAAGAACCATAGAATTTTGCCCGCTGTTGCACTTTTAGCTGCACTTTAAATGACAAAATGAAGAGAGTTTACCCATTAGAACAGGTATTCTTCACACTTTTCATCTGGCTCAGTTTTGGATGAAATCAATGGATAGGGCAATATACAAAAAGGTGACCAAAACTGTCCGAAAACTAAAAGTGCAGATAGGAGCAAATTATCACTCATCCTAAAGATAACTGGGGGCCCGGAATAAAGCACTGACAGTAAAAAACTTCTACCTGTTGTGGGAATGCTAACCCTAACCCTAGCTAGGGTTTCAAATGTGCATTCCGGCAGGGTGTCTCAGAAGCCCTCCAAACATCAAAGTTGAATTTTTTCCTCAAACTCCAAAAAATCAGTCTCAAACTATCAAAACGGTTTCTAAAACCTCTAGGAAATGTATCTTCTTTAATAATCTGTCTGGTTTAGGCAAATTTTCATGAAGCTGAAAAATGCTGTTAAATGGTAGTTAAATCGGCATGCTTTTAATGCCTGGCTAGGGTTAGGGTTACAAGAACCATAGAATTTTGCCCGCTGTTGCACTTTTAGCTGCACTTTAAATGACAAAATGAAGAGAGTTTAACCATTAGAACAGGTATTCTTCACACTTTTCATCTGGCTCAGTTTTTGATAAAATCAATGGATAGGGCAATATACAAAAAGGTGACCAAAACTGTCCGAAAACTAAAAGTGCAGATAGGAGCAAATTATCACTCATCCTAGAGATAACTGGGGGCCTGGAATGCAGCACTGACAGTAAAAAACTTCTACCTGTTGTGGGAATGCTAACCTTAAACCTAGCTAGGGTTTCAAATGTGCATTCCGGCAGGGTATCTCAGAAGCCCTCCAAACATCAAAGTTGAATTTTTTCCTCAAACTCCAAAAAATCAGTCTCAAACTATCAAAACGGTTTCTAAAACCTCTAGGAAATGTATCTTCTTTAATAATCTGTCTGGTTTAGGCAAATTTTCATGAAGCTGAAAAATGCTGTTAAATGGTAGTTAAATCGGCATGCTTTTAATGCCTGGCTAGGGTTAGGGTTACAAGAACCATAGAATTTTGCCCGCTGTTGCACTTTTAGCTGCACTTTAAATGACAAAATGAAGAGAGTTTACCCATTAGAACAGGTTTTCTTCACACTTTTCATCTGGCTCAGTTTTGGATAAAATCACTACATAGGGCAATATACAAAAAGGTGACCAAAACTGTCCGAAAACTAAAAGTGCAGATAGGAGCAAATTATCACTCATCCTAAAGATAACTGGGGGCCCGGAATGCAGCACTGACAGTAAAAAACTTCTACCTGTTGTGGGAATGCTAACCCTAACCCTAGCTAGGGTTTCAAATGTGCATTCCGGCAAGGTGTCTCAGAAGCCCTCCAAACATCAAAGTTGAATTTTTTCCTCAAACGCCAAAAAATCAGTCTCAAACTATCAAAACGGTTTCTAAAACCTCTAGGAAATATATCTTCTTTAATAATCTGTCTGGTTTAGGCAAATTTTCATGAAGCTGAAAAATGCTGTTAAATGGTAGTTAAATCGGCATTCTTTTAATGCCTGGCTAGGGTTAGGGTTACAAGAACCATAGAATTTTGCCCGCTGTTGCACTTTTAGCTGCACTTTAAATGACAAAATGAAGAGAGTTTACCCATTAGAACAGGTATTCTTCATACTTTTCATCTGGCTCAGTTTTGGATGAAATCAATGGATAGGGCAATATACAAAAAGGTGACCAAAACTGTCCGAAAACTAAAAGTGCAGATAGGAGCAAATTATCACTCACCCTAAAGATAACTGGGGGCCCGGAATGCAGCACTGACAGTAAAAAACTTCTACCTGTTGTGGGAATGCTAACCCTAACCCTAGCTAGGGTTTCGAATGTGCATTCCGGCAGGGTGTCTCAGAAGCCCTCCAAACATCAAAGTTGAATTTTTTCCTCAAACTCCAAAAAATCAGTCTCAAACTATCAAAACGGTTTCTAAAACCTCTAGGAAATGTATCTTCTTTAATAATCTGTCTGGTTTAGGCAAATTTTCATGAAGCTGAAAAATGCTGTTAAATGGTAGTTAAATCGGCATGCTTTTAATGCCTGGCTAGGGTTAGGGTTACAAGAACCATAGAATTTTGCCCGCTGTTGCACTTTTAGCTGCACTTTAAATGACAAAATGAAGAGAGTTTAACCATTAGAACAGGTATTCTTCACACTTTTCATCTGGCTCAGTTTTGGATAAAATCAATGGATAGGGCAATATACAAAAAGGTGACCAAAACTGTCCGAAAACTAAAAGTGCAGATAGGAGCAAATTATCACTCATCCTAGAGATAACTGGGGGCCTGGAATGCAGCACTGACAGTAAAAAACTTCTACCTGTTGTGGGAATGCTAACCTTAAACCTAGCTAGGGTTTCAAATGTGCATTCCGGCAGGGTATCTCAGAAGCCCTACAAACATCAAAGTTGAATTTTTTCCTCAAACTCCAAAAAATCAGTCTCAAACTATCAAAACGGTTTCTAAAACCTCTAGGAAATGTATCTTCTTTAATAATCTGTCTGGTTTAGGCAAATTTTCATGAAGCTTAAAAATGCTGTTAAATGGTAGTTAAATCGGCATGCTTTTAATGCCTGGCTAGGGTTAGGGTTACAAGAACCATAGAATTTTGCCCGCTGTTGCACTTTTAGCTGCACTTTAAATGACAAAATGAAGAGAGTTTACCCATTAGAACAGGTATTCTTCACACTTTTCATCTGGCTCAGTTTTGGATGAAATCAATGGATAGGGCAATATACAAAAAGGTGACCAAAACTGTCCGAAAACTAAAAGTGCAGATAGGACCAAATTATCACTCACCCTAAAGATAACTGGGGGCCCGGAATGCAGCACTGACAGTATAAAACTTCTACCTGTTGTGGGAATGCTAACCCTAACCCTAGCTAGGGTTTCAAATGTGCATTCCGGCAGGGTATCTCAGAAGCCCTCCAAACATCAAAGTTGAATTTTTTCCTCAAACGAAAAAAAATCTGTCTCAAACTATCAAAACGGTTTCTAAAACCTCTAGGAAATGTATCTTCTTTAATAATCTGTCTGGTTTAGGCAAATTTTCATGAAGCTGAAAAATGCTGTTAAATGGTAGTTAAATCGGCATGCTTTTAATGCCTGGCTAGGGTTAGGGTTACAAGAACCATAGAATTTTGCCCGCTGTTGCACTTTTAGCTGCACTTTAAATGACAAAATGAAGAGAGTTTACCCATTAGAACAGGTTTTCTTCACACTTTTCATCTGGCTCAGTTTTGGATAAAATCACTACATAGGGCAATATACAAAAAGGTGACCAAAACTGTCCGAAAACTAAAAGTGCAGATAGGAGCAAATTATCACTCATCCTAAAGATAACTGGGGGCCCGGAATGCAGCACTGACAGTAAAAAACTTCTACCTGTTGTGGGAATGCTAACCCTAACCCTAGCTAGGGTTTCAAATGTGCATTCCGGCAGGGTGTCTCAGAAGCCCTCCAAACATCAAAGTTGAATTTTTTCCTCAAACTCCAAAAAATCAGTCTCAAACTATCAAAACGGTTTCTAAAACCTCTAGGAAATGTATCTTCTTTAATAATCTGTCTGGTTTAGGCAAATTTTCATGAAGCTGAAAAATGCTGTTAAATGGTAGTTAAATCGGCAAGCTTTTATTGCCTGGCTAGGGTTAGGGTTACAAGAACCATAGAATTTTGCCCGCTGTTGCACTTTTAGCTGCACTTTAAATGACAAAATGAAGAGAGTTTACCCATTAGAACAGGTTTTCTTCACACTTTTCATCTGGCTCAGTTTTGGATAAAATCAATGGATAGGGCAATATACAAAAAGTTGACCAAAACTGTCCGAAAACTAAAAGTGCAGATAGGAGCAAATTATCACTCATCCTAAAGATAACTGGGGGCCCGGAATGCAGCACTGACAGTAAAAAACTTCTACCTGTTGTGGGAATGCTAACCCTAACCCTAGCTAGGGTTTCAAATGTGCATTCCGGCAAGGTGTCTCAGAAGCCCTCCAAACATCAAAGTTGAATTTTTTCCTCAAACTCCAAAAAATCAGTCTCAAACTATCAAAACGGTTTCTAAAACCTCTAGGAAATTTATCTCCTTTAATAATCTGTCTGGTTTAGGCAAATTTTCATGAAGCTGAAATATGCTGTTAAATGGTAGTTAAATCGGCATGCTTTTAATGCCTGGCTAGGGTTAGGGTTACAAGAACCATAGAATTTTGCCCGCTGTTGCACTTTTAGCTGCACTTTAAATGACAAAATGAAGAGAGTTTACCCATTAGAACAGGTATTCTTCACACTTTTCATCTGGCTCAGTTTTGGATGAAATCAATGGATAGGGCAATATACAAAAAGGTGACCAAAACTGTCCGAAAACTAAAAGTGCAGATAGGAGCAAATTATCACTCATCCTAAAGATAACTGGGGGCCCGGAATAAAGCACTGACAGTAAAAAACTTCTACCTGTTGTGGGAATGCTAACCCTAACCCTAGCTAGGGTTTCAAATGTGCATTCCGGCAGGGTGTCTCAGAAGCCCTCCAAACATCAAAGTTGAATTTTTTCCTCAAACTCCAAAAAATCAGTCTCAAACTATCAAAACGGTTTCTAAAACCTCTAGGAAATGTATCTTCTTTAATAATCTGTCTGGTTTAGGCAAATTTTCATGAAGCTGAAAAATGCTGTTAAATGGTAGTTAAATCGGCATGCTTTTAATGCCTGGCTAGGGTTAGGGTTACAAGAACCATAGAATTTTGCCCGCTGTTGCACTTTTAGCTGCACTTTAAATGACAAAATGAAGAGAGTTTAACCATTAGAACAGGTATTCTTCACACTTTTCATCTGGCTCAGTTTTTGATAAAATCAATGGATAGGGCAATATACAAAAAGGTGACCAAAACTGTCCGAAAACTAAAAGTGCAGATAGGAGCAAATTATCACTCATCCTAGAGATAACTGGGGGCCTGGAATGCAGCACTGACAGTAAAAAACTTCTACCTGTTGTGGGAATGCTAACCTTAAACCTAGCTAGGGTTTCAAATGTGCATTCCGGCAGGGTATCTCAGAAGTCCTCCAAACATCAAAGTTGAATTTTTTCCTCAAACTCCAAAAAATCAGTCTCAAACTATCAAAACGGTTTCTAAAACCTCTAGGAAATGTATCTTCTTTAATAATCTGTCTGGTTTAGGCAAATTTTCATGAAGCTGAAAAATGCTGTTAAATGGTAGTTAAATCGGCATGCTTTTAATGCCTGGCTAGGGTTAGGGTTACAAGAACCATAGAATTTTGCCCGCTGTTGCACTTTTAGCTGCACTTTAAATGACAAAATGAAGAGAGTTTACCCATTAGAACAGGTTTTCTTCACACTTTTCATCTGGCTCAGTTTTGGATAAAATCACTACATAGGGCAATATACAAAAAGGTGACCAAAACTGTCCGAAAACTAAAAGTGCAGATAGGAGCAAATTATCACTCATCCTAAAGATAACTGGGGGCCCGGAATGCAGCACTGACAGTAAAAAACTTCTACCTGTTGTGGGAATGCTAACCCTAACCCTAGCTAGGGTTTCAAATGTGCATTCCGGCAAGGTGTCTCAGAAGCCCTCCAAACATCAAAGTTGAATTTTTTCCTCAAACGCCAAAAAATCAGTCTCAAACTATCAAAACGGTTTCTAAAACCTCTAGGAAATATATCTTCTTTAATAATCTGTCTGGTTTAGGCAAATTTTCATGAAGCTGAAAAATGCTGTTAAATGGTAGTTAAATCGGCATTCTTTTAATGCCTGGCTAGGGTTAGGGTTACAAGAACCATAGAATTTTGCCCGCTGTTGCACTTTTAGCTGCACTTTAAATGACAAAATGAAGAGAGTTTACCCATTAGAACAGGTATTCTTCATACTTTTCATCTGGCTCAGTTTTGGATGAAATCAATGGATAGGGCAATATACAAAAAGGTGACCAAAACTGTCCGAAAACTAAAAGTGCAGATAGGAGCAAATTATCACTCACCCTAAAGATAACTGGGGGCCCGGAATGCAGCACTGACAGTAAAAAACTTCTACCTGTTGTGGGAATGCTAACCCTAACCCTAGCTAGGGTTTCGAATGTGCATTCCGGCAGGGTGTCTCAGAAGCCCTCCAAACATCAAAGTTGAATTTTTTCCTCAAACTCCAAAAAATCAGTCTCAAACTATCAAAACGGTTTCTAAAACCTCTAGGAAATGTATCTTCTTTAATAATCTGTCTGGTTTAGGCAAATTTTCATGAAGCTGAAAAATGCTGTTAAATGGTAGTTAAATCGGCATGCTTTTAATGCCTGGCTAGGGTTAGGGTTACAAGAACCATAGAATTTTGCCCGCTGTTGCACTTTTAGCTGCACTTTAAATGACAAAATGAAGAGAGTTTAACCATTAGAACAGGTATTCTTCACACTTTTCATCTGGCTCAGTTTTTGATAAAATCAATGGATAGGGCAATATACAAAAAGGTGACCAAAACTGTCCGAAAACTAAAAGTGCAGATAGGAGCAAATTATCACTCATCCTAGAGATAACTGGGGGCCTGGAATGCAGCACTGACAGTAAAAAACTTCTACCTGTTGTGGGAATGCTAACCTTAAACCTAGCTAGGGTTTCAAATGTGCATTCCGGCAGGGTATCTCAGAAGCCCTACAAACATCAAAGTTGAATTTTTTCCTCAAACTCCAAAAAATCAGTCTCAAACTATCAAAACGGTTTCTAAAACCTCTAGGAAATGTATCTTCTTTAATAATCTGTCTGGTTTAGGCAAATTTTCATGAAGCTTAAAAATGCTGTTAAATGGTAGTTAAATCGGCATGCTTTTAATGCCTGGCTAGGGTTAGGGTTACAAGAACCATAGAATTTTGCCCGCTGTTGCACTTTTAGCTGCACTTTAAATGACAAAATGAAGAGAGTTTACCCATTAGAACAGGTATTCTTCACACTTTTCATCTGGCTCAGTTTTGGATGAAATCAATGGATAGGGCAATATACAAAAAGGTGACCAAAACTGTCCGAAAACTAAAAGTGCAGATAGGACCAAATTATCACTCACCCTAAAGATAACTGGGGGCCCGGAATGCAGCACTGACAGTATAAAACTTCTACCTGTTGTGGGAATGCTAACCCTAACCCTAGCTAGGGTTTCAAATGTGCATTCCGGCAGGGTATCTCAGAAGCCCTCCAAACATCAAAGTTGAATTTTTTCCTCAAACGAAAAAAAATCTGTCTCAAACTATCAAAACGGTTTCTAAAACCTCTAGGAAATGTATCTTCTTTAATAATCTGTCTGGTTTAGGCAAATTTTCATGAAGCTGAAAAATGCTGTTAAATGGTAGTTAAATCGGCATGCTTTTAATGCCTGGCTAGGGTTAGGGTTACAAGAACCATAGAATTTTGCCCGCTGTTGCACTTTTAGCTGCACTTTAAATGACAAAATGAAGAGAGTTTACCCATTAGAACAGGTTTTCTTCACACTTTTCATCTGGCTCAGTTTTGGATAAAATCAATGGATAGGGCAATATACAAAAAGGTGACCAAAACTGTCCGAAAACTAAAAGTGCAGATAGGAGCAAATTATCACTCATCCTAAAGATAACTGGGGGCCCGGAATGCAGCACTGACAGTAAAAAACTTCTACCTGTTGTGGGAATGCTAACCCTAACCCTAGCTAGGGTTTCAAATGTGCATTCCGGCAGGGTGTCTCAGAAGCCCTCCAAACATCAAAGTTGAATTTTTTCCTCAAACTCCAAAAAATCAGTCTCAAACTATCAAAACGGTTTCTAAAACCTCTAGGAAATGTATCTTCTTTAATAATCTGTCTGGTTTAGGCAAATTTTCATGAAGCTGAAAAATGCTGTTAAATGGTAGTTAAATCGGCAAGCTTTTATTGCCTGGCTAGGGTTAGGGTTACAAGAACCATAGAATTTTGCCCGCTGTTGCACTTTTAGCTGCACTTTAAATGACAAAATGAAGAGAGTTTACCCATTAGAACAGGTTTTCTTCACACTTTTCATCTGGCTCAGTTTTGGATAAAATCAATGGATAGGGCAATATACAAAAAGTTGACCAAAACTGTCCGAAAACTAAAAGTGCAGATAGGAGCAAATTATCACTCATCCTAAAGATAACTGGGGGCCCGGAATGCAGCACTGACAGTAAAAAACTTCTACCTGTTGTGGGAATGCTAACCCTAACCCCAGCTAGGGTTTCAAATGTGCATTCCGGCAAGGTGTCTCAGAAGCCCTCCAAACATCAAAGTTGAATTTTTTCCTCAAACTCCAAAAAATCAGTCTCAAACTATCAAAACGGTTTCTAAAACCTCTAGGAAATTTATCTCCTTTAATAATCTGTCTGGTTTAGGCAAATTTTCATGAAGCTGAAATATGCTGTTAAATGGTTGTTAAATCGGCATGCTTTTAATGCCTGGCTAGGGTTAGGGTTACAAGAACCATAGAATTTTGCCCGCTGTTGCACTTTTAGCTGCACTTTAAATGACAAAATGAAGAGAGTTTACCCATTAGAACAGGTATTCTTCACACTTTTCATCTGGCTCAGTTTTTGATGAAATCAATGGATAGGGCAATATACAAAAAGGTGACCAAAACTGTCCTAAAACTAAAAGTGCAGATAGGAGCAAATTATCACTCATCCTAAAGATAACTGGGGGCCCGGAATGCAGCACTGACAGTAAAAAACTTCTACCTGTTCTGGGAATGCTAACCCTAACCCTAGCTAGGGTTTCAAATGTGCATTCCGGCAGGGTATCTCAGAAGCCCTCCAAACATCAAAGTTGAATTTTTTCCTCAAACTCCAAAAAATCAGTGTCAAACTATCAAAACGGTTTCTAAAACCTCTAGGAAATGTATCTCCTTTAATAATCTGTCTGGTTTAGGCAAATTTTCATGAAGCTGAAAAATGCTGTTAAATGGTAGTTAAATCGGCATGCTTTTAATGCCTGGCTAGGGTTAGGGTTACAAGAACCATAGAATTTTGCCCGCTGTTGCACTTTTAGCTGCACTTTAAATGACAAAATGAAGAGAGTTTACCCATTAGAACAGGTTTTCTTCACACTTTTCATCTGGCTCAGTTTTGGATAAAATCACTACATAGGGCAATATACAAAAAGGTGACCAAAACTGTCCGAAAACTAAAAGTGCAGATAGGAGCAAATTATCACTCATCCTAAAGATAACTGGGGGCCCGGAATGCAGCACTGACAGTAAAAAACTTCTACCTGTTCTGGGAATGCTAACCCTAACCCTAGCTAGGGTTTCAAATGTGCATTCCGGCAGGGTGTCTCAGAAGCCCTCCAAACATCAAAGTTGAATTTTTTCCTCAAACTCCAAAAAATCAGTCTCAAACTATCAAAACGGTTTCTAAAACCTCTAGGAAATGTATCTTCTTTAATAATCTGTCTGGTTTAGGCAAATTTTCATTAAACTGAAAAATGCTGTTAAATGGTAGTTAAATCGGCATGCTTTTAATGCCTGGCTAGGGTTAGGGTTACAAGAACCATAGAATTTTGCCCGCTGTTGCACTTTTAGCTACACTTTAAATGACAAAATGAAGAGAGTTTAGCCATTAGAACAGGTTTTCTTCACACTTTTCATCTGGCTCAGTTTTGGATAAAATCACTACATAGGGCAATATACAAAAAGGTGACCAAAACTGTCCGAAAACTAAAAGTGCAGATAGAAGCAAATTATCACTCATCCTAAAGATAACTGGGGGCCCGGAATGCAGCACTGACAGTAAAAAACTTCTACCTGTTGTGGGAATGCTAACCCTAACCCTAGCTAGGGTTTCAAATGTGCATTCCGGCAGGGTATCTCAGAAGCCCTCCAAACATCAAAGTTGAATTTTTTCCTCAAACTCCAAAAAATCAGTCTCAAACTATCAAAACGGTTTCTAAAACCTCTAGGAAATGTATCTTCTTTAATAATCTGTCTGGTTTAGGCAAATTTTCATGAAGCTGAAAAATGCTATTAAATGGTAGTTAAATCGGCATGCTTTTAATGCCTGGCTAGGGTTAGGGTTACAAGAACCATAGAATTTTGCCCGCTGTTGCACTTTTAGCTGCACATTAAATGACAAAATGAAGAGAGTTTACCCATTAGAACAGGTATTCTTCACACTTTTCATCTGGCTCAGTTTTTGATAAAATCAATGGATAGGGCAATATACAAAAAGGTGACCAAAACTGTCCGAAAACTAAAAGTGCAGATAGGAGCAAATTATCACTCATCATAAAGATAACGGGGGGCCCGGAATGCAGCACTGACAGTAAAAAACTTCTACCTGTTGTGGGAATGCTAACCCTAACCCTAGCTAGGGTTTCAAATGTGCATTCCGGCAAGGTGTCTCAGAAGCCCTCCAAACAACAAAGTTGAATTTTTTCCTCAAACTCCAAAAAATCAGTCTCAAACTATTAAAACGGTTTCTAAAACCTCTAGGAAATGTATCTCCTTTAATAATCTGTCTGGTTTAGGCAAATTTTCATGAAGCTGAAAAATGCTGTTAAATGGTAGTTAAATCGTCATGCTTTTAATGCCTGGCTAGGGTTAGGGTTACAAGAACCATAGAATTTTGCCCGCTGTTGCACTTTTAGCTGCACTTTAAATGACAAAATGAAGAGAGTTTACCCATTAGAACAGGTTTTCTTCACACTTTTCATCTGGCTCAGTTTTGGATAAAATCACTACATAGGGCAATATACAAAAAGGTGACCAAAACTGTCCGAAAACTAAAAGTGCAGATAGGAGCAAATTATCACTCATCCTAAAGATAACGGGGGGCCCGGAATGCAGCACTGACAGTAAAAAACTTCTACCTGTTGTGGGAATGCTAACCCTAACCCTAGCTAGGGTTTCAAATGTGCATTCCGGCAAGGTGTCTCAGAAGCCCTCCAAACAACAAAGTTGAATTTTTTCCTCAAACTCCAAAAAATCAGTCTCAAACTATTAAAACGGTTTCTAAAACCTCTAGGAAATGTATCTCCTTTAATAATCTGTCTGGTTTAGGCAAATTTTCATGAAGCTGAAAAATGCTGTTAAATGGTAGTTAAATCGTCATGCTTTTAATGCCTGGCTAGGGTTAGGGTTACAAGAACCATAGAATTTTGCCCGCTGTTGCACTTTTAGCTGCACTTTAAATGACAAAATGAAGAGAGTTTACCCATTAGAACAGGTATTCTTCACACTTTTCATCTGGCTCAGTTTTGGATGAAATCAATAGATAGGGCAATATACAAAAAGGTGACCAAAACTGTCCGAAAACTAAAAGTGCAGATAGGAGCAAATTATCACTCATCCTAAAGATAACTGGGGGCCCAGAATGCAGCACTGACAGTAAAAAACTTCTACCTGTTGTGGGAATGCTAACCCTAACCCTAGCTAGGGTTTCAAATGTGCATTCCGGCAGGGTGTCTCAGAAGCCCTCCAAACATCAAAGTTGAATTTTTTCCTCAAACTCCAAAAAATCAGTCTCAAACTATCAAAACGGTTTCTAAAACCTCTAGGAAATGTATCTTCTTTAATAATCTGTCTGGTTTAGGCAAATTTTCATGAAGCTGAAAAATGCTGTTAAATGGTAGTTAAATCGGCATGCTTTTAATGCCTGGCTAGGGTTAGGGTTACAAGAACCATAGAATTTTGCCCGCTGTTGCACTTTTAGCTACATTTTAAATGACAAAATGAAGAGAGTTTACCCATTAGAACAGGTTTTCTTCACACTTTTCATCTGGCTCAGTTTTGGATGAAATCAATGGATAGGGCAATATACAAAAAGGTGACCAAAACTGTCCGAAAACTAAAAGTGCAGATAGGAGCAAATTATCACTCATCCTAAAGATAACTGGGGGCCCGGAATGCAGCACTGACAGTAAAAAACTTCTACCTGTTGTGGGAATGCTAACCCTAACCCTAGCTAGGGTTTCAAATGTGCATTCCGGCAGGGTGTCTCAGAAGCCCTCCAAACATCAAAGTTGAATTTTTTCCTCAAACTCCAAAAAATCAGTCTCAAACTATCAAAACGGTTTCTAAAACCTCTAGGAAATGTATCTTCTTTAATAATCTGTCTGGTTTAGGCAAATTTTCATGAAGCTGAAAAATGCTGTTAAATGGTAGTTAAATCGGCATGCTTTTAATGCCTGGCTAGGGTTAGGGTTACAGGAACCATAGAATTTTGCCCGCTGTTGCACTTTTAGCTGCACTTTAAATGACAAAATGAAGAGAGTTTACCCATTAGAACAGGTTTTCTTCACACTTTTCATCTGGCTCAGTTTTGGATAAAATCACTACATAGGGCAATATACAAAAAGTTGACCAAAACTGTCCGAAAACTAAAAGTGCAGATAGGAGCAAATTATCACTCATCCTAAAGATAACTGGGGGCCCGGAATGCAGCACTGACAGTAAAAAACTTCTACCTGTTCTGGGAATGCTAACCCTAACCCTAGCTAGGGTTTCAAATGTGCATTCCGGCAGGGTATCTCAGAAGCCCTCCAAACATCAAAGTTGAATTTTTTCCTCAAACGAAAAAAAATCAGTCTCAAACTATAAAAACGGTTTCTAAAACCTCTAGGAAATGTATCTTCTTTAATAATCTGTCTGGTTTAGGCAAATTTTCATGAAGCTGAAAAATGCTGTTAAATGGTAGTTAAATCGGCATGCTTTTAATGCCTGGCTAGGGTTAGGGTTACAAGAACCATAGAATTTTGCCCGCTGTTGCACTATTAGCTGCACTTTAAATGACAAAATGAAGAGAGTTTACCCATTAGAACAGGTATTCTTCACACTTTTCATCTGGCTCAGTTTTTGATAAAATCAATGGATAGGGCAATATAACAAAAAGGTGACCAAAACTGTCCCAAAACTAAAAGTGCAGATAGGAGCAAATTATCACTCATCCTAGAGATAACTGGGGGCCCGGAATGCAGCACTGACAGTAAAAAACTTCTACCTGTTGTGGGAATGCTAACCCTAACCCTAGCTAGGGTTTCAAATGTGCATTCCGGCAAGGTGTCTCAGAAGCCCTCCAAACATCAAAGTTGAATTTTTTCCTCAAACTCCAAAAAATCAGTGTCAAACTATCAAAACGGTTTCTAAAACCTCTAGGAAATGTATCTCCTTTAATAATCTGTCTGGTTTAGGCAAATTTTCATGAAGCTGAAAAATGCTGTTAAATGGTAGTTAAATCGGCATGCTTTTAATGCCTGGCTAGGGTTAGGGTTACAAGAACCATAGAATTTTGCCCGCTGTTGCACTTTTAGCTGCACTTTAAATGACAAAATGAAGAGAGTTTACCCATTAGAACAGGTTTTCTTCACACTTTTCATCTGGCTCAGTTTTGGATAAAATCACTACATAGGGCAATATACAAAAAGGTGACCAAAACTGTCCGAAAACTAAAAGTGCAGATAGGAGCAAATTATCACTCATCCTAAAGATAACTGGGGGCCCGGAATGCAGCACTGACAGTAAAAAACTTCTACCTGTTGTGGGAATGCTAACCCTAACCCTAGCTAGGGTTTCAAATGTGCATTCCGGCAAGGTGTCTCAGAAGCCCTCCAAACAACAAAGTTGAATTTTTTCCTCAAACTCCAAAAAATCAGTCTCAAACTATTAAAACGGTTTCTAAAACCTCTAGGAAATGTATCTCCTTTAATAATCTGTCTGGTTTAGGCAAATTTTCATGAAGCTGAAAAATGCTGTTAAATGGTAGTTAAATCGTCATGCTTTTAATGCCTGGCTAGGGTTAGGGTTACAAGAACCATAGAATTTTGCCCGCTGTTGCACTTTTAGCTGCACTTTAAATGACAAAATGAAGAGAGTTTACCCATTAGAACAGGTTTTCTTCACACTTTTCATCTGGCTCAGTTTTGGATAAAATCACTACATAGGGCAATATACAAAAAGGTGACCAAAACTGTCCGAAAACTAAAAGTGCAGATAGGAGCAAATTATCACTCATCCTAAAGATAACGGGGGGCCCGGAATGCAGCACTGACAGTAAAAAACTTCTACCTGTTGTGGGAATGCTAACCCTAACCCTAGCTAGGGTTTCAAATGTGCATTCCGGCAAGGTGTCTCAGAAGCCCTCCAAACAACAAAGTTGAATTTTTTCCTCAAACTCCAAAAAATCAGTCTCAAACTATTAAAACGGTTTCTAAAACCTCTAGGAAATGTATCTCCTTTAATAATCTGTCTGGTTTAGGCAAATTTTCATGAAGCTGAAAAATGCTGTTAAATGGTAGTTAAATCGTCATGCTTTTAATGCCTGGCTAGGGTTAGGGTTACAAGAACCATAGAATTTTGCCCGCTGTTGCACTTTTAGCTGCACTTTAAATGACAAAATGAAGAGAGTTTACCCATTAGAACAGGTATTCTTCACACTTTTCATCTGGCTCAGTTTTGGATGAAATCAATAGATAGGGCAATATACAAAAAGGTGACCAAAACTGTCCGAAAACTAAAAGTGCAGATAGGAGCAAATTATCACTCATCCTAAAGATAACTGGGGGCCCGGAATGCAGCACTGACAGTAAAAAACTTCTACCTGTTGTGGGAATGCTAACCCTAACCCTAGCTAGGGTTTCAAATGTGCATTCCGGCAGGGTGTCTCAGAAGCCCTCCAAACATCAAAGTTGAATTTTTTCCTCAAACTCCAAAAAATCAGTCTCAAACTATCAAAACGGTTTCTAAAACCTCTAGGAAATGTATCTTCTTTAATAATCTGTCTGGTTTAGGCAAATTTTCATGAAGCTGAAAAATGCTGTTAAATGGTAGTTAAATCGGCATGCTTTTAATGCCTGGCTAGGGTTAGGGTTACAAGAACCATAGAATTTTGCCCGCTGTTGCACTTTTAGCTACATTTTAAATGACAAAATGAAGAGAGTTTACCCATTAGAACAGGTTTTCTTCACACTTTTCATCTGGCTCAGTTTTGGATGAAATCAATGGATAGGGCAATATACAAAAAGGTGACCAAAACTGTCCGAAAACTAAAAGTGCAGATAGGAGCAAATTATCACTCATCCTAAAGATAACTGGGGGCCCGGAATGCAGCACTGACAGTAAAAAACTTCTACCTGTTGTGGGAATGCTAACCCTAACCCTAGCTAGGGTTTCAAATGTGCATTCCGGCAGGGTGTCTCAGAAGCCCTCCAAACATCAAAGTTGAATTTTTTCCTCAAACTCCAAAAAATCAGTCTCAAACTATCAAAACGGTTTCTAAAACCTCTAGGAAATGTATCTTCTTTAATAATCTGTCTGGTTTAGGCAAATTTTCATGAAGCTGAAAAATGCTGTTAAATGGTAGTTAAATCGGCATGCTTTTAATGCCTGGCTAGGGTTAGGGTTACAGGAACCATAGAATTTTGCCCGCTGTTGCACTTTTAGCTGCACTTTAAATGACAAAATGAAGAGAGTTTACCCATTAGAACAGGTTTTCTTCACACTTTTCATCTGGCTCAGTTTTGGATAAAATCACTACATAGGGCAATATACAAAAAGTTGACCAAAACTGTCCGAAAACTAAAAGTGCAGATAGGAGCAAATTATCACTCATCCTAAAGATAACTGGGGGCCCGGAATGCAGCACTGACAGTAAAAAACTTCTACCTGTTCTGGGAATGCTAACCCTAACCCTAGCTAGGGTTTCAAATGTGCATTCCGGCAGGGTATCTCAGAAGCCCTCCAAACATCAAAGTTGAATTTTTTCCTCAAACGAAAAAAAATCAGTCTCAAACTATAAAAACGGTTTCTAAAACCTCTAGGAAATGTATCTTCTTTAATAATCTGTCTGGTTTAGGCAAATTTTCATGAAGCTGAAAAATGCTGTTAAATGGTAGTTAAATCGGCATGCTTTTAATGCCTGGCTAGGGTTAGGGTTACAAGAACCATAGAATTTTGCCCGCTGTTGCACTATTAGCTGCACTTTAAATGACAAAATGAAGAGAGTTTACCCATTAGAACAGGTATTCTTCACACTTTTCATCTGGCTCAGTTTTTGATAAAATCAATGGATAGGGCAATATAACAAAAAGGTGACCAAAACTGTCCCAAAACTAAAAGTGCAGATAGGAGCAAATTATCACTCATCCTAGAGATAACTGGGGGCCCGGAATGCAGCACTGACAGTAAAAAACTTCTACCTGTTGTGGGAATGCTAACCCTAACCCTAGCTAGGGTTTCAAATGTGCATTCCGGCAAGGTGTCTCAGAAGCCCTCCAAACATCAAAGTTGAATTTTTTCCTCAAACTCCAAAAAATCAGTGTCAAACTATCAAAACGGTTTCTAAAACCTCTAGGAAATGTATCTCCTTTAATAATCTGTCTGGTTTAGGCAAATTTTCATGAAGCTGAAAAATGCTGTTAAATGGTAGTTAAATCGGCATGCTTTTAATGCCTGGCTAGGGTTAGGGTTACAAGAACCATAGAATTTTGCCCGCTGTTGCACTTTTAGCTGCACTTTAAATGACAAAATGAAGAGAGTTTACCCATTAGAACAGGTTTTCTTCACACTTTTCATCTGGCTCAGTTTTGGATAAAATCACTACATAGGGCAATATACAAAAAGGTGACCAAAACTGTCCGAAAACTAAAAGTGCAGATAGGAGCAAATTATCACTCATCCTAAAGATAACTGGGGGCCCGGAATGCAGCACTGACAGTAAAAAACTTCTACCTGTTGTGGGAATGCTAACCCTAACCCTAGCTAGGGTTTCAAATGTGCATTCCGGCAGGGTGTCTCAGAAGCCCTCCAAACATCAAAGTTGAATTTTTTCCTCAAACTCCAAAAAATCAGTCTCAAACTATCAAAACGGTTTCTAAAACCTCTAGGAAATGTATCTTCTTTAATAATCTGTCTGGTTTAGGCAAATTTTCATGAAGCTGAAAAATGCTGTTAAATGGTAGTTAAATCGGCAAGCTTTTATTGCCTGGCTAGGGTTAGGGTTACAAGAACCATAGAATTTTGCCCGCTGTTGCACTTTTAGCTGCACTTTAAATGACAAAATGAAGAGAGTTTACCCATTAGAACAGGTTTTCTTCACACTTTTCATCTGGCTCAGTTTTGGATAAAATCAATGGATAGGGCAATATACAAAAAGTTGACCAAAACTGTCCGAAAACTAAAAGTGCAGATAGGAGCAAATTATCACTCATCCTAAAGATAACTGGGGGCCCGGAATGCAGCACTGACAGTAAAAAACTTCTACCTGTTGTGGGAATGCTAACCCTAACCCTAGCTAGGGTTTCAAATGTGCATTCCGGCAAGGTGTCTCAAAAGCCCTCCAAACATCAAAGTTGAATTTTTTCCTCAAACTCCAAAAAATCAGTCTCAAACTATCAAAACGGTTTCTAAAACCTCTAGGAAATTTATCTCCTTTAATAATCTGTCTGGTTTAGGCAAATTTTCATGAAGCTGAAAAATGCTGTTAAATGGTTGTTAAATCGGCATGCTTTTAATGCCTGGCTAGGGTTAGGGTTACAAGAACCATAGAATTTTGCCCGCTGTTGCACTTTTAGCTGCACTTTAAATGACAAAATGAAGAGAGTTTACCCATTAGAACAGCTATTCTTCACACTTTTCATCTGGCTCAGTTTTTGATGAAATCAATGGATAGGGCAATATACAAAAAGGTGACCAAAACTGTCCGAAAACTAAAAGTGCAGATAGGAGCAAATTATCACTCATCCTAAAGATAACTGGGGGCCCGGAATGCAGCACTGACAGTAAAAAACTTCTACCTGTTCTGGGAATGCTAACCCTAACCCTAGCTAGGGTTTCAAATGTGCATTCCGGCAGGGTATCTCAGAAGCCCTCCAAACATCAAAGTTGAATTTTTTCCTCAAACTCCAAAAAATCAGTGTCAAACTATCAAAACGGTTTCTAAAACCTCTAGGAAATGTATCTCCTTTAATAATCTGTCTGGTTTAGGCAAATTTTCATGAAGCTGAAAAATGCTGTTAAATGGTAGTTAAATCGGCATGCTTTTAATGCCTGGCTAGGGTTAGGGTTACAAGAACCATAGAATTTTGCCCGCTGTTGCACTTTTAGCTGCACTTTAAATGACAAAATGAAGAGAGTTTACCCATTAGAACAGGTTTTCTTCACACTTTTCATCTGGCTCAGTTTTGGATAAAATCACTACATAGGGCAATATACAAAAAGGTGACCAAAACTGTCCGAAAACTAAAAGTGCAGATAGGAGCAAATTATCACTCATCCTAAAGATAACTGGGGGCCCGGAATGCAGCACTGACAGTAAAAAACTTCTACCTGTTGTGGGAATGCTAACCCTAACCCTAGCTAGGGTTTCAAATGTGCATTCCGGCAGGGTATCTCAGAAGCCCTCCAAACATCAAAGTTGAATTTTTTCCTCAAACTCCAAAAAATCAGTCTCAAACTATCAAAACGGTTTCTAAAACCTCTAGGAAATGTATCTTCTTTAATAATCTGTCTGGTTTAGGCAAATTTTCATGAAGCTGAAAAATGCTGTTAAATGGTAGTTAAATCGGCATGCTTTTAATGCCTGGCTAGGGTTAGGGTTACAAGAACCATAGAATTTTGCCCGCTGTTACACTTTTAGCTGCACTTTAAATGACAAAATGAAGAGAGTTTACCCATTAGAACAGGTTTTCTTCACACTTTTCATCTGGCTCAGTTTTGGATAAAATCAATGGATAGGGCAATATACAAAAATTTGACCAAAACTGTCCGAAAACTAAAAGTGCAGATAGGAGCAAATTATCACTCATCCTAAAGATAACTGGGGGCCCGGAATGCAGCACTGACAGTAAAAAACTTCTACCTGTTGTGGGAATGCTAACCCTAACCCTAGCTAGGGTTTCAAATGTGCATTCCGGCAAGGTGTCTCAGAAGCCCTCCAAACATCAAAGTTGAATTTTTTCCTCAAACTCCAAAAAATCAGTCTCAAACTATCAAAACGGTTTCTAAAACCTCTAGGAAATTTATCTCCTTTAATAATCTGTCTGGTTTAGGCAAATTTTCATGAAGCTGAAAAATGCTGTTAAATGGTAGTTAAATCAGCATGCTTTTAATGCCTGGCTAGGGTTAGGGTTACAAGAACCATAGAATTTTGCCCGCTGTTGCACTTTTAGCTGCACTTTAAATGACAAAATGAAGAGAGTTTACCCATTAGAACAGGTATTCTTCACACTTTTCATCTGGCTCAGTTTTTGATGAAATCAATGGATAGGGCAATATACAAAAAGGTGACCAAAACTGTCCGAAAACTAAAAGTGCAGATAGGAGCAAATTATCACTCATCCTAAAGATAACTGGGGGCCCGGAATGCAGCACTGACAGTAAAAAACTTCTACCTGTTGTGGGAATGCTAACCCTAACCCTAGCTAGGGTTTCAAATGTGCATTCCGGCAGGGTATCTCAGAAGCCCTCCAAACATCAAAGTTGAATTTTTTCCTCAAACTCCAAAAAATCAGTGTCAAACTATCAAAACGGTTTCTAAAACCTCTAGGAAATGTATCTCCTTTAATAATCTGTCTGGTTTAGGCAAATTTTCATGAAGCTGAAAAATGCTGTTAAATGGTAGTTAAATCGGCATGCTTTTAATGCCTGGCTAGGGTTAGGGTTACAAGAACCATAGAATTTTGCCCGCTGTTGCACTTTTAGCTGCACTTTAAATGACAAAATGAAGAGAGTTTACCCATTAGAACAGGTATTCTTCACACTTTTCATCTGGCTCAGTTTTTGATGAAATCAATGGATAGGGCAATATACAAAAAGGTGACCAAAACTGTCCGAAAACTAAAAGTGCAGATAGGAGCAAATTATCACTCATCCTAAAGATAACTGGGGGCCCGGAATGCAGCACTGACAGTAAAAAACTTCTACCTGTTCTGGGAATGCTAACCCTAACCCTAGCTAGGGTTTCAAATGTGCATTCCGGCAGGGTATCTCAGAAGCCCTCCAAACATCAAAGTTGAATTTTTTCCTCAAACTCCAAAAAATCAGTGTCAAACTATCAAAACGGTTTCTAAAACCTCTAGGAAATGTATCTCCTTTAATAATCTGTCTGGTTTAGGCAAATTTTCATGAAGCTGAAAAATGCTGTTAAATGGTAGTTAAATCGGCATGCTTTTAATGCCTGGCTAGGGTTAGGGTTACAAGAACCATAGAATTTTGCCCGCTGTTGCACTTTTAGCTGCACTTTAAATGACAAAATGAAGAGAGTTTACCCATTAGAACAGGTTTTCTTCACACTTTTCATCTGGCTCAGTTTTGGATAAAATCACTACATAGGGCAATATACAAAAAGGTGACCAAAACTGTCCGAAAACTAAAAGTGCAGATAGGAGCAAATTATCACTCATCCTAAAGATAACTGGGGGCCCGGAATGCAGCACTGACAGTAAAAAACTTCTACCTGTTGTGGGAATGCTAACCCTAACCCTAGCTAGGGTTTCAAATGTGCATTCCGGCAGGGTGTCTCAGAAGCCCTCCAAACATCAAAGTTGAATTTTTTCCTCAAACTCCAAAAAATCAGTCTCAAACTATCAAAACGGTTTCTAAAACCTCTAGGAAATGTATCTTCTTTAATAATCTGTCTGGTTTAGGCAAATTTTCATGAAGCTGAAAAATGCTGTTAAATGGTAGTTAAATCGGCATGCTTTTAATGCCTGGCTAGGGTTAGGGTTACAAGAACCATAGAATTTTGCCCGCTGTTACACTTTTAGCTGCACTTTAAATGACAAAATGAATAGAGTTTACCCATTAGAACAGGTTTTCTTCACACTTTTCATCTGGCTCAGTTTTGGATAAAATCAATGGATAGGGCAATATACAAAAATTTGACCAAAACTGTCCGAAAACTAAAAGTGCAGATAGGAGCAAATTATCACTCATCCTAAAGATAACTGGGGGCCCGGAATGCAGCACTGACAGTAAAAAACTTCTACCTGTTGTGGGAATGCTAACCCTAACCCTAGCTAGGGTTTCAAATGTGCATTCCGGCAAGGTGTCTCAGAAGCCCTCCAAACATCAAAGTTGAATTTTTTCCTCAAACTCCAAAAAATCAGTCTCAAACTATCAAAACGGTTTCTAAAACCTCTAGGAAATTTATCTCCTTTAATAATCTGTCTGGTTTAGGCAAATTTTCATGAAGCTGAAAAATGCTGTTAAATGGTAGTTAAATCGGCATGCTTTTAATGCCTGGCTAGGGTTAGGGTTACAAGAACCATAGAATTTTGCCCGCTGTTGCACTTTTAGCTGCACTTTAAATGACAAAATGAAGAGAGTTTACCCATTAGAACAGGTATTCTTCACACTTTTCATCTGGCTCAGTTTTTGATGAAATCAATGGATAGGGCAATATACAAAAAGGTGACCAAAACTGTCCGAAAACTAAAAGTGCAGATAGGAGCAAATTATCACTCATCCTAAAGATAACTGGGGGCCCGGAATGCAGCACTGACAGTAAAAAACTTCTACCTGTTCTGGGAATGCTAACCCTAACCCTAGCTAGGGTTTCAAATGTGCATTCCGGCAGGGTATCTCAGAAGCCCTCCAAACATCAAAGTTGAATTTTTTCCTCAAACTCCAAAAAATCAGTGTCAAACTATCAAAACGGTTTCTAAAACCTCTAGGAAATGTATCTCCTTTAATAATCTGTCTGGTTTAGGCAAATTTTCATGAAGCTGAAAAATGCTGTTAAATGGTAGTTAAATCGGCATGCTTTTAATGCCTGGCTAGGGTTAGGGTTACAAGAACCATAGAATTTTGCCCGCTGTTGCACTTTTAGCTGCACTTTAAATGACAAAATGAAGAGAGTTTACCCATTAGAACAGGTATTCTTTACACTTTTCATCTGGCTCAGTTTTTGATGAAATCAATGGATAGGGCAATATCCAAAAAGGTGACCAAAACTGTCCGAAAACTAAAAGTGCAGATAGGAGCAAATTATCACTCATCCTAAAGATAACTGGGGGCCCGGAATGCAGCACTGACAGTAAAAAACTTCTACCTGTTCTGGGAATGCTAACCCTAACCCTAGCTAGGGTTTCAAATGTGCATTCCGGCAGGGTATCTCAGAAGCCCTCCAAACATCAAAGTTGAATTTTTTCCTCAAACGAAAAAAAATCAGTCTCAAACTATCAAAACGGTTTCTAAAACCTCTAGGAAATGTATCTCCTTTAATAATCTGTCTGGTTTAGGCAAATTTTCATGAAGCTGAAAAATGCTGTTAAATGGTAGTTAAATCGGCATGCTTTTAATGCCTGGCTAGGGTTAGGGTTACAAGAACCATAGAAATTTGCCCGCTGTTGCACTTTTAGCTGCACTTTAAATGACAAAATGAAGAGAGTTTACCCATTAGAACAGGTTTTCTTCACACTTTTCATCTGGCTCAGTTTTGGATAAAATCACTACATAGGGCAATATATAAAAAGGTGACCAAAACTGTCCGAAAACTAAAAGTGCAGATAGGAGCAAATTATCACTAATCCTAAAGATAACTGGGGGCCCGGAATGCAGCACTGACAGTAAAAAACTTCTACCTGTTGTGGGAATGCTAACCCTAACCCTAGCTAGGGTTTCAAATGTGCATTCCGGCAAGGTGTCTCAGAAGCCCTCCAAACAACAAAGTTGAATTTTTTCCTCAAACTCCAAAAAATCAGTCTCAAACTATTAAAACGGTTTCTAAAACCTCTAGGAAATGTATCTCCTTTAATAATCTGTCTGGTTTAGGCAAATTTTCATGAAGCTGAAAAATGCTGTTAAATGGTAGTTAAATCGTCATGCTTTTAATGCCTGGCTAGGGTTAGGGTTACAAGAACCATAGAATTTTGCCCGCTGTTGTACTTTTAGCTGCACTTTAAATGACAAAATGAAGAGAGTTTACCCATTAGAACAGGTTTTCTTCACACTTTTCATCTGGCTCAGTTTTGGATAAAATCACTACATAGGGCAATATACAAAAAGGTGACCAAAACTGTCCGAAAACTAAAAGTGCAGATAGGAGCAAATTATCACTCATCCTAAAGATAACTGGGGGCCCGGAATGCAGCACTGACAGTAAAAAACTTCTACCTGTTGTGGGAATGCTAACCCTAACCCTAGCTAGGGTTTCAAATGTGCATTCCGGCAGGGTGTCTCAGAAGCCCTCCAAACATCAAAGTTGAATTTTTTCCTCAAACTCCAAAAAATCAGTCTCAAACTATCAAAACGGTTTCTAAAACCTCTAGGAAATGTATCTTCTTTAATAATCTGTCTGGTTTAGGCAAATTTTCATGAAGCTGAAAAATGCTGTTAAATGGTAGTTAAATCGGCATGCTTTTAATGCCTGGCTAGGGTTAAGGTTACAAGAACCATAGAATTTTGCCCGCTGTTGCACTTTTAGCTGCACTTTAAATGACAAAATGAAGAGAGTTTACCCATTAGAACAGGTATTCTTCACACTTTTCATCTGGCTCAGTTTTTGATAAAATCAATGGATAGGGCAATATACAAAAAGGTGACCAAAACTGTCCGAAAACTAAAAGTGCAGATAGGAGCAAATTATCACTCAACCTAGAGATAACTGGGGGCCCGGAATGCAGCACTGACAGTAAAAAACTTCTACCTGTTGTGGGAATGCTAACCCTAACCCTAGCTAGGGTTTCAAATGTGCATTCCGGCAGGGTGTCTCAGAAGCCCTCCAAACATCAAAGTTGAATTTTTTCCTCAAACTCCAAAAAATCAGTCTCAAACTATCAAAACGGTTTCTAAAACCTCTAGGAAATGTATCTTCTTTAATAATCTGTCTGGTTTAGGCAAATTTTCATGAAGCTGAAAAATGCTGTTAAATGGTAGTTAAATCGGCATGCTTTTAATGCCTGGCTAGGGTTAGGGTTACAAGAACCATAGAATTTTGCCCGCTGTTGCACTTTTAGCTGCAC
Source organism: Lepisosteus platostomus (assembly GCF_059453375.1). Taxonomy (NCBI): domain Eukaryota; kingdom Metazoa; phylum Chordata; class Actinopteri; order Semionotiformes; family Lepisosteidae; genus Lepisosteus; species Lepisosteus platostomus. The sequence continues at coordinate 15,452,732 of NC_142616.1, read as the reverse complement.
TTTAAATGACAAAATGAAGAGAGTTTACCCATTAGAACAGGTATTCTTCACACTTTTCATCTGGCTCAGTTTTTGATGAAATCAATGGATAGGGCAATATACAAAAAGGTGACCAAAACTGTCCGAAAACTAAAAGTGCAGATAGGAGCAAATTATCACTCATCCTAAAGATAACTGGGGGCCCGGAATGCAGCACTGACAGTAAAAAACTTCTACCTGTTCTGGGAATGCTAACCCTAACCCTAGCTAGGGTTTCAAATGTGCATTCCGGCAGGGTATCTCAGAAGCCCTCCAAACATCAAAGTTGAATTTTTTCCTCAAACTCCAAAAAATCAGTGTCAAACTATCAAAACGGTTTCTAAAACCTCTAGGAAATGTATCTCCTTTAATAATCTGTCTGGTTTAGGCAAATTTTCATGAAGCTGAAAAATGCTGTTAAATGGTAGTTAAATCGGCATGCTTTTAATGCCTGGCTAGGGTTAGGGTTACAAGAACCATAGAATTTTGCCCGCTGTTGCACTTTTAGCTGCACTTTAAATGACAAAATGAAGAGAGTTTACCCATTAGAACAGGTTTTCTTCACACTTTTCATCTGGCTCAGTTTTGGATAAAATCACTACATAGGGCAATATACAAAAAGGTGACCAAAACTGTCCGAAAACTAAAAGTGCAGATAGGAGCAAATTATCACTCATCCTAAAGATAACTGGGGGCCCGGAATGCAGCACTGACAGTAAAAAACTTCTACCTGTTGTGGGAATGCTAACCCTAACCCTAGCTAGGGTTTCAAATGTGCATTCCGGCAGGGTGTCTCAGAAGCCCTCCAAACATCAAAGTTGAATTTTTTCCTCAAACTCCAAAAAATCAGTCTCAAACTATCAAAACGGTTTCTAAAACCTCTAGGAAATGTATCTTCTTTAATAATCTGTCTGGTTTAGGCAAATTTTCATGAAGCTGAAAAATGCTGTTAAATGGTAGTTAAATCGGCATGCTTTTAATGCCTGGCTAGGGTTAGGGTTACAAGAACCATAGAATTTTGCCCGCTGTTACACTTTTAGCTGCACTTTAAATGACAAAATGAAGAGAGTTTACCCATTAGAACAGGTTTTCTTCACACTTTTCATCTGGCTCAGTTTTGGATAAAATCAATGGATAGGGCAATATACAAAAATTTGACCAAAACTGTCCGAAAACTAAAAGTGCAGATAGGAGCAAATTATCACTCATCCTAAAGATAACTGGGGGCCCGGAATGCAGCACTGACAGTAAAAAACTTCTACCTGTTGTGGGAATGCTAACCCTAACCCTAGCTAGGGTTTCAAATGTGCATTCCGGCAAGGTGTCTCAGAAGCCCTCCAAACATCAAAGTTGAATTTTTTCCTCAAACTCCAAAAAATCAGTCTCAAACTATCAAAACGGTTTCTAAAACCTCTAGGAAATTTATCTCCTTTAATAATCTGTCTGGTTTAGGCAAATTTTCATGAAGCTGAAAAATGCTGTTAAATGGTAGTTAAATCGGCATGCTTTTAATGCCTGGCTAGGGTTAGGGTTACAAGAACCATAGAATTTTGCCCGCTGTTGCACTTTTAGCTGCACTTTAAATGACAAAATGAAGAGAGTTTACCCATTAGAACAGGTATTCTTCACACTTTTCATCTGGCTCAGTTTTTGATGAAATCAATGGATAGGGCAATATACAAAAAGGTGACCAAAACTGTCCGAAAACTAAAAGTGCAGATAGGAGCAAATTATCACTCATCCTAAAGATAACTGGGGGCCCGGAATGCAGCACTGACAGTAAAAAACTTCTACCTGTTCTGGGAATGCTAACCCTAACCCTAGCTAGGGTTTCAAATGTGCATTCCGGCAGGGTATCTCAGAAGCCCTCCAAACATCAAAGTTGAATTTTTTCCTCAAACTCCAAAAAATCAGTGTCAAACTATCAAAACGGTTTCTAAAACCTCTAGGAAATGTATCTCCTTTAATAATCTGTCTGGTTTAGGCAAATTTTCATGAAGCTGAAAAATGCTGTTAAATGGTAGTTAAATCGGCATGCTTTTAATGCCTGGCTAGGGTTAGGGTTACAAGAACCATAGAATTTTGCCCGCTGTTGCACTTTTAGCTGCACTTTAAATGACAAAATGAAGAGAGTTTACCCATTAGAACAGGTATTCTTCACACTTTTCATCTGGCTCAGTTTTTGATGAAATCAATGGATAGGGCAATATACAAAAAGGTGACCAAAACTGTCCGAGAACTAAAAGTGCAGATAGGAGCAAATTATCACTCATCCTAAAGATAACTGGGGGCCCGGAATGCAGCACTGACAGTAAAAAACTTCTACCTGTTCTGGGAATGCTAACCCTAACCCTAGCTAGGGTTTCAAATGTGCATTCCGGCAGGGTATCTCAGAAGCCCTCCAAACATCAAAGTTGAATTTTTTCCTCAAACTCCAAAAAATCAGTGTCAAACTATCAAAACGGTTTCTAAAACCTCTAGGAAACGTATCTCCTTTAATAATCTGTCTGGTTTAGGCAAATTTTCATGAAGCTGAAAAATGCTGTTAAATGGTAGTTAAATCGGCATGCTTTTAATGCCTGGCTAGGGTTAGGGTTACAAGAACCATAGAATTTTGCCCGCTGTTGCACTTTTAGCTGCACTTTAAATGACAAAATGAAGAGAGTTTACCCATTAGAACAGGTTTTCTTCACACTTTTCATCTGGCTCAGTTTTGGATAAAATCACTACATAGGGCAATATACAAAAAGGTGACCAAAACTGTCCGAAAACTAAAAGTGCAGATAGGAGCAAATTATCACTCATCCTAAAGATAACTGGGGGCCCGGAATGCAGCACTGACAGTAAAAAACTTCTACCTGTTGTGGGAATGCTAACCCTAACCCTAGCTAGGGTTTCAAATGTGCATTCCGGCAGGGTGTCTCAGAAGCCCTCCAAACATCAAAGTTGAATTTTTTCCTCAAACTCCAAAAAATCAGTCTCAAACTATCAAAACGGTTTCTAAAACCTCTAGGAAATGTATCTTCTTTAATAATCTGTCTGGTTTAGGTAAATTTTCATGAAGCTGAAAAATGCTGTTAAATGGTAGTTAAATCGGCATGCTTTTAATGCCTGGCTAGGGTTAGGGTTACAAGAACCATAGAATTTTGCCCGCTGTTACACTTTTAGCTGCACTTTAAATGACAAAATGAAGAGAGTTTACCCATTAGAACAGGTTTTCTTCACACTTTTCATCTGGCTCAGTTTTGGATAAAATCAATGGATAGGGCAATATACAAAAATTTGACCAAAACTGTCCGAAAACTAAAAGTGCAGATAGGAGCAAATTATCACTCATCCTAAAGATAACTGGGGGCCCGGAATGCAGCACTGACAGTAAAAAACTTCTACCTGTTGTGGGAATGCTAACCCTAACCCTAGCTAGGGTTTCAAATGTGCATTCCGGCAAGGTGTCTCAGAAGCCCTCCAAACATCAAAGTTGAATTTTTTCCTCAAACTCCAAAAAATCAGTGTCAAACTATCAAAACGGTTTCTAAAACCTCTAGGAAATGTATCTCCTTTAATAATCTGTCTGGTTTAGGCAAATTTTCATGAAGCTGAAAAATGCTGTTAAATGGTAGTTAAATCGGCATGCTTTTAATGCCTGGCTAGGGTTAGGGTTACAAGAACCATAGAATTTTGCCCGCTGTTGCACTTTTAGCTGCACTTTAAATGACAAAATGAAGAGAGTTTAACCATTAGAACAGGTATTCTTTACACTTTTCATCTGGCTCAGTTTTTGATGAAATCAATGGATAGGGCAATATCCAAAAAGGTGACCAAAACTGTCCGAAAACTAAAAGTGCAGATAGGAGCAAATTATCACTCATCCTAAAGATAACTGGGGGCCCGGAATGCAGCACTGACAGTAAAAAACTTCTACCTGTTCTGGGAATGCTAACCCTAACCCTAGCTAGGGTTTCAAATGTGCATTCCGGCAGGGTATCTCAGAAGCCCTCCAAACATCAAAGTTGAATTTTTTCCTCAAACGAAAAAAAATCAGTCTCAAACTATCAAAACGGTTTCTAAAACCTCTAGGAAATGTATCTCCTTTAATAATCTGTCTGGTTTAGGCAAATTTTCATGAAGCTGAAAAATGCTGTTAAATGGTAGTTAAATCGGCATGCTTTTAATGCCTGGCTAGGGTTAGGGTTACAAGAACCATAGAAATTTGCCCGCTGTTGCACTTTTAGCTGCACTTTAAATGACAAAATGAAGAGAGTTTACCCATTAGAACAGGTTTTCTTCACACTTTTCATCTGGCTCAGTTTTGGATAAAATCACTACATAGGGCAATATACAAAAAGGTGACCAAAACTGTCCGAAAACTAAAAGTGCAGATAGGAGCAAATTATCACTCATCCTAAAGATAACTGGGGGCCCGGAATGCAGCACTGACAGTAAAAAACTTCTACCTGTTGTGGGAATGCTAACCCTAACCCTAGCTAGGGTTTCAAATGTGCATTCCGGCAGGGTGTCTCAGAAGCCCTCCAAACATCAAAGTTGAATTTTTTCCTCAAACTCCAAAAAATCAGTCTCAAACTATCAAAACGGTTTCTAAAACCTCTAGGAAATGTATCTTCTTTAATAATCTGTCTGGTTTAGGCAAATTTTCATGAAGCTGAAAAATGCTGTTAAATGGTAGTTAAATCGGCATGCTTTTAATGCCTGGCTAGGGTTAGGGTTACAAGAACCATAGAATTTTGCCCGCTGTTACACTTTTAGCTGCACTTTAAATGACAAAATGAAGAGAGTTTACCCATTAGAACAGGTTTTCTTCACACTTTTCATCTGGCTCAGTTTTGGATAAAATCAATGGATAGGGCAATATACAAAAATTTGACCAAAACTGTCCGAAAACTAAAAGTGCAGATAGGAGCAAATTATCACTCATCCTAAAGATAACTGGGGGCCCGGAATGCAGCACTGACAGTAAAAAACTTCTACCTGTTGTGGGAATGCTAACCCTAACCCTAGCTAGGGTTTCAAATGTGCATTCCGGCAAGGTGTCTCAGAAGCCCTCCAAACATCAAAGTTGAATTTTTTCCTCAAACTCCAAAAAATCAGTCTCAAACTATCAAAACGGTTTCTAAAACCTCTAGGAAATTTATCTCCTTTAATAATCTGTCTGGTTTAGGCAAATTTTCATGAAGCTGAAAAATGCTGTTAAATGGTAGTTAAATCGGCATGCTTTTAATGCCTGGCTAGGGTTAGGGTTACAAGAACCATAGAATTTTGCCCGCTGTTGCACTTTTAGCTGCACTTTAAATGACAAAATGAAGAGAGTTTACCCATTAGAACAGGTATTCTTCACACTTTTCATCTGGCTCAGTTTTTGATGAAATCAATGGATAGGGCAATATACAAAAAGGTGACCAAAACTGTCCGAAAACTAAAAGTGCAGATAGGAGCAAATTATCACTCATCCTAAAGATAACTGGGGGCCCGGAATGCAGCACTGACAGTAAAAAACTTCTACCTGTTCTGGGAATGCTAACCCTAACCCTAGCTAGGGTTTCAAATGTGCATTCCGGCAGGGTATCTCAGAAGCCCTCCAAACATCAAAGTTGAATTTTTTCCTCAAACTCCAAAAAATCAGTGTCAAACTATCAAAACGGTTTCTAAAACCTCTAGGAAATGTATCTCCTTTAATAATCTGTCTGGTTTAGGCAAATTTTCATGAAGCTGAAAAATGCTGTTAAATGGTAGTTAAATCGGCATGCTTTTAATGCCTGGCTAGGGTTAGGGTTACAAGAACCATAGAATTTTGCCCGCTGTTGCACTTTTAGCTGCACTTTAAATGACAAAATGAAGAGAGTTTACCCATTAGAACAGGTATTCTTCACACTTTTCATCTGGCTCAGTTTTTGATGAAATCAATGGATAGGGCAATATACAAAAAGGTGACCAAAACTGTCCGAAAACTAAAAGTGCAGATAGGAGCAAATTATCACTCATCCTAAAGATAACTGGGGGCCCGGAATGCAGCACTGACAGTAAAAAACTTCTACCTGTTCTGGGAATGCTAACCCTAACCCTAGCTAGGGTTTCAAATGTGCATTCCGGCAGGGTATCTCAGAAGCCCTCCAAACATCAAAGTTGAATTTTTTCCTCAAACTCCAAAAAATCAGTGTCAAACTATCAAAACGGTTTCTAAAACCTCTAGGAAATGTATCTCCTTTAATAATCTGTCTGGTTTAGGCAAATTTTCATGAAGCTGAAAAATGCTGTTAAATGGTAGTTAAATCGGCATGCTTTTAATGCCTGGCTAGGGTTAGGGTTACAAGAACCATAGAATTTTGCCCGCTGTTGCACTTTTAGCTGCACTTTAAATGACAAAATGAAGAGAGTTTACCCATTAGAACAGGTTTTCTTCACACTTTTCATCTGGCTCAGTTTTGGATAAAATCACTACATAGGGCAATATACAAAAAGGTGACCAAAACTGTCCGAAAACTAAAAGTGCAGATAGGAGCAAATTATCACTCATCCTAAAGATAACTGGGGGCCCGGAATGCAGCACTGACAGTAAAAAACTTCTACCTGTTGTGGGAATGCTAACCCTAACCCTAGCTAGGGTTTCAAATGTGCATTCCGGCAGGGTGTCTCAGAAGCCCTCCAAACATCAAAGTTGAATTTTTTCCTCAAACTCCAAAAAATCAGTCTCAAACTATCAAAACGGTTTCTAAAACCTCTAGGAAATGTATCTTCTTTAATAATCTGTCTGGTTTAGGCAAATTTTCATGAAGCTGAAAAATGCTGTTAAATGGTAGTTAAATCGGCATGCTTTTAATGCCTGGCTAGGGTTAGGGTTACAAGAACCATAGAATTTTGCCCGCTGTTACACTTTTAGCTGCACTTTAAATGACAAAATGAAGAGAGTTTACCCATTAGAACAGGTTTTCTTCACACTTTTCATCTGGCTCAGTTTTGGATAAAATCAATGGATAGGGCAATATACAAAAATTTGACCAAAACTGTCCGAAAACTAAAAGTGCAGATAGGAGCAAATTATCACTCATCCTAAAGATAACTGGGGGCCCGGAATGCAGCACTGACAGTAAAAAACTTCTACCTGTTGTGGGAATGCTAACCCTAACCCTAGCTAGGGTTTCAAATGTGCATTCCGGCAAGGTGTCTCAGAAGCCCTCCAAACATCAAAGTTGAATGTTTTCCTCAAACTCCAAAAAATCAGTGTCAAACTATCAAAACGGTTTCTAAAACCTCTAGGAAATGTATCTCCTTTAATAATCTGTCTGGTTTAGGCAAATTTTCATGAAGCTGAAAAATGCTGTTAAATGGTAGTTAAATCGGCATGCTTTTAATGCCTGGCTAGGGTTAGGGTTACAAGAACCATAGAATTTTGCCCGCTGTTGCACTTTTAGCTGCACTTTAAATGACAAAATGAAGAGAGTTTACCCATTAGAACAGGTATTCTTTACACTTTTCATCTGGCTCAGTTTTTGATGAAATCAATGGATAGGGCAATATCCAAAAAGGTGACCAAAACTGTCCGAAAACTAAAAGTGCAGATAGGAGCAAATTATCACTCATCCTAAAGATAACTGGGGGCCCGGAATGCAGCACTGACAGTAAAAAACTTCTACCTGTTCTGGGAATGCTAACCCTAACCCTAGCTAGGGTTTCAAATGTGCATTCCGGCAGGGTATCTCAGAAGCCCTCCAAACATCAAAGTTGAATTTTTTCCTCAAACGAAAAAAAATCAGTCTCAAACTATCAAAACGGTTTCTAAAACCTCTAGGAAATGTATCTCCTTTAATAATCTGTCTGGTTTAGGCAAATTTTCATGAAGCTGAAAAATGCTGTTAAATGGTAGTTAAATCGGCATGCTTTTAATGCCTGGCTAGGGTTAGGGTTACAAGAACCATAGAAATTTGCCCGCTGTTGCACTTTTAGCTGCACTTTAAATGACAAAATGAAGAGAGTTTACCCATTAGAACAGGTTTTCTTCACACTTTTCATCTGGCTCAGTTTTGGATAAAATCACTACATAGGGCAATATATAAAAAGGTGACCAAAACTGTCCGAAAACTAAAAGTGCAGATAGGAGCAAATTATCACTAATCCTAAAGATAACTGGGGGCCCGGAATGCAGCACTGACAGTAAAAAACTTCTACCTGTTGTGGGAATGCTAACCCTAACCCTAGCTAGGGTTTCAAATGTGCATTCCGGCAAGGTGTCTCAGAAGCCCTCCAAACAACAAAGTTGAATTTTTTCCTCAAACTCCAAAAAATCAGTCTCAAACTATTAAAACGGTTTCTAAAACCTCTAGGAAATGTATCTCCTTTAATAATCTGTCTGGTTTAGGCAAATTTTCATGAAGCTGAAAAATGCTGTTAAATGGTAGTTAAATCGTCATGCTTTTAATGCCTGGCTAGGGTTAGGGTTACAAGAACCATAGAATTTTGCCCGCTGTTGCACTTTTAGCTGCACTTTAAATGACAAAATGAAGAGAGTTTACCCATTAGAACAGGTTTTCTTCACACTTTTCATCTGGCTCAGTTTTGGATAAAATCACTACATAGGGCAATATACAAAAAGGTGACCAAAACTGTCCGAAAACTAAAAGTGCAGATAGGAGCAAATTATCACTCATCCTAAAGATAACTGGGGGCCCGGAATGCAGCACTGACAGTAAAAAACTTCTACCTGTTGTGGGAATGCTAACCCTAACCCTAGCTAGGGTTTCAAATGTGCATTCCGGCAGGGTGTCTCAGAAGCCCTCCAAACATCAAAGTTGAATTTTTTCCTCAAACTCCAAAAAATCAGTCTCAAACTATCAAAACGGTTTCTAAAACCTCTAGGAAATGTATCTTCTTTAATAATCTGTCTGGTTTAGGCAAATTTTCATGAAGCTGAAAAATGCTGTTAAATGGTAGTTAAATCGGCATGCTTTTAATGCCTGGCTAGGGTTAAGGTTACAAGAACCATAGAATTTTGCCCGCTGTTGCACTTTTAGCTGCACTTTAAATGACAAAATGAAGAGAGTTTACCCATTAGAACAGGTATTCTTCACACTTTTCATCTGGCTCAGTTTTTGATAAAATCAATGGATAGGGCAATATACAAAAAGGTGACCAAAACTGTCCGAAAACTAAAAGTGCAGATAGGAGCAAATTATCACTCAACCTAGAGATAACTGGGGGCCCGGAATGCAGCACTGACAGTAAAAAACTTCTACCTGTTGTGGGAATGCTAACCCTAACCCTAGCTAGGGTTTCAAATGTGCATTCCGGCAGGGTGTCTCAGAAGCCCTCCAAACATCAAAGTTGAATTTTTTCCTCAAACTCCAAAAAATCAGTCTCAAACTATCAAAACGGTTTCTAAAACCTCTAGGAAATGTATCTTCTTTAATAATCTGTCTGGTTTAGGCAAATTTTCATGAAGCTGAAAAATGCTGTTAAATGGTAGTTAAATCGGCATGCTTTTAATGCCTGGCTAGGGTTAGGGTTACAAGAACCATAGAATTTTGCCCGCTGTTGCACTTTTAGCTACATTTTAAATGACAAAATGAAGAGAGTTTACCCATTAGAACAGGTTTTCTTCACACTTTTCATCTGGCTCAGTTTTGGATAAAATCACTACATAGGGCAATATACAAAAAGGTGACCAAAACTGTCCGAAAACTAAAAGTGCAGATAGGAGCAAATTATCACTCATCCTAAAGATAACTGGGGGCCCGGAATGCAGCACTGACAGTAAAAAACTTCTACCTGTTGTGGGAATGCTAACCCTAACCCTAGCTAGGGTTTCAAATGTGCATTCCGGCAGGGTGTCTCAGAAGCCCTTCAAACATCAAAGTTGAATTTTTTCCTCAAACTCCAAAAAATCAGTCTCAAACTATCAAAACGGTTTCTAAAACCTCTAGGAAATGTATCTTCTTTAATAATCTGTCTGGTTTAGGCAAATTTTCATGAAGCTGAAAAATGCTGTTAAATGGTAGTTAAATCGGCATGCTTTTAATGCCTGGCTAGGGTTAGGGTTACAGGAACCATAGAATTTTGCCCGCTGTTGCACTTTTAGCTGCACTTTAAATGACAAAATGAAGAGAGTTTACCCATTAGAACAGGTTTTCTTCACACTTTTCATCTGGCTCAGTTTTGGATAAAATCACTACATAGGGCAATATACAAAAAGTTGACCAAAACTGTCCGAAAACTAAAAGTGCAGATAGGAGCAAATTATCACTCATCCTAAAGATAACTGGGGGCCCGGAATGCAGCACTGACAGTAAAAAACTTCTACCTGTTGTGGGAATGCTAACCCTAACCCTAGCTAGGGTTTCAAATGTGCATTCCGGCAAGGTGTCTCAGAAGCCCTCCAAACATCAAAGTTGAATTTTTTCCTCAAACTCCAAAAAATCAGTCTCAAACTATCAAAACGGTTTCTAAAACCTCTAGGAAATTTATCTCCTTTAATAATCTGTCTGGTTTAGGCAAATTTTCATGAAGCTGAAAAATGCTGTTAAATGGTAGTTAAATCGGCATGCTTTTAATGCCTGGCTAGGGTTAGGGTTACAAGAACCATAGAATTTTGCCCGCTGTTGCACTTTTAGCTGCACTTTAAATGACAAAATGAAGAGAGTTTACCCATTAGAACAGGTATTCTTCACACTTTTCATCTGGCTCAGTTTTTGATGAAATCAATGGATAGGGCAATATACAAAAAGGTGACCAAAATTGTCCGAAAACTAAAAGTGCAGATAGGAGCAAATTATCACTCATCCTAAAGATAACTGGGGGCCCGGAATGCAGCACTGACAGTAAAAAACTTCTACCTGTTCTGGGAATGCTAACCCTAACCCTAGCTAGGGTTTCAAATGTGCATTCCGGCAGGGTATCTCAGAAGCCCTCCAAACATCAAAGTTGAATTTTTTCCTCAAACTCCAAAAAATCAGTGTCAAACTATCAAAACGGTTTCTAAAACCTCTAGGAAATGTATCTCCTTTAATAATCTGTCTGGTTTAGGCAAATTTTCATGAAGCTGAAAAATGCTGTTAAATGGTAGTTAAATCGGCATGCTTTTAATGCCTGGCTAGGGTTAGGGTTACAAGAACCATAGAATTTTGCCCGCTGTTGCACTTTTAGCTGCACTTTAAATGACAAAATGAAGAGAGTTTACCCATTAGAACAGGTATTCTTCACACTTTTCATCTGGCTCAGTTTTTGATGAAATCAATGGATAGGGCAATATACAAAAAGGTGACCAAAACTGTCCGAAAACTAAAAGTGCAGATAGGAGCAAATTATCACTCATCCTAAAGATAACTGGGGGCCCGGAATGCAGCACTGACAGTAAAAAACTTCTACCTGTTCTGGGAATGCTAACCCTAACCCTAGCTAGGGTTTCAAATGTGCATTCCGGCAGGGTATCTCAGAAGCCCTCCAAACATCAAAGTTGAATTTTTTCCTCAAACTCCAAAAAATCAGTGTCAAACTATCAAAACGGTTTCTAAAACCTCTAGGAAATGTATCTCCTTTAATAATCTGTCTGGTTTAGGCAAATTTTCATGAAGCTGAAAAATGCTGTTAAATGGTAGTTAAATCGGCATGCTTTTAATGCCTGGCTAGGGTTAGGGTTACAAGAACCATAGAATTTTGCCCGCTGTTGCACTTTTAGCTGCACTTTAAATGACAAAATGAAGAGAGTTTACCCATTAGAACAGGTTTTCTTCACACTTTTCATCTGGCTCAGTTTTGGATAAAATCACTACATAGGGCAATATACAAAAAGGTGACCAAAACTGTCCGAAAACTAAAAGTGCAGATAGGAGCAAATTATCACTCATCCTAAAGATAACTGGGGGCCCGGAATGCAGCACTGACAGTAAAAAACTTCTACCTGTTGTGGGAATGCTAACCCTAACCCTAGCTAGGGTTTCAAATGTGCATTCCGGCAGGGTGTCTCAGAAGCCCTCCAAACATCAAAGTTGAATTTTTTCCTCAAACTCCAAAAAATCAGTCTCAAACTATCAAAACGGTTTCTAAAACCTCTAGGAAATGTATCTTCTTTAATAATCTGTCTGGTTTAGGCAAATTTTCATGAAGCTGAAAAATGCTGTTAAATGGTAGTTAAATCGGCATGCTTTTAATGCCTGGCTAGGGTTAGGGTTACAAGAACCATAGAATTTTGCCCGCTGTTACACTTTTAGCTGCACTTTAAATGACAAAATGAAGAGAGTTTACCCATTAGAACAGGTTTTCTTCACACTTTTCATCTGGCTCAGTTTTGGATAAAATCAATGGATAGGGCAATATACAAAAATTTGACCAAAACTGTCCGAAAACTAAAAGTGCAGATAGGAGCAAATTATCACTCATCCTAAAGATAACTGGGGGCCCGGAATGCAGCACTGACAGTAAAAAACTTCTACCTGTTGTGGGAATGCTAACCCTAACCCTAGCTAGGGTTTCAAATGTGCATTCCGGCAAGGTGTCTCAGAAGCCCTCCAAACATCAAAGTTGAATTTTTTCCTCAAACTCCAAAAAATCAGTGTCAAACTATCAAAACGGTTTCTAAAACCTCTAGGAAATGTATCTCCTTTAATAATCTGTCTGGTTTAGGCAAATTTTCATGAAGCTGAAAAATGCTGTTAAATGGTAGTTAAATCGGCATGCTTTTAATGCCTGGCTAGGGTTAGGGTTACAAGAACCATAGAATTTTGCCCGCTGTTGCACTTTTAGCTGCACTTTAAATGACAAAATGAAGAGAGTTTACCCATTAGAACAGGTATTCTTTACACTTTTCATCTGGCTCAGTTTTTGATGAAATCAATGGATAGGGCAATATCCAAAAAGGTGACCAAAACTGTCCGAAAACTAAAAGTGCAGATAGGAGCAAATTATCACTCATCCTAAAGATAACTGGGGGCCCGGAATGCAGCACTGACAGTAAAAAACTTCTACCTGTTCTGGGAATGCTAACCCTAACCCTAGCTAGGGTTTCAAATGTGCATTCCGGCAGGGTATCTCAGAAGCCCTCCAAACATCAAAGTTGAATTTTTTCCTCAAACGAAAAAAAATCAGTCTCAAACTATCAAAACGGTTTCTAAAACCTCTAGGAAATGTATCTCCTTTAATAATCTGTCTGGTTTAGGCAAATTTTCATGAAGCTGAAAAATGCTGTTAAATGGTAGTTAAATCGGCATGCTTTTAATGCCTGGCTAGGGTTAGGGTTACAAGAACCATAGAAATTTGCCCGCTGTTGCACTTTTAGCTGCACTTTAAATGACAAAATGAAGAGAGTTTACCCATTAGAACAGGTTTTCTTCACACTTTTCATCTGGCTCAGTTTTGGATAAAATCACTACATAGGGCAATATATAAAAAGGTGACCAAAACTGTCCGAAAACTAAAAGTGCAGATAGGAGCAAATTATCACTAATCCTAAAGATAACTGGGGGCCCGGAATGCAGCACTGACAGTAAAAAACTTCTACCTGTTGTGGGAATGCTAACCCTAACCCTAGCTAGGGTTTCAAATGTGCATTCCGGCAAGGTGTCTCAGAAGCCCTCCAAACAACAAAGTTGAATTTTTTCCTCAAACTCCAAAAAATCAGTCTCAAACTATTAAAACGGTTTCTAAAACCTCTAGGAAATGTATCTCCTTTAATAATCTGTCTGGTTTAGGCAAATTTTCATGAAGCTGAAAAATGCTGTTAAATGGTAGTTAAATCGTCATGCTTTTAATGCCTGGCTAGGGTTAGGGTTACAAGAACCATAGAATTTTGCCCGCTGTTGCACTTTTAGCTGCACTTTAAATGACAAAATGAAGAGAGTTTACCCATTAGAACAGGTTTTCTTCACACTTTTCATCTGGCTCAGTTTTGGATAAAATCACTACATAGGGCAATATACAAAAAGGTGACCAAAACTGTCCGAAAACTAAAAGTGCAGATAGGAGCAAATTATCACTCATCCTAAAGATAACTGGGGGCCCGGAATGCAGCACTGACAGTAAAAAACTTCTACCTGTTGTGGGAATGCTAACCCTAACCCTAGCTAGGGTTTCAAATGTGCATTCCGGCAGGGTGTCTCAGAAGCCCTCCAAACATCAAAGTTGAATTTTTTCCTCAAACTCCAAAAAATCAGTCTCAAACTATCAAAACGGTTTCTAAAACCTGTAGGAAATGTATCTTCTTTAATAATCTGTCTGGTTTAGGCAAATTTTCATGAAGCTGAAAAATGCTGTTAAATGGTAGTTAAATCGGCATGCTTTTAATGCCTGGCTAGGGTTAAGGTTACAAGAACCATAGAATTTTGCCCGCTGTTGCACTTTTAGCTGCACTTTAAATGACAAAATGAAGAGAGTTTACCCATTAGAACAGGTATTCTTCACACTTTTCATCTGGCTCAGTTTTTGATAAAATCAATGGATAGGGCAATATACAAAAAGGTGACCAAAACTGTCCGAAAACTAAAAGTGCAGATAGGAGCAAATTATCACTCAACCTAGAGATAACTGGGGGCCCGGAATGCAGCACTGACAGTAAAAAACTTCTACCTGTTGTGGGAATGCTAACCCTAACCCTAGCTAGGGTTTCAAATGTGCATTCCGGCAGGGTGTCTCAGAAGCCCTCCAAACATCAAAGTTGAATTTTTTCCTCAAACTCCAAAAAATCAGTCTCAAACTATCAAAACGGTTTCTAAAACCTCTAGGAAATGTATCTTCTTTAATAATCTGTCTGGTTTAGGCAAATTTTCATGAAGCTGAAAAATGCTGTTAAATGGTAGTTAAATCGGCATGCTTTTAATGCCTGGCTAGGGTTAGGGTTACAAGAACCATAGAATTTTGCCCGCTGTTGCACTTTTAGCTACATTTTAAATGACAAAATGAAGAGAGTTTACCCATTAGAACAGGTTTTCTTCACACTTTTCATCTGGCTCAGTTTTGGATAAAATCACTACATAGGGCAATATACAAAAAGGTGACCAAAACTGTCCGAAAACTAAAAGTGCAGATAGGAGCAAATTATCACTCATCCTAAAGATAACTGGGGGCCCGGAATGCAGCACTGACAGTAAAAAACTTCTACCTGTTGTGGGAATGCTAACCCTAACCCTAGCTAGGGTTTCAAATGTGCATTCCGGCAGGGTGTCTCAGAAGCCCTTCAAACATCAAAGTTGAATTTTTTCCTCAAACTCCAAAAAATCAGTCTCAAACTATCAAAACGGTTTCTAAAACCTCTAGGAAATGTATCTTCTTTAATAATCTGTCTGGTTTAGGCAAATTTTCATGAAGCTGAAAAATGCTGTTAAATGGTAGTTAAATCGGCATGCTTTTAATGCCTGGCTAGGGTTAGGGTTACAGGAACCATAGAATTTTGCCCGCTGTTGCACTTTTAGCTGCACTTTAAATGACAAAATGAAGAGAGTTTACCCATTAGAACAGGTTTTCTTCACACTTTTCATCTGGCTCAGTTTTGGATAAAATCACTACATAGGGCAATATACAAAAAGTTGACCAAAACTGTCCGAAAACTAAAAGTGCAGATAGGAGCAAATTATCACTCATCCTAAAGATAACTGGGGGCCCGGAATGCAGCACTGACAGTAAAAAACTTCTACCTGTTGTGGGAATGCTAACCCTAACCCTAGCTAGGGTTTCAAATGTGCATTCCGGCAAGGTGTCTCAGAAGCCCTCCAAACATCAAAGTTGAATTTTTTCCTCAAACTCCAAAAAATCAGTCTCAAACTATCAAAACGGTTTCTAAAACCTCTAGGAAATTTATCTCCTTTAATAATCTGTCTGGTTTAGGCAAATTTTCATGAAGCTGAAAAATGCTGTTAAATGGTAGTTAAATCGGCATGCTTTTAATGCCTGGCTAGGGTTAGGGTTACAAGAACCATAGAATTTTGCCCGCTGTTGCACTTTTAGCTGCACTTTAAATGACAAAATGAAGAGAGTTTACCCATTAGAACAGGTATTCTTCACACTTTTCATCTGGCTCAGTTTTTGATGAAATCAATGGATAGGGCAATATACAAAAAGGTGACCAAAATTGTCCGAAAACTAAAAGTGCAGATAGGAGCAAATTATCACTCATCCTAAAGATAACTGGGGGCCCGGAATGCAGCACTGACAGTAAAAAACTTCTACCTGTTCTGGGAATGCTAACCCTAACCCTAGCTAGGGTTTCAAATGTGCATTCCGGCAGGGTATCTCAGAAGCCCTCCAAACATCAAAGTTGAATTTTTTCCTCAAACGAAAAAAAATCAGTCTCAAACTATAAAAACGGTTTCTAAAACCTCTAGGAAATGTATCTTCTTTAATAATCTGTCTGGTTTAGGCAAATTTTCATGAAGCTGAAAAATGCTGTTAAATGGTAGTTAAATCGGCATGCTTTTAATGCCTGGCTAGGGTTAGGGTTACAAGAACCATAGAATTTTGCCCGCTGTTGCACTATTAGCTGCACTTTAAATGACAAAATGAAGAGAGTTTACCCATTAGAACAGGTATTCTTCACACTTTTCATCTGGCTCAGTTTTTGATAAAATCAATGGATAGGGCAATATACAAAAAGGTGACCAAAACTGTCCGAAAACTAAAAGTGCAGATAGGAGCAAATTATCACTCATCCTAGAGATAACTGGGGGCCCGGAATGCAGCACTGACAGTAAAAAACTTCTACCTGTTGTGGGAATGCTAACCCTAACCCTAGCTAGGGTTTCAAATGTGCATTCCGGCAAGGTGTCTCAGAAGCCCTCCAAACATCAAAGTTGAATTTTTTCCTCAAACTCCAAAAAATCAGTGTCAAACTATCAAAACGGTTTCTAAAACCTCTAGGAAATGTATTTCCTTTAATAATCTGTCTGGTTTAGGCAAATTTTCATGAAGCTGAAAAATGCTGTTAAATGGTAGTTAAATCGGCATGCTTTTAATGCCTGGCTAGGGTTAGGGTTACAAGAACCATAGAATTTTGCCCGCTGTTACACTTTTAGCTGCACTTTAAATGACAAAATGAAGAGAGTTTACCCATTAGAACAGGTTTTCTTCACACTTTTCATCTGGCTCAGTTTTGGATAAAATCAATGGATAGGGCAATATACAAAAAGTTGACCAAAACTGTCCGAAAACTAAAAGTGCAGATAGGAGCAAATTATCACTCATCCTAAAGATAACTGGGGGCCCGGAATGCAGCACTGACAGTAAAAAACTTCTACCTGTTGTGGGAATGCTAACCCTAACCCTAGCTAGGGTTTCAAATGTGCATTCCGGCAAGGTGTCTCAGAAGCCCTCCAAACATCAAAGTTGAATTTTTTCCTCAAACTCCAAAAAATCAGTCTCAAACTATCAAAACGGTTTCTAAAACCTCTAGGAAATTTATCTCCTTTAATAATCTGTCTGGTTTAGGCAAATTTTCATGAAGCTGAAAAATGCTGTTAAATGGTAGTTAAATCGGCATGCTTTTAATGCCTGGCTAGGGTTAGGGTTACAAGAACCATAGAATTTTGCCCGCTGTTGCACTTTTAGCTGCACTTTAAATGACAAAATGAAGAGAGTTTACCCATTAGAACAGGTATTCTTCACACTTTTCATCTGGCTCAGTTTTTGATGAAATCAATGGATAGGGCAATATACAAAAAGGTGACCAAAACTGTCCGAAAACTAAAAGTGCAGATAGGAGCAAATTATCACTCATCCTAAAGATAACTGGGGGCCCGGAATGCAGCACTGACAGTAAAAAACTTCTACCTGTTCTGGGAATGCTAACCCTAACCCTAGCTAGGGTTTCAAATGTGCATTCCGGCAGGGTATCTCAGAAGCCCTCCAAACATCAAAGTTGAATTTTTTCCTCAAACTCCAAAAAATCAGTGTCAAACTATCAAAACGGTTTCTAAAACCTCTAGGAAATGTATCTCCTTTAATAATCTGTCTGGTTTAGGCAAATTTTCATGAAGCTGAAAAATGCTGTTAAATGGTAGTTAAATCGGCATGCTTTTAATGCCTGGCTAGGGTTAGGGTTACAAGAACCATAGAATTTTGCCCGCTGTTGCACTTTTAGCTGCACTTTAAATGACAAAATGAAGAGAGTTTACCCATTAGAACAGGTTTTCTTCACACTTTTCATCTGGCTCAGTTTTGGATAAAATCAATGGATAGGGCAATATACAAAAAGTTGACCAAAACTGTCCGAAAACTAAAAGTGCAGATAGGAGCAAATTATCACTCATCCTAAAGATAACTGGGGGCCCGGAATGCAGCACTGACAGTAAAAAACTTCTACCTGTTGTGGGAATGCTAACCCTAACCCTAGCTGGGGTTTCAAATGTGCATTCTGGCAAGGTGTCTCAGAAGCCCTCCAAACATCAAAGTTGAATTTTTTCCTCAAACTCCAAAAAATCAGTCTCAAACTATCAAAACGGTTTCTAAAACCTCTAGGAAATGTATCTTCTTTAATAATCTGTCTGGTTTAGGCAAATTTTCATGAAGCTGAAAAATGCTGTTAAATGGTAGTTAAATCGGCATGCTTTTAATGCCTGGCTAGGGTTAGGGTTACAAGAACCATAGAATTTTGCCCGCTGTTGCACTTTTAGCTGCACTTTAAATGACAAAATGAAGAGAGTTTACCCATTAGAACAGGTTTTCTTCACACTTTTCATCTGGCTCAGTTTTGGATAAAATCACTACATAGGGCAATATACAAAAAGGTGACCAAAACTGTCCGAAAACTAAAAGTGCAGATAGGAGCAAATTATCACTCATCCTAAAGATAACTGGGGGCCCGGAATGCAGCACTGACAGTAAAAAACTTCTACCTGTTGTGGGAATGCTAACCCTAACCCTAGCTAGGGTTTCAAATGTGCATTCCGGCAGGGTGTCTCAGAAGCCCTCCAAACATCAAAGTTGAATTTTTTCCTCAAACTCCAAAAAATCAGTCTCAAACTATCAAAACGGTTTCTAAAACCTCTAGGAAATGTATCTTCTTTAATAATCTGTCTGGTTTAGGCAAATTTTCATGAAGCTGAAAAATGCTGTTAAATGGTAGTTAAATCGGCATGCTTTTAATGCCTGGCTAGGGTTAGGGTTACAAGAACCATAGAATTTTGCCCGCTGTTGCACTTTTAGCTGCACTTTAAATGACAAAATGAAGAGAGTTTACCCATTAGAACAGGTATTCTTCACACTTTTCATCTGGCTCAGTTTTGGATGAAATCAATGGATAGGGCAATATACAAAAAGGTGACCAAAACTGTCCGAAAACTAAAAGTGCAGATAGGAGCAAATTATCACCCATCCTAAAGATAACTGGGGGCCCGGAATGCAGCACTGACAGTAAAAAACTTCTACCTGTTGTGGGAATGCTAACCCTAACCCTAGCTAGGGTTTCAAATGTGCTTTCCGGCAGGGTATCTCAGAAGCCCTCCAAACATCAAAGTTGAATTTTTTCCTCAAACGAAAAAAAATCAGTCTCAAACTATCAAAACGGTTTCTAAAACCTCTAGGAAATGTATCTTCTTTAATAATCTGTCTGGTTTAGGCAAATTTTCATGAAGCTGAAAAATGCTGTTAAATGGTAGTTAAATCGGCATGCTTTTAATGCCTGGCTAGGGTAGGGTTACAAGAACCATAG
Organism: Lepisosteus platostomus; assembly: GCF_059453375.1. Lineage (NCBI taxonomy): Eukaryota > Metazoa > Chordata > Actinopteri > Semionotiformes > Lepisosteidae > Lepisosteus > Lepisosteus platostomus. Next base: position 15,433,081 of record NC_142616.1, on the reverse strand, counting down.
AATTTTGCCCGCTGTTGCACTTTCAGCTGCACTTTAAATGACAAAATGAAGAGAGTTTACCAATTAGAACAGGTATTCTTCACACTTTTCATCTGGCTCAGTTTTTGATAAAATCAATGGATAGGGCAATATACAAAAAGGTGACCAAAACTGTCCGAAAACTAAAAGTGCAGATAGGAGCAAATTATCACTCATCATAAAGATAACTGGGGGCCCGGAATGCAGCACTGACAGTAAAAAACTTCTACCTGTTGTGGGAATGCTAACCCTAACCCTAGCTAGGGTTTCAAATGTGCATTCCGGCAGGGTGTCTCAGAAGCCCTCCAAACATCAAAGTTGAATTTTTTCCTCAAACTCCAAAAAATCAGTCTCAAACTATCAAAACGGTTTCTAAAACCTCTAGGAAATGTATCTTCTTTAATAATCTGTCTGGTTTAGGCAAATTTTCATGAAGCTGAAAAATGCTGTTAAATGGTAGTTAAATCGGCATGCTTTTAATGCCTGGCTAGGGTTAGGGTTACAAGAACCATAGAATTTTGCCCGCTGTTGCACTTTTAGCTGCACTTTAAATGACAAAATGAAGAGAGTTTACCCATTAGAACAGGTATTCTTCACACTTTTCATCTGGCTCAGTTTTTGATGAAATCAATGGATAGGGCAATATACAAAAAGGTGACCAAAATTGTCCGAAAACTAAAAGTGCAGATAGGAGCAAATTATCACTCATCCTAAAGATAACTGGGGGCCCGGAATGCAGCACTGACAGTAAAAAACTTCTACCTGTTCTGGGAATGCTAACCCTAACCCTAGCTAGGGTTTCAAATGTGCATTCCGGCAGGGTATCTCAGAAGCCCTCCAAACATCAAAGTTGAATTTTTTCCTCAAACGAAAAAAAATCAGTCTCAAACTATAAAAACGGTTTCTAAAACCTCTAGGAAATGTATCTTCTTTAATAATCTGTCTGGTTTAGGCAAATTTTCATGAAGCTGAAAAATGCTGTTAAATGGTAGTTAAATCGGCATGCTTTTAATGCCTGGCTAGGGTTAGGGTTACAAGAACCATAGAATTTTGCCCGCTGTTGCACTATTAGCTGCACTTTAAATGACAAAATGAAGAGAGTTTACCCATTAGAACAGGTATTCTTCACACTTTTCATCTGGCTCAGTTTTTGATAAAATCAATGGATAGGGCAATATACAAAAAGGTGACCAAAACTGTCCGAAAACTAAAAGTGCAGATAGGAGCAAATTATCACTCATCCTAGAGATAACTGGGGGCCCGGAATGCAGCACTGACAGTAAAAAACTTCTACCTGTTGTGGGAATGCTAACCCTAACCCTAGCTAGGGTTTCAAATGTGCATTCCGGCAAGGTGTCTCAGGAGCCCTCCAAACATCAAAGTTGAATTTTTTCCTCAAACTCCAAAAAATCAGTGTCAAACTATCAAAACGGTTTCTAAAACCTCTAGGAAATGTATTTCCTTTAATAATCTGTCTGGTTTAGGCAAATTTTCATGAAGCTGAAAAATGCTGTTAAATGGTAGTTAAATCGGCATGCTTTTAATGCCTGGCTAGGGTTAGGGTTACAAGAACCATAGAATTTTGCCCGCTGTTACACTTTTAGCTGCACTTTAAATGACAAAATGAAGAGAGTTTACCCATTAGAACAGGTTTTCTTCACACTTTTCATCTGGCTCAGTTTTGGATAAAATCAATGGATAGGGCAATATACAAAAAGTTGACCAAAACTGTCCGAAAACTAAAAGTGCAGATAGGAGCAAATTATCACTCATCCTAAAGATAACTGGGGGCCCGGAATGCAGCACTGACAGTAAAAAACTTCTACCTGTTGTGGGAATGCTAACCCTAACCCTAGCTAGGGTTTCAAATGTGCATTCCGGCAAGGTGTCTCAGAAGCCCTCCAAACATCAAAGTTGAATTTTTTCCTCAAACTCCAAAAAATCAGTCTCAAACTATCAAAACGGTTTCTAAAACCTCTAGGAAATTTATCTCCTTTAATAATCTGTCTGGTTTAGGCAAATTTTCATGAAGCTGAAAAATGCTGTTAAATGGTAGTTAAATCGGCATGCTTTTAATGCCTGGCTAGGGTTAGGGTTACAAGAACCATAGAATTTTGCCCGCTGTTGCACTTTTAGCTGCACTTTAAATGACAAAATGAAGAGAGTTTACCCATTAGAACAGGTATTCTTCACACTTTTCATCTGGCTCAGTTTTTGATGAAATCAATGGATAGGGCAATATACAAAAAGGTGACCAAAACTGTCCGAAAACTAAAAGTGCAGATAGGAGCAAATTATCACTCATCCTAAAGATAACTGGGGGCCCGGAATGCAGCACTGACAGTAAAAAACTTCTACCTGTTCTGGGAATGCTAACCCTAACCCTAGCTAGGGTTTCAAATGTGCATTCCGGCAGGGTATCTCAGAAGCCCTCCAAACATCAAAGTTGAATTTTTTCCTCAAACTCCAAAAAATCAGTGTCAAACTATCAAAACGGTTTCTAAAACCTCTAGGAAATGTATCTCCTTTAATAATCTGTCTGGTTTAGGCAAATTTTCATGAAGCTGAAAAATGCTGTTAAATGGTAGTTAAATCGGCATGCTTTTAATGCCTGGCTAGGGTTAGGGTTACAAGAACCATAGAATTTTGCCCGCTGTTGCACTTTTAGCTGCACTTTAAATGACAAAATGAAGAGAGTTTACCCATTAGAACAGGTTTTCTTCACACTTTTCATCTGGCTCAGTTTTGGATAAAATCAATGGATAGGGCAATATACAAAAAGTTGACCAAAACTGTCCGAAAACTAAAAGTGCAGATAGGAGCAAATTATCACTCATCCTAAAGATAACTGGGGGCCCGGAATGCAGCACTGACAGTAAAAAACTTCTACCTGTTGTGGGAATGCTAACCCTAACCCTAGCTGGGGTTTCAAATGTGCATTCTGGCAAGGTGTCTCAGAAGCCCTCCAAACATCAAAGTTGAATTTTTTCCTCAAACTCCAAAAAATCAGTCTCAAACTATCAAAACGGTTTCTAAAACCTCTAGGAAATGTATCTTCTTTAATAATCTGTCTGGTTTAGGCAAATTTTCATGAAGCTGAAAAATGCTGTTAAATGGTAGTTAAATCGGCATGCTTTTAATGCCTGGCTAGGGTTAGGGTTACAAGAACCATAGAATTTTGCCCGCTGTTGCACTTTTAGCTGCACTTTAAATGACAAAATGAAGAGAGTTTACCCATTAGAACAGGTATTCTTCACACTTTTCATCTGGCTCAGTTTTGGATGAAATCAATGGATAGGGCAATATACAAAAAGGTGACCAAAACTGTCCGAAAACTAAAAGTGCAGATAGGAGCAAATTATCACCCATCCTAAAGATAACTGGGGGCCCGGAATGCAGCACTGACAGTAAAAAACTTCTACCTGTTGTGGGAATGCTAACCCTAACCCTAGCTAGGGTTTCAAATGTGCTTTCCGGCAGGGTATCTCAGAAGCCCTCCAAACATCAAAGTTGAATTTTTTCCTCAAACGAAAAAAAATCAGTCTCAAACTATCAAAACGGTTTCTAAAACCTCTAGGAAATGTATCTTCTTTAATAATCTGTCTGGTTTAGGCAAATTTTCATGAAGCTGAAAAATGCTGTTAAATGGTAGTTAAATCGGCATGCTTTTAATGCCTGGCTAGGGTTAGGGTTACAAGAACCATAGAATTTTGCCCGCTGTTGCACTTTCAGCTGCACTTTAAATGACAAAATGAAGAGAGTTTACCAATTAGAACAGGTATTCTTCACACTTTTCATCTGGCTCAGTTTTTGATAAAATCAATGGATAGGGCAATATACAAAAAGGTGACCAAAACTGTCCGAAAACTAAAAGTGCAGATAGGAGCAAATTATCACTCATCATAAAGATAACTGGGGGCCCGGAATGCAGCACTGACAGTAAAAAACTTCTACCTGTTGTGGGAATGCTAACCCTAACCCTAGCTAGGGTTTCAAATGTGCATTCCGGCAGGGTGTCTCAGAAGCCCTCCAAACATCAAAGTTGAATTTTTTCCTCAAACTCCAAAAAATCAGTCTCAAACTATCAAAACGGTTTCTAAAACCTCTAGGAAATGTATCTTCTTTAATAATCTGTCTGGTTTAGGCAAATTTTCATGAAGCTGAAAAATGCTGTTAAATGGTAGTTAAATCGGCATGCTTTTAATGCCTGGCTAGGGTTAGGGTTACAAGAACCATAGAATTTTGCCCGCTGTTGCACTTTTAGCTGCACTTTAAATGACAAAATGAAGAGAGTTTACCCATTAGAACAGGTTTTCTTCACACTTTTCATCTGGCTCAGTTTTTGATAAAATCACTACATAGGGCAATATCCAAAAAGGTGACCAAAACTGTCCGAAAACTAAAAGTGCAGATAGGAGCAAATTATCACTCATCCTAGAGATAATTTGGGGCTCGGAATGCAGCACTGACAGTAAAAAACTTCTACCTGTTGTGGGAATGCTAACCCTAACCCTAGCTAGGGTTTCAAATGTGGATTCCGGCAGGGTGTCTCAGAAGCCCTCCAAACATCAAAGTTGAATTTTTTCCTCAAACTCCAAAAAATCAGTCTCAAACTATCAAAACGGTTTCTAAAACCTCTAGGAAATGTATCTTCTTTAATAATCTGTCTGGTTTAGGCAAATTTTCATGATGCTGAAAAATGCTGTTAAATGGTAGTTAAATCGACATGCTTTTAATGCCTGGCTAGGGTTAGGGTTACAAGAACCATAGAATTTTGCCCGCTGTTGCACTTTTAGCTGCACTTTAAATGACAAAATGAAGAGAGTTTAACCATTAGAACAGGTATTCTTCACACTTTTCATCTGGCTCAGTTTTGGATAAAATCAATGGATAGGGCAATATACAGAAAGGTGACCAAAACTCTCCGAAAACTAAAAGTGCAGATAGGAGCAAATTATCACTCATCCTAGAGATAACTGGGGGCCCGGAATGCAGCACTGACAGTAAAAAACTTCTACCTGTTGTGGGAATGCTAACCCTAACCCTAGCTAGGGTTTCAAATGTGCATTCCGGCAGGGTATCTCAGAAGCCCTCCAAACATCAAAGTTGAATTTTTTCCTAAAACGAAAAAAAATCAGTCTCAAACTATCAAAACGGTTTCTAAAACCTCTAGGAAATGTATCTTCTTTAATAATCTGTCTGATTTAGGCAAATTTTCATGAAGCTGAAAAATGCTGTTAAATGGTAGTTAAATCGGCATGCTTTTAATGCCTGGCTAGGGTTAGGGTTACAAGAACCATAGAATTTTGCCCGCTGTTGCACTTTTAGCTGCACTTTAAATGACAAAATGAAGAGAGTTTACCCATTAGAACAGGTTTTCTTCACACTTTTCATCTGGCTCAGTTTTGGATGAAATCAATGGATAGGGCAATATACAATAAGGTGACCAAAACTGTCCGAAAACTAAAAGTGCAGATAGGAGCAAATTATCACTCATCCTAAAGATAACTGGGGGCCCGGAATGCAGCACTGACAGTAAAAAACTTCTACCTGTTGTGGGAATGCTAACCCTAACCCTAGCTAGGGTTTCAAATGTGCATTCCGGCAAGGTGTCTCAGAAGCCCTCCAAACATCAAAGTTGAATTTTTTCCTCAAACTCCAAAAAGTCAGTCTCAAACTATCAAAACGGTTTCTAAAACCTCTAGGAAATGTATCTTCTTTAATAATCTGTCTGGTTTAGGCAAATTTTCATGAAGCTGAAAAATGCTGTTAAATGGTAGTTAAATCGGCATGCTTTTAATGCCTGGCTAGGGTTAGGGTTACAAGAACCATAGAATTTTGCCCGCTGTTGCACTTTTAGCTACATTTTAAAAGACAAAATGAAGAGAGTTTACCCATTAGAACAGGTTTTCTTCACACTTTTCTTCTGGCTCAGTTTTGGATAAAATCACTACATAGGGCAATATACAAAAAGGTGACCAAAACTGTCCGAAAACTAAAAGTGCAGATAGGAGCAAATTATCACTCATCCTAAAGATAACTGGGGGCCCGGAATGCAGCACTGACAGTAAAAAACTTCTACCTGTTGTGGGAATGCTAACCCTAACCCTAGCTAGGGTTTCAAATGTGCATTCCGGCAGGGTGTCTCAGAAGCCCTCCAAACATCAAAGTTGAATTTTTTCCTCAAACTCCAAAAAATCAGTCTCAAACTATCAAAACGGTTTCTAAAACCTCTAGGAAATGTATCTTCTTTAATAATCTGTCTGGTTTAGGCAAATTTTCATGAAGCTGAAAAATGCTGTTAAATGGTAGTTAAATCGGCATGCTTTTAATGCCTGGCTAGGGTTAGGGTTACAGGAACCATAGAATTTTGCCCGCTGTTGCACTTTTAGCTGCACTTTAAATGACAAAATGAAGAGAGTTTACCCTTTAGAACAGGTTTTCTTCACACTTTTCATCTGGCTCAGTTTTGGATAAAATCAATGGATAGGGCAATATACAGAAAGGTGACCAAAACTCTCCGAAAACTAAAAGTGCAGATAGGAGCAAATTATCACTCATCCTAGAGATAACTGGGGGCCCGGAATGCAGCACTGACAGTAAAAAACTTCTACCTGTTGTGGGATTGCTAACCCTAACCCTAGCTAGGGTTTCAAATGTGCATTCCGGCAAGGTGTCTCAGAAGCCCTCCAAACATCAAAGTTGAATTTTTTCCTCAAACTCCAAAAAATCAGTCTCAAACTATCAAAACGGTTTCTAAAACCTCTAGGAAATGTATCTTCTTTAATAATCTGTCTGGTTTAGGCAAATTTTCATGAAGCTGAAAAATGCTGTTAAATGGTAGTTAAATCGACATGCTTTTAATGCCTGGCTAGGGTTAGGGTTACAAGAACCATAGAATTTTGCCCGCTGTTGCACTTTTAGCTGCACTTTAAATGACAAAATGAAGAGAGTTTACCCATTAAAACAGGTTTTCTTCACATTTTTCATCTGGCTCAGTTTTGGATAAAATGAATGGATAGGGCAATATCCAAAAAGGTGACCAAAACTGTCCGAAAACTAAAAGTGCAGATAGGAGCAAATTATCACTCATCCTAGAGATAACTGGGGGCCCGGAATGCAGCACTGACAGTAAAAAACTTCTACCTGTTGTGGGAATGCTAACCCTAACCCTAGCTAGGGTTTCAAATGTGCATTCCGGCAAGGTGTCTCAGAAGCCTTCCAAACATCAAAGTTGAATTTTTTCCTAAAACGAAAAAAAATCAGTCTCAAACTATCAAAACGGTTTCTAAAACCTCTAGGAAATGTATCTTCTTTAATAATCTGTCTGGTTTAGGCAAATTTTCATGAAGCTGAAAAATGCTGTTAAATGGTAGTTAAATCGGCATGCTTTTAATGCCTGGCTAGGGTTAGGGTTACAAGAACCATAGAATTTTGCCCGCTGTTGCACTTTTAGCTGCACTTTAAATGACAAAATGAAGAGAGTTTACCCATTAGAACAGGTTTTCTTCACACTTTTCATCTGGCTCAGTTTTGGATGAAATCAATGGATAGGGCAATATACAATAAGGTGACCAAAACTGTCCGAAAACTAAAAGTGCAGATAGGAGCAAATTATCACTCAACCTAGAGATAACTGGGGGCCCGGAATGCAGCACTGACAGTAAAAAACTTCTACCTGTTGTGGGAATGCTAACCCTAACCCTAGCTAGGGTTTCAAATGTGCATTCCGGCAGGGTGTCTCAGAAGCCCTCCAAACATCAAAGTTGAATTTTTTCCTCAAACTCCAAAAAATCAGTCTCAAACTATCAAAACGGTTTCTAAAACCTCTAGGAAATGTATCTTCTTTAATAATCTGTCTGGTTTAGGCAAATTTTCATGAAGCTGAAAAATGCTGTTAAATGGTAGTTAAATCGGCATGCTTTTAATGCCTGGCTAGGGTTAGGGTTACAGGAACCATAGAATTTTGCCCGCTGTTGCACTTTTAGCTGCACTTTAAATGACAAAATGAAGAGAGTTTACCCATTAGAACAGGTTTTCTTCACACTTTTCATCTGGCTCAGTTTTGGATAAAATCACTACATAGGGCAATATACAAAAAGTTGACCAAAACTGTCCGAAAACTAAAAGTGCAGATAGGAGCAAATTATCACTCATCCTAAAGATAACTGGGGGCCCGGAATGCAGCACTGACAGTAAAAAACTTCTACCTGTTGTGGGAATGCTAACCCTAACCCTAGCTAGGGTTTCAAATGTGCATTCCGGCAGGGTGTCTCAGAAGCCCTCCAAACATCAAAGTTGAATTTTTTCCTCAAACTCCAAAAAATCAGTCTCAAACTATCAAAACGGTTTCTAAAACCTCTAGGAAATGTATCTCCTTTAATAATCTGTCTGGTTTAGGCAAATTTTCATGAAGCTGAAAAATGCTGTTAAATGGTAGTTAAATCGGCATGCTTTTAATGCCTGGCTAGGGTTAGGGTTACAAGAACCATAGAATTTTGCCCGCTGTTGCACTTTTAGCTGCACTTTAAATGACAAAATGAAGAGAGTTTACCCATTAGAACAGGTATTCTTCACACTTTTCATCTGGCTCAGTTTTGGATGAAATCAATGGATAGAGCAATATACAAAAAGGTGACCAAAACTGTCCGAAAACTAAAAGTGCAGATAGGAGCAAATTATCACTCATCCTAAAGATAACTGGGGGCCCGGAATGCAGCACTGACAGTAAAAAACTTCTACCTGTTGTGGGAATGCTAACCCTAACCCTAGCTAGGGTTTCAAATGTGCATTCCGGCAGGGTATCTCAGAAGCCCTCCAAACATCAAAGTTGAATTTTTTCCTCAAACTCCAAAAAATCAGTCTCAAACTATCAAAACGGTTTCTAAAACCTCTAGGAAATGTATCTTCTTTAATAATCTGTCTGGTTTAGGCAAATTTTCATGAAGCTGAAAAATGCTGTTAAATGGTAGTTAAATCGGCATGCTTTTAATGCCTGGCTAGGGTTAGGGTTACAAGAACCATAGAATTTTGCCCGCTGTTGCACTTTTAGCTGCACTTTAAATGACAAAATGAAGAGAGTTTACCCATTAGAACAGGTATTCTTCACACTTTTCATCTGGCTCAGTTTTTGATAAAATCAATGGATAGGGCAATATACAAAAAGGTGACCAAAACTGTCCGAAAACTAAAAGTGTAGATAGGAGCAAATTATCACTCATCCTAAAGATAACTGGGGGCCCGGAATGCAGCACTGACAGTAAAAAACTTCTACCTGTTGTGGGAATGCTAACCCTAACCCTAGCGAGGGTTTCAAATGTGCATTCCGGCAGGGTATCTCAGAAGCCCATCAAACATCAAAGTTGAATTTTTTCCTCAAACTCCAAAAAATCAGTCTCAAACTATCAAAACAGTTTCTAAAACCTCTAGGAAATGTATCTTCTTTAATAATCTGTCTGGTTTAGGCAAATTTTCATGAAGCTGAAAAATGCTGTTAAATGGTAGTTAAATCGGAATGCTTTTAATGCCTGGCTAGGGTTAGGGTTACAAGAACCATAGAATTTTGCCCGCTGTTGCACTTTTAGCTGCACTTTATATGACAAAATGAAGAGAGTTTACCCATTAGAACAGGTATTCTTCACACTTTTCATCTGGCTCAGATTTGGATGAAATCAATGGATAGGGCAATATACAAAAAGGTGACCAAAACTGTCCGAAAACTAAAAGTGCAGATAGGAGCAAATTATCACTCATCCTAAAGATAACTGGGGGCCCGGAATGCAGCACTGACAGTAAAAAACTTCTACCTGTTGTGGGAATGCTAACCCTAACCCTAGCTAGGGTTTCAAATGTGCATTCCGGCAGGGTGTCTCAGAAGCCCTCCAAACATCAAAGTTGAATTTTTTCCTCAAACGAAAAAAAATCAGTCTCAAACTATCAAAACGGTTTCTAAAACCTCTAGGAAATGTATCTTCTTTAATAATCTGTCTGGTTTAGGCAAATTTTCATGAAGCTGAAAAATGCTGTTAAATGGTAGTTAAATCGGCATGCTTTTAATGCCTGGCTAGGGTTAGGGTTACAAGAACCATAGAATTTTGCCCGCTGTTGCACTTTTAGCTGCACTTTAAATGACAAAATGAAGAGAGTTTACCCATTAGAACAGGTTTTCTTCACACTTTTCATCTGGCTCAGTTTTGGATAAAATCAATGGATAGGGCAATATCCAAAAAGGTGACCAAAACTGTCCGAAAACTAAAAGTGCAGATAGGAGCAAATTATCACTCATCCTAAAGATAACTGGGGGCCCGGAATGCAGCACTGACAGTAAAAAACGTCTACCTGTTGTGGGAATGCTAACCCTAACCCTAGCTAGGGTTTCAAATGTGCATTCCGGCAGGGTGTCTCAGAAGCCCTCCAAACATCAAAGTTGAATTTTTTCCTCAAACTCCAAAAAATCAGTCTCAAACTATCAAAACGGTTTCTAAAACCTCTAGGAAATGTAACTTCTTTAATAATCTGTCTGGTTTAGGCAAATTTTCATGAAGCTGAAAAATGCTGTTAAATTGTAGTTAAATCAGTATGCTTTTAATGCCTGGCTAGGGTTAGGGTTACAAGAACCATAGAATTTTGCCCGCTGTTGCACTTTTAGCTGCACTTTAAATGACAAAATGAAGAGAGTTTACCCATTAGAACAGGTATTCTTCACACTTTTCATCTGGCTCAGTTTTTGATAAAATCAATGGATAGGGCAATATACAAAAAGGTGACCAAAACTGTCCGAAAACTAAAAGTGCAGATAGGAGCAAATTATCACTCATCCTAAAGATAACTGGGGGCCCGGAATGCAGCACTGACAGTAAAAAACTTCTACCTGTTGTGGGAATGCTAACCCTAACCCTAGCTAGGGTTTCAAATGTGCATTCCGGCAGGGTGTCTCAGAAGCCCTCCAAACATCAAAGTTGAATTTTTTCCTCAAACTCCAAAAAATCAGTCTCAAACTATCAAAACGGTTTCTAAAACCTCTAGGAAATGTATCTTCTTTAATAATCTGTCTGGTTTAGGCAAATTTTCATGAAGCTGAAAAATGCTGTTAAATGGTAGTTAAATCGGCATGCTTTTAATGCCTGGCTAGGGTTAGGGTTACAAGAACCATAGAATTTTGCCCGCTGTTGCACTTTTAGCTGCACTTTAAATGACAAAATGAAGAGAGTTTACCCATTAGAACAGGTTTTCTTCACACTTTTCATCTGGCTCAGATTTGGATAAAATCAATGGATAGGGCAATATACAAAAAGGTGACCAAAACTGTTCGAAAACTAAAAGTGCTGATAGGAGCAAATTATCACTCATCCTAAAGATAACTGGGGGCCCGGAATGCAGCACTGACAGTAAAAAACTTCTACCTGTTGTGGGAATGCTAACCCTAACCCTAGCTAGGGTTTCAAATGTGCATTCCGGCAGGGTGTCTCAGAAGCCCTCCAAACATCAAAGTTGAATTTTTTCCTCAAACTCCAAAAAATCAGTCTCAAACTATCAAAACGGTTTCTAAAACCTCTAGGAAATGTATCTTCTTTAATAATCTGTCTGGTTTAGGCAAATTTTCATGAAGCTGAAAAATGCTGTGAAATGGTAGTTAAATCGGCATGCTTTTAATGCCTGGCTAGGGTTAGGGTTACAAGAACCATAGAATTTTGCCCGCTGTTGCACTTTTAGCTGCACTTTAAATGACAAAATGAAGAGAGTTTACCCATTAGAACAGGTATTCTTCACACTTTTCATCTGGCTCAGTTTTGGATGAAATCAATGGATAGGGCAATATACAAAAAGGTGACCAAAACTGTCCGAAAACAAAAAGTGCAGATAGGAGCAAATTATCACTCATCCTAAAGATAACTGGGGGCCCGGAATGCAGCACTGACAGTAAAAAACTTCTACCTGTTGTGGGAATGCTAACCCTAACCCTAGCTAGGGTTTCAAATGTGCATTCCGGTAGGGTGTCTCAGAAGCCCTCCAAACATCAAAGTTGATATTTTCCCTCAAACTCCAAAAAATCAGTCTCAAACTATCAAAACAGTTTCTAAAACCTCTAGGAAATGTATCTTCTTTAATAATCTGTCTGGTTTAGGCAAATTTTCATGAAGCTGAAAAATGTTGTTAAATGGTAGTTAAATCGGCATGCTTTTAATGCCTGGCTAGGGTTAGGGTTACAAGAACCATAGAATTTTGCCCGCTGTTGCACTTTTAGCTGCACTTTAAATGACAAAATGAAGAGAGTTTACCCATTAGAACAGGTATTTTTCACACTTTTCATCTGGCTCAGTTTTTGATAAAATCAATGGATAGGGCAATATACAAAAAGGTGACCAAAACTGTCCGAAAACTAAAAGTGCAGATAGGAGCAAATTATCACTCATCCTAGAGATAACTGGGGGCCCGGAATGCAGCACTGACAGTAAAAAACTTCTACCTGTTGTGGGAATGCTAACCCTAACCCTAGCTAGGGTTTCAAATGTGCATTCCGGCAGGGTATCTCAGAAGCCCTCCAAACATCAAAGTTGAATTTTTTCCTCAAACTCCAAAAAATCAGTCTCAAACTATCAAAACGGTTTCTAAAACCTCTAGGAAATGTATCTTCTTTAATAATCTGTCTGGTTTAGGCAAATTTTCATGAAGCTGAAAAATGCTGTTAAATGGTAGTTAAATCGGCATGCTTTTAATGCCTGGCTAGGGTTAGGGTTACAAGAACCATAGAATTTTGCCCGCTGTTGCACTTTTAGCTACACTTTAAATGACAAAATGAAGAGAGTTTACCCATTAGAACAGGTTTTCTTCACACTTTTCATCTGGCTCAGTTTTGGATAAAATCAATGGATAGGGCAATATACAAAAAGGTGACCAAAACTGTCCGAAAACTAAAAGTGCTGATAGGAGCAAATTATCACTCATCATAAAGATAACTGGGGGCCCGGAATGCAGCACTGACAGTAAAAAACTTCTACCTGTTGTGGGAATGCTAACCCTAACCCTAGCTAGGGTTTCAAATGTGCATTCCGGCAGGGTGTCTCAGAAGCCCTCCAAACATCAAAGTTGAATTTTTTCCTCAAACTCCAAAAAATCAGTCTCAAACTATCAAAACGGTTTCTAAAACCTCTAGGAAATGTATCTTCTTTAATAATCTGTCTGGTTTAGGCAAATTTTCATGAAGCTGAAAAATGCTGTTAAATGGTAGTTAAATCGGCATGCTTTTAATGCCTGGCTAGGGTTAGGGTTACAAGAACCATAGAATTTTGCCCGCTGTTGCACTTTTAGCTGCACTTTAAATGACAAAATGAAGAGAGTTTACCCATTAGAACAGGTATTCTTCACACTTTTCATCTGGCTCAGTTTTGGATGAAATCAATGGATAGGGCAATATACAAAAAGGTGACCAAAACTGTCCGAAAACTAAAAGTGCAGATAGGAGCAAATTATCACTCATCCTAAAGATAACTGGGGGCCCGGAATGCAGCACTGACAGTAAAAAACTTCTACCTGTTGTGGGAATGCTAACCCTAACCCTAGCTAGGGTTTCAAATGTGCATTCCGGCAGGGTGTCTCAGAAGCCCTCCAAACATCAAAGTTGATATTTTTCCTCAAACGAAAAAAAATCAGTCTCAAACTATCAAAACGGTTTCTAAAACCTCTAGGAAATGTATCTTCTTTAATAATCTGTCTGGTTAAGGCAAATTTTCATGAAGCTGAAAAATGCTGTGAAATGGTAGTTAAATCGGCATGCTTTTAATGCCTGGCTAGGGTTACGGTTACAAGAACCATAGAATTTTGCCCGCTGTTGCACTTTTAGCTGCACTTTAAATGACAAAATGAAGAGAGTTTACCCATTAGAACAGGTATTCTTCACACTTTTCATCTGGCTCAGTTTTGGATGAAATCAATGGATAGGGCAATATACAAAAAGGTGACCAAAACTGTCCGAAAACAAAAAGTGCAGATAGGAGCAAATTATCACTCATCCTAAAGATAACTGGGGGCCCGGAATGCAGCACTGACAGTAAAAAACTTCTACCTGTTGTGGGAATGCTAACCCTAACCCTAGCTAGGGTTTCAAATGTGCATTCCGGCAGGGTGTCTCAGAAGCCCTCCAAACAACAAAGTTGATATTTTCCCTCAAACTCCAAAAAATCAGTCTCAAACTATCAAAACAGTTTCTAAAACCTCTAGGAAATGTATCTTCTTTAATAATCTGTCTGGTTTAGGCAAATTTTCATGAAGCTGAAAAATGCTGTTAAATGGTAGTTAAATCGGCATTCTTTTAATGCCTGGCTAGGGTTAGGGTTACAAGAACCATAGAATTTTGCCCGCTGTTACACTTTTAGCTGCACTTTAAATGACAAAATGAAGAGAGTTTACCCATTAGAACAGGTTTTCTTCACACTTTTCATCTGGCTCAGTTTTTGATAAAATCAATGGATAGGGCAATATACAAAAAGGTGACCAAAACTGTCCGAAAACTAAAAGTGCTGATAGGAGCAAATTATCACTCATCCTAAAGATAACTGGGGGCCCGGAATGCAGCACTGACAGTAAAAAACTTCTACCTGTTGTGGGAATGCTAACCCTAACCCTAGCTAGGGTTTCAAATGTGCATTCCGGCAGGGTGTCTCAGAAGCCCTCCAAACATCAAAGTTGAATTTTTTCCTCAAACTCCAAAAAATCAGTCTCAAACTATCAAAACGGTTTCTAAAACCTCTAGGAAATGTATCTTCTTTAATAATCTGTCTGGTTTAGGCAAATTTTCATGAAGCTGAAAAATGCTGTTAAATTGTAGATAAATCGGCATGCTTTTAATGCCTGGCTAGGGTTAGGGTTACAAGAACCATAGAATTTTGCCCGCTGTTACACTTTTAGCTGCACTTTAAATGACAAAATGAAGAGAGTTTACCCATTAGAACAGGTATTCTTCACACTTTTAATCTGGCTCAGTTTTTGATAAAATCAATGGATAGGGCAATATACAAAAAGGTGACCAAAACTGTCCGAAAACTAAAAGTGCAGATAGGAGCAAATTATCACTCATCCTAGAGATAACTGGGGGCCCGGAATGCAGCACTGACAGTAAAAAACTTCTACCTGTTGTGGGAATGCTAACCCTAACCCTAGCTAGGGTTTCAAATGTGCATTCCGGCAGGATGTCTCAGAAGCCCTCCAAACATCAAAGTTGAATTTTTTCCTCAAACTCCAAAAAATCAGTCTCAAACTATCAAAACGGTTTCTAAAACCTCTAGGAAATGTATCTTCTTTAATAATCTGTCTGGTTTAGTCAAATTTTCATGAAGCTGAAAAATGCTGTTAAATGGTAGTTAAATCGGCATGCTTTTAATGCCTGGCTAGGGTTAGGGTTACAAGAACCATAGAATTTTGCCCGCTGTTGCACTTTTAGCTGCACTTTAAATGACAAAATGAAGAGAGTTTACCCATTAGAACAGGTTTTCTTCACACTTTTCATCTGGCTCAGTTTTGGATAAAATCACTACATAGGGCAATATACAAAAAGGTGACCAAAACTGTCTGAAAACTAAAAGTGCTGATAGGAGCAAATTATCACTCATCCTAAAGATAACTGGGGGCCCGGAATGCAGCACTGACAGTAAAAAACTTCTACCTGTTGTGGGAATGCTAACCCTAACCCTAGCTAGGGTTTCAAATGTGCATTCCGGCAGGGTGTCTCAGAAGCCCTCCAAACATCAAAGTTGAATTTTTTCCTCAAACTCCAAAAAATCAGTCTCAAACTATCAAAACGGTTTCTAAAACCTCTAGGAAATGTAACTTCTTTAATAATCTGTCTGGTTTAGGCAAATTTTCATGAAGCTGAAAAATGTTGTTAAATGGTAGTTAAATCGGCATGCTTTTAATGCCTGGCTAGGGTTAGGGTTACAAGAACCATAGAATTTTGCCCGCTGTTACACTTTTAGCTGCACTTTAAATGACAAAATGAAGAGAGTTTACCCATTAGAACAGGTATTCTTCACACTTTTCATCTGGCTCAGTTTTGGATGAAATCAATGGATAGGGCAATATACAAAAAGGTGACCAAAACTGTCCGAAAACTAAAAGTGCAGATAGGAGCAAATTATCACTCATCCTAAAGATAACTGGGGGCCCGGAATGCAGCACTGACAGTAAAAAACTTCTACCTGTTGTGGGAATGCTAACCCTAACCCTAGCTAGGGTTTCAAATGTGCATTCCGGCAGGGTGTCTCAGAAGCCCTCCAAACATCAAAGTTGATATTTTTCCTCAAACGAAAAAAAATCAGTCTCAAACTATCAAAACGGTTTCTAAAACCTCTAGGAAATGTATCTTCTTTAATAATCTGTCTGGTTAAGGCAAATTTTCATGAAGCTGAAAAATGCTGTTAAATGGTAGTTAAATCGGCATGCTTTTAATGCCTGGCTAGGGTTAGGGTTACAAGAACCATAGAATTTTGCCCGCTGTTACACTTTTAGCTGCACTTTAAATGACAAAATGAAGAGAGTTTACCCATTAGAACAGGTTTTCTTCACACTTTTCATCTGGCTCAGTTTTGGATAAAATCAATGGATAGGGCAATATACAAAAAGGTGACCAAAACTGTCCGAAAACTAAAAGTGCTGATAGGAGCAAATTATCACTCATCCTAAAGATAACTGGGGGCCCGGAATGCAGCACTGACAGTAAAAAACTTCTACCTGTTGTGGGAATGCTAACCCTAACCCTAGCTAGGGTTTCAAATGTGCATTCCGGCAGGGTGTCTCAGAAGCCCTCCAAACATCAAAGTTGAATTTTTTCCTCAAACTCCAAAAAATCAGTCTCAAACTATCAAAACGGTTTCTAAAACCTCTAGGAAATGTATCTTCTTTAATAATCTGTCTGGTTTAGGCAAATTTTCATGAAGCTGAAAAATGCTGTTAAATTGTAGATAAATCGGCATGCTTTTAATGCCTGGCTAGGGTTAGGGTTACAAGAACCATAGAATTTTGCCCGCTGTTACACTTTTAGCTGCACTTTAAATGACAAAATGAAGAGAGTTTACCCATTAGAACAGGTATTCTTCACACTTTTAATCTGGCTCAGTTTTTGATAAAATCAATGGATAGGGCAATATACAAAAAGGTGACCAAAACTGTCCGAAAACTAAAAGTGCAGATAGGAGCAAATTATCACTCATCCTAGAGATAACTGGGGGCCCGGAATGCAGCACTGACAGTAAAAAACTTCTACCTGTTGTGGGAATGCTAACCCTAACCCTAGCTAGGGTTTCAAATGTGCATTCCGGCAGGGTGTCTCAGAAGCCCTCCAAACATCAAAGTTGAATTTTTTCCTCAAACTCCAAAAAATCAGTCTCAAACTATCAAAACGGTTTCTAAAACCTCTAGGAAATGTATCTTCTTTAATAATCTGTCTGGTTTAGGCAAATTTTCATGAAGCTGAAAAATGCTGTTAAATGGTAGTTAAATCGGCATGCTTTTAATGCCTGGCTAGGGTTAGGGTTACAAGAACCATAGAATTTTGCCCGCTGTTGCACTTTTAGCTGCACTTTAAATGACAAAATGAAGAGAGTTTACCCATTAGAACAGGTATTCTTCACACTTTTCATCTGGCTCAGTTTTGGATGAAATCAATGGATAGGGCAATATACAAAAAGGTGACCAAAACTGTCCGAAAACAAAAAGTGCAGATAGGAGCAAATTATCACTCATCCTAAAGATAACTGGGGGCCCGGAATGCAGCACTGACAGTAAAAAACTTCTACCTGTTGTGGGAATGCTAACCCTAACCCTAGCTAGGGTTTCAAATGTGCATTCCGGCAGGGTGTCTCAGAAGCCCTCCAAACATCAAAGTTGATATTTTCCCTCAAACTCCAAAAAATCAGTCTCAAACTATCAAAACAGTTTCTAAAACCTCTAGGAAATGTATCTTCTTTAATAATCTGTCTGGTTTAGGCAAATTTTCATGAAGCTGAAAAATGCTGTTAAATGGTAGTTAAATCGGCATTCTTTTAATGCCTGGCTAGGGTTAGGGTTACAAGAACCATAGAATTTTGCCCGCTGTTGCACTTTTAGCTGCACTTTAAATGACAAAATGAAGAGAGTTTACCCATTAGAACAGGTTTTCTTCACACTTTTCATCTGGCTCAGTTTTGGATAAAATCAATGGATAGGGCAATATACAAAAAGGTGACCAAAACTGTCCGAAAACTAAAAGTGCTGATAGGAGCAAATTATCACTCATCCTAAAGATAACTGGGGGCCCGGAATGCAGCACTGACAGTAAAAAACTTCTACCTGTTGTGGGAATGCTAACCCTAACCCTAGCTAGGGTTTCAAATGTGCATTCCGGCAGGGTGTCTCAGAAGCCCTCCAAACATCAAAGTTGAATTTTTTCCTCAAACTCCAAAAAATCAGTCTCAAACTATCAAAACGGTTTCTAAAACCTCTAGGAAATGTATCTTCTTTAATAATCTGTCTGGTTTAGGCAAATTTTCATGAAGCTGAAAAATGTTGTTAAATGGTAGTTAAATCGGCATGCTTTTAATGCCTGGCTAGGGTTAGGGTTACAAGAACCATAGAATTTTGCCCGCTGTTACACTTTTAGCTGCACTTTAAATGACAAAATGAAGAGAGTTTACCCATTAGAACAGGTATTCTTCACACTTTTCATCTGGCTCAGTTTTGGATGAAATCAATGGATAGGGCAATATACAAAAAGGTGACCAAAACTGTCCGAAAACTAAAAGTGCAGATAGGAGCAAATTATCACTCATCCTAAAGATAACTGGGGGCCCGGAATGCAGCACTGACAGTAAAAAACTTCTACCTGTTGTGGGAATGCTAACCCTAACCCTAGCTAGGGTTTCAAATGTGCATTCCGGCAGGGTGTCTCAGAAGCCCTCCAAACATCAAAGTTGATATTTTTCCTCAAACGAAAAAAAATCAGTCTCAAACTATCAAAACGGTTTCTAAAACCTCTAGGAAATGTATCTTCTTTAATAATCTGTCTGGTTAAGGCAAATTTTCATGAAGCTGAAAAATGCTGTTAAATGGTAGTTAAATCGGCATGCTTTTAATGCCTGGCTAGGGTTAGGGTTACAAGAACCATAGAATTTTGCCCGCTGTTACACTTTTAGCTGCACTTTAAATGACAAAATGAAGAGAGTTTACCCATTAGAACAGGTTTTCTTCACACTT
Source organism: Lepisosteus platostomus (assembly GCF_059453375.1). NCBI lineage: Eukaryota > Metazoa > Chordata > Actinopteri > Semionotiformes > Lepisosteidae > Lepisosteus > Lepisosteus platostomus. Next base: position 15,413,842 of record NC_142616.1, on the reverse strand, counting down.
TTCATCTGGCTCAGTTTTGGATAAAATCAATGGATAGGGCAATATACAAAAAGGTGACCAAAACTGTCCGAAAACTAAAAGTGCTGATAGGAGCAAATTATCACTCATCCTAAAGATAACTGGGGGCCCGGAATGCAGCACTGACAGTAAAAAACTTCTACCTGTTGTGGGAATGCTAACCCTAACCCTAGCTAGGGTTTCAAATGTGCATTCCGGCAGGGTGTCTCAGAAGCCCTCCAAACATCAAAGTTGAATTTTTTCCTCAAACTCCAAAAAATCAGTCTCAAACTATCAAAACGGTTTCTAAAACCTCTAGGAAATGTATCTTCTTTAATAATCTGTCTGGTTTAGGCAAATTTTCATGAAGCTGAAAAATGCTGTTAAATTGTAGATAAATCGGCATGCTTTTAATGCCTGGCTAGGGTTAGGGTTACAAGAACCATAGAATTTTGCCCGCTGTTACACTTTTAGCTGCACTTTAAATGACAAAATGAAGAGAGTTTACCCATTAGAACAGGTATTCTTCACACTTTTAATCTGGCTCAGTTTTTGATAAAATCAATGGATAGGGCAATATACAAAAAGGTGACCAAAACTGTCCGAAAACTAAAAGTGCAGATAGGAGCAAATTATCACTCATCCTAGAGATAACTGGGGGCCCGGAATGCAGCACTGACAGTAAAAAACTTCTACCTGTTGTGGGAATGCTAACCCTAACCCTAGCTAGGGTTTCAAATGTGCATTCCGGCAGGGTGTCTCAGAAGCCCTCCAAACATCAAAGTTGAATTTTTTCCTCAAACTCCAAAAAATCAGTCTCAAACTATCAAAACGGTTTCTAAAACCTCTAGGAAATGTATCTTCTTTAATAATCTGTCTGGTTTAGGCAAATTTTCATGAAGCTGAAAAATGCTGTTAAATGGTAGTTAAATCGGCATGCTTTTAATGCCTGGCTAGGGTTAGGGTTACAAGAACCATAGAATTTTGCCCGCTGTTGCACTTTTAGCTGCACTTTAAATGACAAAATGAAGAGAGTTTACCCATTAGAACAGGTATTCTTCACACTTTTCATCTGGCTCAGTTTTGGATGAAATCAATGGATAGGGCAATATACAAAAAGGTGACCAAAACTGTCCGAAAACAAAAAGTGCAGATAGGAGCAAATTATCACTCATCCTAAAGATAACTGGGGGCCCGGAATGCAGCACTGACAGTAAAAAACTTCTACCTGTTGTGGGAATGCTAACCCTAACCCTAGCTAGGGTTTCAAATGTGCATTCCGGCAGGGTGTCTCAGAAGCCCTCCAAACATCAAAGTTGATATTTTCCCTCAAACTCCAAAAAATCAGTCTCAAACTATCAAAACAGTTTCTAAAACCTCTAGGAAATGTATCTTCTTTAATAATCTGTCTGGTTTAGGCAAATTTTCATGAAGCTGAAAAATGCTGTTAAATGGTAGTTAAATCGGCATTCTTTTAATGCCTGGCTAGGGTTAGGGTTACAAGAACCATAGAATTTTGCCCGCTGTTACACTTTTAGCTGCACTTTAAATGACAAAATGAAGAGAGTTTACCCATTAGAACAGGTTTTCTTCACACTTTTCATCTGGCTCAGTTTTTGATAAAATCAATGGATAGGGCAATATACAAAAAGGTGACCAAAACTGTCCGAAAACTAAAAGTGCTGATAGGAGCAAATTATCACTCATCCTAAAGATAACTGGGGGCCCGGAATGCAGCACTGACAGTAAAAAACTTCTACCTGTTGTGGGAATGCTAACCCTAACCCTAGCTAGGGTTTCAAATGTGCATTCCGGCAGGGTGTCTCAGAAGCCCTCCAAACATCAAAGTTGAATTTTTTCCTCAAACTCCAAAAAATCAGTCTCAAACTATCAAAACGGTTTCTAAAACCTCTAGGAAATGTATCTTCTTTAATAATCTGTCTGGTTTAGGCAAATTTTCATGAAGCTGAAAAATGCTGTTAAATTGTAGATAAATCGGCATGCTTTTAATGCCTGGCTAGGGTTAGGGTTACAAGAACCATAGAATTTTGCCCGCTGTTACACTTTTAGCTGCACTTTAAATGACAAAATGAAGAGAGTTTACCCATTAGAACAGGTATTCTTCACACTTTTAATCTGGCTCAGTTTTTGATAAAATCAATGGATAGGGCAATATACAAAAAGGTGACCAAAACTGTCCGAAAACTAAAAGTGCAGATAGGAGCAAATTATCACTCATCCTAGAGATAACTGGGGGCCCGGAATGCAGCACTGACAGTAAAAAACTTCTACCTGTTGTGGGAATGCTAACCCTAACCCTAGCTAGGGTTTCAAATGTGCATTCCGGCAGGATGTCTCAGAAGCCCTCCAAACATCAAAGTTGAATTTTTTCCTCAAACTCCAAAAAATCAGTCTCAAACTATCAAAACGGTTTCTAAAACCTCTAGGAAATGTATCTTCTTTAATAATCTGTCTGGTTTAGTCAAATTTTCATGAAGCTGAAAAATGCTGTTAAATGGTAGTTAAATCGGCATGCTTTTAATGCCTGGCTAGGGTTAGGGTTACAAGAACCATAGAATTTTGCCCGCTGTTGCACTTTTAGCTGCACTTTAAATGACAAAATGAAGAGAGTTTACCCATTAGAACAGGTTTTCTTCACACTTTTCATCTGGCTCAGTTTTGGATAAAATCACTACATAGGGCAATATACAAAAAGGTGACCAAAACTGTCTGAAAACTAAAAGTGCTGATAGGAGCAAATTATCACTCATCCTAAAGATAACTGGGGGCCCGGAATGCAGCACTGACAGTAAAAAACTTCTACCTGTTGTGGGAATGCTAACCCTAACCCTAGCTAGGGTTTCAAATGTGCATTCCGGCAGGGTGTCTCAGAAGCCCTCCAAACATCAAAGTTGAATTTTTTCCTCAAACTCCAAAAAATCAGTCTCAAACTATCAAAACGGTTTCTAAAACCTCTAGGAAATGTAACTTCTTTAATAATCTGTCTGGTTTAGGCAAATTTTCATGAAGCTGAAAAATGCTGTTAAATTGTAGTTAAATCGGTATGCTTTTAATGCCTGGCTAGGGTTAGGGTTACAAGAACCATAGAATTTTGCCCGCTGTTGCACTTTTAGCTGCACTTTAGATGACAAAATGAAGAGAGTTTACCCATTAGAACAGGTATTCTTCACACTTTTCATCTGGCTCAGTTTTTGATAAAATCAATGGATAGGGCAATATACAAAAAGGTGACCAAAACTGTCCGAAAACTAAAAGTGCAGATAGGAGCAAATTATCACTCATCCTAAAGATAACTGGGGGCCCGGAATGCAGCACTGACAGTAAAAAACTTCTACCTGTTGTGGGAATGCTAACCCTAACCCTAGCTAGGGTTTCAAATGTGCATTCCGGCAGGGTGTCTCAGAAGCCCTCCAAACATCAAAGTTGAATTTTTTCCTCAAACTCCAAAAAATCAGTCTCAAACTATCAAAATGGTTTCTAAAACCTCTAGGAAATGTATCTTCTTTAATAATCTTTCTGGTTTAAGCAAATTTTCATGAAGCTGAAAAATGCTGTTAAATGGTAGTTAAATCGGCATGCTTTTAATGCCTGGCTAGGGTTAGGGTTACAAGAACCATATAATTTTGCCCGCTGTTGCACTTTTAGCTGCACTTTAAATGACAAAATGAAGAGAGTTTACCCATTAGAACAGGTATTCTTCACACTTTTCATCTGGCTCAGGTTTGGATGAAATCAATGGATAGGGCAATATACAAAAAGGTGACCAAAACTGTCCGAAAACTAAAAGTGCAGATAGGAGCCAATTATCACTCATCCTAAAGATAACTGGGGGCCCGGAATGCAGCACTGACAGTAAAAAACTTCTACCTGTTGTGGGAATGCTAACCCTAACCCTAGCTAGGGTTTCAAATGTGCATTCCGGCAGGGTATCTCAGAAGCCCTCCAAACATCAAAGTTGAATTTTTTCCTCAAACGAAAAAAAATCAGTCTCAAACTATCAAAACGGTTTCTAAAACCTCTAGGAAATGTATCTTCTTTAATAATCTGTCTGGTTTAGGCAAATTTTCATGAAGCTGAAAAATGCTGTTAAATGGTAGTTAAATCGGCATGCTTTTAATGCCTGGCTAGGGTTAGGGTTACAAGAACCATAGAATTTTGCCCGCTGTTGCACTTTTAGCTGCACTTTAAATGACAAAATGAAGAGAGTTTACCCATTAGAACAGGTATTTTTCACACTTTTCATCTGGCTCAGTTTTTGATAAAATCAATGGATAGGGCAATATACAAAAAGGTGACCAAAACTGTCCGAAAACTAAAAGTGCAGATAGGAGCAAATTATCACTCATCCTAGAGATAACTGGGGGCCCGGAATGCAGCACTGACAGTAAAAAACCTCTACCTGTTGTGGGAATGCTAACCCTAACCCTAGCTAGGGTTTCAAATGTGCATTCCGGCAGGGTGTCTCAGAAGCCCTCCAAACATCAAAGTTGAATTTTTTCCTCAAACTCCAAAAAATCAGTCTCAAACTATCAAAATGGTTTCTAAAACCTCTAGGAAATGTATCTTCTTTAATAATCTGTCTGGTTTAAGCAAATTTTCATGAAGCTGAAAAATGCTGTTAAATGGTAGTTAAATCGGCATGCTTTTAATGCCTGGCTAGGGTTAGGGTTACAAGAACCATATAATTTTGCCCGCTGTTGCACTTTTAGCTGCACTTTAAATGACAAAATGAAGAGAGTTTACCCATTAGAACAGGTATTCTTCACACTTTTCATCTGGCTCAGTTTTGGATGAAATCAATGGATAGGGCAATATACAAAAAGGTGACCAAAACTGTCCGAAAACTAAAAGTGCAGATAGGAGCAAATTATCACTCATCCTAAAGATAACTGGGGGCCCGGAATGCAGCACTGACAGTAAAAAACTTCTACCTGTTGTGGGAATGCTAACCCTAACCCTAGCTAGGGTTTCAAATGTGCATTCCGGCAGGGTATCTCAGAAGCCCTCAAAACATCAAAGTTGAATTTTTTCCTCAAACGAAAAAAAATCAGTCTCAAACTATCAAAACGGTTTCTAAAACCTCTAGGAAATGTATCTCCTTTAATAATCTGTCTGGTTTAGGCAAATTTTCATGAAGCTGAAAAATGCTGTTAAATGGTAGTTAAATCGGCATGCTTTTAATGCCAGGCTAGGGTTAGGGTTACAAGAACCATAGAATTTTGCCCGCTGTTGCACTTTTAGCTGCACTTTAAATGACAAAATGAAGAGAGTTTACCCATTAGAACAGGTTTTCTTCACACTTTTCATCTGGCTCAGTTTTGGATAAAATCAATGGATAGGGCAATATACAAAAAGTTGACCAAAACTGTCCGAAAACTAAAAGTGCAGATAGGAGCAAATTATCACTCATCCTAAAGATAACTGGGGGCCCGGAATGCAGCACTGACAGTAAAAAACTTCTACCTGTTGTGGGAATGCTAACCCTAACCCTAGCTAGGGTTTCAAATGTGCATTCCGGCAAGGTGTCTCAGAAGCCCTCCAAACATCAAAGTTGAATTTTTTCCTCAAACTCCAAAAAATCAGTCTCAAACTATCAAAATGGTTTCTAAAACCTCTAGGAAATGTATCTTCTTTAATAATCTGTCTGGTTTAAGCAAATTTTCATGAAGCTGAAAAATGCTGTTAAATGGTAGTTAAATCGGCATGCTTTTAATGCCTGGCTAGGGTTAGGGTTACAAGAACCATATAATTTTGCCCGCTGTTGCACTTTTAGCTGCACTTTAAATGACAAAATGAAGAGAGTTTACCCATTAGAACAGGTATTCTTCACACTTTTCATCTGGCTCAGTTTTGGATGAAATCAATGGATAGGGCAATATACAAAAAGGTGACCAAAACTGTCCGAAAACTAAAAGTGCAGATAGGAGCAAATTATCACTCATCCTAAAGATAACTGGGGGCCCGGAATGCAGCACTGACAGTAAAAAACTTCTACCTGTTGTGGGAATGCTAACCCTAACCCTAGCTAGGGTTTCAAATGTGCATTCCGGCAGGGTGTCTCAGAAGCCCTCCAAACATCAAAGTTGAATTTTTTCCTCAAACTCCAAAAAATCAGTCTCAAACTATCAAAACGGTTTCTAAAACCTCTAGGAAATGTATCTTCTTTAATAATCTGTCTGGTTTAGGCAAATTTTCATGAAGCTGAAAAATGCTGTTAAATGGTAGTTAAATCGGCATGCTTTTAATGCCTGGCTAGGGTTAGGGTTACAAGAACCATAGAATTTTGCCCGCTGTTGCACTTTTAGCTGCACTTTAAATGACAAAATGAAGAGAGTTTACCCATTAGAACAGGTATTCTTCACACTTTTCATCTGGCTCAGTTTTGGATGAAATCAATGGATAGGGCAATATACAAAAAGGTGACCAAAACTGTCCGAAAACAAAAAGTGCAGATAGGAGCAAATTATCACTCATCCTAAAGATAACTGGGGGCCCGGAATGCAGCACTGACAGTAAAAAACTTCTACCTGTTGTGGGAATGCTAACCCTAACCCTAGCTAGGGTTTCAAATGTGCATTCCGGCAGGGTGTCTCAGAAGCCCTCCAAACATCAAAGTTGATATTTTCCCTCAAACTCCAAAAAATCAGTCTCAAACTATCAAAACAGTTTCTAAAACCTCTAGGAAATGTATCTTCTTTAATAATCTGTCTGGTTTAGGCAAATTTTCATGAAGCTGAAAAATGCTGTTAAATGGTAGATAAATCGGCATTCTTTTAATGCCTGGCTAGGGATAGGGTTACAAGAACCATAGAATTTTGCCCGCTGTTACACTTTTAGCTGCACTTTAAATGACAAAATGAAGAGAGTTTACCCATTAGAACAGGTTTTCTTCACACTTTTCATCTGGCTCAGTTTTTGATAAAATCAATGGATAGGGCAATATACAAAAAGGTGACCAAAACTGTCCGAAAACTAAAAGTGCTGATAGGAGCAAATTATCACTCATCCTAAAGATAACTGGGGGCCCGGAATGCAGCACTGACAGTAAAAAACTTCTACCTGTTGTGGGAATGCTAACCCTAACCCTAGCTAGGGTTTCAAATGTGCATTCCGGCAGGGTGTCTCAGAAGCCCTCCAAACATCAAAGTTGAATTTTTTCCTCAAACTCCAAAAAATCAGTCTCAAACTATCAAAACGGTTTCTAAAACCTCTAGGAAATGTATCTTCTTTAATAATCTGTCTGGTTTAGGCAAATTTTCATGAAGCTGAAAAATGCTGTTAAATTGTAGATAAATCGGCATGCTTTTAATGCCTGGCTAGGGTTAGGGTTACAAGAACCATAGAATTTTGCCCGCTGTTACACTTTTAGCTGCACTTTAAATGACAAAATGAAGAGAGTTTACCCATTAGAACAGGTATTCTTCACACTTTTAATCTGGCTCAGTTTTTGATAAAATCAATGGATAGGGCAATATACAAAAAGGTGACCAAAACTGTCCGAAAACTAAAAGTGCAGATAGGAGCAAATTATCACTCATCCTAGAGATAACTGGGGGCCCGGAATGCAGCACTGACAGTAAAAAACTTCTACCTGTTGTGGGAATGCTAACCCTAACCCTAGCTAGGGTTTCAAATGTGCATTCCGGCAGGATGTCTCAGAAGCCCTCCAAACATCAAAGTTGAATTTTTTCCTCAAACTCCAAAAAATCAGTCTCAAACTATCAAAACGGTTTCTAAAACCTCTAGGAAATGTATCTTCTTTAATAATCTGTCTGGTTTAGTCAAATTTTCATGAAGCTGAAAAATGCTGTTAAATGGTAGTTAAATCGGCATGCTTTTAATGCCTGGCTAGGGTTAGGGTTACAAGAACCATAGAATTTTGCCCGCTGTTGCACTTTTAGCTGCACTTTAAATGACAAAATGAAGAGAGTTTACCCATTAGAACAGGTTTTCTTCACACTTTTCATCTGGCTCAGTTTTGGATAAAATCACTACATAGGGCAATATACAAAAAGGTGACCAAAACTGTCTGAAAACTAAAAGTGCTGATAGGAGCAAATTATCACTCATCCTAAAGATAACTGGGGGCCCGGAATGCAGCACTGACAGTAAAAAACTTCTACCTGTTGTGGGAATGCTAACCCTAACCCTAGCTAGGGTTTCAAATGTGCATTCCGGCAGGGTGTCTCAGAAGCCCTCCAAACATCAAAGTTGAATTTTTTCCTCAAACTCCAAAAAATCAGTCTCAAACTATCAAAACGGTTTCTAAAACCTCTAGGAAATGTAACTTCTTTAATAATCTGTCTGGTTTAGGCAAATTTTCATGAAGCTGAAAAATGCTGTTAAATTGTAGTTAAATCGGTATGCTTTTAATGCCTGGCTAGGGTTAGGGTTACAAGAACCATAGAATTTTGCCCGCTGTTGCACTTTTAGCTGCACTTTAGATGACAAAATGAAGAGAGTTTACCCATTAGAACAGGTATTCTTCACACTTTTCATCTGGCTCAGTTTTTGATAAATTCAATGGATAGGGCAATATACAAAAAGGTGACCAAAACTGTCCGAAAACTAAAAGTGCAGATAGGAGCAAATTATCACTCATCCTAAAGATAACTGGGGGCCCGGAATGCAGCACTGACAGTAAAAAACTTCTACCTGTTGTGGGAATGCTAACCCTAACCCTAGCTAGGGTTTCAAATGTGCATTCCGGCAGGGTGTCTCAGAAGCCCTCCAAACATCAAAGTTGAATTTTTTCCTCAAACTCCAAAAAATCAGTCTCAAACTATCAAAATGGTTTCTAAAACCTCTAGGAAATGTATCTTCTTTAATAATCTGTCTGGTTTAAGCAAATTTTCATGAAGCTGAAAAATGCTGTTAAATGGTAGTTAAATCGGCATGCTTTTAATGCCTGGCTAGGGTTAGGGTTACAAGAACCATATAATTTTGCCCGCTGTTGCACTTTTAGCTGCACTTTAAATGACAAAATGAAGAGAGTTTACCCATTAGAACAGGTATTCTTCACACTTTTCATCTGGCTCAGGTTTGGATGAAATCAATGGATAGGGCAATATACAAAAAGGTGACCAAAACTGTCCGAAAACTAAAAGTGCAGATAGGAGCCAATTATCACTCATCCTAAAGATAACTGGGGGCCCGGAATGCAGCACTGACAGTAAAAAACTTCTACCTGTTGTGGGAATGCTAACCCTAACCCTAGCTAGGGTTTCAAATGTGCATTCCGGCAGGGTATCTCAGAAGCCCTCCAAACATCAAAGTTGAATTTTTTCCTCAAACGAAAAAAAATCAGTCTCAAACTATCAAAACGGTTTCTAAAACCTCTAGGAAATGTATCTTCTTTAATAATCTGTCTGGTTTAGGCAAATTTTCATGAAGCTGAAAAATGCTGTTAAATGGTAGTTAAATCGGCATGCTTTTAATGCCTGGCTAGGGTTAGGGTTACAAGAACCATAGAATTTTGCCCGCTGTTGCACTTTTAGCTGCACTTTAAATGACAAAATGAAGAGAGTTTACCCATTAGAACAGGTATTTTTCACACTTTTCATCTGGCTCAGTTTTTGATAAAATCAATGGATAGGGCAATATACAAAAAGGTGACCAAAACTGTCCGAAAACTAAAAGTGCAGATAGGAGCAAATTATCACTTATCCTAGAGATAACTGGGGGCCCGGAATGCAGCACTGACAGTAAAAAACCTCTACCTGTTGTGGGAATGCTAACCCTAACCCTAGCTAGGGTTTCAAATGTGCATTCCGGCAGGGTGTCTCAGAAGCCCTCCAAACATCAAAGTTGAATTTTTTCCTCAAACTCCAAAAAATCAGTCTCAAACTATCAAAATGGTTTCTAAAACCTCTAGGAAATGTATCTTCTTTAATAATCTGTCTGGTTTAAGCAAATTTTCATGAAGCTGAAAAATGCTGTTAAATGGTAGTTAAATCGGCATGCTTTTAATGCCTGGCTAGGGTTAGGGTTACAAGAACCATATAATTTTGCCCGCTGTTGCACTTTTAGCTGCACTTTAAATGACAAAATGAAGAGAGTTTACCCATTAGAACAGGTATTCTTCACACTTTTCATCTGGCTCAGTTTTGGATGAAATCAATGGATAGGGCAATATACAAAAAGGTGACCAAAACTGTCCGAAAACTAAAAGTGCAGATAGGAGCAAATTATCACTCATCCTAAAGATAACTGGGGGCCCGGAATGCAGCACTGACAGTAAAAAACTTCTACCTGTTGTGGGAATGCTAACCCTAACCCTAGCTAGGGTTTCAAATGTGCATTCCGGCAGGGTATCTCAGAAGCCCTCAAAACATCAAAGTTGAATTTTTTCCTCAAACGAAAAAAAATCAGTCTCAAACTATCAAAACGGTTTCTAAAACCTCTAGGAAATGTATCTCCTTTAATAATCTGTCTGGTTTAGGCAAATTTTCATGAAGCTGAAAAATGCTGTTAAATGGTAGTTAAATCGGCATGCTTTTAATGCCAGGCTAGGGTTAGGGTTACAAGAACCATAGAATTTTGCCCGCTGTTGCACTTTTAGCTGCACTTTAAATGACAAAATGAAGAGAGTTTACCCATTAGAACAGGTTTTCTTCACACTTTTCATCTGGCTCAGTTTTGGATAAAATCAATGGATAGGGCAATATACAAAAAGTTGACCAAAACTGTCCGAAAACTAAAAGTGCAGATAGGAGCAAATTATCACTCATCCTAAAGATAACTGGGGGCCCGGAATGCAGCACTGACAGTAAAAAACTTCTACCTGTTGTGGGAATGCTAACCCTAACCCTAGCTAGGGTTTCAAATGTGCATTCCGGCAAGGTGTCTCAGAAGCCCTCCAAACATCAAAGTTGAATTTTTTCCTCAAACTCCAAAAAATCAGTCTCAAACTATCAAAATGGTTTCTAAAACCTCTAGGAAATGTATCTTCTTTAATAATCTGTCTGGTTTAAGCAAATTTTCATGAAGCTGAAAAATGCTGTTAAATGGTAGTTAAATCGGCATGCTTTTAATGCCTGGCTAGGGTTAGGGTTACAAGAACCATATAATTTTGCCCGCTGTTGCACTTTTAGCTGCACTTTAAATGACAAAATGAAGAGAGTTTACCCATTAGAACAGGTATTCTTCACACTTTTCATCTGGCTCAGTTTTGGATGAAATCAATGGATAGGGCAATATACAAAAAGGTGACCAAAACTGTCCGAAAACTAAAAGTGCAGATAGGAGCAAATTATCACTCATCCTAAAGATAACTGGGGGCCCGGAATGCAGCACTGACAGTAAAAAACTTCTACCTGTTGTGGGAATGCTAACCCTAACCCTAGCTAGGGTTTCAAATGTGCATTCCGGCAGGGTATCTCAGAAGCCCTCAAAACATCAAAGTTGAATTTTTTCCTCAAACGAAAAAAAATCAGTCTCAAACTATCAAAACGGTTTCTAAAACCTCTAGGAAATGTATCTTCTTTAATAATCTGTCTGGTTTAGGCAAATTTTCATGAAGCTGAAAAATGCTGTTAAATGGTAGTTAAATCGGCATGCTTTTAATGCCAGGCTAGGGTTAGGGTTACAAGAACCATAGAATTTTGCCCGCTGTTGCACTTTTAGCTGCACTTTAAATGACAAAATGAAGAGAGTTTACCCATTAGAACAGGTATTCTTCACACTTTTCATCTGGCTCAGTTTTTGATAAAATCAATGGATAGGGCAATATACAAAAAGGTGACCAAAACTGTCCGAAAACTAAAAGTGCAGATAGGAGCAAATTATCACTCATCCTAGAGATAACTGGGGGCCCGGAATGCAGCACTGACAGTAAAAAACTTCTACCTGTTGTGGGAATGCTAACCCTAACCCTAGCTAGGGTTTCAAATGTGCATTCCGGCAGGGTGTCTCAGAAGCCCTCCAAACATCAAAGTTGAATTTTTTCCTCAAACTCCAAAAAATCAGTCTCAAACTATCAAAACGGTTTCTAAAACCTCTAGGAAATGTATCTTCTTTAATAATCTGTCTGGTTTAGGCAAATTTTCATGAAGCTGAAAAATGCTGTTAAATGGTAGTTAAATCGGCATGCTTTTAATGCCTGGCTAGGGTTAGGGTTACAAGAACCATATAATTTTGCCCGCTGTTGCACTTTTAGCTGCACTTTAAATGACAAAATGAAGAGAGTTTACCCATTAGAACAGGTATTCTTCACACTTTTCATCTGGCTCAGGTTTGGATGAAATCAATGGATAGGGCAATATACAAAAAGGTGACCAAAACTGTCCGAAAACTAAAAGTGCAGATAGGAGCCAATTATCACTCATCCTAAAGATAACTGGGGGCCCGGAATGCAGCACTGACAGTAAAAAACTTCTACCTGTTGTGGGAATGCTAACCCTAACCCTAGCTAGGGTTTCAAATGTGCATTCCGGCAGGGTATCTCAGAAGCCCTCCAAACATCAAAGTTGAATTTTTTCCTCAAACTCCAAAAAATCAGTCTCAAACTATCAAAACGGTTTCTAAATCCTCTAGGAAATGTATCTTCTTTAATAATCTGTCTGGTTTAGGCAAATTTTCATGAAGCTGAAAAATGTTGTTAAATGGTAGTTAAATCGGCATGCTTTTAATGCCTGGCTAGGGTTAGGGTTACAAGAACCATAGAATTTTGCCCGCTGTTACACTTTTAGCTGCACTTTAAATGACAAAATGAAGAGAGTTTACCCATTAGAACAGGTATTCTTCACACTTTTCATCTGGCTCAGTTTTGGATGAAATCAATGGATAGGGCAATATACAAAAAGGTGACCAAAACTGTCCGAAAACTAAAAGTGCAGATAGGAGCAAATTATCACTCATCCTAAAGATAACTGGGGGCCCGGAATGCAGCACTGACAGTAAAAAACTTCTACCTGTTGTGGGAATGCTAACCCTAACCCTAGCTAGGGTTTCAAATGTGCATTCCGGCAGGGTGTCTCAGAAGCCCTCCAAACATCAAAGTTGATATTTTTCCTCAAACGAAAAAAAATCAGTCTCAAACTATCAAAACGGTTTCTAAAACCTCTAGGAAATGTATCTTCTTTAATAATCTGTCTGGTTAAGGCAAATTTTCATGAAGCTGAAAAATGCTGTTAAATGGTAGTTAAATCGGCATGCTTTTAATGCCTGGCTAGGGTTAGGGTTACAAGAACCATAGAATTTTGCCCGCTGTTACACTTTTAGCTGCACTTTAAATGACAAAATGAAGAGAGTTTACCCATTAGAACAGGTTTTCTTCACACTTTTCATCTGGCTCAGTTTTGGATAAAATCAATGGATAGGGCAATATACAAAAAGGTGACCAAAACTGTCCGAAAACTAAAAGTGCTGATAGGAGCAAATTATCACTCATCCTAAAGATAACTGGGGGCCCGGAATGCAGCACTGACAGTAAAAAACTTCTACCTGTTGTGGGAATGCTAACCCTAACCCTAGCTAGGGTTTCAAATGTGCATTCCGGCAGGGTGTCTCAGAAGCCCTCCAAACATCAAAGTTGATATTTTCCCTCAAACTCCAAAAAATCAGTCTCAAACTATCAAAACAGTTTCTAAAACCTCTAGGAAATGTATCTTCTTTAATAATCTGTCTGGTTTAGGCAAATTTTCATGAAGCTGAAAAATGCTGTTAAATGGTAGTTAAATCGGCATTCTTTTAATGCCTGGCTAGGGTTAGGGTTACAAGAACCATAGAATTTTGCCCGCTGTTACACTTTTAGCTGCACTTTAAATGACAAAATGAAGAGAGTTTACCCATTAGAACAGGTTTTCTTCACACTTTTCTTCTGGCTCAGTTTTTGATAAAATCAATGGATAGGGCAATATACAAAAAGGTGACCAAAACTGTCCGAAAACTAAAAGTGCTGATAGGAGCAAATTATCACTCATCCTAAAGATAACTGGGGGCCCGGAATGCAGCACTGACAGTAAAAAACTTCTACCTGTTGTGGGAATGCTAACCCTAACCCTAGCTAGGGTTTCAAATGTGCATTCCGGCAGGGTGTCTCAGAAGCCCTCCAAACATCAAAGTTGAATTTTTTCCTCAAACTCCAAAAAATCAGTCTCAAACTATCAAAACGGTTTCTAAAACCTCTAGGAAATGTATCTTCTTTAATAATCTGTCTGGTTTAGGCAAATTTTCATGAAGCTGAAAAATGCTGTTAAATTGTAGATAAATCGGCATGCTTTTAATGCCTGGCTAGGGTTAGGGTTACAAGAACCATAGAATTTTGCCCGCTGTTACACTTTTAGCTGCACTTTAAATGACAAAATGAAGAGAGTTTACCCATTAGAACAGGTATTCTTCACACTTTTAATCTGGCTCAGTTTTTGATAAAATCAATGGATAGGGCAATATACAAAAAGGTGACCAAAACTGTCCGAAAACTAAAAGTGCAGATAGGAGCAAATTATCACTCATCCTAGAGATAACTGGGGGCCCGGAATGCAGCACTGACAGTAAAAAACTTCTACCTGTTGTGGGAATGCTAACCCTAACCCTAGCTAGGGTTTCAAATGTGCATTCCGGCAGGGTGTCTCAGAAGCCCTCCAAACATCAAAGTTGAATTTTTTCCTCAAACTCCAAAAAATCAGTCTCAAACTATCAAAACGGTTTCTAAAACCTCTAGGAAATGTATCTTCTTTAATAATCTGTCTGGTTTAGGCAAATTTTCATGAAGCTGAAAAATGCTGTTAAATGGTAGTTAAATCGGCATGCTTTTAATGCCTGGCTAGGGTTAGGGTTACAAGAACCATAGAATTTTGCCCGCTGTTGCACTTTTAGCTGCACTTTAAATGACAAAATGAAGAGAGTTTACCCATTAGAACAGGTTTTCTTCACACTTTTCATCTGGCTCAGTTTTGGATAAAATCACTACATAGGGCAATATACAAAAAGGTGACCAAAACTGTCCGAAAACTAAAAGTGCAGATAGGAGCAAATTATCACTCATCCTAAAGATAACTGGGGGCCCGGAATGCAGCACTGACAGTAAAAAACTTCTACCTGTTGTGGGAATGCTAACCCTAAACCTAGCTAGGGTTTCAAATGTGCATTCCGGCAGGGTGTCTCAGAAGCCCTCCAAACATCAAAGTTGAATTTTTTCCTCAAACTCCAAAAAATCAGTCTCAAACTATCAAAACGGTTTCTAAAACCTCTAGGAAATGTATCTTCTTTAATAATCTGTCTGGTTTAGGCAAATTTTCATGAAGCTGAAAAATGCTGTTAAATGGTAGTTAAATCGGCATTCTTTTAATGCCTGGCTAGGGTTAGGGTTACAAGAACCATAGAATTTTGCCCGCTGTTACACTTTTAGCTGCACTTTAAATGACAAAATGAAGAGAGTTTACCCATTAGAACAGGTTTTCTTCACACTTTTCTTCTGGCTCAGTTTTTGATAAAATCAATGGATAGGGCAATATACAAAAAGGTGACCAAAACTGTCCGAAAACTAAAAGTGCTGATAGGAGCAAATTATCACTCATCCTAAAGATAACTGGGGGCCCGGAATGCAGCACTGACAGTAAAAAACTTCTACCTGTTGTGGGAATGCTAACCCTAACCCTAGCTAGGGTTTCAAATGTGCATTCCGGCAGGGTGTCTCAGAAGCCCTCCAAACATCAAAGTTGAATTTTTTCCTCAAACTCCAAAAAATCAGTCTCAAACTATCAAAACGGTTTCTAAAACCTCTAGGAAATGTATCTTCTTTAATAATCTGTCTGGTTTAGGCAAATTTTCATGAAGCTGAAAAATGCTGTTAAATTGTAGATAAATCGGCATGCTTTTAATGCCTGGCTAGGGTTAGGGTTACAAGAACCATAGAATTTTGCCCGCTGTTACACTTTTAGCTGCACTTTAAATGACAAAATGAAGAGAGTTTACCCATTAGAACAGGTATTCTTCACACTTTTAATCTGGCTCAGTTTTTGATAAAATCAATGGATAGGGCAATATACAAAAAGGTGACCAAAACTGTCCGAAAACTAAAAGTGCAGATAGGAGCAAATTATCACTCATCCTAGAGATAACTGGGGGCCCGGAATGCAGCACTGACAGTAAAAAACTTCTACCTGTTGTGGGAATGCTAACCCTAACCCTAGCTAGGGTTTCAAATGTGCATTCCGGCAGGGTGTCTCAGAAGCCCTCCAAACATCAAAGTTGAATTTTTTCCTCAAACTCCAAAAAATCAGTCTCAAACTATCAAAACGGTTTCTAAAACCTCTAGGAAATGTATCTTCTTTAATAATCTGTCTGGTTTAGGCAAATTTTCATGAAGCTGAAAAATGCTGTTAAATGGTAGTTAAATCGGCATGCTTTTAATGCCTGGCTAGGGTTAGGGTTACAAGAACCATAGAATTTTGCCCGCTGTTGCACTTTTAGCTGCACTTTAAATGACAAAATGAAGAGAGTTTACCCATTAGAACAGGTTTTCTTCACACTTTTCATCTGGCTCAGTTTTGGATAAAATCACTACATAGGGCAATATACAAAAAGGTGACCAAAACTGTCCGAAAACTAAAAGTGCAGATAGGAGCAAATTATCACTCATCCTAAAGATAACTGGGGGCCCGGAATGCAGCACTGACAGTAAAAAACTTCTACCTGTTGTGGGAATGCTAACCCTAAACCTAGCTAGGGTTTCAAATGTGCATTCCGGCAGGGTGTCTCAGAAGCCCTCCAAACATCAAAGTTGAATTTTTTCCTCAAACTCCAAAAAATCAGTCTCAAACTATCAAAACGGTTTCTAAAACCTCTAGGAAATGTATCTTCTTTAATAATCTGTCTGGTTTAGGCAAATTTTCATGAAGCTGAAAAATGCTGTTAAATGGTAGTTAAATCGGCATGCTTTTAATGCCTGGCTAGGGTTAGGGTTACAAGAACCATAGAATTTTGCCCGCTGTTGCACTTTTAGCTGCACTTTAAATGACAAAATGAAGAGAGTTTACCCATTAGAACAGGTATTCTTCACACTTTTCATCTGGCTCAGTTTTTGATAAAATCAATGGATAGGGCAATATACAAAAAGGTGACCAAAACTGTCCGAAAACTAAAAGTGCAGATAGGAGCAAATTATCACTCATCCTAGAGATAACTGGGGGCCCGGAATGCAGCACTGACAGTAAAAAACTTCTACCTGTTGTTGGAATGCTAACCCTAACCCTAGCTAGGGTTTCAAATGTGCATTCCGGCAGGGTGTCTCAGAAGACCTCCAAACATCAAAGTTGAATTTTTTCCTCAAACTCCAAAAAATCAGTCTCAAACTATCAAAACGGTTTCTAAAACCTCTAGGAAATGTAACTTCTTTAATAATCTGTCTGGTTTAGGCAAATTTTAATGAAGCTGAAAAATGCTGTTAAATTGTAGTTAAATCGGTATGCTTTTAATGCCTGGCTAGGGTTAGGGTTACAAGAACCATAGAATTTTGCCCGCTGTTGCACTTTTAGCTGCACTTTAGATGACAAAATGAAGAGAGTTTACCCATTAGAACAGGTATTCTTCACACTTTTCATCTGGCTCAGTTTTTGATAAAATCAATGGATAGGGCAATATACAAAAAGGTGACCAAAACTGTCCGAAAACTAAAAGTGCAGATAGGAGCAAATTATCACTCATCCTAAAGATAACTGGGGGCCCGGAATGCAGCACTGACAGTAAAAAACTTCTACCTGTTGTGGGAATGCTAACCCTAACCCTAGCTAGGGTTTCAAATGTGCATTCCGGCAGGGTGTCTCAGAAGCCCTCCAAACATCAAAGTTGAATTTTTTCCTCAAACTCCAAAAAATCAGTCTCAAACTATCAAAATGGTTTCTAAAACCTCTAGGAAATGTATCTTCTTTAATAATCTGTCTGGTTTAAGCAAATTTTCATGAAGCTGAAAAATGCTGTTAAATGGTAGTTAAATCGGCATGCTTTTAATGCCTGGCTAGGGTTAGGGTTACAAGAACCATAGAATTTTGCCCGCTGTTGCACTTTTAGCTGCACTTTAAATGACAAAATGAAGAGAGTTTACCCATTAGAACAGGTATTCTTCACACTTTTCATCTGGCTCAGGTTTGGATGAAATCAATGGATAGGGCAATATACAAAAAGGTGACCAAAACTGTCCGAAAACTAAAAGTGCAGATAGGAGCCAATTATCACTCATCCTAAAGATAACTGGGGGCCCGGAATGCAGCACTGACAGTAAAAAACTTCTACCTGTTGTGGGAATGCTAACCCTAACCCTAGCTAGGGTTTCAAATGTGCATTCCGGCAGGGTATCTCAGAAGCCCTCCAAACATCAAAGTTGAATTTTTTCCTCAAACGAAAAAAAATCAGTCTCAAACTATCAAAACGGTTTCTAAAACCTCTAGGAAATGTATCTTCTTTAATAATCTGTCTGGTTTAGGCAAATTTTCATGAAGCTGAAAAATGCTGTTAAATGGTAGTTAAATCGGCATGCTTTTAATGCCTGGCTAGGGTTAGGGTTACAAGAACCATAGAATTTTGCCCGCTGTTGCACTTTTAGCTGCACTTTAAATGACAAAATGAAGAGAGTTTACCCATTAGAACAGGTATTTTTCACACTTTTCATCTGGCTCAGTTTTTGATAAAATCAATGGATAGGGCAATATACAAAAAGGTGACCAAAACTGTCCGAAAACTAAAAGTGCAGATAGGAGCAAATTATCACTCATCCTAGAGATAACTGGGGGCCCGGAATGCAGCACTGACAGTAAAAAACCTCTACCTGTTGTGGGAATGCTAACCCTAACCCTAGCTAGGGTTTCAAATGTGCATTCCGGCAGGGTGTCTCAGAAGCCCTCCAAACATCAAAGTTGAATTTTTTCCTCAAACTCCAAAAAATCAGTCTCAAACTATCAAAATGGTTTCTAAAACCTCTAGGAAATGTATCTTCTTTAATAATCTGTCTGGTTTAAGCAAATTTTCATGAAGCTGAAAAATGCTGTTAAATGGTAGTTAAATCGGCATGCTTTTAATGCCTGGCTAGGGTTAGGGTTACAAGAACCATATAATTTTGCCCGCTGTTGCACTTTTAGCTGTACTTTAAATGACAAAATGAAGAGAGTTTACCCATTAGAACAGGTATTCTTCACACTTTTCATCTGGCTCAGTTTTGGATGAAATCAATGGATAGGGCAATATACAAAAAGGTGACCAAAACTGTCCGAAAACTAAAAGTGCAGATAGGAGCAAATTATCACTCATCCTAAAGATAACTGGGGGCCCGGAATGCAGCACTGACAGTAAAAAACTTCTACCTGTTGTGGGAATGCTAACCCTAACCCTAGCTAGGGTTTCAAATGTGCATTCCGGCAGGGTATCTCAGAAGCCCTCAAAACATCAAAGTTGAATTTTTTCCTCAAACGAAAAAAAATCAGTCTCAAACTATCAAAACGGTTTCTAAAACCTCTAGGAAATGTATCTCCTTTAATAATCTGTCTGGTTTAGGCAAATTTTCATGTAGCTGAAAAATGCTGTTAAATGGTAGTTAAATCGGCATGCTTTTAATGCCAGGCTAGGGTTAGGGTTACAAGAACCATAGAATTTTGCCCGCTGTTGCACTTTTAGCTGCACTTTAAATGACAAAATGAAGAGAGTTTACCCATTAGAACAGGTTTTCTTCACACTTTTCATCTGGCTCAGTTTTGGATAAAATCAATGGATAGGGCAATATACAAAAAGTTGACCAAAACTGTCCGAAAACTAAAAGTGCAGATAGGAGCAAATTATCACTCATCCTAAAGATAACTGGGGGCCCGGAATGCAGCACTGACAGTAAAAAACTTCTACCTGTTGTGGGAATGCTAACCCTAACCCTAGCTAGGGTTTCAAATGTGCATTCCGGCAGGGTGTCTCAGAAGCCCTCCAAACATCAAAGTTGAATTTTTTCCTCAAACTCCAAAAAATCAGTCTCAAACTATCAAAACGGTTTCTAAAACCTCTAGGAAATGTATCTTCTTTAATAATCTGTCTGGTTTAGGCAAATTTTCATGAAGCTGAAAAATGCTGTTAAATGGTAGTTAAATCGGCATGCTTTTAATGCCTGGCTAGGGTTAGGGTTACAAGAACCATATAATTTTGCCCGCTGTTGCACTTTTAGCTGCACTTTAAATGACAAAATGAAGAGAGTTTACCCATTAGAACAGGTATTCTTCACACTTTTCATCTGGCTCAGGTTTGGATGAAATCAATGGATAGGGCAATATACAAAAAGGTGACCAAAACTGTCCGAAAACTAAAAGTGCAGATAGGAGCCAATTATCACTCATCCTAAAGATAACTGGGGGCCCGGAATGCAGCACTGACAGTAAAAAACTTCTACCTGTTGTGGGAATGCTAACCCTAACCCTAGCTAGGGTTTCAAATGTGCATTCCGGCAGGGTATCTCAGAAGCCCTCCAAACATCAAAGTTGAATTTTTTCCTCAAACGAAAAAAAATCAGTCTCAAACTATCAAAACGGTTTCTAAAACCTCTAGGAAATGTATCTTCTTTAATAATCTGTCTGGTTTAGGCAAATTTTCATGAAGCTGAAAAATGCTGTTAAATGGTAGTTAAATCGGCATGC
Source organism: Lepisosteus platostomus (assembly GCF_059453375.1). Classification (NCBI taxonomy): domain Eukaryota; kingdom Metazoa; phylum Chordata; class Actinopteri; order Semionotiformes; family Lepisosteidae; genus Lepisosteus; species Lepisosteus platostomus. The sequence goes on along the minus strand of NC_142616.1, from coordinate 15,393,221 downwards.
TTTTAATGCCTGGCTAGGGTTAGGGTTACAAGAACCATAGAATTTTGCCCGCTGTTGCACTTTTAGCTGCACTTTAAATGACAAAATGAAGAGAGTTTACCCATTAGAACAGGTATTTTTCACACTTTTCATCTGGCTCAGTTTTTGATAAAATCAATGGATAGGGCAATATACAAAAAGGTGACCAAAACTGTCCGAAAACTAAAAGTGCAGATAGGAGCAAATTATCACTCATCCTAGAGATAACTGGGGGCCCGGAATGCAGCACTGACAGTAAAAAACCTCTACCTGTTGTGGGAATGCTAACCCTAACCCTAGCTAGGGTTTCAAATGTGCATTCCGGCAGGGTGTCTCAGAAGCCCTCCAAACATCAAAGTTGAATTTTTTCCTCAAACTCCAAAAAATCAGTCTCAAACTATCAAAATGGTTTCTAAAACCTCTAGGAAATGTATCTTCTTTAATAATCTGTCTGGTTTAAGCAAATTTTCATGAAGCTGAAAAATGCTGTTAAATGGTAGTTAAATCGGCATGCTTTTAATGCCTGGCTAGGGTTAGGGTTACAAGAACCATATAATTTTGCCCGCTGTTGCACTTTTAGCTGCACTTTAAATGACAAAATGAAGAGAGTTTACCCATTAGAACAGGTATTCTTCACACTTTTCATCTGGCTCAGTTTTGGATGAAATCAATGGATAGGGCAATATACAAAAAGGTGACCAAAACTGTCCGAAAACTAAAAGTGCAGATAGGAGCAAATTATCACTCATCCTAAAGATAACTGGGGGCCCGGAATGCAGCACTGACAGTAAAAAACTTCTACCTGTTGTGGGAATGCTAACCCTAACCCTAGCTAGGGTTTCAAATGTGCATTCCGGCAGGGTATCTCAGAAGCCCTCAAAACATCAAAGTTGAATTTTTTCCTCAAACGAAAAAAAATCAGTCTCAAACTATCAAAACGGTTTCTAAAACCTCTAGGAAATGTATCTCCTTTAATAATCTGTCTGGTTTAGGCAAATTTTCATGAAGCTGAAAAATGCTGTTAAATGGTAGTTAAATCGGCATGCTTTTAATGCCAGGCTAGGGTTAGGGTTACAAGAACCATAGAATTTTGCCCGCTGTTGCACTTTTAGCTGCACTTTAAATGACAAAATGAAGAGAGTTTACCCATTAGAACAGGTTTTCTTCACACTTTTCATCTGGCTCAGTTTTGGATAAAATCAATGGATAGGGCAATATACAAAAAGTTGACCAAAACTGTCCGAAAACTAAAAGTGCAGATAGGAGCAAATTATCACTCATCCTAAAGATAACTGGGGGCCCGGAATGCAGCACTGACAGTAAAAAACTTCTACCTGTTGTGGGAATGCTAACCCTAACCCTAGCTAGGGTTTCAAATGTGCATTCCGGCAAGGTGTCTCAGAAGCCCTCCAAACATCAAAGTTGAATTTTTTCCTCAAACTCCAAAAAATCAGTCTCAAACTATCAAAATGGTTTCTAAAACCTCTAGGAAATGTATCTTCTTTAATAATCTGTCTGGTTTAAGCAAATTTTCATGAAGCTGAAAAATGCTGTTAAATGGTAGTTAAATCGGCATGCTTTTAATGCCTGGCTAGGGTTAGGGTTACAAGAACCATATAATTTTGCCCGCTGTTGCACTTTTAGCTGCACTTTAAATGACAAAATGAAGAGAGTTTACCCATTAGAACAGGTATTCTTCACACTTTTCATCTGGCTCAGTTTTGGATGAAATCAATGGATAGGGCAATATACAAAAAGGTGACCAAAACTGTCCGAAAACTAAAAGTGCAGATAGGAGCAAATTATCACTCATCCTAGAGATAACTGGGGGCCCGGAATGCAGCACTGACAGTAAAAAACTTCTACCTGTTGTGGGAATGCCAACCCTAACCCTAGCTAGGGTTTCAAATGTGCATTCCGGCAGGGTGTCTCAGAAGCCCTCCAAACATCAAAGTTGAATTTTTTCCTCAAACTCCAAAAAATCAGTCTCAAACTATCAAAACGGTTTCTAAAACCTCTAGGAAATGTATCTTCTTTAATAATCTGTCTGGTTTAGGCAAATTTTCATGAAGCTGAAAAATGCTGTTAAATGGTAGTTAAATCGGCATGCTTTTAATGCCTGGCTAGGGTTAGGGTTACAAGAACCATAGAATTTTGCCCGCTGTTGCACTTTTAGCTGCACTTTAAATGACAAAATGAAGAGAGTTTACCCATTAGAACAGGTATTCTTCACACTTTTCATCTGGCTCAGTTTTGGATGAAATCAATGGATAGGGCAATATACAAAAAGGTGACCAAAACTGTCCGAAAACTAAAAGTGCAGATAGGAGCAAATTATCACTCATCCTAAAGATAACTGGGGGCCCGGAATGCAGCACTGACAGTAAAAAACTTCTACCTGTTGTGGGAATGCTAACCCTAACCCTAGCTAGGGTTTCAAATGTGCTTTCCGGCAGGGTGTCTCAGAAGCCCTCCAAACATCAAAGTTGAATTTTTTCCTCAAACTCCAAAAAATCAGTCTCAAACTATCAAAACGGATTCTAAAACCTCTAGGAAATGTATCTTCTTTAATAATCTGTCTGGTTTAGGCAAATTTTCAGGAAGCTGAAAAATGCTGTTAAATGGTAGTTAAATCGGCATGCTTTTAATGCCTGGCTAGGGTTAGGGTTACAAGAACCATAGAATTTTGCCCGCTGTTGCACTTTTAGCTGCACTTTAAATGACAAAATGAAGAGAGTTTACCCATTAGAACAGGTATTCTTCACACTTTTCATCTGGCTCAGTTTTGGATGAAATCAATGGATAGGGCAATATACAAAAAGGTGACCAAAACTGTCCGAAAACTAAAAGTGCAGATAGGAGCCAATTATCACTCATCCTAAAGATAACTGGGGGCCCGGAATGCAGCACTGACAGTAAAAAACTTCTACCTGTTGTGGGAATGCTAACCCTAACCCTAGCTAGGGTTTCAAATGTGCATTCCGGCAGGGTATCTCAGAAGCCCTCCAAACATCAAAGTTGAATTTTTTCCTCAAACGAAAAAAAATCAGTCTCAAACTATCAAAACGGTTTCTAAAACCTCTAGGAAATGTATCTTCTTTAATAATCTGTCTGGTTTAGGCAAATTTTCATGAAGCTGAAAAATGCTGTTAAATGGTAGTTAAATCGGCATGCTTTTAATGCCTGGCTAGGGTTAGGGTTACAAGAACCATAGAATTTTGCCCGCTGTTGCACTTTTAGCTGCACTTTAAATGACAAAATGAAGAGAGTTTACCCATTAGAACAGGTATTTTTCACACTTTTCATCTGGCTCAGTTTTTGATAAAATCAATGGATAGGGCAATATACAAAAAGGTGACCAAAACTGTCCGAAAACTAAAAGTGCAGATAGGAGCAAATTATCACTCATCCTAGAGATAACTGGGGGCCCGGAATGCAGCACTGACAGTAAAAAACCTCTACCTGTTGTGGGAATGCTAACCCTAACCCTAGCTAGGGTTTCAAATGTGCATTCCGGCAGGGTGTCTCAGAAGCCCTCCAAACATCAAAGTTGAATTTTTTCCTCAAACTCCAAAAAATCAGTCTCAAACTATCAAAACGGTTTCTAAAACCTCTAGGAAATGTATCTTCTTTAATAATCTGTCTGGTTTAAGCAAATTTTCATGAAGCTGAAAAATGCTGTTAAATGGTAGTTAAATCGGCATGCTTTTAATGCCTGGCTAGGGTTAGGGTTACAAGAACCATATAATTTTGCCCGCTGTTGCACTTTTAGCTGCACTTTAAATGACAAAATGAAGAGAGTTTACCCATTAGAACAGGTATTCTTCACACTTTTCATCTGGCTCAGTTTTGGATGAAATCAATGGATAGGGCAATATACAAAAAGGTGACCAAAACTGTCCGAAAACTAAAAGTGCAGATAGGAGCAAATTATCACTCATCCTAAAGATAACTGGGGGCCCGGAATGCAGCACTGACAGTAAAAAACTTCTATCTGTTGTGGGAATGCTAACCCTAACCCTAGCTAGGGTTTCAAATGTGCATTCCGGCAGGGTATCTCAGAAGCCCTCAAAACATCAAAGTTGAATTTTTTCCTCAAACGAAAAAAAATCAGTCTCAAACTATCAAAACGGTTTCTAAAACCTCTAGGAAATGTATCTTCTTTAATAATCTGTCTGGTTTAGGCAAATTTTCATGAAGCTGAAAAATGCTGTTAAATGGTAGTTAAATCGGCATGCTTTTAATGCCAGGCTAGGGTTAGGGTTACAAGAACCATAGAATTTTGCCCGCTGTTGCACTTTTAGCTGCACTTTAAATGACAAAATGAAGAGAGTTTACCCATTAGAACAGGTATTCTTCACACTTTTCATCTGGCTCAGTTTTTGATAAAATCAATGGATAGGGCAATATACAAAAAGGTGACCAAAACTGTCCGAAAACTAAAAGTGCAGATAGGAGCAAATTATCACTCATCCTAGAGATAACTGGGGGCCCGGAATGCAGCACTGACAGTAAAAAACTTCTACCTGTTGTGGGAATGCTAACCCTAACCCTAGCTAGGGTTTCAAATGTGCTTTCCGGCAGGGTGTCTCAGAAGCCCTCCAAACATCAAAGTTGAATTTTTTCCTCAAACTCCAAAAAATCAGTCTCAAACTATCAAAACGGTTTCTAAAACCTCTAGGAAATGTATCTTCTTTAATAATCTGTCTGGTTTAGGCAAATTTTCATGAAGCTGAAAAATGCTGTTAAATGGTAGTTAAATCGGCATGCTTTTAATGCCTGGCTAGGGTTAGGGTTACAAGAACCATAGAATTTTGCCCGCTGTTGCACTTTTAGCTGCACTTTAAATGACAAAATGAAGAGAGTTTACCCATTAGAACAGGTTTTCTTCACACTTTTCATCTGGCTCAGTTTTGGATAAAATCAATGGATAGGGCAATATACAAAAAGGTGACCAAAACTGTCCGAAAACTAAAAGTGCAGATAGGAGCAAATTATCACTCATCCTAGAGATAACTGGGGGCCCGGAATGCAGCACTGACAGTAAAAAACTTCTACCTGTTGTGGGAATGCTAACCCTAACCCTAGCTAGGGTTTCAAATGTGCATTCCGGCAGGGTGTCTCAGAAGCCCTCCAAACATCAAAGTTGAATTTTTTCCTCAAACTCCAAAAAATCAGTCTCAAACTATCAAAACGGTTTCTAAAACCTCTAGGAAATGTATCTTCTTTAATAATCTGTCTGGTTTAGGCAAATTTTCATGAAGCTGAAAAATGCTGTTAAATGGTAGTTAAATCGGCATGCTTTTAATGCCTGGCTAGGGTTAGGGTTACAAGAACCATAGAATTTTGCCCGCTGTTGCACTTTTAGCTGCACTTTAAATGACAAAATGAAGAGAGTTTACCCATTAGAACAGGTATTCTTCACACTTTTCATCTGGCTCAGTTTTGGATGAAATCAATGGATAGGGCAATATACAAAAAGGTGACCAAAACTGTCCGAAAACTAAAAGTGCAGATAGGAGCAAATTATCACTCATCCTAAAGATAACTGGGGGCCCGGAATGCAGCACTGACAGTAAAAAACTTCTACCTGTTGTGGGAATGCTAACCCTAACCCTAGCTAGGGTTTCAAATGTGCATTCCGGCAGGGTGTCTCAGAAGCCCTCCAAACATCAAAGTTGATATTTTTCCTCAAACGAAAAAAAATCAGTCTCAAACTATCAAAACGGTTTCTAAAACCTCTAGGAAATGTATCTTCTTTAATAATCTGTCTGGTTAAGGCAAATTTTCATGAAGCTGAAAAATGCTGTTAAATGGTAGTTAAATCGGCATGCTTTTAATGCCTGGCTAGGGTTAGGGTTACAAGAACCATAGAATTTTGCCCGCTGTTACACTTTTAGCTGCACTTTAAATGACAAAATGAAGAGAGTTTACCCATTAGAACAGGTTTTCTTCACACTTTTCATCTGGCTCAGTTTTGGATAAAATCAATGGATAGGGCAATATACAAAAAGGTGACCAAAACTGTCCGAAAACTAAAAGTGCTGATAGGAGCAAATTATCACTCATCCTAAAGATAACTGGGGGCCCGGAATGCAGCACTGACAGTAAAAAACTTCTACCTGTTGTGGGAATGCTAACCCTAACCCTAGCTAGGGTTTCAAATGTGCATTCCGGCAGGGTGTCTCAGAAGCCCTCCAAACATCAAAGTTGAATTTTTTCCTCAAACTCCAAAAAATCAGTCTCAAACTATCAAAACGGTTTCTAAAACCTCTAGGAAATGTATCTTCTTTAATAATCTGTCTGGTTTAGGCAAATTTTCATGAAGCTGAAAAATGCTGTTAAATGGTAGTTAAATCGGCATGCTTTTAATGCCTGGCTAGGGTTAGGGTTACAAGAACCATAGAATTTTGCCCGCTGTTGCACTTTTAGCTGCACTTTAAATGACAAAATGAAGAGAGTTTACCCATTAGAACAGGTATTCTTCACACTTTTCATCTGGCTCAGTTTTGGATGAAATCAATGGATAGGGCAATATACAAAAAGGTGACCAAAACTGTCCGAAAACTAAAAGTGCAGATAGGAGCCAATTATCACTCATCCTAAAGATAACTGGGGGCCCGGAATGCAGCACTGACAGTAAAAAACTTCTACCTGTTGTGGGAATGCTAACCCTAACCCTAGCTAGGGTTTCAAATGTGCATTCCGGCAGGGTATCTCAGAGGCCCTCCAAACATCAAAGTTGAATTTTTTCCTCAAACGAAAAAAAATCAGTCTCAAACTATCAAAACGGTTTCTAAAACCTCTAGGAAATGTATCTTCTTTAATAATCTGTCTGGTTTAGGCAAATTTTCATGAAGCTGAAAAATGCTGTTAAATGGTAGTTAAATCGGCATGCTTTTAATGCCTGGCTAGGGTTAGGGTTACAAGAACCATAGAATTTTGCCCGCTGTTGCACTTTTAGCTGCACTTTAAATGACAAAATGAAGAGAGTTTACCCATTAGAACAGGTATTTTTCACACTTTTCATCTGGCTCAGTTTTTGATAAAATCAATGGATAGGGCAATATACAAAAAGGTGACCAAAACTGTCCGAAAACTAAAAGTGCAGATAGGAGCAAATTATCACTCATCCTAGAGATAACTGGGGGCCCGGAATGCAGCACTGACAGTAAAAAACTTCTACCTGTTGTGGGAATGCTAACCCTAACCCTAGCTAGGGTTTCAAATGTGCATTCCGGCAGGGTGTCTCAGAAGCCCTCCAAACATCAAAGTTGAATTTTTTCCTCAAACTCCAAAAAATCAGTCTCAAACTATCAAAACGGTTTCTAAAACCTCTAGGAAATGTATCTTCTTTAATAATCTGTCTGGTTTAAGCAAATTTTCATGAAGCTGAAAAATGCTGTTAAATGGTAGTTAAATCGGCATGCTTTTAATGCCTGGCTAGGGTTAGGGTTACAAGAACCATATAATTTTGCCCGCTGTTGCACTTTTAGCTGCACTTTAAATGACAAAATGAAGAGAGTTTACCCATTAGAACAGGTATTCTTCACACTTTTCATCTGGCTCAGTTTTGGATGAAATCAATGGATAGGGCAATATACAAAAAGGTGACCAAAACTGTCCGAAAACTAAAAGTGCAGATAGGAGCAAATTATCACTCATCCTAAAGATAACTGGGGGCCCGGAATGCAGCACTGACAGTAAAAAACTTCTACCTGTTGTGGGAATGCTAACCCTAACCCTAGCTAGGGTTTCAAATGTGCATTCCGGCAGGGTATCTCAGAAGCCCTCAAAACATCAAAGTTGAATTTTTTCCTCAAATGAAAAAAAATCAGTCTCAAACTATCAAAACGGTTTCTAAAACCTCTAGGAAATGTATCTTCTTTAATAATCTGTCTGGTTTAGGCAAATTTTCATGAAGCTGAAAAATGCTGTTAAATGGTAGTTAAATCGGCATGCTTTTAATGCCAGGCTAGGGTTAGGGTTACAAGAACCATAGAATTTTGCCCGCTGTTGCACTTTTAGCTGCACTTTAAATGACAAAATGAAGAGAGTTTACCCATTAGAACAGGTATTCTTCACACTTTTCATCTGGCTCAGTTTTTGATAAAATCAATGGATAGGGCAATATACAAAAAGGTGACCAAAACTGTCCGAAAACTAAAAGTGCAGATAGGAGCAAATTATCACTCATCCTAGAGATAACTGGGGGCCCGGAATGCAGCACTGACAGTAAAAAACCTCTACCTGTTGTGGGAATGCTAACCCTAACCCTAGCTAGGGTTTCAAATGTGCATTCCGGCAGGGTGTCTCAGAAGCCCTCCAAACATCAAAGTTGAATTTTTTCCTCAAACTCCAAAAAATCAGTCTCAAACTATCAAAACGGTTTCTAAAACCTCTAGGAAATGTATCTTCTTTAATAATCTGTCTGGTTTAAGCAAATTTTCATGAAGCTGAAAAATGCTGTTAAATGGTAGTTAAATCGGCATGCTTTTAATGCCTGGCTAGGGTTAGGGTTACAAGAACCATATAATTTTGCCCGCTGTTGCACTTTTAGCTGCACTTTAAATGACAAAATGAAGAGAGTTTACCCATTAGAACAGGTATTCTTCACACTTTTCATCTGGCTCAGTTTTGGATGAAATCAATGGATAGGGCAATATACAAAAAGGTGACCAAAACTGTCCGAAAACTAAAAGTGCAGATAGGAGCAAATTATCACTCATCCTAAAGATAACTGGGGGCCCGGAATGCAGCACTGACAGTAAAAAACTTCTACCTGTTGTGGGAATGCTAACCCTAACCCTAGCTAGGGTTTCAAATGTGCATTCCGGCAGGGTATCTCAGAAGCCCTCAAAACATCAAAGTTGAATTTTTTCCTCAAACGAAAAAAAATCAGTCTCAAACTATCAAAACGGTTTCTAAAACCTCTAGGAAATGTATCTTCTTTAATAATCTGTCTGGTTTAGGCAAATTTTCATGAAGCTGAAAAATGCTGTTAAATGGTAGTTAAATCGGCATGCTTTTAATGCCAGGCTAGGGTTAGGGTTACAAGAACCATAGAATTTTGCCCGCTGTTGCACTTTTAGCTGCACTTTAAATGACAAAATGAAGAGAGTTTACCCATTAGAACAGGTATTCTTCACACTTTTCATCTGGCTCAGTTTTTGATAAAATCAATGGATAGGGCAATATACAAAAAGGTGACCAAAACTGTCCGAAAACTAAAAGTGCAGATAGGAGCAAATTATCACTCATCCTAGAGATAACTGGGGGCCCGGAATGCAGCACTGACAGTAAAAAACTTCTACCTGTTGTGGGAATGCTAACCCTAACCCTAGCTAGGGTTTCAAATGTGCATTCCGGCAGGGTGTCTCAGAAGCCCTCCAAACATCAAAGTTGAATTTTTTCCTCAAACTCCAAAAAATCAGTCTCAAACTATCAAAACGGTTTCTAAAACCTCTAGGAAATGTATCTTCTTTAATAATCTGTCTGGTTTAGGCAAATTTTCATGAAGCTGAAAAATGCTGTTAAATGGTAGTTAAATCGGCATGCTTTTAATGCCTGGCTAGGGTTAGGGTTACAAGAACCATAGAATTTTGCCCGCTGTTGCACTTTTAGCTGCACTTTAAATGACAAAATGAAGAGAGTTTACCCATTAGAACAGGTATTCTTCACACTTTTCATCTGGCTCAGTTTTGGATGAAATCAATGGATAGGGCAATATACAAAAAGGTGACCAAAACTGTCCGAAAACTAAAAGTGCAGATAGGAGCAAATTATCACTCATCCTAAAGATAACTGGGGGCCCGGAATGCAGCACTGACAGTAAAAAACTTCTACCTGTTGTGGGAATGCTAACCCTAACCCTAGCTAGGGTTTCAAATGTGCTTTCCGGCAGGGTGTCTCAGAAGCCCTCCAAACATCAAAGTTGAATTTTTTCCTCAAACTCCAAAAAATCAGTCTCAAACTATCAAAACGGTTTCTAAAACCTCTAGGAAATGTATCTTCTTTAATAATCTGTCTGGTTTAGGCAAATTTTCATGAAGCTGAAAAATGCTGTTAAATGGTAGTTAAATCGGAATGCTTTTAATGCCTGGCTAGGGTTAGGGTTACAAGAACCATAGAATTTTGCCCGCTGTTGCACTTTTAGCTGCACTTTAAATGACAAAATGAAGAGAGTTTACCCATTAGAACAGGTATTCTTCACACTTTTCATCTGGCTCAGTTTTGGATGAAATCAATGGATAGGGCAATATACAAAAAGGTGACCAAAACTGTCCGAAAACTAAAAGTGCAGATAGGAGCCAATTATCACTCATCCTAAAGATAACTGGGGGCCCGGAATGCAGCACTGACAGTAAAAAACTTCTACCTGTTGTGGGAATGCTAACCCTAACCCTAGCTAGGGTTTCAAATGTGCATTCCGGCAGGGTATCTCAGAAGCCCTCCAAACATCAAAGTTGAATTTTTTCCTCAAACGAAAAAAAATCAGTCTCAAACTATCAAAACGGTTTCTAAAACCTCTAGGAAATGTATCTTCTTTAATAATCTGTCTGGTTTAGGCAAATTTTCATGAAGCTGAAAAATGCTGTTAAATGGTAGTTAAATCGGCATGCTTTTAATGCCTGGCTAGGGTTAGGGTTACAAGAACCATAGAATTTTGCCCGCTGTTGCACTTTTAGCTGCACTTTAAATGACAAAATGAAGAGAGTTTACGCATTAGAACAGGTATTTTTCACACTTTTCATCTGGCTCAGTTTTTGATAAAATCAATGGATAGGGCAATATACAAAAAGGTGACCAAAACTGTCCGAAAACTAAAAGTGCAGATAGGAGCAAATTATCACTCATCCTAGAGATAACTGGGGGCCCGGAATGCAGCACTGACAGTAAAAAACCTCTACCTGTTGTGGGAATGCTAACCCTAACCCTAGCTAGGGTTTCAAATGTGCATTCCGGCAGGGTGTCTCAGAAGCCCTCCAAACATCAAAGTTGAATTTTTTCCTCAAACTCCAAAAAATCAGTCTCAAACTATCAAAACGGTTTCTAAAACCTCTAGGAAATGTATCTTCTTTAATAATCTGTCTGGTTTAAGCAAATTTTCATGAAGCTGAAAAATGCTGTTAAATGGTAGTTAAATCGGCATGCTTTTAATGCCTGGCTAGGGTAGGGTTACAAGAACCATATAATTTTGCCCGCTGTTGCACTTTTAGCTGCACTTTAAATGACAAAATGAAGAGAGTTTACCCATTAGAACAGGTATTCTTCACACTTTTCATCTGGCTCAGTTTTGGATGAAATCAATGGATAGGGCAATATACAAAAAGGTGACCAAAACTGTCCGAAAACTAAAAGTGCAGATAGGAGCAAATTATCACTCATCCTAAAGATAACTGGGGGCCCGGAATGCAGCACTGACAGTAAAAAACTTCTACCTGTTGTGGGAATGCTAACCCTAACCCTAGCTAGGGTTTCAAATGTGCATTCCGGCAGGGTATCTCAGAAGCCCTCAAAACATCAAAGTTGAATTTTTTCCTCAAACGAAAAAAAATCAGTCTCAAACTATCAAAACGGTTTCTAAAACCTCTAGGAAATGTATCTTCTTTAATAATCTGTCTGGTTTAGGCAAATTTTCATGAAGCTGAAAAATGCTGTTAAATGGTAGTTAAATCGGCATGCTTTTAATGCCAGGCTAGGGTTAGGGTTACAAGAACCATAGAATTTTGCCCGCTGTTGCACTTTTAGCTGCACTTTAAATGACAAAATGAAGAGAGTTTACCCATTAGAACAGGTATTCTTCACACTTTTCATCTGGCTCAGTTTTTGATAAAATCAATGGATAGGGCAATATACAAAAAGGTGACCAAAACTGTCCGAAAACTAAAAGTGCAGATAGGAGCAAATTATCACTCATCCTAGAGATAACTGGGGGCCCGGAATGCAGCACTGACAGTAAAAAACTTCTACCTGTTGTGGGAATGCTAACCCTAACCCTAGCTAGGGTTTCAAATGTGCATTCCGGCAGGGTGTCTCAGAAGCCCTCCAAACATCAAAGTTGAATTTTTTCCTCAAACTCCAAAAAATCAGTCTCAAACTATCAAAACGGTTTCTAAAACCTCTAGGAAATGTATCTTCTTTAATAATCTGTCTGGTTTAGGCAAATTTTCATGAAGCTGAAAAATGCTGTTAAATGGTAGTTAAATCGGCATGCTTTTAATGCCTGGCTAGGGTTAGGGTTACAAGAACCATAGAATTTTGCCCGCTGTTGCACTTTTAGCTGCACTTTAAATGACAAAATGAAGAGAGTTTACCCATTAGAACAGGTATTCTTCACACTTTTCATCTGGCTCAGTTTTGGATGAAATCAATGGATAGGGCAATATACAAAAAGGTGACCAAAACTGTCCGAAAACTAAAAGTGCAGATAGGAGCAAATTATCACTCATCCTAAAGATAACTGGGGGCCCGGAATGCAGCACTGACAGTAAAAAACTTCTATCTGTTGTGGGAATGCTAACCCTAACCCTAGCTAGGGTTTCAAATGTGCTTTCCGGCAGGGTGTCTCAGAAGCCCTCCAAACATCAAAGTTGAATTTTTTCCTCAAACTCCAAAAAATCAGTCTCAAACTATCAAAACGGTTTCTGAAACCTCTAGGAAATGTATCTTCTTTAATAATCTGTCTGGTTTAGGCAAATTTTCATGAAGCTGAAAAATGCTGTTAAATGGTAGTTAAATCGGCATGCTTTTAATGCCTGGCTAGGGTTAGGGTTACAAGAACCATAGAATTTTGCCCGCTGTTGCACTTTTAGCTGCACTTTAAATGACAAAATGAAGAGAGTTTACCCATTAGAACAGGTATTCTTCACACTTTTCATCTGGCTCAGTTTTTGATAAAATCAATGGATAGGGCAATATACAAAAAGGTGACCAAAACTGTCCGAAAACTAAAAGTGCAGATAGGAGCAAATTATCACTCATCCTAGAGATAACTGGGGGCCCGGAATGCAGCACTGACAGTAAAAAACTTCTACCTGTTGTGGGAATGCTAACCCTAACCCTAGCTAGGGTTTCAAATGTGCATTCCGGCAGGGTGTCTCAGAAGCCCTCCAAACATCAAAGTTGAATTTTTTCCTCAAACTCCAAAAAATCAGTCTCAAACTATCAAAACGGTTTCTAAAACCTCTAGGAAATGTATCTTCTTTAATAATCTGTCTGGTTTAGGCAAATTTTCATGAAGCTGAAAAATGCTGTTAAATGGTAGTTAAATCGGCATGCTTTTAATGCCTGGCTAGGGTTAGGGTTACAAGAACCATATAATTTTGCCCGCTGTTGCACTTTTAGCTGCACTTTAAATGACAAAATGAAGAGAGTTTACCCATTAGAACAGGTATTCTTCACACTTTTCATCTGGCTCAGTTTTGGATGAAATCAATGGATAGGGCAATATACAAAAAGGTGACCAAAACTGTCCGAAAACTAAAAGTGCAGATAGGAGCAAATTATCACTCATCCTAAAGATAACTGGGGGCCCGGAATGCAGCACTGACAGTAAAAAACTTCTATCTGTTGTGGGAATGCTAACCCTAACCCTAGCTAGGGTTTCAAATGTGCTTTCCGGCAGGGTGTCTCAGAAGCCCTCCAAACATCAAAGTTGAATTTTTTCCTCAAACTCCAAAAAATCAGTCTCAAACTATCAAAACGGTTTCTAAAACCTCTAGGAAATGTATCTTCTTTAATAATCTGTCTGGTTTAGGCAAATTTTCATGAAGCTGAAAAATGCTGTTAAATGGTAGTTAAATCGGCATGCTTTTAATGCCTGGCTAGGGTTAGGGTTACAAGAACCATAGAATTTTGCCCGCTGTTGCACTTTTAGCTGCACTTTAAATGACAAAATGAAGAGAGTTTACCCATTAGAACAGGTATTCTTCACACTTTTCATCTGGCTCAGTTTTGGATGAAATCAATGGATAGGGCAATATACAAAAAGGTGACCAAAACTGTCCGAAAACTAAAAGTGCAGATAGGAGCCAATTATCACTCATCCTAAAGATAACTGGGGGCCCGGAATGCAGCACTGACAGTAAAAAACTTCTACCTGTTGTGGGAATGCTAACCCTAACCCTAGCTAGGGTTTCAAATGTACATTCCGGCAGGGTATCTCAGAAGCCCTCCAAACATCAAAGTTGAATTTTTTCCTCAAACGAAAAAAAATCAGTCTCAAACTATCAAAACGGTTTCTAAAACCTCTAGGAAATGTATCTTCTTTAATAATCTGTCTGGTTTAGGCAAATTTTCATGAAGCTGAAAAATGCTGTTAAATGGTAGTTAAATCGGCATGCTTTTAATGCCTGGCTAGGGTTAGGGTTACAAGAACCATAGAATTTTGCCCGCTGTTGCACTTTTAGCTGCACTTTAAATGACAAAATGAAGAGAGTTTACCCATTAGAACAGGTTTTCTTCACACTTTTCATCTGGCTCAGTTTTGGATAAAATCACTACATGGGGCAATATACAAAAAGGTGACCAAAACTGTCTGAAAACTTAAAGTGCAGATAAGAGCAAATTATCACTCATCCTAAAGATAACAGGGGGGCCCGGAATGCAGCACTGACAGTAAAAAACGTCTACCTGTTGTGGGAATGCTAACCCTAACCCTAGCTAGGGTTTCAAATGTGCATTCCGGCAGGGTATCTCAGAAGCCCTCCAAACATCAAAGTTGAATTTTTTCCTCAAACTCCAAAAAATCATTCTCAAACTATCAAAACGGTTTCTAAAACCTCTAGGAAATGTATCTTCTTTAATAATCTGTCTGGTTTAGGCAAATTTTCATGAAGCTGAAAAATGCTGTTAAATGGTAGTTAAATCGGCATGCTTTTAATGCCTGGCTAGGGTTAGGGTTACAAGAACCATAGAATTTTGCCCGCTGTTGCACTTTTAGCTGCACTTTAAATGACAAAATGAAGAGAGTTTACCCATTAGAACAGGTATTCTTCACACTTTTCATCTGGCTCAGTTTTTGATAAAATCAATGGATAGGGCAATATACAAAAAGGTGACCAAAACTGTCCGAAAACTAAAAGTGCAGATAGGAGCAAATTATCACTCATCCTAGAGATAACTGGGGGCCCGGAATGCAGCACTGACAGTAAAAAACTTCTACCTGTTGTGGGAATGCTAACCCTAACCCTAGCTAGGGTTTCAAATGTGCATTCCGGCAAGGTGTCTCAGAAGCCCTCCAAACATCAAAGTTGAATTTTTTCCTCAAACTCCAAAAAATCAGTCTCAAACTATCAAAACGGTTTCTAAAACCTCTAGGAAATGTATCTCCTTTAATAATCTGTCTGGTTTAGGCAAATTTTCATGAAGCTGAAAAATGCTGTTAAATGGTAGTTAAATCGGCATGCTTTTAATGCCTGGCTAGGGTTAGGGTTACAAGAACCATATAATTTTGCCCGCTGTTGCACTTTTAGCTGCACTTTAAATGACAAAATGAAGAGAGATTACCCATTAGAACAGGTATTCTTCACACTTTTCATCAGGCTCAGATTTGGATGAAATCAATGGATAGGGCAATATACAAAAAGGTGACCAAAACTGTCCGAAAACTAAAAGTGCAGATAGGAGCAAATTATCACTCATCCTAAAGATAACTGGGGGCCCGGAATGCAGCACTGACAGTAAAAAACTTCTACCTGTTGTGGGAATGCTAACCCTAACCCTAGCTAGGATTTCAAATGTGCATTCCGGCAGGGTGACTCAGAAGCCCTCCAAACATCAAGGTTGAATTTTTTCCTCAAACGAAAAAAAATCAGTCTCAAACTATCAAAACGGTTTCTAAAACCTCTAGGAAATGTATCTTCTTTAATAATCTGTCTGGTTTAGGCAAATTTTCATGAAGCTGAAAAATGCTGTTAAATGGTAGTTAAATCGGAATGCTTTTAATGCCTGGCTAGGGTTAGGGTTACAAGAACCATAGAATTTTGCCCGCTGTTGCACTTTTAGCTGCACTTTAAATGACAAAATGAAGAGAGTTTACCCATTAGAACAGGTTTTCTTCACACTTTTCATCTGGCTCAGTTTTGGATAAAATCACTACATGGGGCAATATACAAAAAGGTGACCAAAACTGTCTGAAAACTTAAAGTGCAGATAAGAGCAAATTATCACTCATCCTAAAGATAACAGGGGGGCCCGGAATGCAGCACTGACAGTAAAAAACGTCTACCTGTTGTGGGAATGCTAACCCTAACCCTAGCTAGGGTTTCAAATGTGCATTCCGGCAGGGTATCTCAGAAGCCCTCCAAACATCAAAGTTGAATTTTTTCCTCAAACTCCAAAAAATCAGTCTCAAACTATCAAAACGGTTTCTAAAACCTCTAGGAAATGTATCTTCTTTAATAATCTGTCTGGTTTAGGCAAATTTTCATGAAGCTGAAAAATGCTGTTAAATGGTAGTTAAATCGGCATGCTTTTAATGCCTGGCTAGGGTTAGGGTTACAAGAACCATAGAATTTTGCCCGCTGTTGCACTTTCAGCTGCACTTTAAATGACAAAATGAAGAGAGTTTACCCATTAGAACAGGTATTCTTCACACTTTTCATCTGGCTCAGTTTTGGATAAAATCAATGGATAGGGCAATATACAAAAAGGTGACCAAAACTGTCCGAAAACTAAAAGTGCAGATAGGAGCAAATTATCACTCATCCTAGAGATAACTGGGGGCCCGGAATGCAGCACTGACAGTAAAAAACTTCTACCTGTTGTGGGAATGCTAATCCTAACCCTAGCTAGGGTTTCAAATGTGCATTCCGGCAAGGTGTCTCAGAAGCCCTCCAAACATCAAAGTTGAATTTTTTCCTCAAACTCCAAAAAATCAGTCTCAAACTATCAAAACGGTTTCTAAAACCTCTAGGAAATGTATCTCCTTTAATAATCTGTCTGGTTTAGGCAAATTTTCATGAAGCTGAAAAATGCTGTTAAATGGTAGTTTAATCGGCATTCTTTTAATGCCTGGCTAGGGTTAGGGTTACAAGAACCATAGAATTTTGCCCGCTGTTGCACTTTTAGCTGCACTTTAAATGACAAAATGAAGAGAGTTTACCCATTAGAACAGGTTTTCTTCACACTTTTCATCTGGCTCAGTTTTGGATAAAATCACTACATAGGGCAATATACAAAAAGGTGACCAAAACTGTCCGAAAACTAAAAGTGCAGATAGGAGCAAATTATCACTCATCCTAAAGATAACTGGGGGCCCGGAATGCAGCACTGACAGTAAAAAACTTCTACCTGTTGTGGGAATGCTAACCCTAACCCTAGCTAGGGTTTCAAATGTGCATTCCGGCAGGGTGTCTCAGAAGCCCTCCAAACATCAAAGTTGATATTTTCCCTCAAACTCCAAAAAATCAGTCTCAAACTATCAAAACAGTTTCTAAAACCTCTAGGAAATGTATCTTCTTTAATAATCTGTCTGGTTTAGGCAAATTTTCATGAAGCTGAAAAATGCTGTTAAATGGTAGTTAAATCGGCATTCTTTTAATGCCTGGCTAGGGTTAGGGTTACAAGAACCATAGAATTTTGCCCGCTGTTACACTTTTAGCTGCACTTTAAATGACAAAATGAATAGAGTTTACCCATTAGAACAGGTATTCTTCACACTTTTCATCTGGCTCAGTTTTGGATAAAATCAATGGATAGGGCAATATACAAAAAGGTGACCAAAACTGTCCGAAAACTAAAAGTGCAGATAGGAGCAAATTATCACTCATCCTAGAGATAACTGGGGGCCCGGAATGCAGCACTGACAGTAAAAAACTTCTACCTGTTGTGGGAATGCTAACCCTAACCCTAGCTAGGGTTTCAAATGTGCATTCCGGCAGGGTGTCTCAGAAGCCCTCCAAACATCAAAGTTGAATTTTTTCCTCAAACTCCAAAAAATCAGTCTCAAACTATCAAAACAGTTTCTAAAACCTTTAGGAAATGAATCTTCTTTAATAATCTGTCTGGTTTAGGCAAATTTTCATGAAGCTGAAAAATGCTGTTAAATGGTAGTTAAATCGGCATGCTTTTAATGCCTGGCTAGGGTTAGGGTTACAAGAACCATACAATTTTGCCCGCTGTTGCACTTTTAGCTGCACTTTAAATGACAAAATGAAGAGAGATTACCCATTAGAACAGGTATTCTTCACACTTTTCATCTGGCTCAGATTTGGATGAAATCAATGGATAGGGCAATATACAAAAAGGTGACCAAAACTGTCCGAAAACTAAAAGTGCAGATAGGAGCAAATTATCACTCATCCTAAAGATAACTGGGGGCCCGGAATGCAGCACTGACAGTAAAAAACTTCTACCTGTTGTGGGAATGCTAACCCTAACCCTAGCTAGGATTTCAAATGTGCATTCCGGCAGGGTGACTCAGAAGCCCTCCAAACATCAAGGTTGAATTTTTTCCTCAAACGAAAAAAAATCAGTCTCAAACTATCAAAACGGTTTCTAAAACCTCTAGGAAATGTATCTTCTTTAATAATCTGTCTGGTTTAGGCAAATTTTCATGAAGCTGAAAAATGCTGTTAAATGGTAGTTAAATCGGAATGCTTTTAATGCCTGGCTAGGGTTAGGGTTACAAGAACCATAGAATTTTGCCCGCTGTTGCACTTTTAGCTGCACTTTAAATGACAAAATGAAGAGAGTTTACCCATTAGAACAGGTTTTCGTCACACTTTTCATCTGGCTCAGTTTTGGATAAAATCACTACATGGGGCAATATACAAAAAGGTGACCAAAACTGTCTGAAAACTTAAAGTGCAGATAGGAGCAAATTATCACTCATCCTAAAGATAACAGGGGGGCCCGGAATGCAGCACTGACAGTAAAAAACGTCTACCTGTTGTGGGAATGCTAACCCTAACCCTAGCTAGGGTTTCAAATGTGCATTCCGGCAGGGTATCTCAGAAGCCCTCCAAACATCAAAGTTGAATTTTTTCCTCAAACTCCAAAAAATCAGTCTCAAACTATCAAAACGGTTTCTAAAACCTCTAGGAAATGTATCTTCTTTAATAATCTGTCTGGTTTAGGCAAATTTTCATGAAGCTGAAAAATGCTGTTAAATGGTAGTTAAATCGGCATGCTTTTAATGCCTGGCTAGGGTTAGGGTTACAAGAACCATAGAATTTTGCCCGCTGTTGCACTTTTAGCTGCACTTTAAATGACAAAATGAAGAGAGTTTACCCATTAGAACAGGTATTCTTCACACTTTTCATCTGGCTCAGTTTTTGATAAAATCAATGGATAGGGCAATATACAAAAAGGTGACCAAAACTGTCCGAAAACTAAAAGTGCAGATAGGAGCAAATTATCACTCATCCTAGAGATAACTGGGGGCCCGGAATGCAGCACTGACAGTAAAAAACTTCTACCTGTTGTGGGAATGCTAACCCTAACCCTAGCTAGGGTTTCAAATGTGCATTCCGGCAAGGTGTCTCAGAAGCCCTCCAAACATCAAAGTTGAATTTTTTCCTCAAACTCCAAAAAATCAGTCTCAAACTATCAAAACGGTTTCTAAAACCTCTAGGAAATGTATCTCCTTTAATAATCTGTCTGGTTTAGGCAAATTTTCATGAAGCTGAAAAATGCTGTTAAATGGTAGTTTAATCGGCATTCTTTTAATGCCTGGCTAGGGTTAGGGTTACAAGAACCATAGAATTTTGCCCGCTGTTGCACTTTTAGCTGCACTTTAAATGACAAAATGAAGAGAGTTTACCCATTAGAACAGGTTTTCTTCACACTTTTCATCTGGCTCAGTTTTGGATAAAATCACTACATAGGGCAATATACAAAAAGGTGACCAAAACTGTCCGAAAACTAAAAGTGCAGATAGGAGCAAATTATCACTCATCCTAAAGATAACTGGGGGCCCGGAATGCAGCACTGACAGTAAAAAACTTCTACCTGTTGTGGGAATGCTAACCCTAACCCTAGCTAGGGTTTCAAATGTGCATTCCGGCAGGGTGTCTCAGAAGCCCTCCAAACATCAAAGTTGATATTTTCCCTCAAACTCCAAAAAATCAGTCTCAAACTATCAAAACAGTTTCTAAAACCTCTAGGAAATGTATCTTCTTTAATAATCTGTCTGGTTTAGGCAAATTTTCATGAAGCTGAAAAATGCTGTTAAATGGTAGTTAAATCGGCATTCTTTTAATGCCTGGCTAGGGTTAGGGTTACAAGAACCATAGAATTTTGCCCGCTGTTACACTTTTAGCTGCACTTTAAATGACAAAATGAATAGAGTTTACCCATTAGAACAGGTATTCTTCACACTTTTCATCTGGCTCAGTTTTGGATAAAATCAATGGATAGGGCAATATACAAAAAGGTGACCAAAACTGTCCGAAAACTAAAAGTGCAGATAGGAGCAAATTATCACTCATCCTAGAGATAACTGGGGGCCCGGAATGCAGCACTGACAGTAAAAAACTTCTACCTGTTGTGGGAATGCTAACCCTAACCCTAGCTAGGGTTTCAAATGTGCATTCCGGCAGGGTGTCTCAGAAGCCCTCCAAACATCAAAGTTGAATTTTTTCCTCAAACTCCAAAAAATCAGTCTCAAACTATCAAAACAGTTTCTAAAACCTTTAGGAAATGAATCTTCTTTAATAATCTGTCTGGTTTAGGCAAATTTTCATGAAGCTGAAAAATGCTGTTAAATGGTAGTTAAATCGGCATGCTTTTAATGCCTGGCTAGGGTTAGGGTTACAAGAACCATATAATTTTGCCCGCTGTTGCACTTTTAGCTGCACTTTAAATGACAAAATGAAGAGAGATTACCCATTAGAACAGGTATTCTTCACACTTTTCATCTGGCTCAGATTTGGATGAAATCAATGGATAGGGCAATATACAAAAAGGTGACCAAAACTGTCCGAAAACTAAAAGTGCAGATAGGAGCAAATTATCACTCATCCTAAAGATAACTGGGGGCCCGGAATGCAGCACTGACAGTAAAAAACTTCTACCTGTTGTGGGAATGCTAACCCTAACCCTAGCTAGGATTTCAAATGTGCATTCCGGCAGGGTGACTCAGAAGCCCTCCAAACATCAAGGTTGAATTTTTTCCTCAAACGAAAAAAAATCAGTCTCAAACTATCAAAACGGTTTCTAAAACCTCTAGGAAATGTATCTTCTTTAATAATCTGTCTGGTTTAGGCAAATTTTCATGAAGCTGAAAAATGCTGTTAAATGGTAGTTAAATCGGAATGTTTTTAATGCCTGGCTAGGGTTAGGGTTACAAGAACCATAGAATTTTGCCCGCTGTTGCACTTTTAGCTGCACTTTAAATGACAAAATGAAGAGAGTTTACCCATTAGAACAGGTTTTCGTCACACTTTTCATCTGGCTCAGTTTTGGATAAAATCACTACATGGGGCAATATACAAAAAGGTGACCAAAACTGTCTGAAAACTTAAAGTGCAGATAGGAGCAAATTATCACTCATCCTAAAGATAACAGGGGGGCCCGGAATGCAGCACTGACAGTAAAAAACGTCTACCTGTTGTGGGAATGCTAACCCTAACCCTAGCTAGGGTTTCAAATGTGCATTCCGGCAGGGTATCTCAGAAGCCCTCCAAACATCAAAGTTGAATTTTTTCCTCAAACTCCAAAAAATCAGTCTCAAACTATCAAAACGGTTTCTAAAACCTCTAGGAAATGTATCTTCTTTAATAATCTGTCTGGTTTAGGCAAATTTTCATGAAGCTGAAAAATGCTGTTAAATGGTAGTTAAATCGGCATGCTTTTAATGCCTGGCTAGGGTTAGGGTTACAAGAACCATAGAATTTTGCCCGCTGTTGCACTTTTAGCTGCACTTTAAATGACAAAATGAAGAGAGTTTACCCATTAGAACAGGTATTCTTCACACTTTTCATCTGGCTCAGTTTTTGATAAAATCAATGGATAGGGCAATATACAAAAATGTGACCAAAACTGTCCGAAAACTAAAAGTGCAGATAGGAGCAAATTATCACTCATCCTAGAGATAACTGGGGGCCCGGAATGCAGCACTGACAGTAAAAAACTTCTACCTGTTGTGGGAATGCTAACCCTAACCCTAGCTAGGGTTTCAAATGTGCATTCCGGCAAGGTGTCTCAGAAGCCCTCCAAACATCAAAGTTGAATTTTTTCCTCAAACTCCAAAAAATCAGTCTCAAACTATCAAAACGGTTTCTAAAACCTCTAGGAAATGTATCTCCTTTAATAATCTGTCTGGTTTAGGCAAATTTTCATGAAGCTGAAAAATGCTGTTAAATGGTAGTTAAATCGGCATGCTTTTAATGCCTGGCTAGGGTTAGGGTTACAAGAACCATAGAATTTTGCCCGCTGTTGCACTTTTAGCTGCACTTTAAATGACAAAATGAAGAGAGTTTACCCATTAGAACAGGTTTTCTTCACACTTTTCATCTGGCTCAGTTTTGGATAAAATCACTACATAGGGCAATATACAAAAAGGTGACCAAAACTGTCCGAAAACTAAAAGTGCAGATAGGAGCAAATTATCACTCATCCTAAAGATAACTGGGGGCCCGGAATGCAGCACTGACAGTAAAAAACTTCTACCTGTTGTGGGAATGCTAACCCTAACCCTAGCTAGGGTTTCAAATGTGCATTCCGGCAGGGTGTCTCAGAAGCCCTCCAAACATCAAAGTTGAATTTTTTCCTCAAACTCCAAAAAATCAGTCTCAAACTATCAAAACGGTTTCTAAAACCTCTAGGAAATGTATCTTCTTTAATAATCTGTCTGGTTTAGGCAAATTTTCATGATGCTGAAAAATGGTGTTAAATGGTAGTTAAATCGGCATGCTTTTAATGCCTGGCTAGGGTTAGGGTTACAAGAACCATAGAATTTTGCCCGCTGTTGCACTTTTAGCTTCACTTTAAATGACAAAATGAAGAGAGTTTACCCATTAGAACAGGTATTCTTCACACTTTTCATCTGGCTCAGTTTTGGATAAAATCACTACATAGGGCAATATACAAAAAGGTGACCAAAACTGTCCGAAAACTAAAAGTGCAGATAGGAGCAAATTATCACTCATCCTAAAGATAACTGGGGGCCCGGAATGCAGCACTGACAGTAAAAAACGTCTACCTGTTGTGGGAATGCTAACCCTAACCCTAGCTAGGGTTTCAAATGTGCATTCCGGCAGGGTATCTCAGAAGCCCTCCAAACATCAAAGTTGAATTTTTTCCTCAAACGAAAAAAAATCAGTCTCAAACTATCAAAACGGTTTCTAAAACCTCTAGGAAATGTATCTTCTTTAATAATCTGTCTGGTTTAGGCAAATTTTCATGAAGCTGAAAAATGCTGTTAAATGGTAGTTAAATCGGAATGCTTTTAATGCCTGGCTAGGGTTAGGGTTACAAGAACCATAGAATTTTGCCCGCTGTTGCACTTTTAGCTGCACTTTAAATGACAAAATGAAGAGAGTTTACCCATTAGAACAGGTTTTCTTCACACTTTTCATCTGGCTCAGTTTTGGATAAAATCACTACATAGGGCAATATACAAAAAGGTGACCAAAACTGTCCGAAAACTAAAAGTGCAGATAGGAGCAAATAATCACTCATCCTAAAGATAACTGGGGGCCCGGAATGCAGCACTGACAGTAAAAAACTTCTACCTGTTGTGGGAATGCTTACCCTAACCCTAGCTAGGGTTTCAAATGTGCATTCCGGCAGGGTGTCTCAGAAGCCCTCCAAACATCAAAGTTGATTTTTTTCCTCAAACTCCAAAAAATCAGTCTCAAACTATCAAAACAGTTTCTAAAACCTCTAGGAAATGTATCTTCTTTAATAATCTGTCGGGTTTAGGCAAATTTTCATGAAGCTGAAAAATGCTGTTAAATGGTAGTTAAATCGGCATGCTTTTAATGCCTGGCTAGGGTTAGGGTTACAAGAACCATAGAATTTTGCCCGCTGTTGCACTTTCAGCTGCACTTTAAATGACAAAATGAAGAGAGTTTACCCATTAGAACAGGTATTCTTCACACTTTTCATCTGGCTCAGTTTTGGATAAAATCAATGGATAGGGCAATATACAAAAAGGTGACCAAAACTGTCCGAAAACTAAAAGTGCAGATAGGAGCAAATTATCACTCATCCTAGAGATAACTGGGGGCCCGGAATGCAGCACTGACAGTAAAAAACTTCTACCTGTTGTGGGAATGCTAACCCTAACCCTAGCTAGGGTTTCAAATGTGCATTCCGGCAAGGTGTCTCAGAAGCCCTCCAAACATCAAAGTTGAATTTTTTCCTCAAACTCCAAAAAATCAGTCTCAAACTATCAAAACGGTTTCTAAAACCTCTAGGAAATGTATCTTCTTTAATAATCTGTCTGGTTTAGGCAAATTTTCATGAAGCTGAAAAATGCTGTTAAATGGTAGTTAAATCGGAATGCTTTTAATGCCTGGCTAGGGTTAGGGTTACAAGAACCACAGAATTTTGCCCGCTGTTGCACTTTTAGCTGCACTTTAAATGACAAAATGAAGAGAGTTTACCCATTAGAACAGGTATTCTTCACACTTTTCATCTGGCTCAGTTTTGGATAAAATCAATGGATAGGGCAATATACAAAAAGGTGACCAAAACTGTCCGAGAACTAAAAGTGCAGATAGGAGCAAATTATCACTCATCCTAGAGATAACTGGGGGCCCGGAATGCAGCACTGACAGTAAAAAACTTCTACCTGTTGTGGGAATGCTAACCCTAACCCTAGCTAGGGTTTCAAATGTGCATTCCGGCAAGGTGTCTCAGAAGCCCTCCAAACATCAAAGTTGAATTTTTTCCACAAACACCAAAAAATCAGTCTCAAACTATCAAAACGGTTTCTAAAACCTCTAGGAAATGTATCTCCTTTAATAATCTGTCTGGTTTAGGCAAATTTTCATGAAGCTGAAAAATGCTGTTAAATGGTAGTTAAATCGGCATGCTTTTAATGCCTGGCTAGGGTTAGGGTTACAAGAACCATAGAATTTTGCCCGCTGTTGCACTTTTAGCTGCACTTTAAATGACAAAATGAAGAGAGTTTACCCATTAGAACAGGTTTTCTTCACACTTTTCATCTGGCTCAGTTTTGGATAAAATCACTACATAGGGCAATATACAAAAAGGTGACCAAAACTGTCCGAAAACTAAAAGTGCAGATAGGAGCAAATTATCACTCATCCTAAAGATAACTGGGGGCCCGGAATGCAGCACTGACAGTAAAAAACTTCTACCTGTTGTGGGAATGCTAACCCTAACCCTAGCTAGGGTTTCAAATGTGCATTCCGGCAGGGTGTCTCAGAAGCCCTCCAAACATCAAAGTTGAATTTTTGCCTCAAACTCCAAAAAATCAGTCTCAAACTATCAAAACGGTTTCTAAAACCTCTAGGAAATGTATCTTCTTTAATAATCTGTCTGGTTTAGGCAAATTTTCATGATGCTGAAAAATGGTGTTAAATGGTAGTTAAATCGGCATGCTTTTAATGCCTGGCTAGGGTTAGGGTTACAAGAACCATAGAATTTTGCCCGCTGTTGCACTTTTAGCTGCACTTTAAATGACAAAATGAAGAGAGTTTACCCATTAGAACAGGTATTCTTCACACTTTTCATCTGGCTCAGTTTTGGATAAAATCAATGGATAGGGCAATATCCAAAAAGGTGACCAAAACTGTCCGAAAACTAAAAGTGCAGATAGGAGCAAATTATCACTCATCCTAAAGATAACTGGGGGCCCGGAATGCAGCACTGACAGTAAAAAACTTCTACCTGTTGTGGGAATGCTTACCCTAACCCTAGCTAGGGTTTCAAATGTGCATTCCGGCAAGGTGTCTCAGAAGCCCTCCAAACATCAAAGTTGAATTTTTTCCTCAAACGAAAAAAAATCAGTCTCAAACTATCAAAACGGTTTCTAAAACCTCTAGGAAATGTATCTTCTTTAATAATCTGTCTGGTTTAGGCAAATTTTCATGAAGCTGAAAAATGCTGTTAAATGGTAGTTAAATCGGCATGCTTTTAATGCCTGGCTAGGGTTAGGGTTACAAGAACCATAGAATTTTGCCCGCTGTTGCACTTTTAGCTGCACTTTAAATGACAAAATGAAGAGAGTTTACCCATTAGAACAGGTTTTCTTCACACTTTTCATCTGGCTCAGTTTTGGATAAAATCACTACATAGGGCAATATACAAAAAGGTGACCAAAACTGTCCGAAAACTAAAAGTGCAGATAGGAGCAAATTATCACTCATCCTAAAGATAACTGGGGGCCCGGAATGCAGCACTGACAGTAAAAAACTTCTACCTGTTGTGGGAATGCTAACCCTAACCCTAGCTAGGGTTTCAAATGTGCATTCCGGCAGGGTGTCTCAGAAGCCCTCCAAACATCAAAGTTGAATTTTTTCCTCAAACTCCAAAAAATCAGTCTCAAACTATCAAAACGGTTTCTAAAACCTCTAGGAAATGTATCTTCTTTAATAATCTGTCTGGTTTAGGCAAATTTTCATGATGCTGAAAAATTGTGTTAAATGGTAGTTAAATCGGCATGCTTTTAATGCCTGGCTAGGGTTAGGGTTACAAGAACCATAGAATTTTGCCCGCTGTTGCACTTTTAGCTGCACTTTAAATGACAAAATGAAGAGAGTTTACCCATTAGAACAGGTATTCTTCACACTTTTCATCTGGCTCAGTTTTGGATAAAATCAATGGATAGGGCAATATCCAAAAAGGTGACCAAAACTGTCCGAAAACTAAAAGTGCAGATAGGAGCAAATTATCACTCATCCTAAAGATAACTGGGGGCCCGGAATGCAGCACTGACAGTAAAAAACTTCTACCTGTTGTGGGAATGCTTACCCTAACCCTAGCTAGGGTTTCAAATGTGCATTCCGGCAGGGTGTCTCAGAAGCCCTCCAAACATCAAAGTTGAATTTTTTCCTCAAACGAAAAAAAATCAGTCTCAAACTATCAAAACGGTTTCTAAAACCTCTAGGAAATGTATCTTCTTTAATAATCTGTCTGGTTTAGGCAAATTTTCATGAAGCTGAAAAATGCTGTTAAATGGTAGTTAAATCGGCATGCTTTTAATGCCTGGCTAGGGTTAGGGTTACAAGAACCATAGAATTTTGCCCGCTGTTGCACTTTTAGCTGCACTTTAAATGACAAAATGAAGAGAGTTTACCCATTAGAACAGGTATTCTTCACACTTTTCATCTGGCTCAGTTTTGGATGAAATCAATGGATAGGGCAATATACAAAAAGGTGACCAAAACTGTCCGAAAACTAAAAGTGCAGATAGGAGCAAATTATCACTCATCCTAAAGATAACTGGGGGCCCGGAATGCAGCACTGACAGTAAAAAACTTCTACCTGTTGTGGGAATGCTTACCCTAACCCTAGCTAGGGTTTCAAATGTGCATTCCGGCAGGGTGTCTCAGAAGCCCTCCAAACATCAAAGTTGATTTTTTTCCTCAAACTCCAAAAAATCAGTCTCAAACTATCAAAACAGTTTCTAAAACCTCTAGGAAATGTATCTTCTTTAATAATCTGTCTGGTTTAGGCAAATTTTCATGAAGCTGAAAAATGCTGTTAAATGGTAGTTAAATCGGCATGCTTTTAATGCCTGGCTAGGGTTAGGGTTACAAGAACCATAGAATTTTGCCCGCTGTTGCACTTTCAGCTGCACTTTAAATGACAAAATGAAGAGAGTTTACCCATTAGAACAGGTATTCTTCACACTTTTCATCTGGCTCAGTTTTGGATAAAATCAATGGATAGGGCAATATACAAAAAGGTGACCAAAACTGTCCGAAAACTAAAAGTGCAGATAGGAGCAAATTATCACTCATCCTAGAGATAACTGGGGGCCCGGAATGCAGCACTGACAGTAAAAAACTTCTACCTGTTGTTGGAATGCTAACCCTAACCCTAGCTAGGGTTTCAAATGTGCATTCCGGCAGGGTGTCTCAGAAGCCCTCCAAACATCAAAGTTGAATTTTTTCCTCAAACTCCAAAAAATCAGTCTCAAACTATCAAAACGGTTTCTAAAACCTCTAGGAAATGTATCTTCTTTAATAATCTGTCTGGTTTAGGCAAATTTTCATGAAGCTGAAAAATGCTGTTAAATGGTAGTTAAATCGGAATGCTTTTAATGCCTGGCTAGGGTTAGGGTTACAAGAACCATAGAATTTTGCCCGCTGTTGCACTTTTAGCTGCACTTTAAATGACAAAATGAAGAGAGTTTACCCATTAGAACAGGTTTTCTTCACACTTTTCATCTGGCTCAGTTTTGGATAAAATCACTACATAGGGCAATATACAAAAAGGTGACCAAAACTGTCCGAAAACTAAAAGTGCAGATAGGAGCAAATTATCACTCATCCTAAAGATAACTGGGGGCCCGGAATGCAGCACTGACAGTAAAAAACGTCTACCTGTTGTGGGAATGCTAACCCTAACCCTAGCTAGGGTTTCAAATGTGCATTCCGGCAGGGTATCTCAGAAGCCCTCCAAACATCAAAGTTGAATTTTTTCCTCAAACTCCAAAAAATCAGTCTCAAACTATCAAAACGGTTTCTAAAACCTCTAGGAAATGTATCTTCTTTAATAATCTGTCTGGTTTAGGCAAATTTTCATGAAGCTGAAAAATGCTGTTAAATGGTAGTTAAATCGGCATGCTTTTAATGCCTGGCTAGGGTTAGGGTTACAAGAACCATAGAATTTTGCCCGCTGTTGCACTTTTAGCTGCACTTTAAATGACAAAATGAAGAGAGTTTACCCATTAGAACAGGTATTCTTCACACTTTTCATCTGGCTCAGTTTTTGATAAAATCAATGGATAGGGCAATATACAAAAAGGTGACCAAAACTGTCCGAAAACTAAAAGTGCAGATAGGAGCAAATTATCACTCATCCTAGAGATAACTGGGGGCCCGGAATGCAGCACTGACAGTAAAAAACTTCTACCTGTTGTGGGAATGCTAACCCTAACCCTAGCTAGGGTTTCAAATGTGCATTCCTGCAAGGTGTCTCAGAAGCCCTCCAAACATCAAAGTTGAATTTTTTCCTCAAACTCCAAAAAATCAGTCTCAAACTATCAAAACGGTTTCTAAAACCTCTAGGAAATGTATCTCCTTTAATAATCTGTCTGGCTTAGGCAAATTTTCATGAAGCTGAAAAATGCTGTTAAATGGTAGTTAAATCGGCATGCTTTTAATGCCTGGCTAGGGTTAGGGTTACAAGAACCATAGAATTTTGCCCGCTGTTGCACTTTAAGCTGCACTTTAAATGACAAAATGAAGAGAGTTTACCCATTAGAACAGGTTTTCTTCACACTTTTCATCTGGCTCAGTTTTGGATAAAATCACTACATAGGGCAATATACAAAATGGTGACCAAAACTGTCCGAAAACTAAAAGTGCAGATAGGAGCAAATTATCACTCATCCTAAAGATAACTGGGGGCCCGGAATGCAGCACTGACAGTAAAAAACTTCTACCTGTTGTGGGAATGCTAACCGTAACCCTAGCTAGGGTTTCAAATGTGCATTCCGGCAGGGTGTCTCAGAAGCCCTCCAAACATCAAAGTTGAATTTTTTCCTCAAACTCCAAAAAATCAGTCTCAAACTATCAAAACGGTTTCTAAAACCTCTAGGAAATGTATCTTCTTTAATAATCTGTCTGGTTTAGGCAAATTTTCATGATGCTGAAAAATGGTGTTAAATGGTAGTTAAATCGGCATGCTTTTAATGCCTGGCTAGGGTTAGGGTTACAAGAACCATAGAATTTTGCCCGCTGTTGCACTTTTAGCTGCACTTTAAATGACAAAATGAAGAGAGTTTACCCATTAGAACAGGTATTCTTCACACTTTTCATCTGGCTCAGTTTTGGATAAAATCAATGGATAGGGCAATATACAAAAAGGTGACCAAAACTGTCCGAAAACTAAAAGTGCAGATAGGAGCAAATTATCACTCATCCTAGAGATAACTGGGGGCCCGGAATGCAGCACTGACAGTAAAAAACTTCTACCTGTTGTGGGAATGCTAACCCTAACCCTAGCTAGGGTTTCAAATGTGCATTCCGGCAGGGTGTCTCAGAAGCCCTCCAAACATCAAAGTTGAATTTTTTCCTCAAAATCCAAAAAATCAGTCTCAAACTATCAAAACGGTTTCTAAAACCTCTAGGAAATGTATCTCCTTTAATAATCTGTCTGGTTTAGGCAAATTTTCATGAAGCTGAAAAATGCTGTGAAATGGTAGTTAAATCGGCATGCTTTTAATGCCTGGCTAGGGTTAGGGTTACAAGAACCATAGAATTTTGCCCGCTATTGCACTTTTAGCTGCACTTTAAATGACAAAATGAAGAGAGTTTACCCATTAGAACAGGTTTTCTTCACACTTTTCATCTGGCTCAGTTTTGGATAAAATCACTACATAGGGCAATATACAAAAAGGTGACCAAAACTGTCCGAAAACTAAAAGTGCAGATAGGAGCAAATAATCACTCATCCTAAAGATAACTGGGGGCCCGGAATGCAGCACTGATAGTAAAAAACTTCTACCTGTTGTGGGAATGCTAACCCTAACCCTAGCTAGGGTTTCAAATGTGCATTCCGGCAGGGTATCTCAGAAGCCCTCCAAACATCAAAGTTGAATTTTTTCCTCAAACGAAAAAAAATCAGTCTCAAACTATCAAAACGGTTTCTAAAACCTCTAGGAAATGTATCTTCTTTAATAATCTGTCTGGTTTAAGCAAATTTTCATGAAGCTGAAAAATGCTGTTAAATGGTAGTTAAATCGGCATGCTTTTAATGCCTGGCTAGGGTTAGGGTTACAAGAACCATAGAATTTTGCCCGCTGTTGCACTTTTAGCTGCACTTTAAATGACAAAATGAAGAGAGTTTACCCATTAGAACAGGTTTTCTTCACACTTTTCATCTGGCTCAGTTTTTGATAAAATCAATGGATAGGGCAATATACAAAAAGGTGACCAAAACTGTCCGAAAACTAAAAGTGCTGATAGGAGCAAATTATCACTCATCCTAAAGATAACTGGGGGCCCGGAATGCAGCACTGACAGTAAAAAACTTCTACCTGTTGTGGGAATGCTAACCCTAACCCTAGCTAGGGTTTCAAATGTGCATTCCGGCAGGGTGTCTCAGAAGCCCTCCAAACATCAAAGTTGAATTTTTTCCTCAAACTCCAAAAAATCAGTCTCAAACTATCAAAACGGTTTCTAAAACCTCTAGGAAATGTATCTTCTTTAATAATCTGTCTGGTTTAGGCAAATTTTCATGAAGCTGAAAAATGCTGTTAAATTGTAGATAAATCGGCATGCTTTTAATGCCTGGCTAGGGTTAGGGTTACAAGAACCATAGAATTTTGCCCGCTGTTACACTTTTAGCTGCACTTTAAATGACAAAATGAAGAGAGTTTACCCATTAGAACAGGTATTCTTCACACTTTTAATCTGGCTCAGTTTTTGATAAAATCAATGGATAGGGCAATATACAAAAAGGTGACCAAAACTGTCCGAAAACTAAAAGTGCAGATAGGGGCAAATTATCACTCATCCTAAAGATAACTGGGGGCCCGGAATGCAGCACTGACAGTAAAAAACTTCTACAGTACCTGTTGTGGGAATGCTAACCCTAACCCTAGCTAGGGTTTCAAATGTGCATTCCGGCAGGGTGTCTCAGAAGCCCTCCAAACATCAAAGTTGATTTTTTTCCTCAAACTCCAAAAAATCAGTCTCAAACTATCAAAACAGTTTCTAAAACCTCTAGGAAATATATCTTCTTTAATAATCTGTCTGGTTTAGGCAAATTTTCATGAAGCTGAAAAATGCTGTTAAATGGTAGTTAAATCGGCATGCTTTTAATGCCTGGCTAGGGTTAGGGTTACAAGAACCATAGAATTTTGCCCGCTGTTGCACTTTTAGCTGCACTTTAAATGACAAAATGAAGAGAGTTTACCCATTAGAACAGGTTTTCTTCACACTTTTCATCTGGCTCAGTTTTGGATAAAATCACTACATAGGGCAATATACAAAAAGGTGACCAAAACTGTCCGAAAACTAAAAGTGCAGATAGGAGCAAATTATCACTCATCCTAGAGATAACTGGGGGCCCGGAATGCAGCACTGACAGTAAAAAACTTCTACCTGTTGTGGGAATGCTTACCCTAAACCTAGCTAGGGTTTCAAATGTGCATTCCGGCAGGGTGTCTCAGAAGCCCTCCAAACATCAAAGTTGAATTTTTTCCTCAAACTCCAAAAAATCAGTCTCAAACTATCAAAACGGTTTCTAAAACCTCTAGGAAATGTATCTTCTTTAATAATCTGTCTGGTTTAGGCAAATTTTCATGAAGCTGAAAAATGCTGTTAAATGGTAGTTAAATCGGCATGCTTTTAATGCCTGGCTAGGGTTAGGGTTACAAGAACCATAGAATTTTGCCCGCTGTTGCACTTTTAGCTGCACTTTAAATGACAAAATGAAGAGAGTTTACCCATTAGAACAGGTTTTCTTCACACTTTTCATCTGGCTCAGTTTTGGATGAAATCAATGGATAGGGCAATATACAAAAAGGTGACCAAAACTGTCCGAAAACTAAAAGTGCAGATAGGAGCAAATTATCACTCATCCTAGAGATAACTGGGGGCCCGGAATGCAGCACTGACAGTAAAAAACTTCTACCTGTTGTGGGAATGCTTACCCTAAACCTAGCTAGGGTTTCAAATGTGCATTCCGGCAGGGTGTCTCAGAAGCCCTCCAAACATCAAAGTTGAATTTTTTCCTCAAACTCCAAAAAATCAGTCTCAAACTATCAAAACGGTTTCTAAAACCTCTAGGAAATGTATCTTCTTTAATAATCTGTCTGGTTTAGGCAAATTTTCATGAAGCTGAAAAATGCTGTTAAATGGTAGTTAAATCGGCATGCTTTTAATGCCTGGCTAGGGTTAGGGTTACAAGAACCATAGAATTTTGCCCGCTGTTGCACTTTTAGCTGCACTTTAAATGACAAAATGAAGAGAGTTTACCCATTAGAACAGGTTTTCTTCACACTTTTCATCTGGCTCAGTTTTGGATAAAATCACTACATAGGGCAATATACAAAAAGGTGACCAAAACTGTCCGAAAACTAAAAGTGCAGATAGGAGCAAATTATCACTCATCCTAAAGATAACTGGGGGCCCGGAATGCAGCACTGACAGTAAAAAACTTCTACCTGTTGTGGGAATGCTAACCCTAACCCTAGCTAGGATTTCAAATGTGCATTCCGGCAGGGTGACTCAGAAGCCCTCCAAACATCAAGGTTGAATTTTTTCCTCAAACGAAAAAAAATCAGTCTCAAACTATCAAAACGGTTTCTAAAACCTCTAGGAAATGTAACTTCTTTAATAATCTGTCTGGTTTAGGCAAATTTTCATGTAGCTGAAAAATGCTGTTAAATGGTAGTTAAATCGGCATGCTTTTAATGCCTGGCTAGGGTTAGGGTTACAAGAACCATAGAATTTTGCCCGCTGTTGCACTTTTAGCTGCACTTTAAATGACAAAATGAAGAGAGTTTACCCATTAGAACAGGTTTTCTTCACACTTTTCATCTGGCTCAGTTTTGGATAAAATCACTACATAGGGCAATATACAAAAAGGTGACCAAAACTGTCCGAAAACTAAAAGTGCAGATAGGAGCAAATTATCACTCATCCTAAAGATAACTGGGGGCCCGGAATGCAGCACTGACAGTAAAAAAATTCTACCTGTTGTGGGAATGCTAACCCTAACCCTAGCTAGGGTTTCAAATGTGCATTCCGGCAGGGTGTCTCAGAAGCCCTCCAAACATCAAAGTTGAATTTTTTCCTCAAACTCCAAAAAATCAGTCTCAAACTATCAAAACGGTTTCTAAAACCTCTAGGAAATGTATCTCCTTTAATAATCTGTCTGGTTTAGGCAAATTTTAATGAAGCTGAAAAATGCTGTTAAATGGTAGTTAAATCGGCATGCTTTTAATGCCTGGCTAGGGTTAGGGTTACAAGAACCATAGAATTTTGCCCGCTGTTGCACTTTTAGCTGCACTTTAAATGACAAAATGAAGAGAGTTTACCCATTAGAACAGGTTTTCTTCACACTTTTCATCTGGCTCAGTTTTGGATGAAATCAATGGATAGGGCAATATACAAAAAGGTGACCAAAACTGTCCGAAAACTAAAAGTGCAGATAGGAGCAAATTATCACTCATCCTAGAGATAACTGGGGGCCCGGAATGCAGCACTGACAGTAAAAAACTTCTACCTGTTGTGGGAATGCTTACCCTAAACCTAGCTAGGGTTTCAAATGTGCATTCCGGCAGGGTGTCTCAGAAGCCCTCCAAACATCAAAGTTGAATTTTTTCCTCAAACTCCAAAAAATCAGTCTCAAACTATCAAAACGGTTTCTAAAACCTCTAGGAAATGTATCTTCTTTAATAATCTGTCTGGTTTAGGCAAATTTTCATGAAGCTGAAAAATGCTGTTAAATGGTAGTTAAATCGGCATGCTTTTAATGCCTGGCTAGGGTTAGGGTTACAAGAACCATAGAATTTTGCCCGCTGTTGCACTTTTAGCTGCACTTTAAATGACAAAATGAAGAGAGTTTACCCATTAGAACAGGTTTTCTTCACACTTTTCATCTGGCTCAGTTTTGGATAAAATCACTACATAGGGCAATATACAAAAAGGTGACCAAAACTGTCCGAAAACTAAAAGTGCAGATAGGAGCAAATTATCACTCATCCTAAAGATAACTGGGGGCCCGGAATGCAGCACTGACAGTAAAAAACTTCTACCTGTTGTGGGAATGCTAACCCTAACCCTAGCTAGGATTTCAAATGTGCATTCCGGCAGGGTGACTCAGAAGCCCTCCAAACATCAAGGTTGAATTTTTTCCTCAAACGAAAAAAAATCAGTCTCAAACTATCAAAACGGTTTCTAAAACCTCTAGGAAATGTATCTCCTTTAATAATCTGTCTGGTTTAGGCAAATTTTAATGAAGCTGAAAAATGCTGTTAACTGGTAGTTAAATCGGCATGCTTTTAATGCCTGGCTAGGGTTAGGGTTACAAGAACCATAGAATTTTGCCCGCTGTTGCACTTTTAGCTGCACTTTAAATGACAAAATGAAGAGAGTTTACCCATTAAAACAGGTTTTCTTCACACTTTTCATCTGGCTCAGTTTTGGATAAAATCACTACATAGGGCAATATACAAAAAGGTGACCAAAACTGTCCGAAAACTAAAAGTGCAGATAGGAGCAAATTATCACTCATCCTAAAGATAACTGGGGGCCCGGAATGCAGCACTGACAGTAAAAAACTTCTACCTGTTGTGGGAATGCTAACCCTAACCCTAGCTAGGGTTTCAAATGTGCATTCCGGCAAGGTGTCTCAGAAGCCCTCCAAACATCAAAGTTGAATTTTTTCCTCAAACTCCAAAAAATCAGTCTCAAACTATCAAAACGGTTTCTAAAACCTCTAGGAAATGTATCTCCTTTAATAATCTGTCTGGTTTAGGCAAATTTTCATGAAGCTGAAAAATGCTGTTAAATGGTAGTTAAATCGGCATGCTTTTAATGCGTGGCTAGGGTTAGGGTTACAAGAACCATAGAATTTTGCCCGCTCTTGCACTTTTAGCTGCACTTTAAATGACAAAATGAAGAGAGTTTACCCATTAGAACAGGTTTTCTTCACACTTTTCATCTGGCTCAGTTTTGGATAAAATCACTACATAGGGCAATATACAAAAAGGTGACCAAAACTGTCCGAAAACTAAAAGTGCAGATAGGAGCAAATTATCACTCATCCTAAAGATAACTGGGGGCCCGGAATGCAGCACTGACAGTAAAAAACTTCTACCTGTTGTGGGAATGCTAACCCTAACCCTAGCTAGGGTTTCAAATGTGCATTCCGGCAGGGTGTCTCAGAAGCCCTCCAAACATCAAAGTTGAATTTTTTCCTCAAACTCCAAAAAATCAGTCTCAAACTATCAAAACGGTTTCTAAAACCTCTAGGAAATGTAACTTCTTTAATAATCTGTCTGGTTTAGGCAAATTTTCATGAAGCTGAAAAATGCTGTTAAATGGTAGTTAAATCGGCATGCTTTTAATGCCTGGCTAGGGTTAGGGTTACAAGAACCATAGAATTTTGCCCGCTGTTGCACTTTTAGCTGCACTTTAAATGACAAAATGAAGAGAGTTTACCCATTAGAACAGGTTTTCTTCACACTTTTCATCTGGCTCAGTTTTGGATAAAATCACTACATAGGGCAATATACAAAAAGGTGACCAAAACTGTCCGAAAACTAAAAGTGCAGATAGGAGCAAATTATCACTCATCCTAAAGATAACTGGGGGCCCGGAATGCAGCACTGACAGTAAAAAACTTCTACCTGTTGTGGGAATGCTAACCCTAACCCTAGCTAGGATTTCAAATGTGCATTCCGGCAGGGTGACTCAGAAGCCCTCCAAACATCAAGGTTGAATTTTTTCCTCAAACGAAAAAAAATCAGTCTCAAACTATCAAAACGGTTTCTAAAACCTCTAGGAAATGTAACTTCTTTAATAATCTGTCTGGTTTAGGCAAATTTTCATGTAGCTGAAAAATGCTGTTAAATGGTAGTTAAATCGGCATGCTTTTAATGCCTGGCTAGGGTTAGGGTTACAAGAACCATAGAATTTTGCCCGCTGTTGCACTTTTAGCTGCACTTTAAATGACAAAATGAAGAGAGTTTACCCATTAGAACAGGTTTTCTTCACACTTTTCATCTGGCTCAGTTTTGGATAAAATCACTACATAGGGCAATATACAAAAAGGTGACCAATACTGTCCGAAAACTAAAAGTGCAGATAGGAGCAAATTATCACTCATCCTAAAGATAACTGGGGGCCCGGAATGCAGCACTGACAGTAAAAAACTTCTACCTGTTGTGGGAATGCTAACCCTAACCCTAGCTAGGATTTCAAATGTGCATTCCGGCAGGGTGACTCAGAAGCCCTCCAAACATCAAGGTTGAATTTTTTCCTCAAACGAAAAAAAATCAGTCTCAAACTATCAAAACGGTTTCTAAAACCTCTAGGAAATGTAACTTCTTTAATAATCTGTCTGGTTTAGGCAAATTTTCATGTAGCTGAAAAATGCTGTTAAATGGTAGTTAAATCGGCATGCTTTTAATGCCTGGCTAGGGTTAGGGTTACAAGAACCATAGAATTTTGCCCGCTGTTGCACTTTTAGCTGCACTTTAAATGACAAAATGAAGAGAGTTTACCCATTAGAACAGGTTTTCTTCACACTTTTCATCTGGCTCAGTTTTGGATAAAATCACTACATAGGGCAATATACAAAATGGTGACCAAAACTGTCCGAAAACTAAAAGTGCAGATAGGAGCAAATTATCACTCATCCTAAAGATAACTGGGGGCCCGGAATGCAGCACTGACAGTAAAAAACTTCTACCTGTTGTGGGAATGCTAACCGTAACCCTAGCTAGGGTTTCAAATGTGCATTCCGGCAGGGTGTCTCAGAAGCCCTCCAAACATCAAAGTTGAATTTTTTCCTCAAACTCCAAAAAATCAGTCTCAAACTATCAAAACGGTTTCTAAAACCTCTAGGAAATGTATCTTCTTTAATAATCTGTCTGGTTTAGGCAAATTTTCATGATGCTGAAAAATGGTGTTAAATGGTAGTTAAATCGGCATGCTTTTAATGCCTGGCTAGGGTTAGGGTTACAAGAACCATAGAATTTTGCCCGCTGTTGCACTTTTAGCTGCACTTTAAATGACAAAATGAAGAGAGTTTACCCATTAGAACAGGTTTTCTTCACACTTTTCATCTGGCTCAGTTTTGGATAAAATCAATGGATAGGGCAATATACAAAAAGGTGACCAAAACTGTCCGAGAACTAAAAGTGCAGATAGGAGCAAATTATCACTCATCCTAGAGATAACTGGGGGCCCGGAATGCAGCACTGACAGTAAAAAACTTCTACCTGTTGTGGGAATGCTAACCCTAACCCTAGCTAGGGTTTCAAATGTGCATTCCGGCAGGGTGTCTCAGAAGCCCTCCAAACATCAAAGTTGAATTTTTTCCTCAAACTCCAAAAAATCAGTCTCAAACTATCAAAACGGTTTCTAAAACCTCTAGGAAATGTATCTTCTTTAATAATCTGTCTGGTTTAGGCAAATTTTCATGATGCTGAAAAATGGTGTTAAATGGTAGTTAAATCGGCATGCTTTTAATGCCTGGCTAGGGTTAGGGTTACAAGAACCATAGAATTTTGCCCGCTGTTGCACTTTTAGCTGCACTTTAAATGACAAAATGAAGAGAGTTTACCCATTAGAACAGGTATTCTTCACACTTTTCATCTGGCTCAGTTTTGGATAAAATCAATGGATAGGGCAATATCCAAAAAGGTGACCAAAACTGTCCGAAAACTAAAAGTGCAGATAGGAGCAAATTATCACTCATCCTAAAGATAACTGGGGGCCCGGAATGCAGCACTGACAGTAAAAAACTTCTACCTGTTGTGGGAATGCTTACCCTAACCCTAGCTAGGGTTTCAAATGTGCATTCCGGCAAGGTGTCTCAGAAGCCCTCCAAACATCAAAGTTGAATTTTTTCCTCAAACGAAAAAAAATCAGTCTCAAACTATCAAAACGGTTTCTAAAACCTCTAGGAAATGTATCTTCTTTAATAATCTGTCTGGTTTAGGCAAATTTTCATGAAGCTGAAAAATGCTGTTAAATGGTAGTTAAATCGGCATGCTTTTAATGCCTGGCTAGGGTTAGGGTTACAAGAACCATAGAATTTTGCCCGCTGTTGCACTTTTAGCTGCACTTTAAATGACAAAATGAAGAGAGTTTACCCATTAGAACAGGTTTTCTTCACACTTTTCATCTGGCTCAGTTTTGGATAAAATCACTACATAGGGCAATATACAAAAAGGTGACCAAAACTGTCCGAAAACTAAAAGTGCAGATAGGAGCAAATTA
This sequence comes from Lepisosteus platostomus, assembly GCF_059453375.1. Classification (NCBI taxonomy): domain Eukaryota; kingdom Metazoa; phylum Chordata; class Actinopteri; order Semionotiformes; family Lepisosteidae; genus Lepisosteus; species Lepisosteus platostomus. The sequence goes on along the minus strand of NC_142616.1, from coordinate 15,354,150 downwards.
TCACTCATCCTAAAGATAACTGGGGGCCCGGAATGCAGCACTGACAGTAAAAAACTTCTACCTGTTGTGGGAATGCTAACCCTAACCCTAGCTAGGGTTTCAAATGTGCATTCCGGCAGGGTGTCTCAGAAGCCCTCCAAACATCAAAGTTGAATTTTTTCCTCAAACTCCAAAAAATCAGTCTCAAACTATCAAAACGGTTTCTAAAACCTCTAGGAAATGTATCTTCTTTAATAATCTGTCTGGTTTAGGCAAATTTTCATGATGCTGAAAAATTGTGTTAAATGGTAGTTAAATCGGCATGCTTTTAATGCCTGGCTAGGGTTAGGGTTACAAGAACCATAGAATTTTGCCCGCTGTTGCACTTTTAGCTGCACTTTAAATGACAAAATGAAGAGAGTTTACCCATTAGAACAGGTATTCTTCACACTTTTCATCTGGCTCAGTTTTGGATAAAATCAATGGATAGGGCAATATCCAAAAAGGTGACCAAAACTGTCCGAAAACTAAAAGTGCAGATAGGAGCAAATTATCACTCATCCTAAAGATAACTGGGGGCCCGGAATGCAGCACTGACAGTAAAAAACTTCTACCTGTTGTGGGAATGCTTACCCTAACCCTAGCTAGGGTTTCAAATGTGCATTCCGGCAGGGTGTCTCAGAAGCCCTCCAAACATCAAAGTTGAATTTTTTCCTCAAACGAAAAAAAATCAGTCTCAAACTATCAAAACGGTTTCTAAAACCTCTAGGAAATGTATCTTCTTTAATAATCTGTCTGGTTTAGGCAAATTTTCATGAAGCTGAAAAATGCTGTTAAATGGTAGTTAAATCGGCATGCTTTTAATGCCTGGCTAGGGTTAGGGTTACAAGAACCATAGAATTTTGCCCGCTGTTGCACTTTTAGCTGCACTTTAAATGACAAAATGAAGAGAGTTTACCCATTAGAACAGGTATTCTTCACACTTTTCATCTGGCTCAGTTTTGGATGAAATCAATGGATAGGGCAATATACAAAAAGGTGACCAAAACTGTCCGAAAACTAAAAGTGCAGATAGGAGCAAATTATCACTCATCCTAAAGATAACTGGGGGCCCGGAATGCAGCACTGACAGTAAAAAACTTCTACCTGTTGTGGGAATGCTTACCCTAACCCTAGCTAGGGTTTCAAATGTGCATTCCGGCAGGGTGTCTCAGAAGCCCTCCAAACATCAAAGTTGATTTTTTTCCTCAAACTCCAAAAAATCAGTCTCAAACTATCAAAACAGTTTCTAAAACCTCTAGGAAATGTATCTTCTTTAATAATCTGTCTGGTTTAGGCAAATTTTCATGAAGCTGAAAAATGCTGTTAAATGGTAGTTAAATCGGCATGCTTTTAATGCCTGGCTAGGGTTAGGGTTACAAGAACCATAGAATTTTGCCCGCTGTTGCACTTTTAGCTGCACTTTAAATGACAAAATGAAGAGAGTTTACCCATTAGAACAGGTTTTCTTCACACTTTTCATCTGGCTCAGTTTTGGATAAAATCACTACATAGGGCAATATACAAAAAGGTGACCAAAACTGTCCGAAAACTAAAAGTGCAGATAGGAGCAAATTATCACTCATCCTAAAGATAACTGGGGGCCCGGAATGCAGCACTGACAGTAAAAAACTTCTACCTGTTGTGGGAATGCTAACCCTAACCCTAGCTAGGATTTCAAATGTGCATTCCGGCAGGGTGACTCAGAAGCCCTCCAAACATCAAGGTTGAATTTTTTCCTCAAACGAAAAAAAATCAGTCTCAAACTATCAAAACGGTTTCTAAAACCTCTAGGAAATGTAACTTCTTTAATAATCTGTCTGGTTTAGGCAAATTTTCATGTAGCTGAAAAATGCTGTTAAATGGTAGTTAAATCGGCATGCTTTTAATGCCTGGCTAGGGTTAGGGTTACAAGAACCATAGAATTTTGCCCGCTGTTGCACTTTTAGCTGCACTTTAAATGACAAAATGAAGAGAGTTTACCCATTAGAACAGGTTTTCTTCACACTTTTCATCTGGCTCAGTTTTGGATAAAATCACTACATAGGGCAATATACAAAATGGTGACCAAAACTGTCCGAAAACTAAAAGTGCAGATAGGAGCAAATTATCACTCATCCTAAAGATAACTGGGGGCCCGGAATGCAGCACTGACAGTAAAAAACTTCTACCTGTTGTGGGAATGCTAACCGTAACCCTAGCTAGGGTTTCAAATGTGCATTCCGGCAGGGTGTCTCAGAAGCCCTCCAAACATCAAAGTTGAATTTTTTCCTCAAACTCCAAAAAATCAGTCTCAAACTATCAAAACGGTTTCTAAAACCTCTAGGAAATGTATCTTCTTTAATAATCTGTCTGGTTTAGGCAAATTTTCATGATGCTGAAAAATGGTGTTAAATGGTAGTTAAATCGGCATGCTTTTAATGCCTGGCTAGGGTTAGGGTTACAAGAACCATAGAATTTTGCCCGCTGTTGCACTTTTAGCTGCACTTTAAATGACAAAATGAAGAGAGTTTACCCATTAGAACAGGTTTTCTTCACACTTTTCATCTGGCTCAGTTTTGGATAAAATCAATGGATAGGGCAATATACAAAAAGGTGACCAAAACTGTCCGAGAACTAAAAGTGCAGATAGGAGCAAATTATCACTCATCCTAGAGATAACTGGGGGCCCGGAATGCAGCACTGACAGTAAAAAACTTCTACCTGTTGTGGGAATGCTAACCCTAACCCTAGCTAGGGTTTCAAATGTGCATTCCGGCAGGGTGTCTCAGAAGCCCTCCAAACATCAAAGTTGAATTTTTTCCTCAAACTCCAAAAAATCAGTCTCAAACTATCAAAACGGTTTCTAAAACCTCTAGGAAATGTATCTTCTTTAATAATCTGTCTGGTTTAGGCAAATTTTCATGATGCTGAAAAATGGTGTTAAATGGTAGTTAAATCGGCATGCTTTTAATGCCTGGCTAGGGTTAGGGTTACAAGAACCATAGAATTTTGCCCGCTGTTGCACTTTTAGCTGCACTTTAAATGACAAAATGAAGAGAGTTTACCCATTAGAACAGGTATTCTTCACACTTTTCATCTGGCTCAGTTTTGGATAAAATCAATGGATAGGGCAATATCCAAAAAGGTGACCAAAACTGTCCGAAAACTAAAAGTGCAGATAGGAGCAAATTATCACTCATCCTAAAGATAACTGGGGGCCCGGAATGCAGCACTGACAGTAAAAAACTTCTACCTGTTGTGGGAATGCTTACCCTAACCCTAGCTAGGGTTTCAAATGTGCATTCCGGCAAGGTGTCTCAGAAGCCCTCCAAACATCAAAGTTGAATTTTTTCCTCAAACGAAAAAAAATCAGTCTCAAACTATCAAAACGGTTTCTAAAACCTCTAGGAAATGTATCTTCTTTAATAATCTGTCTGGTTTAGGCAAATTTTCATGAAGCTGAAAAATGCTGTTAAATGGTAGTTAAATCGGCATGCTTTTAATGCCTGGCTAGGGTTAGGGTTACAAGAACCATAGAATTTTGCCCGCTGTTGCACTTTTAGCTGCACTTTAAATGACAAAATGAAGAGAGTTTACCCATTAGAACAGGTTTTCTTCACACTTTTCATCTGGCTCAGTTTTGGATAAAATCACTACATAGGGCAATATACAAAAAGGTGACCAAAACTGTCCGAAAACTAAAAGTGCAGATAGGAGCAAATTATCACTCATCCTAAAGATAACTGGGGGCCCGGAATGCAGCACTGACAGTAAAAAACTTCTACCTGTTGTGGGAATGCTAACCCTAACCCTAGCTAGGGTTTCAAATGTGCATTCCGGCAGGGTGTCTCAGAAGCCCTCCAAACATCAAAGTTGAATTTTTTCCTCAAACTCCAAAAAATCAGTCTCAAACTATCAAAACGGTTTCTAAAACCTCTAGGAAATGTATCTTCTTTAATAATCTGTCTGGTTTAGGCAAATTTTCATGATGCTGAAAAATTGTGTTAAATGGTAGTTAAATCGGCATGCTTTTAATGCCTGGCTAGGGTTAGGGTTACAAGAACCATAGAATTTTGCCCGCTGTTGCACTTTTAGCTGCACTTTAAATGACAAAATGAAGAGAGTTTACCCATTAGAACAGGTATTCTTCACACTTTTCATCTGGCTCAGTTTTGGATAAAATCAATGGATAGGGCAATATCCAAAAAGGTGACCAAAACTGTCCGAAAACTAAAAGTGCAGATAGGAGCAAATTATCACTCATCCTAAAGATAACTGGGGGCCCGGAATGCAGCACTGACAGTAAAAAACTTCTACCTGTTGTGGGAATGCTTACCCTAACCCTAGCTAGGGTTTCAAATGTGCATTCCGGCAGGGTGTCTCAGAAGCCCTCCAAACATCAAAGTTGAATTTTTTCCTCAAACGAAAAAAAATCAGTCTCAAACTATCAAAACGGTTTCTAAAACCTCTAGGAAATGTATCTTCTTTAATAATCTGTCTGGTTTAGGCAAATTTTCATGAAGCTGAAAAATGCTGTTAAATGGTAGTTAAATCGGCATGCTTTTAATGCCTGGCTAGGGTTAGGGTTACAAGAACCATAGAATTTTGCCCGCTGTTGCACTTTTAGCTGCACTTTAAATGACAAAATGAAGAGAGTTTACCCATTAGAACAGGTATTCTTCACACTTTTCATCTGGCTCAGTTTTGGATGAAATCAATGGATAGGGCAATATACAAAAAGGTGACCAAAACTGTCCGAAAACTAAAAGTGCAGATAGGAGCAAATTATCACTCATCCTAAAGATAACTGGGGGCCCGGAATGCAGCACTGACAGTAAAAAACTTCTACCTGTTGTGGGAATGCTTACCCTAACCCTAGCTAGGGTTTCAAATGTGCATTCCGGCAGGGTGTCTCAGAAGCCCTCCAAACATCAAAGTTGATTTTTTTCCTCAAACTCCAAAAAATCAGTCTCAAACTATCAAAACAGTTTCTAAAACCTCTAGGAAATGTATCTTCTTTAATAATCTGTCTGGTTTAGGCAAATTTTCATGAAGCTGAAAAATGCTGTTAAATGGTAGTTAAATCGGCATGCTTTTAATGCCTGGCTAGGGTTAGGGTTACAAGAACCATAGAATTTTGCCCGCTGTTGCACTTTCAGCTGCACTTTAAATGACAAAATGAAGAGAGTTTACCCATTAGAACAGGTATTCTTCACACTTTTCATCTGGCTCAGTTTTGGATAAAATCAATGGATAGGGCAATATACAAAAAGGTGACCAAAACTGTCCGAAAACTAAAAGTGCAGATAGGAGCAAATTATCACTCATCCTAGAGATAACTGGGGGCCCGGAATGCAGCACTGACAGTAAAAAACTTCTACCTGTTGTTGGAATGCTAACCCTAACCCTAGCTAGGGTTTCAAATGTGCATTCCGGCAGGGTGTCTCAGAAGCCCTCCAAACATCAAAGTTGAATTTTTTCCTCAAACTCCAAAAAATCAGTCTCAAACTATCAAAACGGTTTCTAAAACCTCTAGGAAATGTATCTTCTTTAATAATCTGTCTGGTTTAGGCAAATTTTCATGAAGCTGAAAAATGCTGTTAAATGGTAGTTAAATCGGAATGCTTTTAATGCCTGGCTAGGGTTAGGGTTACAAGAACCATAGAATTTTGCCCGCTGTTGCACTTTTAGCTGCACTTTAAATGACAAAATGAAGAGAGTTTACCCATTAGAACAGGTTTTCTTCACACTTTTCATCTGGCTCAGTTTTGGATAAAATCACTACATAGGGCAATATACAAAAAGGTGACCAAAACTGTCCGAAAACTAAAAGTGCAGATAGGAGCAAATTATCACTCATCCTAAAGATAACTGGGGGCCCGGAATGCAGCACTGACAGTAAAAAACGTCTACCTGTTGTGGGAATGCTAACCCTAACCCTAGCTAGGGTTTCAAATGTGCATTCCGGCAGGGTATCTCAGAAGCCCTCCAAACATCAAAGTTGAATTTTTTCCTCAAACTCCAAAAAATCAGTCTCAAACTATCAAAACGGTTTCTAAAACCTCTAGGAAATGTATCTTCTTTAATAATCTGTCTGGTTTAGGCAAATTTTCATGAAGCTGAAAAATGCTGTTAAATGGTAGTTAAATCGGCATGCTTTTAATGCCTGGCTAGGGTTAGGGTTACAAGAACCATAGAATTTTGCCCGCTGTTGCACTTTTAGCTGCACTTTAAATGACAAAATGAAGAGAGTTTACCCATTAGAACAGGTATTCTTCACACTTTTCATCTGGCTCAGTTTTTGATAAAATCAATGGATAGGGCAATATACAAAAAGGTGACCAAAACTGTCCGAAAACTAAAAGTGCAGATAGGAGCAAATTATCACTCATCCTAGAGATAACTGGGGGCCCGGAATGCAGCACTGACAGTAAAAAACTTCTACCTGTTGTGGGAATGCTAACCCTAACCCTAGCTAGGGTTTCAAATGTGCATTCCTGCAAGGTGTCTCAGAAGCCCTCCAAACATCAAAGTTGAATTTTTTCCTCAAACTCCAAAAAATCAGTCTCAAACTATCAAAACGGTTTCTAAAACCTCTAGGAAATGTATCTCCTTTAATAATCTGTCTGGCTTAGGCAAATTTTCATGAAGCTGAAAAATGCTGTTAAATGGTAGTTAAATCGGCATGCTTTTAATGCCTGGCTAGGGTTAGGGTTACAAGAACCATAGAATTTTGCCCGCTGTTGCACTTTAAGCTGCACTTTAAATGACAAAATGAAGAGAGTTTACCCATTAGAACAGGTTTTCTTCACACTTTTCATCTGGCTCAGTTTTGGATAAAATCACTACATAGGGCAATATACAAAATGGTGACCAAAACTGTCCGAAAACTAAAAGTGCAGATAGGAGCAAATTATCACTCATCCTAAAGATAACTGGGGGCCCGGAATGCAGCACTGACAGTAAAAAACTTCTACCTGTTGTGGGAATGCTAACCGTAACCCTAGCTAGGGTTTCAAATGTGCATTCCGGCAGGGTGTCTCAGAAGCCCTCCAAACATCAAAGTTGAATTTTTTCCTCAAACTCCAAAAAATCAGTCTCAAACTATCAAAACGGTTTCTAAAACCTCTAGGAAATGTATCTTCTTTAATAATCTGTCTGGTTTAGGCAAATTTTCATGATGCTGAAAAATGGTGTTAAATGGTAGTTAAATCGGCATGCTTTTAATGCCTGGCTAGGGTTAGGGTTACAAGAACCATAGAATTTTGCCCGCTGTTGCACTTTTAGCTGCACTTTAAATGACAAAATGAAGAGAGTTTACCCATTAGAACAGGTATTCTTCACACTTTTCATCTGGCTCAGTTTTGGATAAAATCAATGGATAGGGCAATATACAAAAAGGTGACCAAAACTGTCCGAAAACTAAAAGTGCAGATAGGAGCAAATTATCACTCATCCTAGAGATAACTGGGGGCCCGGAATGCAGCACTGACAGTAAAAAACTTCTACCTGTTGTGGGAATGCTAACCCTAACCCTAGCTAGGGTTTCAAATGTGCATTCCGGCAGGGTGTCTCAGAAGCCCTCCAAACATCAAAGTTGAATTTTTTCCTCAAAATCCAAAAAATCAGTCTCAAACTATCAAAACGGTTTCTAAAACCTCTAGGAAATGTATCTCCTTTAATAATCTGTCTGGTTTAGGCAAATTTTCATGAAGCTGAAAAATGCTGTGAAATGGTAGTTAAATCGGCATGCTTTTAATGCCTGGCTAGGGTTAGGGTTACAAGAACCATAGAATTTTGCCCGCTATTGCACTTTTAGCTGCACTTTAAATGACAAAATGAAGAGAGTTTACCCATTAGAACAGGTTTTCTTCACACTTTTCATCTGGCTCAGTTTTGGATAAAATCACTACATAGGGCAATATACAAAAAGGTGACCAAAACTGTCCGAAAACTAAAAGTGCAGATAGGAGCAAATAATCACTCATCCTAAAGATAACTGGGGGCCCGGAATGCAGCACTGATAGTAAAAAACTTCTACCTGTTGTGGGAATGCTAACCCTAACCCTAGCTAGGGTTTCAAATGTGCATTCCGGCAGGGTATCTCAGAAGCCCTCCAAACATCAAAGTTGAATTTTTTCCTCAAACGAAAAAAAATCAGTCTCAAACTATCAAAACGGTTTCTAAAACCTCTAGGAAATGTATCTTCTTTAATAATCTGTCTGGTTTAAGCAAATTTTCATGAAGCTGAAAAATGCTGTTAAATGGTAGTTAAATCGGCATGCTTTTAATGCCTGGCTAGGGTTAGGGTTACAAGAACCATAGAATTTTGCCCGCTGTTGCACTTTTAGCTGCACTTTAAATGACAAAATGAAGAGAGTTTACCCATTAGAACAGGTATTCTTCACACTTTTCATCTGGCTCAGTTTTGGATGAAATCAATGGATAGGGCAATATACAAAAAGGTGACCAAAACTGTCCGAAAACTAAAAGTGCAGATAGGAGCAAATTATCACTCATCCTAAAGATAACTGGGGGCCCGGAATGCAGCACTGACAGTAAAAAACTTCTACAGTACCTGTTGTGGGAATGCTAACCCTAACCCTAGCTAGGGTTTCAAATGTGCATTCCGGCAGGGTGTCTCAGAAGCCCTCCAAACATCAAAGTTGATTTTTTTCCTCAAACTCCAAAAAATCAGTCTCAAACTATCAAAACAGTTTCTAAAACCTCTAGGAAATATATCTTCTTTAATAATCTGTCTGGTTTAGGCAAATTTTCATGAAGCTGAAAAATGCTGTTAAATGGTAGTTAAATCGGCATGCTTTTAATGCCTGGCTAGGGTTAGGGTTACAAGAACCATAGAATTTTGCCCGCTGTTGCACTTTTAGCTGCACTTTAAATGACAAAATGAAGAGAGTTTACCCATTAGAACAGGTTTTCTTCACACTTTTCATCTGGCTCAGTTTTGGATAAAATCACTACATAGGGCAATATACAAAAAGGTGACCAAAACTGTCCGAAAACTAAAAGTGCAGATAGGAGCAAATTATCACTCATCCTAGAGATAACTGGGGGCCCGGAATGCAGCACTGACAGTAAAAAACTTCTACCTGTTGTGGGAATGCTTACCCTAAACCTAGCTAGGGTTTCAAATGTGCATTCCGGCAGGGTGTCTCAGAAGCCCTCCAAACATCAAAGTTGAATTTTTTCCTCAAACTCCAAAAAATCAGTCTCAAACTATCAAAACGGTTTCTAAAACCTCTAGGAAATGTATCTTCTTTAATAATCTGTCTGGTTTAGGCAAATTTTCATGAAGCTGAAAAATGCTGTTAAATGGTAGTTAAATCGGCATGCTTTTAATGCCTGGCTAGGGTTAGGGTTACAAGAACCATAGAATTTTGCCCGCTGTTGCACTTTTAGCTGCACTTTAAATGACAAAATGAAGAGAGTTTACCCATTAGAACAGGTTTTCTTCACACTTTTCATCTGGCTCAGTTTTGGATGAAATCAATGGATAGGGCAATATACAAAAAGGTGACCAAAACTGTCCGAAAACTAAAAGTGCAGATAGGAGCAAATTATCACTCATCCTAAAGATAACTGGGGGCCCGGAATGCAGCACTGACAGTAAAAAACTTCTACCTGTTGTGGGAATGCTAACCCTAACCCTAGCTAGGGTTTCAAATGTGCATTCCGGCAGGGTGTCTCAGAAGCCCTCCAAACATCAAAGTTGATTTTTTTCCTCAAACTCCAAAAAAGCAGTCTCAAACTATCAAAACAGTTTCTAAAACCTCTAGGAAATGTATCTTCTTTAATAATCTGTCTGGTTTAGGCAAATTTTCATGAAGCTGAAAAATGCTGTTAAATGGTAGTTAAATCGGCATGCTTTTAATGCCTGGCTAGGGTTAGGGTTACAAGAACCATAGAATTTTGCCCGCTGTTGCACTTTTAGCTGCACTTTGAATGACAAAATGAAGAGAGTTTACCCATTAGAACAGGTTTTCTTCACACTTTTCATCTGGCTCAGTTTTGGATAAAATCACTACATAGGGCAATATACAAAAAGGTGACCAAAACTGTCCGAAAACTAAAAGTGCAGATAGGAGCAAATTATCACTCATCCTAGAGATAACTGGGGGCCCGGAATGCAGCACTGACAGTAAAAAACTTCTACCTGTTGTGGGAATGCTTACCCTAAACCTAGCTAGGGTTTCAAATGTGCATTCCGGCAGGGTGTCTCAGAAGCCCTCCAAACATCAAAGTTGAATTTTTTCCTCAAACTCCAAAAAATCAGTCTCAAACTATCAAAACGGTTTCTAAAACCTCTAGGAAATGTATCTTCTTTAATAATCTGTCTGGTTTAGGCAAATTTTCATGAAGCTGAAAAATGCTGTTAAATGGTAGTTAAATCGGCATGCTTTTAATGCCTGGCTAGGGTTAGGGTTACAAGAACCATAGAATTTTGCCCGCTGTTGCACTTTTAGCTGCACTTTAAATGACAAAATGAAGAGAGTTTACCCATTAGAACAGGTTTTCTTCACACTTTTCATCTGGCTCAGTTTTGGATAAAATCACTACATAGGGCAATATACAAAAAGGTGACCAAAACTGTCCGAAAACTAAAAGTGCAGATAGGAGCAAATTATCACTCATCCTAAAGATAACTGGGGGCCCGGAATGCAGCACTGACAGTAAAAAACTTCTACCTGTTGTGGGAATGCTAACCCTAACCCTAGCTAGGGTTTCAAATGTGCATTCCGGCAGGGTGTCTCAGAAGCCCTCCAAACATCAAAGTTGATTTTTTTCCTCAAACTCCAAAAAAGCAGTCTCAAACTATCAAAACAGTTTCTAAAACCTCTAGGAAATGTATCTTCTTTAATAATCTGTCTGGTTTAGGCAAATTTTCATGAAGCTGAAAAATGCTGTTAAATGGTAGTTAAATCGGCATGCTTTTAATGCCTGGCTAGGGTTAGGGTTACAAGAACCATAGAATTTTGCCCGCTGTTGCACTTTTAGCTGCACTTTGAATGACAAAATGAAGAGAGTTTACCCATTAGAACAGGTTTTCTTCACACTTTTCATCTGGCTCAGTTTTGGATAAAATCACTACATAGGGCAATATACAAAAAGGTGACCAAAACTGTCCGAAAACTAAAAGTGCAGATAGGAGCAAATTATCACTCATCCTAGAGATAACTGGGGGCCCGGAATGCAGCACTGACAGTAAAAAACTTCTACCTGTTGTGGGAATGCTTACCCTAAACCTAGCTAGGGTTTCAAATGTGCATTCCGGCAGGGTGTCTCAGAAGCCCTCCAAACATCAAAGTTGAATTTTTTCCTCAAACTCCAAAAAATCAGTCTCAAACTATCAAAACGGTTTCTAAAACCTCTAGGAAATGTATCTTCTTTAATAATCTGTCTGGTTTAGGCAAATTTTCATGAAGCTGAAAAATGCTGTTAAATGGTAGTTAAATCGGCATGCTTTTAATGCCTGGCTAGGGTTAGGGTTACAAGAACCATAGAATTTTGCCCGCTGTTGCACTTTTAGCTGCACTTTAAATGACAAAATGAAGAGAGTTTACCCATTAGAACAGGTTTTCTTCACACTTTTCATCTGGCTCAGTTTTGGATAAAATCACTACATAGGGCAATATACAAAAAGGTGACCAAAACTGTCCGAAAACTAAAAGTGCAGATAGGAGCAAATTATCACTCATCCTAAAGATAACTGGGGGCCCGGAATGCAGCACTGACAGTAAAAAACTTCTACCTGTTGTGGGAATGCTAACCCTAACCCTAGCTAGGATTTCAAATGTGCATTCCGGCAGGGTGACTCAGAAGCCCTCCAAACATCAAGGTTGAATTTTTTCCTCAAACGAAAAAAAATCAGTCTCAAACTATCAAAACGGTTTCTAAAACCTCTAGGAAATGTAACTTCTTTAATAATCTGTCTGGTTTAGGCAAATTTTCATGTAGCTGAAAAATGCTGTTAAATGGTAGTTAAATCGGCATGCTTTTAATGCCTGGCTAGGGTTAGGGTTACAAGAACCATAGAATTTTGCCCGCTGTTGCACTTTTAGCTGCACTTTAAATGACAAAATGAAGAGAGTTTACCCATTAGAACAGGTTTTCTTCACACTTTTCATCTGGCTCAGTTTTGGATAAAATCACTACATAGGGCAATATACAAAAAGGTGACCAAAACTGTCCGAAAACTAAAAGTGCAGATAGGAGCAAATTATCACTCATCCTAAAGATAACTGGGGGCCCGGAATGCAGCACTGACAGTAAAAAATTTCTACCTGTTGTGGGAATGCTAACCCTAACCCTAGCTAGGGTTTCAAATGTGCATTCCGGCAGGGTGTCTCAGAAGCCCTCCAAACATCAAAGTTGAATTTTTTCCTCAAACTCCAAAAAATCAGTCTCAAACTATCAAAACGGTTTCTAAAACCTCTAGGAAATGTATCTCCTTTAATAATCTGTCTGGTTTAGGCAAATTTTAATGAAGCTGAAAAATGCTGTTAAATGGTAGTTAAATCAGCATGCTTTTAATGCCTGGCTAGGGTTAGGGTTACAAGAACCATAGAATTTTGCCCGCTGTTGCACTTTTAGCTGCACTTTAAATGACAAAATGAAGAGAGTTTACCCATTAGAACAGGTTTTCTTCACACTTTTCATCTGGCTCAGTTTTGGATAAAATCACTACATAGGGCAATATACAAAAAGGTGACCAAAACTGTCCGAAAACTAAAAGTGCAGATAGGAGCAAATTATCACTCATCCTAAAGATAACTGGGGGCCCGGAATGCAGCACTGACAGTAAAAAACTTCTACCTGTTGTGGGAATGCTAACCCTAACCCTAGCTAGGGTTTCAAATGTGCATTCCGGCAAGGTGTCTCAGAAGCCCTCCAAACATCAAAGTTGAATTTTTTCCTCAAACTCCAAAAAATCAGTCTCAAACTATCAAAACGGTTTCTAAAACCTCTAGGAAATGTATCTCCTTTAATAATCTGTCTGGTTTAGGCAAATTTTCATGAAGCTGAAAAATGCTGTTAAATGGTAGTTAAATCGGCATGCTTTTAATGCGTGGCTAGGGTTAGGGTTACAAGAACCATAGAATTTTGCCCGCTCTTGCACTTTTAGCTGCACTTTAAATGACAAAATGAAGAGAGTTTACCCATTAGAACAGGTTTTCTTCACACTTTTCATCTGGCTCAGTTTTGGATAAAATCACTACATAGGGCAATATACAAAAAGGTGACCAAAACTGTCCGAAAACTAAAAGTGCAGATAGGAGCAAATTATCACTCATCCTAAAGATAACTGGGGGCCCGGAATGCAGCACTGACAGTAAAAAACTTCTACCTGTTGTGGGAATGCTAACCCTAACCCTAGCTAGGGTTTCAAATGTGCATTCCGGCAGGGTGTCTCAGAAGCCCTCCAAACATCAAAGTTGAATTTTTTCCTCAAACTCCAAAAAATCAGTCTCAAACTATCAAAACGGTTTCTAAAACCTCTAGGAAATGTAACTTCTTTAATAATCTGTCTGGTTTAGGCAAATTTTCATGAAGCTGAAAAATGCTGTTAAATGGTAGTTAAATCGGCATGCTTTTAATGCCTGGCTAGGGTTAGGGTTACAAGAACCATAGAATTTTGCCCGCTGTTGCACTTTTAGCTGCACTTTAAATGACAAAATGAAGAGAGTTTACCCATTAGAACAGGTATTCTTCACACTTTTCATCTGGCTCAGTTTTTGATAAAATCAATGGATAGGGCAATATACAAAAAGGTGACCAAAACTGTCCGAAAACTAAAAGTGCAGATAGGAGCAAATTATCACTCATCCTAAAGATAACTGGGGGCCCGGAATGCAGCACTGACAGTAAAAAACTTCTACCTGTTGTGGGAATGCTAACCCTAACCCTAGCTAGGGTTTCAAATGTGCATTCCGGCAGGGTGTCTCAGAAGCCCTCCAAACATCAAAGTTGATTTTTTTCCTCAAACTCCAAAAAAGCAGTCTCAAACTATCAAAACAGTTTCTAAAACCTCTAGGAAATGTATCTTCTTTAATAATCTGTCTGGTTTAGGCAAATTTTCATGAAGCTGAAAAATGCTGTTAAATGGTAGTTAAATCGGCATGCTTTTAATGCCTGGCTAGGGTTAGGGTTACAAGAACCATAGAATTTTGCCCGCTGTTGCACTTTTAGCTGCACTTTGAATGACAAAATGAAGAGAGTTTACCCATTAGAACAGGTTTTCTTCACACTTTTCATCTGGCTCAGTTTTGGATAAAATCACTACATAGGGCAATATACAAAAAGGTGACCAAAACTGTCCGAAAACTAAAAGTGCAGATAGGAGCAAATTATCACTCATCCTAGAGATAACTGGGGGCCCGGAATGCAGCACTGACAGTAAAAAACTTCTACCTGTTGTGGGAATGCTTACCCTAAACCTAGCTAGGGTTTCAAATGTGCATTCCGGCAGGGAGTCTCAGAAGCCCTCCAAACATCAAAGTTGAATTTTTTCCTCAAACTCCAAAAAATCAGTCTCAAACTATCAAAACGGTTTCTAAAACCTCTAGGAAATGTATCTTCTTTAATAATCTGTCTGGTTTAGGCAAATTTTCATGAAGCTGAAAAATGCTGTTAAATGGTAGTTAAATCGGCATGCTTTTAATGCCTGGCTAGGGTTAGGGTTACAAGAACCATAGAATTTTGCCCGCTGTTGCACTTTTAGCTGCACTTTAAATGACAAAATGAAGAGAGTTTACCCATTAGAACAGGTTTTCTTCACACTTTTCATCTGGCTCAGTTTTGGATAAAATCACTACATAGGGCAATATACAAAAAGGTGACCAAAACTGTCCGAAAACTAAAAGTGCAGATAGGAGCAAATTATCACTCATCCTAAAGATAACTGGGGGCCCGGAATGCAGCACTGACAGTAAAAAACTTCTACCTGTTGTGGGAATGCTAACCCTAACCCTAGCTAGGGTTTCAAATGTGCATTCCGGCAGGGTGTCTCAGAAGCCCTCCAAACATCAAAGTTGAATTTTTTCCTCAAACTCCAAAAAATCAGTCTCAAACTATCAAAACGGTTTCTAAAACCTCTAGGAAATGTAACTTCTTTAATAATCTGTCTGGTTTAGGCAAATTTTCATGAAGCTGAAAAATGCTGTTAAATGGTAGTTAAATCGGCATGCTTTTAATGCCTGGCTAGGGTTAGGGTTACAAGAACCATAGAATTTTGCCCGCTGTTGCACTTTTAGCTGCACTTTAAATGACAAAATGAAGAGAGTTTACCCATTAGAACAGGTATTCTTCACACTTTTCATCTGGCTCAGTTTTTGATAAAATCAATGGATAGGGCAATATACAAAAAGGTGACCAAAACTGTCCGAAAACTAAAAGTGCAGATAGGAGCAAATTATCACTCATCCTAAAGATAACTGGGGGCCCGGAATGCAGCACTGACAGTAAAAAACTTCTACCTGTTGTGGGAATGCTAACCCTAACCCTAGCTAGGGTTTCAAATGTGCATTCCGGCAGGGTGTCTCAGAAGCCCTCCAAACATCAAAGTTGATTTTTTTCCTCAAACTCCAAAAAAGCAGTCTCAAACTATCAAAACAGTTTCTAAAACCTCTAGGAAATGTATCTTCTTTAATAATCTGTCTGGTTTAGGCAAATTTTCATGAAGCTGAAAAATGCTGTTAAATGGTAGTTAAATCGGCATGCTTTTAATGCCTGGCTAGGGTTAGGGTTACAAGAACCATAGAATTTTGCCCGCTGTTGCACTTTTAGCTGCACTTTGAATGACAAAATGAAGAGAGTTTACCCATTAGAACAGGTTTTCTTCACACTTTTCATCTGGCTCAGTTTTGGATAAAATCACTACATAGGGCAATATACAAAAAGGTGACCAAAACTGTCCGAAAA
Source organism: Lepisosteus platostomus (assembly GCF_059453375.1). Lineage (NCBI taxonomy): Eukaryota > Metazoa > Chordata > Actinopteri > Semionotiformes > Lepisosteidae > Lepisosteus > Lepisosteus platostomus. The sequence continues at coordinate 15,338,211 of NC_142616.1, read as the reverse complement.
CTAAAAGTGCAGATAGGAGCAAATTATCACTCATCCTAGAGATAACTGGGGGCCCGGAATGCAGCACTGACAGTAAAAAACTTCTACCTGTTGTGGGAATGCTTACCCTAAACCTAGCTAGGGTTTCAAATGTGCATTCCGGCAGGGAGTCTCAGAAGCCCTCCAAACATCAAAGTTGAATTTTTTCCTCAAACTCCAAAAAATCAGTCTCAAACTATCAAAACGGTTTCTAAAACCTCTAGGAAATGTATCTTCTTTAATAATCTGTCTGGTTTAGGCAAATTTTCATGAAGCTGAAAAATGCTGTTAAATGGTAGTTAAATCGGCATGCTTTTAATGCCTGGCTAGGGTTAGGGTTACAAGAACCATAGAATTTTGCCCGCTGTTGCACTTTTAGCTGCACTTTAAATGACAAAATGAAGAGAGTTTACCCATTAGAACAGGTTTTCTTCACACTTTTCATCTGGCTCAGTTTTGGATAAAATCACTACATAGGGCAATATACAAAAAGGTGACCAAAACTGTCCGAAAACTAAAAGTGCAGATAGGAGCAAATTATCACTCATCCTAAAGATAACTGGGGGCCCGGAATGCAGCACTGACAGTAAAAAACTTCTACCTGTTGTGGGAATGCTAACCCTAACCCTAGCTAGGATTTCAAATGTGCATTCCGGCAGGGTGACTCAGAAGCCCTCCAAACATCAAGGTTGAATTTTTTCCTCAAACGAAAAAAAATCAGTCTCAAACTATCAAAACGGTTTCTAAAACCTCTAGGAAATGTATCTTCTTTAATAATCTGTCTGGTTTAGGCAAATTTTCATGAAGCTGAAAAATGCTGTTAAATGGTAGTTAAATCGGAATGCTTTTAATGCCTGGCTAGGGTTAGGGTTACAAGAACCATAGAATTTTGCCCGCTGTTGCACTTTTAGCTGCACTTTAAATGACAAAATGAAGAGAGTTTACCCATTAGAACAGGTTTTCTTCACACTTTTCATCTGGCTCAGTTTTGGATAAAATCACTACATGGGGCAATATACAAAAAGGTGACCAAAACTGTCTGAAAACTTAAAGTGCAGATAGGAGCAAATTATCACTCATCCTAAAGATAACAGGGGGGCCCGGAATGCAGCACTGACAGTAAAAAACGTCTACCTGTTGTGGGAATGCTAACCCTAACCCTAGCTAGGGTTTCAAATGTGCATTCCGGCAGGGTATCTCAGAAGCCCTCCAAACATCAAAGTTGAATTTTTTCCTCAAACTCCAAAAAATCAGTCTCAAACTATCAAAACGGTTTCTAAAACCTCTAGGAAATGTATCTTCTTTAATAATCTGTCTGGTTTAGGCAAATTTTCATGAAGCTGAAAAATGCTGTTAAATGGTAGTTAAATCGGCATGCTTTTAATGCCTGGCTAGGGTTAGGGTTACAAGAACCATAGAATTTTGCCCGCTGTTGCACTTTTAGCTGCACTTTAAATGACAAAATGAAGAGAGTTTACCCATTAGAACAGGTATTCTTCACACTTTTCATCTGGCTCAGTTTTTGATAAAATCAATGGATAGGGCAATATACAAAAAGGTGACCAAAACTGTCCGAAAACTAAAAGTGCAGATAGGAGCAAATTATCACTCATCCTAAAGATAACTGGGGGCCCGGAATGCAGCACTGACAGTAAAAAACGTCTACCTGTTGTGGGAATGCTAACCCTAACCCTAGCTAGGGTTTCAAATGTGCATTCCGGCAGGGTATCTCAGAAGCCCTCCAAACATCAAAGTTGAAATTTTTCCTCAAACGAAAAAAAATCAGTCTCAAACTATCAAAACGGTTTCTAAAACCTCTAGGAAATGTATCTTCTTTAATAATCTGTCTGGTTTAGGCAAATTTTCATGAAGCTGAAAAATGCTGTTAAATGGTAGTTAAATCGGAATGCTTTTAATGCCTGGCTAGGGTTAGGGTTACAAGAACCATAGAATTTTGCCCGCTGTTGCACTTTTAGCTGCACTTTAAATGACAAAATGAAGAGAGTTTACCCATTAGAACAGGTTTTCTTCACACTTTTCATCTGGCTCAGTTTTGGATAAAATCACTACATAGGGCAATATACAAAAAGGTGACCAAAACTGTCCGAAAACTAAAAGTGCAGATAGGAGCAAATAATCACTCATCCTAAAGATAACTGGGGGCCCGGAATGCAGCACTGACAGTAAAAAACTTCTACCTGTTGTGGGAATGCTTACCCTAACCCTAGCTAGGGTTTCAAATGTGCATTCCGGCAGGGTGTCTCAGAAGCCCTCCAAACATCAAAGTTGATTTTTTTCCTCAAACTCCAAAAAATCAGTCTCAAACTATCAAAACAGTTTCTAAAACCTCTAGGAAATGTATCTTCTTTAATAATCTGTCTGGTTTAGGCAAATTTTCATGAAGCTGAAAAATGCTGTTAAATGGTAGTTAAATCGGCATGCTTTTAATGCCTGGCTAGGGTTAGGGTTACAAGAACCATAGAATTTTGCCCGCTGTTGCACTTTCAGCTGCACTTTAAATGACAAAATGAAGAGAGTTTACCCATTAGAACAGGTATTCTTCACACTTTTCATCTGGCTCAGTTTTGGATAAAATCAATGGATAGGGCAATATACAAAAAGGTGACCAAAACTGTCCGAAAACTAAAAGTGCAGATAGGAGCAAATTATCACTCATCCTAGAGATAACTGGGGGCCCGGAATGCAGCACTGACTGTAAAAAACTTCTACCTGTTGTGGGAATGCTAACCCTAACCCTAGCTAGGGTTTCAAATGTGCATTCCGGCAAGGTGTCTCAGAAGCCCTCCAAACATCAAAGTTGAATTTTTTCCTCAAACTCCAAAAAATCAGTCTCAAACTATCAAAACGGTTTCTAAAACCTCTAGGAAATGTATCTCCTTTAATAATCTGTCTGGTTTAGGCAAATTTTCATGAAGCTGAAAAATGCTGTTAAATGGTAGTTAAATCGGCATGCTTTTAATGCCTGGCTAGGGTTAGGGTTACAAGAACCATAGAATTTTGCCCGCTGTTGCACTTTTAGCTGCACTTTAAATGACAAAATGAAGAGAGTTTACCCATTAGAACAGGTTTTCTTCACACTTTTCATCTGGCTCAGTTTTGGATAAAATCACTACATAGGGCAATATACAAAAAGGTGACCAAAACTGTCCGAAAACTAAAAGTGCAGATAGGAGCAAATTATCACTCATCCTAGAGATAACTGGGGGCCCGGAATGCAGCACTGACTGTAAAAAACTTCTACCTGTTGTGGGAATGCTAACCCTAACCCTAGCTAGGGTTTCAAATGTGCATTCCGGCAAGGTGTCTCAGAAGCCCTCCAAACATCAAAGTTGAATTTTTTCCTCAAACTCCAAAAAATCAGTCTCAAACTATCAAAACGGTTTCTAAAACCTCTAGGAAATGTATCTCCTTTAATAATCTGTCTGGTTTAGGCAAATTTTCATGAAGCTGAAAAATGCTGTTAAATGGTAGTTAAATCGGAATGCTTTTAATGCCTGGCTAGGGTTAGGGTTACAAGAACCACAGAATTTTGCCCGCTGTTGCACTTTTAGCTGCACTTTAAATGACAAAATGAAGAGAGTTTACCCATTAGAACAGGTATTCTTCACACTTTTCATCTGGCTCAGTTTTGGATAAAATCACTGAAAAGGGCAATATACAAAAAGGTGACCAAAACTGTCCGAAAACTAAAAGTGCAGATAGGAGCAAATTATCACTCATCCTAAAGATAACTGTGGGCCCGGAATGCAGCACTGACAGTAAAAAACTTCTACCTGTTGTGGGAATGCTAACCCTAACCCTAGCTAGGGTTTCAAATGTGCATTCCGGCAGGGTGTCTCAGAAGCCCTCCAAACATCAAAGTTGATTTTTTTCCTCAAACTCCAAAAAATCAGTCTCAAACTATCAAAACAGTTTCTAAAACCTCTAGGAAATGTATCTTCTTTAATAATCTGTCTGGTTTAGGCAAATTTTCATGAAGCTGAAAAATGCTGTTAAATGGTAGTTAAATCGGCATGCTTTTAATGCCTGGCTAGGGTTAGGGTTACAAGAACCATAGAATTTTGCCCGCTGTTGCACTTTCAGCTGCACTTTAAATGACAAAATGAAGAGAGTTTACCCATTAGAACAGGTATTCTTCACACTTTTCATCTGGCTCAGTTTTGGATAAAATCAATGGATAGGGCAATATACAAAAAGGTGACCAAAACTGTCCGAGAACTAAAAGTGCAGATAGGAGCAAATTATCACTCATCCTAGAGATAACTGGGGGCCCGGAATGCAGCACTGACAGTAAAAAACTTCTACCTGTTGTGGGAATGCTAACCCTAAACCTAGCTAGGGTTTCAAATGTGCATTCCGGCAGGGTGTCTCAGAAGCCCTCCAAACATCAAAGTTGAATTTTTTCCTCAAACTCCAAAAAATCAGTCTCAAACTATCAAAACGGTTTCTAAAACCTCTAGGAAATGTATCTTCTTTAATAATCTGTCTGGTTTAGGCAAATTTTCATGAAGCTGAAAAATGCTGTTAAATGGTAGTTAAATCGGCATGCTTTTAATGCCTGGCTAGGGTTAGGGTTACAAGAACCATAGAATTTTGCCCGCTGTTGCACTTTTAGCTGCACTTTAAATGACAAAATGAAGAGAGTTTACCCATTAGAACAGGTATTCTTCACACTTTTCATCTGGCTCAGTTTTTGATAAAATCAATGGATAGGGCAATATACAAAAAGGTGACCAAAACTGTCCGAAAACTAAAAGTGCAGATAGGAGCAAATTATCACTCATCCTAGAGATAACTGGGGGCCCGGAATGCAGCACTGACAGTAAAAAACTTCTACCTGTTGTTGGAATGCTAACCCTAACCCTAGCTAGGGTTTCAAATGTGCATTCCGGCAGGGTGTCTCAGAAGACCTCCAAACATCAAAGTTGAATTTTTTCCTCAAACTCCAAAAAATCAGTCTCAAACTATCAAAACGGTTTCTAAAACCTCTAGGAAATGTATCTTCTTTAATAATCTGTCTGGTTTAGGCAAATTTTCATGAAGCTGAAAAATGCTGTTAAATGGTAGTTAAATCGGAATGCTTTTAATGCCTGGCTAGGGTTAGGGTTACAAGAACCATAGAATTTTGCCCGCTGTTGCACTTTTAGCTGCACTTTAAATGACAAAATGAAGAGAGTTTACCCATTAGAACAGGTTTTCTTCACACTTTTCATCTGGCTCAGTTTTGGATAAAATCACTACATAGGGCAATATACAAAAAGGTGACCAAAACTGTCCGAAAACTAAAAGTGCAGATAGGAGCAAATTATCACTCATCCTAAAGATAACTGGGGGCCCGGAATGCAGCACTGACAGTAAAAAACGTCTACCTGTTGTGGGAATGCTAACCCTAACCCTAGCTAGGGTTTCAAATGTGCATTCCGGCAGGGTATCTCAGAAGCCCTCCAAACATCAAAGTTGAATTTTTTCCTCAAACTCCAAAAAATCAGTCTCAAACTATCAAAACGGTTTCTAAAACCTCTAGGAAATGTATCTTCTTTAATAATCTGTCTGGTTTAGGCAAATTTTCATGAAGCTGAAAAATGCTGTTAAATGGTAGTTAAATCGGCATGCTTTTAATGCCTGGCTAGGGTTAGGGTTACAAGAACCATAGAATTTTGCCCGCTGTTGCACTTTTAGCTGCACTTTAAATGACAAAATGAAGAGAGTTTACCCATTAGAACAGGTATTCTTCACACTTTTCATCTGGCTCAGTTTTTGATAAAATCAATGGATAGGGCAATATACAAAAAGGTGACCAAAACTGTCCGAAAACTAAAAGTGCAGATAGGAGCAAATTATCACTCATCCTAGAGATAACTGGGGGCCCGGAATGCAGCACTGACAGTAAAAAACTTCTACCTGTTGTGGGAATGCTAACCCTAACCCTAGCTAGGGTTTCAAATGTGCATTCCTGCAAGGTGTCTCAGAAGCCCTCCAAACATCAAAGTTGAATTTTTTCCTCAAACTCCAAAAAATCAGTCTCAAACTATCAAAACGGTTTCTAAAACCTCTAGGAAATGTATCTCCTTTAATAATCTGTCTGGCTTAGGCAAATTTTCATGAAGCTGAAAAATGCTGTTAAATGGTAGTTAAATCGGCATGCTTTTAATGCCTGGCTAGGGTTAGGGTTACAAGAACCATAGAATTTTGCCCGCTGTTGCACTTTAAGCTGCACTTTAAATGACAAAATGAAGAGAGTTTACCCATTAGAACAGGTTTTCTTCACACTTTTCATCTGGCTCAGTTTTGGATAAAATCACTACATAGGGCAATATACAAAATGGTGACCAAAACTGTCCGAAAACTAAAAGTGCAGATAGGAGCAAATTATCACTCATCCTAAAGATAACTGGGGGCCCGGAATGCAGCACTGACAGTAAAAAACTTCTACCTGTTGTGGGAATGCTAACCGTAACCCTAGCTAGGGTTTCAAATGTGCATTCCGGCAGGGTGTCTCAGAAGCCCTCCAAACATCAAAGTTGAATTTTTTCCTCAAACTCCAAAAAATCAGTCTCAAACTATCAAAACGGTTTCTAAAACCTCTAGGAAATGTATCTTCTTTAATAATCTGTCTGGTTTAGGCAAATTTTCATGATGCTGAAAAATGGTGTTAAATGGTAGTTAAATCGGCATGCTTTTAATGCCTGGCTAGGGTTAGGGTTACAAGAACCATAGAATTTTGCCCGCTGTTGCACTTTTAGCTGCACTTTAAATGACAAAATGAAGAGAGTTTACCCATTAGAACAGGTATTCTTCACACTTTTCATCTGGCTCAGTTTTGGATAAAATCAATGGATAGGGCAATATACAAAAAGGTGACCAAAACTGTCCGAAAACTAAAAGTGCAGATAGGAGCAAATTATCACTCATCCTAGAGATAACTGGGGGCCCGGAATGCAGCACTGACAGTAAAAAACTTCTACCTGTTGTGGGAATGCTAACCCTAACCCTAGCTAGGGTTTCAAATGTGCATTCCGGCAGGGTGTCTCAGAAGCCCTCCAAACATCAAAGTTGAATTTTTTCCTCAAAATCCAAAAAATCAGTCTCAAACTATCAAAACGGTTTCTAAAACCTCTAGGAAATGTATCTCCTTTAATAATCTGTCTGGTTTAGGCAAATTTTCATGAAGCTGAAAAATGCTGTGAAATGGTAGTTAAATCGGCATGCTTTTAATGCCTGGCTAGGGTTAGGGTTACAAGAACCATAGAATTTTGCCCGCTATTGCACTTTTAGCTGCACTTTAAATGACAAAATGAAGAGAGTTTACCCATTAGAACAGGTTTTCTTCACACTTTTCATCTGGCTCAGTTTTGGATAAAATCACTACATAGGGCAATATACAAAAAGGTGACCAAAACTGTCCGAAAACTAAAAGTGCAGATAGGAGCAAATTATCACTCATCCTAAAGATAACTGGGGGCCCGGAATGCAGCACTGACAGTAAAAAACTTCTACCTGTTGTGGGAATGCTAACCCTAACCCTAGCTTGGGTTTCAAATGTGCATTCCGGCAGGGTGTCTCAGAAGCCCTCCAAACATCAAAGTTGAATTTTTTCCTCAAACTCCAAAAAATCAGTCTCAAACTATCAAAACGGTTTCTAAAACCTCTAGGAAATGTATCTTCTTTAATAATCTGTCTGGTTTAGGCAAATTTTCATGAAGCTGAAAAATGCTGTTAAATGGTAGTTAAATCGGAATGCTTTTAATGCCTGGCTAGGGTTAGGGTTACAAGAACCACAGAATTTTGCCCGCTGTTGCACTTTTAGCTGCACTTTAAATGACAAAATGAAGAGAGTTTACCCATTAGAACAGGTATTCTTCACACTTTTCATCTGGCTCAGTTTTGGATAAAATCACTGAAAAGGGCAATATACAAAAAGGTGACCAAAACTGTCCGAAAACTAAAAGTGCAGATAGGAGCAAATTATCACTCATCCTAAAGATAACTGGGGGCCCGGAATGCAGCACTGACAGTAAAAAACTTCTACCTGTTGTGGGAATGCTAACCCTAACCCTAGCTAGGGTTTCAAATGTGCATTCCGGCAGGGTGTCTCAGAAGCCCTCCAAACATCAAAGTTGATTTTTTTCCTCAAACTCCAAAAAATCAGTCTCAAACTATCAAAACAGTTTCTAAAACCTCTAGGAAATGTATCTTCTTTAATAATCTGTCTGGTTTAGGCAAATTTTCATGAAGCTGAAAAATGCTGTTAAATGGTAGTTAAATCGGCATGCTTTTAATGCCTGGCTAGGGTTAGGGTTACAAGAACCATAGAATTTTGCCCGCTGTTGCACTTTCAGCTGCACTTTAAATGACAAAATGAAGAGAGTTTACCCATTAGAACAGGTATTCTTCACACTTTTCATCTGGCTCAGTTTTGGATAAAATCAATGGATAGGGCAATATACAAAAAGGTGACCAAAACTGTCCGAGAACTAAAAGTGCAGATAGGAGCAAATTATCACTCATCCTAGAGATAACTGGGGGCCCGGAATGCAGCACTGACAGTAAAAAACTTCTACCTGTTGTGGGAATGCTAACCCTAAACCTAGCTAGGGTTTCAAATGTGCATTCCGGCAGGGTGTCTCAGAAGCCCTCCAAACATCAAAGTTGAATTTTTTCCTCAAACTCCAAAAAATCAGTCTCAAACTATCAAAACGGTTTCTAAAACCTCTAGGAAATGTATCTTCTTTAATAATCTGTCTGGTTTAGGCAAATTTTCATGAAGCTGAAAAATGCTGTTAAATGGTAGTTAAATCGGCATGCTTTTAATGCCTGGCTAGGGTTAGGGTTACAAGAACCATAGAATTTTGCCCGCTGTTGCACTTTTAGCTGCACTTTAAATGACAAAATGAAGAGAGTTTACCCATTAGAACAGGTATTCTTCACACTTTTCATCTGGCTCAGTTTTTGATAAAATCAATGGATAGGGCAATATACAAAAAGGTGACCAAAACTGTCCGAAAACTAAAAGTGCAGATAGGAGCAAATTATCACTCATCCTAGAGATAACTGGGGGCCCGGAATGCAGCACTGACAGTAAAAAACTTCTACCTGTTGTTGGAATGCTAACCCTAACCCTAGCTAGGGTTTCAAATGTGCATTCCGGCAGGGTGTCTCAGAAGACCTCCAAACATCAAAGTTGAATTTTTTCCTCAAACTCCAAAAAATCAGTCTCAAACTATCAAAACGGTTTCTAAAACCTCTAGGAAATGTATCTTCTTTAATAATCTGTCTGGTTTAGGCAAATTTTCATGAAGCTGAAAAATGCTGTTAAATGGTAGTTAAATCGGAATGCTTTTAATGCCTGGCTAGGGTTAGGGTTACAAGAACCATAGAATTTTGCCCGCTGTTGCACTTTTAGCTGCACTTTAAATGACAAAATGAAGAGAGTTTACCCATTAGAACAGGTTTTCTTCACACTTTTCATCTGGCTCAGTTTTGGATAAAATCACTACATAGGGCAATATACAAAAAGGTGACCAAAACTGTCCGAAAACTAAAAGTGCAGATAGGAGCAAATTATCACTCATCCTAAAGATAACTGGGGGCCCGGAATGCAGCACTGACAGTAAAAAACGTCTACCTGTTGTGGGAATGCTAACCCTAACCCTAGCTAGGGTTTCAAATGTGCATTCCGGCAGGGTATCTCAGAAGCCCTCCAAACATCAAAGTTGAATTTTTTCCTCAAACTCCAAAAAATCAGTCTCAAACTATCAAAACGGTTTCTAAAACCTCTAGGAAATGTATCTTCTTTAATAATCTGTCTGGTTTAGGCAAATTTTCATGAAGCTGAAAAATGCTGTTAAATGGTAGTTAAATCGGCATGCTTTTAATGCCTGGCTAGGGTTAGGGTTACAAGAACCATAGAATTTTGCCCGCTGTTGCACTTTTAGCTGCACTTTAAATGACAAAATGAAGAGAGTTTACCCATTAGAACAGGTATTCTTCACACTTTTCATCTGGCTCAGTTTTTGATAAAATCAATGGATAGGGCAATATACAAAAAGGTGACCAAAACTGTCCGAAAACTAAAAGTGCAGATAGGAGCAAATTATCACTCATCCTAGAGATAACTGGGGGCCCGGAATGCAGCACTGACAGTAAAAAACTTCTACCTGTTGTGGGAATGCTAACCCTAACCCTAGCTAGGGTTTCAAATGTGCATTCCTGCAAGGTGTCTCAGAAGCCCTCCAAACATCAAAGTTGAATTTTTTCCTCAAACTCCAAAAAATCAGTCTCAAACTATCAAAACGGTTTCTAAAACCTCTAGGAAATGTATCTCCTTTAATAATCTGTCTGGCTTAGGCAAATTTTCATGAAGCTGAAAAATGCTGTTAAATGGTAGTTAAATCGGCATGCTTTTAATGCCTGGCTAGGGTTAGGGTTACAAGAACCATAGAATTTTGCCCGCTGTTGCACTTTAAGCTGCACTTTAAATGACAAAATGAAGAGAGTTTACCCATTAGAACAGGTTTTCTTCACACTTTTCATCTGGCTCAGTTTTGGATAAAATCACTACATAGGGCAATATACAAAATGGTGACCAAAACTGTCCGAAAACTAAAAGTGCAGATAGGAGCAAATTATCACTCATCCTAAAGATAACTGGGGGCCCGGAATGCAGCACTGACAGTAAAAAACTTCTACCTGTTGTGGGAATGCTAACCGTAACCCTAGCTAGGGTTTCAAATGTGCATTCCGGCAGGGTGTCTCAGAAGCCCTCCAAACATCAAAGTTGAATTTTTTCCTCAAACTCCAAAAAATCAGTCTCAAACTATCAAAACGGTTTCTAAAACCTCTAGGAAATGTATCTCCTTTAATAATCTGTCTGGTTTAGGCAAATTTTCATGAAGCTGAAAAATGCTGTGAAATGGTAGTTAAATCGGCATGCTTTTAATGCCTGGCTAGGGTTAGGGTTACAAGAACCATAGAATTTTGCCCGCTATTGCACTTTTAGCTGCACTTTAAATGACAAAATGAAGAGAGTTTACCCATTAGAACAGGTTTTCTTCACACTTTTCATCTGGCTCAGTTTTGGATAAAATCACTACATAGGGCAATATACAAAAAGGTGACCAAAACTGTCCGAAAACTAAAAGTGCAGATAGGAGCAAATAATCACTCATCCTAAAGATAACTGGGGGCCCGGAATGCAGCACTGATAGTAAAAAACTTCTACCTGTTGTGGGAATGCTAACCCTAACCCTAGCTAGGGTTTCAAATGTGCATTCCGGCAGGGTATCTCAGAAGCCCTCCAAACATCAAAGTTGAATTTTTTCCTCAAACGAAAAAAAATCAGTCTCAAACTATCAAAACGGTTTCTAAAACCTCTAGGAAATGTATCTTCTTTAATAATCTGTCTGGTTTAAGCAAATTTTCATGAAGCTGAAAAATGCTGTTAAATGGTAGTTAAATCGGCATGCTTTTAATGCCTGGCTAGGGTTAGGGTTACAAGAACCATAGAATTTTGCCCGCTGTTGCACTTTTAGCTGCACTTTAAATGACAAAATGAAGAGAGTTTACCCATTAGAACAGGTATTCTTCACACTTTTCATCTGGCTCAGTTTTGGATGAAATCAATGGATAGGGCAATATACAAAAAGGTGACCAAAACTGTCCGAAAACTAAAAGTGCAGATAGGAGCAAATTATCACTCATCCTAAAGATAACTGGGGGCCCGGAATGCAGCACTGACAGTAAAAAACTTCTACAGTACCTGTTGTGGGAATGCTAACCCTAACCCTAGCTAGGGTTTCAAATGTGCATTCCGGCAGGGTGTCTCAGAAGCCCTCAAAACATCAAAGTTGATTTTTTTCCTCAAACTCCAAAAAATCAGTCTCAAACTATCAAAACAGTTTCTAAAACCTCTAGGAAATATATCTTCTTTAATAATCTGTCTGGTTTAGGCAAATTTTCATGAAGCTGAAAAATGCTGTTAAATGGTAGTTAAATCGGCATGCTTTTAATGCCTGGCTAGGGTTAGGGTTACAAGAACCATAGAATTTTGCCCGCTGTTGCACTTTTAGCTGCACTTTAAATGACAAAATGAAGAGAGTTTACCCATTAGAACAGGTTTTCTTCACACTTTTCATCTGGCTCAGTTTTGGATAAAATCACTACATAGGGCAATATACAAAAAGGTGACCAAAACTGTCCGAAAACTAAAAGTGCAGATAGGAGCAAATTATCACTCATCCTAGAGATAACTGGGGGCCCGGAATGCAGCACTGACAGTAAAAAACTTCTACCTGTTGTGGGAATGCTTACCCTAAACCTAGCTAGGGTTTCAAATGTGCATTCCGGCAGGGTGTCTCAGAAGCCCTCCAAACATCAAAGTTGAATTTTTTCCTCAAACTCCAAAAAATCAGTCTCAAACTATCAAAACGGTTTCTAAAACCTCTAGGAAATGTATCTTCTTTAATAATCTGTCTGGTTTAGGCAAATTTTCATGAAGCTGAAAAATGCTGTTAAATGGTAGTTAAATCGGCATGCTTTTAATGCCTGGCTAGGGTTAGGGTTACAAGAACCATAGAATTTTGCCCGCTGTTGCACTTTTAGCTGCACTTTAAATGACAAAATGAAGAGAGTTTACCCATTAGAACAGGTTTTCTTCACACTTTTCATCTGGCTCAGTTTTGGATAAAATCACTACATAGGGCAATATACAAAAAGGTGACCAAAACTGTCCGAAAACTAAAAGTGCAGATAGGAGCAAATTATCACTCATCCTAAAGATAACTGGGGGCCCGGAATGCAGCACTGACAGTAAAAAACTTCTACCTGTTGTGGGAATGCTAACCCTAACCCTAGCTAGGGTTTCAAATGTGCATTCCGGCAAGGTGTCTCAGAAGCCCTCCAAACATCAAAGTTGAATTTTTTCCTCAAACTCCAAAAAATCAGTCTCAAACTATCAAAACGGTTTCTAAAACCTCTAGGAAATGTATCTCCTTTAATAATCTGTCTGGTTTAGGCAAATTTTCATGAAGCTGAAAAATGCTGTTAAATGGTAGTTAAATCGGCATGCTTTTAATGCGTGGCTAGGGTTAGGGTTACAAGAACCATAGAATTTTGCCCGCTCTTGCACTTTTAGCTGCACTTTAAATGACAAAATGAAGAGAGTTTACCCATTAGAACAGGTTTTCTTCACACTTTTCATCTGGCTCAGTTTTGGATAAAATCACTACATAGGGCAATATACAAAAAGGTGACCAAAACTGTCCGAAAACTAAAAGTGCAGATAGGAGCAAATTATCACTCATCCTAAAGATAACTGGGGGCCCGGAATGCAGCACTGACAGTAAAAAACTTCTACCTGTTGTGGGAATGCTAACCCTAACCCTAGCTAGGGTTTCAAATGTGCATTCCGGCAGGGTGTCTCAGAAGCCCTCCAAACATCAAAGTTGAATTTTTTCCTCAAACTCCAAAAAATCAGTCTCAAACTATCAAAACGGTTTCTAAAACCTCTAGGAAATGTAACTTCTTTAATAATCTGTCTGGTTTAGGCAAATTTTCATGAAGCTGAAAAATGCTGTTAAATGGTAGTTAAATCGGCATGCTTTTAATGCCTGGCTAGGGTTAGGGTTACAAGAACCATAGAATTTTGCCCGCTGTTGCACTTTTAGCTGCACTTTAAATGACAAAATGAAGAGAGTTTACCCATTAGAACAGGTATTCTTCACACTTTTCATCTGGCTCAGTTTTTGATAAAATCAATGGATAGGGCAATATACAAAAAGGTGACCAAAACTGTCCGAAAACTAAAAGTGCAGATAGGAGCAAATTATCACTCATCCTAAAGATAACTGGGGGCCCGGAATGCAGCACTGACAGTAAAAAACTTCTACCTGTTGTGGGAATGCTAACCCTAACCCTAGCTAGGGTTTCAAATGTGCATTCCGGCAGGGTGTCTCAGAAGCCCTCCAAACATCAAAGTTGATTTTTTTCCTCAAACTCCAAAAAAGCAGTCTCAAACTATCAAAACAGTTTCTAAAACCTCTAGGAAATGTATCTTCTTTAATAATCTGTCTGGTTTAGGCAAATTTTCATGAAGCTGAAAAATGCTGTTAAATGGTAGTTAAATCGGCATGCTTTTAATGCCTGGCTAGGGTTAGGGTTACAAGAACCATAGAATTTTGCCCGCTGTTGCACTTTTAGCTGCACTTTGAATGACAAAATGAAGAGAGTTTACCCATTAGAACAGGTTTTCTTCACACTTTTCATCTGGCTCAGTTTTGGATAAAATCACTACATAGGGCAATATACAAAAAGGTGACCAAAACTGTCCGAAAACTAAAAGTGCAGATAGGAGCAAATTATCACTCATCCTAGAGATAACTGGGGGCCCGGAATGCAGCACTGACAGTAAAAAACTTCTACCTGTTGTGGGAATGCTTACCCTAAACCTAGCTAGGGTTTCAAATGTGCATTCCGGCAGGGAGTCTCAGAAGCCCTCCAAACATCAAAGTTGAATTTTTTCCTCAAACTCCAAAAAATCAGTCTCAAACTATCAAAACGGTTTCTAAAACCTCTAGGAAATGTATCTTCTTTAATAATCTGTCTGGTTTAGGCAAATTTTCATGAAGCTGAAAAATGCTGTTAAATGGTAGTTAAATCGGCATGCTTTTAATGCCTGGCTAGGGTTAGGGTTACAAGAACCATAGAATTTTGCCCGCTGTTGCACTTTTAGCTGCACTTTAAATGACAAAATGAAGAGAGTTTACCCATTAGAACAGGTTTTCTTCACACTTTTCATCTGGCTCAGTTTTGGATAAAATCACTACATAGGGCAATATACAAAAAGGTGACCAAAACTGTCCGAAAACTAAAAGTGCAGATAGGAGCAAATTATCACTCATCCTAAAGATAACTGGGGGCCCGGAATGCAGCACTGACAGTAAAAAACTTCTACCTGTTGTGGGAATGCTAACCCTAACCCTAGCTAGGATTTCAAATGTGCATTCCGGCAGGGTGACTCAGAAGCCCTCCAAACATCAAGGTTGAATTTTTTCCTCAAACGAAAAAAAATCAGTCTCAAACTATCAAAACGGTTTCTAAAACCTCTAGGAAATGTATCTTCTTTAATAATCTGTCTGGTTTAGGCAAATTTTCATGAAGCTGAAAAATGCTGTTAAATGGTAGTTAAATCGGAATGCTTTTAATGCCTGGCTAGGGTTAGGGTTACAAGAACCATAGAATTTTGCCCGCTGTTGCACTTTTAGCTGCACTTTAAATGACAAAATGAAGAGAGTTTACCCATTAGAACAGGTTTTCTTCACACTTTTCATCTGGCTCAGTTTTGGATAAAATCACTACATGGGGCAATATACAAAAAGGTGACCAAAACTGTCTGAAAACTTAAAGTGCAGATAGGAGCAAATTATCACTCATCCTAAAGATAACAGGGGGGCCCGGAATGCAGCACTGACAGTAAAAAACGTCTACCTGTTGTGGGAATGCTAACCCTAACCCTAGCTAGGGTTTCAAATGTGCATTCCGGCAGGGTATCTCAGAAGCCCTCCAAACATCAAAGTTGAATTTTTTCCTCAAACTCCAAAAAATCAGTCTCAAACTATCAAAACGGTTTCTAAAACCTCTAGGAAATGTATCTTCTTTAATAATCTGTCTGGTTTAGGCAAATTTTCATGAAGCTGAAAAATGCTGTTAAATGGTAGTTAAATCGGCATGCTTTTAATGCCTGGCTAGGGTTAGGGTTACAAGAACCATAGAATTTTGCCCGCTGTTGCACTTTTAGCTGCACTTTAAATGACAAAATGAAGAGAGTTTACCCATTAGAACAGGTATTCTTCACACTTTTCATCTGGCTCAGTTTTTGATAAAATCAATGGATAGGGCAATATACAAAAAGGTGACCAAAACTGTCCGAAAACTAAAAGTGCAGATAGGAGCAAATTATCACTCATCCTAAAGATAACTGGGGGCCCGGAATGCAGCACTGACAGTAAAAAACGTCTACCTGTTGTGGGAATGCTAACCCTAACCCTAGCTAGGGTTTCAAATGTGCATTCCGGCAGGGTATCTCAGAAGCCCTCCAAACATCAAAGTTGAAATTTTTCCTCAAACGAAAAAAAATCAGTCTCAAACTATCAAAACGGTTTCTAAAACCTCTAGGAAATGTATCTTCTTTAATAATCTGTCTGGTTTAGGCAAATTTTCATGAAGCTGAAAAATGCTGTTAAATGGTAGTTAAATCGGAATGCTTTTAATGCCTGGCTAGGGTTAGGGTTACAAGAACCATAGAATTTTGCCCGCTGTTGCACTTTTAGCTGCACTTTAAATGACAAAATGAAGAGAGTTTACCCATTAGAACAGGTTTTCTTCACACTTTTCATCTGGCTCAGTTTTGGATAAAATCACTACATAGGGCAATATACAAAAAGGTGACCAAAACTGTCCGAAAACTAAAAGTGCAGATAGGAGCAAATAATCACTCATCCTAAAGATAACTGGGGGCCCGGAATGCAGCACTGACAGTAAAAAACTTCTACCTGTTGTGGGAATGCTTACCCTAACCCTAGCTAGGGTTTCAAATGTGCATTCCGGCAGGGTGTCTCAGAAGCCCTCCAAACATCAAAGTTGATTTTTTTCCTCAAACTCCAAAAAATCAGTCTCAAACTATCAAAACAGTTTCTAAAACCTCTAGGAAATGTATCTTCTTTAATAATCTGTCTGGTTTAGGCAAATTTTCATGAAGCTGAAAAATGCTGTTAAATGGTAGTTAAATCGGCATGCTTTTAATGCCTGGCTAGGGTTAGGGTTACAAGAACCATAGAATTTTGCCCGCTGTTGCACTTTCAGCTGCACTTTAAATGACAAAATGAAGAGAGTTTACCCATTAGAACAGGTATTCTTCACACTTTTCATCTGGCTCAGTTTTGGATAAAATCAATGGATAGGGCAATATACAAAAAGGTGACCAAAACTGTCTGAAAACTAAAAGTGCAGATAGGAGCAAATTATCACTCATCCTAGAGATAACTGGGGGCCCGGAATGCAGCACTGACAGTAAAAAACTTCTACCTGTTGTGGGAATGCTAACCCTAACCCTAGCTAGGGTTTCAAATGTGCATTCCGGCAAGGTGTCTCAGAAGCCCTCCAAACATCAAAGTTGAATTTTTTCCTCAAACTCCAAAAAATCAGTCTCAAACTATCAAAACGGTTTCTAAAACCTCTAGGAAATGTATCTCCTTTAATAATCTGTCTGGTTTAGGCAAATTTTCATGAAGCTGAAAAATGCTGTTAAATGGTAGTTAAATCGGCATGCTTTTAATGCCTGGCTAGGGTTAGGGTTACAAGAACCATAGAATTTTGCCCGCTGTTGCACTTTTAGCTGCACTTTAAATGACAAAATGAAGAGAGTTTACCCATTAGAACAGGTTTTCTTCACACTTTTCATCTGGCTCAGTTTTGGATAAAATCACTACATAGGGCAATATACAAAAAGGTGACCAAAACTGTCCGAAAACTAAAAGTGCAGATAGGAGCAAATTATCACTCATCCTAAAGATAACTGGGGGCCCGGAATGCAGCACTGACAGTAAAAAACTTCTACCTGTTGTGGGAATGCTAACCCTAACCCTAGCTTGGGTTTCAAATGTGCATTCCGGCAGGGTGTCTCAGAAGCCCTCCAAACATCAAAGTTGAATTTTTTCCTCAAACTCCAAAAAATCAGTCTCAAACTATCAAAACGGTTTCTAAAACCTCTAGGAAATGTATCTTCTTTAATAATCTGTCTGGTTTAGGCAAATTTTCATGAAGCTGAAAAATGCTGTTAAATGGTAGTTAAATCGGAATGCTTTTAATGCCTGGCTAGGGTTAGGGTTACAAGAACCACAGAATTTTGCCCGCTGTTGCACTTTTAGCTGCACTTTAAATGACAAAATGAAGAGAGTTTACCCATTAGAACAGGTATTCTTCACACTTTTCATCTGGCTCAGTTTTGGATAAAATCACTGAAAAGGGCAATATACAAAAAGGTGACCAAAACTGTCCGAAAACTAAAAGTGCAGATAGGAGCAAATTATCACTCATCCTAAAGATAACTGGGGGCCCGGAATGCAGCACTGACAGTAAAAAACTTCTACCTGTTGTGGGAATGCTAACCCTAACCCTAGCTAGGGTTTCAAATGTGCATTCCGGCAGGGTGTCTCAGAAGCCCTCCAAACATCAAAGTTGATTTTTTTCCTCAAACTCCAAAAAATCAGTCTCAAACTATCAAAACAGTTTCTAAAACCTCTAGGAAATGTATCTCCTTTAATAATCTGTCTGGCTTAGGCAAATTTTCATGAAGCTGAAAAATGCTGTTAAATGGTAGTTAAATCGGCATGCTTTTAATGCCTGGCTAGGGTTAGGGTTACAAGAACCATAGAATTTTGCCCGCTGTTGCACTTTAAGCTGCACTTTAAATGACAAAATGAAGAGAGTTTACCCATTAGAACAGGTTTTCTTCACACTTTTCATCTGGCTCAGTTTTGGATAAAATCACTACATAGGGCAATATACAAAATGGTGACCAAAACTGTCCGAAAACTAAAAGTGCAGATAGGAGCAAATTATCACTCATCCTAAAGATAACTGGGGGCCCGGAATGCAGCACTGACAGTAAAAAACTTCTACCTGTTGTGGGAATGCTAACCGTAACCCTAGCTAGGGTTTCAAATGTGCATTCCGGCAGGGTGTCTCAGAAGCCCTCCAAACATCAAAGTTGAATTTTTTCCTCAAACTCCAAAAAATCAGTCTCAAACTATCAAAACGGTTTCTAAAACCTCTAGGAAATGTATCTTCTTTAATAATCTGTCTGGTTTAGGCAAATTTTCATGATGCTGAAAAATGGTGTTAAATGGTAGTTAAATCGGCATGCTTTTAATGCCTGGCTAGGGTTAGGGTTACAAGAACCATAGAATTTTGCCCGCTGTTGCACTTTTAGCTGCACTTTAAATGACAAAATGAAGAGAGTTTACCCATTAGAACAGGTATTCTTCACACTTTTCATCTGGCTCAGTTTTGGATAAAATCAATGGATAGGGCAATATACAAAAAGGTGACCAAAACTGTCCGAAAACTAAAAGTGCAGATAGGAGCAAATTATCACTCATCCTAGAGATAACTGGGGGCCCGGAATGCAGCACTGACAGTAAAAAACTTCTACCTGTTGTGGGAATGCTAACCCTAACCCTAGCTAGGGTTTCAAATGTGCATTCCGGCAGGGTGTCTCAGAAGCCCTCCAAACATCAAAGTTGAATTTTTTCCTCAAAATCCAAAAAATCAGTCTCAAACTATCAAAACGGTTTCTAAAACCTCTAGGAAATGTATCTCCTTTAATAATCTGTCTGGTTTAGGCAAATTTTCATGAAGCTGAAAAATGCTGTGAAATGGTAGTTAAATCGGCATGCTTTTAATGCCTGGCTAGGGTTAGGGTTACAAGAACCATAGAATTTTGCCCGCTATTGCACTTTTAGCTGCACTTTAAATGACAAAATGAAGAGAGTTTACCCATTAGAACAGGTTTTCTTCACACTTTTCATCTGGCTCAGTTTTGGATAAAATCACTACATAGGGCAATATACAAAAAGGTGACCAAAACTGTCCGAAAACTAAAAGTGCAGATAGGAGCAAATAATCACTCATCCTAAAGATAACTGGGGGCCCGGAATGCAGCACTGATAGTAAAAAACTTCTACCTGTTGTGGGAATGCTAACCCTAACCCTAGCTAGGGTTTCAAATGTGCATTCCGGCAGGGTATCTCAGAAGCCCTCCAAACATCAAAGTTGAATTTTTTCCTCAAACGAAAAAAAATCAGTCTCAAACTATCAAAACGGTTTCTAAAACCTCTAGGAAATGTATCTTCTTTAATAATCTGTCTGGTTTAAGCAAATTTTCATGAAGCTGAAAAATGCTGTTAAATGGTAGTTAAATCGGCATGCTTTTAATGCCTGGCTAGGGTTAGGGTTACAAGAACCATAGAATTTTGCCCGCTGTTGCACTTTTAGCTGCACTTTAAATGACAAAATGAAGAGAGTTTACCCATTAGAACAGGTATTCTTCACACTTTTCATCTGGCTCAGTTTTGGATGAAATCAATGGATAGGGCAATATACAAAAAGGTGACCAAAACTGTCCGAAAACTAAAAGTGCAGATAGGAGCAAATTATCACTCATCCTAAAGATAACTGGGGGCCCGGAATGCAGCACTGACAGTAAAAAACTTCTACAGTACCTGTTGTGGGAATGCTAACCCTAACCCTAGCTAGGGTTTCAAATGTGCATTCCGGCAGGGTGTCTCAGAAGCCCTCAAAACATCAAAGTTGATTTTTTTCCTCAAACTCCAAAAAATCAGTCTCAAACTATCAAAACAGTTTCTAAAACCTCTAGGAAATATATCTTCTTTAATAATCTGTCTGGTTTAGGCAAATTTTCATGAAGCTGAAAAATGCTGTTAAATGGTAGTTAAATCGGCATGCTTTTAATGCCTGGCTAGGGTTAGGGTTACAAGAACCATAGAATTTTGCCCGCTGTTGCACTTTTAGCTGCACTTTAAATGACAAAATGAAGAGAGTTTACCCATTAGAACAGGTTTTCTTCACACTTTTCATCTGGCTCAGTTTTTGATAAAATCACTACATAGGGCAATATCCAAAAAGGTGACCAAAACTGTCCGAAAACTAAAAGTGCAGATAGGAGCAAATTATCACTCATCCTAGAGATAACTGGGGGCCCGGAATGCAGCACTGACAGTAAAAAACTTCTACCTGTTGTGGGAATGCTTACCCTAAACCTAGCTAGGGTTTCAAATGTGCATTCCGGCAGGGTGTCTCAGAAGCCCTCCAAACATCAAAGTTGAATTTTTTCCTCAAACTCCAAAAAATCAGTCTCAAACTATCAAAACGGTTTCTAAAACCTCTAGGAAATGTATCTTCTTTAATAATCTGTCTGGTTTAGGCAAATTTTCATGAAGCTGAAAAATGCTGTTAAATGGTAGTTAAATCGGCATGCTTTTAATGCCTGGCTAGGGTTAGGGTTACAAGAACCATAGAATTTTGCCCGCTGTTGCACTTTTAGCTGCACTTTAAATGACAAAATGAAGAGAGTTTACCCATTAGAACAGGTTTTCTTCACACTTTTCATCTGGCTCAGTTTTGGATAAAATCACTACATAGGGCAATATACAAAAAGGTGACCAAAACTGTCCGAAAACTAAAAGTGCAGATAGGAGCAAATTATCACTCATCCTAAAGATAACTGGGGGCCCGGAATGCAGCACTGACAGTAAAAAACTTCTACCTGTTGTGGGAATGCTAACCCTAACCCTAGCTAGGGTTTCAAATGTGCATTCCGGCAAGGTGTCTCAGAAGCCCTCCAAACATCAAAGTTGAATTTTTTCCTCAAACTCCAAAAAATCAGTCTCAAACTATCAAAACGGTTTCTAAAACCTCTAGGAAATGTATCTCCTTTAATAATCTGTCTGGTTTAGGCAAATTTTCATGAAGCTGAAAAATGCTGTTAAATGGTAGTTAAATCGGCATGCTTTTAATGCGTGGCTAGGGTTAGGGTTACAAGAACCATAGAATTTTGCCCGCTCTTGCACTTTTAGCTGCACTTTAAATGACAAAATGAAGAGAGTTTACCCATTAGAACAGGTTTTCTTCACACTTTTCATCTGGCTCAGTTTTGGATAAAATCACTACATAGGGCAATATACAAAAAGGTGACCAAAACTGTCCGAAAACTAATGGTGCAGATAGGAGCAAATTATCACTCATCCTAAAGATAACTGGGGGCCCGGAATGCAGCACTGACAGTAAAAAACTTCTACCTGTTGTGGGAATGCTAACCCTAACCCTAGCTAGGGTTTCAAATGTGCATTCCGGCAGGGTGTCTCAGAAGCCCTCCAAACATCAAAGTTGAATTTTTTCCTCAAACTCCAAAAAATCAGTCTCAAACTATCAAAACGGTTTCTAAAACCTCTAGGAAATGTAACTTCTTTAATAATCTGTCTGGTTTAGGCAAATTTTCATGAAGCTGAAAAATGCTGTTAAATGGTAGTTAAATCGGCATGCTTTTAATGCCTGGCTAGGGTTAGGGTTACAAGAACCATAGAATTTTGCCCGCTGTTGCACTTTTAGCTGCACTTTAAATGACAAAATGAAGAGAGTTTACCCATTAGAACAGGTATTCTTCACACTTTTCATCTGGCTCAGTTTTTGATAAAATCAATGGATAGGGCAATATACAAAAAGGTGACCAAAACTGTCCGAAAACTAAAAGTGCAGATAGGAGCAAATTATCACTCATCCTAAAGATAACTGGGGGCCCGGAATGCAGCACTGACAGTAAAAAACTTCTACCTGTTGTGGGAATGCTAACCCTAACCCTAGCTAGGGTTTCAAATGTGCATTCCGGCAGGGTGTCTCAGAAGCCCTCCAAACATCAAAGTTGATTTTTTTCCTCAAACTCCAAAAAAGCAGTCTCAAACTATCAAAACAGTTTCTAAAACCTCTAGGAAATGTATCTTCTTTAATAATCTGTCTGGTTTAGGCAAATTTTCATGAAGCTGAAAAATGCTGTTAAATGGTAGTTAAATCGGCATGCTTTTAATGCCTGGCTAGGGTTAGGGTTACAAGAACCATAGAATTTTGCCCGCTGTTGCACTTTTAGCTGCACTTTGAATGACAAAATGAAGAGAGTTTACCCATTAGAACAGGTTTTCTTCACACTTTTCATCTGGCTCAGTTTTGGATAAAATCACTACATAGGGCAATATACAAAAAGGTGACCAAAACTGTCCGAAAACTAAAAGTGCAGATAGGAGCAAATTATCACTCATCCTAGAGATAACTGGGGGCCCGGAATGCAGCACTGACAGTAAAAAACTTCTACCTGTTGTGGGAATGCTTACCCTAAACCTAGCTAGGGTTTCAAATGTGCATTCCGGCAGGGAGTCTCAGAAGCCCTCCAAACATCAAAGTTGAATTTTTTCCTCAAACTCCAAAAAATCAGTCTCAAACTATCAAAACGGTTTCTAAAACCTCTAGGAAATGTATCTTCTTTAATAATCTGTCTGGTTTAGGCAAATTTTCATGAAGCTGAAAAATGCTGTTAAATGGTAGTTAAATCGGCATGCTTTTAATGCCTGGCTAGGGTTAGGGTTACAAGAACCATAGAATTTTGCCCGCTGTTGCACTTTTAGCTGCACTTTAAATGACAAAATGAAGAGAGTTTACCCATTAGAACAGGTTTTCTTCACACTTTTCATCTGGCTCAGTTTTGGATAAAATCACTACATAGGGCAATATACAAAAAGGTGACCAAAACTGTCCGAAAACTAAAAGTGCAGATAGGAGCAAATTATCACTCATCCTAAAGATAACTGGGGGCCCGGAATGCAGCACTGACAGTAAAAAACTTCTACCTGTTGTGGGAATGCTAACCCTAACCCTAGCTAGGATTTCAAATGTGCATTCCGGCAGGGTGACTCAGAAGCCCTCCAAACATCAAGGTTGAATTTTTTCCTCAAACGAAAAAAAATCAGTCTCAAACTATCAAAACGGTTTCTAAAACCTCTAGGAAATGTATCTTCTTTAATAATCTGTCTGGTTTAGGCAAATTTTCATGAAGCTGAAAAATGCTGTTAAATGGTAGTTAAATCGGAATGCTTTTAATGCCTGGCTAGGGTTAGGGTTACAAGAACCATAGAATTTTGCCCGCTGTTGCACTTTTAGCTGCACTTTAAATGACAAAATGAAGAGAGTTTACCCATTAGAACAGGTTTTCTTCACACTTTTCATCTGGCTCAGTTTTGGATAAAATCACTACATGGGGCAATATACAAAAAGGTGACCAAAACTGTCTGAAAACTTAAAGTGCAGATAGGAGCAAATTATCACTCATCCTAAAGATAACAGGGGGGCCCGGAATGCAGCACTGACAGTAAAAAACGTCTACCTGTTGTGGGAATGCTAACCCTAACCCTAGCTAGGGTTTCAAATGTGCATTCCGGCAGGGTATCTCAGAAGCCCTCCAAACATCAAAGTTGAATTTTTTCCTCAAACTCCAAAAAATCAGTCTCAAACTATCAAAACGGTTTCTAAAACCTCTAGGAAATGTATCTTCTTTAATAATCTGTCTGGTTTAGGCAAATTTTCATGAAGCTGAAAAATGCTGTTAAATGGTAGTTAAATCGGCATGCTTTTAATGCCTGGCTAGGGTTAGGGTTACAAGAACCATAGAATTTTGCCCGCTGTTGCACTTTTAGCTGCACTTTAAATGACAAAATGAAGAGAGTTTACCCATTAGAACAGGTATTCTTCACACTTTTCATCTGGCTCAGTTTTTGATAAAATCAATGGATAGGGCAATATACAAAAAGGTGACCAAAACTGTCCGAAAACTAAAAGTGCAGATAGGAGCAAATTATCACTCATCCTAAAGATAACTGGGGGCCCGGAATGCAGCACTGACAGTAAAAAACGTCTACCTGTTGTGGGAATGCTAACCCTAACCCTAGCTAGGGTTTCAAATGTGCATTCCGGCAGGGTATCTCAGAAGCCCTCCAAACATCAAAGTTGAAATTTTTCCTCAAACGAAAAAAAATCAGTCTCAAACTATCAAAACGGTTTCTAAAACCTCTAGGAAATGTATCTTCTTTAATAATCTGTCTGGTTTAGGCAAATTTTCATGAAGCTGAAAAATGCTGTTAAATGGTAGTTAAATCGGAATGCTTTTAATGCCTGGCTAGGGTTAGGGTTACAAGAACCATAGAATTTTGCCCGCTGTTGCACTTTTAGCTGCACTTTAAATGACAAAATGAAGAGAGTTTACCCATTAGAACAGGTTTTCTTCACACTTTTCATCTGGCTCAGTTTTGGATAAAATCACTACATAGGGCAATATACAAAAAGGTGACCAAAACTGTCCGAAAACTAAAAGTGCAGATAGGAGCAAATAATCACTCATCCTAAAGATAACTGGGGGCCCGGAATGCAGCACTGACAGTAAAAAACTTCTACCTGTTGTGGGAATGCTTACCCTAACCCTAGCTAGGGTTTCAAATGTGCATTCCGGCAGGGTGTCTCAGAAGCCCTCCAAACATCAAAGTTGATTTTTTTCCTCAAACTCCAAAAAATCAGTCTCAAACTATCAAAACAGTTTCTAAAACCTCTAGGAAATGTATCTTCTTTAATAATCTGTCTGGTTTAGGCAAATTTTCATGAAGCTGAAAAATGCTGTTAAATGGTAGTTAAATCGGCATGCTTTTAATGCCTGGCTAGGGTTAGGGTTACAAGAACCATAGAATTTTGCCCGCTGTTGCACTTTCAGCTGCACTTTAAATGACAAAATGAAGAGAGTTTACCCATTAGAACAGGTATTCTTCACACTTTTCATCTGGCTCAGTTTTGGATAAAATCAATGGATAGGGCAATATACAAAAAGGTGACCAAAACTGTCTGAAAACTAAAAGTGCAGATAGGAGCAAATTATCACTCATCCTAGAGATAACTGGGGGCCCGGAATGCAGCACTGACAGTAAAAAACTTCTACCTGTTGTGGGAATGCTAACCCTAACCCTAGCTAGGGTTTCAAATGTGCATTCCGGCAAGGTGTCTCAGAAGCCCTCCAAACATCAAAGTTGAATTTTTTCCTCAAACTCCAAAAAATCAGTCTCAAACTATCAAAACGGTTTCTAAAACCTCTAGGAAATGTATCTCCTTTAATAATCTGTCTGGTTTAGGCAAATTTTCATGAAGCTGAAAAATGCTGTTAAATGGTAGTTAAATCGGCATGCTTTTAATGCGTGGCTAGGGTTAGGGTTACAAGAACCATAGAATTTTGCCCGCTGTTGCACTTTTAGCTGCACTTTAAATGACAAAATGAAGAGAGTTTACCCATTAGAACAGGTTTTCTTCACACTTTTCATCTGGCTCAGTTTTGGATAAAATCACTACATAGGGCAATATACAAAAAGGTGACCAAAACTGTCCGAAAACTAAAAGTGCAGATAGGAGCAAATTATCACTCATCCTAAAGATAACTGGGGGCCCGGAATGCAGCACTGACAGTAAAAAACTTCTACCTGTTGTGGGAATGCTAACCCTAACCCTAGCTTGGGTTTCAAATGTGCATTCCGGCAGGGTGTCTCAGAAGCCCTCCAAACATCAAAGTTGAATTTTTTCCTCAAACTCCAAAAAATCAGTCTCAAACTATCAAAACGGTTTCTAAAACCTCTAGGAAATGTATCTTCTTTAATAATCTGTCTGGTTTAGGCAAATTTTCATGAAGCTGAAAAATGCTGTTAAATGGTAGTTAAATCGGAATGCTTTTAATGCCTGGCTAGGGTTAGGGTTACAAGAACCACAGAATTTTGCCCGCTGTTGCACTTTTAGCTGCACTTTAAATGACAAAATGAAGAGAGTTTACCCATTAGAACAGGTATTCTTCACACTTTTCATCTGGCTCAGTTTTGGATAAAATCACTGAAAAGGGCAATATACAAAAAGGTGACCAAAACTGTCCGAAAACTAAAAGTGCAGATAGGAGCAAATTATCACTCATCCTAAAGATAACTGGGGGCCCGGAATGCAGCACTGACAGTAAAAAACTTCTACCTGTTGTGGGAATGCTAACCCTAACCCTAGCTAGGGTTTCAAATGTGCATTCCGGCAGGGTGTCTCAGAAGCCCTCCAAACATCAAAGTTGATTTTTTTCCTCAAACTCCAAAAAATCAGTCTCAAACTATCAAAACAGTTTCTAAAACCTCTAGGAAATGTATCTTCTTTAATAATCTGTCTGGTTTAGGCAAATTTTCATGAAGCTGAAAAATGCTGTTAAATGGTAGTTAAATCGGCATGCTTTTAATGCCTGGCTAGGGTTAGGGTTACAAGAACCATAGAATTTTGCCCGCTGTTGCACTTTCAGCTGCACTTTAAATGACAAAATGAAGAGAGTTTACCCATTAGAACAGGTATTCTTCACACTTTTCATCTGGCTCAGTTTTGGATAAAATCAATGGATAGGGCAATATACAAAAAGGTGACCAAAACTGTCCGAGAACTAAAAGTGCAGATAGTACGCTGGGCAAACGTCCCGAGATCGAATTCTTCCGCGACGGGGGTACCTTTAAAGCGGAGACGACGGCACCGAAAATTTTTAGCGCGCCCTCTCTTTAAAGCCCTGGCCAAATACGAAGACAGTAAGTACAGTTATAATTCAAACGGAATTAAAAACTACACATCCCAGTTACCATGGTGGTGCTTGTGATCATTGCGTTTAACCAACGAAACAGGGCGAAAAACCAGTCACATGACTTTGGGGCAGAGTTTCGAAAGCTTAACCTATCAGCAACAAAGCGAAATTTACACGATAGGCTACCTCAAACTGTCAGTTACACGACTGTGTATGTCGCTTAAGCCACTCCTATTTGGCATTTTAGTTATGGAGGCGAGAAGACGCCCCCCCCCCCCTCTCTGGGTGTCTGATTTGCCGCCATGTTTAACCGTCCGTGTCCGAATCGCAGTAGCTACGCGTATGAAATAAAGTTCATCCCAGCTACAAAACATATATATTGTGGTAAGAGGGCGCAAAACATCAGTATTCTCGACAAAGCAATGAAGGAAATACAGAGAAAAGAAATCCTTTCTGACATCTAAAATCAGTTTCGATCAAGGTCTCTAAAACGAACAAGAAAAAGAGGATTTTCGGAGGGCAATTACGCTGTGTTTCTATAGGATAAGTGATCTATGAGCAATCTAATTTCTTGTTCGTTTAAAACAGTGAAATGTCAGCTGCAAAAGATCGCACCAGAAACAGCACTCTCTCTGCCTGTCATAGACGTTCAGGAAAGGCTGAATGAAGTCATGTTAAGAACAATAATTCGGTGATCAATAATAACAGTTGTAGGACAAGAAACAAAAGATAATGAAAACTTCTTTAGGCTAAAACTCAAGTTCATTCTACAAATTAAGGCAAATGAAAATTCAGGATGTTAAAGTGCTAGAGGTGTAAAAAATACAAAAATGCACATGAGTAAAAAGTTTTAGAAATGGAGCAGGTGTTGCTTTGAAATAAGCAAACAGAAAAAAAGCCATGACTAAAGTGCAGAAGAGGGATGCAGGAACACTTGCTTAGATATACAAAAAAAATCACAAAAAGGTGTATGTTACAAAAGAACATGCAAACATGTTCATCATGTACATCAATTTCCCTTCACGATCAATAAAGTCTTATCTATAAACATGAAACAGAGTGAGGAATCAGAAAATTAGCATGCATAAAAAACAGCAATTCTGTCAATAAGCCCTAAATGAATTAATAGCAACCATGGTTTCAAGGAGGGCTTCTCAGATAGTTGGGCATTCAGGTAGATTGCCAGGTGAAAGGATTTGTAAACATACTTTGTTAAAGTCAGTTTTTTCTGCAACACATAAAAGACATTTTTCCAAGAAAGTTTAGCCTTTGTCACTAATGAAACCACTAAATAAAGACATAAATATAGAAATCTTAAGATTTTGTTATTCAATGTTGGTAGCAGGATGAACTGTGCTAAGTGTATATTTTGTCGCAGCTTTGCTGCAAGATGTTAACAGTGAAAAAAGGTATTTAGAAATGAGTTATTTCAAGAAGAAAATGTTCAGAATAATTGCAAATCTAGCAGGATAGAGAAAGCACAGAAAACAGGCAGTTAGATTGATCAGATTAGTATGAAAAGTTATTTAGCAAAGGGAATGAGAAGAGTGACAAACTAGTATGCTTTAGATCTTTTTATCTGGACCAGGGAAAACTGATCATGTTTCTCTATAACAATAATAAAAAACTTTATTTGATATATCAACATTAAAGGTGGCATCTCAAAGCAATACAGTAGATGTAAAAACAGATAAAAGGACCACAGATGACAAAGTAAATACATATAAGAAAGACAAGCAGTTAGAGGTGCTACCAAAATTAGAAAATGAAGCAGATACAGACACTAAGTCTTCTGAAAAGAAAGGTTCTGAGGTTAGATTTAAATGCACTCAGGGTACGTGACTGATATCACTGGGAATACAAATTGAGAGCTCTGGGGTGCAGCTAGAGAAGACCCTGTCACCCACAGAATGTAGATGTTCTTGAGGACAGCTAGAAGACCAGAGTCAGACGGACAAAGGTGGGGAGTAGACAGATAATAAGCCATATACTGTAGGTACTGAATGAGGATGAGGATTTTGAAGTTGACTCGAAACCTGATAGGTAACCAATGCAAGGACTTGAAAACAGGTGTAATGCATCCCTGATAGGATTCTCGCTGTCATATTCTGAACATATTGAAGATTGCTCAGTGTGGATTTAATTTCCCCAATGAACAGGATGTGCATTTATTAATTCTAGAAAAAAAAGCCTTTCTTGATTTCTCTAGTTCTTAGTTTCTCTAGTTCCCTTTAAAATAAACTATTATTCCACAATGCAGAGTATTATATGGACAGTATTTACACATGATATTGTGATTTAAAGAAATGAACACAAGCAGCTTTTCGAGATTTAAGTGTTGGCTGAGTTATTGCAGGATAAAAAACTAGAGATGTTGGTAAGAAGATAATTTTGGGATAGCTGAGGAATACACTGATAACAAGAACACTTCCTAATGGGGTTAGGCATACTTTTGATGAAGATGATGAAGTTAACAGACTGTATGTTTACATAGATACTGAAATGAGGATTGTATTTTAGATTTTGTGTAGTTGCTAGCATTGAACTGTGTGTTGGATGCACATGAATTGAAGAAATGGGCAAACATCGCTGATGCGGATCCACAGAGCCAGCATATTAAGATGTTTATAATTAGAGGCAATTTGTTTAAATAACTAGGTATGGATACTGATGTGCAAGAGAGGTGGAAAGGCTGTTTACTTAAGCCAGCACTATAAAATATTTTATTCTCAGTGAGATGCTGCCATTTCATAGTGGGTTTCTAACACTGAGTATAGTTCAATCCACACAGTGCCTTTACTTCCATCCATTTCTAATCTCTTTATCCAGTACAGAGGATTAGGAGCCTATCCCAGTAAGCAACGAACACAAGGCAGAATACACCCTGGACATAGCGCCAGTCCATCACAGGACAGACAGACACAAACACACACACACCAGGGCCAGTTTTCCCATAAACCAATTAACTTACCAGTATGTTTTGGAGTGCGAGAGGGAGTCATATCACACATATGGAGAAAAACCATGTAACCCAGAGAGAACATGCAAACCCCACACACACAGGATGGCAGGAATTGAATGTAGGACCCCAGTGCTCCAAGATAGCAATGCTAACCACTTTGCCACCATTATAAATGGATGGATATCTTAGTTATCTTTCTAGTTCACAGGTTTGCATGCATAATTTAATTTTGAAAGGCGCCGAGACATCAGGTACTACTGTTGTATTTATGAAAAAGAAACAAAACAAAAAGCATACTAACAACTGTGCCATCCTACTCTTTAGTTAATACAATTTATTATTTATAAACAGTTAACATTGTTAGCAAAATATTTTGAATTATATTTAGTCAGATTTAATGTATATTTGAACAATGAAAATATATTTTTACAAGATGCGGGGGAAAGTGCAACAACTTATTACAGTGCTAAATTTAATATTGATTGCTAATAGTTTATGCTAACACCTAACTTTCTTAATTAGGTGTAATTAAAACAGTGAACTAAGTGTAACATACCATTCAGAAATACAATCGAGAATAGTTTTGTGGTGTTTGTATGGAAGAAACGTTTCTAAAATGTATAACGTAACAAATTTAAAGACGATTAAATTCTGTAATCTTTCCACTTGTAATGTCATTAGACAGAACAAGAAGTTTCTGCTTTGTCTAAGGATGGTATCAAAAAGTAGTCTAGGTGGTGAGAAAGCTGTGCTTAATGATAATTAAGTGACTTAAAAGTAAAAAGAGATGGTTCATATTGCTTGATTAATTTTAAAAACTAAGTTATAAATGCAGACGCGACCGCTGCCATAAGCGCTCCAGGCAGCAGAACGTTCGTTCTGTACTGCTGAGCTCCGCGCCTCCTCCCTCTCTCGGTGCCGCGCCCCTCTCTGACGGAGCGCAGTGGGCGGTACGCTATTTTCAGAGCCTCTGATTGGGAAAAAAAGACCTGCTGATGAGTTTCACACAACAGGAAGAGAAAAGAATGGGATTTTTTCTCTTCGAAACGTGTGTTGTCTTTATGAAATTCGTGTATTTTAAACGTTTAATTAAGAAGTAAAAACCTTACAGCGTACACAGAGATTCTGAGCTGATCACGAGGAAGAAAAATCACCCATTTTTTGCGCATAAAAAGTGGTTTTTAACTCTCGTAACCCATTTTTATAGGGTTTAAAGTCGTGCAATGTCTAAGTTAAACAGGAACACATCATTATATCTCATTTTTTATTTCTTTTTAAAAAAATTTAAAAATCGTTTGCCCAGCCTACAGATAGGAGCAAATTATCACTCATCCTAGAGATAACTGGGGGCCCGGAATGCAGCACTGACAGTAAAAAACTTCTACCTGTTGTGGGAATGCTAACCCTAAACCTAGCTAGGGTTTCAAATGTGCATTCCGGCAGGGTGTCTCAGAAGCCCTCCAAACATCAAAGTTGAATTTTTTCCTCAAACTCCAAAAAATCAGTCTCAAACTATCAAAACGGTTTCTAAAACCTCTAGGAAATGTATCTTCTTTAATAATCTGTCTGGTTTAGGCAAATTTTCATGAAGCTGAAAAATGCTGTTAAATGGTAGTTAAATCGGCATGCTTTTAATGCCTGGCTAGGGTTAGGGTTACAAGAACCATAGAATTTTGCCCGCTGTTGCACTTTTAGCTGCACTTTAAATGACAAAATGAAGAGAGTTTACCCATTAGAACAGGTATTCTTCACACTTTTCATCTGGCTCAGTTTTTGATAAAATCAATGGATAGGGCAATATACAAAAAGGTGACCAAAACTGTCCGAAAACTAAAAGTGCAGATAGGAGCAAATTATCACTCATCCTAGAGATAACTGGGGGCCCGGAATGCAGCACTGACAGTAAAAAACTTCTACCTGTTGTGGGAATGCTAACCCTAACCCTAGCTAGGGTTTCAAATGTGCATTCCGGCAAGGTGTCTCAGAAGCCCTCCAAACATCAAAGTTGAATTTTTTCCTCAAACACCAAAAAATCAGTCTCAAACTATCAAAACGGTTTCTAAAACCTCTAGGAAATGTATCTCCTTTAATAATCTGTCTGGTTTAGGCA
The DNA here is from genome assembly GCF_059453375.1 of Lepisosteus platostomus. NCBI lineage: Eukaryota > Metazoa > Chordata > Actinopteri > Semionotiformes > Lepisosteidae > Lepisosteus > Lepisosteus platostomus. The sequence continues at coordinate 15,305,862 of NC_142616.1, read as the reverse complement.
AATTTTCATGAAGCTGAAAAATGCTGTTAAATGGTAGTTAAATCGGCATGCTTTTAATGCCTGGCTAGGGTTACGGTTACAAGAACCATAGAATTTTGCCCGCTGTTGCACTTTTAGCTGCACTTTAAATGACAAAATGAAGAGAGTTTACCCATTAGAACAGGTTTTCTTCACACTTTTCATCTGGCTCAGTTTTGGATAAAATCACTACATAGGGCAATATACAAAAAGGTGACCAAAACTGTCCGAAAACTAAAAGTGCAGATAGGAGCAAATTATCACTCATCCTAAAGATAACTGGGGGCCCGGAATGCAGCACTGACAGTAAAAAACTTCTACCTGTTGTGGGAATGCTAACCCTAACCCTAGCTAGGGTTTCAAATGTGCATTCCGGCAGGGTGTCTCAGAAGCCCTCCAAACATCAAAGTTGAATTTTTTCCTCAAACTCCAAAAAATCAGTCTCAAACTATCAAAACGGTTTCTAAAACCTCTAGGAAATGTATCTTCTTTAATAATCTGTCTGGTTTAGGCAAATTTTCATGATGCTGAAAAATGGTGTTAAATGGTAGTTAAATCGGCATGCTTTTAATGCCTGGCTAGGGTTAGGGTTACAAGAACCATAGAATTTTGCCCGCTGTTGCACTTTTAGCTGCACTTTAAATGACAAAATGAAGAGAGTTTACCCATTAGAACTGGTATTCTTCACACTTTTCATCTGGCTCAGTTTTGGATAAAATCAATGGATAGGGCAATATCCAAAAAGGTGACCAAAACTGTCCGAAAACTAAAAGTGCAGATAGGAGCAAATTATCACTCATCCTAAAGATAACTGGGGGCCCGGAATGCAGCACTGACAGTAAAAAACTTCTACCTGTTGTGGGAATGCTTACCCTAACCCTAGCTAGGGTTTCAAATGTGCATTCCGGCAGGGTGTCTCAGAAGCCCTCCAAACATCAAAGTTGAATTTTTTCCTCAAACGAAAAAAAATCAGTCTCAAACTATCAAAACGGTTTCTAAAACCTCTAGGAAATGTATCTTCTTTAATAATCTGTCTGGTTTAGGCAAATTTTCATGAAGCTGAAAAATGCTGTTAAATGGTAGTTAAATCGGCATGCTTTTAATGCCTGGCTAGGGTTAGGGTTACAAGAACCATAGAATTTTGCCCGCTGTTGCACTTTTAGCTGCACTTTAAATGACAAAATGAAGAGAGTTTACCCATTAGTACAGGTATTCTTCACACTTTTCATCTGGCTCAGTTTTGGATGAAATCAATGGATAGGGCAATATACAAAAAGGTGACCAAAACTGTCCGAAAACTAAAAGTGCAGATAGGAGCAAATTATCACTCATCCTAAAGATAACTGGGGGCCCGGAATGCAGCACTGACAGTAAAAAACTTCTACCTGTTGTGGGAATGCTTACCCTAACCCTAGCTAGGGTTTCAAATGTGCATTCCGGCAGGGTGTCTCAGAAGCCCTCCAAACATCAAAGTTGATTTTTTTCCTCAAACTCCAAAAAATCAGTCTCAAACTATCAAAACAGTTTCTAAAACCTCTAGGAAATGTATCTTCTTTAATAATCTGTCTGGTTTAGGCAAATTTTCATGAAGCTGAAAAATGCTGTTAAATGGTAGTTAAATCGGCATGCTTTTAATGCCTGGCTAGGGTTAGGGTTACAAGAACCATAGAATTTTGCCCGCTGTTGCACTTTCAGCTGCACTTTAAATGACAAAATGAAGAGAGTTTACCCATTAGAACAGGTTTTCTTCACACTTTTCATCTGGCTCAGTTTTGGATAAAATCACTACATAGGGCAATATACAAAAAGGTGACCAAAACTGTCCGAAAACTAAAAGTGCAGATAGGAGCAAATTATCACTCATCCTAAAGATAACTGGGGGCCCGGAATGCAGCACTGACAGTAAAAAACGTCTACCTGTTGTGGGAATGCTAACCCTAACCCTAGCTAGGGTTTCAAATGTGCATTCCGGCAGGGTATCTCAGAAGCCCTCCAAACATCAAAGTTGAATTTTTTCCTCAAACTCCAAAAAATCAGTCTCAAACTATCAAAACGGTTTCTAAAACCTCTAGGAAATGTATCTTCTTTAATAATCTGTCTGGTTTAGGCAAATTTTCATGAAGCTGAAAAATGCTGTTAAATGGTAGTTAAATCGGCATGCTTTTAATGCCTGGCTAGGGTTAGGGTTACAAGAACCATAGAATTTTGCCCGCTGTTGCACTTTTAGCTGCACTTTAAATGACAAAATGAAGAGAGTTTACCCATTAGAACAGGTTTTCTTCACACTTTTCATCTGGCTCAGTTTTGGATAAAATCACTACAGTACAGATGCAGCCATTCAAAGTGCGCGGTAAAGACACCGCAGTACAGATACCGCAGGTAAGATGACACGCGATACCGCGGTGCGTGATTGGTTGACCGACAGGGGCACTCGTGGTCCGTTGGTCTGTCGTAGAAAGACTTACTGTACTGTAAACGTCTTTACTGTGCCCGTTGTAGATATTGAATTTTACCACTGAAGGGAAATCTTAGTAGCTGAGCATAAAAAGAATAGGAGCATACTGTAACGCGTGTGAAGGCCATAAACGATATTAATTTTGGAACGTAAACATACAGTATATGGCTGGTCTTGGTACTTTAAAGAAAAAAATACGCACCAGTATTCCATTTCTCCCTAAACATTGTAAGCTTCGAAGTCTTTAACTAACGTGATACCGGAGTCAACAAGCATACTTTTAGAATTTGATTAAAAGGGAATATAATATGGAATCGCGTATCTCAATAATTTAATAACGGTATGATTATATCCGTGTACTGCGGCAGAGCTATGTAGGGCTGTTTCGCCTGCCTGATCATGTGAGCTCCCTTGTAGCCTAGTGGTCTAGGTGCGTGACCACCAGCTGGTAGGTTGGGTGTTCGAATCCAGCTGGTACTGGACTTCTCATTTTTATTTATTTATTTTTTAATCGCGTAACATAAACATATTACCGTATGCAAACTGTACTGTATACAGTATGTATATGTATATTTAATGTCTTAACTGTGCCCGTTTAATTGAATTTAAAAAACATATTTAACACGAACATTAAGCTGCTTACATCTTCCGCCTGAGAACAGTCACCCGTTGCTACCCAACGCAGAATGGTGATTGGCTGACACCATCTGACACCCCTCTGATTGGAGAAAAAAGACGTGCTGGTGTGCTATACCAGGAAGAGGATTCTTTCCATTCAAAACGTGTATTTTAAAAGTTTAAGAAGTAAAAACCTTACAGCGTACACAGATTTCTAAACTGATCAGGATCGTTATCTTTGTCTCATGCATAATAATGTTCACCGCTCTGTCCAGCAAATTAATAATAAACTTTATTTTATATAGCTTTTTAAACGAATAAGTAATTAGATTGCTCATAAACCTAATCACTTGCTTTTTCTTTTTATTTAGGCTCAGATTTCAACTATAGATCGTATTATTAATAACCATAATAACAACCAACCAACAAAAACAACCATATAAACATAATACCAACCAAAAACATAGATAACAACCACAATACAAAATCAAATAATCAAACCATTTTACACTCGCAAAGTCATCCAATTATCATAATCCCGCCCCTTATGCAAAACCAAACCTTCCTCCCATCCCAGTTTATCCTGTTTATCATAAACAAAATCCACCTCAATTTTCAACATAAAGCATTACACAAAATCAATACCTCAACACTCCATACTCAACAACGATAATTCACAAACAGCCAGAACATGTAACTACACATTCCCAAACATACCTACTTTCCATAGCCCCGCCCCTTATGCAAAACCAACATCCCTCCCCTGTTCTCTCTCTCCCCTGGCGGTTGTAATTGTTTTTATTTTCAAATAAATTTTAGCAAAGTCATGTATTTTAAAAATCTTAAGATTTTTCTATTTATGTCTTTATTTAGTGGTTTCATTAGTGACAAAGGCTAAACTTTCTTGGAAAAATGTCTTTTATGTAAACCATGTTTGCTATTAATTCATTCAGGGCTAAAATATGTTCATTGTCTTCTAATGAAAGAAGGGTTCCTTTCGCCGTAGTCGAGAGCCTAGCCTTTAACTAGTAAGTACTGTATTTACTGGGTTTTTGAGGGGGGGGGGGTGTCTTTCGCTGGAAATCTCGCCTCCTACTTTGAAAATACCCGTGAAACCGGTTCAATTCGTCACAGCCAGCACTCCTGCAGAGAGTTGGGTTGTACTTGCAGTGTATACAGTACACGCGTTATGCTCTTCGTTAATGTCTGTGAAGTTTTATTTAATCTCTGAGCCATACTGATTCTTCTGGAAGCACACCAGTATTCCACTTTCTCCCTAAACATTTTTAGGATCAGAGTCTTACATGTGGTTATTTCGAAAACGTTTGTACGTGCTCCTTCTTACCATGTTACTGTTTACCGTTACTGACCATATTAAGTTTAAGTGCCTGTGGGCACTTTTACTGTCCGTGGGGGGTGGACTGTCTTTCATTAGAAGGTTAGTCTGTTCTACTTTGAGAATGTAGGGGGGGGGGTGGGAAGTGCCCGCGGTCATTTAATTAGTATTAAAATCTTAGTTATCTTTCTAGTTCACAGGTTTGCATGCATAATTTAATTTTGAAAGCCACTGAGACATCAGGTACTACTGTTGTATTTATGAAAAAGAAACAAAACAAAAAACATACTAACAACTGTGCCATCCTACTCCTTAGTTAATACATTTTATTATTCATAAACAGTTAACATTGTTAGCAAAATATTTTGAATTATATTTAACCCTATTTTTTCTTTAGTTTTGTATTTAACTTATTATATGATAGTCAGACTTAATGTATATTAATGTATATTTGAACAATGAAAATATATTTTTACAAGATTTTACATTAAGCACTTAAAATGAATATGGTTAATAATAGTAAACTGTAACATGCTGTAACAAGATCGGTTAAACTTCGAAGAAAATCCTTTCAGAGAAAATGTTTCAGGTGTGAAGAACAAACCTGTTCCCACACACCCTGCCCCCACTACCATTAGAATATACACAAACATTTTAGCATTTCATTCAGAAGACCCTCACACCTGAAGAGTGCTGGCTGTGACGAATTAAACCGGTTTTACAGGTTTCAATCACAGATTGGGACTCAGTAAAGTAACACACAGCGCCAGTGGATTTGATAATACTGTACCTAACCAAAATCCGCAATATGGAAACAGAACCTGTGTAATTGTTGATAGATGATGTACTCGTAACATTTTTTCAAGACGAACTACAACATTTAAAAAATGACTTGTATGTACTTGATATCTCTAATCAATCCACGGGTCCCAGCACAAAACGAAAGTAAAACGCATACCGTTTCGCGCTTCTTATTAGTTGCTCAAAAGTAATTTGACCGTATGAAATGCATAATATAAACCTAGAAACATATACGTGAGCAGTACTTAAGCACTGTAGTATCGGTGTTAAGACATACCTCTCAAATACTGTAAATCAAGTTAAAAATATCTCAAGAACGATTCTGGTCGTAATGAAACCATGTTTCGTGTATGTTTTCTTTTTCATCTTGAAATAACTCATTTCTAAATACCTTTTTCACTGTTAACATCTTGTAGCAACTTTGCGACAAAATATACACTCTGACAGTTCATCCTGCTACCAACATTAAATAAAACAAATCTTAAGATTTCTATATTTATGTCTTTATTTAGTGGTTTCATTCGAAGCTTACAATGTTTAGGGAGAAATGGAATACTGGTGCGTATTTTTTTTCTTTAAAGTACCGAGACCAGCCATATACTGTATGTTTATGTTAAGATTTCCCTTCAGTGGTAAAATTAGATATGAATATTCAATACTTAAACGGGCACAGTTAAGATTGTATACAGTACAGTTTGCATACGGTAATATGTTTATGTTACGCGATTAAAAAATAAATAAATAAAACTGGAAGGTCCAGCACCACCATTATGTTTATATGGTTGTTTTTGTTGGTTGGTTGTTATTATGGTTATTAATAATACGATCTATAGTTGAAATCTGAGCCTAAATAAAAAGAAAAAGCAAGTGATTAGGTTTATGAGCAATCTAATTTCTTATTCGTTTAAAACGCTATATAAAATAAAGTTTATTATTAATTTGCTGGACAGAGCGGTGAACATTATTATGCATAAGACAAAGATAACGATCCTGATCAGTTTAGAAATCTGTGTACGCTGTAAGGTTTTTACTTCTTAAACTTTTAAAATACACGTTTTGAATGGAAAGAATCCTCTTCCTGGTATAGCACACCAGCACGTCTTTTTTCTCCAATCAGAGGGGTGTCAGATGGTGTCAGCCAATCACCATTCTGCGTTGGGTAGCAACGGGTGACTGTTCTCAGGCGGAAGATGTAAGCAGCTTAATGTTCGTGTTAAATATGTTTTTTAAATTCAATTAAACGGGCACAGTTAAGACATTAAATATACATATACATACTGTATACAGTACAGTTTGCATACGGTAATATGTTTATGTTACGCGATTAAAAAATAAATAAATAAAAATGAAAATGAAAAGTCCAGTACCAGCTGGATTCGAACACCCAACCTACCAGCTGGTGGTCACGCACCTAGACCAGTAGGCTACAAGGGAGCTCACATGATCAGGCAGGCGAAACAGCCCTACATAGCTCTGCCGCAGTACACGGATATAATCATACCGTTATTAAATTATTGAGATATGCGATTCCATATTATATTCCCTTTTAATCAAATTCTAAAAGTATGCTTGTTGACTCCGGTTTCACGTTAGTTAAAGACTTCGAAGCTTACAATGTTTAGGGAGAAATGGAATACCGGTGTGTATTTTTCCTTGTGATATTTTAAGCTCTAGTTGAATGATAGGTGTCGCATTTTAAATCATTTTCGTAGCTAGAAATTATGAAACGCCCTGTTAAAAGCAAGGAAGTTTTTATGCCCCGTTGAAGTAAAACAAAATGCCTGACAAAGTATGGCTTGGACAGATTCCAAGTGCTTGTACAAATGTGCTAAAGAAATTATACTTTGAGTATACAGCTTGTCCAAAGTCATCCATTATTAATACTATTAGTAATATCTTCAGTAAAGGCTTTGATGCATAAATATTTCTGATAAAGGTAGGTTGTGTACTTCTGTCCAACTGAGCAATCTTGCTTTCATAATATATACCAACATTTTAATGACTGATGATTAACATGCTGTAATACACAGTTCCAAATTAAAGGCTCAAATGCTGTACATGAGAGGTTAAGCTCCCCCTGGCGGTTTTACAAGGCGACGCCGGATAGTTAGTCACGTGACACACGTGACACACGTGATACCGCGTGATACTGCGTGATACTGTGACACGCCCACCGGGGTATGCCGCGAAATACCTCACCCATTTTGAATGGCTGCATCTGTACATAGGGCAATATACAAAAAGGTGACCAAAACTGTCCGAAAACTAAAAGTGCAGATAGGAGCAAATAATCACTCATCCTAAAGATAACCGGGGGCCCGGAATGCAGCACTGACAGTAAAAAACTTCTACCTGTTGTGGGAATGCTAACCCTAACCCTAGCTAGGGTTTCAAATGTGCATTCCAGCAGGGTATCTCAGAAGCCCTCCAAACATCAAAGTTGAATTTTTTCCTCAAACGAAAAAAAATCAGTCTCAAACTATCAAAACGGTTTCTAAAACCTCTAGGAAATGTATCTTCTTTAATAATCTGTCTGGTTTAAGCAAATTTTCATGAAGCTGAAAAATGCTGTTAAATGGTAGTTAAATCGGCATGCTTTTAATGCCTGGCTAGGGTTAGGGTTACAAGAACCATAGAATTTTGCCCGCTGTTGCACTTTTAGCTGCACTTTAAATGACAAAATGAAGAGAGTTTACCCATTAGAACAGGTATTCTTCACACTTTTCATCTGGCTCAGTTTTGGATGAAATCAATGGATAGGGCAATATACAAAAAGGTGACCAAAACTGTCCGAAAACTAAAAGTGCAGATAGGAGCAAATTATCACTCATCCTAAAGATAACTGGGGGCCCGGAATGCAGCACTGACAGTAAAAAACTTCTACCTGTTGTGGGAATGCTAACCCTAACCCTAGCTAGGGTTTCAAATGTGCATTCCGGCAGGGTGTCTCAGAAGCCCTCCAAACATCAAAGTTGATTTTTTTCCTCAAACTCCAAAAAATCAGTCTCAAACTATCAAAACAGTTTCTAAAACCTCTAGGAAATGTATCTTCTTTAATAATCTGTCTGGTTTAGGCAAATTTTCATGAAGCTGAAAAATGCTGTTAAATGGTAGTTAAATCGGCATGCTTTTAATGCCTGGCTAGGGTTAGGGTTACAAGAACCATAGAATTTTGCCCGCTGTTGCACTTTTAGCTGCACTTTAAATGACAAAATGAAGAGAGTTTACCCATTAGAACAGGTTTTCTTCACACTTTTCATCTGGCTCAGTTTTGGATAAAATCACTACAGTACAGATGCAGCCATTCAAAGTGCGCGGTAAAGACACCGCAGTACAGATACCGCAGGTAAGATGACACGCGATACCGCGGTGCGTGATTGGTTGACCGACAGGGGCACTCGTGGTCCGTTGGTCTGTCGTAGAAAGACTTACTGTACTGTAAACGTCTTTACTGTGCCCGTTGTAGATATTGAATTTTACCACTGAAGGGAAATCTTAGTAGCTGAGCATAAAAAGAATAGGAGCATACTGTAACGCGTGTGAAGGCCATAAACGATATTAATTTTGGAACGTAAACATACAGTATATGGCTGGTCTTGGTACTTTAAAGAAAAAAATACGCACCAGTATTCCATTTCTCCCTAAACATTGTAAGCTTCGAAGTCTTTAACTAACGTGATACCGGAGTCAACAAGCATACTTTTAGAATTTGATTAAAAGGGAATATAATATGGAATCGCGTATCTCAATAATTTAATAACGGTATGATTATATCCGTGTACTGCGGCAGAGCTATGTAGGGCTGTTTCGCCTGCCTGATCATGTGAGCTCCCTTGTAGCCTAGTGGTCTAGGTGCGTGACCACCAGCTGGTAGGTTGGGTGTTCGAATCCAGCTGGTACTGGACTTCTCATTTTTATTTATTTATTTTTTAATCGCGTAACATAAACATATTACCGTATGCAAACTGTACTGTATACAGTATGTATATGTATATTTAATGTCTTAACTGTGCCCGTTTAATTGAATTTAAAAAACATATTTAACACGAACATTAAGCTGCTTACATCTTCCGCCTGAGAACAGTCACCCGTTGCTACCCAACGCAGAATGGTGATTGGCTGACACCATCTGACACCCCTCTGATTGGAGAAAAAAGACGTGCTGGTGTGCTATACCAGGAAGAGGATTCTTTCCATTCAAAACGTGTATTTTAAAAGTTTAAGAAGTAAAAACCTTACAGCGTACACAGATTTCTAAACTGATCAGGATCGTTATCTTTGTCTCATGCATAATAATGTTCACCGCTCTGTCCAGCAAATTAATAATAAACTTTATTTTATATAGCTTTTTAAACGAATAAGTAATTAGATTGCTCATAAACCTAATCACTTGCTTTTTCTTTTTATTTAGGCTCAGATTTCAACTATAGATCGTATTATTAATAACCATAATAACAACCAACCAACAAAAACAACCATATAAACATAATACCAACCAAAAACATAGATAACAACCACAATACAAAATCAAATAATCAAACCATTTTACACTCGCAAAGTCATCCAATTATCATAATCCCGCCCCTTATGCAAAACCAAACCTTCCTCCCATCCCAGTTTATCCTGTTTATCATAAACAAAATCCACCTCAATTTTCAACATAAAGCATTACACAAAATCAATACCTCAACACTCCATACTCAACAACGATAATTCACAAACAGCCAGAACATGTAACTACACATTCCCAAACATACCTACTTTCCATAGCCCCGCCCCTTATGCAAAACCAACATCCCTCCCCTGTTCTCTCTCTCCCCTGGCGGTTGTAATTGTTTTTATTTTCAAATAAATTTTAGCAAAGTCATGTATTTTAAAAATCTTAAGATTTTTCTATTTATGTCTTTATTTAGTGGTTTCATTAGTGACAAAGGCTAAACTTTCTTGGAAAAATGTCTTTTATGTAAACCATGTTTGCTATTAATTCATTCAGGGCTAAAATATGTTCATTGTCTTCTAATGAAAGAAGGGTTCCTTTCGCCGTAGTCGAGAGCCTAGCCTTTAACTAGTAAGTACTGTATTTACTGGGTTTTTGAGGGGGGGGGGGTGTCTTTCGCTGGAAATCTCGCCTCCTACTTTGAAAATACCCGTGAAACCGGTTCAATTCGTCACAGCCAGCACTCCTGCAGAGAGTTGGGTTGTACTTGCAGTGTATACAGTACACGCGTTATGCTCTTCGTTAATGTCTGTGAAGTTTTATTTAATCTCTGAGCCATACTGATTCTTCTGGAAGCACACCAGTATTCCACTTTCTCCCTAAACATTTTTAGGATCAGAGTCTTACATGTGGTTATTTCGAAAACGTTTGTACGTGCTCCTTCTTACCATGTTACTGTTTACCGTTACTGACCATATTAAGTTTAAGTGCCTGTGGGCACTTTTACTGTCCGTGGGGGGTGGACTGTCTTTCATTAGAAGGTTAGTCTGTTCTACTTTGAGAATGTAGGGGGGGGGGTGGGAAGTGCCCGCGGTCATTTAATTAGTATTAAAATCTTAGTTATCTTTCTAGTTCACAGGTTTGCATGCATAATTTAATTTTGAAAGCCACTGAGACATCAGGTACTACTGTTGTATTTATGAAAAAGAAACAAAACAAAAAACATACTAACAACTGTGCCATCCTACTCCTTAGTTAATACATTTTATTATTCATAAACAGTTAACATTGTTAGCAAAATATTTTGAATTATATTTAACCCTATTTTTTCTTTAGTTTTGTATTTAACTTATTATATGATAGTCAGACTTAATGTATATTAATGTATATTTGAACAATGAAAATATATTTTTACAAGATTTTACATTAAGCACTTAAAATGAATATGGTTAATAATAGTAAACTGTAACATGCTGTAACAAGATCGGTTAAACTTCGAAGAAAATCCTTTCAGAGAAAATGTTTCAGGTGTGAAGAACAAACCTGTTCCCACACACCCTGCCCCCACTACCATTAGAATATACACAAACATTTTAGCATTTCATTCAGAAGACCCTCACACCTGAAGAGTGCTGGCTGTGACGAATTAAACCGGTTTTACAGGTTTCAATCACAGATTGGGACTCAGTAAAGTAACACACAGCGCCAGTGGATTTGATAATACTGTACCTAACCAAAATCCGCAATATGGAAACAGAACCTGTGTAATTGTTGATAGATGATGTACTCGTAACATTTTTTCAAGACGAACTACAACATTTAAAAAATGACTTGTATGTACTTGATATCTCTAATCAATCCACGGGTCCCAGCACAAAACGAAAGTAAAACGCATACCGTTTCGCGCTTCTTATTAGTTGCTCAAAAGTAATTTGACCGTATGAAATGCATAATATAAACCTAGAAACATATACGTGAGCAGTACTTAAGCACTGTAGTATCGGTGTTAAGACATACCTCTCAAATACTGTAAATCAAGTTAAAAATATCTCAAGAACGATTCTGGTCGTAATGAAACCATGTTTCGTGTATGTTTTCTTTTTCATCTTGAAATAACTCATTTCTAAATACCTTTTTCACTGTTAACATCTTGTAGCAACTTTGCGACAAAATATACACTCTGACAGTTCATCCTGCTACCAACATTAAATAAAACAAATCTTAAGATTTCTATATTTATGTCTTTATTTAGTGGTTTCATTCGAAGCTTACAATGTTTAGGGAGAAATGGAATACTGGTGCGTATTTTTTTCTTTAAAGTACCGAGACCAGCCATATACTGTATGTTTATGTTAAGATTTCCCTTCAGTGGTAAAATTAGATATGAATATTCAATACTTAAACGGGCACAGTTAAGATTGTATACAGTACAGTTTGCATACGGTAATATGTTTATGTTACGCGATTAAAAAATAAATAAATAAAACTGGAAGGTCCAGCACCACCATTATGTTTATATGGTTGTTTTTGTTGGTTGGTTGTTATTATGGTTATTAATAATACGATCTATAGTTGAAATCTGAGCCTAAATAAAAAGAAAAAGCAAGTGATTAGGTTTATGAGCAATCTAATTTCTTATTCGTTTAAAACGCTATATAAAATAAAGTTTATTATTAATTTGCTGGACAGAGCGGTGAACATTATTATGCATAAGACAAAGATAACGATCCTGATCAGTTTAGAAATCTGTGTACGCTGTAAGGTTTTTACTTCTTAAACTTTTAAAATACACGTTTTGAATGGAAAGAATCCTCTTCCTGGTATAGCACACCAGCACGTCTTTTTTCTCCAATCAGAGGGGTGTCAGATGGTGTCAGCCAATCACCATTCTGCGTTGGGTAGCAACGGGTGACTGTTCTCAGGCGGAAGATGTAAGCAGCTTAATGTTCGTGTTAAATATGTTTTTTAAATTCAATTAAACGGGCACAGTTAAGACATTAAATATACATATACATACTGTATACAGTACAGTTTGCATACGGTAATATGTTTATGTTACGCGATTAAAAAATAAATAAATAAAAATGAAAATGAAAAGTCCAGTACCAGCTGGATTCGAACACCCAACCTACCAGCTGGTGGTCACGCACCTAGACCAGTAGGCTACAAGGGAGCTCACATGATCAGGCAGGCGAAACAGCCCTACATAGCTCTGCCGCAGTACACGGATATAATCATACCGTTATTAAATTATTGAGATATGCGATTCCATATTATATTCCCTTTTAATCAAATTCTAAAAGTATGCTTGTTGACTCCGGTTTCACGTTAGTTAAAGACTTCGAAGCTTACAATGTTTAGGGAGAAATGGAATACCGGTGTGTATTTTTCCTTGTGATATTTTAAGCTCTAGTTGAATGATAGGTGTCGCATTTTAAATCATTTTCGTAGCTAGAAATTATGAAACGCCCTGTTAAAAGCAAGGAAGTTTTTATGCCCCGTTGAAGTAAAACAAAATGCCTGACAAAGTATGGCTTGGACAGATTCCAAGTGCTTGTACAAATGTGCTAAAGAAATTATACTTTGAGTATACAGCTTGTCCAAAGTCATCCATTATTAATACTATTAGTAATATCTTCAGTAAAGGCTTTGATGCATAAATATTTCTGATAAAGGTAGGTTGTGTACTTCTGTCCAACTGAGCAATCTTGCTTTCATAATATATACCAACATTTTAATGACTGATGATTAACATGCTGTAATACACAGTTCCAAATTAAAGGCTCAAATGCTGTACATGAGAGGTTAAGCTCCCCCTGGCGGTTTTACAAGGCGACGCCGGATAGTTAGTCACGTGACACACGTGACACACGTGATACCGCGTGATACTGCGTGATACTATGACACGCCCACCGGGGTATGCCGCGAAATACCTCACCCATTTTGAATGGCTGCATCTGTACATAGGGCAATATACAAAAAGGTGACCAAAACTGTCCGAAAACTAAAAGTGCAGATAGGAGCAAATAATCACTCATCCTAAAGATAACCGGGGGCCCGGAATGCAGCACTGACAGTAAAAAACTTCTACCTGTTGTGGGAATGCTAACCCTAACCCTAGCTAGGGTTTCAAATGTGCATTCCAGCAGGGTATCTCAGAAGCCCTCCAAACATCAAAGTTGAATTTTTTCCTCAAACGAAAAAAAATCAGTCTCAAACTATCAAAACGGTTTCTAAAACCTCTAGGAAATGTATCTTCTTTAATAATCTGTCTGGTTTAAGCAAATTTTCATGAAGCTGAAAAATGCTGTTAAATGGTAGTTAAATCGGCATGCTTTTAATGCCTGGCTAGGGTTAGGGTTACAAGAACCATAGAATTTTGCCCGCTGTTGCACTTTTAGCTGCACTTTAAATGACAAAATGAAGAGAGTTTACCCATTAGAACAGGTATTCTTCACACTTTTCATCTGGCTCAGTTTTGGATGAAATCAATGGATAGGGCAATATACAAAAAGGTGACCAAAACTGTCCGAAAACTAAAAGTGCAGATAGGAGCAAATTATCACTCATCCTAAAGATAACTGGGGGCCCGGAATGCAGCACTGACAGTAAAAAACTTCTACCTGTTGTGGGAATGCTAACCCTAACCCTAGCTAGGGTTTCAAATGTGCATTCCGGCAGGGTGTCTCAGAAGCCCTCCAAACATCAAAGTTGATTTTTTTCCTCAAACTCCAAAAAATCAGTCTCAAACTATCAAAACAGTTTCTAAAACCTCTAGGAAATGTATCTTCTTTAATAATCTGTCTGGTTTAGGCAAATTTTCATGAAGCTGAAAAATGCTGTTAAATGGTAGTTAAATCGGCATGCTTTTAATGCCTGGCTAGGGTTAGGGTTACAAGAACCATAGAATTTTGCCCGCTGTTGCACTTTTAGCTGCACTTTAAATGACAAAATGAAGAGAGTTTACCCATTAGAACAGGTTTTCTTCACACTTTTCATCTGGCTCAGTTTTGGATAAAATCACTACATAGGGCAATATACAAAAAGGTGACCAAAACTGTCCAAAAACTAAAAGTGCAGATAGGAGCAAATTATCACTCATCCTTGAGATAACTGGGGGCCCGGAATGCAGCACTGACAGTAAAAAACTTCTACCTGTTGTGGGAATGCTTACCCTAAACCTAGCTAGGGTTTCAAATGTGCATTCCGGCAGGGTGTCTCAGAAGCCCTCCAAACATCAAAGTTGAATTTTTTCCTCAAACTCCAAAAAATCAGTCTCAAACTATCAAAACGGTTTCTAAAACCTCTAGGAAATGTATCTTCTTTAATAATCTGTCTGGTTTAGGCAAATTTTCATGAAGCTGAAAAATGCTGTTAAATGGTAGTTAAATCGGCATGCTTTTAATGCCTGGCTAGGGTTAGGGTTACAAGAACCATAGAATTTTGCCCGCTGTTGCACTTTTAGCTGCACTTTAAATGACAAAATGAAGAGAGTTTACCCATTAGAACAGGTTTTCTTCACACTTTTCATCTGGCTCAGTTTTGGATAAAATCACTACATAGGGCAATATACAAAAAGGTGACCAAAACTGTCCGAAAACTAAAAGTGCAGATAGGAGCAAATTATCACTCATCCTAAAGATAACTGGGGGCCCGGAATGCAGCACTGACAGTAAAAAAATTCTACCTGTTGTGGGAATGCTAACCCTAACCCTAGCTAGGGTTTCAAATGTGCATTCCGGCAAGGTGTCTCAGAAGCCCTCCAAACATCAAAGTTGAATTTTTTCCTCAAACGAAAAAAAATCAGTCTCAAACTATCAAAACGGTTTCTAAAACCTCTAGGAAATGTATCTCCTTTAATAATCTGTCTGGTTTAGGCAAATTTTCATGAAGCTGAAAAATGCTGTTAAATGGTAGTTAAATCGGCATGCTTTTAATGCGTGGCTAGGGTTAGGGTTACAAGAACCATAGAATTTTGCCCGCTCTTGCACTTTTAGCTGCACTTTAAATGACAAAATGAAGAGAGTTTACCCATTAGAACAGGTTTTCTTCACACTTTTCATCTGGCTCAGTTTTGGATAAAATCACTACATAGGGCAATATACAAAAAGGTGACCAAAACTGTCCGAAAACTAAAAGTGCAGATAGGAGCAAATTATCACTCATCCTAAAGATAACTGGGGGCCCGGAATGCAGCACTGACAGTAAAAAATGTCTACCTGTTGTGGGAATGCTAACCCTAACCCTAGCTAGGGTTTCAAATGTGCATTCCGGCAGGGTGTCTCAGAAGCCCTCCAAACATCAAAGTTGAATTTTTTCCTCAAACTCCAAAAAATCAGTCTCAAACTATCAAAACGGTTTCTAAAACCTCTAGGAAATGTATCTCCTTTAATAATCTGTCTGGTTTAGGCAAATTTTAATGAAGCTGAAAAATGCTGTTAAATGGTAGTTAAATCGGCATGCTTTTAATGCCTGGCTAGGGTTAGGGTTACAAGAACCATAGAATTTTGCCCGCTGTTGCACTTTTAGCTGCACTTTAAATGACAAAATGAAGAGAGTTTACCCATTAGAACAGGTTTTCTTCACACTTTTCATCTGGCTCAGTTTTGGATAAAATCACTACATAGGGCAATATACAAAAAGGTGACCAAAACTGTCCGAAAACTAAAAGTGCAGATAGGAGCAAATTATCACTCATCCTAAAGATAACTGGGGGCCCGGAATGCAGCACTGACAGTAAAAAACTTCTACCTGTTGTGGGAATGCTAACCCTAACCCTAGCTAGGGTTTCAAATGTGCATTCCGGCAAGGTGTCTCAGAAGCCCTCCAAACATCAAAGTTGAATTTTTTCCTCAAACTCCAAAAAATCAGTCTCAAACTATCAAAACGGTTTCTAAAACCTCTAGGAAATGTATCTTCTTTAATAATCTGTCTGGTTTAGGCAAATTTTCATGAAGCTGAAAAATGCGGTTAAATGGTAGTTAAATCGGCATGCTTTTAATGCCTGGCTAGGGTTAGGGTTACAAGAACCATAGAATTTTGCCCGCTGTTACACTTTTAGCTGCACTTTAAATGAAAAAATGAAGAGAGTTTACCCATTAGAACAGGTATTCTTCACACTTTTCATCTGGCTCTGTTTTGGATAAAATCAATGGATAGGGCAATATACAAAAAGGTGACCAAAACTGTCCGAAAACTAAAAGTGCAGATAGGAGCAAATTATCACTCATCCTAGAGATAACTGGGGGCCCGGAATGCAGCACTGACAGTAAAAAACTTCTACCTGTTGTGGGAATGCTAACCCTAACCCTAGCTAGGGTTTCAAATGTGCATTCCGGCAGGGTGTCTCAGAAGCCCTCCAAACATCAAAGTTGAATTTTTTCCTCAAACTCCAAAAAATCAGTCTCAAACTATCAAAACGGTTTCTAAAACCTCTAGGAAATGTATCTTCTTTAATAATCTGTGTGGTTTAGGCAAATTTTCATGAAGCTGAAAAATGCTGTTAAATGGTAGTTTAATCGGCATGCTTTTAATGCCTGGCTAGGGTTAGGATTACAAGAACCATATAATTTTGCCCGCTGTTGCACTTTTAGCTGCACTTTAAATGACAAAATGAAGAGAGTTTACCCATTAGAACAGGTTTTCTTCACACTTTTCATCTGGCTCAGTTTTTGATAAAATCACTACATAGGGCAATATACAAAAAGGTGACCAAAACTGTCCGAAAACTAAAAGTGCAGATAGGAGCAAATTATCACTCATCCTAAAGATAACTGGGGGCCCGGAATGCAGCACTGACAGTAAAAAACTTCTACCTGTTGTGGGAATGCTAACCCTAACCCTAGCTAGGGTTTCAAATGTGCATTCCGGCACGGTGTCTCAGAAGCCCTCCAAACATCAAAGTTGAATTTTTTCCTCAAACTCCAAAAAATCAGTCTCAAACTATCAAAACGGTTTCTAAAACCTCTAGGAAATGTATCTCCCTTAATAATCTGTCTGGTTTAAGCAAATTTTCATGAAGCTGAAAAATGCTGTTAAATGGTAGTTAAATCGGCATGCTTTTAATGCCTGGCTAGGGTTAGGGTTACAAGAACCATAGAATTTTGCCCGCTCTTGCACTTTTAGCTGCACTTTAAATGACAAAATGAAGAGAGTTTACCCATTAGAACAGGTTTTCTTCACACTTTTCATCTGGCTCAGTTTTGGATAAAATCACTACATAGGGATATACAAAAAGGTGACCAAAACTGTCCGAAAACTAAAAGTGCAGATAGGAGCAAATTATCACTCATCCTAAAGATAACTGGGGGCCCGGAATGCAGCACTGACAGTAAAAAACGTCTACCTGTTGTGGGAATGCTAACCCTAACCCTAGCTAGGGTTTCAAATGTGCATTCCGGCAGGGTATCTCAGAAGCCCTCCAAACATCAAAGTTGAATTTTTTCCTCAAACGAAAAAAAATCAGTCTCAAACTATCAAAACGGTTTCTAAAACCTCTAGGAAATGTATCTTCTTTAATAATCTGTCTGGTTTAGGCAAATTTTCATGAAGCTGAAAAATGCGGTTAAATGGTAGTTAAATCGGCATGCTTTTAATGCCTGGCTAGGGTTAGGGTTACAAGAACCATAGAATTTTGCCCGCTGTTACACTTTTAGCTGCACTTTAAATGACAAAATGAAGAGAGTTTACCCATTAGAACAGGTATTCTTCACACTTTTCATCTGGCTCAGTTTTGGATAAAATCAATGGATAGGGCATTATACAAAAAGGTGACCAAAACTGTCCGAAAACTAAAAGTGCAGATAGGAGCAAATTATCACTCATCCTAGAGATAACTGGGGGCCCGGAATGCAGCACTGACAGTAAAAAACTTCTACCTGTTGTGGGAATGCTAACCCTAACCCTAGCTAGGGTTTCAAATGTGCATTCCGGCAAGGTGTCTCAGAAGCCCTCCAAACATCAAAGTTGAATTTTTTCCTCAAACTCCAGAAAATCAGTCTCAAACTATCAAAACGGTTTCTAAAACGTCTAGGAAATGTATCTCCCTTAATAATCTGTCTGGTTTAAGCAAATTTTCATGAAGCTGAAAAATGCTGTTAAATGGTAGTTAAATCGGCATGCTTTTAATGCCTGGCTAGGGTTAGGGTTACAAGAACCATAGAATTTTGCCCGCTGTTGCACTTTTAGCTGCACTTTAAATGACAAAATGAAGAGAGTTTACCCATTAGAACAGGTTTTCTTCACACTTTTCATCTGGCTCAGTTTTGGATAAAATCACTACATAGGGCAATATACAAAAAGGTGACCAAAACTGTCCGAAAACTAAAAGTGCAGATAGGAGCAAATTATCACTCATCCTAAAGATAACTGGGGGCCCGGAATGCAGCACTGACAGTAAAAAACGTCTACCTGTTGTGGGAATGCTAACCCTAACCCTAGCTAGGGTTTCAAATGTGCATTCCGGCAGGGTGTCTCAGAAGCCCTCCAAACATCAAAGTTGAATTTTTTCCTCAAACTCCAAAAAATCAGTCTCAAACTATCAAAACGGTTTCTAAAACCTCTAGGAAATGTATCTTCTTTAATAATCTGTCTGGTTTAGGCAAATTTTCATGAAACTGAAAAATGCTGTTAAATGGTAGTTAAATCGGCATGCTTTTAATGCCTGGCTAGGGTTAGGGTTACAAGAACCATAGAATTTTGCCCGCTGTTGCACTTTCAGCTGCACTTTAAATGACAAAATGAAGAGAGTTTACCCATTAGAACAGGTATTCTTCACACTTTTCATCTGGCTCAGTTTTGGATAAAATCAATGGATAGGGCAATATACAAAAAGGTGACCAAAACTGTCCGAAAACTAAAAGTGCAGATACAGTAGGAGCAAATTATCACTCATCCTAGAGATAACTGGGGGCCCGGAATGCAGCACTGACAGTAAAAAACTTCTACCTGTTGTGGGAATGCTTACCCTAAACCTAGCTAGGGTTTCAAATGTGCATTCCGGCAGGGTGTCTCAGAAGCCCTTCAAACATCAAAGTTGAATTTTTTCCTCAAACTCCAAAAAATCAGTCTCAAACTATCAAAACGGTTTCTAAAACTTCTAGGAAATGTATCTTCTTTAATAATCTGTCTGGTTTAGGCAAATTTTCATGAAGCTGAAAAATGCTGTTAAATGGTAGTTAAATCGGCATGCTTTTAATGCCTGGCTAGGGTTAGGGTTACAAGAACCATAGAATTTTGCCCGCTGTTGCACTTTTAGCTACACTTTAAATGACAAAATGAAGAGAGTTTACCCATTAGAACAGGTTTTCTTCACACTTTTCATCTGGCTCAGTTTTGGATAAAATCACTACATAGGGCAATATATAAAAAGGTGACCAAAACTGTCCGAAAACTAAAAGTGCAGATAGGAGCAAATTATCACTCATCGTAAAGATAACTGGGGGCCCGGAATGCAGCACTGACAGTAAAAAACTTTTACCTGTTGTGGGAATGCTAACCCTAACCCTAGCTAGGGTTTCAAATGTGCATTCCGGCAGGGTGTCTCAGAAGCCCTCCAAACATCAAAGTTGAATTTTTTCCTCAAACTCCAAAAAATCAGTCTCAAACTATCAAAACAGTTCTAAAACCTCTAGGAAATGTATCTTCTTTAATAATCTGTCTGGTTTAGGCAAATTTTCATGAAGCTGAAAAATGCTGTTAAATGGTAGTTAAATCGGCATGCTTTTAATGCCTGGCTAGGGTTAGGGTTACAAGAACCATAGAATTTTGCCCGCTGTTGCACTTTTAGCTACACTTTAAATGACAAAATGAAGAGAGTTTACCCATTAGAACAGGTTTTCTTCACACTTTTCATCTGGCTCAGTTTTGGATAAAATCACTACATAGGGCAATATATAAAAAGGTGACCAAAACTGTCCGAAAACTAAAAGTGCAGATAGGAGCAAATTATCACTCATCGTAAAGATAACTGGGGGCCCGGAATGCAGCACTGACAGTAAAAAACTTCTACCTGTTGTGGGAATGCTAACCCTAACCCTAGCTAGGGTTTCAAATGTGCATTCCGGCAAGGTGTCTCAGAAGCCCTCCAAACATCAAAGTTGAATTTTTTCCTCAAACTCCAAAAAATCAGTCTCAAACTATCAAAACGGTTTCTAAAACGTCTAGGAAATGTATCTCCCTTAATAATCTGTCTGGTTTAAGCAAATTTTCATGAAGCTGAAAAATGCTGTTAAATGGTAGTTAAATCGGCATTCTTTTAATGCCTGGCTAGGGTTAGGGTTTCAAGAACCATAGAATTTTGCCCGCTGTTGCACTTTTAGCTGCACTTTAAATGACAAAATGAAGAGAGTTTACCCATTAGAACAGGTTTTCTTCACACTTTTCACCTGGCTCAGTTTTGGATAAAATCACTACATAGGGCAATATACAAAAAGGTGACCAAAACTGTCCGAAAACTAAAAGTGCAGAAAGGGACAAATTATCACTCATCCTAAAGATAACTGGGGGCCCGGAATGCAGCACTGACAGTAAAAAACGTCTACCTGTTGTGGGAATGCTAACCCTAACCCTAGCTAGGGTTTCAAATGTGCATTCCGGCAGGGTATCTCAGAAGCCCTCCAAACATCAAAGTTGAATTTTTTCCTCAAACGAAAAAAAATCAGTCTCAAACTATCAAAACGGTTTCTAAAACCTCTAGGAAATGTATCTTCTTAAATAATCTGTCTGGTTTAGGCAAATTTTCATGAAGCTGAAAAATGCGGTTAAATGGTAGTTAAATCGGCATGCTTTTAATGCCTGGCTAGGGTTAGGGTTACAAGAACCATAGAATTTTGCCCGCTGTTACACTTTTAGCTGCACTTTAAATGAAAAAATGAAGAGAGTTTACCCATTAGAACAGGTATTCTTCACACTTTTCATCTGGCTCAGTTTTGGATAAAATCAATGGATAGGGCAATATACAAAAAGGTGACCAAAACTGTCCGAAAACTAAAAGTGCAGATAGGAGCAAATTATCACTCATCCTAGAGATAACTGGGGGCCCGGAATGCAGCACTGACAGTAAAAAACTTCTACCTGTTCTGGGAATGCTAACCCTAACCCTAGCTAGGGTTTCAAATGTGCATTCCGGCAGGGTGTCTCAGAAGCCCTCCAAACATCAAAGTTGAATTTTTTCCTCAAACTCCAAAAAATCAGTCTCAAACTATCAAAACGGTTTCTAAAACCTCTAGGAAATGTATCTCCTTTAATAATCTGTCTGGTTTAGGCAAATTTTCATGAAGCTGAAAAATGCTGTTAAATGGTAGTTAAATCGGCATGCTTTTAATGCCTGGCTAGGGTTAGGGTTACAAGAACCATAGAATTTTGCCCGCTGTTGCACTTTTAGCTGCACTTTAAATGACAAAATGAAGAGAGTTTACCCATTAGAACAGGTTTTCTTCACACTTTTCATCTGGCTCAGTTTTGGATAAAATCACTACATAGGGCAATATACAAAAAGGTGACCAAAACTGTCCGAAAACTAAAAGTGCAGATAGGAGCAAATTATCACTCATCCTAAAGATAACTGGGGGCCCGGAATGCAGCACTGACAGTAAAAAACTTCTACCTGTTGTGGGAATGCTAACCCTAACCCTAGCTAGGGTTTCAAATGTGCATTCCGGCACGGTGTCTCAGAAGCCCTCCAAACATCAAAGTTGAATTTTTTCCTCAAACTCCAAAAAATCAGTCTCAAACTATCAAAACGGTTTCTAAAACCACTAGGAAATGTATCTCCCTTAATAATCTGTCTGGTTTAAGCAAATTTTCATGAAGCTGAAAAATGCTGTTAAATGGTAGTTAAATCGGCATGCTTTTAATGCCTGGCTAGGGTTAGGGTTACAAGAACCATAGAATTTTGCCCGCTCTTGCACTTTTAGCTGCACTTTAAATGACAAAATGAAGAGAGTTTACCCATTAGAACAGGTTTTCTTCACACTTTTCATCTGGCTCAGTTTTGGATAAAATCACTACATAGGGATATACAAAAAGGTGACCAAAACTGTCCGAAAACTAAAAGTGCAGATAGGAGCAAATTATCACTCATCCTAAAGATAACTGGGGGCCCGGAATGCAGCACTGACAGTAAAAAACGTCTACCTGTTGTGGGAATGCTAACCCTAACCCTAGCTAGGGTTTCAAATGTGCATTCCGGCAGGGTATCTCAGAAGCCCTCCAAACATCAAAGTTGAATTTTTTCCTCAAACGAAAAAAAATCAGTCTCAAACTATCAAAACGGTTTCTAAAACCTCTAGGAAATGTATCTTCTTTAATAATCTGTCTGGTTTAGGCAAATTTTCATGAAGCTGAAAAATGCGGTTAAATGGTAGTTAAATCGGCATGCTTTTAATGCCTGGCTAGGGTTAGGGTTACAAGAACCATAGAATTTTGCCCGCTGTTACACTTTTAGCTGCACTTTAAATGACAAAATGAAGAGAGTTTACCCATTAGAACAGGTATTCTTCACACTTTTCATCTGGCTCAGTTTTGGATAAAATCAATGGATAGGGCATTATACAAAAAGGTGACCAAAACTGTCCGAAAACTAAAAGTGCAGATAGGAGCAAATTATCACTCATCCTAGAGATAACTGGGGGCCCGGAATGCAGCACTGACAGTAAAAAACTTCTACCTGTTGTGGGAATGCTAACCCTAACCCTAGCTAGGGTTTCAAATGTGCATTCCGGCAAGGTGTCTCAGAAGCCCTCCAAACATCAAAGTTGAATTTTTTCCTCAAACTCCAGAAAATCAGTCTCAAACTATCAAAACGGTTTCTAAAACGTCTAGGAAATGTATCTCCCTTAATAATCTGTCTGGTTTAAGCAAATTTTCATGAAGCTGAAAAATGCTGTTAAATGGTAGTTAAATCGGCATGCTTTTAATGCCTGGCTAGGGTTAGGGTTACAAGAACCATATAATTTTGCCCGCTGTTGCACTTTTAGCTGCACTTTAAATGACAAAATGAAGAGAGTTTACCCATTAGAACAGGTTTTCTTCACACTTTTCATCTGGCTCAGTTTTGGATAAAATCACTACATAGGGCAATATACAAAAAGGTGACCAAAACTGTCCGAAAACTAAAAGTGCAGATAGGAGCAAATTATCACTCATCCTAAAGATAACTGGGGGCCCGGAATGCAGCACTGACAGTAAAAAATTTCTACCTGTTGTGGGAATGCTAACCCTAACCCTAGCTAGGGTTTCAAATGTGCATTCCGGCAGGGTGTCTCAGAAGCCCTCCAAACATCAAAGTTGAATTTTTTCCTCAAACTCCAAAAAATCAGTCTCAAACTATCAAAACGGTTTCTAAAACCTCTAGGAAATGTATCTCCTTTAATAATCTGTCTGGTTTAGGCAAATTTTCATGAAGCTGAAAAATGCTGTTAAATGGTAGTTAAATCGGCATGCTTTTAATGCCTGGCTAGGGTTAGGGTTACAAGAACCATAGAATTTTGCCCGCTGTTGCACTTTTAGCTGCACTTTAAATGACAAAATGAAGAGAGTTTACCCATTAGAACAGGTTTTCTTCACACTTTTCATCTGGCTCAGTTTTGGATAAAATCACTACATAGGGCAATATACAAAAAGGTGACCAAAACTGTCCGAAAACTAAAAGTGCAGATAGGAGCAAATTATCACTCATCCTAAAGATAACTGGGGGCCCGGAATGCAGCACTGACAGTAAAAAACTTCTACCTGTTGTGGGAATGCTAACCCTAACCCTAGCTAGGGTTTCAAATGTGCATTCCGGCACGGTGTCTCAGAAGCCCTCCAAACATCAAAGTTGAATTTTTTCCTCAAACTCCAAAAAATCAGTCTCAAACTATCAAAACGGTTTCTAAAACCTCTAGGAAATGTATCTCCCTTAATAATCTGTCTGGTTTAAGCAAATTTTCATGAAGCTGAAAAATGCTGTTAAATGGTAGTTAAATCGGCATGCTTTTAATGCCTGGCTAGGGTTAGGGTTACAAGAACCATAGAATTTTGCCCGCTCTTGCACTTTTAGCTGCACTTTAAATGACAAAATGAAGAGAGTTTACCCATTAGAACAGGTTTTCTTCACACTTTTCATCTGGCTCAGTTTTGGATAAAATCACTACATAGGGATATACAAAAAGGTGACCAAAACTGTCCGAAAACTAAAAGTGCAGATAGGAGCAAATTATCACTCATCCTAAAGATAACTGGGGGCCCGGAATGCAGCACTGACAGTAAAAAACGTCTACCTGTTGTGGGAATGCTAACCCTAACCCTAGCTAGGGTTTCAAATGTGCATTCCGGCAGGGTATCTCAGAAGCCCTCCAAACATCAAAGTTGAATTTTTTCCTCAAACGAAAAAAAATCAGTCTCAAACTATCAAAACGGTTTCTAAAACCTCTAGGAAATGTATCTTCTTTAATAATCTGTCTGGTTTAGGCAAATTTTCATGAAGCTGAAAAATGCGGTTAAATGGTAGTTAAATCGGCATGCTTTTAATGCCTGGCTAGGGTTAGGGTTACAAGAACCATAGAATTTTGCCCGCTGTTACACTTTTAGCTGCACTTTAAATGACAAAATGAAGAGAGTTTACCCATTAGAACAGGTATTCTTCACACTTTTCATCTGGCTCAGTTTTGGATAAAATCAATGGATAGGGCATTATACAAAAAGGTGACCAAAACTGTCCGAAAACTAAAAGTGCAGATAGGAGCAAATTATCACTCATCCTAGAGATAACTGGGGGCCCGGAATGCAGCACTGACAGTAAAAAACTTCTACCTGTTGTGGGAATGCTAACCCTAACCCTAGCTAGGGTTTCAAATGTGCATTCCGGCAAGGTGTCTCAGAAGCCCTCCAAACATCAAAGTTGAATTTTTTCCTCAAACTCCAGAAAATCAGTCTCAAACTATCAAAACGGTTTCTAAAACGTCTAGGAAATGTATCTCCCTTAATAATCTGTCTGGTTTAAGCAAATTTTCATGAAGCTGAAAAATGCTGTTAAATGGTAGTTAAATCGGCATGCTTTTAATGCCTGGCTAGGGTTAGGGTTACAAGAACCATATAATTTTGCCCGCTGTTGCACTTTTAGCTGCACTTTAAATGACAAAATGAAGAGAGTTTACCCATTAGAACAGGTTTTCTTCACACTTTTCATCTGGCTCAGTTTTGGATAAAATCACTACATAGGGCAATATACAAAAAGGTGACCAAAACTGTCCGAAAACTAAAAGTGCAGATAGGAGCAAATTATCACTCATCCTAAAGATAACTGGGGGCCCGGAATGCAGCACTGACAGTAAAAAATTTCTACCTGTTGTGGGAATGCTAACCCTAACCCTAGCTAGGGTTTCAAATGTGCATTCCGGCAGGGTGTCTCAGAAGCCCTCCAAACATCAAAGTTGAATTTTTTCCTCAAACTCCAAAAAATCAGTCTCAAACTATCAAAACGGTTTCTAAAACCTCTAGGAAATGTATCTCCTTTAATAATCTGTCTGGTTTAGGCAAATTTTCATGAAGCTGAAAAATGCTGTTAAATGGTAGTTAAATCGGCATGCTTTTAATGCCTGGCTAGGGTTAGGGTTACAAGAACCATAGAATTTTGCCCGCTGTTGCACTTTTAGCTGCACTTTAAATGACAAAATGAAGAGAGTTTACCCATTAGAACAGGTTTTCTTCACACTTTTCATCTGGCTCAGTTTTGGATAAAATCACTACATAGGGCAATATACAAAAAGGTGACCAAAACTGTCCGAAAACTAAAAGTGCAGATAGGAGCAAATTATCACTCATCCTAAAGATAACTGGGGGCCCGGAATGCAGCACTGACAGTAAAAAACTTCTACCTGTTGTGGGAATGCTAACCCTAACCCTAGCTAGGGTTTCAAATGTGCATTCCGGCACGGTGTCTCAGAAGCCCTCCAAACATCAAAGTTGAATTTTTTCCTCAAACTCCAAAAAATCAGTCTCAAACTATCAAAACGGTTTCTAAAACCTCTAGGAAATGTATCTCCCTTAATAATCTGTCTGGTTTAAGCAAATTTTCATGAAGCTGAAAAATGCTGTTAAATGGTAGTTAAATCGGCATGCTTTTAATGCCTGGCTAGGGTTAGGGTTACAAGAACCATAGAATTTTGCCCGCTCTTGCACTTTTAGCTGCACTTTAAATGACAAAATGAAGAGAGTTTACCCATTAGAACAGGTTTTCTTCACACTTTTCATCTGGCTCAGTTTTGGATAAAATCACTACATAGGGATATACAAAAAGGTGACCAAAACTGTCCGAAAACTAAAAGTGCAGATAGGAGCAAATTATCACTCATCCTAAAGATAACTGGGGGCCCGGAATGCAGCACTGACAGTAAAAAACGTCTACCTGTTGTGGGAATGCTAACCCTAACCCTAGCTAGGGTTTCAAATGTGCATTCCGGCAGGGTATCTCAGAAGCCCTCCAAACATCAAAGTTGAATTTTTTCCTCAAACGAAAAAAAATCAGTCTCAAACTATCAAAACGGTTTCTAAAACCTCTAGGAAATGTATCTTCTTTAATAATCTGTCTGGTTTAGGCAAATTTTCATGAAGCTGAAAAATGCGGTTAAATGGTAGTTAAATCGGCATGCTTTTAATGCCTGGCTAGGGTTAGGGTTACAAGAACCATAGAATTTTGCCCGCTGTTACACTTTTAGCTGCACTTTAAATGACAAAATGAAGAGAGTTTACCCATTAGAACAGGTATTCTTCACACTTTTCATCTGGCTCAGTTTTGGATAAAATCAATGGATAGGGCATTATACAAAAAGGTGACCAAAACTGTCCGAAAACTAAAAGTGCAGATAGGAGCAAATTATCACTCATCCTAGAGATAACTGGGGGCCCGGAATGCAGCACTGACAGTAAAAAACTTCTACCTGTTGTGGGAATGCTAACCCTAACCCTAGCTAGGGTTTCAAATGTGCATTCCGGCAAGGTGTCTCAGAAGCCCTCCAAACATCAAAGTTGAATTTTTTCCTCAAACTCCAGAAAATCAGTCTCAAACTATCAAAACGGTTTCTAAAACGTCTAGGAAATGTATCTCCCTTAATAATCTGTCTGGTTTAAGCAAATTTTCATGAAGCTGAAAAATGCTGTTAAATGGTAGTTAAATCGGCATGCTTTTAATGCCTGGCTAGGGTTAGGGTTACAAGAACCATAGAATTTTGCCCGCTGTTGCACTTTTAGCTGCACTTTAAATGACAAAATGAAGAGAGTTTACCCATTAGAACAGGTTTTCTTCACACTTTTCATCTGGCTCAGTTTTGGATAAAATCACTACATAGGGCAATATACAAAAAGGTGACCAAAACTGTCCGAAAACTAAAAGTGCAGATAGGAGCAAATTATCACTCATCCTAAAGATAACTGGGGGCCCGGAATGCAGCACTGACAGTAAAAAATTTCTACCTGTTGTGGGAATGCTAACCCTAACCCTAGCTAGGGTTTCAAATGTGCATTCCGGCAGGGTGTCTCAGAAGCCCTCCAAACATCAAAGTTGAATTTTTTCCTCAAACTCCAAAAAATCAGTCTCAAACTATCAAAACGGTTTCTAAAACCTCTAGGAAATGTATCTCCTTTAATAATCTGTCTGGTTTAGGCAAATTTTCATGAAGCTGAAAAATGCTGTTAAATGGTAGTTAAATCGGCATGCTTTTAATGCCTGGCTAGGGTTAGGGTTACAAGAACCATAGAATTTTGCCCGCTGTTGCACTTTTAGCTGCACTTTAAATGACAAAATGAAGAGAGTTTACCCATTAGAACAGGTTTTCTTCACACTTTTCATCTGGCTCAGTTTTGGATAAAATCACTACATAGGGCAATATACAAAAAGGTGACCAAAACTGTCCGAAAACTAAAAGTGCAGATAGGACCAAATTATCACTCATCCTAAAGATAACTGGGGGCCCGGAATGCAGCACTGACAGTAAAAAACGTCTACCTGTTGTGGGAATGCTAACCCTAACCCTAGCTAGGGTTTCAAATGTGCATTCCGGCAGGGTGTCTCAGAAGCCCTCCAAACATCAAAGTTGAATTTTTTCCTCAAACTCCAAAAAATCAGTCTCAAACTATCAAAACGGTTTCTAAAACCTCTAGGAAATGTATCTTCTTTAATAATCTGTCTGGTTTAGGCAAATTTTCATGAAGCTGAAAAATGCTGTTAAATGGTAGTTAAATCGGCATGCTTTTAATGCCTGGCTAGGGTTAGGGTTACAAGAACCATAGAATTTTGCCCGCTGTTGCACTTTCAGCTGCACTTTAAATGACAAAATGAAGAGAGTTTACCCATTAGAACAGGTATTCTTCACACTTTTCATCTGGCTCAGTTTTGGATAAAATCAATGGATAGGGCAATATACAAAAAGGTGACCAAAACTGTCCGAAAACTAAAAGTGCAGATAGGAGCAAATTATCACTCATCCTAGAGATAACTGGGGGCCCGGAATGCAGCACTGACAGTAAAAAACTTCTACCTGTTGTGGGAATGCTAACCCTAAACCTAGCTAGGGTTTCAAATGTGCATTCCGGCAGGGTGTCTCAGAAGCCCTCCAAACATCAAAGTTGAATTTTTTCCTCAAACTCCAAAAAATCAGTCTCAAACTATCAAAACGGTTTCTAAAACTTCTAGGAAATGTATCTTCTTTAATAATCTGTCTGGTTTAGGCAAATTTTCATGAAGCTGAAAAATGCTGTTAAATGGTAGTTAAATCGGCATGCTTTTAATGCCTGGCTAGGGTTAGGGTTACAAGAACCATAGAATTTTGCCCGCTGTTGCACTTTTAGCTACACTTTAAATGACAAAATGAAGAGAGTTTACCCATTAGAACAGGTTTTCTTCACACTTTTCATCTGGCTCAGTTTTGGATAAAATCACTACATAGGGCAATATATAAAAAGGTGACCAAAACTGTCCGAAAACTAAAAGTGCAGATAGGAGCAAATTATCACTCATCGTAAAGATAACTGGGGGCCCGGAATGCAGCACTGACAGTAAAAAACTTTTACCTGTTGTGGGAATGCTAACCCTAACCCTAGCTAGGGTTTCAAATGTGCATTCCGGCAGGGTGTCTCAGAAGCCCTCCAAACATCAAAGTTGAATTTTTTCCTCAAACTCCAAAAAATCAGTCTCAAACTATCAAAACAGTTTCTAAAACCTCTAGGAAATGTATCTTCTTTAATAATCTGTCTGGTTTAGGCAAATTTTCATGAAGCTGAAAAATGCTGTTAAATGGTAGTTAAATCGGCATGCTTTTAATGCCTGGCTAGGGTTAGGGTTACAAGAACCATAGAATTTTGCCCGCTGTTGCACTTTTAGCTGCACTTTAAATGACAAAATGAAGAGAGTTTACCCATTAGAACAGGTTTTCTTCACACTTTTCATCTGGCTCAGTTTTGGATAAAATCAATGGATAGGGCAATATCCAAAAAGGTGACCAAAACTGTCCGAAAACTAAAAGTGCAGATAGGAGCAAATTATCACTCATCCTAAAGATAACTGGGGGTCCGGAATGCAGCACTGACAGTAAAAAACGTCTACCTGTTGTGGGAATGCTAACCCTAACCCTAGCTAGGGTTTCAAATGTGCATTCCGGCAGGGTATCTCAGAAGCCCTCCAAACATCAAAGTTGAATTTTTTCCTCAAACGAAAAAAAATCAGTCTCAAACTATCAAAACGGTTTCTAAAACCTCTAGGAAATGTATCTTCTTTAATAATCTGTCTGGTTTAGGCAAATTTTCATGAAGCTGAAAAATGCTGTTAAATGGTAGTTAAATCGGCATGCTTTTAATGCCTGGCTAGGGTTAGGGTTACAAGAACCATAGAATTTTGCCCGCTGTTGCACTTTTAGCTGCACTTTAAATGACAAAATGAAGAGAGTTTACCCATTAGAACAGGTATTCTTCACACTTTTCATCTGGCTCAGTTTTGGATGAAATCAATGGATAGGGTAATATACAAAAAGGTGACCAAAACTGTCCGAAAACTAAAAGTGCAGATAGGAGCAAATTATCACTCATCCTAAAGATAACTGGGGGCCCGGAATGCAGCACTGACAGTAAAAAACTTCTACCTGTTGTGGGAATGCTAACCCTAACCCTAGCTAGGGTTTCAAATGTGCATTCCAGCAGGGTGTCTCAGAAGCCCTCCAAACATCAAAGTTGAATTTTTTCCTCAAACGAAAAAAAATCAGTCTCAAACTATCAAAACGGTTTCTAAACCTCTAGGAAATGTATCTTCTTTAATAATCTGTCTTGTTTGGGCAAATTTTCATGAAGCTGAAAAATGCTGTTAAATGGTAGTTAAATCGGCATACTTTTAATGCCTGGCTAGGGTTAGGGTTACAAGAACCATAGAATTTTGCCCGCTGTTGCACTTTTAGCTGCACTTTAAATTACAAAATGAAGAGAGTTTACCCATTAGAACACGTTTTCTTCACACTTTTCATCTGGCTCAGTTTTGGATAAAATCACTGAAAAGGGCAATATACAAAAAGGTGACCAAAACTGTCCGAAAACTAAAAGTGCAGATAGGAGCAAATTATCACTCATCCTAAAGATAACTGGGGGCCCGGAATGTAGCACTGACAGTAAAAAACTTCTACCTGTTGTGGGAATGCTAACCCTAACCCTAGCTAGGGTTTCAAATGTGCATTCCGGCAGGGTGTCTCAGAAGCCCTCCAAACATCAAAGTTGATTTTTTTCCTCAAACTCCAAAAAATCAGTCTCAAACTATCAAAACGGTTTCTAAAATCTCTAGGAAATGTATCTTCTTTAATAATCTGTCTGGTTTAGGCAAATTTTCATGAAACTGAAAAATGCTGTTAAATGGTAGTTAAATCGGCATGCTTTTAATGCCTGGCTAGGGTTAGGGTTACAAGAACCATAGAATTTTGCCCGCTGTTGCACTTTTAGCTGCACTTTAAATGACAAAATGAAGAGAGTTTACCCATTAGAACAGGTATTCTTCACACTTTTCATCTGGCTCAGTTTTGGATGAAATCAATGGATAGGGTAATATACAAAAAGGTGACCAAAACTGTCCGAAAACTAAAAGTGCAGATAGGAGCAAATTATCACTCATCCTAAAGATAACTGGGGGCCCGGAATGCAGCACTGACAGTAAAAAACTTCTACCTGTTGTGGGAATGCTATCCCTAACCCTAGCTAGGGTTTCAAATGTGCATTTCGGCAGGGTGTCTCAGAAGCCCTCCAAACAGCAAAGTTGATTTTTTTCCTCAAACTCCAAAAAATCAGTCTCAAACTATCAAAACGGTTTCTAAAACCTCTAGGAAATGTATCTTCTTTAATAATCTGTTTGGTTTAGGCAAATTTTCATGATGCTGAAAAATTCTGTTAAATGGTAGTTAAATCGGCATGCTTTTAATGCCTGGCTAGGGTTAGGGTTACAAGAACCATAGAATTTTGCCCGCTGTTGCACTTTTAGCTGCACTTTAAATTACAAAATGAAGAGAGTTTACCCATTAGAACACGTTTTCTTCACACTTTTCATCTGGCTCAGTTTTGGATAAAATCACTACATAGGGCAATATACAAAAAGGTGACCAAAACTGTCCGAAAACTAAAAGTGCAGATAGGAGCAAATTATCACTCATCCTAAAGATAACTGGGGGCCCGGAATGCAGCACTGATAGTAAAAAACTTCTACCTGTTGTGGGAATGCTAACCCTAACCCTAGCTAGGGTTTCAAATGTGCATTCCGGAAGGTGTCTCAGAAGCCCTCCAAACATCAAAGTTGAATTTTTTCCTCAAACTCCAAAAAATCAGTCTCAAACTATCAAAACGGTTTCTAAACCTCTAGGAAATGTATCTTCTTTAATAATCTGTCTTGTTTGGGCAAATTTTCATGAAGCTGAAAAATGCTGTTAAATGGTAGTTAAATCGGCATGCTTTTAATGCCTGGCTAGGGTTAGGGTTACAAGAACCATAGAATTTTGCCCGCTGTTGCACTTTTAGCTGCACTTTAAATGACAAAATGAAGAGAGTTTACCCATTAGAACAGGTATTCTTCACACTTTTCATCTGGCTCAGTTTTGGATGAAATCAATGGATAGGGTAATATACAAAAAGGTGACCAAAACTGTCCGAAAACTAAAAGTGCAGATAGGAGCAAATTATCACTCATCCTAAAGATAACTGGGGGCCCGGAATGCAGCACTGACAGTAAAAAACTTCTACCTGTTGTGGGAATGCTAACCCTAACCCTAGCTAGGGTTTCAAATGTGCATTCCAGCAGGGTGTCTCAGAAGCCCTCCAAACATCAAAGTTGAATTTTTTCCTCAAACGAAAAAAAATCAGTCTCAAACTATCA
This sequence comes from Lepisosteus platostomus, assembly GCF_059453375.1. Taxonomy (NCBI): domain Eukaryota; kingdom Metazoa; phylum Chordata; class Actinopteri; order Semionotiformes; family Lepisosteidae; genus Lepisosteus; species Lepisosteus platostomus. Next base: position 15,272,828 of record NC_142616.1, on the reverse strand, counting down.
AAACGGTTTCTAAACCTCTAGGAAATGTATCTTCTTTAATAATCTGTCTTGTTTGGGCAAATTTTCATGAAGCTGAAAAATGCTGTTAAATGGTAGTTAAATCGGCATACTTTTAATGCCTGGCTAGGGTTAGGGTTACAAGAACCATAGAATTTTGCCCGCTGTTGCACTTTTAGCTGCACTTTAAATTACAAAATGAAGAGAGTTTACCCATTAGAACACGTTTTCTTCACACTTTTCATCTGGCTCAGTTTTGGATAAAATCACTGAAAAGGGCAATATACAAAAAGGTGACCAAAACTGTCCGAAAACTAAAAGTGCAGATAGGAGCAAATTATCACTCATCCTAAAGATAACTGGGGGCCCGGAATGTAGCACTGACAGTAAAAAACTTCTACCTGTTGTGGGAATGCTAACCCTAACCCTAGCTAGGGTTTCAAATGTGCATTCCGGCAGGGTGTCTCAGAAGCCCTCCAAACATCAAAGTTGATTTTTTTCCTCAAACTCCAAAAAATCAGTCTCAAACTATCAAAACGGTTTCTAAAATCTCTAGGAAATGTATCTTCTTTAATAATCTGTCTGGTTTAGGCAAATTTTCATGAAACTGAAAAATGCTGTTAAATGGTAGTTAAATCGGCATGCTTTTAATGCCTGGCTAGGGTTAGGGTTACAAGAACCATAGAATTTTGCCCGCTGTTGCACTTTTAGCTGCACTTTAAATGACAAAATGAAGAGAGTTTACCCATTAGAACAGGTATTCTTCACACTTTTCATCTGGCTCAGTTTTGGATGAAATCAATGGATAGGGTAATATACAAAAAGGTGACCAAAACTGTCCGAAAACTAAAAGTGCAGATAGGAGCAAATTATCACTCATCCTAAAGATAACTGGGGGCCCGGAATGCAGCACTGACAGTAAAAAACTTCTACCTGTTGTGGGAATGCTATCCCTAACCCTAGCTAGGGTTTCAAATGTGCATTCCGGCAGGGTGTCTCAGAAGCCCTCCAAACAGCAAAGTTGATTTTTTTCCTCAAACTCCAAAAAATCAGTCTCAAACTATCAAAACGGTTTCTAAAACCTCTAGGAAATGTATCTTCTTTAATAATCTGTTTGGTTTAGGCAAATTTTCATGATGCTGAAAAATTCTGTTAAATGGTAGTTAAATCGGCATGCTTTTAATGCCTGGCTAGGGTTAGGTTTACAAGAACCATAGAATTTTGCCCTCTGTTGCACTTTTAGCTGCACTTTAAATGACAAAATGAAGAGAGTTTACCCATTAGAACAGGTATTCTTCACACTTTTCATCTGGCTCAGTTTTGGATAAAATCAATGGATAGGGCAATATCCAAAAAGGTGACCAAAACTGTCCGAAAACTAAAAGTGCAGATAGGACCAAATTATCACTCATCCTAAAGATAACTGGGGGCCCGGAATGCAGCACTAACAGTAAAAAACTTCTACCTGTTGTGGGAATGCTAACCCTAACCCTAGCTAGGGTTTCAAAAGTGCATTCCGGCAGGGTGTCTCAGAAGCCCTTCAAACATCAAAGTTGAATTTTTTCCTCAAACTCCAAAAAATCAGTCTCAAACTATCAAAACGGTTTCTAAAACCTCTAGGAAATGTATCTTCTTTAATAATCTGTCTTGTTTGGGCAAATTCTCATGAAGCTGAAAAATGCTGTTAAATGGTAGTTAAATCGGCATGCTTTTAATGCCTGGCTAGGGTTAGGATTACAAGAACCAAAGAATTTTGCCCGCTGTTGCACTTTTAGCTGCACTTTAAATGACAAGATGAAGAGAGTTTACCCATTAGAACAGGCATTCTTCACACTTTTCATCTGGCTCAGTTTTGGATAAAATCAATGGATAGAGCAATATACAAAAAGGTGACCAAAACTGTCCGAAAACTAAAAGTGCAGATAGGAGCAAATTATCACTCATCCTAAAGATAACTGGGGGCCGGGAATGCAGCACTGACAGTAAAAAACTTCTACCTGTTGTGGGAATGCTAACCCTAACCCTAGCTAGGGTTTCAAATGTGCATTCCGGAAGGTGTCTCAGAAGCCCTCCAAACATCAAAGTTGAATTTTTTCCTCAAACACCAAAAAATCAGTCTCAAACTATCAAAACGGTTTCTAAAACCTCTAGGAAATGTATCTTCTTTAATAATCTGTCTGGTTTAGGCAAATTTTCATGATGCTGAAAAATGCTGTTAAATGGTAGTTAAATCGGAATGCTTTTAAAGCCTGGCTAGGGTTAGGTTTACAAGAACCATAGAATTTTGCCCTCTGTTGCACTTTTAGCTGCACTTTAAATGACAAAATGAAGAGAGTTTACCCATTAGAACAGGTATTCTTCACACTTTTCATCTGGCTCAGTTTTTGATGAAATCAATGGATAGGGCAATATACAAAAAGGTGACCAAAACTGTCCGAAAACTAAAAGTGCAGATAGGACCAAATTATCACTCATCCTAAAGATAACTGGGGGCCCGGAATGCAGCACTGACAGTAAAAAACTTCTACCTGTTGTGGGAATGCTAACCCTAACCCTAGCTAGGGTTTCAAATGTGCATTCCGGCAGGGTGTCTCAGAAGCCCTCCAAACATCAAAGTTGAATTTTTTCCTCAAACTCCAAAAAATCAGTCTCAAACTATCAAAACGGTTTCTAAAACCTCTAGGAAATGTATCTTCTTTAATAATCTGTCTGGTTTAGGCAAATTTTCATGAAGCTGAAAAATGCTGTTAAATGGTAGTTAAATCGGCATGCTTTTAATGCCTGGCTAGGGTTAGGGTTACAAGAACCATAAAATTTTGCCCGCTGTTGCACTTTTAGCTGCGCTTTAAATGACAAAATGAAGAGAGTTTACCCATTAGAACAGGTATTCTTCACACTTTTCATCTGGCTCAGTTTTGGATAAAATCAATGGATAGAGCAATATACAAAAAGGTGACCAAAACTGTCCGAAAACTAAAAGTGCAGATAGGACCAAATTATCACTCATCCTAAAGATAACTGGGGGCCCGGAATGCAGCACTGACAGTAAAAAACTTCTACCTGTTGTGGGAATGCTAACCCTAACCCTAGCTAGGGTTTCAAATGTGCATTCCGGCAGGGTGTCTCAGAAGCCCTCCAAACATCAAAGTTGAATTTTTTCCTCAAACTCCAAAAAATCAGTCTCAAACTATCAAAACGGTTTCTAAAACCTCTAGGAAATGTATCTTCTTTAATAATCTGTCTTGTTTGGGCAAATTTTCATGAAGCTGAAAAATGCTGTTAAATGGTAGTTAAATCGGCATGCTTTTAATGCCTGGCTAGGGTTAGGATTACAAGAACCAAAGAATTTTGCCTGCTGTTGCACTTTTAGCTGCACTTTAAATGACAAAATGAAGAGAGTTTACCCATTAGAACAGGTATTCTTCACACTTTTCATCTGGCTCAGTTTTGGATGAAATCAATGGATAGGGCAATATACAAAAAGGTGACCAAAACTGTCCGAAAACTAAAAGTGCAGATATGACCAAATTATCACTCATCCTAAAGATAACTGGGGGCCCGGAATGCAGCACTAACAGTAAAAAACTTCTACCTGTTGTGGGAATGCTAACCCTAACCCTACCTAGGGTTTCAAATGTGCATTCCGGCAGGGTGTCTCAGAAGCCCTTCAAACATCAAAGTTGAATTTTTTCCTCAAACTCCAAAAAATCAGTCTCAAACTATCAAAACGGTTTCTAAAACCTCTAGGAAATGTATCTTCTTTAATAATCTGTCTTGTTTGGGCAAATTTTCATGAAGCTGAAAAATGCTGTTAAATGGTAGTTAAATCGGCATGCTTTTAATGCCTGGCTAGGGTTAGGATTACAAGAACCAAAGAATTTTGCCTGCTGTTGCACTTTTAGCTGCACTTTAAATGACAAAATGAAGAGAGTTTACCCATTAGAACAGGTATTCTTCACACTTTTCATCTGGCTCAGTTTTGGATAAAATCAATGGATAGGGAAATATACAAAAAGGTGACCAAAACTGTCCGAAAACTAAAAGTGCAGATAGGAGCAAATTATCACTCATCCTAAAGATAACTGGGGGCCCGGAATGCAGCACTGACAGTAAAAAACTTCTACCTGTTGTGGGAATGCTAACCCTAACCCTAGCTAGGGTTTCAAATGTGCATTCCGGCAGGGTGTCTCAGAAGCCCTCCAAACATCAAAGTTGAATTTTTTCCTCAAACTCCAAAAAATCAGTCTCAAACTATCAAAACGGTTTCTAAAACCTCTAGGAAATGTATCTTCTTTAATAATCTGTCTTGTTTGGGCAAATTTTCATGAAGCTGAAAAATGCTGTTAAATGGTAGTTAAATCGGCATGCTTTTAATGCCTGGCTAGGGTTAGGATTACAAGAACCAAAGAATTTTGCCTGCTGTTGCACTTTTAGCTGCACTTTAAATGACAAAATGAAGAGAGTTTACCCATTAGAACAGGTATTCTTCACACTTTTCATCTGGCTCAGTTTTGGATAAAATCAATGGATAGAGCAATATACAAAAAGGTGACCAAAACTGTCTGAAAACTAAAAGTGCAGATAGGAGCAAATTATCACTCATCCTAAAGATAACTGGGGGCCCGGAATGCAGCACTGACAGTAAAAAACTTCTACCTGTTGTGGGAATGCTAACCCTAACCCTAGCTAGGGTTTCAAATGTGCATTCCGGAAGGTGTCTCAGAAGCCCTCCAAACATCAAAGTTGAATTTTTTCCTCAAACACCAAAAAATCAGTCTCAAACTATCAAAACGGTTTCTAAAACCTCTAGGAAATGTATCTTCTTTAATAATCTGTCTGGTTTAGGCAAATTTTCATGATGCTGAAAAATGCTGTTAAATGGTAGTTAAATCGGAATGCTTTTAAAGCCTGGCTAGGGTTAGGGTTTCAAGAACCATAGAATTTTGCCGGTGTTGCACTTTTAGCTGCACTTTAAATGACAAAATGAAGAGAGTTTACCCATTAGAACAGGTATTCTTCACACTTTTCATCTGGCTCAGTTTTTGATAAAATCAATGGATTGGGCAATATACAAAAAGGTGACCAAAACTCTCCGAAAACTAAAAGTGCAGATAGGAGCAAATTATCACTCATCCTAAAGATAACTGGGGGCCCGGAATGTAGCACTGACAGTAAAAAACTTCTACCTGTTGTGGGAATGCTAACCCTAACCCTAGCTAGGGTTTCAAATGTGCATTCCGGCAGGGTGTCTCAGAAGCCCTCCAAACATCAAAGTTGATTTTTTTCCTCAAACTCCAAGAAATCAGTCTCAAACTATCAAAACGGTTTCTAAAACATCTAGGAAATGTATCTTCTTTAATAATCTGTCTGGTTTAGGCAAATTTTCATGATGCTGAAAAATTCTGTTAAATGGTAGTTAAATCGGCATGCTTTTAATGCCTGGCTAGGGTTAGGTTTACAAGAACCATAGAATTTTGCCCTCTGTTGCACTTTTAGCTGCACTTTAAATGACAAAATGAAGAGAGTTTACCCATTAGAACTGGTATTCTTCACACTTTTCATCTGGCTCAGTTTTGGATAAAATCAATGGATAGAGCAATATACAAAAAGGTGACCAAAACTGTCTGAAAACTAAAAGTGCAGATAGGAGCAAATTATCACTCATCCTAAAGATAACTGGGGGCCCGGAATGTAGCACTGACAGTAAAAAACTTCTACCTGTTGTGGGAATGCTAACCCTAACCCTAGCTAGGGTTTCAAATGTGCATTCCGGCAGGGTGTCTCAGAAGCCCTCCAAACATCAAAGTTGATTTTTTTCCTCAAACTCCAAAAAATCAGTCTCAAACTATCAAAACGGTTTCTAAAATCTCTAGGAAATGTATCTTCTTTAATAATCTGTCTGGTTTAGGCAAATTTTCATGAAACTGAAAAATGCTGTTAAATGGTAGTTAAATCGGCATGCTTTTAATGCCTGGCTAGGGTTAGGGTTACAAGAACCATATAATTTTGCCCGCTGTTGCACTTTTAGCTGCACTTTAAATGACAAAATGAAGAGAGTTTACCCATTAGAACAGGTATTCTTCACACTTTTCATCTGGCTCAGTTTTGGATGAAATCAATGGATAGGGTAATATACAAAAAGGTGACCAAAACTGTCCGAAAACTAAAAGTGCAGATAGGAGCAAATTATCACTCATCCTAAAGATAACTGGGGGCCCGGAATGCAGCACTGACAGTAAAAAACTTCTACCTGTTGTGGGAATGCTATCCCTAACCCTAGCTAGGGTTTCAAATGTGCATTCCGGCAGGGTGTCTCAGAAGCCCTCCAAACAGCAAAGTTGATTTTTTTCCTCAAACTCCAAAAAATCAGTCTCAAACTATCAAAACGGTTTCTAAAACCTCTAGGAAATGTATCTTCTTTAATAATCTGTTTGGTTTAGGCAAATTTTCATGATGCTGAAAAATTCTGTTAAATGGTAGTTAAATCGGCATGCTTTTAATGCCTGGCTGGGGTTAGGTTTACAAGAACCATAGAATTTTGCCCTCTGTTGCACTTTTAGCTGCACTTTAAATGACAAAATGAAGAGAGTTTACCCATTAGAACAGGTATTCTTCACACTTTTCATCTGGCTCAGTTTTGGATAAAATCAATGGATAGGGCAATATCCAAAAAGGTGACCAAAACTGTCCGAAAACTAAAAGTGCAGATAGGACCAAATTATCACTCATCCTAAAGATAACTGGGGGCCCGGAATGCAGCACTAACAGTAAAAAACTTCTAGCTGTTGTGGGAATGCTAACCCTAACCCTAGCTAGGGTTTCAAAAGTGCATTCCGGCAGGGTGTCTCAGAAGCCCTTCAAACATCAAAGTTGAATTTTTTCCTCAAACTCCAAAAAATCAGTCTCAAACTATCAAAACGGTTTCTAAAACCTCTAGGAAATGTATCTTCTTTAATAATCTGTCTTGTTTGGGCAAATTCTCATGAAGCTGAAAAATGCTGTTAAATGGTAGTTAAATCGGCATGCTTTTAATGCCTGGCTAGGGTTAGGATTACAAGAACCAAAGAATTTTGCCCGCTGTTGCACTTTTAGCTGCACTTTAAATGACAAAATGAAGAGAGTTTACCCATTAGAACAGGCATTCTTCACACTTTTCATCTGGCTCAGTTTTGGATAAAATCAATGGATAGAGCAATATACAAAAAGGTGACCAAAACTGTCCGAAAACTAAAAGTGCAGATAGGAGCAAATTATCACTCATCCTAAAGATAACTGGGGGCCCGGAATGCAGCACTGACAGTAAAAAACTTCTACCTGTTGTGGGAATGCTAACCCTAACCCTAGCTAGGGTTTCAAATGTGCATTCCGGAAGGTGTCTCAGAAGCCCTCCAAACATCAAAGTTGAATTTTTTCCTCAAACTCCAAAAAATCAGTCTCAAACTATCAAAACGGTTTCTAAACCTCTAGGAAATGTATCTTCTTTAATAATCTGTCTTGTTTGGGCAAATTTTCATGAAGCTGAAAAATGCTGTTAAATGGTAGTTAAATCGGCATGCTTTTAATGCCTGGCTAGGGTTAGGGTTACAAGAACCATAGAATTTTGCCCGCTGTTGCACTTTTAGCTGCACTTTAAATGACAAAATGAAGAGAGTTTACCCATTAGAACACGTTTTCTTCACACTTTTCATCTGGCTCAGTTTTGGATAAAATCACTGAAAAGGGCAATATACAAAAAGGTGACCAAAACTGTCCGAAAACTAAAAGTGCAGATAGGAGCAAATTATCACTCATCCTAAAGATAACTGGGGGCCCGGAATGTAGCACTGACAGTAAAAAACTTCTACCTGTTGTGGGAATGCTAACCCTAACCCTAGCTAGGGTTTCAAATGTGCATTCCGGCAGGGTGTCTCAGAAGCCCTCCAAACATCAAAGTTGATTTTTTTCCTCAAACTCCAAAAAATCAGTCTCAAACTATCAAAACGGTTTCTAAACCTCTAGGAAATGTATCTTCTTTAATAATCTGTCTTGTTTGGGCAAATTTTCATGAAGCTGAAAAATGCTGTTAAATGGTAGTTAAATCGGCATGCTTTTAATGCCTGGCTAGGGTTAGGATTACAAGAACCAAAGAATTTTGCCCGCTGTTGCACTTTTAGCTGCACTTTAAATGACAAAATGAAGAGAGTTTACCCATTAGAACAGGTATTCTTCACACTTTTCATCTGGCTCAGTTTTGGATAAAATCAATGGATAGAGCAATATACAAAAAGGATACCAAAAATGTCCGAAAACTAAAAGTGCAGATAGGAGCAAATTATCACTCATTCTAAAGATAACTGGGGGCCCGGAATGCAGCACTGACAGTAAAAAACTTCTACCTGTTGTGGGAATGCTAACCCTAACCCTAGCTAGGGTTTCAAATGTGCATTCCGGAAGGTGTCTCAGAAGCCCTCCAAACATCAAAGTTGAATTTTTTCCTCAAACACCAAAAAATCAGTCTCAAACTATCAAAACGGTTTCTAAAACCTCTAGGAAATGTATCTTCTTTAATAATCTGTCTGGTTTAGGCAAATTTTCATGATGCTGAAAAATGCTGTTAAATGGTAGTTAAATCGGAATGCTTTTAAAGCCTGGCTAGGGTTAGGTTTACAAGAACCATAGAATTTTGCCCTCTGTTGCACTTTTAGCTGCACTTTAAATGACAAAATGAAGAGAGTTTACCCATTAGAACAGGTATTCTTCACACTTTTCATCTGGCTCAGTTTTTGATGAAATCAATGGATAGGGCAATATACAAAAAGGTGACCAAAACTGTCCGAAAACTAAAAGTGCAGATAGGACCAAATTATCACTCATCCTAAAGATAACTGGGGGCCCGGAATGCAGCACTGACAGTAAAAAACTTCTACCTGTTGTGGGAATGCTAACCCTAACCCTAGCTAGGGTTTCAAATGTGCATTCCGGCAGGGTGTCTCAGAAGCCCTCCAAACATCAAAGTTGAATTTTTTCCTCAAACTCCAAAAAATCAGTCTCAAACTATCAAAACGGTTTCTAAAACCTCTAGGAAATGTATCTTCTTTAATAATCTGTCTTGTTTGGGCAAATTTTCATGAAGCTGAAAAATGCTGTTAAATGGTAGTTAAATCGGCATGCTTTTAATGCCTGGCTAGGGTTAGGATTACAAGAACCAAAGAATTTTGCCCGCTGTTGCACTTTTAGCTGCACTTTAAATGACAAAATGAAGAGAGTTTACCCATTAGAACAGGCATTCTTCACACTTTTCATCTGGCTCAGTTTTGGATAAAATCAATGGATAGAGCAATATACAAAAAGGTGACCAAAACTGTCCGAAAACTAAAAGTGCAGATAGGAGCAAATTATCACTCATCCTAAAGATAACTGGGGGCCCGGAATGCAGCACTGACAGTAAAAAACTTCTACCTGTTGTGGGAATGCTAACCCTAACCCTAGCTAGGGTTTCAAATGTGCATTCCGGAAGGTGTCTCAGAAGCCCTCCAAACATCAAAGTTGAATTTTTTCCTCAAACTCCAAAAAATCAGTCTCAAACTATCAAAACGGTTTCTAAACCTCTAGGAAATGTATCTTCTTTAATAATCTGTCTTGTTTGGGCAAATTTTCATGAAGCTGAAAAATGCTGTTAAATGGTAGTTAAATCGGCATGCTTTTAATGCCTGGCTAGGGTTAGGGTTACAAGAACCATAGAATTTTGCCCGCTGTTGCACTTTTAGCTGCACTTTAAATGACAAAATGAAGAGAGTTTACCCATTAGAACACGTTTTCTTCACACTTTTCATCTGGCTCAGTTTTGGATAAAATCACTGAAAAGGGCAATATACAAAAAGGTGACCAAAACTGTCCGAAAACTAAAAGTGCAGATAGGAGCAAATTATCACTCATCCTAAAGATAACTGGGGGCCCGGAATGTAGCACTGACAGTAAAAAACTTCTACCTGTTGTGGGAATGCTAACCCTAACCCTAGCTAGGGTTTCAAATGTGCATTCCGGCAGGGTGTCTCAGAAGCCCTCCAAACATCAAAGTTGATTTTTTTCCTCAAACTCCAAAAAATCAGTCTCAAACTATCAAAACGGTTTCTAAACCTCTAGGAAATGTATCTTCTTTAATAATCTGTCTTGTTTGGGCAAATTTTCATGAAGCTGAAAAATGCTGTTAAATGGTAGTTAAATCGGCATGCTTTTAATGCCTGGCTAGGGTTAGGATTACAAGAACCAAAGAATTTTGCCCGCTGTTGCACTTTTAGCTGCACTTTAAATGACAAAATGAAGAGAGTTTACCCATTAGAACAGGTATTCTTCACACTTTTCATCTGGCTCAGTTTTGGATAAAATCAATGGATAGAGCAATATACAAAAAGGATACCAAAAATGTCCGAAAACTAAAAGTGCAGATAGGAGCAAATTATCACTCATTCTAAAGATAACTGGGGGCCCGGAATGCAGCACTGACAGTAAAAAACTTCTACCTGTTGTGGGAATGCTAACCCTAACCCTAGCTAGGGTTTCAAATGTGCATTCCGGAAGGTGTCTCAGAAGCCCTCCAAACATCAAAGTTGAATTTTTTCCTCAAACACCAAAAAATCAGTCTCAAACTATCAAAACGGTTTCTAAAACCTCTAGGAAATGTATCTTCTTTAATAATCTGTCTGGTTTAGGCAAATTTTCATGATGCTGAAAAATGCTGTTAAATGGTAGTTAAATCGGAATGCTTTTAAAGCCTGGCTAGGGTTAGGTTTACAAGAACCATAGAATTTTGCCCTCTGTTGCACTTTTAGCTGCACTTTAAATGACAAAATGAAGAGAGTTTACCCATTAGAACAGGTATTCTTCACACTTTTCATCTGGCTCAGTTTTTGATGAAATCAATGGATAGGGCAATATACAAAAAGGTGACCAAAACTGTCCGAAAACTAAAAGTGCAGATAGGACCAAATTATCACTCATCCTAAAGATAACTGGGGGCCCGGAATGCAGCACTGACAGTAAAAAACTTCTACCTGTTGTGGGAATGCTAACCCTAACCCTAGCTAGGGTTTCAAATGTGCATTCCGGCAGGGTGTCTCAGAAGCCCTCCAAACATCAAAGTTGAATTTTTTCCTCAAACTCCAAAAAATCAGTCTCAAACTATCAAAACGGTTTCTAAAACCTCTAGGAAATGTATCTTCTTTAATAATCTGTCTTGTTTGGGCAAATTTTCATGAAGCTGAAAAATGCTGTTAAATGGTAGTTAAATCGGCATGCTTTTAATGCCTGGCTAGGGTTAGGATTACAAGAACCAAAGAATTTTGCCTGCTGTTGCACTTTTAGCTGCACTTTAAATGACAAAATGAAGAGAGTTTACCCATTAGAACAGGTATTCTTCACACTTTTCATCTGGCTCAGTTTTGGATAAAATCAATGGATAGAGCAATATACAAAAAGGTGACCAAAACTGTCTGAAAACTAAAAGTGCAGATAGGAGCAAATTATCACTCATCCTAAAGATAACTGGGGGCCCGGAATGCAGCACTGACAGTAAAAAACTTCTACCTGTTGTGGGAATGCTAACCCTAACCCTAGCTAGGGTTTCAAATGTGCATTCCGGAAGGTGTCTCAGAAGCCCTCCAAACATCAAAGTTGAATTTTTTCCTCAAACACCAAAAAATCAGTCTCAAACTATCAAAACGGTTTCTAAAACCTCTAGGAAATGTATCTTCTTTAATAATCTGTCTGGTTTAGGCAAATTTTCATGATGCTGAAAAATGCTGTTAAATGGTAGTTAAATCGGAATGCTTTTAAAGCCTGGCTAGGGTTAGGGTTTCAAGAACCATAGAATTTTGCCGGTGTTGCACTTTTAGCTGCACTTTAAATGACAAAATGAAGAGAGTTTACCCATTAGAACAGGTATTCTTCACACTTTTCATCTGGCTCAGTTTTTGATAAAATCAATGGATAGGGCAATATACAAAAAGGTGACCAAAACTGTCCGAAAACTAAAAGTGCAGATAGGAGCAAATTATCACTCATCCTAGAGATAACTGGGGGCCCGGAATGCAGCACTGACAGTAAAAAACTTCTACCTGTTGTGGGAATGCTAACCCTAACCCTACCTAGGGTTTCAAATGTGCATTCCGGCAGGGTGTCTCAGAAGCCCTCCAAACAGCAAAGTTGATTTTTTTCCTCAAACTCCAAAAAATCAGTCTCAAACTATCAAAACGGTTTCTAAAACCTCTAGGAAATGTATCTTCTTTAATAATCTGTTTGGTTTAGGCAAATTTTCATGATGCTGAAAAATTCTGTTAAATGGTAGTTAAATCGGCATGCTTTTAATGCCTGGCTGGGGTTAGGTTTACAAGAACCATAGAATTTTGCCCTCTGTTGCACTTTTAGCTGCACTTTAAATGACAAAATGAAGAGAGTTTACCCATTAGAACAGGTATTCTTCACACTTTTCATCTGGCTCAGTTTTGGATAAAATCAATGGATAGGGCAATATCCAAAAAGGTGACCAAAACTGTCCGAAAACTAAAAGTGCAGATAGGACCAAATTATCACTCATCCTAAAGATAACTGGGGGCCCGGAATGCAGCACTAACAGTAAAAAACTTCTAGCTGTTGTGGGAATGCTAACCCTAACCCTAGCTAGGGTTTCAAAAGTGCATTCCGGCAGGGTGTCTCAGAAGCCCTTCAAACATCAAAGTTGAATTTTTTCCTCAAACTCCAAAAAATCAGTCTCAAACTATCAAAACGGTTTCTAAAACCTCTAGGAAATGTATCTTCTTTAATAATCTGTCTTGTTTGGGCAAATTCTCATGAAGCTGAAAAATGCTGTTAAATGGTAGTTAAATCGGCATGCTTTTAATGCCTGGCTAGGGTTAGGATTACAAGAACCAAAGAATTTTGCCCGCTGTTGCACTTTTAGCTGCACTTTAAATGACAAAATGAAGAGAGTTTACCCATTAGAACAGGCATTCTTCACACTTTTCATCTGGCTCAGTTTTGGATAAAATCAATGGATAGAGCAATATACAAAAAGGTGACCAAAACTGTCCGAAAACTAAAAGTGCAGATAGGAGCAAATTATCACTCATCCTAAAGATAACTGGGGGCCCGGAATGCAGCACTGACAGTAAAAAACTTCTACCTGTTGTGGGAATGCTAACCCTAACCCTAGCTAGGGTTTCAAATGTGCATTCCGGAAGGTGTCTCAGAAGCCCTCCAAACATCAAAGTTGAATTTTTTCCTCAAACTCCAAAAAATCAGTCTCAAACTATCAAAACGGTTTCTAAACCTCTAGGAAATGTATCTTCTTTAATAATCTGTCTTGTTTGGGCAAATTTTCATGAAGCTGAAAAATGCTGTTAAATGGTAGTTAAATCGGCATGCTTTTAATGCCTGGCTAGGGTTAGGGTTACAAGAACCATAGAATTTTGCCCGCTGTTGCACTTTTAGCTGCACTTTAAATGACAAAATGAAGAGAGTTTACCCATTAGAACACGTTTTCTTCACACTTTTCATCTGGCTCAGTTTTGGATAAAATCACTGAAAAGGGCAATATACAAAAAGGTGACCAAAACTGTCCGAAAACTAAAAGTGCAGATAGGAGCAAATTATCACTCATCCTAAAGATAACTGGGGGCCCGGAATGTAGCACTGACAGTAAAAAACTTCTACCTGTTGTGGGAATGCTAACCCTAACCCTAGCTAGGGTTTCAAATGTGCATTCCGGCAGGGTGTCTCAGAAGCCCTCCAAACATCAAAGTTGATTTTTTTCCTCAAACTCCAAAAAATCAGTCTCAAACTATCAAAACGGTTTCTAAACCTCTAGGAAATGTATCTTCTTTAATAATCTGTCTTGTTTGGGCAAATTTTCATGAAGCTGAAAAATGCTGTTAAATGGTAGTTAAATCGGCATGCTTTTAATGCCTGGCTAGGGTTAGGATTACAAGAACCAAAGAATTTTGCCCGCTGTTGCACTTTTAGCTGCACTTTAAATGACAAAATGAAGAGAGTTTACCCATTAGAACAGGTATTCTTCACACTTTTCATCTGGCTCAGTTTTGGATAAAATCAATGGATAGAGCAATATACAAAAAGGATACCAAAAATGTCCGAAAACTAAAAGTGCAGATAGGAGCAAATTATCACTCATTCTAAAGATAACTGGGGGCCCGGAATGCAGCACTGACAGTAAAAAACTTCTACCTGTTGTGGGAATGCTAACCCTAACCCTAGCTAGGGTTTCAAATGTGCATTCCGGAAGGTGTCTCAGAAGCCCTCCAAACATCAAAGTTGAATTTTTTCCTCAAACACCAAAAAATCAGTCTCAAACTATCAAAACGGTTTCTAAAACCTCTAGGAAATGTATCTTCTTTAATAATCTGTCTGGTTTAGGCAAATTTTCATGATGCTGAAAAATGCTGTTAAATGGTAGTTAAATCGGAATGCTTTTAAAGCCTGGCTAGGGTTAGGTTTACAAGAACCATAGAATTTTGCCCTCTGTTGCACTTTTAGCTGCACTTTAAATGACAAAATGAAGAGAGTTTACCCATTAGAACAGGTATTCTTCACACTTTTCATCTGGCTCAGTTTTTGATGAAATCAATGGATAGGGCAATATACAAAAAGGTGACCAAAACTGTCCGAAAACTAAAAGTGCAGATAGGACCAAATTATCACTCATCCTAAAGATAACTGGGGGCCCGGAATGCAGCACTGACAGTAAAAAACTTCTACCTGTTGTGGGAATGCTAACCCTAACCCTAGCTAGGGTTTCAAATGTGCATTCCGGCAGGGTGTCTCAGAAGCCCTCCAAACATCAAAGTTGAATTTTTTCCTCAAACTCCAAAAAATCAGTCTCAAACTATCAAAACGGTTTCTAAAACCTCTAGGAAATGTATCTTCTTTAATAATCTGTCTTGTTTGGGCAAATTTTCATGAAGCTGAAAAATGCTGTTAAATGGTAGTTAAATCGGCATGCTTTTAATGCCTGGCTAGGGTTAGGATTACAAGAACCAAAGAATTTTGCCTGCTGTTGCACTTTTAGCTGCACTTTAAATGACAAAATGAAGAGAGTTTACCCATTAGAACAGGTATTCTTCACACTTTTCATCTGGCTCAGTTTTGGATAAAATCAATGGATAGAGCAATATACAAAAAGGTGACCAAAACTGTCTGAAAACTAAAAGTGCAGATAGGAGCAAATTATCACTCATCCTAAAGATAACTGGGGGCCCGGAATGCAGCACTGACAGTAAAAAACTTCTACCTGTTGTGGGAATGCTAACCCTAACCCTAGCTAGGGTTTCAAATGTGCATTCCGGAAGGTGTCTCAGAAGCCCTCCAAACATCAAAGTTGAATTTTTTCCTCAAACACCAAAAAATCAGTCTCAAACTATCAAAACGGTTTCTAAAACCTCTAGGAAATGTATCTTCTTTAATAATCTGTCTGGTTTAGGCAAATTTTCATGATGCTGAAAAATGCTGTTAAATGGTAGTTAAATCGGAATGCTTTTAAAGCCTGGCTAGGGTTAGGGTTTCAAGAACCATAGAATTTTGCCGGTGTTGCACTTTTAGCTGCACTTTAAATGACAAAATGAAGAGAGTTTACCCATTAGAACAGGTATTCTTCACACTTTTCATCTGGCTCAGTTTTTGATAAAATCAATGGATAGGGCAATATACAAAAAGGTGACCAAAACTGTCCGAAAACTAAAAGTGCAGATAGGAGCAAATTATCACTCATCCTAGAGATAACTGGGGGCCCGGAATGCAGCACTGACAGTAAAAAACTTCTACCTGTTGTGGGAATGCTAACCCTAACCCTACCTAGGGTTTCAAATGTGCATTCCGGCAGGGTGTCTCAGAAGCCCTTCAAACATCAAAGTTGAATTTTTTCCTCAAACTCCAAAAAATCAGTCTCAAACTATCAAAACGGTTTCTAAAACCTCTAGGAAATGTATCTTCTTTAATAATCTGTCTTGTTTGGGCAAATTTTCATGAAGCTGAAAAATGCTGTTAAATGGTAGTTAAATCGGCATGCTTTTAATGCCTGGCTAGGGTTAGGATTACAAGAACCAAAGAATTTTGCCTGCTGTTGCACTTTTAGCTGCACTTTAAATGACAAAATGAAGAGAGTTTACCCATTAGAACAGGTATTCTTCACACTTTTCATCTGGCTCAGTTTTGGATAAAATCAATGGATAGGGAAATATACAAAAAGGTGACCAAAACTGTCCGAAAACTAAAAGTGCAGATAGGAGCAAATTATCACTCATCCTAAAGATAACTGGGGGCCCGGAATGCAGCACTGACAGTAAAAAACTTCTACCTGTTGTGGGAATGCTAACCCTAACCCTAGCTAGGGTTTCAAATGTGCATTCCGGCAGGGTGTCTCAGAAGCCCTCCAAACATCAAAGTTGAATTTTTTCCTCAAACTCCAAAAAATCAGTCTCAAACTTTAAAAACGGTTTCTAAAACCTCTAGGAAATGTATCTTCTTTAATAATCTGTCTTGTTTGGGCAAATTTTCATGAAGCTGAAAAATGCTGTTAAATGGTAGTTAAATCGGCATGCTTTTAATGCCTGGCTAGGGTTAGGATTACAAGAACCAAAGAATTTTGCCCGCTGTTGCACTTTTAGCTGCACTTTAAATGACAAAATGAAGAGAGTTTACCCATTAGAACAGGTATTCTTCACACTTTTCATCTGGCTCAGTTTTGGATAAAATCAATGGATAGAGCAATATACAAAAAGGTGACCAAAACTGTCCGAAAACTAAAAGTGCAGATAGGAGCAAATTATCACTCATCCTAAAGATAACTGGGGGCCCGGAATGCAGCACTGATAGTAAAAAACTTCTACCTGTTGTGGGAATGCTAACCCTAACCCTAGCTAGGGTTTCAAATGTGCATTCCGACAGGGTGTCTCAGAAGCCCTCCAAACATCAAAGTTGAATTTTTTCCTCAAACTCCAAAAAATCAGTCTCAAACTATCAAAGCGGTTTCTAAACCTCTAGGAAATGTATCTTCTTTAATAATCTGTCTTGTTTGGGCAAATTTTCATGAAGCTGAAAAATGCTGTTAAATGATAGTTAAATCGGCATGCTTTTAATGCCTGGCTAGGGTTAGGATTACAAGAACCATAGAATTTTGCCAGCTGTTGCACTTTTAGCTGCACTTTAAATGACAAAATGAAGAGAGTTTACCCATTAGAACAGGTATTCTTCACACTTTTCATCTGGCTCAGTTTTGGATAAAATCACTGCAAAGGGCAATATACAAAAAGGTGACCAAAACTGTCCGAAAACTAATAGTGCAGATAGGAGCAAATTATCACTCATCCTAAAGATAACTGGGGGCCCGGAATGCAGCACTGACAGTAAAAAACTTCTACCTGTTGTGGGAATGCTAACCCTAACCCTAGCTAGGTTTTCAAATGTGCATTCCGGCAGGGTGTCTCAGAAGCCCTCCAAACATCAAAGTTGAATTTTTTCCTCAAACTCCAAAAAAGCAGTCTCAAACTATCAAAACGGTTTCTAAAACCTCTAGGAAATGTATCTTCTTTAATAATCTGTCTGGTTTAGGCAAATTTTCATGATGCTGAAAAATGCTGTTAAATGGTAGTTAAATCGTCATGCTTTTAATGCCTGGCTAGGGTTAGGGTTACAAGAACCATAGAATTTTGCCCGCTGATGCACTTTTAGCTGCACTTTAAATGACAAAATGAAGAGAGTTTACCCATTAGAACAGGTATTCTTCACACTTTTCATCTGGCTCAGTTTTGGATAAAATCAATGGATAGGGAATATAGAAAAAGGTGACCAAAACTGTCCGAAAACTAAAAGTGCAGATAGGAGCAAATTATCACTCATCCTAAAGATAACTGGGGGCCCGGAATGCAGCACTGACAGTAAAAAACTTCTACCTGTTGTGGGAATGCTAACCCTAACCCTAGCTAGGGTTTCAAATGTGCATTCCGGAAGGTGTCTCAGAAGCCCTCCAAACATCAAAGTTGATTTTTTTCCTCAAACTCCAAGAAATCAGTCTCAAACTATCAAAACGGTTTCTAAAACATCTAGGAAATGTATCTTCTTTAATAATCTGTCTGGTTTAGGCAAATTTTCATGATGCTGAAAAATTCTGTTAAATGGTAGTTAAATCGGCATGCTTTTAATGCCTGGCTAGGGTTAGGGTTACAAGAACCATAGAATTTTGCCCTCTGTTGCACTTTTAGCTGCACTTTAAATGACAAAATGAAGAGAGTTTACCCATTAGAGCAGGTATTCTTCACACTTTTCATCTGGCTCAGTTTTGGATGAAATCAATGGATAGGGCAATATACAAAAAGGTGACCAAAACTGTCCGAAAACTAAAAGTGCAGATAGGACCAAATTATCACTCATCCTAAAGATAACTGGGGGCCCGGAATGCAGCACTGACAGTAAAAAACTTCTACCTGTTGTGGGAATGCTAACCCTAACCCTAGCTAGGGTTTCAAATGTGCATTCCGGCAGGGTGTCTCAGAAGCCCTCCAAACATCAAAGTTGAATTTTTTCCTCAAACTCCAAAAAATCAGTCTCAAACTATCAAAACGGTTTCTAAAACCTCTAGGAAATGTATCTTCTTTAATAATCTGTCTGGTTTAGGCAAATTTTCATGAAGCTGAAAAATGCTGTTAAATGGTAGTTAAATCGGCATGCTTTTAATGCCTGGCTAGGGTTAGGGTTACAAGAACCATAAAATTTTGCCCGCTGTTGCACTTTTAGCTGCGCTTTAAATGACAAAATGAAGAGAGTTTACCCATTAGAACAGGTATTCTTCACACTTTTCATCTGGCTCAGTTTTGGATAAAATCAATGGATAGAGCAATATACAAAAAGGTGACCAAAACTGTCCGAAAACTAAAAGTGCAGATAGGACCAAATTATCACTCATCCTAAAGATAACTGGGGGCCCGGAATGCAGCACTGACAGTAAAAAACTTCTACCTGTTGTGGGAATGCTAACCCTTACCCTAGCTAGGGTTTCAAATGTGCATTCCGGCAGGGTGTCTCAGAAGCCCTCCAAACATCAAAGTTGAATTTTTTCCTCAAACTCCAAAAAATCAGTCTCAAACTATCAAAACGGTTTCTAAAACCTCTAGGAAATGTATCTTCTTTAATAATCTGTCTTGTTTGGGCAAATTTTCATGAAGCTGAAAAATGCTGTTAAATGGTAGTTAAATCGGCATGCTTTTAATGCCTGGCTAGGGTTAGGATTACAAGAACCAAAGAATTTTGCCTGCTGTTGCACTTTTAGCTGCACTTTAAATGACAAAATGAAGAGAGTTTACCCATTAGAACAGGTATTCTTCACACTTTTCATCTGGCTCAGTTTTGGATAAAATCAATGGATAGAGCAATATACAAAAAGGTGACCAAAACTGTCTGAAAACTAAAAGTGCAGATAGGAGCAAATTATCACTCATCCTAAAGATAACTGGGGGCCCGGAATGCAGCACTGACAGTAAAAAACTTCTACCTGTTGTGGGAATGCTAACCCTAACCCTAGCTAGGGTTTCAAATGTGCATTCCGGAAGGTGTCTCAGAAGCCCTCCAAACATCAAAGTTGAATTTTTTCCTCAAACACCAAAAAATCAGTCTCAAACTATCAAAACGGTTTCTAAAACCTCTAGGAAATGTATCTTCTTTAATAATCTGTCTGGTTTAGGCAAATTTTCATGATGCTGAAAAATGCTGTTAAATGGTAGTTAAATCGGAATGCTTTTAAAGCCTGGCTAGGGTTAGGGTTTCAAGAACCATAGAATTTTGCCGGTGTTGCACTTTTAGCTGCACTTTAAATGACAAAATGAAGAGAGTTTACCCATTAGAACAGGTATTCTTCACACTTTTCATCTGGCTCAGTTTTGGATGAAATCAATGGATAGGGCAATATACAAAAAGGTGACCAAAACTGTCCGAAAACTAAAAGTGCAGATAGGACCAAATTATCACTCATCCTAAAGATAACTGGGGGCCCGGAATGCAGCACTAACAGTAAAAAACTTCTACCTGTTGTGGGAATGCTAACCCTAACCCTACCTAGGGTTTCAAATGTGCATTCCGGCAGGGTGTCTCAGAAGCCCTTCAAACATCAAAGTTGAATTTTTTCCTCAAACTCCAAAAAATCAGTCTCAAACTATCAAAACGGTTTCTAAAACCTCTAGGAAATGTATCTTCTTTAATAATCTGTCTTGTTTGGGCAAATTTTCATGAAGCTGAAAAATGCTGTTAAATGGTAATTAAATCGGCATGCTTTTAATGCCTGGCTAGGGTTAGGATTACAAGAACCAAAGAATTTTGCCTGCTGTTGCACTTTTAGCTGCACTTTAAATGACAAAATGAAGAGAGTTTACCCATTAGAACAGGTATTCTTCACACTTTTCATCTGGCTCAGTTTTGGATAAAATCAATGGATAGGGAAATATACAAAAAGGTGACCAAAACTGTCCGAAAACTAAAAGTGCAGATAGGAGCAAATTATCACTCATCCTAAAGATAACTGGGGGCCCGGAATGCAGCACTGACAGTAAAAAACTTCTACCTGTTGTGGGAATGCTAACCCTAACCCTAGCTAGGGTTTCAAATGTGCATTCCGGCAGGGTGTCTCAGAAGCCCTCCAAACATCAAAGTTGAATTTTTTCCTCAAACTCCAAAAAATCAGTCTCAAACTTTAAAAACGGTTTCTAAAACCTCTAGGAAATGTATCTTCTTTAATAATCTGTCTTGTTTGGGCAAATTTTCATGAAGCTGAAAAATGCTGTTAAATGGTAGTTAAATCGGCATGCTTTTAATGCCTGGCTAGGGTTAGGATTACAAGAACCAAAGAATTTTGCCTGCTGTTGCACTTTTAGCTGCACTTTAAATGACAAAATGAAGAGAGTTTACCCATTAGAACAGGTATTCTTCACACTTTTCATCTGGCTCAGTTTTGGATAAAATCAATGGATAGAGCAATATACAAAAAGGTGACCAAAACTGTCTGAAAACTAAAAGTGCAGATAGGAGCAAATTATCACTCATCCTAAAGATAACTGGGGGCCCGGAATGCAGCACTGACAGTAAAAAACTTCTACCTGTTGTGGGAATGCTAACCCTAACCCTAGCTAGGGTTTCAAATGTGCATTCCGGAAGGTGTCTCAGAAGCCCTCCAAACATCAAAGTTGAATTTTTTCCTCAAACACCAAAAAATCAGTCTCAAACTATCAAAACGGTTTCTAAAACCTCTAGGAAATGTATCTTCTTTAATAATCTGTCTGGTTTAGGCAAATTTTCATGATGCTGAAAAATGCTGTTAAATGGTAGTTAAATCGGAATGCTTTTAAAGCCTGGCTAGGGTTAGGGTTTCAAGAACCATAGAATTTTGCCGGTGTTGCACTTTTAGCTGCACTTTAAATGACAAAATGAAGAGAGTTTACCCATTAGAACAGGTATTCTTCACACTTTTCATCTGGCTCAGTTTTTGATAAAATCAATGGATAGGGCAATATACAAAAAGGTGACCAAAACTCTCCGAAAACTAAAAGTGCAGATAGGAGCAAATTATCACTCATCCTAAAGATAACTGGGGGCCCGGAATGTAGCACTGACAGTAAAAAACTTCTACCTGTTGTGGGAATGCTAACCCTAACCCTAGCTAGGGTTTCAAATGTGCATTCCGGCAGGGTGTCTCAGAAGCCCTCCAAACATCAAAGTTGATTTTTTTCCTCAAACTCCAAGAAATCAGTCTCAAACTATCAAAACGGTTTCTAAAACATCTAGGAAATGTATCTTCTTTAATAATCTGTCTGGTTTAGGCAAATTTTCATGATGCTGAAAAATTCTGTTAAATGGTAGTTAAATCGGCATGCTTTTAATGCCTGGCTAGGGTTAGGTTTACAAGAACCAAAAAAATTTGCCCGCTGTTGCACTTTTAGCTGCACTTTAAATGACAAAATGAAGAGAGTTTACCCATTAGAACTGGTTTTCTTCACACTTTTCATCTGGCTCAGTTTTGGATGAAATCAATGGATAGGGCAATATACAAAAAGATGACCAAAACTGTCCGAAAACTAAAAGTGCAGATAGGACAAAATTATCACTCATCCTAAAGATAACTGGGGGCCCGGAATGCAGCACTGACAGTAAAAAACTTCTACCTGTTGTGGGAATGCTAACCCTAACCCTAGCTAGGGTTTCAAATGTGCATTCCGGCAGGGTGTCTCAGAAGCCCTCCAAACATCAAAGTTGATTTTTTTCCTCAAACTCCAAAAAATCAGTCTCAAACTATCAAAACGGTTTCTAAAACCTCTAGGAAATGTATCTTCTTTAATAATCTGTCTGGTTTAGGCAAATTTTCATGAAGCTGAACAATGCTGTTAAATGGTAGTTAAATCGGCATGCTTTTAATGCCTGGCTAGGGTTAGGATTACAAGAACCAAAGAATTTTGCCTGCTGTTGCACTTTTAGCTGCACTTTAAATGACAAAATGAAGAGAGTTTACCCATTAGAACAGGTATTCTTCACACTTTTCATCTGGCTCAGTTTTGGATAAAATCAATGGATAGAGCAATATACAAAAAGGTGACCAAAACTGTCTGAAAACTAAAAGTGCAGATAGGAGCAAATTATCACTCATCCTAAAGATAACTGGGGGCCCGGAATGCAGCACTGACAGTAAAAAACTTCTACCTGTTGTGGGAATGCTAACCCTAACCCTAGCTAGGGTTTCAAATGTGCATTCCGGCAGGGTGTCTCAGAAGCCCTCCAAACATCAAAGTTGATTTTTTTCCTCAAACTCCAAAAAATCAGTCTCAAACTATCAAAACGGTTTCTAAAACCTCTAGGAAATGTATCTTCTTTAATAATCTGTCTGGTTTAGGCAAATTTTCATGAAGCTGAAAAATGCTGTTAAATGGTAGTTAAATCGGCATGCTTTTAATGCCTGGCTAGGGTTAGGGTTACAAGAACCATAGAATTTTGCCCGCTGTTGCACTTTTAGCTGCACTTTAAATGACAAAATGAAGAGAGTTTACCCATTAGAACTGGTTTTCTTCACACTTTTCATCTGGCTCAGTTTTGGATAAAATCAATGGATAGGGCAATATCCAAAAAGGTGACCAAAACTGTCCGAAAACTAAAAGTGCAGATAGGAGCAAATTGTCACTCATCCTAAAGATAACTGGGGACCCGGAATGCAGCACTGACAGTAAAAATCTTCTACCTGTTGTGGGAATGCTAACCCTAACCCTAGCTAGGGTTTCAAATGTGCATTCCGGCAGGGTGTCTCAGAAGCCCTCCAAACATCAAAGTTGAATTTTTTCCTCAAACTCCAAAAAATCAGTCTCAAACTATCAAAACGGTTTCTAAAACCTCTAGGAAATGTATCTTCTTTAATAATCTGTCTGGTTTAGGCAAATTTTCATGAAGCTGAAAAATGCTGTTAAATGGTAGTTAAATCGGCATGCTTTTAATGCCTGGCTAGGGTTAGGATTACAAGAACCAAAGAATTTTGCCCGCTGTTGCACTTTTAGCTGCACTTTAAATGACAAAATGAAGAGAGTTTACCCATTAGAACAGGTATTCTTCACACTTTTCATCTGGCTCAGTTTTGGATAAAATCAATGGATAGAGCAATATACAAAAAGGTGACCAAAACTGTCCGAAAACTAAAAGTGCAGATAGGAGCAAATTATCACTCATCCTAAAGATAACTGGGGGCCCGGAATGCAGCACTGATAGTAAAAAACTTCTACCTGTTGTGGGAATGCTAACCCTAACCCTAGCTAGGGTTTCAAATGTGCATTCCGGAAGGTGTCCCAGAAGCCCTCCAAACATCAAAGTTGAATTTTTTCCTCAAACTCCAAAAAATCAGTCTCAAACTATCAAAGCGGTTTCTAAACCTCTAGGAAATGTATCTTCTTTAATAATCTGTCTTGTTTGGGCAAATTTTCATGAAGCTGAAAAATGCTGTTAAATGATAGTTAAATCGGCATGCTTTTAATGCCTGGCTAGGGTTAGGATTACAAGAACCATAGAATTTTGCCAGCTGTTGCACTTTTAGCTGCACTTTAAATGACAAAATGAAGAGAGTTTACCCATTAGAACAGGTATTCTTCACACTTTTCATCTGGCTCAGTTTTGGATAAAATCACTGCAAAGGGCAATATACAAAAAGGTGACCAAAACTGTCCGAAAACTAATAGTGCAGATAGGAGCAAATTATCACTCATCCTAAAGATAACTGGGGGCCCGGAATGCAGCACTGACAGTAAAAAACTTCTACCTGTTGTGGGAATGCTAACCCTAACCCTAGCTAGGTTTTCAAATGTGCATTCCGGCAGGGTGTCTCAGAAGCCCTCCAAACATCAAAGTTGAATTTTTTCCTCAAACTCCAAAAAAGCAGTCTCAAACTATCAAAACGGTTTCTAAAACCTCTAGGAAATGTATCTTCTTTAATAATCTGTCTGGTTTAGGCAAATTTTCATGATGCTGAAAAATGCTGTTAAATGGTAGTTAAATCGTCATGCTTTTAATGCCTGGCTAGGGTTAGGGTTACAAGAACCATAGAATTTTGCCCGCTGATGCACTTTTAGCTGCACTTTAAATGACAAAATGAAGAGAGTTTACCCATTAGAACAGGTATTCTTCACACTTTTCATCTGGCTCAGTTTTGGATGAAATCAATGGATAGGGCAATATACAAAAAGGTGACCAAAACTGTCCGAAAACTAAAAGTGCAGATAGGACCAAATTATCACTCATCCTAAAGATAACTGGGGGCCCGGAATGCAGCACTGACAGTAAAAAACTTCTACCTGTTGTGGGAATGCTAACCCTAACCCTAGCTAGGGTTTCAAATGTGCATTCCGGCAGGGTGTCTCAGAAGCCCTCCAAACATCAAAGTTGATTTTTTTCCTCAAACTCCAAAAAATCAGTCTCAAACTATCAAAACGGTTTCTAAAACCTCTAGGAAATGTATCTTCTTTAATAATCTGTCTGGTTTAGGCAAATTTTCATGAAGCTGAAAAATGCTGTTAAATGGTAGTTAAATCGGCATGCTTTTAATACCTGGCTAGGGTTAGGGTTACAAGAACCATAGAATTTTGCCCGCTGTTGCACTTTTAGCTGCACTTTAAATGACAAAATGAAGAGAGTTTACCCATTAGAACTGGTTTTCTTCACACTTTTCATCTGGCTCAGTTTTGGATAAAATCAATGGATAGGGCAATATCCAAAAAGGTGACCAAAACTGTCCGAAAACTAAAAGTGCAGATAGGAGCAAATTGTCACTCATCCTAAAGATAACTGGAGACCCGGAATGCAGCACTGACAGTAAAAATCTTCTACCTGTTGTGGGAATGCTAACCCTAACCCTAGCTAGAGTTTCAAATGTGCATTCCGGCAGGGTGTCTCAGAAGCCCTCCAAACATCAAAGTTGAATTTTTTCCTCAAACTCCAAAAAATCAGTCTCAAACTATCAAAACGGTTTCTAAAACCTCTAGGAAATGTATCTTCTTTAATAATCTGTCTGGTTTAGGCAAATTTTCATGAAGCTGAAAAATGCTGTTAAATGGTAGTTAAATCGGCATGCTTTTAATGCCTGGCTAGGGTAAGGATTACAAGAACCAAAGAATTTTGCCCGCTGTTGCACTTTTAGCTGCACTTTAAATGACAAAATGAAGAGAGTTTACCCATTAGAACAGGTATTCTTCACACTTTTCATCTGGCTCAGTTTTGGATAAAATCAATGGATAGAGCAATATACAAAAAGGTGACCAAAACTGTCCGAAAACTAAAAGTGCAGATAGGAGCAAATTATCACTCATCCTAAAGATAACTGGGGGCCCGGAATGCAGCACTGATAGTAAAAAACTTCTACCTGTTGTGGGAATGCTAACCCTAACCCTAGCTAGGGTTTCAAATGTGCATTCCGGAAGGTGTCTCAGAAGCCCTCCAAACATCAAAGTTGAATTTTTTCCTCAAACTCCAAAAAATCAGTCTCAAACTATCAAAGCGGTTTCTAAACCTCTAGGAAATGTATCTTCTTTAATAATCTGTCTTGTTTGGGCAAATTTTCATGAAGCTGAAAAATGCTGTTAAATGATAGTTAAATCGGCATGCTTTTAATGCCTGGCTAGGGTTAGGATTACAAGAACCATAGAATTTTGCCAGCTGTTGCACTTTTAGCTGCACTTTAAATGACAAAATGAAGAGAGTTTACCCATTAGAACAGGTATTCTTCACACTTTTCATCTGGCTCAGTTTTGGATAAAATCACTGCAAAGGGCAATATACAAAAAGGTGACCAAAACTGTCCGAAAACTAATAGTGCAGATAGGAGCAAATTATCACTCATCCTAAAGATAACTGGGGGCCCGGAATGCAGCACTGACAGTAAAAAACTTCTACCTGTTGTGGGAATGCTAACCCTAACCCTAGCTAGGTTTTCAAATGTGCATTCCGGCAGGGTGTCTCAGAAGCCCTCCAAACATCAAAGTTGAATTTTTTCCTCAAACTCCAAAAAAGCAGTCTCAAACTATCAAAACGGTTTCTAAAACCTCTAGGAAATGTATCTTCTTTAATAATCTGTCTGGTTTAGGCAAATTTTCATGATGCTGAAAAATGCTGTTAAATGGTAGTTAAATCGTCATGCTTTTAATGCCTGGCTAGGGTTAGGGTTACAAGAACCATAGAATTTTGCCCGCTGATGCACTTTTAGCTGCACTTTAAATGACAAAATGAAGAGAGTTTACCCATTAGAACAGGTATTCTTCACACTTTTCATCTGGCTCAGTTTTGGATAAAATCAATGGATAGGGAATATAGAAAAAGGTGACCAAAACTGTCCGAAAACTAAAAGTGCAGATAGGAGCAAATTATCACTCATCCTAAAGATAACTGGGGGCCCGGAATGCAGCACTGACAGTAAAAAACTTCTACCTGTTGTGGGAATGCTAACCCTAACCCTAGCTAGGGTTTCAAATGTGCATTCCGGCAGGGTGTCTCAGAAGCCCTCCAAACATCAAAGTTGAATTTTTTCCTCAAACACCAAAAAATCAGTCTCAAACTATCAAAACGGTTTCTAAAACCTCTAGGAAATGTATCTTCTTTAATAATCTGTCTGGTTTAGGCAAATTTTCATGATGCTGAAAAATGCTGTTAAATGGTAGTTAAATCGGAATGCTTTTAAAGCCTGGCTAGGGTTAGGGTTTCAAGAACCATAGAATTTTGCCGGTGTTGCACTTTTAGCTGCACTTTAAATGACAAAATGAAGAGAGTTTACCCATTAGAACAGGTATTCTTCACACTTTTCATCTGGCTCAGTTTTTGATAAAATCAATGGATAGGGCAATATACAAAAAGGTGACCAAAACTCTCCGAAAACTAAAAGTGCAGATAGGAGCAAATTATCACTCATCCTAAAGATAACTGGGGGCCCGGAATGTAGCACTGACAGTAAAAAACTTCTACCTGTTGTGGGAATGCTAACCCTAACCCTAGCTAGGGTTTCAAATGTGCATTCCGGCAGGGTGTCTCAGAAGCCCTCCAAACATCAAAGTTGATTTTTTTCCTCAAACTCCAAGAAATCAGTCTCAAACTATCAAAACGGTTTCTAAAACATCTAGGAAATGTATCTTCTTTAATAATCTGTCTGGTTTAGGCAAATTTTCATGATGCTGAAAAATTCTGTTAAATGGTAGTTAAATCGGCATGCTTTTAATGCCTGGCTAGGGTTAGGTTTACAAGAACCATAGAATTTTGCCCGCTGTTGCACTTTTAGCTGCACTTTAAATGACAAAATGAAGAGAGTTTACCCATTAGAACTGGTTTTCTTCACACTTTTCATCTGGCTCAGTTTTGGATGAAATCAATGGATAGGGCAATATACAAAAAGATGACCAAAACTGTCCGAAAACTAAAAGTGCAGATAGGACAAAATTATCACTCATCCTAAAGATAACTGGGGGCCCGGAATGCAGCACTGACAGTAAAAAACTTCTACCTGTTGTGGGAATGCTAACCCTAACCCTAGCTAGGGTTTCAAATGTGCATTCCGGCAGGGTGTCTCAGAAGCCCTCCAAACATCAAAGTTGATTTTTTTCCTCAAACTCCAAAAAATCAGTCTCAAACTATCAAAACGGTTTCTAAAACCTCTAGGAAATGTATCTTCTTTAATAATCTGTCTGGTTTAGGCAAATTTTCATGAAGCTGAACAATGCTGTTAAATGGTAGTTAAATCGGCATGCTTTTAATGCCTGGCTAGGGTTAGGATTACAAGAACCAAAGAATTTTGCCTGCTGTTGCACTTTTAGCTGCACTTTAAATGACAAAATGAAGAGAGTTTACCCATTAGAACAGGTATTCTTCACACTTTTCATCTGGCTCAGTTTTGGATAAAATCAATGGATAGAGCAATATACAAAAAGGTGACCAAAACTGTCTGAAAACTAAAAGTGCAGATAGGAGCAAATTATCACTCATCCTAAAGATAACTGGGGGCCCGGAATGCAGCACTGACAGTAAAAAACTTCTACCTGTTGTGGGAATGCTAACCCTAACCCTAGCTAGGGTTTCAAATGTGCATTCCGGCAGGGTGTCTCAGAAGCCCTCCAAACATCAAAGTTGATTTTTTTCCTCAAACTCCAAAAAATCAGTCTCAAACTATCAAAACGGTTTCTAAAACCTCTAGGAAATGTATCTTCTTTAATAATCTGTCTGGTTTAGGCAAATTTTCATGAAGCTGAAAAATGCTGTTAAATGGTAGTTAAATCGGCATGCTTTTAATGCCTGGCTAGGGTTAGGGTTACAAGAACCATAGAATTTTGCCCGCTGTTGCACTTTTAGCTGCACTTTAAATGACAAAATGAAGAGAGTTTACCCATTAGAACTGGTTTTCTTCACACTTTTCATCTGGCTCAGTTTTGGATAAAATCAATGGATAGGGCAATATCCAAAAAGGTGACCAAAACTGTCCGAAAACTAAAAGTGCAGATAGGAGCAAATTGTCACTCATCCTAAAGATAACTGGGGACCCGGAATGCAGCACTGACAGTAAAAATCTTCTACCTGTTGTGGGAATGCTAACCCTAACCCTAGCTAGGGTTTCAAATGTGCATTCCGGCAGGGTGTCTCAGAAGCCCTCCAAACATCAAAGTTGAATTTTTTCCTCAAACTCCAAAAAATCAGTCTCAAACTATCAAAACGGTTTCTAAAACCTCTAGGAAATGTATCTTCTTTAATAATCTGTCTGGTTTAGGCAAATTTTCATGAAGCTGAAAAATGCTGTTAAATGGTAGTTAAATCGGCATGCTTTTAATGCCTGGCTAGGGTTAGGATTACAAGAACCAAAGAATTTTGCCCGCTGTTGCACTTTTAGCTGCACTTTAAATGACAAAATGAAGAGAGTTTACCCATTAGAACAGGTATTCTTCACACTTTTCATCTGGCTCAGTTTTGGATAAAATCAATGGATAGAGCAATATACAAAAAGGTGACCAAAACTGTCCGAAAACTAAAAGTGCAGATAGGAGCAAATTATCACTCATCCTAAAGATAACTGGGGGCCCGGAATGCAGCACTGATAGTAAAAAACTTCTACCTGTTGTGGGAATGCTAACCCTAACCCTAGCTAGGGTTTCAAATGTGCATTCCGGAAGGTGTCTCAGAAGCCCTCCAAACATCAAAGTTGAATTTTTTCCTCAAACTCCAAAAAATCAGTCTCAAACTATCAAAGCGGTTTCTAAACCTCTAGGAAATGTATCTTCTTTAATAATCTGTCTTGTTTGGGCAAATTTTCATGAAGCTGAAAAATGCTGTTAAATGATAGTTAAATCGGCATGCTTTTAATGCCTGGCTAGGGTTAGGATTACAAGAACCATAGAATTTTGCCAGCTGTTGCACTTTTAGCTGCACTTTAAATGACAAAATGAAGAGAGTTTACCCATTAGAACAGGTATTCTTCACACTTTTCATCTGGCTCAGTTTTGGATAAAATCACTGCAAAGGGCAATATACAAAAAGGTGACCAAAACTGTCCGAAAACTAATAGTGCAGATAGGAGCAAATTATCACTCATCCTAAAGATAACTGGGGGCCCGGAATGCAGCACTGACAGTAAAAAACTTCTACCTGTTGTGGGAATGCTAACCCTAACCCTAGCTAGGTTTTCAAATGTGCATTCCGGCAGGGTGTCTCAGAAGCCCTCCAAACATCAAAGTTGAATTTTTTCCTCAAACTCCAAAAAAGCAGTCTCAAACTATCAAAACGGTTTCTAAAACCTCTAGGAAATGTATCTTCTTTAATAATCTGTCTGGTTTAGGCAAATTTTCATGATGCTGAAAAATGCTGTTAAATGGTAGTTAAATCGTCATGCTTTTAATGCCTGGCTAGGGTTAGGGTTACAAGAACCATAGAATTTTGCCCGCTGATGCACTTTTAGCTGCACTTTAAATGACAAAATGAAGAGAGTTTACCCATTAGAACAGGTATTCTTCACACTTTTCATCTGGCTCAGTTTTGGATAAAATCAATGGATAGGGAATATAGAAAAAGGTGACCAAAACTGTCCGAAAACTAAAAGTGCAGATAGGAGCAAATTATCACTCATCCTAAAGATAACTGGGGGCCCGGAATGCAGCACTGACAGTAAAAAACTTCTACCTGTTGTGGGAATGCTAACCCTAACCCTAGCTAGGGTTTCAAATGTGCATTCCGGAAGGTGTCTCAGAAGCTCTCCAAACATCAAAGTTGATTTTTTTCCTCAAACTCCAAGAAATCAGTCTCAAACTATCAAAACGGTTTCTAAAACATCTAGGAAATGTATCTTCTTTAATAATCTGTCTGGTTTAGGCAAATTTTCATGATGCTGAAAAATTCTGTTAAATGGTAGTTAAATCGGCATGCTTTTAATGCCTGGCTAGGGTTAGGGTTACAAGAACCATAGAATTTTGCCCTCTGTTGCACTTTTAGCTGCACTTTAAATGACAAAATGAAGAGAGTTTACCCATTAGAACAGGTATTCTTCACACTTTTCATCTGGCTCAGTTTTGGATGAAATCAATGGATAGGGCAATATACAAAAAGGTGACCAAAACTGTCCGAAAACTAAAAGTGCAGATAGGACCAAATTATCACTCATCCTAAAGATAACTGGGGGCCCGGAATGCAGCACTGACAGTAAAAAACTTCTACCTGTTGTGGGAATGCTAACCCTAACCCTAGCTAGGGTTTCAAATGTGCATTCAGGCAGGGTGTCTCAGAAGCCCTCCAAACATCAAAGTTGATTTTTTTCCTCAAACTCCAAAAAATCAGTCTCAAACTATCAAAACGGTTTCTAAAACCTCTAGGAAATGTATCTTCTTTAATAATCTGTCTGGTTTAGGCAAATTTTCATGAAGCTGAAAAATGCTGTTAAATGGTAGTTAAATCGGCATGCTTTTAATACCTGGCTAGGGTTAGGGTTACAAGAACCATAGAATTTTGCCCGCTGTTGCACTTTTAGCTGCACTTTAAATGATAAAATGAAGAGAGTTTACCCATTAGAACTGGTTTTCTTCACACTTTTCATCTGGCTCAGTTTTGGATAAAATCAATGGATAGGGCAATATCCAAAAAGGTGACCAAAACTGTCCGAAAACTAAAAGTGCAGATAGGAGCAAATTGTCACTCATCCTAAAGATAACTGGAGACCCGGAATGCAGCACTGACAGTAAAAATCTTCTACCTGTTGTGGGAATGCTAACCCTAACCCTAGCTAGGGTTTCAAATGTGCATTCCGGCAGGGTGTCTCAGAAGCCCTCCAAACATCAAAGTTGAATTTTTTCCTCAAACTCCAAAAAATCAGTCTCAAACTATCAAAACGGTTTCTAAAACCTCTAGGAAATGTATCTTCTTTAATAATCTGTCTGGTTTAGGCAAATTTTCATGAAGCTGAAAAATGCTGTTAAATGGTAGTTAAATCGGCATGCTTTTAATGCCTGGATAGGGTAAGGATTACAAGAACCAAAGAATTTTGCCCGCTGTTGCACTTTTAGCTGCACTTTAAATGACAAAATGAAGAGAGTTTACCCATTAGAACAGGTATTCTTCACACTTTTCATCTGGCTCAGTTTTGGATAAAATCAATGGATAGAGCAATATACAAAAAGGTGACCAAAACTGTCCGAAAACTAAAAGTGCAGATAGGAGCAAATTATCACTCATCCTAAAGATAACTGGGGGCCCGGAATGCAGCACTGATAGTAAAAAACTTCTACCTGTTGTGGGAATGCTAACCCTAACCCTAGCTAGGGTTTCAAATGTGCATTCCGGAAGGTGTCTCAGAAGCCCTCCAAACATCAAAGTTGAATTTTTTCCTCAAACTCCAAAAAATCAGTCTCAAACTATCAAAGCGGTTTTTAAACCTCTAGGAAATGTATCTTCTTTAATAATCTGTCTTGTTTGGGCAAATTTTCATGAAGCTGAAAAATGCTGTTAAATGATAGTTAAATCGGCATGCTTTTAATGCCTGGCTAGGGTTAGGATTACAAGAACCATAGAATTCTGCCAGCTGTTGCACTTTTAGCTGCACTTTAAATGACAAAATGAAGAGAGTTTACCCATTAGAACAGGTATTCTTCACACTTTTCATCTGGCTCAGTTTTGGATAAAATCACTGCAAAGGGCAATATACAAAAAGGTGACCAAAACTGTCCGAAAACTAATAGTGCAGATAGGAGCAAATTATCACTCATCCTAAAGATAACTGGGGGCCCGGAATGCAGCACTGACAGTAAAAAACTTCTACCTGTTGTGGGAATGCTAACCCTAACCCTAGCTAGGTTTTCAAATGTGCATTCCGGCAGGGTGTCTCAGAAGCCCTCCAAACATCAAAGTTGAATTTTTTCCTCAAACTCCAAAAAAGCAGTCTCAAACTATCAAAACGGTTTCTAAAACCTCTAGGAAATGTATCTTCTTTAATAATCTGTCTGGTTTAGGCAAATTTTCATGATGCTGAAAAATGCTGTTAAATGGTAGTTAAATCGTCATGCTTTTAATGCCTGGCTAGGGTTAGGGTTACAAGAACCATAGAATTTTGCCCGCTGATGCACTTTTAGCTGCACTTTAAATGACAAAATGAAGAGAGTTTACCCATTAGAACAGGTATTCTTCACACTTTTCATCTGGCTCAGTTTTGGATAAAATCAATGGATAGGGAATATAGAAAAAGGTGACCAAAACTGTCCGAAAACTAAAAGTGCAGATAGGAGCAAATTATCACTCATCCTAAAGATAACTGGGGGCCCGGAATGCAGCACTGACAGTAAAAAACTTCTACCTGTTGTGGGAATGCTAACCCTAACCCTAGCTAGGGTTTCAAATGTGCATTCCGGCAGGGTGTCTCAGAAGCCCTCCAAACATCAAAGTTGAATTTTTTCCTCAAACTCCAAAAAATCAGTCTCAAACTATCAAAACGGTTTCTAAAACCTCTAGGAAATGTATCTTCTTTAATAATCTGTCTGGTTTAGGCAAATTTTCATGAAGCTGAGAAAAATGCTGTTAAATGGTAGTTAAATCGGCATGCTTTTAATGCCTGGCTAGGGTTAGGGTTACAAGAACCATAGAATTTTGCGCGCTGTTGCACTTTTAGCTGCACTTTAAATGACAAAATGAAGAGAGTTTTCCCATTAGAACAGGTATTCTTCACACTTTTCATCTGGCTCAGTTTTGGATAAAATCAATGGATAGGGCAATATCCAAAAAGGTGACCAAAACTGTCCGAAAACTAAAAGTGCAGATAGGAGCAAATTATCACTCATCCTAAAGATAACTGGGGGCCCGGAATGCAGCACCGACAGTAAAAAACTTCTACCTGTTGTGGGAATGCTAACCCTAACCCTAGCTAGGGTTTCAAATGTGCATTCCGGCCGGGTGTCTCAGAAGCCCTCCAAACATCAAAGTTGATTTTTTTCCTCAAACTCCAAAATATCAGTCTCAAACTATCAAAACGGTTTCTAAAACCTCTAGGAAATGTATCTTCTTTAATAATCTGTCTGGTTTAGGCAAATTTTCATGAAGCTGAAAAATGCTATTAAATGGTAGTTAAATCGGCATGCTTTTAATGCCTGGCTAGGGTTAGGGTTACAAGAACCATAGAATTTTGCCCGCTGTTGCACTTTTAGCTGCACTTTAAATGACAAAATGAAGAGAGTTTACCCATTAGAACAGGTATTCTTCACACTTTTCATCTGGCTCAGTTTTGGATAAAATCAATGGATAGAGCAATATACAAAAAGGTGACCAAAACTGTCCGAAAACTAAAAGTGCAGATAGGAGCAAATTATCACTCATCCTAAAGATAACTGGGGGCCCGGAATGCAGCACTGATAGTAAAAAACTTCTACCTGTTGTGGGAATGCTAACCCTAACCCTAGCTAGGGTTTCAAATGTGCATTCCGGCAGGGTGTCTCAGAAGCCCTCCAAACATCAAAGTTGAATTTTTTCCTCAAACTCCAAAAAATCAGTCTCAAACTATCAAAACGGTTTCTAAAACCTCTAGGAAATGTATCTTCTTTAATAATCTGTCTGGTTTAGGCAAATTTTCATGAAGCTGAAAAATGCTGTGAAATGGTAGTTAAATCGGCATGCTTTTAATGCCTGGCTAGGGTTAGGGTTACAAGAACCATAGAATTTTGCCCGCTGTTGCACTTTTAGCTGCACTTTAAATGACAAAATGAAGAGAGTTTACCCATTAGAACAGGTATTCTTCACACTTTTCATCTGGCTCAGTTTTTGATAAAATCAATGGATAGGGCAATATACAAAAAGGTGACCAAAACTGTCCGAAAACTAAAAGTGCAGATAGGAGCAAATTATCACTCATCCTAAAGATAACTGGGGGCCCGGAATGCAGCACTGACAGTAAAAAACTTCTACCTGTTGTGGGAATGCTAACCCTAACCCTAGCTAGGGTTTCAAATGTGCATTCCGGCAGGGTGTCTCAGAAGCCCTCCAAACATCAAAGTTGAATTTTTTCCTCAAGCTCCAAAAAAGCAGTCTCAAACTATCAAAACGGTTTCTAAAACCTCTAGGAAATGTATCTTCTTTAATAATCTGTCTGGTTTAGGCAAATTTTCATGATGCTGAAAAATGCTGTTAAATGGTAGTTAAATCGTCATGCTTTTAATGCCTGGCTAGGGTTAGGGTTACAAGAACCATAGAATTTTGCCCGCTGATGCACTTTTAGCTGCACTTTAAATGACAAAATGAAGAGAGTTTACCCATTAGAACAGGTATTCTTCACACTTTTCATCTGGCTCAGTTTTGGATAAAATCAATGGATAGGGAATATAGAAAAAGGTGACCAAAACTGTCCGAAAACTAAAAGTGCAGATAGGACCAAATTATCACTCATCCTAAAGGTAACTGGGGGCCCGGAATGCAGCACTGACAGTAAAAAACTTCTACCTGTTGTGGGAATGCTAACCCTAACCCTAGCTAGGGTTTCAAATGTGCATTCCGGCAGGGTGTCTCAGAAGCCCTCCAAACATCAAAGTTGAATTTTTTCCTCAAACTCCAAAAAATCAGTCTCAAACTATCAAAACGGTTTCTAAAACCTCTAGGAAATGTATCTTCTTTAATAATCTGTCTGGTTTAGGCAAATTTTCATGAAGCTGAAAAATGCTGTTAAATGGTAGTTAAATCGGCATGCTTTTAATGCCTGGCTAGGGTTAGGGTTACAAGAACCATAGAATTTTGCCCGCTGTTGCACTTTTAGCTGCACTTTAAATGACAAAATGAAGAGAGTTTTCCCATTAGAACAGGTTTTCCTCACACTTTTCATCTGGCTCAGTTTTGGATAAAATCAATGGATAGGGCAATATCCAAAAAGGTGACCAAAACTGTCCGAAAACTAAAAGTGCAGATAGGAGCAAATTATCACTCATCCTAAAGATAACTGGGGGCCCGGAATGCAGCACTGACAGTAAAAAACTTCTACCTGTTGTGGGAATGCTAACCCTAACCCTAGCTAGGGTTTCAAATGTGCATTCCGGCAGGGTGTCTCAGAAGCCCTCCAAACATCAAAGTTGAATTTTTTCCTCAAACTCCAAAAAATCAGTCTCAAACTATCAAAACGGTTTCTAAAACCTCTAGGAAATGTATCTTCTTTAATAATCTGTCTGGTTTAGGCAAATTTTCATGAAGCTGAAAAATGCTGTTAAATGGTAGTTAAATCGGCATGCTTTTAATGCCTGGCTAGGGTTAGGGTTACAAGAACCATAGAATTTTGCCCGCTGTTGCACTTTTAGCTGCACTTTAAATGACAAAATGAAGAGAGTTTACCCATTAGAACATGTATTCTTCACACTTTTCATCTGGCTCAGTTTTGGATAAAATCAATGGATAGGGAATATAGAAAAAGGTGACCAAAACTGTCCGAAAACTAAAAGTGCAGATAGGAGCAAATTATCACTCATCCTAAAGATAACTGGGGACCCGGAATGCAGCACTGACAGTAAAAATCTTCTACCTGTTGTGGGAATGCTAACCCTAACCCTAGCTAGGGTTTCAAATGTGCATTCCAGCAGGGTGTCTCAGAAGCCCTCCAAACATCAAAGTTGAATTTTTTCCTCAAACTCCAAAAAATCAGTCTCAAACTATCAAAACGATTTCTAAAACCTCTAGGAAATGTATCTTCTTTAATAATCTGTCTGGTTTAGGCAAATTTTCATGAAGCTGAAAAGTGCTGTTAAATGGTAGTTAAATCGGCATGCTTTTAATGCCTGGCTAGGGTTAGGATTACAAGAACCAAAGAATTTTGCCCGCTGTTGTACTTTTAGCTGCACTTTAAATGACAAAATGAAGAGAGTTTACCCATTAGAACAGGTATTCTTCACACTTTTCATCTGGCTCAGTTTTGGATAAAATCAATGGATAGAGCAATATACAAAAAGGTGACCAAAACTGTCCGAAAACTAAAAGTGCAGATAGGAGCAAATTATCACTCATCCTAAAGATAACTGGGGGCCCGGAATGCAGGACTGATAGTAAAAAACTTCTACCTGTTGTGGGAATGCTAACCCTAACCCTAGCTAGGGTTTCAAATGTGCATTCCGGAAGGTGTCTCAGAAGCCCTCCAAACATCAAAGTTGAATTTTTTCCTCAAACTCCAAAAAATCAGTCTCAAACTATCAAAACGGTTTCTAAACCTCTAGGAAATGTATCTTCTTTAATAATCTGTCTTGTTTGGGCAAATTTTCATGAAGCTGAAAAATGCTGTTAAATGATAGTTAAATCGGCATGCTTTTAATGCCTGGCTAGGGTTAGGGTTACAAGAACCATAGAATTTTGCCAGCTGTTGCACTTTTAGCTGCACTTTAAATGACAAAATGAAGAGAGTTTACCCATTAGAACAGGTATTCTTCACACTTTTCATCTGGCTCAGTTTTGGATGAAATCAATGGATAGGGCAATATACAAAAAGGTGACCAGAACTCTCCGAAAACTAAAAGTGCAGATAATAGCAAATTATCACTCATCCTAAAGATAACTGGGGGCCCGGAATGCAGCACTGACAGTAAAAAACTTCTACCTGTTGTGGGAATGCTAACCCTAACCCTAGCTAGGGTTTCAAATGTGCATTCCGGCAGGGTGTCTCAGAAGCCCTCCAAACATCAAAGTTGAATTTTTTCCTCAAGCTCCAAAAAAGCAGTCTCAAACTATCAAAACGGTTTCTAAAACCTCTAGGAAATGTATCTTCTTTAATAATCTGTCTGGTTTAGGCAAATTTTCATGATGCTGAAAAATGCTGTTAAATGGTAGTTAAATCGTCATGCTTTTAATGCCTGGCTAGGGTTAAGGTTACAAGAACCATAGAATTTTGCCCGCTGATGCACTTTTAGCTGCACTTTAAATGACAAAATGAAGAGAGTTTACCCATTAGAACAGGTATTCTTCACACTTTTCATCTGGCTCAGTTTTGGATAAAATCAATGGATAGGGCAATATCCAAAAAGGTGACCAAAACTGTCCGAAAACTAAAAGTGCAGATAGGAGCAAATTATTACTCATCCTAAAGATAACTGGGGGCCCGGAATGCAGCACTGACAGTAAAAAACTTCTACCTGTTGTGGGAATGCTAACCCTAACCCTAGCTAGGGTTTCAAATGTGCATTCCGGCAGGGTGTCTCAGAAGCCCTCCAAACATCAAAGTTGAATTTTTTCCTCAAACTCCAAAAAATCAGTCTCAAACTATCAAAACGGTTTCTAAAACCTCTAGGAAATGTATCTTCTTTAATAATCTGTCTGGTTTAGGCAAATTTTCATGAAGCTGAAAAATGCTGTTAAATGGTAGTTAAATCGGCATGCTTTTAATGCCTGGCTAGGGTTAGGGTTACAAGAACCATAGAATTTTGCCCGCTGTTGCACTTTTAGCTGCACTTTAAATGACAAAATGAAGAGAGTTTACCCATTAGAACATGTATTCTTCACACTTTTCATCTGGCTCAGTTTTAGATAAAATCACTGCAAAGGGCAATATACAAAAAGGTAACCAGAACTCTCCGAAAACTAAAAGTGCAGATAGGAGCAAATTGTCACTCATCCTAAAGATAACTGGGGACCCGGAATGCAGCACTGACAGTAAAAAACTTCTACCTGTTGTGGGAATGCTAACCCTAACCCTAGCTAGGGTTTCAAATGTGCATTCCGGCAGGGTGTCTCAGAAGCCCTCCAAACATCAAAGTTGATTTTTTTCCTCAAACTCCAAAAAATCAGTCTCAAACTATCAAAACGGTTTCTAAAACCTCTAGGAAATGTATCTTCTTTAATAATCTGTCTGGTTTAGGCAAATTTTCATGAAGCTGAAAAATGCTGTGAAATGGTAGTTAAATCGGCATGCTTTTAATGCCTGGCTAGGGTTAGGGTTACAAGAACCATAGAATTTTGCCCGCTGTTGCACTTTTAGCTGCACTTTAAATGACAAAATGAAGAGAGTTTACCCATTAGAACAGGTATTCTTCACACTTTTCATCTGGCTCAGTTTTGGATAAAATCAATGGATAGGGCAATATACAAAAAGGTGACCAAAACTGTCCGAAAACTAAAAGTGCAGATAGGAGCAAATTATCACTCATCCTAAAGATAACTGGGGGCCCGGAATGCAGCACTGACAGTAAAAAACTTCTACCTGTTGTGGGAATGCTAACCCTAACCCTAGCTAGGGTTTCAAATGTGCATTCCGGCAGGGTGTCTCAGAAGCCCTCCAAACATCAAAGTTGAATTTTTTCCTCAAGCTCCAAAAAAGCAGTCTCAAACTATCAAAACGGTTTCTAAAACCTCTAGGAAATGTATCTTCTTTAATAATCTGTCTGGTTTAGGCAAATTTTCATGATGCTGAAAAATGCTGTTAAATGGTAGTTAAATCGTCATGCTTTTAATGCCTGGCTAGGGTTAGGGTTACAAGAACCATAGAATTTTGCCCGCTGATGCACTTTTAGCTGCACTTTAAATGACAAAATGAAGAGAGTTTACCCATTAGAACAGGTATTCTTCACACTTTTCATCTGGCTCAGTTTTGGATAAAATCAATGGATAGGGAATATAGAAAAAGGTGACCAAAACTGTCCGAAAACTAAAAGTGCAGATAGGACCAAATTATCACTCATCCTAAAGGTAACTGGGGGCCCGGAATGCAGCACTGACAGTAAAAAACTTCTACCTGTTGTGGGAATGCTAACCCTAACCCTAGCTAGGGTTTCAAATGTGCATTCCGGCAGGGTGTCTCAGAAGCCCTCCAAACATCAAAGTTGAATTTTTTCCTCAAACTCCAAAAAATCAGTCTCAAACTATCAAAACGGTTTCTAAAACCTCTAGGAAATGTATCTTCTTTAATAATCTGTCTGGTTTAGGCAAATTTTCATGAAGCTGAAAAATGCTGTTAAATGGTAGTTAAATCGGCATGCTTTTAATGCCTGGCTAGGGTTAGGGTTACAAGAACCATAGAATTTTGCCCGCTGTTGCACTTTTAGCTGCACTTTAAATGACAAAATGAAGAGAGTTTACCCATTAGAACATGTATTCTTCACACTTTTCATCTGGCTCAGTTTTAGATAAAATCACTGCAAAGGGCAATATACAAAAAGGTAACCAGAACTCTCCGAAAACTAAAAGTGCAGATAGGAGCAAATTGTCACTCATCCTAAAGATAACTGGGGACCCGGAATGCAGCACTGACAGTAAAAAACTTCTACCTGTTGTGGGAATGCTAACCCTAACCCTAGCTAGGGTTTCAAATGTGCATTCCGGCAGGGTGTCTCAGAAGCCCTCCAAACATCAAAGTTGATTTTTTTCCTCAAACTCCAAAAAATCAGTCTCAAACTATCAAAACGGTTTCTAAAACCTCTAGGAAATGTATCTTCTTTAATAATCTGTCTGGTTTAGGCAAATTTTCATGAAGCTGAAAAATGCTGTGAAATGGTAGTTAAATCGGCATGCTTTTAATGCCTGGCTAGGGTTAGGGTTACAAGAACCATAGAATTTTGCCCGCTGTTGCACTTTTAGCTGCACTTTAAATGACAAAATGAAGAGAGTTTACCCATTAGAACAGGTATTCTTCACACTTTTCATCTGGCTCAGTTTTGGATAAAATCAATGGATAGGGCAATATACAAAAAGGTGACCAAAACTGTCCGAAAACTAAAAGTGCAGATAGGAGCAAATTATCACTCATCCTAAAGATAACTGGGGGCCCGGAATGCAGCACTGACAGTAAAAAACTTCTACCTGTTGTGGGAATGCTAACCCTAACCCTAGCTAGGGTTTCAAATGTGCATTCCGGCAGGGTGTCTCAGAAGCCCTCCAAACATCAAAGTTGAATTTTTTCCTCAAGCTCCAAAAAAGCAGTCTCAAACTATCAAAACGGTTTCTAAAACCTCTAGGAAATGTATCTTCTTTAATAATCTGTCTGGTTTAGGCAAATTTTCATGATGCTGAAAAATGCTGTTAAATGGTAGTTAAATCGTCATGCTTTTAATGCCTGGCTAGGGTTAGGGTTACAAGAACCATAGAATTTTGCCCGCTGATGCACTTTTAGCTGCACTTTAAATGACAAAATGAAGAGAGTTTACCCATTAGAACAGGTATTCTTCACACTTTTCATCTGGCTCAGTTTTGGATAAAATCAATGGATAGGGAATATAGAAAAAGGTGACCAAAACTGTCCGAAAACTAAAAGTGCAGATAGGACCAAATTATCACTCATCCTAAAGGTAACTGGGGGCCCGGAATGCAGCACTGACAGTAAAAAACTTCTACCTGTTGTGGGAATGCTAACCCTAACCCTAGCTAGGGTTTCAAATGTGCATTCCGGCAGGGTGTCTCAGAAGCCCTCCAAACATCAAAGTTGAATTTTTTCCTCAAACTCCAAAAAATCAGTCTCAAACTATCAAAACGGTTTCTAAAACCTCTAGGAAATGTATCTTCTTTAATAATCTGTCTGGTTTAGGCAAATTTTCATGAAGCTGAAAAATGCTGTTAAATGGTAGTTAAATCGGCATGCTTTTAATGCCTGGCTAGGGTTAGGGTTACAAGAACCATAGAATTTTGCCCGCTGTTGCACTTTTAGCTGCACTTTAAATGACAAAATGAAGAGAGTTTTCCCATTAGAACAGGTTTTCCTCACACTTTTCATCTGGCTCAGTTTTGGATAAAATCAATGGATAGGGCAATATCCAAAAAGGTGACCAAAACTGTCCGAAAACTAAAAGTGCAGATAGGAGCAAATTATCACTCATCCTAAAGATAACTGGGGGCCCGGAATGCAGCACTGACAGTAAAAAACTTCTACCTGTTGTGGGAATGCTAACCCTAACCCTAGCTAGGGTTTCAAATGTGCATTCCGGCAGGGTGTCTCAGAAGCCCTCCAAACATCAAAGTTGAATTTTTTCCTCAAACTCCAAAAAATCAGTCTCAAACTATCAAAACGGTTTCTAAAACCTCTAGGAAATGTATCTTCTTTAATAATCTGTCTGGTTTAGGCAAATTTTCATGAAGCTGAAAAATGCTGTTAAATGGTAGTTAAATCGGCATGCTTTTAATGCCTGGCTAGGGTTAGGGTTACAAGAACCATAGAATTTTGCCCGCTGTTGCACTTTTAGCTGCACTTTAAATGACAAAATGAAGAGAGTTTACCCATTAGAACATGTATTCTTCACACTTTTCATCTGGCTCAGTTTTGGATAAAATCAATGGATAGGGAATATAGAAAAAGGTGACCAAAACTGTCCGAAAACTAAAAGTGCAGATAGGAGCAAATTATCACTCATCCTAAAGATAACTGGGGACCCGGAATGCAGCACTGACAGTAAAAATCTTCTACCTGTTGTGGGAATGCTAACCCTAACCCTAGCTAGGGTTTCAAATGTGCATTCCAGCAGGGTGTCTCAGAAGCCCTCCAAACATCAAAGTTGAATTTTTTCCTCAAACTCCAAAAAATCAGTCTCAAACTATCAAAACGATTTCTAAAACCTCTAGGAAATGTATCTTCTTTAATAATCTGTCTGGTTTAGGCAAATTTTCATGAAGCTGAAAAGTGCTGTTAAATGGTAGTTAAATCGGCATGCTTTTAATGCCTGGCTAGGGTTAGGATTACAAGAACCAAAGAATTTTGCCCGCTGTTGTACTTTTAGCTGCACTTTAAATGACAAAATGAAGAGAGTTTACCCATTAGAACAGGTATTCTTCACACTTTTCATCTGGCTCAGTTTTGGATAAAATCAATGGATAGAGCAATATACAAAAAGGTGACCAAAACTGTCCGAAAACTAAAAGTGCAGATAGGAGCAAATTATCACTCATCCTAAAGATAACTGGGGGCCCGGAATGCAGGACTGATAGTAAAAAACTTCTACCTGTTGTGGGAATGCTAACCCTAACCCTAGCTAGGGTTTCAAATGTGCATTCCGGAAGGTGTCTCAGAAGCCCTCCAAACATCAAAGTTGAATTTTTTCCTCAAACTCCAAAAAATCAGTCTCAAACTATCAAAACGGTTTCTAAACCTCTAGGAAATGTATCTTCTTTAATAATCTGTCTTGTTTGGGCAAATTTTCATGAAGCTGAAAAATGCTGTTAAATGATAGTTAAATCGGCATGCTTTTAATGCCTGGCTAGGGTTAGGGTTACAAGAACCATAGAATTTTGCCAGCTGTTGCACTTTTAGCTGCACTTTAAATGACAAAATGAAGAGAGTTTACCCATTAGAACAGGTATTCTTCACACTTTTCATCTGGCTCAGTTTTGGATGAAATCAATGGATAGGGCAATATACAAAAAGGTGACCAGAACTCTCCGAAAACTAAAAGTGCAGATAATAGCAAATTATCACTCATCCTAAAGATAACTGGGGGCCCGGAATGCAGCACTGACAGTAAAAAACTTCTACCTGTTGTGGGAATGCTAACCCTAACCCTAGCTAGGGTTTCAAATGTGCATTCCGGCAGGGTGTCTCAGAAGCCCTCCAAACATCAAAGTTGAATTTTTTCCTCAAGCTCCAAAAAAGCAGTCTCAAACTATCAAAACGGTTTCTAAAACCTCTAGGAAATGTATCTTCTTTAATAATCTGTCTGGTTTAGGCAAATTTTCATGATGCTGAAAAATGCTGTTAAATGGTAGTTAAATCGTCATGCTTTTAATGCCTGGCTAGGGTTAAGGTTACAAGAACCATAGAATTTTGCCCGCTGATGCACTTTTAGCTGCACTTTAAATGACAAAATGAAGAGAGTTTACCCATTAGAACAGGTATTCTTCACACTTTTCATCTGGCTCAGTTTTGGATAAAATCAATGGATAGGGCAATATCCAAAAAGGTGACCAAAACTGTCCGAAAACTAAAAGTGCAGATAGGAGCAAATTATTACTCATCCTAAAGATAACTGGGGGCCCGGAATGCAGCACTGACAGTAAAAAACTTCTACCTGTTGTGGGAATGCTAACCCTAACCCTAGCTAGGGTTTCAAATGTGCATTCCGGCAGGGTGTCTCAGAAGCCCTCCAAACATCAAAGTTGAATTTTTTCCTCAAACTCCAAAAAATCAGTCTCAAACTATCAAAACGGTTTCTAAAACCTCTAGGAAATGTATCTTCTTTAATAATCTGTCTGGTTTAGGCAAATTTTCATGAAGCTGAAAAATGCTGTTAAATGGTAGTTAAATCGGCATGCTTTTAATGCCTGGCTAGG
Organism: Lepisosteus platostomus; assembly: GCF_059453375.1. Lineage (NCBI taxonomy): Eukaryota > Metazoa > Chordata > Actinopteri > Semionotiformes > Lepisosteidae > Lepisosteus > Lepisosteus platostomus. The sequence goes on along the minus strand of NC_142616.1, from coordinate 15,228,590 downwards.
GTTAGGGTTACAAGAACCATAGAATTTTGCCCGCTGTTGCACTTTTAGCTGCACTTTAAATGACAAAATGAAGAGAGTTTACCCATTAGAACATGTATTCTTCACACTTTTCATCTGGCTCAGTTTTGGATAAAATCACTGCAAAGGGCAATATACAAAAAGGTAACCAGAACTCTCCGAAAACTAAAAGTGCAGATAGGAGCAAATTGTCACTCATCCTAAAGATAACTGGGGACCCGGAATGCAGCACTGACAGTAAAAAACTTCTACCTGTTGTGGGAATGCTAACCCTAACCCTAGCTAGGGTTTCAAATGTGCATTCCGGCAGGGTGTCTCAGAAGCCCTCCAAACATCAAAGTTGATTTTTTTCCTCAAACTCCAAAAAATCAGTCTCAAACTATCAAAACGGTTTCTAAAACCTCTAGGAAATGTATCTTCTTTAATAATCTGTCTGGTTTAGGCAAATTTTCATGAAGCTGAAAAATGCTGTGAAATGGTAGTTAAATCGGCATGCTTTTAATGCCTGGCTAGGGTTAGGGTTACAAGAACCATAGAATTTTGCCCGCTGTTGCACTTTTAGCTGCACTTTAAATGACAAAATGAAGAGAGTTTACCCATTAGAACAGGTATTCTTCACACTTTTCATCTGGCTCAGTTTTTGATAAAATCAATGGATAGGGCAATATACAAAAAGGTGACCAAAACTGTCCGAAAACTAAAAGTGCAGATAGGAGCAAATTATCACTCATCCTAAAGATAACTGGGGGCCCGGAATGCAGCACTGACAGTAAAAAACTTCTACCTGTTGTGGGAATGCTAACCCTAACCCTAGCTAGGGTTTCAAATGTGCATTCCGGCAGGGTGTCTCAGAAGCCCTCCAAACATCAAAGTTGAATTTTTTCCTCAAGCTCCAAAAAAGCAGTCTCAAACTATCAAAACGGTTTCTAAAACCTCTAGGAAATGTATCTTCTTTAATAATCTGTCTGGTTTAGGTAAATTTTCATGAAGCTGAAAAATGCTGTTAAATGGTAGTTAAATCGGCATGCTTTTAATGCCTGGCTAGGGTTAGGGTTACAAGAACCATAGAATTTTGCCCGCTGTTGCACTTTTAGCTGCACTTTAAATGACAAAATGAAGAGAGTTTACCCATTAGAACAGGTATTCTTCACACTTTTCATCTGGCTCAGTTTTGGATGAAATCAATAGATAGGGCAATATACAAAAAGGTGACCAAAACTGTCCGAAAACTAAAAGTGCAGATAGGAGCAAATTATCACTCATCCTAAAGATAACTGGGGGCCCGGAATGCAGCACTGACAGTAAAAAACTTCTACCTGTTGTGGGAATGCTAACCCTAACCCTAGCTAGGGTTTCAAATGTGCATTCCGGCAGGGTGTCTCAGAAGCCCTCCAAACATCAAAGTTGAATTTTTTCCTCAAACTCCAAAAAATCAGTCTCAAACTATCAAAACGGTTTCTAAAACCTCTAGGAAATGTATCTTCTTTAATAATCTGTCTGGTTTAGGCAAATTTTCATGAAGCTGAAAAATGCTGTTAAATTGTAGTTAAATCGGCATGCTTTTAATGCCTGGCTAGGGTTAGGGTTACAAGAACCATAGAATTTTGCCCGCTGTTGCACTTTTAGCTGCACTTTAAATGACAAAATGAAGAGAGTTTACCCATTAGAACAGGTTTTCTTCACACTTTTCATCTGGCTCAGTTTTGGATAAAATCACTACATAGGGCAATATACAAAAAGGTGACCAAAACTGTCCGAAAACTAAAAGTGCAGATAGGAGCAAATTATCACTCATCCTAAAGATAACTGGGGGCCCGGAATGCAGCACTGACAGTAAAAAACTTCTACCTGTTGTGGGAATGCTAACCCTAACCCTAGCTAGGGTTTCAAATGTGCATTCCGGCAGGGTGTCTCAGAAGCCCTCCAAACATCAAAGTTGAATTTTTTCCTCAAACTCCAAAAAATCAGTCTCAAACTATCAAAACGGTTTCTAAAACCTCTAGGAAATGTATCTTCTTTAATAATCTGTCTGGTTTAGGCAAATTTTCATGATGCTGAAAAATGCTGTTAAATGGTAGTTAAATCGGCATGCTTTTAATGCCTGGCTAGGGTTAGGGTTACAAGAACCATAGAATTTTGCCCGCTGTTGCACTTTTAGCTGCACTTTAAATGACAAAATGAAGAGAGTTTACCCATTAGAACAGGTTTTCTTCACACTTTTCATCTGGCTCAGTTTTTGATAAAATCAATGGATAGGGCAATATCCAAAAGGGTGACCAAAACTGTCCGAAAACTAAAAGTGCAGATAGGAGCAAATTATCACTCAACCTAGAGATAACTGGTGGCCCGGAATGCAGCACTGACTGTAAAAAACTTCTACCTGTTGTGGGAATGCTAACCCTAACCCTAGCTAGGGTTTCAAATGTGCATTCCGGCAGGGTGTCTCAGAAGCCCTCCAAACATCAAAGTTGAATTTTTTCCTCAAACTCCAAAAAATCAGTCTCAAACTATCAAAACGGTTTCTAAAACCTCTAGGAAATGTATCTTCTTTAATAATCTGTCTGGTTTAGGTAAATTTTCATGAAGCTGAAAAATGCTGTTAAATGGTAGTTAAATCGGCATGCTTTTAATGCCTGGCTAGGGTTAGGGTTACAAGAACCATAGAATTTTGCCCGCTGTTGCACTTTTAGCTGCACTTTAAATGACAAAATGAAGAGAGTTTACCCATTAGAACAGGTTTTCATCACACTTTTCATCTGGCTCAGTTTTGGATAAAATCACTACATAGGGCAATATACAAAAAGGTGACCAAAACTGTCCGAAAACTAAAAGTGCAGATAGGAGCAAATTATCACTCATCCTAAAGATAACTGGGGGCCCGGAATGCAGCACTGACAGTAAAAAACTTCTACCTGTTGTGGGAATGCTAACCCTAACCCTAGCTAGGGTTTCAAATGTGCATTCTGGCAGGGTGTCTCAGAAGCCCTCCAAACATCAAAGTTGAATTTTTTCCTCAAACTCCAAAAAATCAGTCTCAAACTATCAAAACGGTTTCTAAAACCTCTAGGAAATGTATCTTCTTTAATAATCTGTCTGGTTTAGGCAAATTTTCATGAAGCTGAAAAATGCTGTGAAATGGTAGTTAAATCGGCATGCTTTTAATGCCTGGCTAGGGTTAGGGTTACAAGAACCATAGAATTTTGCCCGCTGTTGCACTTTTAGCTGCACTTTAAATGACAAAATGAAGAGAGTTTACCCATTAGAACAGGTATTCTTCACACTTTTCATCTGGCTCAGTTTTTGATAAAATCAATGGATAGGGCAATATACAAAAAGGTGACCAAAACTGTCCGAAAACTAAAAGTGCAGATAGGAGCAAATTATCACTCATCCTAAAGATAACTGGTGGCCCGGAATGCAGCACTGACAGTAAAAAACTTCTACCTGTTGTGGGAATGCTAACCCTAACCCTAGCTAGGGTTTCAAATGTGCATTCCGGCAGGGTGTCTCAGAAGCCCTCCAAACATCAAAGTTGAATTTTTTCCTCAAGCTCCAAAAAAGCAGTCTCAAACTATCAAAACGGTTTCTAAAACCTCTAGGAAATGTATCTTCTTTAATAATCTGTCTGGTTTAGGTAAATTTTCATGAAGCTGAAAAATGCTGTTAAATGGTAGTTAAATCGGCATGCTTTTAATGCCTGGCTAGGGTTAGGGTTACAAGAACCATAGAATTTTGCCCGCTGTTGCACTTTTAGCTGCACTTTAAATGACAAAATGAAGAGAGTTTACCCATTAGAACAGGTATTCTTCACACTTTTCATCTGGCTCAGTTTTGGATGAAATCAATAGATAGGGCAATATACAAAAAGGTGACCAAAACTGTCCGAAAACTAAAAGTGCAGATAGGAGCAAATTATCACTCATCCTAAAGATAACTGGGGGCCCGGAATGCAGCACTGACAGTAAAAAACTTCTACCTGTTGTGGGAGTGCTAACCCTAACCCTAGCTAGGGTTTCAAATGTGCATTCCGGCAGGGTGTCTCAGAAGCCCTCCAAACATCAAAGTTGAATTTTTTCCTCAAACTCCAAAAAATCAGTCTCAAACTATCAAAACGGTTTCTAAAACCTCTAGGAAATGTATCTTCTTTAATAATCTGTCTGGTTTAGGCAAATTTTCATGAAGCTGAAAAATGCTGTTAAATTGTAGTTAAATCGGCATGCTTTTAATGCCTGGCTAGGGTTAGGGTTACAAGAACCATAGAATTTTGCCCGCTGTTGCACTTTTAGCTGCACTTTAAATGACAAAATGAAGAGAGTTTACCCATTAGAACAGGTTTTCTTCACACTTTTCATCTGGCTCAGTTTTGGATAAAATCACTACATAGGGCAATATACAAAAAGGTGACCAAAACTGTCCGAAAACTAAAAGTGCAGATAGGAGCAAATTATCACTCATCCTAAAGATAACTGGGGGCCCGGAATGCAGCACTGACAGTAAAAAACTTCTACCTGTTGTGGGAATGCTAACCCTAACCCTAGCTAGGGTTTCAAATGTGCATTCCGGCAGGGTGTCTCAGAAGCCCTCCAAACATCAAAGTTGAATTTTTTCCTCAAGCTCCAAAAAAGCAGTCTCAAACTATCAAAACGGTTTCTAAAACCTCTAGGAAATGTATCTTCTTTAATAATCTGTCTGGTTTAGGTAAATTTTCATGAAGCTGAAAAATGCTGTTAAATGGTAGTTAAATCGGCATGCTTTTAATGCCTGGCTAGGGTTAGGGTTACAAGAACCATAGAATTTTGCCCGCTGTTGCACTTTTAGCTGCACTTTAAATGACAAAATGAAGAGAGTTTACCCATTAGAACATGTATTCTTCACACTTTTCATCTGGCTCAGTTTTGGATGAAATCAATAGATAGGGCAATATACAAAAAGGTGACCAAAACTGTCCGAAAACTAAAAGTGCAGATAGGAGCAAATTATCACTCATCCTAAAGATAACTGGGGGCCCGGAATGCAGCACTGACAGTAAAAAACTTCTACCTGTTGTGGGAGTGCTAACCCTAACCCTAGCTAGGGTTTCAAATGTGCATTCCGGCAGGGTGTCTCAGAAGCCCTCCAAACATCAAAGTTGAATTTTTTCCTCAAACTCCAAAAAATCAGTCTCAAACTATCAAAACGGTTTCTAAAACCTCTAGGAAATGTATCTTCTTTAATAATCTGTCTGGTTTAGGCAAATTTTCATGAAGCTGAAAAATGCTGTTAAATTGTAGTTAAATCGGCATGCTTTTAATGCCTGGCTAGGGTTAGGGTTACAAGAACCATAGAATTTTGCCCGCTGTTGCACTTTTAGCTGCACTTTAAATGACAAAATGAAGAGAGTTTACCCATTAGAACAGGTTTTCTTCACACTTTTCATCTGGCTCAGTTTTGGATAAAATCACTACATAGGGCAATATACAAAAAGGTGACCAAAACTGTCCGAAAACTAAAAGTGCAGATAGGAGCAAATTATCACTCATCCTAAAGATAACTGGGGGCCCGGAATGCAGCACTGACAGTAAAAAACTTCTACCTGTTGTGGGAATGCTAACCCTAACCCTAGCTAGGGTTTCAAATGTGCATTCCGGCAGGGTGTCTCAGAAGCCCTCCAAACATCAAAGTTGAATTTTTTCCTCAAACTCCAAAAAATCAGTCTCAAACTATCAAAACGGTTTCTAAAACCTCTTGGAAATGTATCTTCTTTAATAATCTGTCTGGTTTAGGCAAATTTTCATGATGCTGAAAAATGCTGTTAAATGGTAGTTAAATCGGCATGCTTTTAATGCCTGGCTAGGGTTAGGGTTACAAGAACCATAGAATTTTGCCCGCTGTTGCACTTTTAGCTGCACTTTAAATGACAAAATGAAGAGAGTTTACCCATTAGAACAGGTTTTCTTCACACTTTTCATCTGGCTCAGTTTTGGATAAAATCAATGGATAGGGCAATATCCAAAAAGGTGACCAAAACTGTCCGAAAACTAAAAGTGCAGATAGGAGCAAATTATCACTCAACCTAGAGATAACTGGTGGCCCGGAATGCAGCACTGACTGTAAAAAACTTCTACCTGTTGTGGGAATGCTAACCCTAACCCTAGCTAGGGTTTCAAATGTGCATTCCGGCAGGGTGTCTCAGAAGCCCTCCAAACATCAAAGTTGAATTTTTTCCTCAAACTCCAAAAAATCAGTCTCAAACTATCAAAACGGTTTCTAAAACCTCTAGGAAATGTATCTTCTTTAATAATCTGTCTGGTTTAGGTAAATTTTCATGAAGCTGAAAAATGCTGTTAAATGGTAGTTAAATCGGCATGCTTTTAATGCCTGGCTAGGGTTAGGGTTACAAGAACCATAGAATTTTGCCCGCTGTTGCACTTTTAGCTGCACTTTAAATGACAAAATGAAGAGAGTTTACCCATTAGAACAGGTTTTCATCACACTTTTCATCTGGCTCAGTTTTGGATAAAATCACTACATAGGGCAATATACAAAAAGGTGACCAAAACTGTCCGAAAACTAAAAGTGCAGATAGGAGCAAATTATCACTCATCCTAAAGATAACTGGGGGCCCGGAATGCAGCACTGACAGTAAAAAACTTCTACCTGTTGTGGGAATGCTAACCCTAACCCTAGCTAGGGTTTCAAATGTGCATTCCGGCAGGGTGTCTCAGAAGCCCTCCAAACATCAAAGTTGAATTTTTTCCTCAAACTCCAAAAAATCAGTCTCAAACTATCAAAACGGTTTCTAAAACCTCTAGGAAATGTATCTTCTTTAATAATCTGTCTGCTTTAGGTAAATTTTCATGAAGCTGAAAAATGCTGTTAAATGGTAGTTAAATCGGCATGCTTTTAATGCCTGGCTAGGGTTAGGGTTACAAGAACCATAGAATTTTGCCCGCTGTTGCACTTTTAGCTGCACTTTAAATGACAAAATGAAGAGAGTTTACCCATTAGAACAGGTTTTCTTCACACTTTTCATCTGGCTCAGTTTTTGATAAAATCAATGGATAGGGCAATATACAAAAAGGTGACCAAAACTGTCCGAAAACTAAAAGTGCAGATAGGAGCAAATTCTCACTCATCCTAAAGATAACTGGGGGCCCGGAATGCAGCACTGACAGTAAAAACTTCTACCTGTTGTGGGAATGCTAACCCTAACCCTAGCTAGGGTTTCAAATGTGCATTCCGGCAGGGTGTCTCAGAAGCCCTCCAAACATCAAAGTTGAATTCTTTCCTCAAACTCCAAAAAATCAGTCTCAAACTATCAAAACGGTTTCTAAAACCTCTAGGAAATGTATCTTCTTTAATAATCTGTCTGGTTTAGGCAAATTTTCATGAAGCTGAAAAATGCTGTTAAATGGTAGTTAAATCGGCATGCTTTTAATGCCTGGCTAGGGTTAGGGTTACAAGAACCATAGAATTTTGCCCTCTGTTGCACTTTTAGCTGCACTTTAAATGACAAAATGAAGAGAGTTTACCCATTAGAACAGGTATTCTTCACACTTTTCATCTGGCTCAGTTTTGGATAAAATCAATACATAGGGCAATATACAAAAAGGTGACCAAAACTGTCAGAAAACTAAAAGTGCAGATAGGAGCAAATTATCACTCATCCTAAAGATAACTGGGGGCCCGGAATGCAGCACTGACAGTAAAAAACTTCTACCTGTTGTGGGAATGCTAACCCTAACCCTAGCTAGGGTTTCAAATGTGCATTCCGGCAGGGTGTCTCAGAAGCCCTCCAAACATCAAAGTTGAATTTTTTCCTCAAACTCCAAAAAATCAGTCTCAAACTATCAAAACGGTTTCTAAAACCTCTAGGAAATGTATCTTCTTTAATAATCTGTCTGGTTTAGGCAAATTTTCATGATGCTGAAAAATGCTGTTAAATGGTAGTTAAATCGGCATGCTTTTAATGCCTGGCTAGGGTTAGGGTTACAAGAACCATAGAATTTTGCCCGCTGTTGCACTTTTAGCTGCACTTTAAATGACAAAATGAAGAGAGTTTACCCATTAGAACAGGTTTTCTTCACACTTTTCATCTGGCTCAGTTTTGGATAAAATCAATGGATAGGGCAATATCCAAAAAGGTGACCAAAACTGTCCGAAAACTAAAAGTGCAGATAGGAGCAAATTATCACTCAACCTAGAGATAACTGGTGGCCCGGAATGCAGCACTGACTGTAAAAAACTTCTACCTGTTGTGGGAATGCTAACCCTAACCCTAGCTAGGGTTTCAAATGTGCATTCCGGCAGGGTGTCTCAGAAGCCCTCCAAACATCAAAGTTGAATTTTTTCCTCAAACTCCAAAAAATCAGTCTCAAACTATCAAAACGGTTTCTAAAACCTCTAGGAAATGTATCTTCTTTAATAATCTGTCTGGTTTAGGCAAATTTTCATTAAACTGAAAAATGCTGTTAAATGGTAGTTAAATCGGCATGCTTTTAATGCCTGGCTAGGGTTAGGGTTACAAGAACCATAGAATTTTGCCCGCTGTTGCACTTTTAGCTACACTTTAAATGACAAAATGAAGAGAGTTTAGCCATTAGAACAGGTTTTCTTCACACTTTTCATCTGGCTCAGTTTTGGATAAAATCACTACATAGGGCAATATACAAAAAGGTGACCAAAACTGTCCGAAAACTAAAAGTGCAGATAGGAGCAAATTATCACTCATCCTAAAGATAACTGGGGGCCCGGAATGCAGCACTGACAGTAAAAAACGTCTACCTGTTGTGGGAATGCTAACCCTAACCCTAGCTAGGGTTTCAAATGTGCATTCCGGCAGGGTGTCTCAGAAGCCCTCCAAACATCAAAGTTGAATTTTTTCCTCAAACGCCAAAAAATCAGTCTCAAACTATCAAAACGGTTTCTAAAACCTCTAGGAAATGTATCTTCTTTAATAATCTGTCTGGTTTAGGCAAATTTTCATGAAGCTGAAAAATGCTATTAAATGGTAGTTAAATCGGCATGCTTTTAATGCCTGGCTAGGGTTAGGGTTACAAGAACCATAGAATTTTGCCCGCTGTTGCACTTTTAGCTGCACATTAAATGACAAAATGAAGAGAGTTTACCCATTAGAACAGGTATTCTTCACACTTTTCATCTGGCTCAGTTTTTGATAAAATCAATGGATAGGGCAATATACAAAAAGGTGACCAAAACTGTCCGAAAACTAAAAGTGCAGATAGGAGCAAATTATCACTCATCCTAAAGATAACTGGGGGCCCGGAATGCAGCACTGACAGTAAAAAACTTCTACCTGTTGTGGGAATGCTAACCCTAACCCTAGCTAGGGTTTCAAATGTGCATTCCGGCAGGGTGTCTCAGAAGCCCTCCAAACATCAACGTTGAATTTTTTCCTCAAACTCCAAAAAATCAGTCTCAAACTATCAAAACGGTTTCTAAAACCTCTAGGAAATGTATCTTCTTTAATAATCTGTCTGGTTTAGGCAAATTTTCATGAAGCTGAAAAATGCTGTTAAATGGTAGTTAAATCGGCATGCTTTTAATGCCTGGCTAGGGTTAGGGTTACAAGAACCATAGAAATTTGCCCGCTGTTGCACTTTTAGCTGCACTTTAAATGACAAAATGAAGAGAGTTTACCCATTAGAACAGGTTTTCTTCACACTTTTCATCTGGCTCAGTTTTGGATAAAATCACTACATAGGGCAATATATAAAAAGGTGACCAAAACTGTCCGAAAACTAAAAGTGCAGATAGGAGCAAATTATCACTCATCCTAAAGATAACGGGGGGCCCGGAATGCAGCACTGACAGTAAAAAACTTCTACCTGTTGTGGGAATGCTAACCCTAACCCTAGCTAGGGTTTCAAATGTGCATTCCGGCAAGGTGTCTCAGAAGCCCTCCAAACAACAAAGTTGAATTTATTCCTCAAACTCCAAAAAATCAGTCTCAAACTATTAAAACGGTTTCTAAAACCTCTAGGAAATGTATCTCCTTTAATAATCTGTCTGGTTTAGGCAAATTTTCATGAAGCTGAAAAATGCTGTTAAATGGTAGTTAAATCGTCATGCTTTTAATGCCTGGCTAGGGTTAGGGTTACAAGAACCATAGAATTTTGCCCGCTGTTGCACTTTTAGCTGCACTTTAAATGACAAAATGAAGAGAGTTTACCCATTAGAACAGGTTTTCTTCACACTTTTCATCTGGCTCAGTTTTGGATAAAATCACTACATAGGGCAATATACAAAAAGGTGACCAAAACTGTCCGAAAACTAAAAGTGCAGATAGGAGCAAATTATCACTCATCCTAAAGATAACGGGGGGCCCGGAATGCAGCACTGACAGTAAAAAACTTCTACCTGTTGTGGGAATGCTAACCCTAACCCTAGCTAGGGTTTCAAATGTGCATTCCGGCAAGGTGTCTCAGAAGCCCTCCAAACAACAAAGTTGAATTTTTTCCTCAAACTCCAAAAAATCAGTCTCAAACTATTAAAACGGTTTCTAAAACCTCTAGGAAATGTATCTCCTTTAATAATCTGTCTGGTTTAGGCAAATTTTCATGAAGCTGAAAAATGCTGTTAAATGGTAGTTAAATCGTCATGCTTTTAATGCCTGGCTAGGGTTAGGGTTACAAGAACCATAGAATTTTGCCCGCTGTTGCACTTTAACCTGCACTTTAAATGACAAAATGAAGAGAGTTTACCCATTAGAACAGGTATTCTTCACACTTTTCATCTGGCTCAGTTTTGGATGAAATCAATAGATAGGGCAATATACAAAAAGGTGACCAAAACTGTCCGAAAACTAAAAGTGCAGATAGGAGCAAATTATCACTCATCCTAAAGATAACTGGGGGCCCGGAATGCAGCACTGACAGTAAAAAACTTCTACGTGTTGTGGGAATGCTAACCCTAACCCTAGCTAGGGTTTCAAATGTGCATTCCGGCAGGGTGTCTCAGAAGCCCTCCAAACATCAAAGTTGAATTTTTTCCCCAAACTCCAAAAAATCAGTCTCAAACTATCAAAACGGTTTCTAAAACCTCTAGGAAATGTATCTTCTTTAATAATCTGTCTGGTTTAGGCAAATTTTCATGAAGCTGAAAAATGCTGTTAAATGGTAGTTAAATCGGCAAGCTTTTATTGCCTGGCTAGGGTTAGGGTTACAAGAACCATAGAATTTTGCCCGCTGTTGCACTTTTAGCTGCACTTTAAATGACAAAATGAAGAGAGTTTACCCATTAGAACAGGTTTTCTTCACACTTTTCATCTGGCTCAGTTTTGGATAAAATCAATGGATAGGGCAATATACAAAAAGTTGACCAAAACTGTCCGAAAACTAAAAGTGCAGATAGGAGCAAATTATCACTCATCCTAAAGATAACTGGGGGCCCGGAATGCAGCACTGACAGTAAAAAACTTCTACCTGTTGTGGGAATGCTAACCCTAACCCTAGCTAGGGTTTCAAATGTGCATTCCGGCAAGGTGTCTCAGAAGCCCTCCAAACATCAAAGTTGAATTTTTTCCTCAAACTCCAAAAAATCAGTCTCAAACTATCAAAACGGTTTCTAAAACCTCTAGGAAATTTATCTCCTTTAATAATCTGTCTGGTTTAGGCAAATTTTCATGAAGCTGAAAAATGCTGTTAAATGGTTGTTAAATCGGCATGCTTTTAATGCCTGGCTAGGGTTAGGGTTATAAGAACCATAGAATTTTGCCCGCTGTTGCACTTTTAGCTGCACTTTAAATGACAAAATGAAGAGAGTTTACCCATTAGAACAGGTATTCTTCACACTTTTCATCTGGCTCAGTTTTTGATGAAATCAATGGATAGGGCAATATACAAAAAGGTGACCAAAACTGTCCGAAAACTAAAAGTGCAGATAGGAGCAAATTATCACTCATCCTAAAGATAACTGGGGGCCCGGAATGCAGCACTGACAGTAAAAAACTTCTACCTGTTCTGGGAATGCTAACCCTAACCCTAGCTAGGGTTTCAAATGTGCATTCCGGCAGGGTATCTCACAAGCCCTCCAAACATCAAAGTTGAATTTTTTCCTCAAACTCCAAAAAATCAGTGTCAAACTATCAAAACGGTTTCTAAAACCTCTAGGAAATGTATCTCCTTTAATAATCTGTCTGGTTTAGGCAAATTTTCATGAAGCTGAAAAATGCTGTTAAATGGTAGTTAAATCGGCATGCTTTTAATGCCTGGCTAGGGTTAGGGTTACAAGAACCATAGAATTTTGCCCGCTGTTGCACTTTTAGCTGCACTTTAAATGACAAAATGAAGAGAGTTTACCCATTAGAACAGGTTTTCTTCACACTTTTCATCTGGCTCAGTTTTGGATGAAATCAATAGATAGGGCAATATACAAAAAGGTGACCAAAACTGTCCGAAAACTAAAAGTGCAGATAGGAGCAAATTATCACTCATCCTAAAGATAACTGGGGGCCCGGAATGCAGCACTGACAGTAAAAAACTTCTACGTGTTGTGGGAATGCTAACCCTAACCCTAGCTAGGGTTTCAAATGTGCATTCCGGCAGGGTGTCTCAGAAGCCCTCCAAACATCAAAGTTGAATTTTTTCCCCAAACTCCAAAAAATCAGTCTCAAACTATCAAAACGGTTTCTAAAACCTCTAGGAAATGTATCTTCTTTAATAATCTGTCTGGTTTAGGCAAATTTTCATGAAGCTGAAAAATGCTGTTAAATGGTAGTTAAATCGGCAAGCTTTTATTGCCTGGCTAGGGTTAGGGTTACAAGAACCATAGAATTTTGCCCGCTGTTGCACTTTTAGCTGCACTTTAAATGACAAAATGAAGAGAGTTTACCCATTAGAACAGGTTTTCTTCACACTTTTCATCTGGCTCAGTTTTGGATAAAATCAATGGATAGGGCAATATACAAAAAGTTGACCAAAACTGTCCGAAAACTAAAAGTGCAGATAGGAGCAAATTATCACTCATCCTAAAGATAACTGGGGGCCCGGAATGCAGCACTGACAGTAAAAAACTTCTACCTGTTGTGGGAATGCTAACCCTAACCCTAGCTAGGGTTTCAAATGTGCATTCCGGCAAGGTGTCTCAGAAGCCCTCCAAACATCAAAGTTGAATTTTTTCCTCAAACTCCAAAAAATCAGTCTCAAACTATCAAAACGGTTTCTAAAACCTCTAGGAAATTTATCTCCTTTAATAATCTGTCTGGTTTAGGCAAATTTTCATGAAGCTGAAAAATGCTGTTAAATGGTTGTTAAATCGGCATGCTTTTAATGCCTGGCTAGGGTTAGGGTTATAAGAACCATAGAATTTTGCCCGCTGTTGCACTTTTAGCTGCACTTTAAATGACAAAATGAAGAGAGTTTACCCATTAGAACAGGTATTCTTCACACTTTTCATCTGGCTCAGTTTTTGATGAAATCAATGGATAGGGCAATATACAAAAAGGTGACCAAAACTGTCCGAAAACTAAAAGTGCAGATAGGAGCAAATTATCACTCATCCTAAAGATAACTGGGGGCCCGGAATGCAGCACTGACAGTAAAAAACTTCTACCTGTTCTGGGAATGCTAACCCTAACCCTAGCTAGGGTTTCAAATGTGCATTCCGGCAGGGTATCTCAGAAGCCCTCCAAACATCAAAGTTGAATTTTTTCCTCAAACTCCAAAAAATCAGTGTCAAACTATCAAAACGGTTTCTAAAACCTCTAGGAAATGTATCTCCTTTAATAATCTGTCTGGTTTAGGCAAATTTTCATGAAGCTGAAAAATGCTGTTAAATGGTAGTTAAATCGGCATGCTTTTAATGCCTGGCTAGGGTTAGGGTTACAAGAACCATAGAATTTTGCCCGCTGTTGCACTTTTAGCTGCACTTTAAATGACAAAATGAAGAGAGTTTACCCATTAGAACAGGTTTTCTTCACACTTTTCATCTGGCTCAGTTTTGGATAAAATCACTACATAGGGCAATATACAAAAAGGTGACCAAAACTGTCCGAAAACTAAAAGTGCAGATAGGAGCAAATTATCACTCATCCTAAAGATAACTGGGGTCCCGGAATGCAGCACTGACAGTAAAAAACTTCTACCTGTTGTGGGAATGCTAACCCTAACCCTAGCTAGGGTTTCAAATGTGCATTCCGGCAGGGTGTCTCAGAAGCCCTCCAAACATCAAAGTTGAATTTTTTCCTCAAACTCCAAAAAATCAGTCTCAAACTATCAAAACGGTTTCTAAAACCTCTAGGAAATGTATCTTCTTTAATAATCTGTCTGGTTTAGGCAAATTTTCATGAAGCTGAAAAATGCTGTTAAATGGTAGTTAAATCGGCATGCTTTTAATGCCTGGCTAGGGTTAGGGTTACAAGAACCATAGAATTTTGCCCGCTGTTGCACTTTTAGCTACATTTTAAATGACAAAATGAAGAGAGTTTACCCATTAGAACAGGTTTTCTTCACACTTTTCATCTGGCTCAGTTTTGGATAAAATCACTACATAGGGCAATATACAAAAAGGTGACCAAAACTGTCCGAAAACTAAAAGTGCAGATAGGAGCAAATTATCACTCATCCTAAAGATAACTGGGGGCCCGGAATGCAGCACTGACAGTAAAAAACTTCTACCTGTTGTGGGAATGCTAACCCTAACCCTAGCTAGGGTTTCAAATGTGCATTCCGGCAGGGTGTCTCAGAAGCCCTCCAAACATCAAAGTTGAATTTTTTCCTCAAACTCCAAAAAATCAGTCTCAAACTATCAAAACGGTTTCTAAAACCTCTAGGAAATGTATCTTCTTTAATAATCTGTCTGGTTTAGGCAAATTTTCATGAAGCTGAAAAATGCTGTTAAATGGTAGTTAAATCGGCATGCTTTTAATGCCTGGCTAGGGTTAGGGTTACAGGAACCATAGAATTTTGCCCGCTGTTGCACTTTTAGCTGCACTTTAAATGACAAAATGAAGAGAGTTTACCCATTAGAACAGGTTTTCTTCACACTTTTCATCTGGCTCAGTTTTGGATAAAATCACTACATAGGGCAATATACAAAAAGTTGACCAAAACTGTCCGAAAACTAAAAGTGCAGATAGGAGCAAATTATCACTCATCCTAAAGATAACTGGGGGCCCGGAATGCAGCACTGACAGTAAAAAACTTCTACCTGTTCTGGGAATGCTAACCCTAACCCTAGCTAGGGTTTCAAATGTGCATTCCGGCAGGGTATCTCAGAAGCCCTCCAAACATCAAAGTTGAATTTTTTCCTCAAACGAAAAAAAATCAGTCTCAAACTATAAAAACGGTTTCTAAAACCTCTAGGAAATGTATCTTCTTTAATAATCTGTCTGGTTTAGGCAAATTTTCATGAAGCTGAAAAATGCTGTTAAATGGTAGTTAAATCGGCATGCTTTTAATGCCTGGCTAGGGTTAGGGTTACAAGAACCATAGAATTTTGCCCGCTGTTGCACTATTAGCTGCACTTTAAATGACAAAATGAAGAGAGTTTACCCATTAGAACAGGTATTCTTCACACTTTTCATCTGGCTCAGTTTTTGATAAAATCAATGGATAGGGCAATATACAAAAAGGTGACCAAAACTGTCCGAAAACTAAAAGTGCAGATAGGAGCAAATTATCACTCATCCTAGAGATAACTGGGGGCCCGGAAAGCAGCACTGACAGTAAAAAACTTCTACCTGTTGTGGGAATGCTAACCCTAACCCTAGCTAGGGTTTCAAATGTGCATTCCGGCAAGGTGTCTCAGAAGCCCTCCAAACATCAAAGTTGAATTTTTTCCTCAAACTCCAAAAAATCAGTCTCAAACTATCAAAACGGTTTCTAAAACCTCTAGGAAATTTATCTCCTTTAATAATCTGTCTGGTTTAGGCAAATTTTCATGAAGCTGAAAAATGCTGTTAAATGGTTGTTAAATCGGCATGCTTTTAATGCCTGGCTAGGGTTAGGGTTACAAGAACCATAGAATTTTGCCCGCTGTTGTACTTTTAGCTGCACTTTAAATGACAAAATGAAGAGAGTTTACCCATTAGAACAGGTATTCTTCACACTTTTCATCTGGCTCAGTTTTTGATGAAATCAATGGATAGGGCAATATACAAAAAGGTGACCAAAACTGTCCGAAAACTAAAAGTGCAGATAGGAGCAAATTATCACTCATCCTAAAGATAACTGGGGGCCCGGAATGCAGCACTGACAGTAAAAAACTTCTACCTGTTCTGGGAATGCTAACCCTAACCCTAGCTAGGGTTTCAAATATGCATTCCGGCAGGGTATCTCAGAAGCCCTCCAAACATCAAAGTTGAATTTTTTCCTCAAACTCCAAAAAATCAGTGTCAAACTATCAAAACGGTTTCTAAAACCTCTAGGAAATGTATCTCCTTTAATAATCTGTCTGGTTTAGGCAAATTTTCATGAAGCTGAAAAATGCTGTTAAATGGTAGTTAAATCGGCATGCTTTTAATGCCTGGCTAGGGTTAGGGTTACAAGAACCATAGAATTTTGCCCGCTGTTGCACTTTTAGCTGCACTTTAAATGACAAAATGAAGAGAGTTTACCCATTAGAACAGGTTTTCTTCACACTTTTCATCTGGCTCAGTTTTGGATAAAATCACTACATAGGGCAATATACAAAAAGGTGACCAAAACTGTCCGAAAACTAAAAGTGCAGATAGGAGCAAATTATCACTCATCCTAAAGATAACTGGGGGCCCGGAATGCAGCACTGACAGTAAAAAACTTCTACCTGTTGTGGGAATGCTAACCCTAACCCTAGCTAGGGTTTCAAATGTGCATTCCGGCAGGGTGTCTCAGAAGCCCTCCAAACATCAAAGTTGAATTTTTTCCTCAAACTCCAAAAAATCAGTCTTAAACTATCAAAACGGTTTCTAAAACCTCTAGGAAATGTATCTTCTTTAATAATCTGTCTGGTTTAGGCAAATTTTCATGAAGCTGAAAAATGCTGTTAAATGGTAGTTAAATCGGCATGCTTTTAATGCCTGGCTAGGGTTAGGGTTACAAGAACCATAGAATTTTGCCCGCTGTTGCACTTTTAGCTGCACTTTAAATGACAAAATGAAGAGAGTTTACCCATTAGAACAGGTTTTCTTCACACTTTTCATCTGGCTCAGTTTTGGATAAAATCACTACATAGGGCAATATACAAAAAGGTGACCAAAACTGTCCGAAAACTAAAAGTGCAGATAGGAGCAAATTATCACTCATCCTAAAGATAACTGGGGGCCCGGAATGCAGCACTGACAGTAAAAAACTTCTACCTGTTGTGGGAATGCTAACCCTAACCCTAGCTAGGGTTTCAAATGTGCATTCCGGCAGAGTGTCTCAGAAGCCCTCCAAACATCAAAGTTGAATTTTTTCCTCAAACTCCAAAAAATCAGTCTCAAACTATCAAAACGGTTTCTAAAACCTCTAGGAAATGTATCTTCTTTAATAATCTGTCTGGTTTAGGCAAATTTTCATGAAGCTGAAAAATGCTGTTAAATGGTAGTTAAATCGGCATGCTTTTAATGCCTGGCTAGGGTTAGGGTTACAAGAACCATAGAATTTTGCCCGCTGTTGCACTTTTAGCTGCACTTTAAATGACAAAATGAAGAGAGTTTACCCATTAGAACAGGTATTCTTCACACTTTTCATCTGGCTCAGTTTTTGATGAAATCAATGGATAGGGCAATATACAAAAAGGTGACCAAAACTGTCCGAAAACTAAAAGTGCAGATAGGAGCAAATTATCACTCATCCTAAAGATAACTGGGGGCCCGGAATGCAGCACTGACAGTAAAAAACTTCTACCTGTTCTGGGAATGCTAACCCTAACCCTAGCTAGGGTTTCAAATGTGCATTCCGGCAGGGTATCTCAGAAGCCCTCCAAACATCAAAGTTGAATTTTTTCCTCAAACTCCAAAAAATCAGTGTCAAACTATCAAAACGGTTTCTAAAACCTCTAGGAAATGTATCTCCTTTAATAATCTGTCTGGTTTAGGCAAATTTTCATGAAGCTGATAAATGCTGTTAAATGGTAGTTAAATCGGCATGCTTTTAATGCCTGGCTAGGGTTAGGGTTACAAGAACCATAGAATTTTGCCCGCTGTTGCACTTTTAGCTGCACTTTAAATGACAAAATGAAGAGAGTTTACCCATTAGAACAGGTTTTCTTCACACTTTTCATCTGGCTCAGTTTTGGATAAAATCACTACATAGGGCAATATACAAAAAGGTGACCAAAACTGTCCGAAAACTAAAAGTGCAGATAGGAGCAAATTATCACTCATCCTAAAGATAACTGGGGGCCCGGAATGCAGCACTGACAGTAAAAAACTTCTACCTGTTGTGGGAATGCTAACCCTAACCCTAGCTAGGGTTTCAAATGTGCATTCCGGCAGGGTGTCTCAGAAGCCCTCCAAACATCAAAGTTGAATTTTTTCCTCAAACTCCAAAAAATCAGTCTCAAACTATCAAAACGGTTTCTAAAACCTCTAGGAAATGTATCTTCTTTAATAATCTGTCTGGTTTAGGCAAATTTTCATGAAGCTGAAAAATGCTGTTAAATGGTAGTTAAATCGGCATGCTTTTAATGCCTGGCTAGGGTTAGGGTTACAAGAACCATAGAATTTTGCCCGCTGTTGCACTTTTAGCTGCACTTTAAATTACAAAATGAAGAGAGTTTACCCATTAGAACACGTTTTCTTCACACTTTTCATCTGGCTCAGTTTTGGATAAAATCACTACATAGGGCAATATACAAAAAGGTGACCAAAACTGTCCGAAAACTAAAAGTGCAGATAGGAGCAAATTATCACTCATCCTAAAGATAACTGGGGGCCCGGAATGCAGCACTGACAGTAAAAAACTTCTACCTGTTGTGGGAATGCTAACCCTAACCCTAGCTAGGGTTTCAAATGTGCATTCCGGCAGGGTGTCTCAGAAGCCCTCCAAACATCAAAGTTGAATTTTTTCCTCAAACTCCAAAAAATCAGTCTCAAACTATCAAAACGGTTTCTAAAACCTCTAGGAAATGTATCTTCTTTAATAATCTGTCTGGTTTAGGCAAATTTTCATGAAGCTGAAAAATGCTGTTAAATGGTAGTTAAATCGGCATGCTTTTAATGCCTGGCTAGGGTTAGGGTTACAAGAACCATAGAATTTTGCCCGCTGTTGCACTTTTAGCTGCACTTTAAATGACAAAATGAAGAGAGTTTACCCATTAGAACAGGTATTCTTCACACTTTTCATCTGGCTCAGTTTTTGATGAAATCAATGGATAGGGCAATATACAAAAAGGTGACCAAAACTGTCCGAAAACTAAAAGTGCAGATAGGAGCAAATTATCACTCATCCTAAAGATAACTGGGGGCCCGGAATGCAGCACTGACAGTAAAAAACTTCTACCTGTTCTGGGAATGCTAACCCTAACCCTAGCTAGGGTTTCAAATGTGCATTCCGGCAGGGTATCTCAGAAGCCCTCCAAACATCAAAGTTGAATTTTTTCCTCAAACTCCAAAAAATCAGTGTCAAACTATCAAAACGGTTTCTAAAACCTCTAGGAAATGTATCTCCTTTAATAATCTGTCTGGTTTAGGCAAATTTTCATGAAGCTGAAAAATGCTGTTAAATGGTAGTTAAATCGGCATGCTTTTAATGCCTGGCTAGGGTTAGGGTTACAAGAACCATAGAATTTTGCCCGCTGTTGCACTTTTAGCTGCACTTTAAATGACAAAATGAAGAGAGTTTACCCATTAGAACAGGTATTCTTCACACTTTTCATCTGGCTCAGTTTTTGATGAAATCAATGGATAGGGCAATATACAAAAAGGTGACCAAAACTGTCCGAAAACTAAAAGTGCAGATAGGAGCAAATTATCACTCATCCTAAAGATAACTGGGGGCCCGGAATGCAGCACTGACAGTAAAAAACTTCTACCTGTTGTGGGAATGCTAACCCTAACCCTAGCTAGGGTTTCAAATGTGCATTCCGGCAGGGTATCTCAGAAGCCCTCCAAACATCAAAGTTGAATTTTTTCCTCAAACTCCAAAAAATCAGTGTCAAACTATCAAAACGGTTTCTAAAACCTCTAGGAAATGTATCTCCTTTAATAATCTGTCTGGTTTAGGCAAATTTTCATGAAGCTGAAAAATGCTGTTAAATGGTAGTTAAATCGGCATGCTTTTAATGCCTGGCTAGGGTTAGGGTTACAAGAACCATAGAAATTTGCCAGCTGTTGCACTTTAGCTGCACTTTAAATGACAAAATGAAGAGAGTTTACCCATTAGAACAGGTTTTCTTCACACTTTTCATCTGGCTCAGTTTTGGATAAAATCACTACATAGGGCAATATATAAAAAGGTGACCAAAACTGTCCGAAAACTAAAAGTGCAGATAGGAGCAAATTATCACTCATCCTAAAGATAACTGGGGGCCCGGAATGCAGCACTGACAGTAAAAAACTTCTACCTGTTGTGGGAATGCTAACCCTAACCCTAGCTAGGGTTTCAAATGTGCATTCCGGCAGGGTGTCTCAGAAGCCCTCCAAACATCAAAGTTGAATTTTTTCCTCAAACTCCAAAAAATCAGTCTCAAACTATCAAAACGGTTTCTAAAACCTCTAGGAAATGTATCTTCTTTAATAATCTGTCTGGTTTAGGCAAATTTTCATGAAGCTGAAAAATGCTGTTAAATGGTAGTTAAATCGGCATGCTTTTAATGCCTGGCTAGGGTTAGGGTTACAAGAACCATAGAATTTTGCCCGCTGTTGCACTTTTAGCTGCACTTTAAATGACAAAATGAAGAGAGTTTACCCATTAGAACAGGTTTTCTTCACACTTTTCATCTGGCTCAGTTTTGGATAAAATCAATGGATAGGGCAATATACAAAAAGTTGACCAAAACTGTCCGAAAACTAAAAGTTCAGATAGGAGCAAATTATCACTCATCCTAAAGATAACTGGGGGCCCGGAATGCAGCACTGACAGTAAAAAACTTCTACCTGTTGTGGGAATGCTAACCCTAACCCTAGCTAGGGTTTCAAATGTGCATTCCGGCAAGGTGTCTCAGAAGCCCTCCAAACATCAAAGTTGAATTTTTTCCTCAAACTCCAAAAAATCAGTCTCAAACTATCAAAACGGTTTCTAAAACCTCTAGGAAATTTATCTCCTTTAATAATCTGTCTGGTTTAGGCAAATTTTCATGAAGCTGAAAAATGCTGTTAAATGGTTGTTAAATCGGCATGCTTTTAATGCCTGGCTAGGGTTAGGGTTACAAGAACCATAGAATTTTGCCCGCTGTTGCACTTTTAGCTGCACTTTAAATGACAAAATGAAGAGAGTTTACCCATTAGAACAGGTATTCTTCACACTTTTCATCTGGCTCAGTTTTTGATGAAATCAATGGATAGGGCAATATACAAAAAGGTGACCAAAACTGTCCGAAAACTAAAAGTGCAGATAGGAGCAAATTATCACTCATCCTAAAGATAACTGGGGGCCCGGAATGCAGCACTGACAGTAAAAAACTTCTACCTGTTCTGGGAATGCTAACCCTAACCCTAGCTAGGGTTTCAAATGTGCATTCCGGCAGGGTATCTCAGAAGCCCTCCAAACATCAAAGTTGAATTTTTTCCTCAAACTCCAAAAAATCAGTGTCAAACTATCAAAACGGTTTCTAAAACCTCTAGGAAATGTATCTCCTTTAATAATCTGTCTGGTTTAGGCAAATTTTCATGAAGCTGAAAAATGCTGTTAAATGGTAGTTAAATCGGCATGCTTTTAATGCCTGGCTAGGGTTAGGGTTACAAGAACCATAGAATTTTGCCCGCTGTTGCACTTTTAGCTGCATTTTAAATGACAAAATGAAGAGAGTTTACCCATTAGAACAGGTTTTCTTCACACTTTTCATCTGGCTCAGTTTTGGATAAAATCACTACATAGGGCAATATACAAAAAGGTGACCAAAACTGTCCGAAAACTAAAAGTGCAGATAGGAGCAAATTATCACTCATCCTAAAGATAACTGGGGGCCCGGAATGCAGCACTGACAGTAAAAAACTTCTACCTGTTGTGGGAATGCTAACCCTAACCCTAGCTAGGGTTTCAAATGTGCATTCCGGTTAGGTGTCTCAGAAGCCCTCCAAACATCAAAGTTGAATTTTTTCCTCAAACTCCAAAAAATCAGTCTCAAACTATCAAAACGGTTTCTAAAACCTCTAGGAAATTTATCTCCTTTAATAATCTGTCTGGTTTAGGCAAATTTTCATGAAGCTGAAAAATGCTGTTAAATGGTAGTTAAATCGGCATGCTTTTAATGCCTGGCTAGGGTTAGGGTTACAAGAACCATAGAATTTTGCCCGCTGTTGCACTTTTAGCTGCACTTTAAATGACAAAATGAAGAGAGTTTACCCATTAGAACAGGTATTCTTCACACTTTTCATCTGGCTCAGTTTTTGATGAAATCAATGGATAGGGCAATATACAAAAAGGTGACCAAAACTGTCCGAAAACTAAAAGTGCAGATAGGAGCAAATTATCACTCATCCTAAAGATAACTGGGGGCCCGGAATGCAGCACTGACAGTAAAAAACTTCTACCTGTTCTGGGAATGCTAACCCTAACCCTAGCTAGGGTTTCAAATGTGCATTCCGGCAGGGTATCTCAGAAGCCCTCCAAACATCAAAGTTGAATTTTTTCCTCAAACTCCAAAAAATCAGTGTCAAACTATCAAAACGGTTTCTAAAACCTCTAGGAAATGTATCTCCTTTAATAATCTGTCTGGTTTAGGCAAATTTTCATGAAGCTGAAAAATGCTGTTAAATGGTAGTTAAATCGGCATGCTTTTAATGCCTGGCTAGGGTTAGGGTTACAAGAACCATAGAATTTTGCCCGCTGTTGCACTTTTAGCTGCACTTTAAATGACAAAATGAAGAGAGTTTACCCATTAGAACAGGTTTTCTTCACACTTTTCATCTGGCTCAGTTTTGGATAAAATCAATGGATAGGGCAATATACAAAAAGTTGACCAAAACTGTCCGAAAACTAAAAGTGCAGATAGGAGCAAATTATCACTCATCCTAAAGATAACTGGGGGCCCGGAATGCAGCACTGACAGTAAAAAACTTCTACCTGTTGTGGGAATGCTAACCCTAACCCTAGCTAGGGTTTCAAATGTGCATTCCGGCAGGGTATCTCAGAAGCCCTCCAAACATCAAAGTTGAATTTTTTCCTCAAACTCCAAAAAATCAGTGTCAAACTATCAAAACGGTTTCTAAAACCTCTAGGAAATGTATCTCCTTTAATAATCTGTCTGGTTTAGGCAAATTTTCATGAAGCTGAAAAATGCTGTTAAATGGTAGTTAAATCGGCATGCTTTTAATGCCTGGCTAGGGTTAGGGTTACAAGAACCATAGAAATTTGCCAGCTGTTGCACTTTAGCTGCACTTTAAATGACAAAATGAAGAGAGTTTACCCATTAGAACAGGTTTTCTTCACACTTTTCATCTGGCTCAGTTTTGGATAAAATCACTACATAGGGCAATATATAAAAAGGTGACCAAAACTGTCCGAAAACTAAAAGTGCAGATAGGAGCAAATTATCACTCATCCTAAAGATAACTGGGGGCCCGGAATGCAGCACTGACAGTAAAAAACTTCTACCTGTTGTGGGAATGCTAACCCTAACCCTAGCTAGGGTTTCAAATGTGCATTCCGGCAGGGTGTCTCAGAAGCCCTCCAAACATCAAAGTTGAATTTTTTCCTCAAACTCCAAAAAATCAGTCTCAAACTATCAAAACGGTTTCTAAAACCTCTAGGAAATGTATCTTCTTTAATAATCTGTCTGGTTTAGGCAAATTTTCATGAAGCTGAAAAATGCTGTTAAATGGTAGTTAAATCGGCATGCTTTTAATGCCTGGCTAGGGTTAGGGTTACAAGAACCATAGAATTTTGCCCGCTGTTGCACTTTTAGCTGCACTTTAAATGACAAAATGAAGAGAGTTTACCCATTAGAACAGGTTTTCTTCACACTTTTCATCTGGCTCAGTTTTGGATAAAATCAATGGATAGGGCAATATACAAAAAGTTGACCAAAACTGTCCGAAAACTAAAAGTTCAGATAGGAGCAAATTATCACTCATCCTAAAGATAACTGGGGGCCCGGAATGCAGCACTGACAGTAAAAAACTTCTACCTGTTGTGGGAATGCTAACCCTAACCCTAGCTAGGGTTTCAAATGTGCATTCCGGCAAGGTGTCTCAGAAGCCCTCCAAACATCAAAGTTGAATTTTTTCCTCAAACTCCAAAAAATCAGTCTCAAACTATCAAAACGGTTTCTAAAACCTCTAGGAAATTTATCTCCTTTAATAATCTGTCTGGTTTAGGCAAATTTTCATGAAGCTGAAAAATGCTGTTAAATGGTTGTTAAATCGGCATGCTTTTAATGCCTGGCTAGGGTTAGGGTTACAAGAACCATAGAATTTTGCCCGCTGTTGCACTTTTAGCTGCACTTTAAATGACAAAATGAAGAGAGTTTACCCATTAGAACAGGTATTCTTCACACTTTTCATCTGGCTCAGTTTTTGATGAAATCAATGGATAGGGCAATATACAAAAAGGTGACCAAAACTGTCCGAAAACTAAAAGTGCAGATAGGAGCAAATTATCACTCATCCTAAAGATAACTGGGGGCCCGGAATGCAGCACTGACAGTAAAAAACTTCTACCTGTTCTGGGAATGCTAACCCTAACCCTAGCTAGGGTTTCAAATGTGCATTCCGGCAGGGTATCTCAGAAGCCCTCCAAACATCAAAGTTGA
The DNA here is from genome assembly GCF_059453375.1 of Lepisosteus platostomus. Taxonomy (NCBI): domain Eukaryota; kingdom Metazoa; phylum Chordata; class Actinopteri; order Semionotiformes; family Lepisosteidae; genus Lepisosteus; species Lepisosteus platostomus. Next base: position 15,203,759 of record NC_142616.1, on the reverse strand, counting down.
ATTTTTTCCTCAAACTCCAAAAAATCAGTGTCAAACTATCAAAACGGTTTCTAAAACCTCTAGGAAATGTATCTCCTTTAATAATCTGTCTGGTTTAGGCAAATTTTCATGAAGCTGAAAAATGCTGTTAAATGGTAGTTAAATCGGCATGCTTTTAATGCCTGGCTAGGGTTAGGGTTACAAGAACCATAGAATTTTGCCCGCTGTTGCACTTTTAGCTGCATTTTAAATGACAAAATGAAGAGAGTTTACCCATTAGAACAGGTTTTCTTCACACTTTTCATCTGGCTCAGTTTTGGATAAAATCACTACATAGGGCAATATACAAAAAGGTGACCAAAACTGTCCGAAAACTAAAAGTGCAGATAGGAGCAAATTATCACTCATCCTAAAGATAACTGGGGGCCCGGAATGCAGCACTGACAGTAAAAAACTTCTACCTGTTGTGGGAATGCTAACCCTAACCCTAGCTAGGGTTTCAAATGTGCATTCCGGTTAGGTGTCTCAGAAGCCCTCCAAACATCAAAGTTGAATTTTTTCCTCAAACTCCAAAAAATCAGTCTCAAACTATCAAAACGGTTTCTAAAACCTCTAGGAAATTTATCTCCTTTAATAATCTGTCTGGTTTAGGCAAATTTTCATGAAGCTGAAAAATGCTGTTAAATGGTAGTTAAATCGGCATGCTTTTAATGCCTGGCTAGGGTTAGGGTTACAAGAACCATAGAATTTTGCCCGCTGTTGCACTTTTAGCTGCACTTTAAATGACAAAATGAAGAGAGTTTACCCATTAGAACAGGTATTCTTCACACTTTTCATCTGGCTCAGTTTTTGATGAAATCAATGGATAGGGCAATATACAAAAAGGTGACCAAAACTGTCCGAAAACTAAAAGTGCAGATAGGAGCAAATTATCACTCATCCTAAAGATAACTGGGGGCCCGGAATGCAGCACTGACAGTAAAAAACTTCTACCTGTTCTGGGAATGCTAACCCTAACCCTAGCTAGGGTTTCAAATGTGCATTCCGGCAGGGTATCTCAGAAGCCCTCCAAACATCAAAGTTGAATTTTTTCCTCAAACTCCAAAAAATCAGTGTCAAACTATCAAAACGGTTTCTAAAACCTCTAGGAAATGTATCTCCTTTAATAATCTGTCTGGTTTAGGCAAATTTTCATGAAGCTGAAAAATGCTGTTAAATGGTAGTTAAATCGGCATGCTTTTAATGCCTGGCTAGGGTTAGGGTTACAAGAACCATAGAATTTTGCCCGCTGTTGCACTTTTAGCTGCACTTTAAATGACAAAATGAAGAGAGTTTACCCATTAGAACAGGTTTTCTTCACACTTTTCATCTGGCTCAGTTTTGGATAAAATCAATGGATAGGGCAATATACAAAAAGTTGACCAAAACTGTCCGAAAACTAAAAGTGCAGATAGGAGCAAATTATCACTCATCCTAAAGATAACTGGGGGCCCGGAATGCAGCACTGACAGTAAAAAACTTCTACCTGTTGTGGGAATGCTAACCCTAACCCTAGCTAGGGTTTCAAATGTGCATTCCGGAAAGGTGTCTCAGAAGCCCTCCAAACATCAAAGTTGAATTTTTTCCTCAAACTCCAAAAAATCAGTCTCAAACTATCAAAACGGTTTCTAAAACCTCTAGGAAATGTATCTTCTTTAATAATCTGTCTGGTTTAGGCAAATTTTCATGAAGCTGAAAAATGCTGTTAAATGGTAGTTAAATCGGCATGCTTTTAATGCCTGGCTAGGGTTAGGGTTACAAGAACCATAGAATTTTGCCCGCTGTTGCACTTTTAGCTGCACTTTAAATGACAAAATGAAGAGAGTTTACCCATTAGAACAGGTTTTCTTCACACTTTTCATCTGGCTCAGTTTTGGATAAAATCAATGGATAGGGCAATATACAAAAAGTTGACCAAAACTGTCCGAAAACTAAAAGTGCAGATAGGAGCAAATTATCACTCATCCTAAAGATAACTGGGGGCCCGGAATGCAGCACTGACAGTAAAAAACTTCTACCTGTTGTGGGAATGCTAACCCTAACCCTAGCTAGGGTTTCAAATGTGCATTCCGGCAAGGTGTCTCAGAAGCCCTCCAAACATCAAAGTTGAATTTTTTCCTCAAACTCCAAAAAATCAGTCTCAAACTATCAAAACGGTTTCTAAAACCTCTAGGAAATTTATCTCCTTTAATAATCTGTCTGGTTTAGGCAAATTTTCATGAAGCTGAAAAATGCTGTTAAATGGTTGTTAAATCGGCATGCTTTTAATGCCTGGCTAGGGTTAGGGTTACAAGAACCATAGAATTTTGCCCGCTGTTGCACTTTTAGCTGCACTTTAAATGACAAAATGAAGAGAGTTTACCCATTAGAACAGGTATTCTTCACACTTTTCATCTGGCTCAGTTTTTGATGAAATCAATGGATAGGGCAATATACAAAAAGGTGACCAAAACTGTCCGAAAACTAAAAGTGCAGATAGGAGCAAATTATCACTCATCCTAAAGATAACTGGGGGCCCGGAATGCAGCACTGACAGTAAAAAACTTCTACCTGTTCTGGGAATGCTAACCCTAACCCTAGCTAGGGTTTCAAATGTGCATTACGGCAGGGTATCTCAGAAGCCCTCCAAACATCAAAGTTGAATTTTTTCCTCAAACTCCAAAAAATCAGTGTCAAACTATCAAAACGGTTTCTAAAACCTCTAGGAAATGTATCTCCTTTAATAATCTGTCTGGTTTAGGCAAATTTTCATGAAGCTGAAAAATGCTGTTAAATGGTAGTTAAATCGGCATGCTTTTAATGCCTGGCTAGGGTTAGGGTTACAAGAACCATAGAATTTTGCCCGCTGTTGCACTTTTAGCTGCACTTTAAATGACAAAATGAAGAGAGTTTACCCATTAGAACAGGTTTTCTTCACACTTTTCATCTGGCTCAGTTTTGGATAAAATCACTACATAGGGCAATATACAAAAAGGTGACCAAAACTGTCCGAAAACTAAAAGTGCAGATAGGAGCAAATTATCACTCATCCTAGAGATAACTGGGGGCCCGGAATGCAGCACTGACAGTAAAAAACTTCTACCTGTTGTGGGAATGCTAACCCTAAACCTAGCTAGGGTTTCAAATGTGCATTCCGGCAGGGTGTCTCAGAAGCCCTCCAAACATCAAAGTTGAATTTTTTCCTCAAACTCCAAAAAATCAGTCTCAAACTATCAAAACGGTTTCTAAAACCTCTAGGAAATGTATCTTCTTTAATAATCTGTCTGGTTTAGGCAAATTTTCATGAAGCTGAAAAATGCTGTTAAATGGTAGTTAAATCGGCATGCTTTTAATGCCTGGCTAGGGTTAGGGTTACAAGAACCATAGAATTTTGCTCGCTGTTGCACTTTTAGCTGCACATTAAATGACAAAATGAAGAGAGTTTACCCATTAGAACAGGTATTCTTCACACTTTTCATCTGGCTCAGTTTTTGATAAAATCAATGGATAGGGCAATATACAAAAAGGTGACCAAAACTGTCCGAAAACTAAAAGTGCAGATAGGAGCAAATTATCACTCATCATAAAGATAACTGGGGGCCCGGAATGCAGCACTGACAGTAAAAAACTTCTACCTGTTGTGGGAATGCTAACCCTAACCCTAGCTAGGGTTTCAAATGTGCATTCCGGCAGGGTGTCTCAGAAGCCCTCCAAACATCAAAGTTGAATTTTTTCCTCAAACTCCAAAAAATCAGTCTCAAACTATCAAAACGGTTTCTAAAACCTCTAGGAAATGTATCTTCTTTAATAATCTGTCTGGTTTAGGCAAATTTTCATGATGCTGAAAAATGCTGTTAAATGGTAGTTAAATCGACATGCTTTTAATGCCTGGCTAGGGTTAGGGTTACAAGAACCATAGAATTTTGTCCGCTGTTGCACTTTTAGCTGCACTTTAAATGACAAAATGAAGAGAGTTTAACCATTAGAACAGGTATTCTTCACACTTTTCATCTGGCTCAGTTTTGGATAAAATCAATGGATAGGGCAATATACAGAAAGGTGACCAAAACTGTCCGAAAACTAAAAGTGCAGATAGGAGCAAATTATCACTCATCCTAGAGATAACTGGGGGCCCGGAATGCAACACTGACAGTAAAAAACTTCTACCTGTTGTGGGAATGCTAACCCTAACCCTAGCTAGGGTTTCAAATGTGCATTCCGGCAGGGTATCTCAGAAGCCCTCCAAACATCAAAGTTGAATTTTTTCCTAAAACGAAAAAAAATCAGTCTCAAACTATCAAAACGGTTTCTAAAACCTCTAGGAAATGTATCTTCTTTAATAATCTGTCTGGTTTAGGCAAATTTTAATGAAGCTGAAAAATGCTGTTAAATGGTAGTTAAATCGGCATGCTTTTAATGCCTGGCTAGGGTTAGGGTTACAAGAACCATAGAATTTTGCCCGCTGTTGCACTTTTAGCTGCACTTTAAATGACAAAATGAAGAGAGTTTACCCATTAGAACAGGTTTTCTTCACACTTTTCATCTGGCTCAGTTTTGGATGAAATCAATGGATAGGGCAATATACAATAAGGTGACCAAAACTGTCCGAAAACTAAAAGTGCAGATAGGAGCAAATTATCACTCATCCTAAAGATAACTGGGGGCCCGGAATGCAGCACTGACAGTAAAAAACTTCTACCTGTTGTGGGAATGCTAACCCTAACCCTAGCTAGGGTTTCAAATGTGCATTCCGGCAAGGTGTCTCAGAAGCCCTCCAAACATCAAAATTGAATTTTTTCCTCAAACTCCAAAAAATCAGTCTCAAACTATCAAAACGGTTTCTAAAACCTCTAGGAAATGTATCTTCTTTAATAATCTGTCTGGTTTAGGCAAATTTTCATGAAGCTGAAAAATGCTGTTAAATGGTAGTTAAATCGGCATGCTTTTAATGCCTGGCTAGGGTTAAGGTTACAAGAACCATAGAATTTTGCCCGCTGTTGCACTTTTAGCTGCACTTTAAATGACAAAATGAAGAGAGTTTACCCATTAGAACAGGTATTCTTCACACTTTTCATCTGGCTCAGTTTTTGATAAAATCAATGGATAGGGCAATATACAAAAAGGTGACCAAAACTGTCCGAAAACTAAAAGTGCAGATAGGAGCAAATTATCACTCAACCTAGAGATAACTGGGGGCCCGGAATGCAGCACTGACAGTAAAAAACTTCTACCTGTTGTGGGAATGCTAACCCTAACCCTAGCTAGGGTTTCAAATGTGCATTCCGGCAGGGTGTCTCAGAAGCCCTCCAAACATCAAAGTTGAATTTTTTCCTCAAACTCCAAAAAATCAGTCTCAAACTATCAAAACGGTTTCTAAAACCTCTAGGAAATGTATCTTCTTTAATAATCTGTCTGGTTTAGGCAAATTTTCATGAAGCTGAAAAATGCTGTTAAATGGTAGTTAAATCGGCATGCTTTTAATGCCTGGCTAGGGTTAGGGTTACAAGAACCATAGAATTTTGCCCGCTGTTGCACTTTTAGCTACATTTTAAAAGACAAAATGAAGAGAGTTTACCCATTAGAACAGGTTTTCTTCACACTTTTCTTCTGGCTCAGTTTTGGATAAAATCACTACATAGGGCAATATACAAAAAGGTGACCAAAACTGTCCGAAAACTAAAAGTGCAGATAGGAGCAAATTATCACTCATCCTAAAGATAACTGGGGGCCCGGAATGCAGCACTGACAGTAAAAAACTTCTACCTGTTGTGGGAATGCTAACCCTAACCCTAGCTAGGGTTTCAAATGTGCATTCCGGCAAGGTGTCTCAGAAGCCCTCCAAACATCAAAGTTGAATTTTTTCCTCAAACTCCAAAAAATCAGTCTCAAACTATCAAAACGGTTTCTAAAACCTCTAGGAAATGTATCTTCTTTAATAATCTGTCTGGTTTAGGCAAATTTTCATGAAGCTGAAAAATGCTGTTAAATGGTAGTTAAATCGACATGCTTTTAATGCCTGGCTAGGGTTAGGGTTACAAGAACCATAGAATTTTGCCCGCTGTTGCACTTTTAGCTGCACTTTAAATGACAAAATGAAGAGAGTTTACCCATTAAAACAGGTTTTCTTCACATTTTTCATCTGGCTCAGTTTTGGATAAAATGAATGGATAGGGCAATATCCAAAAAGGTGACCAAAACTGTCCGAAAACTAAAAGTGCAGATAGGAGCAAATTATCACTCATCCTAAAGATAACTGGGGGCCCGGAATGCAGCACTGACAGTAAAAAACGTCTACCTGTTGTGGGAATGCTAACCCTAACCCTAGCTAGGGTTTCAAATGTGCATTCCGGCAGGGTATCTCAGAAGCCCTCCAAACATCAAAGTTGAATTTTTTCCTCAAACGAAAAAAAATCAGTCTCAAACTATCAAAACGGTTTCTAAAACCTCTAGGAAAAGTATCTTCTTTAATAATCTGTCTGGTTTAGGCAAATTTTCATGAAGCTGAAAAATGCTGTTAAATGGTAGTTAAATCGGCATGCTTTTAATGCCTGGCTAGGGTTAGGGTTACAAGAACCATATAATTTTGCCCGCTGTTACACTTTTAGCTGCACTTTAAATGACAAAATGAAGAGAGTTTAACCATTTGAACAGGTATTCTTCACACTTTTCATCTGGCTCAGTTTTGGATAAAATCAATGGATAGGGCAATATACAGAAAGGTGACCAAAACTGTCCGAAAACTAAAAGTGCAGATAGGAGCAAATTATCACTCATCCTAGAGATAACTGGGGGCCCGGAATGCAGCACTGACAGTAAAAAACTTCTACCTGTTGTGGGAATGCTAACCCTAACCCTAGCTAGGGTTTCAAATGTGCATTCCGGCAGGGTATCTCAGAAGCCCTCCAAACATCAAAGTTGAATTTTTTCCTAAAACGAAAAAAAATCAGTCTCAAACTATCAAAACGGTTTCTAAAACCTCTAGGAAATGTATCTTCTTTAATAATCTGTCTGGTTTAGGCAAATTTTCATGAAGCTGAAAAATGCTGTTAAATGGTAGTTAAATCGGCATGCTTTTAATGCCTGGCTAGGGTTAGGGTTACAAGAACCATAGAATTTTGCTCGCTGTTGCACTTTTAGCTGCACATTAAATGACAAAATGAAGAGAGTTTACCCATTAGAACAGGTATTCTTCACACTTTTCATCTGGCTCAGTTTTTGATAAAATCAATGGATAGGGCAATATACAAAAAGGTGACCAAAACTGTCCGAAAACTAAAAGTGCAGATAGGAGCAAATTATCACTCATCATAAAGATAACTGGGGGCCCGGAATGCAGCACTGACAGTAAAAAACTTCTACCTGTTGTGGGAATGCTAACCCTAACCCTAGCTAGGGTTTCAAATGTGCATTCCGGCAGGGTGTCTCAGAAGCCCTCCAAACATCAAAGTTGAATTTTTTCCTCAAACTCCAAAAAATCAGTCTCAAACTATCAAAACGGTTTCTAAAACCTCTAGGAAATGTATCTTCTTTAATAATCTGTCTGGTTTAGGCAAATTTTCATGAAGCTGAAAAATGCTGTTAAATGGTAGTTAAATCGGCATGCTTTTAATGCCTGGCTAGGGTTAGGGTTACAAGAACCATAGAATTTTGCCCGCTGTTGCACTTTTAGCTGCACTTTAAATGACAAAATGAAGAGAGTTTACCCATTAGAACAGGTTTTCTTCACACTTTTCATCTGGCTCAGTTTTTGATAAAATCACTACATAGGGCAATATCCAAAAAGGTGACCAAAACTGTCCGAAAACTAAAAGTGCAGATAGGAGCAAATTATCACTCATACTAGAGATAATTTGGGGCTCGGAATGCAGCACTGACAGTAAAAAACTTCTACCTGTTGTGGGAATGCTAACCCTAACCCTAGCTAGGGTTTCAAATGTGGATTCCGGCAGGGTGTCTCAGAAGCCCTCCAAACATCAAAGTTGAATTTTTTCCTCAAACTCCAAAAAATCAGTCTCAAACTATCAAAACGGTTTCTAAAACCTCTAGGAAATGTATCTTCTTTAATAATCTGTCTGGTTTAGGCAAATTTTCATGATGCTGAAAAATGCTGTTAAATGGTAGTTAAATCGACATGCTTTTAATGCCTGGCTAGGGTTAGGGTTACAAGAACCATAGAATTTTGCCCGCTGTTGCACTTTTAGCTGCACTTTAAATGACAAAATGAAGAGAGTTTACCCATTAGAACAGGTATTCTTCACACTTTTCATCTGGCTCAGTTTTGGATAAAATCAATGGATAGGGCAATATACAGAAAGGTGACCAAAACTGTCCGAAAACTAAAAGTGCAGATAGGAGCAAATTATCACTCATCCTAAAGATAACTGGGGGCCCGGAATGCAGCACTGACAGTAAAAAACTTCTACCTGTTCTGGGAATGCTAACCCTAACCCTAGCTAGGGTTTCAAATGTGCATTCCGGCAGGGTATCTCAGAAGCCCTCCAAACATCAAAGTTGAATTTTTTCCTCAAACGAAAAAAAATCAGTCTCAAACTATCAAAACGGTTTCTAAAACCTCTAGGAAATGTATCTTCTTTAATAATCTGTCTGGTTTAGGCAAATTTTCATGAAGCTGAAAAATGCTGTTAAATGGTAGTTAAATCGGCATGCTTTTAATGCCTGGCTAGGGTTAGGGTTACAAGAACCATAGAATTTTGCCCGCTGTTGCACTATTAGCTGCACTTTAAATGACAAAATGAAGAGAGTTTACCCATTAGAACAGGTATTCTTCACACTTTTCATCTGGCTCAGTTTTTGATAAAATCAATGGATAGGGCAATATACAAAAAGGTGACCAAAACTGTCCGAAAACTAAAAGTGCAGATAGGAGCAAATTATCACTCATCCTAGAGATAACTGGGGGCCCGGAATGCAGCACTGACAGTAAAAAACTTCTACCTGTTGTGGGAATGCTAACCCTAACCCTAGCTAGGGTTTCAAATGTGCATTCCGGCAAGGTGTCTCAGAAGCCCTCCAAACAGCAAAGTTGAATTTTTTCCTCAAACTCCAAAAAATCAGTGTCAAACTATCAAAACGGTTTCTAAAACCTCTAGGAAATGTATCTCCTTTAATAATCTGTCTGGTTTAGGCAAATTTTCATGAAGCTGAAAAATGCTGTTAAATGGTAGTTAAATCGACATGCTTTTAATGCCTGGCTAGGGTTAGGGTTACAAGAACCATAGAATTTTGCCCGCTGTTGCACTTTTAGCTACACTTTAAATGACAAAATGAAGAGAGTTTACCCATTAGAACAGGTTTTCTTCACACTTTTCATCTGGCTCAGTTTTGGATAAAATCACTACATAGGGCAATATACAAAAAGGTGACCAAAACTGTCCGAAAACTAAAAGTGCAGATAGGAGCAAATTATCACTCATCCTAAAGATAACTGGGGGCCCGGAATGCAGCACTGACAGTAAAAAACTTCTACCTGTTGTGGGAATGCTAACCCTAACCCTAGCTAGGGTTTCAAATGTGCATTCCGGCAGGGTGTCTCAGAAGCCCTCCAAACATCAAAGTTGAATTTTTTCCTCAAACGAAAAAAAATCAGTCTCAAACTATCAAAACGGTTTCTAAAACCTCTAGGAAATGTATCTTCTTTAATAATCTATCTGGTTTAGGCAAATTTTCATGAAGCTGAAAAATGCTGTGAAATGGTAGTTAAATCGGCATGCTTTTAATGCCTGGCTAGGGTTAGGGTTACAAGAACCATAGAATTTTGCCCGCTGTTGCACTTTTAGCTGCACTTTAAATGACAAAATGAAGAGAGTTTACCCATTAGAACAGGTTTTCTTCACACTTTTCATCTGGCTCAGTTTTGGATAAAATCAATGGATAGGGCAATATCCAAAAAGGTGACCAAAACTGTCCGAAAACTAAAAGTGCAGATAGGAGCAAATTATCACTCAACCTAGAGATAACTGGTGGCCCGGAATGCAGCACTGACTGTAAAAAACTTCTACCTGTTGTGGGAATGCTAACCCTAACCCTAGCTAGGGTTTCAAATGTGCATTCCGGCAGGGTGTCTCAGAAGCCCTCCAAACATCAAAGTTGAATTTTTTCCTCAAACTCCAAAAAATCAGTCTCAAACTATCAAAACGGTTTCTAAAACCTCTAGGAAATGTATCTTCTTTAATAATCTGTCTGGTTTAGGCAAATTTTCATGAAGCTGAAAAATGCTGTTAAATGGTAGTTAAATCGGCATGCTTTTAATGCCTGGCTAGGGTTAGGGTTACAAGAACCATAGAATTTTGCCCGCTGTTGCACTTTTAGCTACACTTTAAATGACAAAATGAAGAGAGTTTACCCATTAGAACAGGTTTTCTTCACACTTTTCATCTGGCTCAGTTTTGGATAAAATCACTACATAGGGCAATATACAAAAAGGTGACCAAAACTGTCTGAATACTAAAAGTGCTGATAGGAGCAAATTATCACTCATCCTAAAGATAACTGGCGGCCCGGAATGCAGCACTGACAGTAAAAAACTTCTACCTGTTGTGGGAATGCTAACCCTAACCCTAGCTAGGGTTTCAAATGTGCATTCCGGCAGGGTGTCTCAGAAGCCCTCCAAACATCAAAGTTGAATTTTTTCCTCAAACTCCAAAAAATCAGTCTCAAACTATCAAAACGGTTTCTAAAACCTCTAGGAAATGTATCTTCTTTAATAATCTGTCTGGTTTAGGCAAATTTTCATGAAGCTGAAAAATGCTGTTAAATGGTAGTTAAATCGGCATGCTTTTAATGCCTGGCTAGGGTTAGGGTTACAAGAACCATAGAATTTTGCCCGCTGTTGCACTTTTAGCTGCACTTTAAATGACAAAATGAAGAGAGTTTACCCATTAGAACAGGTTTTCTTCACACTTTTCATCTGGCTCAGTTTTGGATAAAATCAATGGATAGGGCAATATCCAAAAAGGTGACCAAAACTGTCCGAAAACTAAAAGTGCAGATAGGAGCAAATTATCACTCATCCTAAAGATAACTGGGGGCCCGGAATGCAGCACTGACAGTAAAAAACTTCTACCTGTTGTGGGAATGCTAACCCTAACCCTAGCTAGGGTTTCAAATGTGCATTCCGGCAGGGTGTCTCAGAAGCCCTCCAAACATCAAAGTTGAATTTTTTCCTCAAACTCCAAAAAATCAGTCTCAAACTATCAAAACGGTTTCTAAAACCTCTAGGAAATGTATCTTCTTTAATAATCTGTCTGGTTTAGGCAAATTTTCATGAAGCTGAAAAATGTTGTTAAATGGTAGTTAAATCGGCATGCTTTTAATGCCTGGCTAGGGTTAGGGTTACAAGAACCATAGAATTTTGCCCGCTGTTGCACTTTTAGCTGCACTTTAAATGACAAAATGAAGAGAGTTTACCCATTAGAACAGGTATTCTTCACACTTTTCATCTGGCTCAGTTTTGGATGAAATCAATGGATAGGGCAATATACAAAAAGGTGACCAAAACTGTCCGAAAACTAAAAGTGCAGATAGGAGCAAATTATCACTCATCCTAAAGATAACTGGGGGCCCGGAATGCAGCACTGACAGTAAAAAACTTCTACCTGTTGTGGGAATGCTAACCCTAACCCTAGCTAGGGTTTCAAATGTGCATTCCGGCAGGGTGTCTCAGAAGCCCTCCAAACATCAAAGTTGATATTTGTCCTCAAACGAAAAAAAATCAGTCTCAAACTATCAAAACGGTTTCTAAAACCTCTAGGAAATGTATCTTCTTTAATAATCTGTCTGGTTAAGGCAAATTTTCATGAAGCTGAAAAATGCTGTGAAATGGTAGTTAAATCGGCATGCTTTTAATGCCTGGCTAGGGTTAGGGTTACAAGAACCATAGAATTTTGCCCGCTGTTGCACTTTTAGCTGCACTTTAAATGACAAAATGAAGAGAGTTTACCCATTAGAACAGGTATTCTTCACACTTTTCATCTGGCTCAGTTTTGGATGAAATCAATGGATAGGGCAATATACAAAAAGGTGACCAAAACTGTCCGAAAACTAAAAGTGCAGATAGGAGCAAATTATCACTCATCCTAAAGATAACTGGGGGCCCGGAATGCAGCACTGACAGTAAAAAACTTCTACCTGTTGTGGGAATGCTAACCCTAACCCTAGCTAGGGTTTCAAATGTGCATTCCGGCAGGGTGTCTCAGAAGCCCTCTAAACATCAAAGTTGATATTTTCCCTCAAACTCCAAAAAATCAGTCTCAAACTATCAAAACAGTTTCTAAAACCTCTAGGAAATGTATCTTCTTTAATAATCTGTCTGGTTTAGGCAAATTTTCATGAAGCTGAAAAATGCTGTTAAATGGTAGTTAAATCGGCATTCTTTTAATGCCTGGCTAGGGTTAGGGTTACAAGAACCATAGAATTTTGCCCGCTGTTACACTTTTAGCTGCACTTTAAATGACAAAATGAAGAGAGTTTACCCATTAGAACAGGTTTTCTTCACACTTTTCATCTGGCTCAGTTTTGGATAAAATCAATGGATAGGGCAATATACAAAAAGGTGACCAAAACTGTCCGAAAACTAAAAGTGCTGATAGGAGCAAATTATCACTCATCCTAAAGATAACTGGGGGCCCGGAATGCAGCACTGACAGTAAAAAACTTCTACCTGTTGTGGGAATGCTAACCCTAACCCTAGCTAGGGTTTCAAATGTGCATTCCGGCAGGGTGTCTCAGAAGCCCTCCAAACATCAAAGTTGAATTTTTTCCTCAAACTCCAAAAAATCAGTCTCAAACTATCAAAACGGTTTCTAAAACCTCTAGGAAATGTATCTTCTTTAATAATCTGTCTGGTTTAGGCAAATTTTCATGAAGCTGAAAAATGCTGTTAAATGGTAGTTAAATCGGCATGCTTTTAATGCCTGGCTAGGGTTAGGGTTACAAGAACCATAGAATTTTGCCCGCTGTTGCACTTTTAGCTACACTTTAAATGACAAAATGAAGAGAGTTTACCCATTAGAACAGGTTTTCTTCACACTTTTCATCTGGCTCAGTTTTGGATAAAATCACTACATAGGGCAATATACAAAAAGGTGACCAAAACTGTCTGAATACTAAAAGTGCTGATAGGAGCAAATTATCACTCATCCTAAAGATAACTGGCGGCCCGGAATGCAGCACTGACAGTAAAAAACTTCTACCTGTTGTGGGAATGCTAACCCTAACCCTAGCTAGGGTTTCAAATGTGCATTCCGGCAGGGTGTCTCAGAAGCCCTCCAAACATCAAAGTTGAATTTTTTCCTCAAACTCCAAAAAATCAGTCTCAAACTATCAAAACGGTTTCTAAAACCTCTAGGAAATGTATCTTCTTTAATAATCTGTCTGGTTTAGGCAAATTTTCATGAAGCTGAAAAATGCTGTTAAATGGTAGTTAAATCGGCATGCTTTTAATGCCTGGCTAGGGTTAGGGTTACAAGAACCATAGAATTTTGCCCGCTGTTGCACTTTTAGCTGCACTTTAAATGACAAAATGAAGAGAGTTTACCCATTAGAACAGGTTTTCTTCACACTTTTCATCTGGCTCAGTTTTGGATAAAATCAATGGATAGGGCAATATCCAAAAAGGTGACCAAAACTGTCCGAAAACTAAAAGTGCAGATAGGAGCAAATTATCACTCATCCTAAAGATAACTGGGGGCCCGGAATGCAGCACTGACAGTAAAAAACTTCTACCTGTTGTGGGAATGCTAACCCTAACCCTAGCTAGGGTTTCAAATGTGCATTCCGGCAGGGTGTCTCAGAAGCCCTCCAAACATCAAAGTTGAATTTTTTCCTCAAACTCCAAAAAATCAGTCTCAAACTATCAAAACGGTTTCTAAAACCTCTAGGAAATGTATCTTCTTTAATAATCTGTCTGGTTTAGGCAAATTTTCATGAAGCTGAAAAATGCTGTTAAATGGTAGTTAAATCGGCATGCTTTTAATGCCTGGCTAGGGTTAGGGTTACAAGAACCATAGAATTTTGCCCGCTGTTGCACTTTTAGCTGCACTTTAAATGACAAAATGAAGAGAGTTTACCCATTAGAACAGGTATTCTTCACACTTTTCATCTGGCTCAGTTTTTGATAAAATCAATGGATAGGGCAATATACAAAAAGGTGACCAAAACTGTCCGAAAACTAAAAGTGCAGATAGGAGCAAATTATCACTCATCCTAAAGATAACTGGGGGCCCGGAATGCAGCACTGACAGTAAAAAACTTCTACCTGTTGTGGGAATGCTAACCCTAACCCTAGCTAGGGTTTCAAATGTGCATTCCGGCAGGGTGTCTCAGAAGCCCTCCAAACATCAAAGTTGAATTTTTTCCTCAAACTCCAAAAAATCAGTCTCAAACTATCAAAACGGTTTCTAAAACCTCTAGGAAATGTATCTTCTTTAATAATCTGTCTGGTTTAGGCAAATTTTCATGAAGCTGAAAAATGTTGTTAAATGGTAGTTAAATCGGCATGCTTTTAATGCCTGGCTAGGGTTAGGGTTACAAGAACCATAGAATTTTGCCCGCTGTTGCACTTTTAGCTGCACTTTAAATGACAAAATGAAGAGAGTTTACCCATTAGAACAGGTATTCTTCACACTTTTCATCTGGCTCAGTTTTGGATGAAATCAATGGATAGGGCAATATACAAAAAGGTGACCAAAACTGTCCGAAAACTAAAAGTGCAGATAGGAGCAAATTATCACTCATCCTAAAGATAACTGGGGGCCCGGAATGCAGCACTGACAGTAAAAAACTTCTACCTGTTGTGGGAATGCTAACCCTAACCCTAGCTAGGGTTTCAAATGTGCATTCCGGCAGGGTGTCTCAGAAGCCCTCCAAACATCAAAGTTGATATTTGTCCTCAAACGAAAAAAAATCAGTCTCAAACTATCAAAACGGTTTCTAAAACCTCTAGGAAATGTATCTTCTTTAATAATCTGTCTGGTTAAGGCAAATTTTCATGAAGCTGAAAAATGCTGTGAAATGGTAGTTAAATCGGCATGCTTTTAATGCCTGGCTAGGGTTAGGGTTACAAGAACCATAGAATTTTGCCCGCTGTTGCACTTTTAGCTGCACTTTAAATGACAAAATGAAGAGAGTTTACCCATTAGAACAGGTATTCTTCACACTTTTCATCTGGCTCAGTTTTGGATGAAATCAATGGATAGGGCAATATACAAAAAGGTGACCAAAACTGTCCGAAAACTAAAAGTGCAGATAGGAGCAAATTATCACTCATCCTAAAGATAACTGGGGGCCCGGAATGCAGCACTGACAGTAAAAAACTTCTACCTGTTGTGGGAATGCTAACCCTAACCCTAGCTAGGGTTTCAAATGTGCATTCCGGCAGGGTGTCTCAGAAGCCCTCTAAACATCAAAGTTGATATTTTCCCTCAAACTCCAAAAAATCAGTCTCAAACTATCAAAACAGTTTCTAAAACCTCTAGGAAATGTATCTTCTTTAATAATCTGTCTGGTTTAGGCAAATTTTCATGAAGCTGAAAAATGCTGTTAAATGGTAGTTAAATCGGCATTCTTTTAATGCCTGGCTAGGGTTAGGGTTACAAGAACCATAGAATTTTGCCCGCTGTTGCACTTTTAGCTGCACTTTAAATGACAAAATGAAGAGAGTTTACCCATTAGAACAGGTATTCTTCACACTTTTCATCTGGCTCAGTTTTGGATGAAATCAATGGATAGGGCAATATACAAAAAGGTGACCAAAACTGTCCGAAAACTAAAAGTGCAGATAGGAGCAAATTATCACTCATCCTAAAGATAACTGGGGGCCCGGAATGCAGCACTGACAGTAAAAAACTTCTACCTGTTGTGGGAATGCTAACCCTAACCCTAGCTAGGGTTTCAAATGTGCATTCCGGCAGGGTGTCTCAGAAGCCCTCCAAACATCAAAGTTGAATTTTTTCCTCAAACTCCAAAAAATCAGTCTCAAACTATCAAAACGGTTTCTAAAACCTCTAGGAAATGTATCTTCTTTAATAATCTGTCTGGTTTAGGCAAATTTTCATGAAGCTGAAAAATGCTGTTAAATGGTAGTTAAATCGGCATGCTTTTAATGCCTGGCTAGGGTTAGGGTTACAAGAACCATAGAATTTTGCCCGCTGTTGCACTTTTAGCTGCACTTTAAATGACAAAATGAAGAGAGTTTACCCATTAGAACAGGTATTCTTCACACTTTTCATCTGGCTCAGTTTTTGATAAAATCAATGGATAGGGCAATATACAAAAAGGTGACCAAAACTGTCCGAAAACTAAAAGTGCAGATAGGAGCAAATTATCACTCATCCTAAAGATAACTGGGGGCCCGGAATGCAGCACTGACAGTAAAAAACTTCTACCTGTTGTGGGAATGCTAACCCTAACCCCAGCTAGGGTTTCAAATGTGCATTCCGGCAGGGTGTCTCAGAAGCCCTCCAAACATCAAAGTTGAATTTTTTCCTCAAACTCCAAAAAATCAGTCTCAAACTATCAAAACGGTTTCTAAAACCTCTAGGAAATGTATCTTCTTTAATAATCTGTCTGGTTTAGGCAAATTTTCATGAAGCTGAAAAATGTTGTTAAATGGTAGTTAAATCGGCATGCTTTTAATGCCTGGCTAGGGTTAGGGTTACAAGAACCATAGAATTTTGCCCGCTGTTGCACTTTTAGCTGCACTTTAAATGACAAAATGAAGAGAGTTTACCCATTAGAACAGGTATTCTTCACACTTTTCATCTGGCTCAGTTTTGGATGAAATCAATGGATAGGGCAATATACAAAAAGGTGACCAAAACTGTCCGAAAACTAAAAGTGCAGATAGGAGCAAATTATCACTCATCCTAAAGATAACTGGGGGCCCGGAATGCAGCACTGACAGTAAAAAACTTCTACCTGTTGTGGGAATGCTAACCCTAACCCTAGCTAGGGTTTCAAATGTGCATTCCGGCAGGGTGTCTCAGAAGCCCTCCAAACATCAAAGTTGATATTTGTCCTCAAACGAAAAAAAATCAGTCTCAAACTATCAAAACGGTTTCTAAAACCTCTAGGAAATGTATCTTCTTTAATAATCTGTCTGGTTAAGGCAAATTTTCATGAAGCTGAAAAATGCTGTGAAATGGTAGTTAAATCGGCATGCTTTTAATGCCTGGCTAGGGTTAGGGTTACAAGAACCATAGAATTTTGCCCGCTGTTGCACTTTTAGCTGCACTTTAAATGACAAAATGAAGAGAGTTTACCCATTAGAACAGGTATTCTTCACACTTTTCATCTGGCTCAGTTTTGGATGAAATCAATGGATAGGGCAATATACAAAAAGGTGACCAAAACTGTCCGAAAACTAAAAGTGCAGATAGGAGCAAATTATCACTCATCCTAAAGATAACTGGGGGCCCGGAATGCAGCACTGACAGTAAAAAACTTCTACCTGTTGTGGGAATGCTAACCCTAACCCTAGCTAGGGTTTCAAATGTGCATTCCGGCAGGGTGTCTCAGAAGCCCTCTAAACATCAAAGTTGATATTTTCCCTCAAACTCCAAAAAATCAGTCTCAAACTATCAAAACAGTTTCTAAAACCTCTAGGAAATGTATCTTCTTTAATAATCTGTCTGGTTTAGGCAAATTTTCATGAAGCTGAAAAATGCTGTTAAATGGTAGTTAAATCGGCATTCTTTTAATGCCTGGCTAGGGTTAGGGTTACAAGAACCATAGAATTTTGCCCGCTGTTACACTTTTAGCTGCACTTTAAATGACAAAATGAAGAGAGTTTACCCATTAGAACAGGTTTTCTTCACACTTTTCATCTGGCTCAGTTTTGGATAAAATCAATGGATAGGGCAATATACAAAAAGGTGACCAAAACTGTCCGAAAACTAAAAGTGCTGATAGGAGCAAATTATCACTCATCCTAAAGATAACTGGGGGCCCGGAATGCAGCACTGACAGTAAAAAACTTCTACCTGTTGTGGGAATGCTAACCCTAACCCTAGCTAGGGTTTCAAATGTGCATTCCGGCAGGGTGTCTCAGAAGCCCTCCAAACATCAAAGTTGAATTTTTTCCTCAAACTCCAAAAAATCAGTCTCAAACTATCAAAACGGTTTCTAAAACCTCTAGGAAATGTATCTTCTTTAATAATCTGTCTGGTTTAGGCAAATTTTCATGAAGCTGAAAAATGCTGTTAAATGGTAGTTAAATCGGCATGCTTTTAATGCCTGGCTAGGGTTAGGGTTACAAGAACCATAGAATTTTGCCCGCTGTTGCACTTTTAGCTGCACTTTAAATGACAAAATGAAGAGAGTTTACCCATTAGAACAGGTATTCTTCACACTTTTCATCTGGCTCAGTTTTGGATGAAATCAATGGATAGGGCAATATACAAAAAGGTGACCAAAACTGTCCGAAAACTAAAAGTGCAGATAGGAGCAAATTATCACTCATCCTAAAGATAACTGGGGGCCCGGAATGCAGCACTGACAGTAAAAAACTTCTACCTGTTGTGGGAATGCTAACCCTAACCCTAGCTAGGGTTTCAAATGTGCATTCCGGCAGGGTGTCTCAGAAGCCCTCCAAACATCAAAGTTGATATTTTCCCTCAAACTCCAAAAAATCAGTCTCAAACTATCAAAACAGTTTCTAAAACCACTAGGAAATGTATCTTCTTTAATAATCTGTCTGGTTTAGGCAAATTTTCATGAAGCTGAAAAATGCTGTTAAATGGTAGTTAAATCGGCATTCTTTTAATGCCTGGCTAGGGTTAGGGTTACAAGAACCATAGAATTTTGCCCGCTGTTACACTTTTAGCTGCACTTTAAATGACAAAATGAAGAGAGTTTACCCATTAGAACAGGTATTCTTCACACTTTTCATCTGGCTCAGTTTTTGATAAAATCAATGGATAGGGCAATATACAAAAAGGTGACCAAAACTGTCCGAAAACTAAAAGTGCAGATAGGAGCAAATTATCACTCATCCTAGAGATAACTGGGGGCCCGGAATGCAGCACTGACAGTAAAAAACTTCTACCTGTTGTGGGAATGCTAACCCTAACCCTAGCTAGGGTTTCAAATGTGCATTCCGGCAGGGTGTCTCAGAAGCCCTCCAAACATCAAAGTTGAATTTTTTCCTCAAACTCCAAAAAATCAGTCTCAAACTATCAAAACGGTTTCTAAAACCTCTAGGAAACGTATCTTCTTTAATAATCTGTCTGGTTTAGGCAAATTTTCATGAAGCTGAAAAATGCTGTTAAATGGTAGTTAAATCGGCATGCTTTTAATGCCTGGCTAGGGTTAGGGTTACAAGAACCATAGAATTTTGCCCGCTGTTGCACTTTTAGCTACACTTTAAATGACAAAATGAAGAGAGTTTACCCATTAGAACAGGTTTTCTTCACACTTTTCATCTGGCTCAGTTTTGGATAAAATCACTACATAGGGCAATATACAAAAAGGTGACCAAAACTGTCTGAAAACTAAAAGTGCTGATAGGAGCAAATTATCACTCATCCTAAAGATAACTGGGGGCCCGGAATGCAGCACTGACAGTAAAAAACTTCTACCTGTTGTGGGAATGCTAACCCTAACCCTAGCTAGGGTTTCAAATGTGCATTCCGGCAGGGTGTCTCAGAAGCCCTCCAAACATCAAAGTTGAATTTTTTCCTCAAACTCCAAAAAATCAGTCTCAAACTATCAAAACGGTTTCTAAAACCTCTAGGAAATGTATCTTCTTTAATAATCTGTCTGGTTTAGGCAAATTTTCATGAAGCTGAAAAATGCTGTTAAATGGTAGTTAAATCGGCATGCTTTTAATGCCTGGCTAGGGTTAGGGTTACAAGAACCATAGAATTTTGCCCGCTGTTGCACTTTTAGCTGCACTTTAAATGACAAAATGAAGAGAGTTTACCCATTAGAACAGGTTTTCTTCACACTTTTCATCTGGCTCAGTTTTGGATAAAATCACTACATAGGGCAATATACAAAAAGGTGACCAAAACTGTCCGAAAACTAAAAGTGCAGATAGGAGCAAATTATCACTCATCCTAAAGATAACTGGGGGCCCGGAATGCAGCACTGACAGTAAAAAACTTCTACCTGTTGTGGGAATGCTAACCCTAACCCTAGCTAGGGTTTCAAATGTGCATTCCGGCAAGGTGTCTCAGAAGCCCTCCAAACATCAAAGTTGAATTTTTTCCTCAAACTCCAAAAAATCAGTCTCAAACTATCAAAACGGTTTCTAAAACCTCTAGGAAATGTATCTTCTTTAATAATCTGTCTGGTTTAGGCAAATTTTCATGAAGCTGAAAAATGCTGTTAAATGGTAGTTAAATCGGCATGCTTTTAATGCCTGGCTAGGGTTAGGGTTACAAGAACCATAGAATTTTGCCCGCTGTTGCACTTTTAGCTGCACTTTAAATGACAAAATGAAGAGAGTTTACCCATTAGAACAGGTTTTCTTCACACTTTTCATCTGGCTCAGTTTTGGATAAAATCAATGGATAGGGCAATATACAAAAAGGTGACCAAAACTGTCCGAAAACTAAAAGTGCAGATAGGAGCAAATTATCACTCATCCTAGAGATAACTGGGGGTCCGGAATGCAGCACTGACAGTAAAAAACTTCTACCTGTTGTGGGAATGCTAACCCTAACCCTAGCTAGGGTTTCAAATGTGCATTCCGGCAAGGTGTCTCAGAAGCCCTCCAAACATCAAAGTTGAATTTTTTCCTCAAACTCCAAAAAATCAGTCTCAAACTATCAAAACGGTTTCTAAAACCTCTTGGAAATGTATCTCCTTTAATAATCTGTCTGGTTTAGGCAAATTTTCATGAAGCTGAAAAATGCTGCTAAATGGTAGTTAAATCGGCATGCTTTTAATGCCTGGCTACGGTTAGGGTTACAAGAACCATAGAATTTTGCCCGCTGTTGCACTTTTAGCTGCACTTTAAATGACAAAATGAAGAGAGTTTACCCATTAGAACAGGTTTTCTTCACACTTTTCATCTGGCTCAGTTTTGGATAAAATCAATGGATAGGGCAATATCCAAAAAGGTGACCAAAACTGTCCGAAAACTAAAAGTGCAGATAGGAGCAAATTATCACTCATCCTAAAGATAACTGGGGGCCCGGAATGCAGCACTGACAGTAAAAAACTTCTACCTGTTGTGGGAATGCTAACCCTAACCCTAGCTAGGGTTTCAAATGTGCATTCCGGCAGGGTGTCTCAGAAGCCCTCCAAACATCAAAGTTGAATTTTTTCCTCAAACTCCAAAAAATCAGTCTCAAACTATCAAAACGGTTTCTAAAACCTCTAGGAAATGTATCTTCTTTAATAATCTGTCTGGTTTAGGCAAATTTTCATGAAGCTGAAAAATGTTGTTAAATGGTAGTTAACTCGGCATGCTTTTAATGCCTGGCTAGGGTTAGGGTTACAAGAACCATAGAATTTTGCCCGCTGTTGCACTTTTAGCTGCACTTTAAATGACAAAATGAAGAGAGTTTACCCATTAGAACAGGTATTTTTCACACTTTTCATCTGGCTCAGTTTTTGATAAAATCAATGGATAGGGCAATATACAAAAAGGTGACCAAAACTGTCCGAAAACTAAAAGTGCAGATAGGAGCAAATTATCACTCATCCTAGAGATAACTGGGGGCCCGGAATGCAGCACTGACAGTAAAAAACTTCTACCTGTTGTGGGAATGCTAACCCTAACCCTAGCTAGGGTTTCAAATGTGCATTCCGGCAGGGTGTCTCAGAAGCCCTCCAAACATCAAAGTTGATATTTTCCCTCAAACTCCAAAAAATCAGTCTCAAACTATCAAAACAGTTTCTAAAACCTCTAGGAAATGTATCTTCTTTAATAATCTGTCTGGTTTAGGCAAATTTTCATGAAGCTGAAAAATGCTGTTAAATGGTAGTTAAATCGGCATTCTTTTAATGCCTGGCTAGGGTTAGGGTTACAAGAACCATAGAATTTTGCCCGCTGTTACACTTTTAGCTGCACTTTAAATGACAAAATGAATAGAGTTTACCCATTAGAACAGGTATTCTTCACACTTTTCATCTGGCTCAGTTTTGGATAAAATCAATGGATAGGGCAATATACAAAAAGGTGACCAAAACTGTCCGAAAACTAAAAGTGCAGATAGGAGCAAATTATCACTCATCCTAGAGATAACTGGGGGCCCGGAATGCAGCACTGACAGTAAAAAACTTCTACCTGTTGTGGGAATGCTAACCCTAACCCTAGCTAGGGTTTCAAATGTGCATTCCGGCAGGGTGTCTCAGAAGCCCTCCAAACATCAAAGTTGAATTTTTTCCTCAAACTCCAAAAAATCAGTCTCAAACTATCAAAACAGTTTCTAAAACCTCTAGGAAATGTATCTTCTTTAATAATCTGTCTGGTTTAGGCAAATTTTCATGAAGCTGAAAAATGCTGTTAAATGGTAGTTAAATCGGCATGCTTTTAATGCCTGGCTAGGGTTAGGGTTACAAGAACCATATAATTTTGCCCGCTGTTGCACTTTTAGCTGCACTTTAAATGACAAAATGAAGAGAGATTACCCATTACAACAGGTATTCTTCACACTTTTCATCTGGCTCAGATTTGGATGAAATCAATGGATAGGGCAATATACAAAAAGGTGACCAAAACTGTCCGAAAACTAAAAGTGCAGATAGGAGCAAATTATCACTCATCCTAAAGATAACTGGGGGCCCGGAATGCAGCACTGACAGTAAAAAACTTCTACAAGTTGTGGGAATGCTAACCCTAACCCTAGCTAGGGTTTCAAATGTGCATTCCGGCAGGGTGACTCAGAAGCCCTCCAAACATCAAGGTTGAATTTTTTCCTCAAACGAAAAAAAATCAGTCTCAAACTATCAAAACGGTTTCTAAAACCTCTAGGAAATGTATCTTCTTTAATAATCTGTCTGGTTTAGGCAAATTTTCATGAAGCTGAAAAATGCTGTTAAATGGTAGTTAAATCGGAATGCTTTTAATGCCTGGCTAGGGTTAGGGTTACAAGAACCATAGAATTTTGCCCGCTGTTGCACTTTTAGCTGCACTTTAAATGACAAAATGAAGAGAGTTTACCCATTAGAACAGGTTTTCTTCACACTTTTCATCTGGCTCAGTTTTGGATAAAATCACTACATGGGGCAATATACAAAAAGGTGACCAAAACTGTCTGAAAACTTAAAGTGCAGATAGGAGCAAATTATCACTCATCCTAAAGATAACTGGGGGCCCGGAATGCAGCACTGACAGTAAAAAACGTCTACCTGTTGTGGGAATGCTAACCCTAACCCTAGCTAGGGTTTCAAATGTGCATTCCGGCAGGGTATCTCAGAAGCCCTCCAAACATCAAAGTTGAATTTTTTCCTCAAACTCCAAAAAATCAGTCTCAAACTATCAAAACGGTTTCTAAAACCTCTAGGAAATGTATCTTCTTTAATAATCTGTCTGGTTTAGGCAAATTTTCATGAAGCTGAAAAATGCTGTTAAATGGTAGTTAAATCGGCATGCTTTTAATGCCTGGCTAGGGTTAGGGTTACAAGAACCATAGAATTTTGCCCTCTGTTGCACTTTTAGCTGCACTTTAAATGACAAAATGAAGAGAGTTTACCCATTAGAACAGGTATTCTTCACACTTTTCATCTGGCTCAGTTTTTGATAAAATCAATGGATAGGGCAATATACAAAAAGGTGACCAAAACTGTCCGAAAACTAAAAGTGCAGATAGGAGCAAGTTATCACTCATCCTAGAGATAACTGGGGGCCCGGAATGCAGCACTGACAGTAAAAAACTTCTACCTGTTGTGGGAATGCTAACCCTAACCCTAGCTAGGGTTTCAAATGTGCATTCCGGCAAGGTGTCTCAGAAGCCCTCCAAACATCAAAGTTGAATTTTTTCCTCAAACTCCAAAAAATCAGTCTCAAACTATCAAAACGGTTTCTAAAACCTCTAGGAAATGTATCTCCTTTAATAATCTGTCTGGTTTAGGCAAATTTTCATGAAGCTGAAAAATGCTGTTAAATGGTAGTTAAATCGGCATGCTTTTAATGCCTGGCTAGGGTTAGGGTTACAAGAACCATAGAATTTTGCCCGCTGTTGCACTTTTAGCTGCACTTTAAATGACAAAATGAAGAGAGTTTACCCATTAGAACAGGTTTTCTTCACACTTTTCATCTGGCTCAGTTTTGGATAAAATCACTACATAGGGCAATATACAAAAAGGTGACCAAAACTGTCCGAAAACTAAAAGTGCAGATAGGAGCAAATTATCACTCATCCTAAAGATAACTGGGGGCCCGGAATGCAGCACTGACAGTAAAAAACTTCTACCTGTTGTGGGAATGCTAACCCTAACCCTAGCTAGGGTTTCAAATGTGCATTCCGGCAGGGTGTCTCAGAAGCCCTCCAAACATCAAAGTTGAATTTTTTCCTCAAACTCCAAAAAATCAGTCTCAAACTATCAAAACGGTTTCTAAAACCTCTAGGAAATGTATCTTCTTTAATAATCTGTCTGGTTTAGGCAAATTTTCATGAAGCTGAAAAATGCTGTTAAATGGTAGTTAAATCGGCATGCTTTTAATGCCTGGCTAGGGTTAGGGTTACAAGAACCATAGAATTTTGCCCGCTGTTGCACTTTTAGCTGCACTTTAATTGACAAAATGAAGAGAGTTTACCCATTAGAACAGGTTTTCTTCACACTTTTCATCTGGCTCAGTTTTGGATAAAATCAATGGATAGGGCAATATCCAAAAAGGTGACCAAAACTGTCCGAAAACTAAAAGTGCAGATAGGAGCAAATTATCACTCATCCTAAAGATAACTGGGGGCCCGGAATGCAGCACTGACAGTAAAAAACGTCTACCTGTTGTGGGAATGCTAACCCTAACCCTAGCTAGGGTTTCAAATGTGCATTCCGGCAGGGTGTCTCAGAAGCCCTCCAAACATCAAAGTTGAATTTTTTCCTCAAACTCCAAAAAATCAGTCTCAAACTATCAAAACGGTTTCTAAAACCTCTAGGAAATGTAACTTCTTTAATAATCTGTCTGGTTTAGGCAAATTTTCATGAAGCTGAAAAATGCTGTTAAATTGTAGTTAAATCGGTATGCTTTTAATGCCTGGCTAGGGTTAGGGTTACAAGAACCATAGAATTTTGCCCACTGTTGCACTTTTAGCTGCACTTTAAATGTCAAAATGAAGAGAGTTTACCCATTAGAACAGGTTTTCTTCACACTTTTCATCTGGCTCAGTTTTGGATAAAATCACTACATAGGGCAATATACAAAAAGGTGACCAAAACTGTCCGAAAACTAAAAGTGCAGATAGGAGCAAATTATCACTCATCCTAAAGATAACTGGGGGCCCGGAATGCAGCACTGACAGTAAAAAACTTCTACCTGTTGTGGGAATGCTAACCCTAACCCTAGCTAGGGTTTCAAATGTGCATTCCGGCAGGGTGTCTCAGAAGCCCTCCAAACATCAAAGTTGAATTTTTTCCTCAAACTCCAAAAAATCAGTCTCAAACTATCAAAACGGTTTCTAAAACCTCTAGGAAATGTATCTTCTTTAATAATCTGTCTGGTTTAGGCAAATTTTCATGAAGCTGAAAAATGCTGTTAAATGGTAGTTAAATCGGCATGCTTTTAATGCCTGGCTAGGGTTAGGGTTACAAGAACCATAGAATTTTGCCCGCTGTTGCACTTTTAGCTACACTTTAAATGACAAAATGAAGAGAGTTTACCCATTAGAACAGGTTTTCTTCACACTTTTCATCTGGCTCAGTTTTGGATAAAATCAATGGATAGGGCAATATACAAAAAGGTGACCAAAACTGTCCGAAAACTAAAAGTGCTGATAGGAGCAAATTATCACTCATCCTAAAGATAACTGGGGGCCCGGAATGCAGCACTGACAGTAAAAAACGTCTACCTGTTGTGGGAATGCTAACCCTAACCCTAGCTAGGGTTTCAAATGTGCATTCCGGCAGGGTGACTCAGAAGCCCTCCAAACATCAAGGTTGAATTTTTTCCTCAAACGAAAAAAAATCAGTCTCAAACTATCAAAACGGTTTCTAAAACCTCTAGGAAATGTATCTTCTTTAATAATCTGTCTGGTTTAGGCAAATTTTCATGAAGCTGAAAAATGCTGTTAAATGGTAGTTAAATCGGAATGCTTTTAATGCCTGGCTAGGGTTAGGGTTACAAGAACCATAGAATTTTGCCCGCTGTTGCACTTTTAGCTGCACTTTAAATGACAAAATGAAGAGAGTTTACCCATTAGAACAGGTTTTCTTCACACTTTTCATCTGGCTCAGTTTTGGATAAAATCACTACATGGGGCAATATACAAAAAGGTGACCAAAACTGTCTGAAAACTTAAAGTGCAGATAGGAGCAAATTATCACTCATCCTAAAGATAACTGGGGGCCCGGAATGCAGCACTGACAGTAAAAAACGTCTACCTGTTGTGGGAATGCTAACCCTAACCCTAGCTAGGGTTTCAAATGTGCATTCCGGCAGGGTATCTCAGAAGCCCTCCAAACATCAAAGTTGAATTTTTTCCTCAAACTCCAAAAAATCAGTCTCAAACTATCAAAACGGTTTCTAAAACCTCTAGGAAATGTATCTTCTTTAATAATCTGTCTGGTTTAGGCAAATTTTCATGAAGCTGAAAAATGCTGTTAAATGGTAGTTAAATCGGCATGCTTTTAATGCCTGGCTAGGGTTAGGGTTACAAGAACCATAGAATTTTGCCCGCTGTTGCACTTTTAGCTGCACTTTAAATGACAAAATGAAGAGAGTTTACCCATTAGAACAGGTATTCTTCACACTTTTCATCTGGCTCAGTTTTTGATAAAATCAATGGATAGGGCAATATACAAAAAGGTGACCAAAACTGTCCGAAAACTAAAAGTGCAGATAGGAGCAAGTTATCACTCATCCTAGAGATAACTGGGGGCCCGGAATGCAGCACTGACAGTAAAAAACTTCTACCTGTTGTGGGAATGCTAACCCTAACCCTAGCTAGGGTTTCAAATGTGCATTCCGGCAAGGTGTCTCAGAAGCCCTCCAAACATCAAAGTTGAATTTTTTCCTCAAACTCCAAAAAATCAGTCTCAAACTATCAAAACGGTTTCTAAAACCTCTAGGAAATGTATCTCCTTTAATAATCTGTCTGGTTTAGGCAAATTTTCATGAAGCTGAAAAATGCTGTTAAATGGTAGTTAAATCGGCATGCTTTTAATGCCTGGCTAGGGTTAGGGTTACAAGAACCATAGAATTTTGCCCGCTGTTGCACTTTTAGCTGCACTTTAAATGACAAAATGAAGAGAGTTTACCCATTAGAACAGGTTTTCTTCACACTTTTCATCTGGCTCAGTTTTGGATAAAATCACTACATAGGGCAATATACAAAAAGGTGACCAAAACTGTCCGAAAACTAAAAGTGCAGATAGGAGCAAATTATCACTCATCCTAAAGATAACTGGGGGCCCGGAATGCAGCACTGACAGTAAAAAACTTCTACCTGTTGTGGGAATGCTAACCCTAACCCTAGCTAGGGTTTCAAATGTGCATTCCGGCAGGGTGTCTCAGAAGCCCTCCAAACATCAAAGTTGAATTTTTTCCTCAAACTCCAAAAAATCAGTCTCAAACTATCAAAACGGTTTCTAAAACCTCTAGGAAATGTATCTTCTTTAATAATCTGTCTGGTTTAGGCAAATTTTCATGAAGCTGAAAAATGCTGTTAAATGGTAGTTAAATCGGCATGCTTTTAATGCCTGGCTAGGGTTAGGGTTACAAGAACCATAGAATTTTGCCCGCTGTTGCACTTTTAGCTGCACTTTAATTGACAAAATGAAGAGAGTTTACCCATTAGAACAGGTTTTCTTCACACTTTTCATCTGGCTCAGTTTTGGATAAAATCAATGGATAGGGCAATATCCAAAAAGGTGACCAAAACTGTCCGAAAACTAAAAGTGCAGATAGGAGCAAATTATCACTCATCCTAAAGATAACTGGGGGCCCGGAATGCAGCACTGACAGTAAAAAACGTCTACCTGTTGTGGGAATGCTAACCCTAACCCTAGCTAGGGTTTCAAATGTGCATTCCGGCAGGGTGTCTCAGAAGCCCTCCAAACATCAAAGTTGAATTTTTTCCTCAAACTCCAAAAAATCAGTCTCAAACTATCAAAACGGTTTCTAAAACCTCTAGGAAATGTAACTTCTTTAATAATCTGTCTGGTTTAGGCAAATTTTCATGAAGCTGAAAAATGCTGTTAAATTGTAGTTAAATCGGTATGCTTTTAATGCCTGGCTAGGGTTAGGGTTACAAGAACCATAGAATTTTGCCCGCTGTTGCACTTTTAGCTGCACTTTAAATGTCAAAATGAAGAGAGTTTACCCATTAGAACAGGTTTTCTTCACACTTTTCATCTGGCTCAGTTTTGGATAAAATCACTACATAGGGCAATATACAAAAAGGTGACCAAAACTGTCCGAAAACTAAAAGTGCAGATAGGAGCAAATTATCACTCATCCTAAAGATAACTGGGGGCCCGGAATGCAGCACTGACAGTAAAAAACTTCTACCTGTTGTGGGAATGCTAACCCTAACCCTAGCTAGGGTTTCAAATGTGCATTCCGGCAGGGTGTCTCAGAAGCCCTCCAAACATCAAAGTTGAATTTTTTCCTCAAACTCCAAAAAATCAGTCTCAAACTATCAAAACGGTTTCTAAAACCTCTAGGAAATGTATCTTCTTTAATAATCTGTCTGGTTTAGGCAAATTTTCATGAAGCTGAAAAATGCTGTTAAATGGTAGTTAAATCGGCATGCTTTTAATGCCTGGCTAGGGTTAGGGTTACAAGAACCATAGAATTTTGCCCGCTGTTGCACTTTTAGCTACACTTTAAATGACAAAATGAAGAGAGTTTACCCATTAGAACAGGTTTTCTTCACACTTTTCATCTGGCTCAGTTTTGGATAAAATCAATGGATAGGGCAATATACAAAAAGGTGACCAAAACTGTCCGAAAACTAAAAGTGCTGATAGGAGCAAATTATCACTCATCCTAAAGATAACTGGGGGCCCGGAATGCAGCACTGACAGTAAAAAACTTCTACCTGTTGTGGGAATGCTAACCCTAACCCTAGCTAGGGTTTCAAATGTGCATTCCGGCAGGGTGTCTCAGAAGCCCTCCAAACATCAAAGTTGAATTTTTTCCTCAAACTCCAAAAAATCAGTCTCAAACTATCAAAACGGTTTCTAAAACCTCTAGGAAATGTATCTTCTTTAATAATCTGTCTGGTTTAGGCAAATTTTCATGAAGCTGAAAAATGCTGTTAAATGGTAGTTAAATCGGCATGCTTTTAATGCCTGGCTAGGGTTAGGGTTACAAGAACCATAGAATTTTGCCCGCTGTTGCACTTTTAGCTGCACTTTAAATGACAAAATGAAGAGAGTTTACCCATTAGAACAGGTATTCTTCACACTTTTCATCTGGCTCAGTTTTGGATGAAATCAATGGATAGGGCAATATCCAAAAAGGTGACCAAAACTGTCCGAAAACTAAAAGTGCAGATAGGAGCAAATTATCACTCATCCTAAAGATAACTGGGGGCCCGGAATGCAGCACTGACAGTAAAAAACTTCTACCTGTTGTGGGAATGCTAACCCTAACCCTAGCTAGGGTTTCAAATGTGCATTCCGGCAGGGTGTCTCAGAAGCCCTCCAAACATCAAAGTTGATATTTTTCCTCAAACGAAAAAAAATCAGTCTCAAACTATCAAAACGGTTTCTAAAACCTCTAGGAAATGTATCTTCTTTAATAATCTGTCTGGTTAAGGCAAATTTTCATGAAGCTGAAAAATACTGTGAAATGGTAGTTAAATCGGCATGCTTTTAATGCCTGGCTAGGGTTAGGGTTACAAGAACCATAGAATTTTGCCCGCTGTTGCACTTTTAGCTGCACTTTAAATGACAAAATGAAGAGAGTTTACCCATTAGAACAGGTATTCTTCACACTTTTCATCTGGCTCAGTTTTGGATGAAATCAATGGATAGGGCAATATACAAAAAGGTGACCAAAACTGTCCGAAAACAAAAAGTGCAGATAGGAGCAAATTATCACTCATCCTAAAGATAACTGGGGGCCCGGAATGCAGCACTGACAGTAAAAAACTTCTACCTGTTGTGGGAATGCTAACCCTAACCCTAGCTAGGGTTTCAAATGTGCATTCCGGCAGGGTGTCTCAGAAGGCCTCCAAACATCAAAGTTGATATTGTCCCTCAAACTCCAAAAAATCAGTCTCAAACTATCAAAACAGTTTCTAAAACCTCTAGGAAATGTATCTTCTTTAATAATCTGTCTGGTTTAGGCAAATTTTCATGAAGCTGAAAAATGCTGTTAAATGGTAGTTAAATCGGCATTCTTTTAATGCCTGGCTAGGGTTAGGGTTACAAGAACCATAGAATTTTGCCCGCTGTTACACTTTTAGCTGCACTTTAAATGACAAAATGAAGAGAGTTTACCCATTAGAACAGGTTTTCTTCACACTTTTCATCTGGCTCAGATTTGGATAAAATCAATGGATAGGGCAATATACAAAAAGGTGACCAAAACTGTCCGAAAACTAAAAGTGCTGATAGGAGCAAATTATCACTCATCCTAAAGATAACTGGGGGCCCGGAATGCAGCACTGACAGTAAAAAACTTCTACCTGTTGTGGGAATGCTAACCCTAACCCTAGCTAGGGTTTCAAATGTGCATTCCGGCAGGGTGTCTCAGAAGCCCTCCAAACATCAAAGTTGAATTTTTTCCTCAAACTCCAAAAAATCAGTCTCAAACTATCAAAACGGTTTCTAAAACCTCTAGGAAATGTATCTTCTTTAATAATCTGTCTGGTTTAGGCAAATTTTCATGAAGCTGAAAAATGCTGTTAAATTGTAGATAAATCGGCATGCTTTTAATGCCTGGCTAGGGTTAGGGTTACAAGAACCATAGAATTTTGCCCGCTGTTACACTTTTAGCTGCACTTTAAATGACAAAATGAAGAGAGTTTACCCATTAGAACAGGTATTCTTCACACTTTTAATCTGGCTCAGTTTTTGATAAAATCAATGGATAGGGCAATATACAAAAAGGTGACCAAAACTGTCCGAAAACTAAAAGTGCAGATAGGAGCAAATTATCACTCATCCTAAAGATAACTGGGGGCCCGGAATGCAGCACTGACAGTAAAAAACTTCTACCTGTTGTGGGAATGCTAACCCTAACCCTAGCTAGGGTTTCAAATGTGCATTCCGGCAGGGTGTCTCAGAAGCCCTCCAAACATCAAAGTTGAATTTTTTCCTCAAACTCCAAAAAATCAGTCTCAAACTATCAAAACGGTTTCTAAAACCTCTAGGAAATGTATCTTCTTTAATAATCTGTCTGGTTTAGTCAAATTTTCATGAAGCTGAAAAATGCTGTTAAATGGTAGTTAAATCGGCATGCTTTTAATGCCAGGCTAGGGTTAGGGTTACAAGAACCATAGAATTTTGCCCGCTGTTGCACTTTTAGCTGCACTTTAAATGACAAAATGAAGAGAGTTTACCCATTAGAACAGGTTTTCTTCACACTTTTCATCTGGCTCAGTTTTGGATAAAATCACTACATAGGGCAATATACAAAAAGGTGACCAAAACTGTCTGAAAACTAAAAGTGCTGATAGGAGCAAATTATCACTCATCCTAAAGATAACTGGGGGCCCGGAATGCAGCACTGACAGTAAAAAACTTCTACCTGTTGTGGGAATGCTAACCCTAACCCTAGCTAGGGTTTCAAATGTGCATTCCGGCAGGGTGTCTCAGAAGCCCTCCAAACATCAAAGTTGAATTTTTTCCTCAAACTCCAAAAAATCAGTCTCAAACTATCAAAACAGTTTCTAAAACCTCTAGGAAATGTAACTTCTTTAATAATCTGTCTGGTTTAGGCAAATTTTCATGAAGCTGAAAAATGCTGTTAAATTGTAGTTAAATCGGTATGCTTTTAATGCCTGGCTAGGGTTAGGGTTACAAGAACCATAGAATTTTGCCCGCTGTTGCACTTTTAGCTGCACTTTAAATGACAAAATGAAGAGAGTTTACCCATTAGAACAGGTATTCTTCACACTTTTCATCTGGCTCAGTTTTTGATAAAATCAATGGATAGGGCAATATACAAAAAGGTGACCAAAACTGTCCGAAAACTAAAAGTGCAGATAGGAGCAAATTATCACTCATCCTAAAGATAACTGGGGGCCCGGAATGCAGCACTGACAGTAAAAAACTTCTACCTGTTGTGGGAATGCTAACCCTAACCCTAGCTAGGGTTTCAAATGTGCATTCCGGCAGGGTGTCTCAGAAGCCCTCCAAACATCAAAGTTGAATTTTTTCCTCAAACTCCAAAAAATCAGTCTCAAACTATCAAAACGGTTTCTAAAACCTCTAGGAAATGTATCTTCTTTAATAATCTGTCTGGTTTAGTCAAATTTTCATGAAGCTGAAAAATGCTGTTAAATGGTAGTTAAATCGGCATGCTTTTAATGCCTGGCTAGGGTTAGGGTTACAAGAACCATAGAATTTTGCCCGCTGTTGCACTTTTAGCTGCACTTTAAATGACAAAATGAAGAGAGTTTACCCATTAGAACAGGTATTCTTCACACTTTTCATCTGGCTCAGTTTTTGATAAAATCAATGGATAGGGCAATATACAAAAAGGTGACCAAAACTGTCCGAAAACTAAAAGTGCAGATAGGAGCAAATTATCACTCATCCTAAAGATAACTGGGGGCCCGGAATGCAGCACTGACAGTAAAAAACTTCTACCTGTTGTGGGAATGCTAACCCTAACCCTAGCTAGGGTTTCAAATGTGCATTCCGGCAGGGTGTCTCAGAAGCCCTCCAAACATCAAAGTTGAATTTTTTCCTCAAACTCCAAAAAATCAGTCTCAAACTATCAAAACGGTTTCTAAAACCTCTAGGAAATGTATCTTCTTTAATAATCTGTCTGGTTTAGTCAAATTTTCATGAAGCTGAAAAATGCTGTTAAATGGTAGTTAAATCGGCATGCTTTTAATGCCAGGCTAGGGTTAGGGTTACAAGAACCATAGAATTTTGCCCGCTGTTGCACTTTTAGCTGCACTTTAAATGACAAAATGAAGAGAGTTTACCCATTAGAACAGGTTTTCTTCACACTTTTCATCTGGCTCAGTTTTGGATAAAATCACTACATAGGGCAATATACAAAAAGGTGACCAAAACTGTCTGAAAACTAAAAGTGCTGATAGGAGCAAATTATCACTCATCCTAAAGATAACTGGGGGCCCGGAATGCAGCACTGACAGTAAAAAACTTCTACCTGTTGTGGGAATGCTAACCCTAACCCTAGCTAGGGTTTCAAATGTGCATTCCGGCAGGGTGTCTCAGAAGCCCTCCAAACATCAAAGTTGAATTTTTTCCTCAAACTCCAAAAAATCAGTCTCAAACTATCAAAACGGTTTCTAAAACCTCTAGGAAATGTAACTTCTTTAATAATCTGTCTGGTTTAGGCAAATTTTCATGAAGCTGAAAAATGCTGTTAAATTGTAGTTAAATCGGTATGCTTTTAATGCCTGGCTAGGGTTAGGGTTACAAGAACCATAGAATTTTGCCCGCTGTTGCACTTTTAGCTGCACTTTAAATGACAAAATGAAGAGAGTTTACCCATTAGAACAGGTATTCTTCACACTTTTCATCTGGCTCAGTTTTTGATAAAATCAATGGATAGGGCAATATACAAAAAGGTGACCAAAACTGTCCGAAAACTAAAAGTGCAGATAGGAGCAAATTATCACTCATCCTAAAGATAACTGGGGGCCCGGAATGCAGCACTGACAGTAAAAAACTTCTACCTGTTGTGGGAATGCTAACCCTAACCCTAGCTAGGGTTTCAAATGTGCATTCCGGCAGGGTGTCTCAGAAGCCCTCCAAGCATCAAAGTTGAATTTTTTCCTCAAACGAAAAAAAATCAGTCTCAAACTATCAAAACGGTTTCTAAAACCTCTAGGAAATGTATCTTCTTTAATAATCTGTCTGGTTAAGGCAAATTTTCATGAAGCTGAAAAATGCTGTTAAATGGTAGTTAAATCGGCATGCTTTTAATGCCTGGCTAGGGTTAGGGTTACAAGAACCATAGAATTTTGCCCGCTGTTACACTTTTAGCTGCACTTTAAATGACAAAATGAAGAGAGTTTACCCATTAGAACAGGTTTTCTTCACACTTTTCATCTGGCTCAGTTTTGGATAAAATCAATGGATAGGGCAATATACAAAAAGGTGACCAAAACTGTCCGAAAACTAAAAGTGCTGATAGGAGCAAATTATCACTCATCCTAAAGATAACTGGGGGCCCGGAATGCAGCACTGACAGTAAAAAACTTCTACCTGTTGTGGGAATGCTAACCCTAACCCTAGCTAGGGTTTCAAATGTGCATTCCGGCAGGGTGTCTCAGAAGCCCTCCAAACATCAAAGTTGAATTTTTTCCTCAAACTCCAAAAAATCAGTCTCAAACTATCAAAACGGTTTCTAAAACCTCTAGGAAATGTATCTTCTTTAATAATCTGTCTGGTTTAGGCAAATTTTCATGAAGCTGAAAAATGCTGTTAAATGGTAGTTAAATCGGCATGCTTTTAATGCCTGGCTAGGGTTAGGGTTACAAGAACCATAGAATTTTGCCCGCTGTTGCACTTTTAGCTGCACTTTAAATGACAAAATGAAGAGAGTTTACCCATTAGAACAGGTTTTCTTCACACTTTTCATCTGGCTCAGTTTTGGATAAAATCACTACATAGGGCAATATACAAAAAGGTGACCAAAACTGTCTGAAAACTAAAAGTGCTGATAGGAGCAAATTATCACTCATCCTAAAGATAACTGGGGGCCCGGAATGCAGCACTGACAGTAAAAAACTTCTACCTGTTGTGGGAATGCTAACCCTAACCCTAGCTAGGGTTTCAAATGTGCATTCCGGCAGGGTGTCTCAGAAGCCCTCCAAACATCAAAGTTGAATTTTTTCCTCAAACTCCAAAAAATCAGTCTCAAACTATCAAAACGGTTTCTAAAACCTCTAGGAAATGTATCTTCTTTAATAATCTGTCTGGTTTAGGCAAATTTTCATGAAGCTGAAAAATGCTGTTAAATGGTAGTTAAATCGGCATGCTTTTAATGCCTGGCTAGGGTTAGGGTTACAAGAACCATAGAATTTTGCCCGCTGTTGCACTTTTAGCTGCACTTTAATTGACAAAATGAAGAGAGTTTACCCATTAGAACAGGTTTTCTTCACACTTTTCATCTGGCTCAGTTTTGGATAAAATCAATGGATAGGGCAATATCCAAAAAGGTGACCAAAACTGTCCGAAAACTAAAAGTGCAGATAGGAGCAAATTATCACTCATCCTAAAGATAACTGGGGGCCCGGAATGCAGCACTGACAGTAAAAAACGTCTACCTGTTGTGGGAATGCTAACCCTAACCCTAGCTAGGGTTTCAAATGTGCATTCCGGCAGGGTGTCTCAGAAGCCCTCCAAACATCAAAGTTGAATTTTTTCCTCAAACTCCAAAAAATCAGTCTCAAACTATCAAAACGGTTTCTAAAACCTCTAGGAAATGTAACTTCTTTAATAATCTGTCTGGTTTAGGCAAATTTTCATGAAGCTGAAAAATGCTGTTAAATTGTAGTTAAATCGGTATGCTTTTAATGCCTGGCTAGGGTTAGGGTTACAAGAACCATAGAATTTTGCCCGCTGTTGCACTTTTAGCTGCACTTTAAATGTCAAAATGAAGAGAGTTTACCCATTAGAACAGGTTTTCTTCACACTTTTCATCTGGCTCAGTTTTGGATAAAATCACTACATAGGGCAATATACAAAAAGGTGACCAAAACTGTCCGAAAACTAAAAGTGCAGATAGGAGCAAATTATCACTCATCCTAAAGATAACTGGGGGCCCGGAATGCAGCACTGACAGTAAAAAACTTCTACCTGTTGTGGGAATGCTAACCCTAACCCTAGCTAGGGTTTCAAATGTGCATTCCGGCAGGGTGTCTCAGAAGCCCTCCAAACATCAAAGTTGAATTTTTTCCTCAAACTCCAAAAAATCAGTCTCAAACTATCAAAACGGTTTCTAAAACCTCTAGGAAATGTATCTTCTTTAATAATCTGTCTGGTTTAGGCAAATTTTCATGAAGCTGAAAAATGCTGTTAAATGGTAGTTAAATCGGCATGCTTTTAATGCCTGGCTAGGGTTAGGGTTACAAGAACCATAGAATTTTGCCCGCTGTTGCACTTTTAGCTGCACTTTAAATGACAAAATGAAGAGAGTTTACCCATTAGAACAGGTATTCTTCACACTTTTCATCTGGCTCAGTTTTGGATGAAATCAATGGATAGGGCAATATCCAAAAAGGTGACCAAAACTGTCCGAAAACTAAAAGTGCAGATAGGAGCAAATTATCACTCATCCTAAAGATAACTGGGGGCCCGGAATGCAGCACTGACAGTAAAAAACTTCTACCTGTTGTGGGAATGCTAACCCTAACCCTAGCTAGGGTTTCAAATGTGCATTCCGGCAGGGTGTCTCAGAAGCCCTCCAAACATCAAAGTTGATATTTTTCCTCAAACGAAAAAAAATCAGTCTCAAACTATCAAAACGGTTTCTAAAACCTCTAGGAAATGTATCTTCTTTAATAATCTGTCTGGTTAAGGCAAATTTTCATGAAGCTGAAAAATGCTGTGAAATGGTAGTTAAATCGGCATGCTTTTAATGCCTGGCTAGGGTTAGGGTTACAAGAACCATAGAATTTTGCCCGCTGTTGCACTTTTAGCTGCACTTTAATTGACAAAATGAAGAGAGTTTACCCATTAGAACAGGTTTTCTTCACACTTTTCATCTGGCTCAGTTTTGGATAAAATCAATGGATAGGGCAATATCCAAAAAGGTGACCAAAACTGTCCGAAAACTAAAAGTGCAGATAGGAGCAAATTATCACTCATCCTAAAGATAACTGGGGGCCCGGAATGCAGCACTGACAGTAAAAAACGTCTACCTGTTGTGGGAATGCTAACCCTAACCCTAGCTAGGGTTTCAAATGTGCATTCCGGCAGGGTGTCTCAGAAGCCCTCCAAACATCAAAGTTGAATTTTTTCCTCAAACTCCAAAAAATCAGTCTCAAACTATCAAAACGGTTTCTAAAA
Organism: Lepisosteus platostomus; assembly: GCF_059453375.1. Taxonomy (NCBI): domain Eukaryota; kingdom Metazoa; phylum Chordata; class Actinopteri; order Semionotiformes; family Lepisosteidae; genus Lepisosteus; species Lepisosteus platostomus. The sequence continues at coordinate 15,166,463 of NC_142616.1, read as the reverse complement.
CCTCTAGGAAATGTAACTTCTTTAATAATCTGTCTGGTTTAGGCAAATTTTCATGAAGCTGAAAAATGCTGTTAAATTGTAGTTAAATCGGTATGCTTTTAATGCCTGGCTAGGGTTAGGGTTACAAGAACCATAGAATTTTGCCCGCTGTTGCACTTTTAGCTGCACTTTAAATGTCAAAATGAAGAGAGTTTACCCATTAGAACAGGTTTTCTTCACACTTTTCATCTGGCTCAGTTTTGGATAAAATCACTACATAGGGCAATATACAAAAAGGTGACCAAAACTGTCCGAAAACTAAAAGTGCAGATAGGAGCAAATTATCACTCATCCTAAAGATAACTGGGGGCCCGGAATGCAGCACTGACAGTAAAAAACTTCTACCTGTTGTGGGAATGCTAACCCTAACCCTAGCTAGGGTTTCAAATGTGCATTCCGGCAGGGTGTCTCAGAAGCCCTCCAAACATCAAAGTTGAATTTTTTCCTCAAACTCCAAAAAATCAGTCTCAAACTATCAAAACGGTTTCTAAAACCTCTAGGAAATGTATCTTCTTTAATAATCTGTCTGGTTTAGGCAAATTTTCATGAAGCTGAAAAATGCTGTTAAATGGTAGTTAAATCGGCATGCTTTTAATGCCTGGCTAGGGTTAGGGTTACAAGAACCATAGAATTTTGCCCGCTGTTGCACTTTTAGCTGCACTTTAAATGACAAAATGAAGAGAGTTTACCCATTAGAACAGGTATTCTTCACACTTTTCATCTGGCTCAGTTTTGGATGAAATCAATGGATAGGGCAATATCCAAAAAGGTGACCAAAACTGTCCGAAAACTAAAAGTGCAGATAGGAGCAAATTATCACTCATCCTAAAGATAACTGGGGGCCCGGAATGCAGCACTGACAGTAAAAAACTTCTACCTGTTGTGGGAATGCTAACCCTAACCCTAGCTAGGGTTTCAAATGTGCATTCCGGCAGGGTGTCTCAGAAGCCCTCCAAACATCAAAGTTGATATTTTTCCTCAAACGAAAAAAAATCAGTCTCAAACTATCAAAACGGTTTCTAAAACCTCTAGGAAATGTATCTTCTTTAATAATCTGTCTGGTTAAGGCAAATTTTCATGAAGCTGAAAAATGCTGTGAAATGGTAGTTAAATCGGCATGCTTTTAATGCCTGGCTAGGGTTAGGGTTACAAGAACCATAGAATTTTGCCCGCTGTTGCACTTTTAGCTGCACTTTAAATGACAAAATGAAGAGAGTTTACCCATTAGAACAGGTATTCTTCACACTTTTCATCTGGCTCAGTTTTGGATGAAATCAATGGATAGGGCAATATACAAAAAGGTGACCAAAACTGTCCGAAAACAAAAAGTGCAGATAGGAGCAAATTATCACTCATCCTAAAGATAACTGGGGGCCCGGAATGCAGCACTGACAGTAAAAAACTTCTACCTGTTGTGGGAATGCTAACCCTAACCCTAGCTAGGGTTTCAAATGTGCATTCCGGCAGGGTGTCTCAGAAGGCCTCCAAACATCAAAGTTGATATTGTCCCTCAAACTCCAAAAAATCAGTCTCAAACTATCAAAACAGTTTCTAAAACCTCTAGGAAATGTATCTTCTTTAATAATCTGTCTGGTTTAGGCAAATTTTCATGAAGCTGAAAAATGCTGTTAAATGGTAGTTAAATCGGCATTCTTTTAATGCCTGGCTAGGGTTAGGGTTACAAGAACCATAGAATATTGCCCGCTGTTACACTTTTAGCTGCACTTTAAATGACAAAATGAAGAGAGTTTACCCATTAGAACAGGTTTTCTTCACACTTTTCATCTGGCTCAGATTTGGATAAAATCAATGGATAGGGCAATATACAAAAAGGTGACCAAAACTGTCCGAAAACTAAAAGTGCTGATAGGAGCAAATTATCACTCATCCTAAAGATAACTGGGGGCCCGGAATGCAGCACTGACAGTAAAAAACTTCTACCTGTTGTGGGAATGCTAACCCTAACCCTAGCTAGGGTTTCAAATGTGCATTCCGGCAGGGTGTCTCAGAAGCCCTCCAAACATCAAAGTTGAATTTTTTCCTCAAACTCCAAAAAATCAGTCTCAAACTATCAAAACGGTTTCTAAAACCTCTAGGAAATGTATCTTCTTTAATAATCTGTCTGGTTTAGGCAAATTTTCATGAAGCTGAAAAATGCTGTTAAATTGTAGATAAATCGGCATGCTTTTAATGCCTGGCTAGGGTTAGGGTTACAAGAACCATAGAATTTTGCCCGCTGTTACACTTTTAGCTGCACTTTAAATGACAAAATGAAGAGAGTTTACCCATTAGAACAGGTATTCTTCACACTTTTAATCTGGCTCAGTTTTTGATAAAATCAATGGATAGGGCAATATACAAAAAGGTGACCAAAACTGTCCGAAAACTAAAAGTGCAGATAGGAGCAAATTATCACTCATCCTAAAGATAACTGGGGGCCCGGAATGCAGCACTGACAGTAAAAAACTTCTACCTGTTGTGGGAATGCTAACCCTAACCCTAGCTAGGGTTTCAAATGTGCATTCCGGCAGGGTGTCTCAGAAGCCCTCCAAACATCAAAGTTGAATTTTTTCCTCAAACTCCAAAAAATCAGTCTCAAACTATCAAAACGGTTTCTAAAACCTCTAGGAAATGTATCTTCTTTAATAATCTGTCTGGTTTAGTCAAATTTTCATGAAGCTGAAAAATGCTGTTAAATGGTAGTTAAATCGGCATGCTTTTAATGCCAGGCTAGGGTTAGGGTTACAAGAACCATAGAATTTTGCCCGCTGTTGCACTTTTAGCTGCACTTTAAATGACAAAATGAAGAGAGTTTACCCATTAGAACAGGTTTTCTTCACACTTTTCATCTGGCTCAGTTTTGGATAAAATCACTACATAGGGCAATATACAAAAAGGTGACCAAAACTGTCTGAAAACTAAAAGTGCTGATAGGAGCAAATTATCACTCATCCTAAAGATAACTGGGGGCCCGGAATGCAGCACTGACAGTAAAAAACTTCTACCTGTTGTGGGAATGCTAACCCTAACCCTAGCTAGGGTTTCAAATGTGCATTCCGGCAGGGTGTCTCAGAAGCCCTCCAAACATCAAAGTTGAATTTTTTCCTCAAACTCCAAAAAATCAGTCTCAAACTATCAAAACGGTTTCTAAAACCTCTAGGAAATGTAACTTCTTTAATAATCTGTCTGGTTTAGGCAAATTTTCATGAAGCTGAAAAATGCTGTTAAATTGTAGTTAAATCGGTATGCTTTTAATGCCTGGCTAGGGTTAGGGTTACAAGAACCATAGAATTTTGCCCGCTGTTGCACTTTTAGCTGCACTTTAAATGACAAAATGAAGAGAGTTTACCCATTAGAACAGGTATTCTTCACACTTTTCATCTGGCTCAGTTTTTGATAAAATCAATGGATAGGGCAATATACAAAAAGGTGACCAAAACTGTCCGAAAACTAAAAGTGCAGATAGGAGCAAATTATCACTCATCCTAAAGATAACTGGGGGCCCGGAATGCAGCACTGACAGTAAAAAACTTCTACCTGTTGTGGGAATGCTAACCCTAACCCTAGCTAGGGTTTCAAATGTGCATTCCGGCAGGGTGTCTCAGAAGCCCTCCAAACATCAAAGTTGAATTTTTTCCTCAAACTCCAAAAAATCAGTCTCAAACTATCAAAACGGTTTCTAAAACCTCTAGGAAATGTATCTTCTTTAATAATCTGTCTGGTTTAGTCAAATTTTCATGAAGCTGAAAAATGCTGTTAAATGGTAGTTAAATCGGCATGCTTTTAATGCCTGGCTAGGGTTAGGGTTACAAGAACCATAGAATTTTGCCCGCTGTTGCACTTTTAGCTGCACTTTAAATGACAAAATGAAGAGAGTTTACCCATTAGAACAGGTATTCTTCACACTTTTCATCTGGCTCAGTTTTTGATAAAATCAATGGATAGGGCAATATACAAAAAGGTGACCAAAACTGTCCGAAAACTAAAAGTGCAGATAGGAGCAAATTATCACTCATCCTAAAGATAACTGGGGGCCCGGAATGCAGCACTGACAGTAAAAAACTTCTACCTGTTGTGGGAATGCTAACCCTAACCCTAGCTAGGGTTTCAAATGTGCATTCCGGCAGGGTGTCTCAGAAGCCCTCCAAACATCAAAGTTGAATTTTTTCCTCAAACTCCAAAAAATCAGTCTCAAACTATCAAAACGGTTTCTAAAACCTCTAGGAAATGTATCTTCTTTAATAATCTGTCTGGTTTAGTCAAATTTTCATGAAGCTGAAAAATGCTGTTAAATGGTAGTTAAATCGGCATGCTTTTAATGCCAGGCTAGGGTTAGGGTTACAAGAACCATAGAATTTTGCCCGCTGTTGCACTTTTAGCTGCACTTTAAATGACAAAATGAAGAGAGTTTACCCATTAGAACAGGTTTTCTTCACACTTTTCATCTGGCTCAGTTTTGGATAAAATCACTACATAGGGCAATATACAAAAAGGTGACCAAAACTGTCTGAAAACTAAAAGTGCTGATAGGAGCAAATTATCACTCATCCTAAAGATAACTGGGGGCCCGGAATGCAGCACTGACAGTAAAAAACTTCTACCTGTTGTGGGAATGCTAACCCTAACCCTAGCTAGGGTTTCAAATGTGCATTCCGGCAGGGTGTCTCAGAAGCCCTCCAAACATCAAAGTTGAATTTTTTCCTCAAACTCCAAAAAATCAGTCTCAAACTATCAAAACGGTTTCTAAAACCTCTAGGAAATGTAACTTCTTTAATAATCTGTCTGGTTTAGGCAAATTTTCATGAAGCTGAAAAATGCTGTTAAATTGTAGTTAAATCGGTATGCTTTTAATGCCTGGCTAGGGTTAGGGTTACAAGAACCATAGAATTTTGCCCGCTGTTGCACTTTTAGCTGCACTTTAAATGACAAAATGAAGAGAGTTTACCCATTAGAACAGGTATTCTTCACACTTTTCATCTGGCTCAGTTTTTGATAAAATCAATGGATAGGGCAATATACAAAAAGGTGACCAAAACTGTCCGAAAACTAAAAGTGCAGATAGGAGCAAATTATCACTCATCCTAAAGATAACTGGGGGCCCGGAATGCAGCACTGACAGTAAAAAACTTCTACCTGTTGTGGGAATGCTAACCCTAACCCTAGCTAGGGTTTCAAATGTGCATTCCGGCAGGGTGTCTCAGAAGCCCTCCAAGCATCAAAGTTGAATTTTTTCCTCAAACGAAAAAAAATCAGTCTCAAACTATCAAAACGGTTTCTAAAACCTCTAGGAAATGTATCTTCTTTAATAATCTGTCTGGTTAAGGCAAATTTTCATGAAGCTGAAAAATGCTGTTAAATGGTAGTTAAATCGGCATGCTTTTAATGCCTGGCTAGGGTTAGGGTTACAAGAACCATAGAATTTTGCCCGCTGTTACACTTTTAGCTGCACTTTAAATGACAAAATGAAGAGAGTTTACCCATTAGAACAGGTTTTCTTCACACTTTTCATCTGGCTCAGTTTTGGATAAAATCAATGGATAGGGCAATATACAAAAAGGTGACCAAAACTGTCCGAAAACTAAAAGTGCTGATAGGAGCAAATTATCACTCATCCTAAAGATAACTGGGGGCCCGGAATGCAGCACTGACAGTAAAAAACTTCTACCTGTTGTGGGAATGCTAACCCTAACCCTAGCTAGGGTTTCAAATGTGCATTCCGGCAGGGTGTCTCAGAAGCCCTCCAAACATCAAAGTTGAATTTTTTCCTCAAACTCCAAAAAATCAGTCTCAAACTATCAAAACGGTTTCTAAAACCTCTAGGAAATGTATCTTCTTTAATAATCTGTCTGGTTTAGGCAAATTTTCATGAAGCTGAAAAATGCTGTTAAATGGTAGTTAAATCGGCATGCTTTTAATGCCTGGCTAGGGTTAGGGTTACAAGAACCATAGAATTTTGCCCGCTGTTGCACTTTTAGCTGCACTTTAAATGACAAAATGAAGAGAGTTTACCCATTAGAACAGGTATTTTTCACACTTTTCATCTGGCTCAGTTTTTGATAAAATCAATGGATAGGGCAATATACAAAAAGGTGACCAAAACTGTCCGAAAACTAAAAGTGCAGATAGGAGCAAATTATCACTCATCCTAGAGATAACTGGGGGCCCGGAATGCAGCACTGACAGTAAAAAACGTCTACCTGTTGTGGGAATGCTAACCCTAACCCTAGCTAGGGTTTCAAATGTGCATTCCGGCAGGGTATCTCAGAAGCCCTCAAAACATCAAAGTTGAATTTTTTCCTCAAACGAAAAAAAATCAGTCTCAAACTATCAAAACGGTTTCTAAAACCTCTAGGAAATGTATCTTCTTTAATAATCTGTCTGGTTTAGGCAAATTTTCATGAAGCTGAAAAATGCTGTTAAATGGTAGTTAAATCGGCATGCTTTTAATGCCAGGCTAGGGTTAGGGTTACAAGAACCATAGAATTTTGCCCGCTGTTGCACTTTTAGCTGCACTTTAAATGACAAAATGAAGAGAGTTTACCCATTAGAACAGGTTTTCTTCACACTTTTCATCTGGCTCAGTTTTGGATAAAATCACTACATGGGGCAATATACAAAAAGGTGACCAAAACTGTCTGAAAACTTAAAGTGCAGATAGGAGCAAATTATCACTCATCCTAAAGATAACTGGGGGCCCGGAATGCAGCACTGACAGTAAAAAACGTCTACCTGTTGTGGGAATGCTAACCCTAACCCTAGCTAGGGTTTCAAATGTGCATTCCGGCAGGGTATCTCAGAAGCCCTCCAAACATCAAAGTTGAATTTTTTCCTCAAACTCCAAAAAATCAGTCTCAAACTATCAAAACGGTTTCTAAAACCTCTAGGAAATGTATCTTCTTTAATAATCTGTCTGGTTTAGGCAAATTTTCATGAAGCTGAAAAATGCTGTTAAATGGTAGTTAAATCGGCATGCTTTTAATGCCTGGCTAGGGTTAGGGTTACAAGAACCATAGAATTTTGCCCGCTGTTGCACTTTTAGCTGCACTTTAAATGACAAAATGAAGAGAGTTTACCCATTAGAACAGGTATTCTTCACACTTTTCATCTGGCTCAGTTTTTGATAAAATCAATGGATAGGGCAATATACAAAAAGGTGACCAAAACTGTCCGAAAACTAAAAGTGCAGATAGGATCAAATTATCACTCATCCTAGAGATAACTGGGGGCCCGGAATGCAGCACTGACAGTAAAAAACTTCTACCTGTTGTGGGAATGCTAACCCTAACCCTAGCTAGGGTTTCAAATGTGCATTCCGGCAAGGTGTCTCAGAAGCCCTCCAAACATCAAAGTTGAATTTTTTCCTCAAACTCCAAAAAATCAGTCTCAAACTATCAAAATGGTTTCTAAAACCTCTAGGAAATGTATCTCCTTTAATAATCTGTCTGGTTTAGACAAATTTTCATGAAGCTGAAAAATGCTGTTAAATGGTAGTTAAATCGGCATGCTTTTAATGCCTGGCTAGGGTTAGGGTTACAAGAACCATAGAATTTTGCCCGCTGTTGCACTTTTAGCTGCACTTTAAATGACAAAATGAAGAGAGTTTACCCATTAGAACAGGTTTTCTTCACACTTTTCATCTGGCTCAGTTTTGGATAAAATCACTACATAGGGCAATATACAAAAAGGTGACCAAAACTGTCCGAAAACTAAAAGTGCAGATAGGAGCAAATTATCACTCATCCTAAAGATAACTGGGGGCCCGGAATGCAGCACTGACAGTAAAAAACTTCTACCTGTTGTGGGAATGCTAACCCTAACCCTAGCTAGGGTTTCAAATGTGCATTCCGGCAGGGTGTCTCAGAAGCCCTCCAAACATCAAAGTTGAATTTTTTCCTCAAACTCCAAAAAATCAGTCTCAAACTATCAAAACGGTTTCTAAAACCTCTAGGAAATGTATCTTCTTTAATAATCTGTCTGGTTTAGGCAAATTTTCATGAAGCTGAAAAATGCTGTTAAATGGTAGTTAAATCGGCATGCTTTTAATGCCTGGCTAGGGTTAGGGTTACGAGAACCATAGAATTTTGCCCGCTGTTGCACTTTTAGCTGCACTTTAAATGACAAAATGAAGAGAGTTTACCCATTAGAACAGGTTTTCTTCACACTTTTCATCTGGCTCAGTTTTGGATAAAATCAATGGATAGGGCAATATCCAAAAAGGTGACCAAAACTGTCCGAAAACTAAAAGTGCAGATAGGAGCAAATTATCACTCATCCTAAAGATAACTGGGGGCCCGGAATGCAGCACTGACAGTAAAAAACGTCTACCTGTTGTGGGAATGCTAACCCTAACCCTAGCTAGGGTTTCAAATGTGCATTCCGGCAGGGTGTCTCAGAAGCCCTCCAAACATCAAAGTTGAATTTTTTCCTCAAACTCCAAAAAATCAGTCTCAAACTATCAAAACGGTTTCTAAAACCTCTAGGAAATGTAACTTCTTTAATAATCTGTCTGGTTTAGGCAAATTTTCATGAAGCTGAAAAATGCTGTTAAATTGTAGTTAAATCGGTATGCTTTTAATGCCTGGCTAGGGTTAGGGTTACAAGAACCATAGAATTTTGCCCGCTGTTGCACTTTTAGCTGCACTTTAAATGTCAAAATGAAGAGAGTTTACCCATTAGAACAGGTTTTCTTCACACTTTTCATCTGGCTCAGTTTTGGATAAAATCACTACATAGGGCAATATACAAAAAGGTGACCAAAACTGTCCGAAAACTAAAAGTGCAGATAGGAGCAAATTATCACTCATCCTAAAGATAACTGGGGGCCCGGAATGCAGCACTGACAGTAAAAAACTTCTACCTGTTGTGGGAATGCTAACCCTAACCCTAGCTAGGGTTTCAAATGTGCATTCCGGAAGGGTGTCTCAGAAGCCCTCCAAACATCAAAGTTGAATTTTTTCCTCAAACTCCAAAAAATCAGTCTCAAACTATCAAAACGGTTTCTAAAACCTCTAGGAAATGTATCTTCTTTAATAATCTGTCTGGTTTAGGCAAATTTTCATGAAGCTGAAAAATGCTGTTAAATGGTAGTTAAATCGGCATGCTTTTAATGCCTGGCTAGGGTTAGGGTTACAAGAACCATAGAATTTTGCCCGCTGTTGCACTTTTAGCTACACTTTAAATGACAAAATGAAGAGAGTTTACCCATTAGAACAGGTTTTCTTCACACTTTTCATCTGGCTCAGTTTTGGATAAAATCAATGGATAGGGCAATATACAAAAAGGTGACCAAAACTGTCCGAAAACTAAAAGTGCTGATAGGAGCAAATTATCACTCATCCTAAAGATAACTGGGGGCCCGGAATGCAGCACTGACAGTAAAAAACTTCTACCTGTTGTGGGAATGCTAACCCTAACCCTAGCTAGGGTTTCAAATGTGCATTCCGGCAGGGTGTCTCAGAAGCCCTCCAAACATCAAAGTTGAATTTTTTCCTCAAACTCCAAAAAATCAGTCTCAAACTATCAAAACGGTTTCTAAAACCTCTAGGAAATGTATCTTCTTTAATAATCTGTCTGGTTTAGGCAAATTTTCATGAAGCTGAAAAATGCTGTTAAATGGTAGTTAAATCGGCATGCTTTTAATGCCTGGCTAGGGTTAGGGTTACAAGAACCATAGAATTTTGCCCGCTGTTGCACTTTTAGCTGCACTTTAAATGACAAAATGAAGAGAGTTTACCCATTAGAACAGGTATTCTTCACACTTTTCATCTGGCTCAGTTTTGGATGAAATCAATGGATAGGGCAATATACAAAAAGGTGACCAAAACTGTCCGAAAACTAAAAGTGCAGATAGGAGCAAATTATCACTCATCCTAAAGATAACTGGGGGCCCGGAATGCAGCACTGACAGTAAAAAACTTCTACCTGTTGTGGGAATGCTAACCCTAACCCTAGCTAGGGTTTCAAATGTGCATTCCTGCAGGGTGTCTCAGAAGCCCTCCAAACATCAAAGTTGATATTTTTCCTCAAACGAAAAAAAATCAGTCTCAAACTATCAAAACGGTTTCTAAAACCTCTAGGAAATGTATCTTCTTTAATAATCTGTCTGGTTAAGGCAAATTTTCATGAAGCTGAAAAATGCTGTGAAATGGTAGTTAAATCGGCATGCTTTTAATGCCTGGCTAGGGTTAGGGTTACAAGAACCATAGAATTTTGCCCGCTGTTGCACTTTTAGCTGCACTTTAAATGACAAAATGAAGAGAGTTTACCCATTAGAACAGGTATTCTTCACACTTTTCATCTGGCTCAGTTTTGGATGAAATCAATGGATAGGGCAATATACAAAAAGGTGACCAAAACTGTCCGAAAACAAAAAGTGCAGATAGGAGCAAATTATCACTCATCCTAAAGATAACTGGGGGCCCGGAATGCAGCACTGACAGTAAAAAACTTCTACCTGTTGTGGGAATGCTAACCCTAACCCTAGCTAGGGTTTCAAATGTGCATTCCGGCAGGGTGTCTCAGAAGCCCTCCAAACATCAAAGTTGATATTGTCCCTCAAACTCCAAAAAATCAGTCTAAAACTATCAAAACAGTTTCTAAAACCTCTAGGAAATGTATCTTCTTTAATAATCTGTCTGGTTTAGGCAAATTTTCATGAAGCTGAAAAATGCTGTTAAATGGTAGTTAAATCGGCATTCTTTTAATGCCTGGCTAGGGTTAGGGTTACAAGAACCATAGAATTTTGCCCGCTGTTACACTTTTAGCTGCACTTTAAATGACAAAATGAAGAGAGTTTACCCATTAGAACAGGTTTTCTTCACACTTTTCATCTGGCTCAGTTTTGGATAAAATCAATGGATAGGGCAATATACAAAAAGGTGACCAAAACTGTCCGAAAACTAAAAGTGCTGATAGGAGCAAATTATCACTCATCCTAAAGATAACTGGGGGCCCGGAATGCAGCACTGACAGTAAAAAACTTCTACCTGTTGTGGGAATGCTAACCCTAACCCTAGCTAGGGTTTCAAATGTGCATTCCGGCAGGGTGTCTCAGAAGCCCTCCAAACATCAAAGTTGAATTTTTTCCTCAAACGAAAAAAAATCAGTCTCAAACTATCAAAACGGTTTCTAAAACCTCTAGGAAATGTATCTTCTTTAATAATCTGTCTGGTTAAGGCAAATTTTCATGAAGCTGAAAAATGCTGTTAAATGGTAGTTAAATCGGCATGCTTTTAATGCCAGGCTAGGGTTAGGGTTACAAGAACCATAGAATTTTGCCCGCTGTTGCACTTTTAGCTGCACTTTAAATGACAAAATGAAGAGAGTTTACCCATTAGAACAGGTTTTCTTCACACTTTTCATCTGGCTCAGTTTTGGATAAAATCACTACATAGGGCAATATACAAAAAGGTGACCAAAACTGTCTGAAAACTAAAAGTGCAGATAGGAGCAAATTATCACTCATCCTAAAGATAACTGGGGGCCCGGAATGCAGCACTGACAGTAAAAAACTTCTACCTGTTGTGGGAATGCTAACCCTAACCCTAGCTAGGGTTTCAAATGTGCATTCCGGCAGGGTGTCTCAGAAGCCCTCCAACATCAAAGTTGAATTTTTTCCTCAAACGAAAAAAAATCAGTCTCAAACTATCAAAACGGTTTCTAAAACCTCTAGGAAATGTATCTTCTTTAATAATCTGTCTGGTTAAGGCAAATTTTCATGAAGCTGAAAAATGCTGTTAAATGGTAGTTAAATCGGCATGCTTTTAATGCCTGGCTAGGGTTAGGGTTACAAGAACCATAGAATTTTGCCCGCTGTTACACTTTTAGCTGCACTTTAAATGACAAAATGAAGAGAGTTTACCCATTAGAACAGGTTTTCTTCACACTTTTCATCTGGCTCAGTTTTGGATAAAATCAATGGATAGGGCAATATACAAAAAGGTGACCAAAACTGTCCGAAAACTAAAAGTGCTGATAGGAGCAAATTATCACTCATCCTAAAGATAACTGGGGGCCCGGAATGCAGCACTGACAGTAAAAAACTTCTACCTGTTGTGGGAATGCTAACCCTAACCCTAGCTAGGGTTTCAAATGTGCATTCCGGCAGGGTGTCTCAGAAGCCCTCCAAACATCAAAGTTGAATTTTTTCCTCAAACTCCAAAAAATCAGTCTCAAACTATCAAAACGGTTTCTAAAACCTCTAGGAAATGTATCTTCTTTAATAATCTGTCTGGTTTAGGCAAATTTTCATGAAGCTGAAAAATGCTGTTAAATGGTAGTTAAATCGGCATGCTTTTAATGCCTGGCTAGGGTTAGGGTTACAAGAACCATAGAATTTTGCCCGCTGTTGCACTTTTAGCTGCACTTTAAATGACAAAATGAAGAGAGTTTACCCATTAGAACAGGTTTTCTTCACACTTTTCATCTGGCTCAGTTTTGGATAAAATCACTACATAGGGCAATATACAAAAAGGTGACCAAAACTGTCTGAAAACTAAAAGTGCTGATAGGAGCAAATTATCACTCATCCTAAAGATAACTGGGGGCCCGGAATGCAGCACTGACAGTAAAAAACTTCTACCTGTTGTGGGAATGCTAACCCTAACCCTAGCTAGGGTTTCAAATGTGCATTCCGGCAGGGTATCTCAGAAGCCCTCCAAACATCAAAGTTGAATTTTTTCCTCAAACTCCAAAAAATCAGTCTCAAACTATCAAAACGGTTTCTAAAACCTCTAGGAAATGTATCTTCTTTAATAATCTGTCTGGTTTAGGCAAATTTTCATGAAGCTGAAAAATGCTGTTAAATGGTAGTTAAATCGGCATGCTTTTAATGCCTGGCTAGGATTAGGGTTACAAGAACCATAGAATTTTGCCCGCTGTTGCACTTTTAGCTGCACTTTAAATGACAAAATGAAGAGAGTTTACCCATTAGAACAGGTATTTTTCACACTTTTCATCTGGCTCAGTTTTTGATAAAATCAATGGATAGGGCAATATACAAAAAGGTGACCAAAACTGTCCGAAAACTAAAAGTGCAGATAGGAGCAAATTATCACTCATCCTAGAGATAACTGGGGGCCCGGAATGCAGCACTGACAGTAAAAAACGTCTACCTGTTGTGGGAATGCTAACCCTAACCCTAGCTAGGGTTTCAAATGTGCATTCCGGCAGGGTATCTCAGAAGCCCTCAAAACATCAAAGTTGAATTTTTTCCTCAAACGAAAAAAAATCAGTCTCAAACTATCAAAACGGTTTCTAAAACCTCTAGGAAATGTATCTTCTTTAATAATCTGTCTGGTTTAGGCAAATTTTTATGAAGCTGAAAAATGCTGTTAAACGGTAGTTAAATCGGCATGCTTTTAATGCCAGGCTAGGGTTAGGGTTACAAGAACCATAGTTTTTTGCCTGCTGTTGCACTTTTAGCTGCACTTTAAATGACAAAATGAAGAGAGTTTACCCATTAGAACAGGTATTCTTCACACTTTTCATCTGGCTCAGTTTTTGATAAAATCAATGGATAGGGCAATATACAAAAAGGTGACCAAAACTGTCCGAAAACTAAAAGTGCAGATAGGAGCAAATTATCACTCATCCTAGAGATAACTGGGGGCCCGGAATGCAGCACTGACAGTAAAAAACTTCTACCTGTTGTGGGAATGCTAACCCTAACCCTAGCTAGGGTTTCAAATGTGCATTCCGGCAGGGTGTCTCAGAAGCCCTCCAAACATCAAAGTTGAATTTTTTCCTCAAACTCCAAAAAATCAGTCTCAAACTATCAAAACGGTTTCTAAAACCTCTAGGAAATGTATCTTCTTTAATAATCTGTCTGGTTTAGGCAAATTTTCATGAAGCTGAAAAATGCTGTTAAATGGTAGTTAAATCGGCATGCTTTTAATGCCTGGCTAGGGTTAGGGTTACAAGAACCATAGAATTTTGCCCGCTGTTGCACTTTTAGCTGCACTTTAAATGACAAAATGAAGAGAGTTTACCCATTAGAACAGGTATTCTTCACACTTTTCATCTGGCTCAGTTTTGGATGAAATCAATGGATAGGGCAATATACAAAAAGGTGACCAAAACTGTCCGAAAACTAAAAGTGCAGATAGGAGCAAATTATCACTCATCCTAAAGATAACTGGGGGCCCGGAATGCAGCACTGACAGTAAAAAACTTCTACCTGTTGTGGGAATGCTAACCCTAACCCTAGCTAGGGTTTCAAATGTGCTTTCCGGCAGGGTATCTCAGAAGCCCTCCAAACATCAAAGTTGAATTTTTTCCTCAAACTCCAAAAAATCAGTCTCAAACTATCAAAACGGTTTCTAAAACCTCTAGGAAATGTATCTTCTTTAATAATCTGTCTGGTTTAGGCAAATTTTCATGAAGCTGAAAAATGCTGTTAAATGGTAGTTAAATCGGCATGCTTTTAATGCCTGGCTAGGGTTAGGGTTACAAGAACCATAGAATTTTGCCCGCTGTTGCACTTTTAGCTGCACTTTAAATGACAAAATGAAGAGAGTTTACCCATTAGAACAGGTATTCTTCACACTTTTCATCTGGCTCAGTTTTGGATGAAATCAATGGATAGGGCAATATACAAAAAGGTGACCAAAACTGTCCGAAAACTAAAAGTGCAGATAGGAGCCAATTATCACTCATCCTAGAGATAACTGGGGGCCCGGAATGCAGCACTGACAGTAAAAAACCTCTACCTGTTGTGGGAATGCTAACCCTAACCCTAGCTAGGGTTTCAAATGTGCATTCCGGCAGGGTGTCTCAGAAGCCCTCCAAACATCAAAGTTGAATTTTTTCCTCAAACTCCAAAAAATCAGTCTCAAACTATCAAAACGGTTTCTAAAACCTCTAGGAAATGTATCTTCTTTAATAATCTGTCTGGTTTAAGCAAATTTTAATGAAGCTGAAAAATGCTGTTAAATGGTAGTTAAATCGGCATGCTTTTAATGCCTGGCTAGGGTTAGGGTTACAAGAACCATATAATTTTGCCCGCTGTTGCACTTTTAGCTGCACTTTAAATGACAAAATGAAGAGAGTTTACCCATTAGAACAGGTATTCTTCACACTTTTCATCTGGCTCAGTTTTGGAAGAAATCAATGGATAGGGCAATATACAAAAAGGTGACCAAAACTGTCCGAAAACTAAAAGTGTAGATAGGAGCAAATTATCACTCATCCTAAAGATAACTGGGGGCCCGGAATGCAGCACTGACAGTAAAAAACTTCTACCTGTTGTGGGAATGCTAACCCTAACCCTAGCTAGGGTTTCAAATGTGCATTCCGGCAGGGTATCTCAGAAGCCCTCAAAACATCAAAGTTGAATTTTTTCCTCAAACGAAAAAAAATCAGTCTCAAACTATCAAAACGGTTTCTAAAACCTCTAGGAAATGTATCTTCTTTAATAATCTGTCTGGTTTAGGCAAATTTTCATGAAGCTGAAAAATGCTGTTAAATGGTAGTTAAATCGGCATGCTTTTAATGCCAGGCTAGGGTTAGGGTTACAAGAACCATAGAATTTTGCCCGCTGTTGCACTTTTAGCTGCACTTTAAATGACAAAATGAAGAGAGTTTACCCATTAGAACAGGTATTCTTCACACTTTTCATCTGGCTCAGTTTTTGATAAAATCAATGGATAGGGCAATATACAAAAAGGTGACCAAAACTGTCCGAAAACTAAAAGTGCAGATAGGAGCAAATTATCACTCATCCTAGAGATAACTGGGGGCCCGGAATGCAGCACTGACAGTAAAAAACTTCTACCTGTTGTGGGAATGCTAACCCTAACCCTAGCTAGGGTTTCAAATGTGCATTCCGGCAGGGTGTCTCAGAAGCCCTCCAAACATCAAAGTTGAATTTTTTCCTCAAACTCCAAAAAATCAGTCTCAAACTATCAAAACGGTTTCTAAAACCTCTAGGAAATGAATCTTCTTTAATAATCTGTCTGGTTTAGGCAAATTTTCATGAAGCTGAAAAATGCTGTTAAATGGTAGTTAAATCGGCATGCTTTTAATGCCTGGCTAGGGTTAGGGTTACAAGAACCATGGAATTTTGCCCGCTGTTGCACTTTTAGCTGCACTTTAAATGACAAAATGAAGAGAGTTTACCCATTAGAACAGGTATTCTTCACACTTTTCATCTGGCTCAGTTTTGGATGAAATCAATGGATAGGGCAATATACAAAAAGGTGACCAAAACTGTCCGAAAACTAAAAGTGCAGATAGGAGCAAATTATCACTCATCCTAAAGATAACTGGGGGCCCGGAATGCAGCACTGACAGTAAAAAACTTCTACCTGTTGTGGGAATGCTAACCCTAACCCTAGCTAGGGTTTCAAATGTGCTTTCCGGCAGGGTGTCTCAGAAGCCCTCCAAACATCAAAGTTGAATTTTTTCCTCAAACTCCAAAAAATCAGTCTCAAACTATCAAAACGGTTTCTAAAACCTCTAGGAAATGTATCTTCTTTAATAATCTGTCTGGTTTAGGCAAATTTTCATGAAGCTGAAAAATGCTGTTAAATGGTAGTTAAATCGGCATGCTTTTAATGCCTGGCTAGGGTTAGGGTTACAAGAACCATAGAATTTTGCCCGCTGTTGCACTTTTAGCTGCACTTTAAATGACAAAATGAAGAGAGTTTACCCATTAGAACAGGTATTCTTCACACTTTTCATCTGGCTCAGTTTTGGATGAAATCAATGGATAGGGCAATATACAAAAAGGTGACCAAAACTGTCCGAAAACTAAAAGTGCAGATAGGAGCAAATTATCACTCATCCTAAAGATAACTGGGGGCCCGGAATGCAGCACTGACAGTAAAAAACTTCTACCTGTTGTGGGAATGCTAACCCTAACCCTAGCTAGGGTTTCAAATGTGCTTTCCGGCAGGGTGTCTCAGAAGCCCTCCAAACATCAAAGTTGAATTTTTTCCTCAAACTCCAAAAAATCAGTCTCAAACTATCAAAACGGTTTCTAAAACCTCTAGGAAATGTATCTTCTTTAATAATCTGTCTGGTTTAGGCAAATTTTCATGAAGCTGAAAAATGCTGTTAAATGGTAGTTAAATCGGCATGCTTTTAATGCCTGGCTAGGGTTAGGGTTACAAGAACCATAGAATTTTGCCCGCTGTTGCACTTTTAGCTGCACTTTAAATGACAAAATGAAGAGAGTTTACCCATTAGAACAGGTATTCTTCACACTTTTCATCTGGCTCAGTTTTGGATGAAATCAATGGATAGGGCAATATACAAAAAGGTGACCAAAACTGTCCGAAAACTAAAAGTGCAGATAGGAGCCAATTATCACTCATCCTAAAGATAACTGGGGGCCCGGAATGCAGCACTGACAGTAAAAAACTTCTACCTGTTGTGGGAATGCTAACCCTAACCCTAGCTAGGGTTTCAAATGTGCATTCCGGCAGGGTATCTCAGAAGCCCTCCAAACATCAAAGTTGAATTTTTTCCTCAAACTCCAAAAAATCAGTCTCAAACTATCAAAACGGTTTCTAAAACCTCTAGGAAATGTATCTTCTTTAATAATCTGTCTGGTTTAGGCAAATTTTCATGAAGCTGAAAAATGCTGTTAAATGGTAGTTAAATCGGCATGCTTTTAATGCCTGGCTAGGGTTAGGGTTACAAGAACCATAGAATTTTGCCCGCTGTTGCACTTTTAGCTGCACTTTAAATGACAAAATGAAGAGAGTTTACCCATTAGAACAGGTATTTTTCACACTTTTCATCTGGCTCAGTTTTTGATAAAATCAATGGATAGGGCAATATACAAAAAGGTGACCAAAACTGTCCGAAAACTAAAAGTGCAGATAGGAGCAAATTATCACTCATCCTAGAGATAACTGGGGGCCCGGAATGCAGCACTGACAGTAAAAAACCTCTACCTGTTGTGGGAATGCTAACCCTAACCCTAGCTAGGGTTTCAAATGTGCATTCCGGCAGGGTGTCTCAGAAGCCCTCCAAACATCAAAGTTGAATTTTTTCCTCAAACTCCAAAAAATCAGTCTCAAACTATCAAAACGGTTTCTAAAACCTCTAGGAAATGTATCTTCTTTAATAATCTGTCTGGTTTAAGCAAATTTTCATGAAGCTGAAAAATGCTGTTAAATGGTAGTTAAATCGGCATGCTTTTAATGCCTGGCTAGGGTTAGGGTTACAAGAACCATAGAATTTTGCCCGCTGTTGCACTTTTAGCTGCACTTTAAATGACAAAATGAAGAGAGTTTACCCATTAGAACAGGTATTCTTCACACTTTTCATCTGGCTCAGTTTTGGATGAAATCAATGGATAGGGCAATATACAAAAAGGTGACCAAAACTGTCCGAAAACTAAAAGTGCAGATAGGAGCAAATTATCACTCATCCTAAAGATAACTGGGGGCCCGGAATGCAGCAATGACAGTAAAAAACTTCTACCTGTTGTGGGAATGCTAACCCTAACCCTAGCTAGGGTTTCAAATGTGCATTCCGGCAGGGTATCTCAGAAGCCCTCAAAACATCAAAGTTGAATTTTTTCCTCAAACGAAAAAAAATCAGTCTCAAACTATCAAAACGGTTTCTAAAACCTCTAGGAAATGTATCTTCTTTAATAATCTGTCTGGTTTAGGCAAATTTTCATGAAGCTGAAAAATGCTGTTAAATGGTAGTTAAATCGGCATGCTTTTAATGCCAGGCTAGGGTTAGGGTTACAAGAACCATAGAATTTTGCCCGCTGTTGCACTTTTAGCTGCACTTTAAATGACAAAATGAAGAGAGTTTACCCATTAGAACAGGTATTCTTCACACTTTTCATCTGGCTCAGTTTTTGATAAAATCAATGGATAGGGCAATATACAAAAAGGTGACCAAAACTGTCCGAAAACTAAAAGTGCAGATAGGAGCAAATTATCACTCATCCTAGAGATAACTGGGGGCCCGGAATGCAGCACTGACAGTAAAAAACTTCTACCTGTTGTGGGAATGCTAACCCTAACCCTAGCTAGGGTTTCAAATGTGCATTCCGGCAGGGTGTCTCAGAAGCCCTCCAAACATCAAAGTTGAATTTTTTCCTCAAACTCCAAAAAATCAGTCTCAAACTATCAAAACGGTTTCTAAAACCTCTAGGAAATGTATCTTCTTTAATAATCTGTCTGGTTTAGGCAAATTTTCATGAAGCTGAAAAATGTTGTTAAATGGTAGTTAAATCGGCATGCTTTTAATGCCTGGCTAGGGTTAGGGTTACAAGAACCATAGAATTTTGCCCGCTGTTGCACTTTTAACTGCACTTTAAATGACAAAATGAAGAGAGTTTACCCATTAGAACAGGTTTTCTTCACACTTTTCATCTGGCTCAGTTTTGGATAAAATCAATGGATAGGGCAATATACAAAAAGGTGACCAAAACTGTCCGAAAACTAAAAGTGCAGATAGGAGCAAATTATCACTCATCCTAAAGATGACTGGGGACCCGGAATGCAGCACTGAGAGTAAAAAACTTCTACCTGTTGTGGGAATGCTAACCCTAACCCTAGCTAGGGTTTCAAATGTGCATTCCGGCAGGGTGTCTCAGAAGCCCTCCAAACATCAAAGTTGAATTTTTTCCTCAAACTCCAAAAAATCAGTCTCAAACTATCAAAACAGTTTCTAAAACCTCTAGGAAATGAATCTTCTTTAATAATCTGTCTGGTTTAGGCAAATTTTCATGAAGCTGAAAAATGCTGTTAAATGGTAGTTAAATCGGCATGCTTTTAATGCCTGGCTAGGGTTAGGGTTACAAGAACCATATAATTTTGCCCGCTGTTGCACTTTTAGCTGCACTTTAAATGACAAAATGAAGAGAGATTACCCATTAGAACAGGTATTCTTCACACTTTTCATCTGGCTCAGATTTGGATGAAATCAATGGATAGGGCAATATACAAAAAGGTGACCAAAACTGTCCGAAAACTAAAAGTGCAGATAGGAGCAAATTATCACTCATCCTAAAGATAACTGGGGGCCCGGAATGCAGCACTGACAGTAAAAAACTTCTACCTGTTGTGGGAATGCTAACCCTAACCCTAGCTAGGATTTCAAATGTGCATTCCGGCAGGGTGACTCAGAAGCCCTCCAAACATCAAGGTTGAATTTTTTCCTCAAACGAAAAAAAATCAGTCTCAAACTATCAAAACGGTTTCTAAAACCTCTAGGAAATGTATCTTCTTTAATAATCTGTCTGGTTTAGGCAAATTTTCATGAAGCTGAAAAATGCTGTTAAATGGTAGTTAAATCGGAATGCTTTTAATGCCTGGCTAGGGTTAGGGTTACAAGAACCATAGAATTTTGCCCGCTGTTGCACTTTTAGCTGCACTTTAAATGACAAAATGAAGAGAGTTTACCCATTAGAACAGGTTTTCTTCACACTTTTCATCTGGCTCAGTTTTGGATAAAATCACTACATGGGGCAATATACAAAAAGGTGACCAAAACTGTCTGAAAACTTAAAGTGCAGATAGGAGCAAATTATCACTCATCCTAAAGATAACAGGGGGGCCCGGAATGCAGCACTGACAGTAAAAAACGTCTACCTGTTGTGGGAATGCTAACCCTAACCCTAGCTAGGGTTTCAAATGTGCATTCCGGCAGGGTATCTCAGAAGCCCTCCAAACATCAAAGTTGAATTTTTTCCTCAAACTCCAAAAAATCAGTCTCAAACTATCAAAACGGTTTCTAAAACCTCTAGGAAATGTATCTTCTTTAATAATCTGTCTGGTTTAGGCAAATTTTCATGAAGCTGAAAAATGCTGTTAAATGGTAGTTAAATCGGCATGCTTTTAATGCCTGGCTAGGGTTAGGGTTACAAGAACCATAGAATTTTGCCCACTGTTGCACTTTTAGCTGCACTTTAAATGACAAAATGAAGAGAGTTTACCCATTAGAACAGGTATTCTTCACACTTTTCATCTGGCTCAGTTTTGGATAAAATCAATGGATAGGGCAATATACAAAAAGGTGACCAAAACTGTCCGAAAACTAAAAGTGCAGATAGGAGCAAATTATCACTCATCCTAGAGATAACTGGGGGCCCGGAATGCAGCACTGACAGTAAAAAACTTCTACCTGTTGTGGGAATGCTAACCCTAACCCTAGCTAGGGTTTCAAATGTGCATTCCGGCAAGGTGTCTCAGAAGCCCTCCAAACATCAAAGTTGAATTTTTTCCTCAAACTCCAAAAAATCAGTCTCAAACTATCAAAACGGTTTCTAAAACCACTAGGAAATGTATCTCCTTTAATAATCTGTCTGGTTTAGGCAAATTTTCATGAAGCTGAAAAATGCTGTTAAATGGTAGTTAAATCGGCATGCTTTTAATGCCTGGCTAGGGTTAGGGTTACAAGAACCATAGAATTTTGCCCGCTGTTGCACTTTTAGCTGCACTTTAAATGACAAAATGAAGAGAGTTTACCCATTAGAACAGGTTTTCTTCACACTTTTCATCTGGCTCAGTTTTGGATAAAATCACTACATAGGGCAATATACAAAAAGGTGACCAAAACTGTCCGAAAACTAAAAGTGCAGATAGGAGCAAATTATCACTCATCCTAAAGATAACTGGGGGCCCGGAATGCAGCACTGACAGTAAAAAACTTCTACCTGTTGTGGGAATGCTAACCCTAACCCTAGCTAGGGTTTCAAATGTGCATTCCGGCAAGGTGTCTCAGAAGCCCTCCAAACATCAAAGTTGAATTTTTTCCTCAAACTCCAAAAAATCAGTCTCAAACTATCAAAACGGTTTCTAAAACCACTAGGAAATGTATCTCCTTTAATAATCTGTCTGGTTTAGGCAAATTTTCATGAAGCTGAAAAATGCTGTTAAATGGTAGTTAAATCGGCATGCTTTTAATGCCTGGCTAGGGTTAGGGTTACAAGAACCATAGAATTTTGCCCGCTGTTGCACTTTTAGCTGCACTTTAAATGACAAAATGAAGAGAGTTTACCCATTAGAACAGGTTTTCTTCACACTTTTCATCTGGCTCAGTTTTGGATAAAATCACTGCAAAGGGCAATATACAAAAAGGTGACCAAAACTGTCCGAAAACTAAAAGTGCAGATAGGAGCAAATTATCACTCATCCTAAAGATAACTGGGGGCCCGGAATGCAGCACTGACAGTAAAAAACTTCTACCTGTTGTGGGAATGCTAACCCTAACCCTAGCTAGGGTTTCAAATGTGCATTCCGGCAGGGTGTCTCAGAAGCCCTCCAAACATCAAAGTTGAATTTTTTCCTCAAACTCCAAAAAATCAGTCTCAAACTATCAAAACGGTTTCTAAAACCTCTAGGAAATGTATCTTCTTTAATAATCTGTCTGGTTTAGGCAAATTTTCATGATGCTGAAAAATGGTGTTAAATGGTAGTTAAATCGGCATGCCTTTAATGCCTGGCTAGGGTTAGGGTTACAAGAACCATAGAATTTTGCCCGCTGTTGCACTTTTAGCTTCACTTTAAATGACAAAATGAAGAGAGTTTACCCATTAGAACAGGTATTCTTCACACTTTTCATCTGGCTCAGTTTTGGATAAAATCACTACATAGGGCAATATACAAAAAGGTGACCAAAACTGTCCGAAAACTAAAAGTGCAGATAGGAGCAAATTATCACTCATCCTAAAGATAACTGGGGGCCCGGAATGCAGCACTGACAGTAAAAAACGTCTACCTGTTGTGGGAATGCTAACCCTAACCCTAGCTAGGGTTTCAAATGTGCATTCCGGCAGGGTATCTCAGAAGCCCTCCAAACATCAAAGTTGAATTTTTTCCTCAAACGAAAAAAAATCAGTCTCAAACTATCAAAACGGTTTCTAAAACCTCTAGGAAATGTATCTTCTTTAATAATCTGTCTGGTTTAGGCAAATTTTCATGAAGCTGAAAAATGCTGTTAAATGGTAGTTAAATCGGCATGCTTTTAATGCCTGGCTAGGGTTAGGGTTACAAGAACCATAGAATTTTGCCCGCTGTTGCACTTTCAGCTGCACTTTAAATGACAAAATGAAGAGAGTTTACCCATTAGAACAGGTATTCTTCACACTTTTCATCTGGCTCAGTTTTGGATAAAATCAATGGATAGGGCAATATACAAAAAGGTGACCAAAACTGTCCGAAAACTAAAAGTGCAGATAGGAGCAAATTATCACTCATCCTAGAGATAACTGGGGGCCCGGAATGCAGCACTGACAGTAAAAAACTTCTACCTGTTGTGGGAATGCTAACCCTAACCCTAGCTAGGGTTTCAAATGTGCATTCCGGCAAGGTGTCTCAGAAGCCCTCCAAACATCAAAGTTGAATTTTTTCCTCAAACTCCAAAAAATCAGTCTCAAACTATCAAAACGGTTTCTAAAACCTCTAGGAAATGTATCTCCTTTAATAATCTGTCTGGTTTAGGCAAATTTTCATGAAGCTGAAAAATGCTGTTAAATGGTAGTTAAATCGGCATGCTTTTAATGCCTGGCTAGGGTTAGGGTTACAAGAACCATAGAATTTTGCCCGCTGTTGCACTTTTAGCTGCACTTTAAATGACAAAATGAAGAGAGTTTACCCATTAGAACAGGTTTTCTTCACACTTTTCATCTGGCTCAGTTTTGGATAAAATCACTACATAGGGCAATATACAAAAAGGTGACCAAAACTGTCCGAAAACTAAAAGTGCAGATAGGAGCAAATTATCACTCATCCTAAAGATAACTGGGGGCCCGGAATGCAGCACTGACAGTAAAAAACTTCTACCTGTTGTGGGAATGCTAACCCTAACCCTAGCTAGGGTTTCAAATGTGCATTCCGGCAGGGTGTCTCAGAAGCCCTCCAAACATCAAAGTTGATATTTTCCCTCAAACTCCAAAAAATCAGTCTCAAACTATCAAAACAGTTTCTAAAACCTCTAGGAAATGTATCTCCTTTAATAATCTGTCTGGTTTAGGCAAATTTTAATGAAGCTGAAAAATGCTGTTAAATGGTAGTTAAATCGGCATGCTTTTAATGCCTGGCTAGGGTTAGGGTTACAAGAACCATAGAATTTTGCCCGCTGTTGCACTTTTAGCTGCACTTTAAATGACAAAATGAAGAGAGTTTACCCATTAGAACAGGTTTTCTTCACACTTTTCATCTGGCTCAGTTTTGGATAAAATCACTACATAGGGCAATATACAAAAAGGTGACCAAAACTGTCCGAAAACTAAAAGTGCAGATAGGAGCAAATTATCACTCATCCTAAAGATAACTGGGGGCCCGGAATGCAGCACTGACAGTAAAAAACTTCTACCTGTTGTGGGAATGCTAACCCTAACCCTAGCTAGGGTTTCAAATGTGCATTCCGGCAAGGTGTCTCAGAAGCCCTCCAAACATCAAAGTTGAATTTTTTCCTCAAACTCCAAAAAATCAGTCTCAAACTATCAAAACGGTTTCTAAAACCTCTAGGAAATGTATCTCCTTTAATAATCTGTCTGGTTTAGGCAAATTTTCATGAAGCTGAAAAATGCTGTGAAATGGTAGTTAAATCGGCATGCTTTTAATGCGTGGCTAGGGTTAGGGTTACAAGAACCATAGAATTTTGCCCGCTCTTGCACTTTTAGCTGCACTTTAAATGACAAAATGAAGAGAGTTTACCCATTAGAACAGGTTTTCTTCACACTTTTCATCTGGCTCAGTTTTGGATAAAATCACTACATAGGGCAATATACAAAAAGGTGACCAAAACTGTCCGAAAACTAAAAGTGCAGATAGGAGCAAATTATCACTCATCCTAAAGATAACTGGGGGCCCGGAATGCAGCACTGACAGTAAAAAACTTCTACCTGTTGTGGGAATGCTAACCCTAACCCTAGCTAGGGTTTCAAATGTGCATTCCGGCAGGGTGTCTCAGAAGCCCTCCAAACATCAAAATTGAATTTTTTCCTCAAACTCCAAAAAATCAGTCTCAATCTATCAAAACGGTTTCTAAAACCTCTAGGAAATGTATCTTCTTTAATAATCTGTTTGGTTTAGGCAAATTTTCATGATGCTGAAAAATTCTGTTAAATGGTAGTTAAATCGGCATGCTTTTAATGCCTGGCTAGGGTTAGGTTTACAAGAACCATAGAATTTTGCCCGCTGTTGCACTTTTAGCTGCACTTTAAATGACAAAATGAAGAGAGTTTACCCATTAGAACATGTATTCTTCACACTTTTCATCTGGCTCAGTTTTGGATAAAATCAATGGATAGGGCAATATACAAAAAGGTGACCAAAACTGTCCGAAAACTAAAAGTGCAGATAGGAGCAAATTATCACTCATCCTAGAGATAACTGGGGGCCCGGAATGCAGCACTGACAGTAAAAAACTTCTACCTGTTGTGGGAATGCTAACCCTAACCCTAGCTAGGGTTTCAAATGTGCATTCCGGCAAGGTGTCTCAGAAGCCCTCCAAACATCAAAGTTGAATTTTTTCCTCAAACTCCAAAAAATCAGTCTCAAACTATCAAAACGGTTTCTAAAACCTCTAGGAAATTTATCTCCTTTAATAATCTGTCTGGTTTAGGCAAATTTTCATGAAGCTGAAAAATGCTGTTAAATGGTAGTTAAATCGGCATGCTTTTAATGCCTGGCTAGGGTTAGGGTTACAAGAACCATAGAATTTTGCCCGCTGTTGCACTTTTAGCTGCACTTTAAATGACAAAATGAAGAGAGTTTACCCATTAGAACAGGTTTTCTTCACACTTTTCATCTGGCTCAGTTTTGGATAAAATCACTACATAGGGCAATATACAAAAAGGTGACCAAAACTGTCCGAAAACTAAAAGTGCAGATAGGAGCAAATTATCACTAATCCTAAAGATAACTGGGGGCCCCGGAATGCAGCACTGACAGTAAAAAACGTCTACCTGTTGTGGGAATGCTAACCCTAACCCTAGCTAGGGTTTCAAATGTGCATTCCGGCAGGGTATCTCTGAAGCCCTCCAAACATCAAAGTTGAATTTTTTCCTCAAACGAAAAAAAATCAGTCTCAAACTATCAAAACGGTTTCTAAAACCTCTAGGAAATGTATCTTCTTTAATAATCTGTCTGGTTTAGGCAAATTTTCATGAAGCTGAAAAATGCGGTTAAATGGTAGTTAAATCGGCATGCTTTTAATGCCTGGCTAGGGTTAGGGTTACAAGAACCATAGAATTTTGCCCGCTGTTACACTTTTAGCTGCACTTTAAATGAAAAAATGAAGAGAGTTTACCCATTAGAACAGGTATTCTTCACACTTTTCATCTGGCTCAGTTTTGGATAAAATCAATGGATAGGGCAATATACAAAAAGGTGACCAAAACTGTCCGAAAACTAAAAGTGCAGATAGGAGCAAATTATCACTCATCCTAGAGATAACTGGGGGCCCGGAATGCAGCACTGACAGTAAAAAACTTCTACCTGTTGTGGGAATGCTAACCCTAACCCTAGCTCGGGTTTCAAATGTGCATTCCGGCAGGGTGTCTCAGAAGCCCTCCAAACATCAAAGTTGAATTTTTTCCTCAAACGAAAAAAAATCAGTCTCAAACTATCAAAACGGTTTCTAAAACCTCTAGGAAATGTATCTTCTTTAATAATCTGTGTGGTTTAGGCAAATTTTCATGAAGCTGAAAAATGCTGTTAAATGGTAGTTAAATCGGCATGCTTTTAATGCCTGGCTAGGGTTAGGATTACAAGAACCATATAATTTTGCCCGCTGTTGCACTTTTAGCTGCACTTTAAATGACAAAATGAAGAGAGTTTACCCATTAGAACAGGTTTTCTTCACACTTTTCATCTGGCTCAGTTTTTGATAAAATCACTACATAGGGCAATATACAAAAAGGTGACCAAAACTGTCCGAAAACTAAAAGTGCAGATAGGAGCAAATTATCACTCATCCTAAAGATAACTGGGGGCCCGGAATGCAGCACTGACAGTAAAAAACTTCTACCTGTTGTGGGAATGCTAACCCTAACCCTAGCTAGGGTTTCAAATGTGCATTCCGGCAAGGTGTCTCAGAAGCCCTCCAAACATCAAAGTTGAATTTTTTCCTCAAACTCCAAAAAATCAGTCTCAAACTATCAAAACGGTTTCTAAAACCTCTAGGAAATGTATCTCCCTTAATAATCTGTCTGGTTTAAGCAAATTTTCATGAAGCTGAAAAATGCTGTTAAATGGTAGTTAAATCGGCATGCTTTTAATGCCTGGCTAGGGTTAGGGTTACAAGAACCATAGAATTTTGCCCGCTCTTGCACTTTTAGCTGCACTTTAAATGACAAAATGAAGAGAGTTTACCCATTAGAACAGGTTTTCTTCACACTTTTCATCTGGCTCAGTTTTGGATAAAATCACTACATAGGGATATACAAAAAGGTGACCAAAACTGTCCGAAAACTAAAAGTGCAGATAGGAGCAAATTATCACTCATCCTAAAGATAACTGGGGGCCCGGAATGCAGCACTGACAGTAAAAAACGTCTACCTGTTGTGGGAATGCTATCCCTAACCCTAGCTAGGGTTTCAAATGTGCATTCCGGCAGGGTATCTCAGAAGCCCTCCAAACATCAAAGTTGAATTTTTTCCTCAAACGAAAAAAAATCAGTCTCAAACTATCAAAACGGTTTCTAAAACCTCTAGGAAATGTATCTTCTTTAATAATCTGTCTGGTTTAGGCAAATTTTCATGAAGCTGAAAAATGCTGTTAAATGGTAGTTAAATCGGCATGCTTTTAATGCCTGGCTAGGGTTAGGGTTACAAGAACCATAGAATTTTGCCCGCTGTTACACTTTTAGCTGCACTTTAAATGACAAAATGAAGAGAGTTTACCCATTAGAACAGGTATTCTTCACACTTTTCATCTGGCTCAGTTTTGGATAAAATCAATGGATAGGGCAATATACAAAAAGGTGACCAAAACTGTCCGAAAACTAAAAGTGCAGATAGGAGCAAATTATCACTCATCCTAGAGATAACTGGGGGCCCGGAATGCAGCACTGACAGTAAAGAACTTCTACCTGTTGTGGGAATGCTAACCCTAACCCTAGCTAGGGTTTCAAATGTGCATTCCGGCAGGGTGTCTCAGAAGCCCTCCAAACATCAAAGTTGAATTTTTTCCTCAAACTCCAAAAAATCAGTCTCAAACTATCAAAACGGTTTCTAAAACCTCTAGGAAATGTATCTTCTTTAATAATCTGTCTGGTTTAGGCAAATTTTCATGAAGCTGAAAAATGCTGTTAAATGGTAGTTAAATCGGCATGCTTTTAATGCCTGGCTAGGGTTAAGATTACAAGAACCATATAATTTTGCCCGCTGTTGCACTTTTAGCTGCACTTTAAATGACAAAATGAAGAGAGTTTACCCATTAGAACAGGTATTCTTCACACTTTTCATCTGGCTCAGTTTTGGATGAAATCAATGGATAGGGTAATATACAAAAAGGTGACCAAAACTGTCCGAAAACTAAAAGTGCAGATAGGAGCAAATTATCACTCATCCTAAAGATAACTGGGGGCCCGGAATGCAGCACTGACAGTAAAAAACTTCTACCTGTTGTGGGAATGCTAACCCTAACCCTAGCTAGGGTTTCAAATGTGTATTCCGGCAGGGTATCTCAGAAGCAATCCAAACATCAAAGTTGAATTTTTTCCTCAAACGAAAAAAAATCAGTCTCAAACTATCAAAACGGTTTCTAAAACCTCTAGGAAATGTATCTTCTTTAATAATCTGTCTGGTTTAGGCAAATTTTCATGAAGCTGAAAAATGCTGTTAAATGGTAGTTAAATCGGCATGCTTTTAATGCCTGGCTAGGGTTAGGATTACAAGAACCATATAATTTTGCCCGCTGTTGCACTTTTAGCTGCACTTTAAATGACAAAATGAAGAGAGTTTACCCATTATAACAGGTTTTCTTCACACTTCTCATCTGGCTCAGTTTTTGATAAAATCACTACATAGGGCAATATACAAAAAGGTGACCAAAACTGTCCGAAAACTAAAAGTGCAGATAGGAGCAAATTATCACTCATCCTAAAGATAACTGGGGGCCCGGAATGCAGCACTGACAGTAAAAAACTTCTACCTGTTGTAGGAATGCTAACCCTAACCCTAGCTAGGGTTTCAAATGTGCATTCCGGCAAGGTGTCTCAGAAGCCCTCCAAACATCAAAGTTGAATTTATTCCTCAAACTCCAGAAAATCAGTCTCAAACTATCAATACGGTTTCTAAAACGTCTAGGAAATGTATCTCCCTTAATAATCTGTCTGGTTTAAGCAAATTTTCATGAAGCTGAAAAATGCTGTTAAATGGTAGTTAAATCGGCATGCTTTTAATGCCTGGCTAGGGTTAGGGTTACAAGAACCATAGAATTTTGCCCGCTGTTGCACTTTTAGCTGCACTTTAAATGACAAAATGAAGAGAGTTTACCCATTAGAACAGGTTTTCTTCACACTTTTCATCTGGCTCAGTTTTGGATAAAATCACTACATAGGGCAATATACAAAAAGGTGACCAAAACTGTCCGAAAACTAAAAGTGCAGATAGGAGCAAATTATCACTCATCCGAAAGATAACTGGGGGCCCGGAATGCAGCACTGACAGTAAAAAATTTCTACCTGTTGTGGGAATGCTAACCCTAACCCTAGCTAGGGTTTCAAATGTGCATTCCGGCAGGGTGTCTCAGAAGCCCTCCAAACATCAAAGTTGAATTTTTTCCTCAAACTCCAAAAAATCAGTCTCAAACTATCAAAACGGTTTCTAAAACCTCTAGGAAATGTATCTTCTTTAATAATCTGTCTGGTTTAGGCACATTTTCATGAAGCTGAAAAATGCTGTTAAATGGTAGTTAAATCGGCATGCTTTTAATGCCTGGCTAGGGTTAGGGTTACAAGAACCATAGAATTTTGCCCGCTGTTGCACTTTTAGCTGCACTTTAAATGACAAAATGAAGAGAGTTTACCCATTAGAACAGGTTTTCTTCACACTTTTCATCTGGCTCAGTTTTGGATAAAATCACTACATAGGGCAATATACAAAAAGGTGACCAAAACTGTCCGAAAACTAAAAGTGCAGATAGGAGCAAATTATCACTCATCCTAAAGATAACTGGGGGCCCGGAATGCAGCACTGACAGTAAAAAACGTCTACCTGTTGTGGGAATGCTAACCCTAACCCTAGCTAGGGTTTCAAATGTGCATTCCGGCAGGGTGTCTCAGAAGCCCTCCAAACATCAAAGTTGAATTTTTTCCTCAAACTCCAAAAAATCAGTCTCAAACTATCAAAACGGTTTCTAAAACCTCTAGGAAATGTATCTTCTTTAATAATCTGTCTGGTTTAGGCAAATTTTCATGAAGCTGAAAAATGCTGTTAAATGGTAGTTAAATCGGCATGCTTTTAATGCCTGGCTAGGGTTAGGGTTACAAGAACCATAGAATTTTGCCCGCTGTTGCACTTTTAGCTGCACTTTAAATGACAAAATGAAGAGAGTTTACCCATTAGAACAGGTTTTCTTCACACTTTTCATCTGGCTCAGTTTTGGATAAAATCAATGGATAGGGCAATATCCAAAAAGGTGACCAAAACTGTCCGAAAACTAAAAGTGCAGATAGGAGCAAATTATCACTCATCCTAAAGATAACTGGGGGTCCGGAATGCAGCACTGACAGTAAAAAACGTCTACCTGTTGTGGGAATGCTAACCCTAACCCTAGCTAGGGTTTCAAATGTGCATTCCGGCAGGGTATCTCAGAAGCCCTCCAAACATCAAAGTTGAATTTTTTCCTCAAACGAAAAAAAATCAGTCTCAAACTATCAAAACGGTTTCTAAAACCTCTAGGAAATGTATCTTCTTTAATAATCTGTCTGGTTTAGGCAAATTTTCATGAAGATGAAAAATGCTGTTAAATGGTAGTTAAATCGGCATGCTTTTAATGCCTGGCTAGGGTTAGGGTTACAAGAACCATAGAATTTTGCCCGCTGTTGCACTTTTAGCTGCACTTTAAATGACAAAATGAAGAGAGTTTACCCATTAGAACAGGTATTCTTCACACTTGTAATCTGGCTCAGTTTTTGATAAAATCAATGGATAGGGCAATATACAAAAAGGTGACCAAAACTGTCCGAAAACTAAAAGTGCAGATAGGAGCAAATTATCACTCATCCTAGAGATAACTGGGGGCCCGGAATGCAGCACTGACAGTAAAAAACTTCTACCTGTTGTGGGAATGCTAACCCTAACTCTAGCTAGGGTTTCAAATGTGCATTCCGGCAGGGTGTCTCAGAAGCCCTCCAAACATCAAAGTTGAATTTTTTCCTCAAACTCCAAAAAATCAGTCTCAAACTATCAAAACGGTTTCTAAAACCTCTAGGAAATGTATCTTCTTTAATAATCTGTCTGGTTTAGGCAAATTTTCATGAAGCTGAAAAATGCTGTTAAATGGTAGTTAAATCGGCATGCTTTTAATGCCTGGCTAGGGTTAGGGTTACAAGAACCATAGAATTTTGCCCGCTGTTGCACTTTTAGCTGCACTTTAAATGACAAAATGAAGAGAGTTTACCCATTAGAACAGGTATTCTTCACACTTTTCATCTGGCTCAGTTTTGGATGAAATCAATGGATAGGGTAATATACAAAAAGGTGACCAAAACTGTCCGAAAACTAAAAGTGCAGATAGGAGCAAATTATCACTCATCCTAAAGATAACTGGGGGCCCGGAATGCAGCACTGACAGTAAAAAACTTCTACCTGTTGTGGGAATGCTAACCCTAACCCTAGCTAGGGTTTCAAATGTGCATTCCAGCAGGGTGTCTCAGAAGCCCTCCAAACATCAAAGTTGAATTTTTTCCTCAAACTCCAAAAAATCAGTCTCAAACTATCAAAACGGTTTCTAAACCTCTAGGAAATGTATCTTCTTTAATAATCTGTCTTGTTTGGGCAAATTTTCATGAAGCTGAAAAATGCTGTTAAATGGTAGTTAAATCGGCATACTTTTAATGCCTGGCTAGGGTTAGGGTTACAAGAACCATAGAATTTTGCCCGCTGTTGCACTTTTAGCTGCACTTTAAATGACAAAATGAAGAGAGTTTACCCATTAGAACAGGTATTCTTCACACTTTTCATCTGGCTCAGTTTTGGATGAAATCAATGGATAGGGTAATATACAAAAAGGTGACCAAAACTGTCCGAAAACTAAAAGTGCAGATAGGAGCAAATTATCACTCATCCTAAAGATAACTGGGGGCCCGGAATGCAGCACTGACAGTAAAAAACTTCTACCTGTTGTGGGAATGCTAACCCTAACCCTAGCTAGGGTTTCAAATGTGCATTCCAGCAGGGTGTCTCAGAAGCCCTCCAAACATCAAAGTTGAATTTTTTCCTCAAACTCCAAAAAATCAGTCTCAAACTATCAAAACGGTTTCTAAACCTCTAGGAAATGTATCTTCTTTAATAATCTGTCTTGTTTGGGCAAATTTTCATGAAGCTGAAAAATGCTGTTAAATGGTAGTTAAATCGGCATACTTTTAATGCCTGGCTAGGGTTAGGGTTACAAGAACCATAGAATTTTGCCCGCTGTTGCACTTTTAGCTGCACTTTAAATGACAAAATGAAGAGAGTTTACCCATTAGAACACGTTTTCTTCACACTTTTCATCTGGCTCAGTTTTGGATAAAATCACTGAAAAGGGCAATATACAAAAAGGTGACCAAAACTGTCCGAAAACTAAAAGTGCAGATAGGAGCAAATTATCACTCATCCTAAAGATAACTGGGGGCCCGGAATGTAGCACTGACAGTAAAAAACTTCTACCTGTTGTGGGAATGCTAACCCTAACCCTAGCTAGGGTTTCAAATGTGCATTCCGGCAGGGTGTCTCAGAAGCCCTCCAAACATCAAAGTTGATTTTTTTCCTCAAACTCCAAAAAATCAGTCTCAAACTATCAAAACGGTTTCTAAAACCTCTAGGAAATGTATCTTCTTTAATAATCTGTCTGGTTTAGGCAAATTTTCATGAAACTGAAAAATGCTGTTAAATGGTAGTTAAATCGGCATGCTTTTAATGCCTGGCTAGGGTTAGGGTTACAAGAACCATATAATTTTGCCCGCTGTTGCACTTTTAGCTGCACTTTAAATGACAAAATGAAGAGAGTTTACCCATTAGAACAGGTATTCTTCACACTTTTCATCTGGCTCAGTGTTGGATGAAATCAATGGATAGGGTAATATACAAAAAGGTGACCAAAACTGTCCGAAAACTAAAAGTGCAGATAGGAGCAAATTATCACTCATCCTAAAGATAACTGGGGGCCCGGAATGCAGCACTGACAGTAAAAAACTTCTACCTGTTGTGGGAATGCTAACCCTAACCCTAGCTAGGGTTTCAAATGTACATTCCGGCAGGGTGTCTCAGAAGCCCTCCAAACAGCAAAGTTGATTTTTTTCCTCAAACTCCAAAAAATCAGTCTCAAACTATCAAAACGGTTTCTAAAACCTCTAGGAAATGTATCTTCTTTAATAATCTGTTTGGTTTAGGCAAATTTTCATGATGCTGAAAAATTCTGTTAAATGGTAGTTAAATCGGCATGCTTTTAATGCCTGGCTAGGGTTAGGTTTACAAGAACCATAGAATTTTGCCCGCTGTTGCACTTTTAGCTGCACTTTAAATGACAAAATGAAGAGAGTTTACCCATTAGAACAGGTATTCTTCACACTTTTCATCTAGCTCAGTTTTGGATGAAATCAATGGATAGGGCAATATACAAAAAGGTGAACAAAACTGTCCGAAAACTAAAAGTGCAGATAGGACCAAATTATCACTCATCCTAAAGATAACTGGGGGCCCGGAATGCAGCACTGACAGTAAAAAACGTCTACCTGTTGTGGGAATGCTAACCCTAACCCTAGCTAGGGTTTCAAATGTGCATTCCGGCAGGGTATCTCAGAAGCCCTCCAAACATCAAAGTTGAATTTTTTCCTCAAACTCCAAAAAATCAGTCTCAAACTATCAAAACGGTTTCTAAAACCTCTAGGAAATGTATCTTCTTTAATAATCTGTCTGGTTTAGGCAAATTTTCATGAAGCTGAAAAATGCTGTTAAATGGTAGTTAAATCGGCATGCTTTTAATGCCTGGCTAGGGTTAGGGTTACAAGAACCATAGAATTTTGCCCGCTGTTGCACTTTTAGCTGCACTTTAAATGACAAAATGAAGAGAGTTTACCCATTAGAACAGGTATTCTTCACACTTTTCATCTGGCTCAGTTTTGGATGAAATCAATGGATAGGGTAATATACAAAAAGGTGACCAAAACTGTCCGAAAACTAAAAGTGCAGATAGGAGCAAATTATCACTCATCCTAAAGATAACTGGGGGCCCGGAATGCAGCACTGACAGTAAAAAACTTCTACCTGTTGTGGGAATGCTAACCCTAACCCTAGCTAGGGTTTCAAATGTGCATTCCAGCAGGGTGTCTCAGAAGCCCTCCAAACATCAAAGTTGAATTTTTTCCTCAAACTCCAAAAAATCAGTCTCAAACTATCAAAACGGTTTCTAAACCTCTAGGAAATGTATCTTCTTTAATAATCTGTCTTGTTTGGGCAAATTTTCATGAAGCTGAAAAATGCTGTTAAATGGTAGTTAAATCGGCATGCTTTTAATGCCTGGCTAGGGTTAGGGTTACAAGAACCATAGAATTTTGCCTGCTGTTGCACTTTTAGCTGCACTTTAAATGACAAAATGAAGAGAGTTTACCCATTAGAACACGTTTTCTTCACACTTTTCATCTGGCTCAGTTTTGGATAAAATCACTGAAAAGGGCAATATACAAAAAGGTGACCAAAACTGTCCGAAAACTAAAAGTGCAGATAGGAGCAAATTATCACTCATCCTAAAGATAACTGGGGGCCCGGAATGTAGCACTGACAGTAAAAAACTTCTACCTGTTGTGGGAATGCTAACCCTAACCCTAGCTAGGGTTTCAAATGTGCATTCCGGCAGGGTGTCTCAGAAGCCCTCCAAACATCAAAGTTGATTTTTTTCCTCAAACTCCAAAAAATCAGTCTCAAACTATCAAAACGGTTTCTAAAATCTCTAGGAAATGTATCTTCTTTAATAATCTGTCTGGTTTAGGCAAATTTTCATGAAGCTGAAAAATGCTGTTAAATGGTAGTTAAATCGGCATGCTTTTAATGCCTGGCTAGGGTTAGGGTTACAAGAACCATAGAATTTTGCCCGCTGTTGCACTTTTAGCTGCACTTTAAATGACAAAATGAAGAGAGTTTACCCATTAGAACAGGTATTCTTCACACTTTTCATCTGGCTCAGTTTTGGATGAAATCAATGGATAGGGTAATATACAAAAAGGTGACCAAAACTGTCCGAAAACTAAAAGTGCAGATAGGAGCAAATTATCACTCATCCTAAAGATAACTGGGGGCCCGGAATGCAGCACTGACAGTAAAAAACTTCTACCTGTTGTGGGAATGCTATCCCTAACCCTAGCTAGGGTTTCAAATGTGCATTCTGGCAGGGTGTCTTAGAAGCCCTCCAAACATCAAAATTGAATTTTTTCCTCAAACTCCAAAAAATCAGTCTCAAACTATCAAAACGGTTTCTAAAACCTCTAGGAAATGTATCTTCTTTAATAATCTGTTTGGTTTAGGCAAATTTTCATGATGCTGAAAAATTCTGTTAAATGGTAGTTAAATCGGCATGCTTTTAATGCCTGGCTAGGGTTAGGTTTACAAGAACCATAGAATTTTGCCCGCTGTTGCACTTTTAGCTGCACTTTAAATGACAAAATGAAGAGAGTTTACCCATTAGAACAGGTATTCTTCACACTTTTCATCTGGCTCAGTTTTGGATAAAATCAATGGATAGGGCAATATCCAAAAAGGTGACCAAAACTGTCCGAAAACTAAAAGTGCAGATAGGACCAAATTATCACTCATCCTAAAGATAACTGGGGGCCCGGAATGCAGCACTAACAGTAAAAAACTTCTACCTGTTGTGGGAATGCTAACCCTAATCCTAGCTAGGGT
The DNA here is from genome assembly GCF_059453375.1 of Lepisosteus platostomus. Classification (NCBI taxonomy): domain Eukaryota; kingdom Metazoa; phylum Chordata; class Actinopteri; order Semionotiformes; family Lepisosteidae; genus Lepisosteus; species Lepisosteus platostomus. The sequence goes on along the minus strand of NC_142616.1, from coordinate 15,130,402 downwards.
TTCAAATGTGCAATCCGGCAGGGTGTCTCAGAAGCCCTTCAAACATCAAAGTTGAATTTTTTCCTCAAACTCCAAAAAATCAGTCTCAAACTATCAAAACGGTTTCTAAAACCTCTAGGAAATGTATCTTCTTTAATAATCTGTCTTGTTTGGGCAAATTTTCATGAAGCTGAAAAATGCTGTTAAATGGTAGTTAAATCGGCATGCTTTTAATGCCTGGCTAGGGTTAGGATTACAAGAACCAAAGAATTTTGCCCGCTGTTGCACTTTTAGCTGCACTTTAAATGACAAAATGAAGAGAGTTTACCCATTAGAACAGGTATTCTTCACACTTTTCATCTGGCTCAGTTTTGGATAAAATCAATGGATAGAGCAATATACAAAAAGGTGACCAAAACTGTCCGAAAACTAAAAGTGCAGATAGGAGCAAATTATCACTCATTCTAAAGATAACTGGGGGCCCGGAATGCAGCACTGACAGTAAAAAACTTCTACCTGTTGTGGGAATGCTAACCCTAACCCTAGCTAGGGTTTCAAATGTGCATTCCGGAAGGTGTCTCAGAAGCCCTCCAAACATCAAAGTTGAATTTTTTCCTCAAACACCAAAAAATCAGTCTCAAACTATCAAAACGGTTTCTAAAACCTCTAGGAAATGTATCTTCTTTAATAATCTGTCTGGTTTAGGCAAATTTTCATGATGCTGAAAAATTCTGTTAAATGGTAGTTAAATCGGCATGCTTTTAATGCCTGGCTAGGGTTAGGTTTACAAGAACCATAGAATTTTGCCCGCTGTTGCACTTTTAGCTGCACTTTAAATGACAAAATGAAGAGAGTTTACCCATTAGAACAGGTATTCTTCACACTTTTCATCTAGCTCAGTTTTGGATGAAATCAATGGATAGGGCAATATACAAAAAGGTGAACAAAACTGTCCGAAAACTAAAAGTGCAGATAGGACCAAATTATCACTCATCCTAAAGATAACTGGGGGCCCGGAATGCAGCACTGACAGTAAAAAACGTCTACCTGTTGTGGGAATGCTAACCCTAACCCTAGCTAGGGTTTCAAATGTGCATTCCGGCAGGGTATCTCAGAAGCCCTCCAAACATCAAAGTTGAATTTTTTCCTCAAACTCCAAAAAATCAGTCTCAAACTATCAAAACGGTTTCTAAAACCTCTAGGAAATGTATCTTCTTTAATAATCTGTCTGGTTTAGGCAAATTTTCATGAAGCTGAAAAATGCTGTTAAATGGTAGTTAAATCGGCATGCTTTTAATGCCTGGCTAGGGTTAGGGTTACAAGAACCATAGAATTTTGCCCGCTGTTGCACTTTTAGCTGCACTTTAAATGACAAAATGAAGAGAGTTTACCCATTAGAACAGGTATTCTTCACACTTTTCATCTGGCTCAGTTTTGGATGAAATCAATGGATAGGGTAATATACAAAAAGGTGACCAAAACTGTCCGAAAACTAAAAGTGCAGATAGGAGCAAATTATCACTCATCCTAAAGATAACTGGGGGCCCGGAATGCAGCACTGACAGTAAAAACCTTCTACCTGTTGTGGGAATGCTAACCCTAACCCTAGCTAGGGTTTCAAATGTGCATTCCAGCAGGGTGTCTCAGAAGCCCTCCAAACATCAAAGTTGAATTTTTTCCTCAAACTCCAAAAAATCAGTCTCAAACTATCAAAACGGTTTCTAAACCTCTAGGAAATGTATCTTCTTTAATAATCTGTCTTGTTTGGGCAAATTTTCATGAAGCTGAAAAATTCTGTTAAATGGTAGTTAAATCGGCATGCTTTTAATGCCTGGCTAGGGTTAGGGTTACAAGAACCATAGAATTTTGCCTGCTGTTGCACTTTTAGCTGCACTTTAAATGACAAAATGAAGAGAGTTTACCCATTAGAACACGTTTTCTTCACACTTTTCATCTGGCTCAGTTTTGGATAAAATCACTGAAAAGGGCAATATACAAAAAGGTGACCAAAACTGTCCGAAAACTAAAAGTGCAGATAGGAGCAAATTATCACTCATCCTAAAGATAACTGGGGGCCCGGAATGTAGCACTGACAGTAAAAAACTTCTACCTGTTGTGGGAATGCTAACCCTAACCCTAGCTAGGGTTTCAAATGTGCATTCCGGCAGGGTGTCTCAGAAGACCTCCAAACATCAAAGTTGATTTTTTTCCTCAAACTCCAAAAAATCAGTCTCAAACTATCAAAACGGTTTCTAAAATCTCTAGGAAATGTATCTTCTTTAATAATCTGTCTGGTTTAGGCAAATTTTCATGAAGCTGAAAAATGCTGTTAAATGGTAGTTAAATCGGCATGCTTTTAATGCCTGGCTAGGGTTAGGGTTACAAGAACCATAGAATTTTGCCCGCTGTTGCACTTTTAGCTGCACTTTAAATGACAAAATGAAGAGAGTTTACCCATTAGAACAGGTGTTCTTCACACTTTTCATCTGGCTCAGTTTTGGATGAAATCAATGGATAGGGTAATATACAAAAAGGTGACCAAAACTGTCCGAAAACTAAAAGTGCAGATAGGAGCAAATTATCACTCATCCTAAAGATAACTGGGGGCCCGGAATGCAGCACTGACAGTAAAAAACTTCTACCTGTTGTGGGAATGCTATCCCTAACCCTAGCTAGGGTTTCAAATGTGCATTCTGGCAGGGTGTCTTAGAAGCCCTCCAAACATCAAAATTGAATTTTTTCCTCAAACTCCAAAAAATCAGTCTCAAACTATCAAAACGGTTTCTAAAACCTCTAGGAAATGTATCTTCTTTAATAATCTGTTTGGTTTAGGCAAATTTTCATGATGCTGAAAAATTCTGTTAAATGGTAGTTAAATCGGCATGCTTTTAATGCCTGGCTAGGGTTAGGTTTACAAGAACCATAGAATTTTGCCCGCTGTTGCACTTTTAGCTGCACTTTAAATGACAAAATGAAGAGAGTTTACCCATTAGAACAGGTATTCTTCACACTTTTCATCTGGCTCAGTTTTGGATAAAATCGATGGATAGGGCAATATCCAAAAAGGTGACCAAAACTGTCCGAAAACTAAAAGTGCAGATAGGACCAAATTATCACTCATCCTAAAGATAACTGGGGGCCCGGAATGCAGCACTGACAGTAAAAAACTTCTACCTGTTGTGGGAATGCTAACCCTAACCCTAGCTAGGGTTTCAAATGTGCATTCCGGAAGGTGTCTCAGAAGCCCTCCAAACATCAAAGTTGAATTTTTTCCTCAAACACCAAAAAATCAGTCTCAAACTATCAAAACGGTTTCTAAAACCTCTAGGAAATGTATCTTCTTTAATAATCTGTCTGGTTTAGGCAAATTTTCATGATGCTGAAAAATGCTGTTAAATGGTAGTTAAATCGGAATGCTTTTAAAGCCTGGCTAGGGTTAGGTTTACAAGAACCATAGAATTTTGCCCGCTGTTGCACTTTTAGCTGCACTTTAAATGACAAAATGAAGAGAGTTTACCCATTAGAACAGGTATTCTTCACACTTTTCATCTGGCTCAGTTTTTGATGAAATCAATGGATAGGGCAATATACAAAAAGGTGACCAAAACTGTCCGAAAACTAAAAGTGCAGATAGGAGCAAATTATCACTCATCCTAAAGATAACTGGGGGCCCGGAATGCAGCACTGACAGTAAAAAATTTCTACCTGTTGTGGGAATGCTAACCCTAACCCTAGCTAGGGTTTCAAATGTGCATTCCGGCAGGGTGTCTCAGAAGCCCTCCAAACATGAAAGTTGAATTTTTTCCTCAAACTCCAAAAAATCAGTCTCAAACTATCAAAACGGTTTCTAAAACCTCTAGGAAATGTATCTTCTTTAATAATCTGTCTGGTTTAGGCAAATTTTCATGAAGCTGAAAAATGCTGTTAAATGGTAGTTAAATCGGCATGCTTTTAATGCCTGGCTAGGGTTAGGGTTACAAGAACCATAGAATTTTGCCCGCTGTTGCACTTTTAGCTGCGCTTTAAATGACAAAATGAAGAGAGTTTACCCATTAGAACAGGTATTCTTCACACTTTTCATCTGGCTCAGTTTTGGATAAAATCAATGGATAGAGCAATATACAAAAAGGTGACCAAAACTGTCCGAAAACTAAAAGTGCAGATAGGAGCAAATTATCACTCATCCTAAAGATAACTGGGGGCCCGGAATGCAGCACTGACAGTAAAAAACTTCTACCTGTTGTGGGAATGCTAACCCTAACCCTAGCTAGGGTTTCAAATGTGCATTCCGGAAGGTGTCTCAGAAGCCCTCCAAACATCAAAGTTGAATTTTTTCCTCAAACACCAAAAAATCAGTCTCAAACTATCAAAACGGTTTCTAAAACCTCTAGGAAATGTATCTTCTTTAATAATCTGTCTGGTTTAGGCAAATTTTCATGATGCTGAAAAATGCTGTTAAATGGTAGTTAAATCGGCATGCTTTTAATGCCTGGCTAGAGTTAGGATTACAAGAACCAAAGAATTTTGCCTGCTGTTGCACTTTTAGCTGCACTTTAAATGACAAAATGAAGAGAGTTTACCCATTAGAACAGGTATTCTTCACACTTTTCATCTGGCTCAGTTTTGGATAAAATCAATGGATAGAGCAATATACAAAAAGGTGACCAAAACTGTCTGAAAACTAAAAGTGCAGATAGGAGCAAATTATCACTCATCCTAAAGATAACTGGGGGCCCGGAATGCAGCACTGACAGTAAAAAACTTCTACCTGTTGTGGGAATGCTAACCCTAACCCTAGCTAGGGTTTCAAATGTGCATTCCGGAAGGTGTCTCAGAAGCCCTCCAAACATCAAAGTTGAATTTTTTCCTCAAACACCAAAAAATCAGTCTCAAACTATCAAAACGGTTTCTAAAACCTCTAGGAAATGTATCTTCTTTAATAATCTGTCTGGTTTAGGCAAATTTTCATGATGCTGAAAAATGCTGTTAAATGGTAGTTAAATCGGAATGCTTTTAAATCCTGGCTAGGGTTAGGGTTTCAAGAACCATAGAATTTTGCCGGTGTTGCACTTTTAGCTGCACTTTAAATGACAAAATGAAGAGAGTTTACCCATTAGAACAGGTATTCTTCACACTTTTCATCTGGCTCAGTTTTTGATAAAATCAATGGATAGGGCAATATACAAAAAGGTGACCAAAACTGTCCGAAAACTAAAAGTGCAGATAGGACAAAATTATCACTCATCCTAAAGATAACTGGGGGCCTGGAATGCAGCACTGACAGTAAAAAACTTCTACCTGTTGTGGGAATGCTAACCCTAACCCTAGCTAGGGTTTCAAATGTGCATTCCGGCAGGGTGTCTCAGAAGCCCTCCAAACATCAAAGTTGATTTTTTTCCTCAAACTCTAAAAAATCAGTCTCAAACTATCAAAACGGTTTCTAAAACCTCTAGGAAATGTATCTTCTTTAATAATCTGTCTGGTTTAGGCAAATTTTCATGAAGCTGAAAAATGCTGTTAAATGGTAGTTAAATCGGCATGCTTTTAATGCCTGGCTAGGGTTAGGATTACAAGAACCAAAGAATTTTGCCTGCTGTTGCACTTTTAGCTGCACTTTAAATGACAAAATGAAGAGAGTTTACCCATTAGAACAGGTATTCTTCACACTTTTCATCTGGCTCAGTTTTGGATAAAATCAATGGATAGGGAAATATACAAAAAGGTGACCAAAACTGTCCGAAAACTAAAAGTGCAGATAGGAGCAAATTATCACTCATCCTAAAGATAACTGGGGGCCCGGAATGCAGCACTGACAGTAAAAAACTTCTACCTGTTGTGGGAATGCTAACCCTAACCCTAGCTAGGGTTTCAAATGTGCATTCCGGCAGGGTGTCTCAGAAGCCCTCCAAACATCAAAGTTGAATTTTTTCCTCAAACTCCAAAAAATCAGTCTCAAACTATCAAAACGGTTTCTAAAACCTCTAGGAAATGTATCTTCTTTAATAATCTGTCTTGTTTGGGCAAATTTTCATGAAGCTGAAAAATGCTGTTAAATGGTAGTTAAATCGGCATGCTTTTAATGCCTGGCTAGGGTTAGGATTACAAGAACCAAAGAATTTTGCCTGCTGTTGCACTTTTAGCTGCACTTTAAATGACAAAATGAAGAGAGTTTACCCATTAGAACAGGTATTCTTCACACTTTTCATCTGGCTCAGTTTTGGATAAAATCAATGGATAGAGCAATATACAAAAAGGTGACCAAAACTGTCTGAAAACTAAAAGTGCAGATAGGAGCAAATTATCACTCATCCTAAAGATAACTGGGGGCCCGGAATGCAGCACTGACAGTAAAAAACTTCTACCTGTTGTGGGAATGCTAACCCTAACCCTAGCTAGGGTTTCAAATGTGCATTCCGGAAGGTGTCTCAGAAGCCCTCCAAACATCAAAGTTGAATTTTTTCCTCAAACACCAAAAAATCAGTCTCAAACTATCAAAACGGTTTCTAAAACCTCTAGGAAATGTATCTTCTTTAATAATCTGTCTGGTTTAGGCAAATTTTCATGATGCTGAAAAATGCTGTTAAATGGTAGTTAAATCGGAATGCTTTTAAAGCCTGGCTAGGGTTAGGGTTTCAAGAACCATAGAATTTTGCCGGTGTTGCACTTTTAGCTGCACTTTAAATGACAAAATGAAGAGAGTTTACCCATTAGAACAGGTATTCTTCACACTTTTCATCTGGCTCAGTTTTTGATAAAATCAATGGATAGGGCAATATACAAAAAGGTGACCAAAACTCTCCGAAAACTAAAAGTGCAGATAGGAGCAAATTATCACTCATCCTAAAGATAACTGGGGGCCCGGAATGTAGCACTGACAGTAAAAAACTTCTACCTGTTGTGGGAATGCTAACCCTAACCCTAGCTAGGGTTTCAAATGTGCATTCCGGCAGGGTGTCTCAGAAGCCCTCCAAACATCAAAGTTGATTTTTTTCCTCAAACTCCAAGAAATCAGTCTCAAACTATCAAAACGGTTTCTAAAACATCTAGGAAATGTATCTTCTTTAATAATCTGTCTGGTTTAGGCAAATTTTCATGATGCTGAAAAATTCTGTTAATGGTAGTTAAATCGGCATGCTTTTAATGCCTGGCTAGGGTTAGGTTTACAAGAACCATAGAATTTTGCCCGCTGTTGCACTTTTAGCTGCACTTTAAATGACAAAATGAAGAGAGTTTACCCATTAGAACTGGTTTTCTTCACACTTTTCATCTGGCTCAGTTTTGGATGAAATCAATGGATAGGGCAATATACAAAAAGGTGACCAAAACTGTCCGAAAACTAAAAGTGCAGATAGGACAAAATTATCACTCATCCTAAAGATAACTGGGGGCCCGGAATACAGCACTGACAGTAAAAAACTTCTACCTGTTGTGGGAATGCTAACCCTAACCCTAGCTAGGGTTTCAAATGTGCATTCCGGCAGGGTGTCTCAGAAGCAATCCAAACATCAAAGTTGATTTTTTTCCTCAAACTCTAAAAAATCAGTCTCAAACTATCAAAACGGTTTCTAAAACCTCTAGGAAATGTATCTTCTTTAATAATCTGTCTGGTTTAGGCAAATTTTCATGAAGCTGAAAAATGCTGTTAAATGGTAGTTAAATCGGCATGCTTTTAATGCCTGGCTAGGGTTAGGATTACAAGAACCAAAGAATTTTGCCTGCTGTTGCACTTTTAGCTGCACTTTAAATGACAAAATGAATAGAGTTTACCCATTAGAACAGGTATTCTTCACACTTTTCATCTGGCTCAGTTTTGGATAAAATCAATGGATAGGGAAATATACAAAAAGGTGACCAAAACTGTCCGAAAACTAAAAGTGCAGATAGGAGCAAATTATCACTCATCCTAAAGATAACTGGGGGCCCGGAATGCAGCACTGACAGTAAAAAACTTCTACCTGTTGTGGGAATGCTAACCCTAACCCTAGCTAGGGTTTCAAATGTGCATTCCGGCAGGGTGTCTCAGAAGCCCTCCAAACATCAAAGTTGAATTTTTTCCTCAAACTCCAAAAAATCAGTCTCAAACTATCAAAACGGTTTCTAAAACCTCTAGGAAATGTATCTTCTTTAATAATCTGTCTTGTTTGGGCAAATTTTCATGAAGCTGAAAAATGCTGTTAAATGGTAGTTAAATCGGCATGCTTTTAATGCCTGGCTAGGGTTAGGGTTACAAGAACCATATAATTTTGCCCGCTGTTGCACTTTTAGCTGCACTTTAAATGACAAAATGAAGAGAGTTTACCCATTAGAACAGGTATTCTTCACACTTTTCATCTGGCTCAGTTTTGGATGAAATCAATGGATAGGGTAATATACAAAAAGGTGACCAAAACTGTCCGAAAACTAAAAGTGCAGATAGGAGCAAATTATCACTCATCCTAAAGATAACTGGGGGCCCGGAATGCAGCACTGACAGTAAAAAACTTCTACCTGTTGTGGGAATGCTAACCCTAACCCTAGCTAGGGTTTCAAATGTGCATTCCAGCAGGGTGTCTCAGAAGCCCTCCAAACAGCAAAGTTGATTTTTTTCCTCAAACTCCAAAAAATCAGTCTCAAACTATCAAAACGGTTTCTAAAACCTCTAGGAAATGTATCTTCTTTAATAATCTGTTTGGTTTAGGCAAATTTTCATGATGCTGAAAAATTCTGTTAAATGGTAGTTAAATCGGCATGCTTTTAATGCCTGGCTAGGGTTAGGTTTACAAGAACCATAGAATTTTGCCCGCTGTTGCACTTTTAGCTGCACTTTAAATGACAAAATGAAGAGAGTTTACCCATTAGAACAGGTATTCTTCACACTTTTCATCTGGCTCAGTTTTGGATAAAATCAATGGATAGGGCAATATCCAAAAAGGTGACCAAAACTGTCCGAAAACTAAAAGTGCAGATAGGACCAAATTATCACTCATCCTAAAGATAACTGGGGGCCCGGAATGCAGCACTAACAGTAAAAAACTTCTACCTGTTGTGGGAATGCTAACCCTAACCCTAGCTAGGGTTTCAAAAGTGCATTCCGGCAGGGTGTCTCAGAAGCCCTTCAAACATCAAAGTTGAATTTTTTCCTCAAACTCCAAAAAATCAGTCTCAAACTATCAAAACGGTTTCTAAAACCTCTAGGAAATGTATCTTCTTTAATAATCTGTCTTGTTTGGGCAAATTCTCATGAAGCTGAAAAATGCTGTTAAATGGTAGTTAAATCGGCATGCTTTTAATGCCTGGCTAGGGTTAGGATTACAAGAACCAAAGAATTTTGCCCGCTGTTGCACTTTTAGCTGCACTTTAAATGACAAAATGAAGAGAGTTTACCCATTAGAACAGGCATTCTTCACACTTTTCATCAGGCTCAGTTTTGGATAAAATCAATGGATAGAGCAATATACAAAAAGGTGACCAAAACTGTCCGAAAACTAAAAGTGCAGATAGGAGCAAATTATCACTCATCCTAAAGATAACTGGGGGCCCGGAATGCAGCACTGACAGTAAAAAACTTCTACCTGTTGTGGGAATGCTAACCCTAACCCTAGCTAGGGTTTCAAATGTGCATTCCGGAAGGTGTCTCAGAAGCCCTCCAAACATCAAAGTTGAATTTTTTCCTCAAACACCAAAAAATCAGTCTCAAACTATCAAAACGGTTTCTAAAACCTCTAGGAAATGTATCTTCTTTAATAATCTGTCTGGTTTAGGCAAATTTTCATGATGCTGAAAAATTCTGTTAAATGGTAGTTAAATCGGCATGCTTTTAATGCCTGGCTAGGGTTAGGTTTACAAGAACCATAGAATTTTGCCCGCTGTTGCACTTTTAGCTGCACTTTAAATTACAAAATGAAGAGAGTTTACCCATTAGAACAGGTTTTCTTCACACTTTTCATCTGGCTCAGTTTTGGATGAAATCAATGGATAGGGCAATATACAATAAGGTGACCAAAACTGTCCGAAAACTAAAAGTGCAGATAGGAGCAAATTATCACTCATCCTAAAGATAACTGGGGGCCCGGAATGCAGCACTGACAGTAAAAAACTTCTACCTGTTGTGGGAATGCTAACCCTAACCCTAGCTAGGGTTTCAAATGTGCATTCCGGCAGGGTGTCTCAGAAGCCCTCCAAACATCAAAGTTGAATTTTTTCCTCAAACTCCAAAAAATCAGTCTCAAACTATCAAAACGGTTTCTAAAACCTCTAGGAAATGTATCTTCTTTAATAATCTGTCTGGTTTAGGCAAATTTTCATGAAGCTGAAAAATGCTGTTAAATGGTAGTTAAATCGGCATGCTTTTAATGCCTGGCTAGGGTTAGGGTTACAAGAACCATAGAATTTTGCCCGCTGTTGCACTTTTAGCTACATTTTAAAAGACAAAATGAAGAGAGTTTACCCATTAGAACAGGTTTTCTTCACACTTTTCTTCTGGCTCAGTTTTGGATAAAATCACTACATAGGGCAATATACAAAAAGGTGACCAAAACTGTCCGAAAACTAAAAGTGCAGATAGGAGCAAATTATCACTCATCCTAAAGATAACTGGGGGCCCGGAATGCAGCACTGAATGTAAAAAACTTCTACCTGTTGTGGGAATGCTAACCCTAACCCTAGCTAGGGTTTCAAATGTGCATTCCGGCAGGGTGTCTCAGAAGCCCTCCAAACATCAAAGTTGAATTTTTTCCTCAAACTCCAAAAAATCAGTCTCAAACTATCAAAACGGTTTCTAAAACCTCTAGGAAATGTATCTTCTTTAATAATCTGTCTGGTTTAGGCAAATTTTCATGAAGCTGAAAAATGCTGTTAAATGGTAGTTAAATCGGCATGCTTTTAATGCCTGGCTAGGGTTAGGGTTACAGGAACCATAGAATTTTGCCCGCTGTTGCACTTTTAGCTGCACTTTAAATGACAAAATGAAGAGAGTTTACCCATTAGAACAGGTTTTCTTCACACTTTTCATCTGGCTCAGTTTTGGATAAAATCACTACATAGGGCAATATACAAAAAGTTGACCAAAACTGTCCGAAAACTAAAAGTGCAGATAGGAGCAAATTATCACTCATCCTAAAGATAACTGGGGGCCCGGAATGCAGCACTGACAGTAAAAAACTTCTACCTGTTGTGGGAATGCTAACCCTAACCCTAGCTAGGGTTTCAAATGTGCATTCCGGCAGGGTGTCTCAGAAGCCCTCCAAACATCAAAGTTGAATTTTTTCCTCAAACTCCAAAAAATCAGTCTCAAACTATCAAAACGGTTTCTAAAACCTCTAGGAAATGTATCTTCTTTAATAATCTGTCTTGTTTGGGCAAATTTTCATGAAGCTGAAAAATGCTGTTAAATGGTAGTTAAATCGGCATGCTTTTAATGCCTGGCTAGGGTTAGGGTTACAAGAACCATAGAATTTTGCCCGCTGTTGCACTTTTAGCTGCACTTTAAATGACAAAATGAAGAGAGTTTACCCATTAGAACAGGTATTCTTCACACTTTTCATCTGGCTCAGTTTTGGATGAAATCAATGGATAGGGTAATATACAAAAAGGTGACCAAAACTGTCCGAAAACTAAAAGTGCAGATAGGAGCAAATTATCACTCATCCTAAAGATAACTGGGGGCCCGGAATGCAGCACTGACAGTAAAAAACTTCTACCTGTTGTGGGAATGCTAACCCTAACCCTAGCTAGGGTTTCAAATGTGCATTCCGGCAGGGTGTCTCAGAAGCCCTCCAAACATCAAAGTTGAATTTTTTCCTCAAACTCCAAAAAATCAGTCTCAAACTATCAAAACGGTTTCTAAACCTCTAGGAAATGTATCTTCTTTAATAATCTGTCTTGTTTGGGCAAATTTTCATGAAGCTGAAAAATGCTGTTAAATGGTAGTTAAATCGGCATACTTTTAATGCCTGGCTAGGGTTAGGGTTACAAGAACCATAGAATTTTGCCCGCTGTTGCACTTTTAGCTGCACTTTAAATGACAAAATGAAGAGAGTTTACCCATTAGAACACGTTTTCTTCACACTTTTCATCTGGCTCAGTTTTGGATAAAATCACTGAAAAGGGCAATATACAAAAAGGTGACCAAAACTGTCCGAAAACTAAAAGTGCAGATAGGAGCAAATTATCACTCATCCTAAAGATAACTGGGGGCCCGGAATGTAGCACTGACAGTAAAAAACTTCTACCTGTTGTGGGAATGCTAACCCTAACCCTAGCTAGGGTTTCAAATGTGCATTCCGGCAGGGTGTCTCAGAAGCCCTCCAAACATCAAAGTTGATTTTTTTCCTCAAACTCCAAAAAATCAGTCTCAAACTATCAAAACGGTTTCTAAAATCTCTAGGAAATGTATCTTCTTTAATAATCTGTCTGGTTTAGGCAAATTTTCATGAAACTGAAAAATGCTGTTAAATGGTAGTTAAATCGGCATGCTTTTAATGCCTGGCTAGGGTTAGGGTTACAAGAACCATATAATTTTGCCCGCTGTTGCACTTTTAGCTGCACTTTAAATGACAAAATGAAGAGAGTTTACCCATTAGAACAGGTATTCTTCACACTTTTCATCTGGCTCAGTTTTGGATGAAATCAATGGATAGGGTAATATACAAAAAGGTGACCAAAACTGTCCGAAAACTAAAAGTGCAGATAGGAGCAAATTATCACTCATCCTAAAGATAACTGGGGGCCCGGAATGCAGCACTGACAGTAAAAAACTTCTACCTGTTGTGGGAATGCTAACCCTAACCCTAGCTAGGGTTTCAAATGTACATTCCGGCAGGGTGTCTCAGAAGCCCTCCAAACAGCAAAGTTGATTTTTTTCCTCAAACTCCAAAAAATCAGTCTCAAACTATCAAAACGGTTTCTAAAACCTCTAGGAAATGTATCTTCTTTAATAATCTGTTTGGTTTAGGCAAATTTTCATGATGCTGAAAAATTCTGTTAAATGGTAGTTAAATCGGCATGCTTTTAATGCCTGGCTAGGGTTAGGTTTACAAGAACCATAGAATTTTGCCCGCTGTTGCACTTTTAGCTGCACTTTAAATGACAAAATGAAGAGAGTTTACCCATTAGAACAGGTATTCTTCACACTTTTCATCTGGCTCAGTTTTGGATAAAATCAATGGATAGGGCAATATCCAAAAAGGTGACCAAAACTGTCCGAAAACTAAAAGTGCAGATAGGACCAAATTATCACTCATCCTAAAGATAACTGGGGGCCCGGAATGCAGCACTAACAGTAAAAAACTTCTACCTGTTGTGGGAATGCTAACCCTAACCCTAGCTAGGGTTTCAAAAGTGCATTCCGGCAGGGTGTCTCAGAAGCCCTTCAAACATCAAAGTTGAATTTTTTCCTCAAACTCCAAAAAATCAGTCTCAAACTATCAAAACGGTTTCTAAAACCTCTAGGAAATGTATCTTCTTTAATAATCTGTCTTGTTTGGGCAAATTCTCATGAAGCTGAAAAATGCTGTTAAATGGTAGTTAAATCGGCATGCTTTTAATGCCTGGCTAGGGTTAGGATTACAAGAACCAAAGAATTTTGCCCGCTGTTGCACTTTTAGCTGCACTTTAAATGACAAAATGAAGAGAGTTTACCCATTAGAACAGGCATTCTTCACACTTTTCATCAGGCTCAGTTTTGGATAAAATCAATGGACAGAGCAATATACAAAAAGGTGACCAAAACTGTCCGAAAACTAAAAGTGCAGATAGGACCAAATTATCACTCATCCTAAAGATAACTGGGGGCCCGGAATGCAGCACTGACAGTAAAAAACTTCTACCTGTTGTGGGAATGCTAACCCTAACCCTAGCTAGGGTTTCAAATGTGCATTCCGGAAGGTGTCTCAGAAGCCCTCCAAACATCAAAGTTGAATTTTTTCCTCAAACACCAAAAAATCAGTCTCAAACTATCAAAACGGTTTCTAAAACCTCTAGGAAATGTATCTTCTTTAATAATCTGTCTGGTTTAGGCAAATTTTCATGATGCTGAAAAATTCTGTTAAATGGTAGTTAAATCGGCATGCTTTTAATGCCTGGCTAGGGTTAGGTTTACAAGAACCATAGAATTTTGCCCGCTGTTGCACTTTTAGCTGCACTTTAAATGACAAAATGAAGAGAGTTTACCCATTAGAACAGGTATTCTTCACACTTTTCATCTAACTCAGTTTTGGATGAAATCAATGGATAGGGCAATATTCAAAAAGGTGAACAAAACTGTCCGAAAACTAAAAGTGCAGATAGGAGCAAATTATCACTCATCCTAAAGATAACTGGGGGCCCGGAATGTAGCACTGACAGTAAAAAACTTCTACCTGTTGTGGGAATGCTAACCCTAACCCTAGCTAGGGTTTCAAATGTGCATTCCGGCAGGGTGTCTCAGAAGCCCTCCAAACATCAAAGTTGATTTTTTTCCTCAAACTCCAAAAAATCAGTCTCAAACTATCAAAACGGTTTCTAAAATCTCTAGGAAATGTATCTTCTTTAATAATCTGTCTGGTTTAGGCAAATTTTCATGAAGCTGAAAAATGCTGTTAAATGGTAGTTAAATCGGCATGCTTTTAATGCCTGGCTAGGGTTAGGGTTACAAGAACCATAGAATTTTGCCCGCTGTTGCACTTTTAGCTGCACTTTAAATGACAAAATGAAGAGAGTTTACCCATTAGAACAGGTATTCTTCACACTTTTCATCTGGCTCAGTTTTGGATGAAATCAATGGATAGGGTAATATACAAAAAGGTGACCAAAACTGTCCGAAAACTAAAAGTGCAGATAGGAGCAAATTATCACTCATCCTAAAGATAACTGGGGGCCCGGAATGCAGCACTGACAGTAAAAAACTTCTACCTGTTGTGGGAATGCTATCCCTAACCCTAGCTAGGGTTTCAAATGTGCATTCTGGCAGGGTGTCTTAGAAGCCCTCCAAACATCAAAATTGAATTTTTTCCTCAAACTCCAAAAAATCAGTCTCAAACTATCAAAACGGTTTCTAAAACCTCTAGGAAATGTATCTTCTTTAATAATCTGTTTGGTTTAGGCAAATTTTCATGATGCTGAAAAATTCTGTTAAATGGTAGTTAAATCGGCATGCTTTTAATGCCTGGCTAGGGTTAGGTTTACAAGAACCATAGAATTTTGCCCGCTGTTGCACTTTTAGCTGCACTTTAAATGACAAAATGAAGAGAGTTTACCCATTAGAACAGGTATTCTTCACACTTTTCATCTGGCTCAGTTTTGGATAAAATCAATGGATAGGGCAATATCCAAAAAGGTGACCAAAACTGTCCGAAAACTAAAAGTGCAGATAGGAGCAAATTATCACTCATTCTAAAGATAACTGGGGGCCCGGAATGCAGCACTGACAGTAAAAAACTTCTACCTGTTGTGGGAATGCTAACCCTAACCCTAGCTAGGGTTTCAAATGTGCATTCCGGAAGGTGTCTCAGAAGCCCTCCAAACATCAAAGTTGAATTTTTTCCTCAAACACCAAAAAATCAGTCTCAAACTATCAAAACGGTTTCTAAAACCTCTAGGAAATGTATCTTCTTTAATAATCTGTCTGGTTTAGGCAAATTTTCATGATGCTGAAAAATGCTCTTAAATGGTAGTTAAATCGGAATGCTTTTAAAGCCTGGCTAGGGTTAGGTTTACAAGAACCATAGAATTTTGCCCGCTGTTGCACTTTTAGCTGCACTTTAAATGACAAAATGAAGAGAGTTTACCCATTAGAACAGGTATTCTTCACACTTTTCATCTGGCTCAGTTTTTGATGAAATCAATGGATAGGGCAATATACAAAAAGGTGACCAAAACTGTCCGAAAACTAAAAGTGCAGATAGGAGCAAATTATCACTCATCCTAAAGATAACTGGGGGCCCGGAATGCAGCACTGACAGTAAAAAACTTCTACCTGTTGTGGGAATGCTAACCCTAACCCTAGCTAGGGTTTCAAATGTGCATTCCGGCAGGGTGTCTCAGAAGCCCTCCAAACATCAAAGTTGAATTTTTTCCTCAAACTCCAAAAAATCAGTCTCAAACTATCAAAACGGTTTCTAAAACCTCTAGGAAATGTATCTTCTTTAATAATCTGTCTGGTTTAGGCAAATTTTCATGAAGCTGAAAAATGCTGTTAAATGGTAGTTAAATCGGCATGCTTTTAATGCCTGGCTAGGGTTAGGGTTACAAGAACCATAGAATTTTGCCCGCTGTTGCACTTTTAGCTGCGCTTTAAATGACAAAATGAAGAGAGTTTACCCATTAGAACAGGTATTCTTCACACTTTTCATCTGGCTCAGTTTTGGATAAAATCAATGGATAGAGCAATATACAAAAAGGTGACCAAAACTGTCTGAAAACTAAAAGTGCAGATAGGAGCAAATTATCACTCATCCTAAAGATAACTGGGGGCCCGGAATGCAGCACTGACAGTAAAAAACTTCTACCTGTTGTGGGAATGCTAACCCTAACCCTAGCTAGGGTTTCAAATGTGCATTCCGGCAGGGTGTCTCAGAAGCCCTCCAAACATCAAAGTTGAATTTTTTCCTCAAACTCCAAAAAATCAGTCTCAAACTATCAAAACGGTTTCTAAAACCTCTAGGAAATGTATCTTCTTTAATAATCTGTCTTGTTTGGGCAAATTTTCATGAAGCTGAAAAATGCTGTTAAATGGTAGTTAAATCGGCATGCTTTTAATGCCTGGCTAGGGTTAGGGTTACAAGAACCATAGAATTTTGCCTGCTGTTGCACTTTTAGCTGCACTTTAAATGACAAAATGAAGAGAGTTTACCCATTAGAACAGGTATTCTTCACACTTTTCATCTGGCTCAGTTTTTGATAAAATCAATGGATAGGGCAATATACAAAAAGGTGACCAAAACTGTCCGAAAACTAAAAGTGCAGATAGGAGCAAATTATCACTCATCCTAAAGATAACTGGGGGCCCGGAATGCAGCACTGACAGTAAAAAACTTCTACCTGTTGTGGGAATGCTAACCCTAACCCTAGCTAGGGTTTCAAATGTGCATTCCGGCAGGGTGTCTCAGAAGCCCTCCAAACATCAAAGTTGAATTTTTTCCTCAAACTCCAAAAAATCAGTCTCAAACTATCAAAACGGTTTCTAAAACCTCTAGGAAATGTATCTTCTTTAATAATCTGTCTTGTTTGGGCAAATTTTCATGAAGCTGAAAAATGCTGTTAAATGGTAGTTAAATCGGCATGCTTTTAATGCCTGGCTAGGGTTAGGATTACAAGAACCAAAGAATTTTGCCTGCTGTTGCACTTTTAGCTGCACTTTAAATGACAAAATGAAGAGAGTTTACCCATTAGAACAGGTATTCTTCACACTTTTCATCTGGCTCAGTTTTGGATAAAATCAATGGATAGAGCAATATACAAAAAGGTGACCAAAACTGTCTGAAAACTAAAAGTGCAGATAGGAGCAAATTATCACTCATCCTAAAGATAACTGGGGGCCCGGAATGCAGCACTGACAGTAAAAAACTTCTACCTGTTGTGGGAATGCTAACCCTAACCCTAGCTAGGGTTTCAAATGTGCATTCCGGAAGGTGTCTCAGAAGCCCTCCAAACATCAAAGTTGAATTTTTTCCTCAAACACCAAAAAATCAGTCTCAAACTATCAAAACGGTTTCTAAAACCTCTAGGAAATGTATCTTCTTTAATAATCTGTCTGGTTTAGGCAAATTTTCATGATGCTGAAAAATGCTGTTAAATGGTAGTTAAATCGGAATGCTTTTAAAGCCTGGCTAGGGTTAGGGTTTCAAGAACCATAGAATTTTGCCGGTGTTGCACTTTTAGCTGCACTTTAAATGACAAAATGAAGAGAGTTTACCCATTAGAACAGGTATTCTTCACACTTTTCATCTGGCTCAGTTTTTGATAAAATCAATGGATAGGGCAATATACAAAAAGGTGACCAAAACTCTCCGAAAACTAAAAGTGCAGATAGGAGCAAATTATCACTCATCCTAAAGATAACTGGGGGCCCGGAATGTAGCACTGACAGTAAAAAACTTCTACCTGTTGTGGGAATGCTAACCCTAACCCTAGCTAGGGTTTCAAATGTGCATTCCGGCAGGGTGTCTCAGAAGCCCTCCAAACATCAAAGTTGATTTTTTTCCTCAAACTCCAAGAAATCAGTCTCAAACTATCAAAACGGTTTCTAAAACATCTAGGAAATGTATCTTCTTTAATAATCTGTCTGGTTTAGGCAAATTTTCATGATGCTGAAAAATTCTGTTAATGGTAGTTAAATCGGCATGCTTTTAATGCCTGGCTAGGGTTAGGTTTACAAGAACCATAGAATTTTGCCCGCTGTTGCACTTTTAGCTGCACTTTAAATGACAAAATGAAGAGAGTTTACCCATTAGAACTGGTTTTCTTCACACTTTTCATCTGGCTCAGTTTTGGATGAAATCAATGGATAGGGCAATATACAAAAAGGTGACCAAAACTGTCCGAAAACTAAAAGTGCAGATAGGACAAAATTATCACTCATCCTAAAGATAACTGGGGGCCCGGAATGCAGCACTGACAGTAAAAAACTTCTACCTGTTGTGGGAATGCTAACCCTAACCCTAGCTAGGGTTTCAAATGTGCATTCCGGCAGGGTGTCTCAGAAGCCCTCCAAACATCAAAGTTGATTTTTTTCCTCAAACTCTAAAAAATCAGTCTCAAACTATCAAAACGGTTTCTAAAACCTCTAGGAAATGTATCTTCTTTAATAATCTGTCTGGTTTAGGCAAATTTTCATGAAGCTGAAAAATGCTGTTAAATGGTAGTTAAATCGGCATGCTTTTAATGCCTGGCTAGGGTTAGGATTACAAGAACCAAAGAATTTTGCCTGCTGTTGCACTTTTAGCTGCACTTTAAATGACAAAATGAAGAGAGTTTACCCATTAGAACAGGTATTCTTCACACTTTTCATCTGGCTCAGTTTTGGATAAAATCAATGGATAGGGAAATATACAAAAAGGTGACCAAAACTGTCCGAAAACTAAAAGTGCAGATAGGAGCAAATTATCACTCATCCTAAAGATAACTGGGGGCCCGGAATGCAGCACTGACAGTAAAAAACTTCTACCTGTTGTGGGAATGCTAACCCTAACCCTAGCTAGGGTTTCAAATGTGCATTCCGGCAGGGTGTCTCAGAAGCCCTCCAAACATCAAAGTTGAATTTTTTCCTCAAACTCCAAAAAATCAGTCTCAAACTATCAAAACGGTTTCTAAAACCTCTAGGAAATGTATCTTCTTTAATAATCTGTCTTGTTTGGGCAAATTGTCATGAAGCTGAAAAATGCTGTTAAATGGTAGTTAAATCGGCATGCTTTTAATGCCTGGCTAGGGTTAGGATTACAAGAACCAAAGAATTTTGCCTGCTGTTGCACTTTTAGCTGCACTTTAAATGACAAAATGAAGAGAGTTTACCCATTAGAACAGGTATTCTTCACACTTTTCATCTGGCTCAGTTTTGGATAAAATCAATGGATAGAGCAATATACAAAAAGGTGACCAAAACTGTCTGAAAACTAAAAGTGCAGATAGGAGCAAATTATCACTCATCCTAAAGATAACTGGGGGCCCGGAATGCAGCACTGACAGTAAAAAACTTCTACCTGTTGTGGGAATGCTAACCCTAACCCTAGCTAGGGTTTCAAATGTGCATTCCGGAAGGTGTCTCAGAAGCCCTCCAAACATCAAAGTTGATTTTTTTCCTCAAACTCCAAGAAATCAGTCTCAAACTATCAAAACGGTTTCTAAAACATCTAGGAAATGTATCTTCTTTAATAATCTGTCTGGTTTAGGCAAATTTTCATGATGCTGAAAAATTCTGTTAAATGGTAGTTAAATCGGTATGCTTTTAATGCCTGGCTAGGGTTAGGGTTACAAGAACCATAGAATTTTGCCCTCTGTTGCACTTTTAGCTGCACTTTAAATGACAAAATGAAGAGAGTTTACCCATTAGAACAGGTATTCTTCACACTTTTCATCTGGCTCAGTTTTGGATGAAATCAATGGATAGGGCAATATACAAAAAGGTGACCAAAACTGTCCGAAAACTAAAAGTGCAGATAGGACCAAATTATCACTCATCCTAAAGATAACTGGGGGCCCGGAATGCAGCACTGACAGTAAAAATCTTCTACCTGTTGTGGGAATGCTAACCCTAACCCTAGCTAGGGTTTCAAATGTGCATTCCGGAAGGTGTCTCAGAAGCCCTCCAAACATCAAAGTTGAATTTTTTCCTCAAACTCCAAAAAATCAGTCTCAAACTATCAAAACGGTTTCTAAACCTCTAGGAAATGTATCTTCTTTAATAATCTGTCTTGTTTGGGCAAATTTTCATGAAGCTGAAAAATGCTGTTAAATGATAGTTAAATCGGCATGCTTTTAATGCCTGGCTAGGGTTAGGATTACAAGAACCATAGAATTTTGCCAGCTGTTGCACTTTTAGCTGCACTTTAAATGACAAAATGAAGAGAGTTTACCCATTAGAACAGGTATTCTTCACACTTTTCATCTGGCTCAGTTTTGGATAAAATCAATGGATAGGGAAATATACAAAAAGGTGACCAAAACTGTCCGAAAACTAAAAGTGCAGATAGGAGCAAATTATCACTCATCCTAAAGATAACTGGGGGCCCGGAATGCAGCACTGACAGTAAAAAACTTCTACCTGTTGTGGGAATGCTAACCCTAACCCTAGCTAGGGTTTCAAATGTGCATTCCGGCAGGGTGTCTCAGAAGCCCTCCAAACATCAAAGTTGAATTTTTTCCTCAAACTCCAAAAAATCAGTCTCAAACTATCAAAACGGTTTCTAAAACCTCTAGGAAATGTATCTTCTTTAATAATCTGTCTTGTTTGGGCAAATTTTCATGAAGCTGAAAAATGCTGTTAAATGGTAGTTAAATCGGCATGCTTTTAATGCCTGGCTAGGGTTAGGATTACAAGAACCATAGAATTTTGCCTGCTGTTGCACTTTTAGCTGCACTTTAAATGACAAAATGAAGAGAGTTTACCCATTAGAACAGGTATTCTTCACACTTTTCATCTGGCTCAGTTTTGGATAAAATCAATGGATAGAGCAATATACAAAAAGGTGACCAAAACTGTCTGAAAACTAAAAGTGCAGATAGGAGCAAATTATCACTCATCCTAAAGATAACTGGGGGCCCGGAATGCAGCACTGACAGTAAAAAACTTCTACCTGTTGTGGGAATGCTAACCCTAACCCTAGCTAGGGTTTCAAATGTGCATTCCGGAAGGTGTCTCAGAAGCCCTCCAAACATCAAAGTTGATTTTTTTCCTCAAACTCCAAGAAATCAGTCTCAAACTATCAAAACGGTTTCTAAAACATCTAGGAAATGTATCTTCTTTAATAATCTGTCTGGTTTAGGCAAATTTTCATGATGCTGAAAAATTCTGTTAAATGGTAGTTAAATCGGCATGCTTTTAATGCCTGGCTAGGGTTAGGGTTACAAGAACCATAGAATTTTGCCCTCTGTTGCACTTTTAGCTGCACTTTAAATGACAAAATGAAGAGAGTTTACCCATTAGAACAGGTATTCTTCACACTTTTCATCTGGCTCAGTTTTGGATGAAATCAATGGATAGGGCAATATACAAAAAGGTGACCAAAACTGTCCGAAAACTAAAAGTGCAGATAGGACCAAATTATCACTCATCCTAAAGATAACTGGGGGCCCGGAATGCAGCACTGACAGAAAAAACTTCTACCTGTTTGTGGGAATGCTAACCCTAACCCTAGCTAGGGTTTCAAATGTGCATTCCGGCAGGGTGTCTCAGAAGCCCTCCAAACATCAAAGTTGATTTTTTTCCTCAAACTCCAAAAAATCAGTCTCAAACTATCAAAACGGTTTCTAAAACCTCTAGGAAATGTATCTTCTTTAATAATCTGTCTGGTTTAGGCAAATTTTCATGAAGCTGAAAAATGCTGTTAAATGGTAGTTAAATCGGCATGCTTTTAATGCCTGGCTAGGGTTAGGGTTACAAGAACCATAGAATTTTGCCCGCTGTTGCACTTTTAGCTGCACTTTAAATGACAAAATGAAGAGAGTTTACCCATTAGAACTGGTTTTCTTCACACTTTTCATCTGGCTCAGTTTTGGATAAAATCAATGGATAGGGCAATATCCAAAAAGGTGACCAAAACTGTCCGAAAACTAAAAGTGCAGATAGGAGCAAATTGTCACTCATCCTAAAGATAACTGGGGACCAGGAATGCAGCACTGACAGTAAAAATCTTCTACCTGTTGTGGGAATGCTAACCCTAACCCTAGCTAGGGTTTCAAATGTGCATTCCGGAAGGTGTCTCAGAAGCCCTCCAAACATCAAAGTTGAATTTTTTCCTCAAACTCCAAAAAATCAGTCTCAAACTATCAAAACGGTTTCTAAACCTCTAGGAAATGTATCTTCTTTAATAATCTGTCTTGTTTGGGCAAATTTTCATGAAGCTGAAAAATGCTGTTAAATGATAGTTAAATCGGCATGCTTTTAATGCCTGGCTAGGGTTAGGATTACAAGAACCATAGAATTTTGCCAGCTGTTGCACTTTTAGCTGCACTTTAAATGACAAAATGAAGAGAGTTTACCCATTAGAACAGGTATTCTTCACACTTTTCATCTGGCTCAGTTTTGGATAAAATCACTGCAAAGGGCAATATACAAAAAGGTGACCAAAACTGTCCGAAAACTAATAGTGCAGATAGGAGCAAATTATCACTCATCCTAAAGATAACTGGGGGCCCGGAATGCAGCACTGACAGTAAAAAACTTCTACCTGTTGTGGGAATGCTAACCCTAACCCTAGCTAGGTTTTCAAATGTGCATTCCGGCAGGGTGTCTCAGAAGCCCTCCAAACATCAAAGTTGAATTTTTTCCTCAAACTCCAAAAAAGCAGTCTCAAACTATCAAAACGGTTTCTAAAACCTCTAGGAAATGTATCTTCTTTAATAATCTGTCTGGTTTAGGCAAATTTTCATGAAGCTGAAAAATGCTGTTAAATGGTAGTTAAATCGTCATGCTTTTAATGCCTGGCTAGGGTTAGGGTTACAAGAACCATAGAATTTTGCCCGCTGATGCACTTTTAGCTGCACTTTAAATGACAAAATGAAGAGAGTTTACCCATTAGAACAGGTATTCTTCACACTTTTCATCTGGCTCAGTTTTGGATAAAATCAATGGATAGGGAATATAGAAAAAGGTGACCAAAACTGTCCGAAAACTAAAAATGCAGATAGGAGCAAATTATCACTCATCCTAAAGATAACTGGGGGCCCGGAATGCAGCACTGACAGTAAAAAACTTCTACCTGTTGTGGGAATGCTAACCCTAACCCTAGCTAGGGTTTCAAATGTGCATTCCGGCAGGGTGTCTCAGAAGCCCTCCAAACATCAAAGTTGAATTTTTTCCTCAAACTCCAAAAAATCAGTCTCAAACTATCAAAACGGTTTCTAAAACCTCTAGGAAATGTATCTTCTTTAATAATCTGTCTGGTTTAGGCAAATTTTCATGAAGCTGAAAAATGCTGTTAAATGGTAGTTAAATCGGCATGCTTTTAATGCCTGGCTAGGGTTAGGGTTACAAGAACCATAGAATTTTGCCCGCTGTTGCACTTTTAGCTGCACTTTAAATGACAAAATGAAGAGAGTTTTCCCATTAGAACAGGTATTCTTCACACTTTTCATCTGGCTCAGTTTTGGATAAAATCAATGGATAGGGCAATATCCAAAAAGGTGACCAAAACTGTCCGAAAACTAAAAGTGCAGATAGGAGCAAATTATCACTCATCCTAAAGATAACTGGGGGCCCGGAATGCAGCACCGACAGTAAAAAACTTCTACCTGTTGTGGGAATGCTAACCCTAACCCTAGCTAGGGTTTCAAATGTGCATTCCGGCCGGGTGTCTCAGAAGCCCTCCAAACATCAAAGTTGATTTTTTTCCTCAAACTCCAAAATATCAGTCTCAAACTATCAAAACGGTTTCTAAAACCTCTAGGAAATGTATCTTCTTTAATAATCTGTCTGGTTTAGGCAAATTTTCATGAAGCTGAAAAATGCTATTAAATGGTAGTTAAATCGGCATGCTTTTAATGCCTGGCTAGGGTTAGGGTTACAAGAACCATAGAATTTTGCCCGCTGTTGCACTTTTAGCTGCACTTTAAATGACAAAATGAAGAGAGTTTACCCATTAGAACAGGTTTTCTTCACACTTTTCATCTGGCTCAGTTTTGGATAAAATCACTGCAAAGGGCAATATACAAAAAGGTGACCAAAACTGTCCGAAAACTAAAAGTGCAGATAGGAGCAAATTGTCACTCATCCTAAAGATAACTGGGGACCCGGAATGCAGCACTGACAGTAAAAATATTCTACCTGTTGTGGGAATGCTAACCCTAACCCTAGCTAGGGTTTCAAATGTGCATTCCGGCAGGGTGTCTCAGAAGCCCTCCAAACATCAAAGTTGAATTTTTTCCTCAAACTCCAAAAAATCAGTCTCAAACTATCAAAACGGTTTCTAAAACCTCTAGGAAATGTATCTTCTTTAATAATCTGTCTGGTTTAGGCAAATTTTCATGAAGCTGAAAAATGCTGTTAAATGGTAGTTAAATCGGCATGCTTTTAATGCCTGGCTAGGGTTAGGATTACAAGAACCAAAGAATTTTGCCCGCTGTTGTACTTTTAGCTGCACTTTAAATGACAAAATGAAGAGAGTTTACCCATTAGAACAGGTATTCTTCACACTTTTCATCTGGCTCAGTTTTGGATAAAATCAATGGATAGAGCAATATACAAAAAGGTGACCAAAACTGTCCGAAAACTAAAAGTGCAGATAGGAGCAAATTATCACTCATCCTAAAGATAACTGGGGGCCCGGAATGCAGCACTGATAGTAAAAAACTTCTACCTGTTGTGGGAATGCTAACCCTAACCCTAGCTAGGGTTTCAAATGTGCATTCCGGAAGGTGTCTCAGAAGCCCTCCAAACATCAAAGTTGAATTTTTTCCTCAAACTCCAAAAAATCAGTCTCAAACTATCAAAACGGTTTCTAAACCTCTAGGAAATGTATCTTCTTTAATAATCTGTCTTGTTTGGGCAAATTTTCATGAAGCTGAAAAATGCTGTTAAATGATAGTTAAATCGGCATGCTTTTAATGCCTGGCTAGGGTTAGGATTACAAGAACCATAGAATTTTGCCCGCTGTTGCACTTTTAGCTGCACTTTAAATGACAAAATGAAGAGAGTTTACCCATTAGAACAGGTATTCTTCACACTTTTCATCTGGCTCAGTTTTGGATGAAATCAATGGATAGGGCAATATACAAAAAGGTGACCAGAACTCTCCGAAAACTAAAAGTGCAGATAGGAGCAAATTATCACTCATACTAAAGATAACTGGGGGCCCGGAATGCAGCACTGACAGTAAAAAACTTCTACCTGTTGTGGGAATGCTAACCCTAACCCTAGCTAGGGTTTCAAATGTGCATTCCGGCAGGGTGTCTCAGAAGCCCTCCAAACATCAAAGTTGAATTTTTTCCTCAAACTCCAAAAAATCAGTCTCAAACTATCAAAACGGTTTCTAAAACCTCTAGGAAATGTATCTTCTTTAATAATCTGTCTGGTTTAGGCAAATTTTCATGAAGCTGAAAAATGCTGTTAAATGGTAGTTAAATCGGCATGCTTTTAATGCCTGGCTAGGGTTAGGGTTACAAGAACCATAGAATTTTGCCCGCTGTTGCACTTTTAGCTGCACTTTAAATGACAAAATGAAGAGAGTTTACCCATTAGAACATGTATTCTTCACACTTTTCATCTGGCTCAGTTTTGGATAAAATCACTGCAAAGGGCAATATACAAAAAGGTAACCAGAACTCTCCGAAAACTAAAAGTGCAGATAGGAGCAAATTGTCACTCATCCTAAAGATAACTGGGGACCCGGAATGCAGCACTGACAGTAAAAAACTTCTACCTGTTGTGGGAATGCTAACCCTAATCCTAGCTAGGGTTTCAAATTTGCATTCCGGCAGGGTGTCTCAGAAGCCCTCCAAACATCAAAGTTGAATTTTTTCCTCAAACTCCAAAAAAGCAGTCTCAAACTATCAAAACGGTTTCTAAAACCTCTAGGAAATGTATCTTCTTTAATAATCTGTCTGGTTTAGGCAAATTTTCATGAAGCTGAAAAATGCTGTGAAATGGTAGTTAAATCGGCATGCTTTTAATGCCTGGCTAGGGTTAGGGTTACAAGAACCATAGAATTTTGCCCGCTGTTGCACTTTTAGCTGCACTTTAAATGACAAAATGAAGAGAGTTTACCTATTAGAACAGGTATTCTTCACACTTTTCATCTGGCTCAGTTTTTGATAAAATCAATGGATAGGGCAATATACAAAAAGGTGACCAAAACTGTCCGAAAACTAAAAGTGCAGATAGGAGCAAATTATCACTCATCCTAAAGATAACTGGGGGCCCGGAATGCAGCACTGACAGTAAAAAACTTCTACCTGTTGTGGGAATGCTAACCCTAACCCTAGCTAGGGTTTCAAATGTGCATTCCGGCAGGGTGTCTCAGAAGCCCTCCAAACATCAAAGTTGAATTTTTTCCTCAAACTCCAAAAAAGCAGTCTCAAACTATCAAAACGGTTTCTAAAACCTCTAGGAAATGTATCTTCTTTAATAATCTGTCTGGTTTAGGCAAATTTTCATGAAGCTGAAAAATGCTGTTAAATGGTAGTTAAATCGGCATGCTTTTAATGCCTGGCTAGGGTTAGGGTTACAAGAACCATAGAATTTTGCCCGCTGTTGCACTTTTAGCTGCACTTTAAATGACAAAATGAAGAGAGTTTACCCATTAGAACAGGTATTCTTCACACTTTTCATCTGGCTCAGTTTTGGATAAAATCAATGGATAGGGAATATAGAAAAAGGTGACCAAAACTGTCCGAAAACTAAAAGTGCAGATAGGAGCAAATTATCACTCATCCTAAAGATAACTGGGGGCCCGGAATGCAGCACTGACAGTAAAAAACTTCTACCTGTTGTGGGAATGCTAACCCTAACCCTAGCTAGGGTTTCAAATGTGCATTCCGGCAGGGTGTCTCAGAAGCCCTCCAAACATCAAAGTTAAATTTTTTCCTCAAACTCCAAAAAATCAATCTCAAACTATCAAAACGGTTTCTAAAACCTCTAAGAAATGTATCTTCTTTAATAATCTGTCTGGTTTAGGCAAATTTTCATGAAGCTGAAAAATGCTGTTAAATGGTAGTTAAATCGGCATGCTTTTAATGCCTGGCTAGGGTTAGGGTTACAAGAACCATAGAATTTTGCCCGCTGTTGAACTTTTAGCTGCACTTTAAATGACAAAATGAAGAGAGTTTTCCCATTAGAACAGGTATTCTTCACACTTTTCATCTGGCTCAGTTTTGGATAAAATCACTGCAAAGGGCAATATACAAAAAGGTGACCAAAACTGTCCGAAAACTAAAAGTGCAGATAGGAGCAAATTGTCACTCATCCTAAAGATAACTGGGGACCCGGAATGCAGCACTGACAGTAAAAATCTTCTACCTGTTGTGGGAATGCTAACCCTAACCCTAGCTAGGGTTTCAAATGTGCATTCCGGCAGGGTGTCTCAGAAGCCCTCCAAACATCAAAGTTGAATTTTTTCCTCAAACTCCAAAAAATCAGTCTCAAACTATCAAAACGGTTTCTAAAACCTCTAGGAAATGTATCTTCTTTAATAATCTGTCTTGTTTGGGCAAATTTTCATGAAGCTGAAAAATGCTGTTAAATGGTAGTTAATTCGGCATGCTTTTAATGCCTGGCTAGGGTTAGGATTACAAGAACCAAAGAATTTTGCCTGCTGTTGCACTTTTAGCTGCACTTTAAATGACAAAATGAAGAGAGTTTACCCATTAGAACAGGTATTCTTCACACTTTTCATCTGGCTCAGTTTTGGATAAAATCAATGGATAGAGCAATATACAAAAAGGTGACCAAAACTGTCTGAAAACTAAAAGTGCAGATAGGAGCAAATTATCACTCATCCTAAAGATAACTGGGGGCCCGGAATGCAGCACTGACAGTAAAAAACTTCTACCTGTTGTGGGAATGCTAACCCTAACCCTAGCTAGGGTTTCAAATGTGCATTCCGGAAGGTGTCTCAGAAGCCCTCCAAACATCAAAGTTGATTTTTTTCCTCAAACTCCAAGAAATCAGTCTCAAACTATCAAAACGGTTTCTAAAACATCTAGGAAATGTATCTTCTTTAATAATCTGTCTGGTTTAGGCAAATTTTCATGATGCTGAAAAATTCTGTTAAATGGTAGTTAAATCGGCATGCTTTTAATGCCTGGCTAGGGTTAGGGTTACAAGAACCATAGAATTTTGCCCTCTGTTGCACTTTTAGCTGCACTTTAAATGACAAAATGAAGAGAGTTTACCCATTAGAACAGGTATTCTTCACACTTTTCATCTGGCTCAGTTTTGGATGAAATCAATGGATAGGGCAATATACAAAAAGGTGACCAAAACTGTCCGAAAACTAAAAGTGCAGATAGGACCAAATTATCACTCATCCTAAAGATAACTGGGGGCCCGGAATGCAGCACTGACAGTAAAAATCTTCTACCTGTTGTGGGAATGCTAACCCTAACCCTAGCTAGGGTTTCAAATGTGCATTCCGGCAGGGTGTCTCAGAAGCCCTCCAAACATCAAAGTTGATTTTTTTCCTCAAACTCCAAAAAATCAGTCTCAAACTATCAAAACGGTTTCTAAAACCTCTAGGAAATGTATCTTCTTTAATAATCTGTCTGGTTTAGGCAAATTTTCATGAAGCTGAAAAATGCTGTTAAATGGTAGTTAAATCGGCATGCTTTTAATGCCTGTTTAGGGTTAGGGTTACAAGAACCATAGAATTTTGCCCGCTGTTGCACTTTTAGCTGCACTTTAAATGACAAAATGAAGAGAGTTTACCCATTAGAACTGGTTTTCTTCACACTTTTCATCTGGCTCAGTTTTGGATAAAATCAATGGATAGGGCAATATCCAAAAAGGTGACCAAAACTGTCCGAAAACTAAAAGTGCAGATAGGAGCAAATTGTCACTCATCCTAAAGATAACTGGGGACCCGGAATGCAGCACTGACAGTAAAAATCTTCTACCTGTTGTGGGAATGCTAACCCTAACCCTAGCTAGGGTTTCAAATGTGCATTCCGGAAGGTGTCTCAGAAGCCCTCCAAACATCAAAGTTGAATTTTTTCCTCAAACTCCAAAAAAGCAGTCTCAAACTATCAAAACGGTTTCTAAAACCTCTAGGAAATGTATCTTCTTTAATAATCTGTCTGGTTTAGGCAAATTTTCATGAAGCTGAAAAATGCTGTTAAATGGTAGTTAAATCGGCATGCTTTTAATGCCTGGCTAGGGTTAGGGTTACAAGAACCATAGAATTTTGCCCGCTGTTGCACTTTTAGCTGCACTTTAAATGACAAAATGAAGAGAGTTTACCCATTAGAACAGGTATTCTTCACACTTTTCATCTGGCTCAGTTTTGGATAAAATCAATGGATAGGGAATATAGAAAAAGGTGACCAAAACTGTCCGAAAACTAAAAGTGCAGATAGGAGCAAATTATCACTCATCCTAAAGATAACTGGGGGCCCGGAATGCAGCACTGACAGTAAAAAACTTCTACCTGTTGTGGGAATGCTAACCCTAACCCTAGCTAGGGTTTCAAATGTGCATTCCGGCAGGGTGTCTCAGAAGCCCTCCAAACATCAAAGTTAAATTTTTTCCTCAAACTCCAAAAAATCAATCTCAAACTATCAAAACGGTTTCTAAAACCTCTAAGAAATGTATCTTCTTTAATAATCTGTCTGGTTTAGGCAAATTTTCATGAAGCTGAAAAATGCTGTTAAATGGTAGTTAAATCGGCATGCTTTTAATGCCTGGCTAGGGTTAGGGTTACAAGAACCATAGAATTTTGCCCGCTGTTGAACTTTTAGCTGCACTTTAAATGACAAAATGAAGAGAGTTTTCCCATTAGAACAGGTATTCTTCACACTTTTCATCTGGCTCAGTTTTGGATAAAATCACTGCAAAGGGCAATATACAAAAAGGTGACCAAAACTGTCCGAAAACTAAAAGTGCAGATAGGAGCAAATTGTCACTCATCCTAAAGATAACTGGGGACCCGGAATGCAGCACTGACAGTAAAAATCTTCTACCTGTTGTGGGAATGCTAACCCTAACCCTAGCTAGGGTTTCAAATGTGCATTCCGGCAGGGTGTCTCAGAAGCCCTCCAAACATCAAAGTTGAATTTTTTCCTCAAACTCCAAAAAATCAGTCTCAAACTATCAAAACGGTTTCTAAAACCTCTAGGAAATGTATCTTCTTTAATAATCTGTCTTGTTTGGGCAAATTTTCATGAAGCTGAAAAATGCTGTTAAATGGTAGTTAATTCGGCATGCTTTTAATGCCTGGCTAGGGTTAGGATTACAAGAACCAAAGAATTTTGCCTGCTGTTGCACTTTTAGCTGCACTTTAAATGACAAAATGAAGAGAGTTTACCCATTAGAACAGGTATTCTTCACACTTTTCATCTGGCTCAGTTTTGGATAAAATCAATGGATAGAGCAATATACAAAAAGGTGACCAAAACTGTCTGAAAACTAAAAGTGCAGATAGGAGCAAATTATCACTCATCCTAAAGATAACTGGGGGCCCGGAATGCAGCACTGACAGTAAAAAACTTCTACCTGTTGTGGGAATGCTAACCCTAACCCTAGCTAGGGTTTCAAATGTGCATTCCGGAAGGTGTCTCAGAAGCCCTCCAAACATCAAAGTTGATTTTTTTCCTCAAACTCCAAGAAATCAGTCTCAAACTATCAAAACGGTTTCTAAAACATCTAGGAAATGTATCTTCTTTAATAATCTGTCTGGTTTAGGCAAATTTTCATGATGCTGAAAAATTCTGTTAAATGGTAGTTAAATCGGCATGCTTTTAATGCCTGGCTAGGGTTAGGGTTACAAGAACCATAGAATTTTGCCCTCTGTTGCACTTTTAGCTGCACTTTAAATGACAAAATGAAGAGAGTTTACCCATTAGAACAGGTATTCTTCACACTTTTCATCTGGCTCAGTTTTGGATGAAATCAATGGATAGGGCAATATACAAAAAGGTGACCAAAACTGTCCGAAAACTAAAAGTGCAGATAGGACCAAATTATCACTCATCCTAAAGATAACTGGGGGCCCGGAATGCAGCACTGACAGTAAAAATCTTCTACCTGTTGTGGGAATGCTAACCCTAACCCTAGCTAGGGTTTCAAATGTGCATTCCGGCAGGGTGTCTCAGAAGCCCTCCAAACATCAAAGTTGATTTTTTTCCTCAAACTCCAAAAAATCAGTCTCAAACTATCAAAACGGTTTCTAAAACCTCTAGGAAATGTATCTTCTTTAATAATCTGTCTGGTTTAGGCAAATTTTCATGAAGCTGAAAAATGCTGTTAAATGGTAGTTAAATCGGCATGCTTTTAATGCCTGTTTAGGGTTAGGGTTACAAGAACCATAGAATTTTGCCCGCTGTTGCACTTTTAGCTGCACTTTAAATGACAAAATGAAGAGAGTTTACCCATTAGAACTGGTTTTCTTCACACTTTTCATCTGGCTCAGTTTTGGATAAAATCAATGGATAGGGCAATATCCAAAAAGGTGACCAAAACTGTCCGAAAACTAAAAGTGCAGATAGGAGCAAATTGTCACTCATCCTAAAGATAACTGGGGACCCGGAATGCAGCACTGACAGTAAAAATCTTCTACCTGTTGTGGGAATGCTAACCCTAACCCTAGCTAGGGTTTCAAATGTGCATTCCGGAAGGTGTCTCAGAAGCCCTCCAAACATCAAAGTTGAATTTTTTCCTCAAACTCCAAAAAATCAGTCTCAAACTATCAAAACGGTTTCTAAACCTCTAGGAAATATATCTTCTTTAATAATCTGTCTTGTTTGGGCAAATTTTCATGAAGCTGAAAAATGCTGTTAAATGATAGTTAAATCGGCATGCTTTTAATGCCTGGCTAGGGTTAGGATTACAAGAACCATAGAATTTTGCCAGCTGTTGCACTTTTAGCTGCACTTTAAATGACAAAATGAAGAGAGTTTACCCATTAGAACAGGTATTCTTCACACTTTTCATCTGGCTCAGTTTTGGATAAAATCACTGCAAAGGGCAATATACAAAAAGGTGACCAAAACTGTCCGAAAACTAATAGTGCAGATAGGAGCAAATTATCACTCATCCTAAAGATAACTGGGGGCCCGGAATGCAGCACTGACAGTAAAAAACTTCTACCTGTTGTGGGAATGCTAACCCTAACCCTAGCTAGGTTTTCAAATGTGCATTCCGGCAGGGTGTCTCAGAAGCCCTCCAAACATCAAAGTTGAATTTTTTCCTCAAACTCCAAAAAAGCAGTCTCAAACTATCAAAACGGTTTCTAAAACCTCTAGGAAATGTATCTTCTTTAATAATCTGTCTGGTTTAGGCAAATTTTCATGATGCTGAAAAATGCTGTTAAATGGTAGTTAAATCGTCATGCTTTTAATGCCTGGCTAGGGTTAGGGTTACAAGAACCATAGAATTTTGCCCGCTGATGCACTTTTAGCTGCACTTTAAATGACAAAATGAAGAGAGTTTACCCATTAGAACAGGTATTCTTCACACTTTTCATCTGGCTCAGTTTTGGATAAAATCAATGGATAGGGAATATAGAAAAAGGTGACCAAAACTGTCCGAAAACTAAAAATGCAGATAGGAGCAAATTATCACTCATCCTAAAGATAACTGGGGGCCCGGAATGCAGCACTGACAGTAAAAAACTTCTACCTGTTGTGGGAATGCTAACCCTAACCCTAGCTAGGGTTTCAAATGTGCATTCCGGCAGGGTGTCTCAGAAGCCCTCCAAACATCAAAGTTGAATTTTTTCCTCAAACTCCAAAAAATCAGTCTCAAACTATCAAAACGGTTTCTAAAACCTCTAGGAAATGTATCTTCTTTAATAATCTGTCTGGTTTAGGCAAATTTTCATGAAGCTGAAAAATGATGTTAAATGGTAGTTAAATCGGCATGCTTTTAATGCCTGGCTAGGTTTAGGGTTACAAGAACCATAGAATTTTGCCCGCTGTTGCACTTTTAGCTGCACTTTAAATGACAAAATGAAGAGAGTTTTCCCATTAGAACAGGTATTCTTCACACTTTTCATCTGGCTCAGTTTTGGATAAAATCAATGGATAGGGCAATATCCAAAAAGGTGACCAAAACTGTCCGAAAACTAAAAGTGCAGATAGGAGCAAATTATCACTCATCCTAAAGATAACTGGGGGCCCGGAATGCAGCACCGACAGTAAAAAACTTCTACCTGTTGTGGGAATGCTAACCCTAACCCTAGCTAGGGTTTCAAATGTGCATTCCGGCCGGGTGTCTCAGAAGCCCTCCAAACATCAAAGTTGATTTTTTTCCTCAAACTCCAAAATATCAGTCTCAAACTATCAAAACGGTTTCTAAAACCTCTAGGAAATGTATCTTCTTTAATAATCTGTCTGGTTTAGGCAAATTTTCATGAAGCTGAAAAATGCTATTAAATGGTAGTTAAATCGGCATGCTTTTAATGCCTGGCTAGGGTTAGGGTTACAAGAACCATAGAATTTTGCCCGCTGTTGCACTTTTAGCTGCACTTTAAATGACAAAATGAAGAGAGTTTACCCATTAGAACAGGTTTTCTTCACACTTTTCATCTGGCTCAGTTTTGGATAAAATCACTGCAAAGGGCAATATACAAAAAGGTGACCAAAACTGTCCGAAAACTAAAAGTGCAGATAGGAGCAAATTGTCACTCATCCTAAAGATAACTGGGGACCCGGAATGCAGCACTGACAGTAAAAATCTTCTACCTGTTGTGGGAATGCTAACCCTAACCCTAGCTAGGGTTTCAAATGTGCATTCCGGCAGGGTGTCTCAGAAGCCCTCCAAACATCAAAGTTGAATTTTTTCCTCAAACTCCAAAAAATCAGTCTCAAACTATCAAAACGGTTTCTAAAACCTCTAGGAAATGTATCTTCTTTAATAATCTGTCTGGTTTAGGCAAATTTTCATGAAGCTGAAAAATGCTGTTAAATGGTAGTTAAATCGGCATGCTTTTAATGCCTGGCTAGGGTTAGGATTACAAGAACCAAAGAATTTTGCCCGCTGTTCTACTTTTAGCTGCACTTTGAATGACAAAATGAAGAGAGTTTACCCATTAGAACAGGTATTCTTCACACTTTTCATCTGGCTCAGTTTTGGATAAAATCAATGGATAGAGCAATATACAAAAAGGTGACCAAAACTGTCCGAAAACTAAAAGTGCAGATAGGAGCAAATTATCACTCATCCTAAAGATAACTGGGGGCCCGGAATGCAGCACTGATAGTAAAAAACTTCTACCTGTTGTGGGAATGCTAACCCTAACCCTAGCTAGGGTTTCAAATGTGCATTCCGGAAGGTGTCTCAGAAGCCCTCCAAACATCAAAGTTGAATTTTTTCCTCAAACTCCAAAAAATCAGTCTCAAACTATCAAAACGGTTTCTAAACCTCTAGGAAATGTATCTTCTTTAATAATCTGTCTGGTTTAGGCAAAGTTTCATGAAGCTGAAAAATGCTGTTAAATGGTAGTTAAATCGGCATGCTTTTAATGCCTGGCTAGGGTTAGGATTACAAGAACCATAGAATTTTGCCAGCTGTTGCACTTTTAGCTGCACTTTAAATGACAAAATGAAGAGAGTTTACCCATTAGAACAGGTATTCTTCACACTTTTCATCTGGCTCAGTTTTGGATGAAATCAATGGATAGGGCAATATACAAAAAGGTGACCAGAACTCTCCGAAAACTAAAAGTGCAGATAATAGCAAATTATCACTCATCCTAAAGATAACTGGGGGCCCGGAATGCAGCACTGACAGTACAAAACTTCTACCTGTTGTGGGAATGCTAACCCTAACCCTAGCTAGGGTTTCAAATGTACATTCTGGCAGGGTGTCTCAGAAGCCCTCCAAACATCAAAGTTAAATTTTTTCCTCAAACTCCAAAAAATCAGTCTCAAACTATCAAAACGGTTTCTAAAACCTCTAGGAAATGTATCTTCTTTAATAATCTGTCTGGTTTAGGCAAATTTTCATGATGCTGAAAAATGCTGTTAAATGGTAGTTAAATCGGAATGCTTTTAAAGCCTGGCTAGGGTTAGGGTTACAAGAACCATAGAATTTTGCCCGCTGTTGCACTTTTAGCTGCACTTTAAATGACAAAATGAAGAGAGTTTACCCATTAGAACAGGTATTCTTCACACTTTTCATCTGGCTCAGTTTTCGATAAAATCAATGGATAGGGCAATATCCAAAAAGGTGACCAGAACTCTCCGAAAACTAAAAGTGCAGATAGGACCAAATTATCACTCATCCTAAAGATAACTGGGGGCCCGGAATGCAGCACTGACAGTAAAAATCTTCTACCTGTTGTGGGAATGCTAACCCTAACCCTAGCTAGGGTTTCAAATGTGCATTCCGGCAGGGTGTCTCAGAAGCCCTCCAAACATCAAAGTTGATTTTTTTCCTCAAACTCCAAAAAATCAGTCTCAAACTATCAAAACGGTTTCTAAAACCTCTAGGAAATGTATCTTCTTTAATAATCTGTCTGGTTTAGGCAAATTTTCATGAAGCTGAAAAATGCTGTTAAATGGTAGTTAAATCGGCATGCTTTTAATGCCTGTTTAGGGTTAGGGTTACAAGAACCATAGAATTTTGCCCGCTGTTGCACTTTTAGCTGCACTTTAAATGACAAAATGAAGAGAGTTTACCCATTAGAACTGGTTTTCTTCACACTTTTCATCTGGCTCAGTTTTGGATAAAATCAATGGATAGGGCAATATCCAAAAAGGTGACCAAAACTGTCCGAAAACTAAAAGTGCAGATAGGAGCAAATTGTCACTCATCCTAAAGATAACTGGGGACCCGGAATGCAGCACTGACAGTAAAAATCTTCTACCTGTTGTGGGAATGCTAACCCTAACCCTAGCTAGGGTTTCAAATGTGCATTCCGGCAGGGTGTCTCAGAAGCCCTCCAAACATCAAAGTTGATTTTTTTCCTCAAACTCCAAAAAATCAGTCTCAAACTATCAAAACGGTTTCTAAAACCTCTAGGAAATGTATCTTCTTTAATAATCTGTCTGGTTTAGGCAAATTTTCATGATGCTGAAAAATGCTGTTAAATGGTAGTTAAATCGTCATGCTTTTAATGCCTGGCTAGGGTTAGGGTTACAAGAACCATAGAATTTTGCCCGCTGTTGCACTTTTAGCTGCACTTTAAATGACAAAATGAAGAGAGTTTTCCCATTAGAACAGGTATTCTTCACACTTTTCATCTGGCTCAGTTTTGGATAAAATCAATGGATAGGGCAATATCCAAAAAGGTGACCAAAACTGTCCGAAAACTAAAAGTGCAGATAGGAGCAAATTATCACTCATCCTAAAGATAACTGGGGGCCCGGAATGCAGCACCGACAGTAAAAAACTTCTACCTGTTGTGGGAATGCTAACCCTAACCCTAGCTAGGGTTTCAAATGTGCATTCCGGCCGGGTGTCTCAGAAGCCCTCCAAACATCAAAGTTGATTTTTTTCCTCAAACTCCAAAATATCAGTCTCAAACTATCAAAACGGTTTCTAAAACCTCTAGGAAATGTATCTTCTTTAATAATCTGTCTGGTTTAGGCAAATTTTCATGAAGCTGAAAAATGCTATTAAATGGTAGTTAAATCGGCATGCTTTTAATGCCTGGTTAGGGTTAGGGTTACAAGAACCATAGAATTTTGCCCGCTGTTGCACTTTTAGCTGCACTTTAAATGACAAAATGAAGAGAGTTTACCCATTAGAATAGGTTTTCTTCACACTTTTCATCTGGCTCAGTTTTGGATAAAATCACTGCAAAGGGCAATATACAAAAAGGTGACCAAAACTGTCCGAAAACTAAAAGTGCAGAAAGGAGCAAATTGTCACTCATCCTAAAGATAACTGGGGACCCGGAATGCAGCACTGACAGTAAAAATCTTCTACCTGTTGTGGGAATGCTAACCCTAACCCTAGCTAGGGTTTCAAATGTGCATTCCGGCAGGGTGTCTCAGAAGCCCTCCAAACATCAAAGTTGAATTTTTTCCTCAAACTCCAAAAAATCAGTCTCAAACTATCAAAACGGTTTCTAAAACCTCTAGGAAATGTATCTTCTTTAATAATCTGTCTGGTTTAGGCAAATTTTCATGAAGCTGAAAAATGCTGTTAAATGGTAGTTAAATCGGCATGCTTTTAATGCCTGGCTAGGGTTAGGATTACAAGAACCAAAGAATTTTGCCCGCTGTTGTACTTTTAGCTGCACTTTAAATGACAAAATGAAGAGAGTTTACCCATTAGAACAGGTATTCTTCACACTTTTCATCTGGCTCAGTTTTGGATAAAATCAATGGATAGAGCAATATACAAAAAGGTGACCAAAACTGTCCGAAAACTAAAAGTGCAGATAGGAGCAAATTATCACTCATCCTAAAGATAACTGGGGGCCCGGAATGCAGCACTGATAGTAAAAAACTTCTACCTGTTGTGGGAATGCTAACCCTAACCCTAGCTAGGGTTTCAAATGTGCATTCCGGAAGGTGTCTCAGAAGCCCTCCAAACATCAAAGTTGAATTTTTTCCTCAAACTCCAAAAAATCAGTCTCAAACTATCAAAACGGTTTCTAAACCTCTAGGAAATGTATCTTCTTTAATAATCTGTCTGGTTTAGGCAAAGTTTCATGAAGCTGAAAAATGCTGTTAAATGGTAGTTAAATCGGCATGCTTTTAATGCCTGGCTAGGGTTAGGATTACAAGAACCATAGAATTTTGCCAGCTGTTGCACTTTTAGCTGCACTTTAAATGACAAAATGAAGAGAGTTTACCCATTAGAACAGGTATTCTTCACACTTTTCATCTGGCTCAGTTTTGGATGAAATCAATGGATAGGGCAATATACAAAAAGGTGACCAGAACTCTCCGAAAACTAAAAGTGCAGATAATAGCAAATTATCACTCATCCTAAAGATAACTGGGGGCCCGGAATGCAGCACTGACAGTACAAAACTTCTACCTGTTGTGGGAATGCTAACCCTAACCCTAGCTAGGGTTTCAAATGTACATTCTGGCAGGGTGTCTCAGAAGCCCTCCAAACATCAAAGTTAAATTTTTTCCTCAAACTCCAAAAAATCAGTCTCAAACTATCAAAACGGTTTCTAAAACCTCTAGGAAATGTATCTTCTTTAATAATCTGTCTGGTTTAGGCAAATTTTCATGATGCTGAAAAATGCTGTTAAATGGTAGTTAAATCGGAATGCTTTTAAAGCCTGGCTAGGGTTAGGGTTACAAGAACCATAGAATTTTGCCCGCTGTTGCACTTTTAGCTGCACTTTAAATGACAAAATGAAGAGAGTTTACCCATTAGAACAGGTATTCTTCACACTTTTCATCTGGCTCAGTTTTGGATAAAATCAATGGATAGGGCAATATCCAAAAAGGTGACCAGAACTCTCCGAAAACTAAAAGTGCAGATAGGAGCAAATTATCACTCATCCTAAAGATAACTGGGGGCCCGGAATGCAGCACTGACAGTAAAAAACTTCTACCTGTTGTGGGAATGCTAACCCTAACCCTAGCTAGGGTTTCAAATGTGCATTCCGGCAGGGTGTCTCAGAAGCCCTCCAAACATCAAAGTTGAATTTTTTCCTCAAACTCCAAAAAATCAGTCTCAAACTATCAAAACGGTTTCTAAAACCTCTAGGAAATGTATCTTCTTTAATAATCTGTCTGGTTTAGGCAAATTTTCATGAAGCTGAAAAATGCTGTGAAATGGTAGTTAAATCGGCATGCTTTTAATGCCTGGCTAGGGTTAGGGTTACAAGAACCATAGAATTTTGCCCGCTGTTGCACTTTTAGCTGCACTTTAAATGACAAAATGAAGAGAGTTTACCCATTAGAACAGGTTTTCTTCACACTTTTCATCTGGCTCAGTTTTGGATAAAATCAATGGATAGGGCAATATACAAAAAGGTGACCAAAACTGTCCGAAAACTAAAAGTGCAGATAGGAGCAAATTATCACTCATCCTAAAGATAACTGGGGGCCCGGAATGCAGCACTGACAGTAAAAAACTTCTACCTGTTGTGGGAATGCTAACCCTAACCCTAGCTAGGGTTTCAAATGTGCATTCCGGCAGGGTGTCTCAGAAGCCCTCCAAACATCAAAATTGAATTTTTTCCTCAAACTCCAAAAAATCAGTCTCAATCTATCAAAACGGTTTCTAAAACCTCTAGGAAATGTATCTTCTTTAATAATCTGTTTGGTTTAGGCAAATTTTCATGATGCTGAAAAATTCTGTTAAATGGTAGTTAAATCGGCATGCTTTTAATGCCTGGCTAGGGTTAGGTTTACAAGAACCATAGAATTTTGCCCGCTGTTGCACTTTTAGCTGCACTTTAAATGACAAAATGAAGAGAGTTTACCCATTAGAACATGTATTCTTCACACTTTTCATCTGGCTCAGTTTTGGATAAAATCAATGGATAGGGCAATATCCAAAAAGGTGACCAAAACTGTCCGAAAACTAAAAGTGCAGATAGGACCAAATTATCACTCATCCTAAAGATAACTGGGGGCCCGGAATGCAGCACTGACAGTAAAAAACTTCTACCTGTTGTGGGAATGCTAACCCTAACCCTAGCTAGGGTTTCAAATGTGCATTCCGGCAGGGTGTCTCAGAAGCCCTCCAAACATCAAAGTTGAATTTTTTCCTCAAACTCCAAAAAATCAGTCTCAAACTATCAAAACAGTTTCTAAAACCTCTAGGAAATGTATCTTCTTTAATAATCTGTCTGGTTTAGGCAAAGTTTCATGAAGCTGAAAAATGCTGTTAAATGGTAGTTAAATCGGCATGCTTTTAATGCCTGGCTAGGGTTAGGTTTACAAGAACCATAGAATTTTGCCCGCTGTTGCACTTTTAGCTGCACTTTAAATGACAAAATGAAGAGAGTTTACCCATTAGAACAGGTATTCTTCACACTTTTCATCTGGCTCAGTTTTGGATAAAATCAATGGATAGGGCAATATCCAAAAAGGTGACCAGAACTCTCCGAAAACTAAAAGTGCAGATAGGAGCAAATTATCACTCATCCTAAAGATAACTGGGGGCCCGGAATGCAGCACTGACAGTAAAAAACTTCTACCTGTTGTGGGAATGCTAACCCTAACCCTAGCTAGGGTTTCAAATGTGCATTCCGGCAGGGTGTCTCAGAAGCCCTCCAAACATCAAAGTTGATTTTTTTCCTCAAACTCCAAAAAATCAGTCTCAAACTATCAAAACGGTTTCTAAAACCTCTAGGAAATGTATCTTCTTTAATAATCTGTCTGGTTTAGGCAAATTTTCATGAAGCTGAAAAATGCTGTTAAATGGTAGTTAAATCGGCATGCTTTTAATGCCTGGCTAGGGTTAGGGTTACAAGAACCATAGAATTTTGCCCGCTGTTGCACTTTTAGCTGCACTTTAAATGACAAAATGAAGAGAGTTTACCCATTAGAACAGGTATTCTTTACACTTTTCATCTGGCTCAGTTTTGGATAAAATCAATGGATAGAGCAATATACAAAAAGGTGACCAAAACTGTCCGAAAACTAAAAGTGCAGATAGGAGCAAATTATCACTCATCCTAAAGATAACTGGGGGCCCGGAATGCAGCACTGATAGTAAAAAACTTCTACCTGTTGTGGGAATGCTAACCCTAACCCTAGCTAGGGTTTCAAATGTGCATTCCGGAAGGTGTCTCAGAAGCCCTCCACACATCAAAGTTGAATTTTTTCCTCAAACTCCAAAAAATCAGTCTCAAACTATCAAAACGGTTTCTAAACCTCTAGGAAATGTATCTTCTTTAATAATCTGTCTTGTTTGGGCAAATTTTCATGAAGCTGAAAAATGCTGTTAAATGATAGTTAAATCGGCATGCTTTTAATGCCTGGCTAGGGTTAGGTTTACAAGAACCATAGAATTTTGCCCGCTGTTGCACTTTTAGCTGCACTTTAAATGACAAAATGAAGAGAGTTTACCCATTAGAACAGGTATTCTTCACACTTTTCATCTGGCTCAGTTTTTGATAAAATCAATGGATAGGGCAATATACAAAAAGGTGACCAAAACTGTCCGAAAACTAAAAGTGCAGATAGGAGCAAATTATCACTCATCCTAAAGATAACTGGGGGCCCGGAATGCAGCACTGACAGTAAAAAACTTCTACCTGTTGTGGGAATGCTAACCCTAACCCTAGCTAGGGTTTCAAATGTGTATTCCGGCAGGGTGTCTCAGAAGCCCTCCAAACATCAAAGTTGAATTTTTTCCTCAAACTCCAAAAAAGCAGTCTCAAACTATCAAAACGGTTTCTAAAACCTCTAGGAAATGTATCTTCTTTAATAATCTGTCTGGTTTAGGCAAATTTTCATGATGCTGAAAAATGCTGTTAAATGGTAGTTAAATCGGCATGCTTTTAATGCCTGGCTAGGGTTAGGGTTACAAGAACCATAGAATTTTGCTCGCTGTTGCACTTTTAGCTGCACTTTAAATGACAAAATGAAGAGAGTTTACCCATTAGAACAGGTATTCTTCACACTTTTCATCTGGCTCAGTTTTGGATAAAATCACTGCAAAGGGCAATATACAAAAAGGTAACCAGAACTCTCCGAAAACTAAAAGTGCAGATAGGAGCAAATTATCACTCATCCTAAAGATAACTGGGGGCCCGGAATGCAGCACCGACAGTAAAAAACTTCTACCTGTTGTGGGAATGCTAACCCTAACCCTAGCTAGGGTTTCAAATGTGCATTCCGGCCGGGTGTCTCAGAAGCCCTCCAAACATCAAAGTTGATTTTTTTCCTCAAACTCCAAAATATCAGTCTCAAACTATCAAAACGGTTTCTAAAACCTCTAGGAAATGTATCTTCTTTAATAATCTGTCTGGTTTAGGCAAATTTTCATGAAGCTGAAAAATGCTATTAAATGGTAGTTAAATCGGCATGCTTTTAATGCCTGGTTAGGGTTAGGGTTACAAGAACCATAGAATTTTACCCGCTGTTGCACTTTTAGCTGCACTTTAAATGACAAAATGAAGAGAGTTTACCCATTAGAATAGGTTTTCTTCACACTTTTCATCTGGCTCAGTTTTGGATAAAATCACTGCAAAGGGCAATATACAAAAAGGTGACCAAAACTGTCCGAAAACTAAAAGTGCAGAAAGGAGCAAATTGTCACTCATCCTAAAGATAACTGGGGACCCGGAATGCAGCACTGACAGTAAAAATCTTCTACCTGTTGTGGGAATGCTAACCCTAACCCTAGCTAGGGTTTCAAATGTGCATTCCGGCAGGGTGTCTCAGAAGCCCTCCAAACATCAAAGTTGAATTTTTTCCTCAAACTCCAAAAAATCAGTCTCAAACTATCAAAACGGTTTCTAAAACCTCTAGGAAATGTATCTTCTTTAATAATCTGTCTGGTTTAGGCAAATTTTCATGAAGCTGAAAAATGCTGTTAAATGGTAGTTAAATCGGCATGCTTTTAATGCCTGGCTAGGGTTAGGATTACAAGAACCAAAGAATTTTGCCCGCTGTTGTACTTTTAGCTGCACTTTAAATGACAAAATGAAGAGAGTTTACCCATTAGAACAGGTATTCTTCACACTTTTCATCTGGCTCAGTTTTGGATAAAATCAATGGATAGAGCAATATACAAAAAGGTGACCAAAACTGTCCGAAAACTAAAAGTGCAGATAGGAGCAAATTATCACTCATCCTAAAGATAACTGG
This sequence comes from Lepisosteus platostomus, assembly GCF_059453375.1. Classification (NCBI taxonomy): domain Eukaryota; kingdom Metazoa; phylum Chordata; class Actinopteri; order Semionotiformes; family Lepisosteidae; genus Lepisosteus; species Lepisosteus platostomus. The sequence goes on along the minus strand of NC_142616.1, from coordinate 15,087,424 downwards.
GGGCCCGGAATGCAGCACTGATAGTAAAAAACTTCTACCTGTTGTGGGAATGCTAACCCTAACCCTAGCTAGGGTTTCAAATGTGCATTCCGGAAGGTGTCTCAGAAGCCCTCCAAACATCAAAGTTGAATTTTTTCCTCAAACTCCAAAAAATCAGTCTCAAACTATCAAAACGGTTTCTAAACCTCTAGGAAATGTATCTTCTTTAATAATCTGTCTGGTTTAGGCAAAGTTTCATGAAGCTGAAAAATGCTGTTAAATGGTAGTTAAATCGGCATGCTTTTAATGCCTGGCTAGGGTTAGGATTACAAGAACCATAGAATTTTGCCAGCTGTTGCACTTTTAGCTGCACTTTAAATGACAAAATGAAGAGAGTTTACCCATTAGAACAGGTATTCTTCACACTTTTCATCTGGCTCAGTTTTGGATGAAATCAATGGATAGGGCAATATACAAAAAGGTGACCAGAACTCTCCGAAAACTAAAAGTGCAGATAATAGCAAATTATCACTCATCCTAAAGATAACTGGGGGCCCGGAATGCAGCACTGACAGTACAAAACTTCTACCTGTTGTGGGAATGCTAACCCTAACCCTAGCTAGGGTTTCAAATGTACATTCTGGCAGGGTGTCTCAGAAGCCCTCCAAACATCAAAGTTAAATTTTTTCCTCAAACTCCAAAAAATCAGTCTCAAACTATCAAAACGGTTTCTAAAACCTCTAGGAAATGTATCTTCTTTAATAATCTGTCTGGTTTAGGCAAATTTTCATGATGCTGAAAAATGCTGTTAAATGGTAGTTAAATCGGAATGCTTTTAAAGCCTGGCTAGGGTTAGGGTTACAAGAACCATAGAATTTTGCCCGCTGTTGCACTTTTAGCTGCACTTTAAATGACAAAATGAAGAGAGTTTACCCATTAGAACAGGTATTCTTCACACTTTTCATCTGGCTCAGTTTTGGATAAAATCAATGGATAGGGCAATATCCAAAAAGGTGACCAGAACTCTCCGAAAACTAAAAGTGCAGATAGGAGCAAATTATCACTCATCCTAAAGATAACTGGGGGCCCGGAATGCAGCACTGACAGTAAAAAACTTCTACCTGTTGTGGGAATGCTAACCCTAACCCTAGCTAGGGTTTCAAATGTGCATTCCGGCAGGGTGTCTCAGAAGCCCTCCAAACATCAAAGTTGAATTTTTTCCTCAAACTCCAAAAAATCAGTCTCAAACTATCAAAACGGTTTCTAAAACCTCTAGGAAATGTATCTTCTTTAATAATCTGTCTGGTTTAGGCAAATTTTCATGAAGCTGAAAAATGCTGTGAAATGGTAGTTAAATCGGCATGCTTTTAATGCCTGGCTAGGGTTAGGGTTACAAGAACCATAGAATTTTGCCCGCTGTTGCACTTTTAGCTGCACTTTAAATGACAAAATGAAGAGAGTTTACCCATTAGAACAGGTTTTCTTCACACTTTTCATCTGGCTCAGTTTTGGATAAAATCAATGGATAGGGCAATATACAAAAAGGTGACCAAAACTGTCCGAAAACTAAAAGTGCAGATAGGAGCAAATTATCACTCATCCTAAAGATAACTGGGGGCCCGGAATGCAGCACTGACAGTAAAAAACTTCTACCTGTTGTGGGAATGCTAACCCTAACCCTAGCTAGGGTTTCAAATGTGCATTCCGGCAGGGTGTCTCAGAAGCCCTCCAAACATCAAAATTGAATTTTTTCCTCAAACTCCAAAAAATCAGTCTCAATCTATCAAAACGGTTTCTAAAACCTCTAGGAAATGTATCTTCTTTAATAATCTGTTTGGTTTAGGCAAATTTTCATGATGCTGAAAAATTCTGTTAAATGGTAGTTAAATCGGCATGCTTTTAATGCCTGGCTAGGGTTAGGTTTACAAGAACCATAGAATTTTGCCCGCTGTTGCACTTTTAGCTGCACTTTAAATGACAAAATGAAGAGAGTTTACCCATTAGAACATGTATTCTTCACACTTTTCATCTGGCTCAGTTTTGGATAAAATCAATGGATAGGGCAATATCCAAAAAGGTGACCAAAACTGTCCGAAAACTAAAAGTGCAGATAGGACCAAATTATCACTCATCCTAAAGATAACTGGGGGCCCGGAATGCAGCACTGACAGTAAAAAACTTCTACCTGTTGTGGGAATGCTAACCCTAACCCTAGCTAGGGTTTCAAATGTGCATTCCGGCAGGGTGTCTCAGAAGCCCTCCAAACATCAAAGTTGAATTTTTTCCTCAAACTCCAAAAAATCAGTCTCAAACTATCAAAACAGTTTCTAAAACCTCTAGGAAATGTATCTTCTTTAATAATCTGTCTGGTTTAGGCAAAGTTTCATGAAGCTGAAAAATGCTGTTAAATGGTAGTTAAATCGGCATGCTTTTAATGCCTGGCTAGGGTTAGGTTTACAAGAACCATAGAATTTTGCCCGCTGTTGCACTTTTAGCTGCACTTTAAATGACAAAATGAAGAGAGTTTACCCATTAGAACAGGTATTCTTCACACTTTTCATCTGGCTCAGTTTTGGATAAAATCAATGGATAGGGCAATATCCAAAAAGGTGACCAGAACTCTCCGAAAACTAAAAGTGCAGATAGGAGCAAATTATCACTCATCCTAAAGATAACTGGGGGCCCGGAATGCAGCACTGACAGTAAAAAACTTCTACCTGTTGTGGGAATGCTAACCCTAACCCTAGCTAGGGTTTCAAATGTGCATTCCGGCAGGGTGTCTCAGAAGCCCTCCAAACATCAAAGTTGATTTTTTTCCTCAAACTCCAAAAAATCAGTCTCAAACTATCAAAACGGTTTCTAAAACCTCTAGGAAATGTATCTTCTTTAATAATCTGTCTGGTTTAGGCAAATTTTCATGAAGCTGAAAAATGCTGTTAAATGGTAGTTAAATCGGCATGCTTTTAATGCCTGGCTAGGGTTAGGGTTACAAGAACCATAGAATTTTGCCCGCTGTTGCACTTTTAGCTGCACTTTAAATGACAAAATGAAGAGAGTTTACCCATTAGAACAGGTATTCTTTACACTTTTCATCTGGCTCAGTTTTGGATAAAATCAATGGATAGAGCAATATACAAAAAGGTGACCAAAACTGTCCGAAAACTAAAAGTGCAGATAGGAGCAAATTATCACTCATCCTAAAGATAACTGGGGGCCCGGAATGCAGCACTGATAGTAAAAAACTTCTACCTGTTGTGGGAATGCTAACCCTAACCCTAGCTAGGGTTTCAAATGTGCATTCCGGAAGGTGTCTCAGAAGCCCTCCACACATCAAAGTTGAATTTTTTCCTCAAACTCCAAAAAATCAGTCTCAAACTATCAAAACGGTTTCTAAACCTCTAGGAAATGTATCTTCTTTAATAATCTGTCTTGTTTGGGCAAATTTTCATGAAGCTGAAAAATGCTGTTAAATGATAGTTAAATCGGCATGCTTTTAATGCCTGGCTAGGGTTAGGTTTACAAGAACCATAGAATTTTGCCCGCTGTTGCACTTTTAGCTGCACTTTAAATGACAAAATGAAGAGAGTTTACCCATTAGAACAGGTATTCTTCACACTTTTCATCTGGCTCAGTTTTTGATAAAATCAATGGATAGGGCAATATACAAAAAGGTGACCAAAACTGTCCGAAAACTAAAAGTGCAGATAGGAGCAAATTATCACTCATCCTAAAGATAACTGGGGGCCCGGAATGCAGCACTGACAGTAAAAAACTTCTACCTGTTGTGGGAATGCTAACCCTAACCCTAGCTAGGGTTTCAAATGTGTATTCCGGCAGGGTGTCTCAGAAGCCCTCCAAACATCAAAGTTGAATTTTTTCCTCAAACTCCAAAAAAGCAGTCTCAAACTATCAAAACGGTTTCTAAAACCTCTAGGAAATGTATCTTCTTTAATAATCTGTCTGGTTTAGGCAAATTTTCATGATGCTGAAAAATGCTGTTAAATGGTAGTTAAATCGGCATGCTTTTAATGCCTGGCTAGGGTTAGGGTTACAAGAACCATAGAATTTTGCTCGCTGTTGCACTTTTAGCTGCACTTTAAATGACAAAATGAAGAGAGTTTACCCATTAGAACAGGTATTCTTCACACTTTTCATCTGGCTCAGTTTTGGATAAAATCACTGCAAAGGGCAATATACAAAAAGGTAACCAGAACTCTCCGAAAACTAAAAGTGCAGATAGGAGCAAATTATCACTCATCCTAAAGATAACTGGGGGCCCGGAATGCAGCACTGACATTAAAAAACTTCTACCTGTTGTGGGAATGCTAACCCTAACCCTAGCTAGGGTTTCAAATGTGCATTCCGGCAGGGTGTCTCAGAAGCCCTCCAAACATCAAAGTTGAATTTTTTCCTCAAACTCCAAAAAATCAGTCTCAAACTATCAAAACGGTTTCTAAAACCTCTAGGAAATGTATCTTCTTTAATAATCTGTCTTGTTTGGGCAAATTTTCATGAAGCTGAAAAATGCTGTTAAATGGTAGTTAAATCGGAATGCTTTTAATGCCTGGCTAGGAATAGGGTTACAAGAACCATAGAATTTTGCCCGCTGTTGCACTTTTAGCTGCACTTTAAATGACAAAATGAAGAGAGTTTACCCATTAGAACAGGTATTCTTCACACTTTTCATCTGGCTCAGTTTTGGATAAAATCAATGGATAGGGCAATATCCAAAAAGGTGACCAGAACTCTCCGAAAACTAAAAGTGCAGATAGGAGCAAATTATCACTCATCCTAAAGATAACTGGGGGCCCGGAATGCAGCACTGACAGTAAAAAACTTCTACCTGTTGTGGGAATGCTAACCCTAACCCTAGCTAGGGTTTCAAATGTGCATTCCGGCAGGGTGTCTCAGAAGCCCTCCAAACATCAAAGTTGATTTTTTTCCTCAAACTCCAAAAAATCAGTCTCAAACTATCAAAACGGTTTCTAAAACCTCTAGGAAATGTATCTTCTTTAATAATCTGTCTGGTTTAGGCAAATTTTCATGAAGCTGAAAAATGCTGTTAAATGGTAGTTAAATCGGCATGCTTTTAATGCCTGGCTAGGGTTAGGGTTACAAGAACCATAGAATTTTGCCCGCTGTTGCACTTTTAGCTGCACTTTAAATGACAAAATAAAGAGAGTTTACCCATTAGAACATGTATTCTTCACACTTTTCATCTGGCTCAGTTTTGGATAAAATCAATGGATAGGGCAATATCCAAAAAGGTGACCAAAACTGTCCGAAAACTAAAAGTGCAGATAGGAGCAAATTATCACTCATCCTAAAGATAACTGGGGGCCCGGAATGCAGCACTGACAGTAAAAAACTTCTACCTGTTGTGGGAATGCTAACCCTAACCCTAGCTAGGGTTTCAAATGTGCATTCCGGCAGGGTGTCTCAGAAGCCCTCCAAACATCAAAGTTGAATTGTTTCCTCAAACTCCAAAAAATCAGTCTCAAACTATCAAAACAGTTTCTAAAACCTCTAGGAAATGTATCTTCTTTAATAATCTGTCTGGTTTAGGCAAAGTTTCATGAAGCTGAAAAATGCTGTTAAATGGTAGTTAAATCGGCATGCTTTTAATGCCTGGCTAGGGTTAGGATTACAAGAACCAAAGAATTTTGCCCGCTGTTGCACTTTTAGCTGCACTTTAAATGACAAAATGAAGAGAGTTTACCCATTAGAACAGGTATTCTTTACACTTTTCATCTGGCTCAGTTTTGGATAAAATCAATGGATAGAGCAATATACAAAAAGGTGACCAAAACTGTCCGAAAACTAAAAGTGCAGATAGGAGCAAATTATCACTCATCCTAAAGATAACTGGGGGCCCGGAATGCAGCACTGATAGTAAAAAACTTCTACCTGTTGTGGGAATGCTAACCCTAACCCTAGCTAGGGTTTCAAATGTGCATTCCGGCAGGGTGTCTCAGAAGCCCTCCAAACATCAAAGTTGATTTTTTTCCTCAAACTCCAAAAAAGCAGTCTCAAACTATCAAAACGGTTTCTAAAACCTCTAGGAAATGTATCTTCTTTAATAATCTGTCTGGTTTAAGCAAATTTTCATGATGCTGAAAAATGCTGTTAAATGGTAGTTAAATCGTCATGCTTTTAATGCCTGGCTAGGGTTAGGGTTACAAGAACCATAGAATTTTGCCCGCTGATGCACTTTTAGCTGCACTTTAAATGACAAAATGAAGAGAGTTTACCCATTAGAACAGGTATTCTTCACACTTTTCATCTGGCTCAGTTTTGGATAAAATCACTGCAAAGGGCAATATACAAAAAGGTAACCAGAACTCTCCGAAAACTAAAAGTGCAGATAGGAGCAAATTATCACTCATCCTAAAGATAACTGGGGTCCCGGAATGCAGCACTGACAGTAAAAAACTTCTACCTGTTGTGGGAATGCTAACCCTAACCCTAGCTAGGGTTTCAAATGTGCATTCCGGCAGGGTGTCTCAGAAGCCCTCCAAACATCAAACTTGAATTTTTTCCTCAAACTCCAAAAAATCAGTCTCAAACTATCAAAACGGTTTCTAAAACCTCTAGGAAATGTATCTTCTTTAATAATCTGTCTGGTTTAGGCAAATTTTCATGAAGCTGAAAAATGCTGTGAAATGGTAGTTAAATCGGCATGCTTTTAATGCCTGGCTAGGGTTAGGGTTACAAGAACCATAGAATTTTGCTCGCTGTTGCACTTTTAGCTGCACTTTAAATGACAAAATGAAGAGAGTTTACCCATTAGAACAGGTATTCTTCACACTTTTCATCTGGCTCAGTTTTGGATAAAATCACTGCAAAGGGCAATATACAAAAAGGTAACCAGAACTCTCCGGAAACTAAAAGTGCAGATAGGAGCAAATTATCACTCATCCTAAAGATAACTGGGGGCCCGGAATGCAGCACTGACAGTAAAAAACTTCTACCTGTTGTGGGAATGCTAACCCTAACCCTAGCTAGGGTTTCAAATGTGTATTCCGGCAGGGTGTCTCAGAAGCCCTCCAAACATCAAAGTCGAATTTTTTCCTCAAACTCCAAAAAAGCAGTCTCAAACTATCAAAACGGTTTCTAAAACCTCTAGGAAATGTATCTTCTTTAATAATCTGTCTGGTTTAGGCAAATTTTCATGATGCTGAAAAATGCTGTTAAATGGTAGTTAAATCGGCATGCTTTTAATGCCTGGCTAGGGTTAGGGTTACAAGAACCATAGAATTTTGCCCGCTGATGCAATTTTAGCTGCACTTTAAATGACAAAATGAAGAGAGTTTACCCATTAGAACAGGTATTCTTCACACTTTTCATCTGGCTCAGTTTTGGATAAAATCAATGGATAGGGAATATAGAAAAAGGTGACCAAAACTGTCCGAAAACTAAAAGTGCAGATAGGAGCAAATTATCACTCATCCTAAAGATAACTGGGGGCCCGGAATGCAGCACTGACAGTAAAAAACTTCTACCTGTTGTGGGAATGCTAACCCTAACCCTAGCTAGGGTTTCAAATGTGCATTCCGGCAGGGTGTCTCAGAAGCCCTCCAAACATCAAAGTTGATTTTTTTCCTCAAACTCCAAAAAATCAGTCTCAAACTATCAAAACGGTTTCTAAAACCTCTAGGAACTGTATCTTCTTTAATAATCTGTCTGGTTTAGGCAAATTTTCATGAAGCTGAAAAATGCTGTTAAATGGTAGTTAAATCGGAATGCTTTTAATGCCTGGCTAGGGTTAGGGTTACAAGAACCATAGAATTTTGCCCGCTGTTGCACTTTTAGCTGCACTTTAAATGACAAAATGAAGAGAGTTTACCCATTAGAACAAGTTTTCTTCACACTTTTCATCTGGCTCAGTTTTGGATAAAATCAATGGATAGGGCAATATCCAAAAAGGTGACCAAAACTGTCCGAAAACTAAAAGTGCAGATAGGAGCAAATTATCACTCATCCTAAAGATAACTGGGGGCCCGGAATGCAGCACTGACAGTAAAAAACTTCTACCTGTTGTGGGAATACTATCCCTAACCCTAGCTAGGGTTTCAAATGTACACAGGGTGACTCAGAAGCCCTCCAAACATCAAAGTTAAATTTTTTCCTCAAACTCCAAAAAATCAATCTCAAACTATCAAAACGGTTTCTAAAACCTCTAAGAAATGTATCTTCTTTAATAATCTGTCTGGTTTAGGCAAATTTTCATGAAGCTGAAAAATGCTGTTAAATGGTAGTTAAATCGGCATGCTTTTAATGCCTGGCTAGGGTTAGGGTTACAAGAACCATAGAATTTTGCCCGCTGTTGCACTTTTAGCTGCACTTTAAATGACAAAATGAAGAGAGTTTTCCCATTAGAACAGGTATTCTTCACACTTTTCATCTGGCTCAGTTTTGGATAAAATCAAAGGATTGGGCAATATCCAAAAAGGTGACCAAAACTGTCCGAAAACTAAAAGTGCAGATAGGAGCAAATTATCACTCATCCTAAAGATAACTGGGGGCCCGGAATGCAGCACTGACAGTAAAAAACTTCTACCTGTTGTGGGAATGCTAACCCTAACCCTAGCTAGGGTTTCAAATGTGCATTCCAGCAGGGTGTCTCAGAGCCCTCCAAACATCAAAGTTGAATTTTTTCCTCAAACTCCAAAAAATCAGTCTCAAACTATCAAAACGGTTTCTAAAACCTCTAGGAAATGTATCTTCTTTAATAATCTGTCTGGTTTAGGCAAATTTTCATGAAGCTGAAAAATGCTGTTAAATGGTAGTTAAATCGGCATGCTTTTAATGCCTGGCTAGGGTTAGGGTTACAAGAACCATAGAATTTTGCCCGCTGTTGCACTTTTAGCTGCACTTTAAATGACAAAATGAAGAGAGTTTTCCCATTAAAACAGGTATTCTTCACACTTTTCATCTGGCTCAGTTTTGGATAAAATCAATGGATAGGGCAATATCCAAAAAGGTGACCAAAACTGTCCGAAAACTAAAAGTGCAGATAGGAGCAAATTATCACTCATCCTAAAGATAACTGGGGGCCCGGAATGCAGCACTGACAGTAAAAGACTTCTACCTGTTGTGGGAATGCTAACCCTAACCCTAGCTAGGGTTTCAAATGTGCATTCCGGCAGGGTGTCTCAGAAGCCCTCCAAACATCAAAGTTGATTTTTTTCCTCAAACTCCAAAAAATCAGTCTCAAACTATCAAAACGGTTTCTAAAACCTCTAGGAAATGTATCTTCTTTAATAATCTGTCTGGTTTAGGCAAATTTTCATGAAGCTGAAAAATGCTGTTAAATGGTAGTTAAATCGGCATGCTTTTAATGCCTGGCTAGGAATAGGGTTACAAGAACCATAGAATTTTGCCCGCTGTTGCACTTTTAGCTGCACTTTAAATGACAAAATGAAGAGAGTTTACCCATTAGAACATGTATTCTTCACACTTTTCATCTGGCTCAGTTTTGGATAAAATCAATGGATAGGGCAATATCCAAAAAGGTGACCAAAACTGTCCGAAAACTAAAAGTGCAGATAGGAGCAAATTGTCACTCATCCTAAAGATAACTGGGGACCCGGAATGCTGCACTGATAGTAAAAAACTTCTACCTGTTGTGGGAATGCTAACCCTAACCCTAGCTAGGGATTCAAATGTGCATTCCGGCAGGGTGTCTCAGAAGCCCTCCAAACAGCAAAGTTGAATTTTTTCCTCAAACTCCAAAAAATCAGTCTCAAACTATCAAAACGGTTTCTAAAACCTCTAGGAAATGTATCTTCTTTAATAATCTGTCTGGTTTAGGCAAATTTTCATGAAGCTGAAAAATGCTGTTAAATGGTAGTTAAATCGGCATGCTTTTAATGCCTGGCTAGGGTTAGGGTTACAAGAACCATAGAATTTTGCCCGCTGTTGCACTTTTAGCTGCGCTTTAAATGACAAAATGAAGAGAGTTTACCCATTAGAACAGGTATTCTTCACACTTTTCATCTGGCTCAGTTTTGGATAAAATCAATGGATAGGGAATATAGAAAAAGGTGACCAAAACTGTCCGAAAACTAAAAGTGCAGATAGGAGCAAATTATCACTCATCCTAAAGATAACTGGGGGCCCGGAATGCAGCACTGACAGTAAAAAACTTCTACCTGTTGTGGGAATGCTAACCCTAACCCTAGCTAGGGTTTCAAATGTGCATTCCGGCAGGGTGTCTCAGAAGCCCTCCAAACATCAAAGTTGAATTTTTTCCTCAAACTCCAAAAAATCAGTCTCAAACTATCAAAACGGTTTCTAAAACCTCTAGGAAATGTATCTTCTTTAATAATCTGTCTGGTTTAGGCAAATTTTCATGAAGCTGAAAAATGCTTTTAAATGGTAGTTAAATCGGCATGCTTTTAATGCCTGGCTAGGGTTAGGGTTACAAGAACCATAGAATTTTGCCCGCTGTTGCACTTTTAGCTGCACTTTAAATGACAAAATGAAGAGAGTTTACCCATTAGAACAGGTATTCTTCACACTTTTCATCTGGCTCAGTTTTGGATAAAATCACTGCAAAGGGCAATATACAAAAAGGTGACCAAAACTGTCCGAAAACTAAAAGTGCAGATAGGAGCAAATTGTCACTCATCCTAAAGATAACTGGGGACCCGGAATGCAGCACTGACAGTAAAAATCTTCTACCTGTTGTGGGAATGCTAACCCTAACCCTAGCTAGGGTTTCAAATGTGCATTCCGGCAGGGTGTCTCAGAAGCCCTCCAAACATCAAAGTTGATTTTTTTCCTCAAACTCCAAAAAATCAGTCTCAAACTATCAAAACGGTTTCTAAAACCTCTAGGAAATGTATCTTCTTTAATAATCTGTCTGGTTTAGGCAAATTTTCATGATGCTGAAAAATGCTGTTAAATGGTAGTTAAATCGGCATGCTTTTAATGCCTGGCTAGGGTTAGGGTTACAAGAACCATAGAATTTTGCCCGCTGTTGCACTTTTAGCTGCACTTTAAATGACAAAATGAAGAGAGTTTAACCATTAGAACAGGTATTCTTCACACTTTTCATCTGGCTCAGTTTTGGATAAAATCAATGGATAGGGCAATATCCAAAAAGGTGACCAAAACTGTCCGAAAACTAAAAGTGCAGATAGGAGCAAATTATCACTCATCCTAAAGATAACTGGGGGCCCGGAATGCAGCACTGACAGTAAAAAACTTCTACCTGTTGTGGGAATGCTAACCCTAACCCTAGCTAGGGTTTCAAATGTGCATTCCGGCAGGGTGTCTCAGAAGCCCTCCAAACATCAAAGTTGAATTTTTTCCTCAAACTCCAAAAAATCAGTCTCAAACTATCAAAACGGTTTCTAAAACCTCTAGGAAATGTATCTTCTTTAATAATCTGTCTGGTTTAGGCAAATTTTCATGAAGCTGAAAAATGCTGTTAAATGGTAGTTAAATCGGCATGCTTTTAATGCCTGGCTAGGGTTAGGGTTACAAGAACCATAGAATTTTGCCCGCTGTTGCACTTTTAGCTGCACTTTAAATGACAAAATGAAGAGAGTTTACCCATTAGAACAGGTATTCTTCACACTTTTCATCTGGCTCAGTTTTGGATAAAATCACTGCAAAGGGCAATATACAAAAAGGTGACCAAAACTGTCCGAAAACTAAAAGTGCAGATAGGAGCAAATTATCACTCATCCTAAAGATAACTGGGGGCCCGGAATGCAGCACTGACAGTAAAAAACTTCTACCTGTTGTGGGAATGCTAACCCTAACCCTAGCTAGGGTTTCAAATGTGCATTCCGGCAGGGTGTCTCAGAAGCCCTCCAAACATCAAAGTTGATTTTTTTCCTCAAACTCCAAAAAATCAGTCTCAAACTATCAAAACGGTTTCTAAAACCTCTAGGAAATGTATCTTCTTTAATAATCTGTCTGGTTTAGGCAAATTTTCATGAAGCTGAAAAATGCTGTTAAATGGTAGTTAAATCGGCATGCTTTTAATGCCTGGCTAGGGTTAGGGTTACAAGAACCATAGAATTTTGCCCGCTGTTGCACTTTTAGCTGCACTTTAAATGACAAAATGAAGAGAGTTTTCCCATTAGAACAGGTATTCTTCACACTTTTCATCTGGCTCAGTTTTGGATAAAATCAATGGATAGGGCAATATCCAAAAAGGTGACCAAAACTGTCCGAAAACTAAAAGTGCAGATAGGAGCAAATTATCACTCATCCTAAAGATAACTGGGGGCCCGGAATGCAGCACTGACAGTAAAAAACTTCTACCTGTTGTGGGAATGCTAAACCTAACCCTAGCTAGGGTTTCAAATGTGCATTCCGGCAGGGTGTCTCAGAAGCCCTCCAAACATCAAAGTTGAATTTTTTCCTCAAACTCCAAAAAATCAGTCTCAAACTATCAAAACGGTTTCTAAAACCTCTAGGAAATGTATCTTCTTTAATAATCTGTCTGGTTTAGGCAAATTTTCATGAAGCTGAAAAATGCTTTTAAATGGTAGTTAAATCGGCATGCTTTTAATGCCTGGCTAGGGTTAGGGTTACAAGAACCATAGAATTTTGCCCGCTGTTGCACTTTTAGCTGCACTTTAAATGACAAAATGAAGAGAGTTTACCCATTAGAACAGGTATTCTTCACACTTTTCATCTGGCTCAGTTTTGGATAAAATCACTGCAAAGGGCAATATACAAAAAGGTGACCAAAACTGTCCGAAAACTAAAAGTGCAGATAGGAGCAAATTGTCACTCATCCTAAAGATAACTGGGGACCCGGAATGCAGCACTGACAGTAAAAATCTTCTACCTGTTGTGGGAATGCTAACCCTAACCCTAGCTAGGGTTTCAAATGTGCATTCCGGCAGGGTGTCTCAGAAGCCCTCCAAACATCAAAGTTGATTTTTTTCCTCAAACTCCAAAAAATCAGTCTCAAACTATCAAAACGGTTTCTAAAACCTCTAGGAAATGTATCTTCTTTAATAATCTGTCTGGTTTAGGCAAATTTTCATGATGCTGAAAAATGCTGTTAAATGGTAGTTAAATCGGCATGCTTTTAATGCCTGGCTAGGGTTAGGGTTACAAGAACCATAGAATTTTGCCCGCTGTTGCACTTTTAGCTGCACTTTAAATGACAAAATGAAGAGAGTTTAACCATTAGAACAGGTATTCTTCACACTTTTCATCTGGCTCAGTTTTGGATAAAATCAATGGATAGGGCAATATCCAAAAAGGTGACCAAAACTGTCCGAAAACTAAAAGTGCAGATAGGAGCAAATTATCACTCATCCTAAAGATAACTGGGGGCCCGGAATGCAGCACTGACAGTAAAAAACTTCTACCTGTTGTGGGAATGCTAACCCTAACCCTAGCTAGGGTTTCAAATGTGCATTCCGGCAGGGTGTCTCAGAAGCCCTCCAAACATCAAAGTTGATTTTTTTCCTCAAACTCCAAAAAATCAGTCTCAAACTATCAAAACGGTTTCTAAAACCTCTAGGAAATGTATCTTCTTTAATAATCTGTCTGGTTTAGGCAAATTTTCATGAAGCTGAAAAATGCTGTTAAATGGTAGTTAAATCGGCATGCTTTTAATGCCTGGCTAGGGTTAGGGTTACAAGAACCATAGAATTTTGCCCGCTGTTGCACTTTTAGCTGCACTTTAAATGACAAAATGAAGAGAGTTTTCCCATTAGAACAGGTATTCTTCACACTTTTCATCTGGCTCAGTTTTGGATAAAATCAATGGATAGGGCAATATCCAAAAAGGTGACCAAAACTGTCCGAAAACTAAAAGTGCAGATAGGAGCAAATTATCACTCATCCTAAAGATAACTGGGGGCCCGGAATGCAGCACTGACAGTAAAAAACTTCTACCTGTTGTGGGAATGCTAACCCTAACCCTAGCTAGGGTTTCAAATGTGCATTCCGGCAGGGTGTCTCAGAAGCCCTCCAAACATCAAAGTTGAATTTTTTCCTCAAACTCCAAAAAATCAGTCTCAAACTATCAAAACGGTTTCTAAAACCTCTAGGAAATGTATCTTCTTTAATAATCTGTCTGGTTTAGGCAAATTTTCATGAAGCTGAAAAATGCTTTTAAATGGTAGTTAAATCGGCATGCTTTTAATGCCTGGCTAGGGTTAGGGTTACAAGAACCAAAGAATTTTGCCCGCTGTTGCACTTTTAGCTGCACTTTAAATGACAAAATGAAGAGAGTTTACCCATTAGAACAGGTATTCTTCACACTTTTCATCTGGCTCAGTTTTGGATAAAATCACTGCAAAGGGCAATATACAAAAAGGTGACCAAAACTGTCCGAAAACTAAAAGTGCAGATAGGAGCAAATTGTCACTCATCCTAAAGATAACTGGGGACCCGGAATGCAGCACTGACAGTAAAAATCTTCTACCTGTTGTGGGAATGCTAACCCTAACCCTAGCTAGGGTTTCAAATGTGCATTCCGGCAGGGTGTCTCAGAAGCCCTCCAAACATCAAAGTTGATTTTTTTCCTCAAACTCCAAAAAATCAGTCTCAAACTATCAAAACGGTTTCTAAAACCTCTAGGAAATGTATCTTCTTTAATAATCTGTCTGGTTTAGGCAAATTTTCATGATGCTGAAAAATGCTGTTAAATGGTAGATAAATCGGCATGCTTTTAATGCCTGGCTAGGGTTAGGGTTACAAGAACCATAGAATTTTGCCCGCTGTTGCACTTTTAGCTGCACTTTAAATGACAAAATGAAGAGAGTTTAACCATTAGAACAGGTATTCTTCACACTTTTCATCTGGCTCAGTTTTGGATAAAATCAATGGATAGGGCAATATCCAAAAAGGTGACCAAAACTGTCCGAAAACTAAAAGTGCAGATAGGAGCAAATTATCACTCATCCTAAAGATAACTGGGGGCCCGGAATGCAGCACTGACAGTAAAAAACTTCTACCTGTTGTGGGAATGCTAACCCTAACCCTAGCTAGGGTTTCAAATGTGCATTCCGGCAGGGTGTCTCAGAAGCCCTCCAAACATCAAAGTTGAATTTTTTCCTCAAACTCCAAAAAATCAGTCTCAAACTATCAAAACGGTTTCTAAAACCTCTAGGAAATGTATCTTCTTTAATAATCTGTCTGGTTTAGGCAAATTTTCATGAAGCTGAAAAATGCTGTTAAATGGTAGTTAAATCGGCATGCTTTTAATGCCTGGCTAGGGTTAAAGTTACAAGAACCATAGAATTTTGCCCGCTGTTGCACTTTTAGCTGCACTTTAAATGACAAAATGAAGAGAGTTTACCCATTAGAACAGGTATTCTTCACACTTTTCATCTGGCTCAGTTTTGGATAAAATCACTGCAAAGGGCAATATACAAAAAGGTGACCAAAACTGTCCGAAAACTAAAAGTGCAGATAGGAGCAAATTATCACTCATCCTAAAGATAACTGGGGGCCCGGAATGCAGCACTGACAGTAAAAAACTTCTACCTGTTGTGGGAATGCTAACCCTAACCCTAGCTAGGGTTTCAAATGTGCATTCCGGCAGGGTGTCTCAGAAGCCCTCCAAACATCAAAGTTGATTTTTTTCCTCAAACTCCAAAAAATCAGTCTCAAACTATCAAAACGGTTTCTAAAACCTCTAGGAAATGTATCTTCTTTAATAATCTGTCTGGTTTAGGCAAATTTTCATGAAGCTGAAAAATGCTGTTAAATGGTAGTTAAATCGGCATGCTTTTAATGCCTGGCTAGGGTTAGGGTTACAAGAACCATAGAATTTTGCCCGCTGTTGCACTTTTAGCTGCACTTTAAATGACAAAATGAAGAGAGTTTTCCCATTAGAACAGGTATTCTTCACACTTTTCATCTGGCTCAGTTTTGGATAAAATCAATGGATAGGGCAATATCCAAAAAGGTGACCAAAACTGTCCGAAAACTAAAAGTGCAGATAGGAGCAAATTATCACTCATCCTAAAGATAACTGGGGGCCCGGAATGCAGCACTGACAGTAAAAAACTTCTACCTGTTGTGGGAATGCTAACCCTAACCCTAGCTAGGGTTTCAAATGTGCATTCCGGCAGGGTGTCTCAGAAGCCCTCCAAACATCAAAGTTGAATTTTTTCCTCAAACTCCAAAAAATCAGTCTCAAACTATCAAAACGGTTTCTAAAACCTATAGGAAATGTATCTTCTTTAATAATCTGTCTGGTTTAGGCAAATTTTCATGAAGCTGAAAAATGCTTTTAAATGGTAGTTAAATCGGCATGCTTTTAATGCCTGGCTAGGGTTAGGGTTACAAGAACCATAGAATTTTGCCCGCTGTTGCACTTTTAGCTGCACTTTAAATGACAAAATGAAGAGAGTTTACCCATTAGAACAGGTATTCTTCACACTTTTCATCTGGCTCAGTTTTGGATAAAATCACTGCAAAGGGCAATATACAAAAAGGTGACCAAAACTGTCCGAAAACTAAAAGTGCAGATAGGAGCAAATTGTCACTCATCCTAAAGATAACTGGGGACCCGGAATGCAGCACTGACAGTAAAAATCTTCTACCTGTTGTGGGAATGCTAACCCTAACCCTAGCTAGGGTTTCAAATGTGCATTCCGGCAGGGTGTCTCAGAAGCCCTCCAAACATCAAAGTTGATTTTTTTCCTCAAACTCCAAAAAATCAGTCTCAAACTATCAAAACGGTTTCTAAAACCTCTAGGAAATGTATCTTCTTTAATAATCTGTCTGGTTTAGGCAAATTTTCATGATGCTGAAAAATGCTGTTAAATGGTAGTTAAATCGGCATGCTTTTAATGCCTGGCTAGGGTTAGGGTTACAAGAACCATAGAATTTTGCCCGCTGTTGCACTTTTAGCTGCACTTTAAATGACAAAATGAAGAGAGTTTAACCATTAGAACAGGTATTCTTCACACTTTTCATCTGGCTCAGTTTTGGATAAAATCAATGGATAGGGCAATATCCAAAAAGGTGACCAAAACTGTCCGAAAACTAAAAGTGCAGATTGGAGCAAATTATCACTCATCCTAAAGATAACTGGGGGCCCGGAATGCAGCACTGACAGTAAAAAACTTCTACCTGTTGTGGGAATGCTAACCCTAACCCTAGCTAGGGTTTCAAATGTGCATTCCGGCAGGGTGTCTCAGAAGCCCTCCAAACATCAAAGTTGAATTTTTTCCTCAAACTCCAAAAAATCAGTCTCAAACTATCAAAACGGTTTCTAAAACCTCTAGGAAATGTATCTTCTTTAATAATCTGTCTGGTTTAGGCAAATTTTCATGAAGCTGAAAAATGCTGTTAAATGGTAGTTAAATCGGCATGCTTTTAATGCCTGGCTAGGGTTAGGGTTACAAGAACCATAGAATTTTGCCCGCTGTTGCACTTTTAGCTGCACTTTAAATGACAAAATGAAGAGAGTTTACCCATTAGAACAGGTATTCTTCACACTTTTCATCTGGCTCAGTTTTGGATGAAATCAATGGATAGGGCAATATCCAAAAAGGTGACCAAAACTGTCCGAAAACTAAAAGTGCAGATAGGAGCAAATTATCACTCATCCTAAAGATAACTGGGGGCCCGGAATGCAGCACTGATAGTAAAAAACTTCTACCTGTTGTGGGAATGCTAACCCTAACCCTAGCTAGGGTTTCAAATGTGCATTCCGGCAGGGTGTCTCAGAAGCCCTCCAAACATCAAAGTTGATTTTTTTCCTCAAACTCCAAAAAATCAGTCTCAAACTATCAAAACGGTTTCTAAAACCTCTAGGAAATGTATCTTCTTTAATAATCTGTCTGGTTTAGGCAAATTTTCATGAAGCTGAAAAATGCTGTTAAATGGTAGTTAAATCGGCATGCTTTTAATGCCTGGCTAGGGTTAGGGTTACAAGAACCATAGAATTTTGCCCGCTGATGCACTTTTAGCTGCACTTTAAATGACAAAATGAAGAGAGTTTGCCCATTAGAACAGGTATTCTTCACACTTTTCATCTGGCTCAGTTTTGGATAAAATCAATGGATAGGGCAATATCCAAAAAGGTGACCAAAACTGTCCGAAAACTAAAAGTGCAGATAGGAGCAAATTATCACTCATCCTAAAGATAACTGGGGGCCCGGAATGCAGCACTGACAGTAAAAAACTTCTACCTGTTGTGGGAATGCTAACCCTAACCCTAGCTAGGGTTTCAAATGTGCATTCCGGCAGGGTGTCTCAGAAGCCCTCCAAACATCAAAGTTGATTTTTTTCCTCAAACTCCAAAAAATCAATCTCAAACTATCAAAACGGTTTCTAAAACCTCTAAGAAATGTATCTTCTTTAATAATCTGTCTGGTTTAGGCAAATTTTCATGAAGCTGAAAAATGCTGTTAAATGGTAGTTAAATCGGCATGCTTTTAATGCCTGGCTAGGGTTAGGGTTACAAGAACCATAGAATTTTGCCCGCTGTTGCACTTTTAGCTGCACTTTAAATGACAAAATGAAGAGAGTTTACCCATTAGAACAGGTATTCTTCACACTTTTCATCTGGCTCAGTTTTGGATAAAATCAAAGGATTGGGCAATATCCAAAAAGGTGACCAAAACTGTCCGAAAACTAAAAGTGCAGATAGGAGCAAATTATCACTCATCCTAAAGATAACTGGGGGCCCGGAATGCAGCACTGACAGTAAAAAACTTCTACCTGTTGTGGGAATGCTAACCCTAACCCTAGCTAGGGTTTCAAATGTGCATTCCAGCAGGGTGTCTCAGAAGCCCTCCAAACATCAAAGTTGAATTTTTTCCTCAAACTCCAAAAAATCAGTCTCAAACTATCAAAACGGTTTCTAAAACCTCTAGGAAATGTATCTTCTTTAATAATCTGTCTGGTTTAGGCACATTTTCATGAAGCTGAAAAATGCTTTTAAATGGTAGTTAAATCGGCATGCTTTTAATGCCTGGCTAGGGTTAGGGTTACAAGAACCATAGAATTTTGCCCGCTGTTGCACTTTTAGCTGCACTTTAAATGACAAAATGAAGAGAGTTTACCCATTAGAACAGGTATTCTTCACACTTTTCATCTGGCTCAGTTTTGGATAAAATCACTGCAAAGGGCAATATACAAAAAGGTGACCAAAACTGTCCGAAAACTAAAAGTGCAGATAGGAGCAAATTGTCACTCATCCTAAAGATAACTGGGGACCCGGAATGCAGCACTGACAGTAAAAATCTTCTACCTGTTGTGGGAATGCTAACCCTAACCCTAGCTAGGGTTTCAAATGTGCATTCCGGCAGGGTGTCTCAGAAGCCCTCCAAACATCAAAGTTGATTTTTTTCCTCAAACTCCAAAAAATCAGTCTCAAACTATCAAAACGGTTTCTAAAACCTCTAGGAAATGTATCTTCTTTAATAATCTGTCTGGTTTAGGCAAATTTTCATGATGCTGAAAAATGCTGTTAAATGGTAGTTAAATCGGCATGCTTTTAATGCCTGGCTAGGGTTAGGGTTACAAGAACCATATAATTTTTCCCGCTGTTGCACTTTTAGCTGCACTTTAAATGACAAAATGAAGAGAGTTTACCCATTAGAACAGGTATTCTTCACACTTTTCATCTGGCTCAGTTTTGGATGAAATCAATGGATAGGGCAATATACAAAAAGGTGACCAAAACTGTCCGAAAACTAAAAGTGCAGATAGGAGCAAATTATCACTCATCCTAAAGATAACTGGGGGCCCGGAATGAAGCACTGACAGTAAAAAACTTCTACCTGTTGTGGGAATGCTAACCCTAACCCTAGCTAGGGTTTCAAATGTGCATTCCGGCAGGGTGTCTCAGAAGCCCTCCAAACATCAAAGTTGATTTTTTTCCTCAAACTCCAAAAAATCAGTCTCAAACTATCAAAACGGTTTCTAAAACCTCTAGGAAATATATCTTCTTTAATAATCTGTCTGGTTTAGGCAAATTTTCATGAAGCTGAAAAATGCTGTTAAATGGTAGTTAAATCGGCATCCGCTTTTAATGCCTGGCTAGGGTTAGGGTTACAAGAACCATAGAATTTTGCCCGCTGTTGCACTTTTAGCTGCACTTTAAATGACAAAATGAAGAGAGTTTACCCATTAGAACAGGTATTCTTCACACTTTTCATCTGGCTCAGTTTTGGATGAAATCAATGGATAGGGCAATATACAAAAAGGTGACCAGAACTCTCCGAAAACTAAAAGTGCAGATCGGAGCAAATTATCACTCATCCTAAAGATAACTGGGGGCCCGGAATGCAGCACTGACAGTAAAAAACTTCTACCTGTTGTGGGAATGCTAACCCTAACCCTAGCTAGGGTTTCAAGTGTACATTCTGGCAGGGTGTCTCAGAAGCCCTCCAAACATCAAAGTTAAATTTTTTCCTCAAACTCCAAAAAATCAGTCTCAAACTATCAAAACGGTTTCTAAAACCTCTAGGAAATGTATCTTCTTTAATAATCTGTCTGGTTTAGGCAAATTTTCATGATGCTGAAAAATGCTGTTAAATGGTAGTTAAATCGGCATGCTTTTAATGCCTGGCTAGGGTTAGGGTTACAAGAACCATAGAATTTTGCCCGCTGTTGCACTTTTATCTGCACTTTAAATGACAAAATGAAGAGAGTTTACCCATTAGAACAGGTATTCTTCACACTTTTCATCTGGCTCAGTTTTGGATAAAATCAATGGATAGAGCAATATACAAAAAGGTGACCAAAACTGTCCGAAAACTAAAAGTGCAGATATGAGCAAATTATCACTCATCCTAATGATAACTGGGGGCCCGGAATGCAGCACTGATAGTAAAAAACTTCTACCTGTTGTGGGAATGCTAACCCTAACCCTAGCTAGGGTTTCAAATGTGCATTCCGGCAGGGTGTCTCAGAAGCCCTCCAAACATCAAAGTTGATTTTTTTCCTCAAACTCCAAAAAATCAGTCTCAAACTATCAAAACGGTTTCTAAAACCTCTAGGAAATGTATCTTCTTTAATAATCTGTCTGGTTTAGGCAAATTTTCATGAAGCTGAAAAATGCTGTTAAATGGTAGTTAAATCGGCATGCTTTTAATGCCTGGCTAGGGTTAGGGTTACAAGAACCATAGAATTTTGCCCGCTTATGCACTTTTAGCTGCACTTTAAATGACAAAATGAAGAGAGTTTTCCCATTAGAACAGGTATTCTTCACACTTTTCATCTGGCTCAGTTTTGGATAAAATCAATGGATAGGGCAATATCCAAAAAGGTGACCAAAACTGTCCGAAAACTAAAAGTGCAGATAGGAGCAAATTATCACTCATCCTAAAGATAACTGGGGGCCCGGAATGCAGCACTGACAGTAAAAAACTTCTACCTGTTGTGGGAATGCTAACCCTAACCCTAGCTAGGGTTTCAAATGTGCATTCCGGCAGGGTGTCTCAGAAGCCCTCCAAACATCAAAGTTGATTTTTTTCCTCAAACTCCAAAAAATCAGTCTCAAACTATCAAAACGGTTTCTAAAACCTCTAGGAAATGTATCTTCTTTAATAATCTGTCTGGTTTAGGCAAATTTTCATGAAGCTGAAAAATGCTTTTAAATGGTAGTTAAATCGGCATGCTTTTAATGCCTGGCTAGGGTTAGGGTTACAAGAACCATAGAATTTTGCCCGCTGTTGCACTTTTAGCTGCACTTTAAATGACAAAATGAAGAGAGTTTACCCCTTAGAACAGGTATTCTTCACACTTTTCATCTGGCTCAGTTTTGGATAAAATCACTGCAAAGGGCAATATACAAAAAGGTGACCAAAACTGTCCGAAAACTAAAAGTGCAGATAGGAGCAAATTGTCACTCATCCTAAAGATAACTGGGGACCCGGAATGCAGCACTGACAGTAAAAATCTTCTACCTGTTGTGGGAATGCTAACCCTAACCCTAGCTAGGGTTTCAAATGTGCATTCCGGCAGGGTGTCTCAGAAGCCCTCCAAACATCAAAGTTGATTTTTTTCCTCAAACTCCAAAAAATCAGTCTCAAACTATCAAAACGGTTTCTAAAACCTCTAGGAAATGTATCTTCTTTAATAATCTGTCTGGTTTAGGCAAATTTTCATGATGCTGAAAAATGCTGTTAAATGGTAGATAAATCGGCATGCTTTTAATGCCTGGCTAGGGTTAGGGTTACAAGAACCATAGAATTTTGCCCGCTGTTGCACTTTTAGCTGCACTTTAAATGACAAAATGAAGAGAGTTTAACCATTAGAACAGGTATTCTTCACACTTTTCATCTGGCTCAGTTTTGGATAAAATCAATGGATAGGGCAATATCCAAAAAGGTGACCAAAACTGTCCGAAAACTAAAAGTGCAGATAGGAGCAAATTGTCACTCATCCTAAAGATAACTGGGGGCCCGGAATGCAGCACTGACAGTAAAAAACTTCTACCTGTTGTGGGAATGCTAACCCTAACCCTAGCTAGGGTTTCAAATGTGCATTCCGGCAGTGTGTCTCAGAAGCCCTCCAAACATCAAAGTTGAATTTTTTCCTCAAACTCCAAAAAATCAGTCTCAAACTATCAAAACGGTTTCTAAAACCTCTAGGAAATGTATCTTCTTTAATAATCTGTCTGGTTTAGGCAAATTTTCATGAAGCTGAAAAATGCTGTTAAATGGTAGTTAAATCGGCATGCTTTTAATGCCTGGCTAGGGTTAGGGTTACAAGAACCATAGAATTTTGCCCGCTGTTGCACTTTTAGCTGCACTTTAAATGACAAAATGAAGAGAGTTTACCCATTAGAACAGGTATTCTTCACACTTTTCATCTGGCTCAGTTTTGGATAAAATCACTGCAAAGGGCAATATACAAAAAGGTGACCAAAACTGTCCGAAAACTAAAAGTGCAGATAGGAGCAAATTATCACTCATCCTAAAGATAACTGGGGGCCCGGAATGCAGCACTGACAGTAAAAAACTTCTACCTGTTGTGGGAATGCTAACCCTAACCCTAGCTAGGGTTTCAAATGTGCATTCCGGCAGGGTGTCTCAGAAGCCCTCCAAACATCAAAGTTGATTTTTTTCCTCAAACTCCAAAAAATCAGTCTCAAACTATCAAAACGGTTTCTAAAACCTCTAGGAAATGTATCTTCTTTAATAATCTGTCTGGTTTAGGCAAATTTTCATGAAGCTGAAAAATGCTGTTAAATGGTAGTTAAATCGGCATGCTTTTAATGCCTGGCTAGGGTTAGGGTTACAAGAACCATAGAATTTTGCCCGCTGTTGCACTTTTAGCTGCACTTTAAATGACAAAATGAAGAGAGTTTTCCCATTAGAACAGGTATTCTTCACACTTTTCATCTGGCTCAGTTTTGGATAAAATCAATGGATAGGGCAATATCCAAAAAGGTGACCAAAACTGTCCGAAAACTAAAAGTGCAGATAGGAGCAAATTATCACTCATCCTAAAGATAACTGGGGGCCCGGAATGCAGCACTGACAGTAAAAAACTTCTACCTGTTGTGGGAATGCTAACCCTAACCCTAGCTAGGGTTTCAAATGTGCATTCCGGCAGGGTGTCTCAGAAGCCCTCCAAACATCAAAGTTGAATTTTTTCCTCAAACTCCAAAAAATCAGTCTCAAACTATCAAAACGGTTTCTAAAACCTCTAGGAAATGTATCTTCTTTAATAATCTGTCTGGTTTAGGCAAATTTTCATGAAGCTGAAAAATGCTTTTAAATGGTAGTTAAATCGGCATGCTTTTAATGCCTGGCTAGGGTTAGGGTTACAAGAACCATAGAATTTTGCCCGCTGTTGCACTTTTAGCTGCACTTTAAATGACAAAATGAAGAGAGTTTACCCATTAGAACAGGTATTCTTCACACTTTTCATCTGGCTCAGTTTTGGATAAAATCACTGCAAAGGGCAATATACAAAAAGGTGACCAAAACTGTCCGAAAACTAAAAGTGCAGATAGGAGCAAATTGTCACTCATCCTAAAGATAACTGGGGACCCGGAATGCAGCACTGACAGTAAAAATCTTCTACCTGTTGTGGGAATGCTAACCCTAACCCTAGCTAGGGTTTCAAATGTGCATTCCGGCAGGGTGTCTCAGAAGCCCTCCAAACATCAAAGTTGATTTTTTTCCTCAAACTCCAAAAAATCAGTCTCAAACTATCAAAACGGTTTCTAAAACCTCTAGGAAATGTATCTTCTTTAATAATCTGTCTGGTTTAGGCAAATTTTCATGATGCTGAAAAATGCTGTTAAATGGTAGTTAAATCGGCATGCTTTTAATGCCTGGCTAGGGTTAGGGTTACAAGAACCATAGAATTTTGCCCGCTGTTGCACTTTTAGCTGCACTTTAAATGACAAAATGAAGAGAGTTTAACCATTAGAACAGGTATTCTTCACACTTTTCATCTGGCTCAGTTTTGGATAAAATCAATGGATAGGGCAATATCCAAAAAGGTGACCAAAACTGTCCGAAAACTAAAAGTGCAGATAGGAGCAAATTATCACTCATCCTAAAGATAACTGGGGGCCCGGAATGCAGCACTGACAGTAAAAAACTTCTACCTGTTGTGGGAATGCTAACCCTAACCCTAGCTAGGGTTTCAAATGTGCATTCCGGCAGGGTGTCTCAGAAGCCCTCCAAACATCAAAGTTGAATTTTTTCCTCAAACTCCAAAAAATCAGTCTCAAACTATCAAAACGGTTTCTAAAACCTCTAGGAAATGTATCTTCTTTAATAATCTGTCTGGTTTAGGCAAATTTTCATGAAGCTGAAAAATGCTGTTAAATGGTAGTTAAATCGGCATGCTTTTAATGCCTGGCTAGGGTTAGGGTTACAAGAACCATAGAATTTTGCCCGCTGTTGCACTTTTAGCTGCACTTTAAATGACAAAATGAAGAGAGTTTACCCATTAGAACAGGTATTCTTCACACTTTTCATCTGGCTCAGTTTTGGATGAAATCAATGGATAGGGCAATATCCAAAAAGGTGACCAAAACTGTCCGAAAACTAAAAGTGCAGATAGGAGCAAATTATCACTCATCCTAAAGATAACTGGGGGCCCGGAATGCAGCACTGATAGTAAAAAACTTCTACCTGTTGTGGGAATGCTAACCCTAACCCTAGCTAGGGTTTCAAATGTGCATTCCGGCAGGGTGTCTCAGAAGCCCTCCAAACATCAAAGTTGATTTTTTTCCTCAAACTCCAAAAAATCAGTCTCAAACTATCAAAACGGTTTCTAAAACCTCTAGGAAATGTATCTTCTTTAATAATCTGTCTGGTTTAGGCAAATTTTCATGAAGCTGAAAAATGCTGTTAAATGGTAGTTAAATCGGCATGCTTTTAATGCCTGGCTAGGGTTAGGGTTACAAGAACCATAGAATTTTGCCCGCTGATGCACTTTTAGCTGCACTTTAAATGACAAAATGAAGAGAGTTTGCCCATTAGAACAGGTATTCTTCACACTTTTCATCTGGCTCAGTTTTGGATAAAATCAATGGATAGGGCAATATCCAAAAAGGTGACCAAAACTGTCCGAAAACTAAAAGTGCAGATAGGAGCAAATTATCACTCATCCTAAAGATAACTGGGGGCCCGGAATGCAGCACTGACAGTAAAAAACTTCTACCTGTTGTGGGAATGCTAACCCTAACCCTAGCTAGGGTTTCAAATGTGCATTCCAGCAGGGTGTCTCAGAAGCCCTCCAAACATCAAAGTTGAATTTTTTCCTCAAACTCCAAAAAATCAGTCTCAAACTATCAAAACGGTTTCTAAAACCTCTAGGAAATGTATCTTCTTTAATAATCTGTCTGGTTTAGGCACATTTTCATGAAGCTGAAAAATGCTTTTAAATGGTAGTTAAATCGGCATGCTTTTAATGCCTGGCTACGGTTAGGGTTACAAGAACCATAGAATTTTGCCCGCTGTTGCACTTTTAGCTGCACTTTAAATGACAAAATGAAGAGAGTTTACCCATTAGAACAGGTATTCTTCACACTTTTCATCTGGCTCAGTTTTGGATAAAATCACTGCAAAGGGCAATATACAAAAAGGTGACCAAAACTGTCCGAAAACTAAAAGTGCAGATAGGAGCAAATTGTCACTCATCCTAAAGATAACTGGGGACCCGGAATGCAGCACTGACAGTAAAAATCTTCTACCTGTTGTGGGAATGCTAACCCTAACCCTAGCTAGGGTTTCAAATGTGCATTCCGGCAGGGTGTCTCAGAAGCCCTCCAAACATCAAAGTTGATTTTTTTCCTCAAACTCCAAAAAATCAGTCTCAAACTATCAAAACGGTTTCTAAAACCTCTAGGAAATGTATCTTCTTTAATAATCTGTCTGGTTTAGGCAAATTTTCATGATGCTGAAAAATGCTGTTAAATGGTAGTTAAATCGGCATGCTTTTAATGCCTGGCTAGGGTTAGGGTTACAAGAACCATATAATTTTTCCCGCTGTTGCACTTTTAGCTGCACTTTAAATGACAAAATGAAGAGAGTTTACCCATTAGAACAGGTATTCTTCACACTTTTCATCTGGCTCAGTTTTGGATGAAATCAATGGATAGGGCAATATACAAAAAGGTGACCAAAACTGTCCGAAAACTAAAAGTGCAGATAGGAGCAAATTATCACTCATCCTAAAGATAACTGGGGGCCCGGAATGAAGCACTGACAGTAAAAAACTTCTACCTGTTGTGGGAATGCTAACCCTAACCCTAGCTAGGGTTTCAAATGTGCATTCCGGCAGGGTGTCTCAGAAGCCCTCCAAACATCAAAGTTGATTTTTTTCCTCAAACTCCAAAAAATCAGTCTCAAACTATCAAAACGGTTTCTAAAACCTCTAGGAAATATATCTTCTTTAATAATCTGTCTGGTTTAGGCAAATTTTCATGAAGCTGAAAAATGCTGTTAAATGGTAGTTAAATCGGCATCCGCTTTTAATGCCTGGCTAGGGTTAGGGTTACAAGAACCATAGAATTTTGCCCGCTGTTGCACTTTTAGCTGCACTTTAAATGACAAAATGAAGAGAGTTTACCCATTAGAACAGGTATTCTTCACACTTTTCATCTGGCTCAGTTTTGGATGAAATCAATGGATAGGGCAATATACAAAAAGGTGACCAGAACTCTCCGAAAACTAAAAGTGCAGATCGGAGCAAATTATCACTCATCCTAAAGATAACTGGGGGCCCGGAATGCAGCACTGACAGTAAAAAACTTCTACCTGTTGTGGGAATGCTAACCCTAACCCTAGCTAGGGTTTCAAGTGTACATTCTGGCAGGGTGTCTCAGAAGCCCTCCAAACATCAAAGTTAAATTTTTTCCTCAAACTCCAAAAAATCAGTCTCAAACTATCAAAACGGTTTCTAAAACCTCTAGGAAATGTATCTTCTTTAATAATCTGTCTGGTTTAGGCAAATTTTCATGATGCTGAAAAATGCTGTTAAATGGTAGTTAAATCGGCATGCTTTTAATGCCTGGCTAGGGTTAGGGTTACAAGAACCATAGAATTTTGCCCGCTGTTGCACTTTTATCTGCACTTTAAATGACAAAATGAAGAGAGTTTACCCATTAGAACAGGTATTCTTCACACTTTTCATCTGGCTCAGTTTTGGATAAAATCAATGGATAGAGCAATATACAAAAAGGTGACCAAAACTGTCCGAAAACTAAAAGTGCAGATATGAGCAAATTATCACTCATCCTAATGATAACTGGGGGCCCGGAATGCAGCACTGATAGTAAAAAACTTCTACCTGTTGTGGGAATGCTAACCCTAACCCTAGCTAGGGTTTCAAATGTGCATTCCGGCAGGGTGTCTCAGAAGCCCTCCAAACATCAAAGTTGATTTTTTTCCTCAAACTCCAAAAAATCAGTCTCAAACTATCAAAACGGTTTCTAAAACCTCTAGGAAATGTATCTTCTTTAATAATCTGTCTGGTTTAGGCAAATTTTCATGAAGCTGAAAAATGCTGTTAAATGGTAGTTAAATCGGCATGCTTTTAATGCCTGGCTAGGGTTAGGGTTACAAGAACCATAGAATTTTGCCCGCTTATGCACTTTTAGCTGCACTTTAAATGACAAAATGAAGAGAGTTTTCCCATTAGAACAGGTATTCTTCACACTTTTCATCTGGCTCAGTTTTGGATAAAATCAATGGATAGGGCAATATCCAAAAAGGTGACCAAAACTGTCCGAAAACTAAAAGTGCAGATAGGAGCAAATTATCACTCATCCTAAAGATAACTGGGGGCCCGGAATGCAGCACTGACAGTAAAAAACTTCTACCTGTTGTGGGAATGCTAACCCTAACCCTAGCTAGGGTTTCAAATGTGCATTCCGGCAGGGTGTCTCAGAAGCCCTCCAAACATCAAAGTTGATTTTTTTCCTCAAACTCCAAAAAATCAGTCTCAAACTATCAAAACGGTTTCTAAAACCTCTAGGAAATGTATCTTCTTTAATAATCTGTCTGGTTTAGGCAAATTTTCATGAAGCTGAAAAATGCTTTTAAATGGTAGTTAAATCGGCATGCTTTTAATGCCTGGCTAGGGTTAGGGTTACAAGAACCATAGAATTTTGCCCGCTGTTGCACTTTTAGCTGCACTTTAAATGACAAAATGAAGAGAGTTTACCCATTAGAACAGGTATTCTTCACACTTTTCATCTGGCTCAGTTTTGGATAAAATCACTGCAAAGGGCAATATACAAAAAGGTGACCAAAACTGTCCGAAAACTAAAAGTGCAGATAGGAGCAAATTGTCACTCATCCTAAAGATAACTGGGGACCCGGAATGCAGCACTGACAGTAAAAATCTTCTACCTGTTGTGGGAATGCTAACCCTAACCCTAGCTAGGGTTTCAAATGTGCATTCCGGCAGGATGTCTCAGAAGCCCTACAAACATCAAAGTTGATTTTCTTCCTCAAACTCCAAAAAATCAGTCTCAAACTATCAAAACGGTTTCTAAAACCTCTAGGAAATGTATCTTCTTTAATAATCTGTCTGGTTTAGGCAAATTTTCATGATGCTGAAAAATGCTGTTAAATGGTAGTTAAATCGGCATGCTTTTAATGCCTGGCTAGGGTTAGGGTTACAAGAACCATAGAATTTTGCCCGCTGTTGCACTTTTAGCTGCACTTTAAATGACAAAATGAAGAGAGTTTAACCATTAGAACAGGTATTCTTCACACTTTTCATCTGGCTCAGTTTTGGATAAAATCAATGGATAGGGCAATATCCAAAAAGGTGACCAAAACTGTCCGAAAACTAAAAGTGCAGATAGGAGCAAATTATCACTCATCCTAAAGATAACTGGGGGCCCGGAATGCAGCACTGACAGTAAAAAACTTCTACCTGTTGTGGGAATGCTAACCCTAACCCTAGCTAGGGTTTCAAATGTGCATTCCGGCAGGGTGTCTCAGAAGCCCTCCAAACATCAAAGTTGAATTTTTTCCTCAAACTCCAAAAAATCAGTCTCAAACTATCAAAACGGTTTCTAAAACCTCTAGGAAATGTATCTTCTTTAATAATCTGTCTGGTTTAGGCAAATTTTCATGAAGCTGAAAAATGCTGTTAAATGGTAGTTAAATCGGCATGCTTTTAATGCCTGGCTAGGGTTAGGGTTACAAGAACCATAGAATTTTGCCCGCTTATGCACTTTTAGCTGCACTTTAAATGACAAAATGAAGAGAGTTTTCCCATTAGAACAGGTATTCTTCACACTTTTCATCTGGCTCAGTTTTGGATAAAATCAATGGATAGGGCAATATCCAAAAAGGTGACCAAAACTGTCCGAAAACTAAAAGTGCAGATAGGAGCAAATTATCACTCATCCTAAAGATAACTGGGGGCCCGGAATGCAGCACTGACAGTAAAAAACTTCTACCTGTTGTGGGAATGCTAACCCTAACCCTAGCTAGGGTTTCAAATGTGCATTCCGGCAGGGTGTCTCAGAAGCCCTCCAAACATCAAAGTTGATTTTTTTCCTCAAACTCCAAAAAATCAGTCTCAAACTATCAAAACGGTTTCTAAAACCTCTAGGAAATGTATCTTCTTTAATAATCTGTCTGGTTTAGGCAAATTTTCATGATGCTGAAAAATGCTGTTAAATGGTAGTTAAATCGGCATGCTTTTAATGCCTGGCTAGGGTTAGGGTTACAAGAACCATAGAATTTTGCCCGCTGTTGCACTTTTAGCTGCACTTTAAATGACAAAATGAAGAGAGTTTAACCATTAGAACAGGTATTCTTCACACTTTTCATCTGGCTCAGTTTTGGATAAAATCAATGGATAGGGCAATATCCAAAAAGGTGACCAAAACTGTCCGAAAACTAAAAGTGCAGATAGGAGCAAATTATCACTCATCCTAAAGATAACTGGGGGCCCGGAATGCAGCACTGACAGTAAAAAACTTCTACCTGTTGTGGGAATGCTAACCCTAACCCTAGCTAGGGTTTCAAATGTGCATTCCGGCAGGGTGTCTCAGAAGCCCTCCAAACATCAAAGTTGAATTTTTTCCTCAAACTCCAAAAAATCAGTCTCAAACTATCAAAACGGTTTCTAAAACCTCTAGGAAATGTATCTTCTTTAATAATCTGTCTGGTTTAGGCAAATTTTCATGAAGCTGAAAAATGCTGTTAAATGGTAGTTAAATCGGCATGCTTTTAATGCCTGGCTAGGGTTAGGGTTACAAGAACCATAGAATTTTGCCCGCTTATGCACTTTTAGCTGCACTTTAAATGACAAAATGAAGAGAGTTTTCCCATTAGAACAGGTATTCTTCACACTTTTCATCTGGCTCAGTTTTGGATAAAATCAATGGATAGGGCAATATCCAAAAAGGTGACCAAAACTGTCCGAAAACTAAAAGTGCAGATAGGAGCAAATTATCACTCATCCTAAAGATAACTGGGGGCCCGGAATGCAGCACTGACAGTAAAAAACTTCTACCTGTTGTGGGAATGCTAACCCTAACCCTAGCTAGGGTTTCAAATGTGCATTCCGGCAGGGTGTCTCAGAAGCCCTCCAAACATCAAAGTTGATTTTTTTCCTCAAACTCCAAAAAATCAGTCTCAAACTATCAAAACGGTTTCTAAAACCTCTAGGAAATGTATCTTCTTTAATAATCTGTCTGGTTTAGGCAAATTTTCATGAAGCTGAAAAATGCTTTTAAATGGTAGTTAAATCGGCATGCTTTTAATGCCTGGCTAGGGTTAGGGTTACAAGAACCATAGAATTTTGCCCGCTGTTGCACTTTTAGCTGCACTTTAAATGACAAAATGAAGAGAGTTTAACCATTAGAACAGGTATTCTTCACACTTTTCATCTGGCTCAGTTTTGGATAAAATCAATGGATAGGGCAATATCCAAAAAGGTGACCAAAACTGTCCGAAAACTAAAAGTGCAGATAGGAGCAAATTATCACTCATCCTAAAGATAACTGGGGGCCCGGAATGCAGCACTGACAGTAAAAAACTTCTACCTGTTGTGGGAATGCTAACCCTAACCCTAGCTAGGGTTTCAAATGTGCATTCCGGCAGGGTGTCTCAGAAGCCCTCCAAACATCAAAGTTGAATTTTTTCCTCAAACTCCAAAAAATCAGTCTCAAACTATCAAAACGGTTTCTAAAACCTCTAGGAAATGTATCTTCTTTAATAATCTGTCTGGTTTAGGCAAATTTTCATGAAGCTGAAAAATGCTTTTAAATGGTAGTTAAATCGGCATGCTTTTAATGCCTGGCTAGGGTTAGGGTTACAAGAACCATAGAATTTTGCCCGCTGTTGCACTTTTAGCTGCACTTTAAATGACAAAATGAAGAGAGTTTACCCATTAGAACAGGCATTCTTCACACTTTTCATCTGGCTCAGTTTTGGATGAAATCAATGGATAGGGCAATATACAAAAAGGTGACCAAAACTGTCCGAAAACTAAAAGTGCAGATAGGAGCAAATTATCACTCATCCTAAAGATAACTGGGGGCCCGGAATGCAGCACTGACAGTAAAAAACTTCTACCTGTTGTGGGAATGCTAACCCTATCCCTAGCTAGGGTTTCAAATGTGCATTCCGGCAGGGTGTCTCAGAAGCCCTCCAAACATCAAAGTTGATTTTTTTCCTCAAACTCCAAAAAATCAGTCTCAAACTATCAAAACGGTTTCTAAAACCTCTAGGAAATATATCTTCTTTAATAATCTGTCTGGTTTAGGCAAATTTTCATGAAGCTGAAAAATGCTGTTAAATGGTAGTTAAATCGGCATCCGCTTTTAATGCCTGGCTAGGGTTAGGGTTACAAGAACCATAGAATTTTGCCCGCTGTTGCACTTTTAGCTGCACTTTAAATGACAAAATGAAGAGAGTTTACCCATTAGAACAGGTATTCTTCACACTTTTCATCTGGCTCAGTTTTGGATGAAATCAATGGATAGGGCAATATACAAAAAGGTGACCAGAACTCTCCGAAAACTAAAAGTGCAGATCGGAGCAAATTATCACTCATCCTAAAGATAACTGGGGGCCCGGAATGCAGCACTGACAGTAAAAAACTTCTACCTGTTGTGGGAATGCTAACCCTAACCCTAGCTAGGGTTTCAAGTGTACATTCTGGCAGGGTGTCTCAGAAGCCCTCCAAACATCAAAGTTAAATTTTTTCCTCAAACTCCAAAAAATCAGTCTCAAACTATCAAAACGGTTTCTAAAACCTCTAGGAAATGTATCTTCTTTAATAATCTGTCTGGTTTAGGCAAATTTTCATGATGCTGAAAAATGCTGTTAAATGGTAGTTAAATCGGCATGCTTTTAATGCCTGGCTAGGGTTAGGGTTACAAGAACCATAGAATTTTGCCCGCTGTTGCACTTTTATCTGCACTTTAAATGACAAAATGAAGAGAGTTTACCCATTAGAACAGGTATTCTTCACACTTTTCATCTGGCTCAGTTTTGGATAAAATCAATGGATAGAGCAATATACAAAAAGGTGACCAAAACTGTCCGAAAACTAAAAGTGCAGATAGGAGCAAATTATCACTCATCCTAATGATAACTGGGGGCCCGGAATGCAGCACTGATAGTAAAAAACTTCTACCTGTTGTGGGAATGCTAACCCTAACCCTAGCTAGGGTTTCAAATGTGCATTCCGGCAGGGTGTCTCAGAAGCCCTCCAAACATCAAAGTTGATTTTTTTCCTCAAACTCCAAAAAATCAGTCTCAAACTATCAAAACGGTTTCTAAAACCTCTAGGAAATGTATCTTCTTTAATAATCTGTCTGGTTTAGGCAAATTTTCATGAAGCTGAAAAATGCTGTTAAATGGTAGTTAAATCGGCATGCTTTTAATGCCTGGCTAGGGTTAGGGTTACAAGACCCATAGAATTTTGCCCGCTTATGCACTTTTAGCTGCACTTTAAATGACAAAATGAAGAGAGTTTTCCCATTAGAACAGGTATTCTTCACACTTTTCATCTGGCTCAGTTTTGGATAAAATCAATGGATAGGGCAATATCCAAAAAGGTGACCAAAACTGTCCGAAAACTAAAAGTGCAGATAGGAGCAAATTATCACTCATCCTAAAGATAACTGGGGGCCCGGAATGCAGCACTGACAGTAAAAAACTTCTACCTGTTGTGGGAATGCTAACCCTAACCCTAGCTAGGGTTTCAAATGTGCATTCCGGCAGGGTGTCTCAGAAGCCCTCCAAACATCAAAGTTGATTTTTTTCCTCAAACTCCAAAAAATCAGTCTCAAACTATCAAAACGGTTTCTAAAACCTCTAGGAAATGTATCTTCTTTAATAATCTGTCTGGTTTAGGCAAATTTTCATGAAGCTGAAAAATGCTGTTAAATGGTAGTTAAATCGGAATGCTTTTAATGCCTGGCTAGGGTTAGGGTTACAAGAACCATAGAATTTTGCCCGCTGTTGCACTTTTAGCTGCACTTTAAATGACAAAATGAAGAGAGTTTACACATTAGAACAGGTATTCTTCACACTTTTCATCTGGCTCAGTTTTGGATAAAATCACTGCAAAGGGCAATATACAAAAAGGTGACCAAAACTGTCCGAAAACTAAAAGTGCAGATAGGAGCAAATTGTCACTCATCCTAAAGATAACTGGGGACCCGGAATGCAGCACTGACAGTAAAAATCTTCTACCTGTTGTGGGAATGCTAACCCTAACCCTAGCTAGGGTTTCAAGTGTACATTCTGGCAGGGTGTCTCAGAAGCCCTCCAAACATCAAAGTTAAATTTTTTCCTCAAACTCCAAAAAATCAGTCTCAAACTATCAAAACGGTTTCTAAAACCTCTAGGAAATGTATCTTCTTTAATAATCTGTCTGGTTTAGGCAAATTTTCATGATGCTGAAAAATGCTGTTAAATGGTAGTTAAATCGGCATGCTTTTAATGCCTGGCTAGGGTTAGGGTTACAAGAACCATAGAATTTTGCCCGCTGTTGCACTTTTAGCTGCACTTTAAATGACAAAATGAAGAGAGTTTACCCATTAGAACAGGTATTCTTCACACTTTTCATCTGGCTCAGTTTTGGATGAAATCAATGGATAGAGCAATATCCAAAAAGGTGACCAGAACTCTCCGAAAACGAAAAGTGCAGATAGGAGCAAATTATCACTCATCCTAAAGATAACTGGGGGCCCGGAATGCAGCACTGACAGTAAAAAACTTCTACCTGTTGTGGGAATGCTAACCCTAACCCTAGCTAGGGTTTCAAATGTGCATTCCGGCAGGGTGTCTCAGAAGCCCTCCAAACATCAAAGTTGATTTTTTTCCTCAAACTCCAAAAAATCAGTCTCAAACTATCAAAACGGTTTCTAAAACCTCTAGGAAATGTATCTTCTTTAATAATCTGTCTGTTTTAGGCAAATTTTCATGAAGCTGAAAAATGCTGTTAAATGGTAGTTAAATCGGCATGCTTTTAATGCCTGGCTAGGGTTAGGGTTACAAGAACCATAGAATTTTGCCCGCTGTTGCACTTTTAGCTGCACTTTAAATGACAAAATGAAGAGAGTTTACCCATTAGAACAGGTTTTCTTCACACTTTTCATCTGGCTCAGTTTTGTATAAAATCACTACATAGGGCAATATACAAAAAGGTGACCAAAACTGTCCGAAAACTAAAAGTGCAGATAGGAGCAAATTATCACTCATCCTAAAGATAGCTGGGGGCCCGGAATGCAGCACTGACAGTAAAAAACTTCTACCTGTTGTGGGAATGCTAACCCTAACCCTAGCTAGGGTTTCAAATGTGCATTCCGGCAGGGTGTCTCAGAAGCCCTCCAAACATCAAAGTTGAATTTTTTCCTCAAACTCCAAAAAATCAGTCTCAAACTATCAAAACGGTTTCTAAAACCTCTTGGAAATGTATCTTCTTTAATAATCTGTCTGGTTTAGGCAAATTTTCATGAAGCTGAAAAATGCTGTTAAATGGTAGTTAAATCGGCATGCTTTTAATGCCTGGCTAGGGTTAGGGTTACAAGAACCATAGAATTTTGCCCGCTGTTGCACTTTTAGCTACACTTTAAATGACAAAATGAAGAGAGTTTACCCATTAGAACAGGTATTCTTCACACTTTTCATCTGGCTCAGTTTTGGATAAAATCACTACATAGGACAATATACAAAAAGGTGACCAAAACTGTCCGAAAACTAAAAGTGCAGATAGGAGCAAACTATCACTCATCCTAAAGATAACTGGGGACCCGGAATGCAGCACTGACAGTAAAAAACTTCTACCTGTTGTGGGAATGCTAACCCTAACCCTAGCTAGGGTTTCAAATGTGCATTCCGGCAGGGTATCTCAGAAGCCCTCCAAACATCAAAGTTGAATTTTTTCCTCAAACCAAAAAAAATCAGTCTCAAACTATCAAAACGGTTTCTAAAACCTCTAGGAAATGTATCTTCTTTAATAATCTGTCTGGTTTAGGCAAATTTTCATGAAGCTGAAAAATGCTGTTAAATGGTAGTTAAATCGGCATGCTTTTAATGCCTGGCTAGGGTTAGGGTTACAAGAACCATAGAATTTTGCCCGCTGTTGCACTTTTAGCTGCACTTTAAATGACAAAATGAAGAGAGTTTACCCATTAGAACAGGTATTCTTCACACTTTTCATCTGGCTCAGTTTTGGATAAAATCACTGAAAAGGGCAATATACAAAAAGGTGACCAAAACTCTCCGAAAACTAAAAGTGCAGATAGGAGCAAACTATCACTCATCCTAAAGATAACTGGGGACCCGGAATGCAGCACTAACAGTTAAAAACTTCTACCTCTTGTGGGAATGCTAACCCTAACCCTAGCTAGGGTTTCAAATGTGCATTCTGGCAGGGTGTCTCAGAAGCCCTCCAAACATCAAAGTTGATTTTTTTCCTCAAACTCCAAGAAATCAGTCTCAAACTATCAAAACGGTTTCTAAAACCTCTAGGAAATGTATCTTCTTTAATAATCTGTCTGGTTTAGGCAAATTTTCATGAAGCTGAAAAATGCTGTTAAATGGTAGTTAAATCGGCATGCTTTTAATGCCTGGCTAGGGTTAGGGTTACAAGAACCATAGAATTTTGCCCGCTGTTGCACTTTTAGCTGCACTTAAAATGACAAAATGAAGAGAGTTTACCCATTAGAACAGGTATTCTTCACACTTTTCATCTGGCTCAGTTTTAGATGAAATCAATGGATAGGGCAATATACAAAAAGGTGACCAAAACTGTCCGAAAACTAAAAGTGCAGATAGGAGGAAATTATCACTCATCCTAAAGATAACTGGGGACCCGGAATGCAGCACTGACAGTAAAAAACTTCTACCTGTTGTGGGAATGCTAACCCTAACCCTAGCTAGGGTTTCAAATGTGCATTCCGGCAGGGTGTCTCAGAAGCCCTCCAAACATCAAAGTTAAAGTTTTTCCTCAAACTCCAAAAAATCAGTCTCAAACTATCAAAACGGTTTCTAAAACCTCTAGGAAATGTATCTTCTTTAATAATCTGTCAGGTTTAGACAAATTTTCATGAAGCTGAAAAATGCTGTTAAATGGTAGTTAAATCGGCATGCTTTTAATGCCTGGTTAGGGTTAGGGTTACAAGAACCATAGAATTTTGCCCGCTGTTGCACTTTTAGTTGCACTTTAAATGACAAAATGAAGAGAGTTTACCCATTAGAACAGGTATTCTTCACACTTTTCATCTGGCTCAGTTTTGGATAAAATCACTGAAAAGGGCAATATACAAAAAGGTGACCAAAACTCTCCGAAAACTAAAAGTGCAGATAGGAGCAAATTATAACTCATCCTTAAGATAACTGGGGGCCCGGAATGCAGCACTGACAGTAAAAAACTTCTACCTGTTGTGGGAATGCTAACCCTAACCCTAGCTAGGGTTTCAAATGTGCATTCCGGCAGGGTGTCTCAGAAGCCCTCCAAACATCAAAGTTGAATTTTTTCCTCAAACCAAAATAAATCATTCTCAAACTATCAAAACGGTTTCTAAAACCTCTAGGAAATGTATCTTCTTTAATAATCTGTCTGGTTTAGGCAAATTTTCATGAAGCTGAAAAATGCTGTTAAATGGTAGTTAAATCGGCATGCTTTTAATGCCTGGCTAGGGTTAGGGTTACAAGAACCATAGAATTTTGCCCGCTGTTGCACTTTTAGCTGCACTTTAAATGACAAAATGAAGAGAGTTTACCCATTAGAACAGGTATTCTTCACACTTTTCATCTGGCTCAGTTTTGGATAAAATCACTGAAAAGGGCAATATACAAAAAGGTGACCAAAACTATCCGAAAACTAAAAGTGCAGATAGGATCAAATTATCACTCATCCTAAAGATAACTGGGGACCCGGAATGCAGCACTGACAGTAAAAAACTTCTACCTGTTGTGGGAATGCTAACCCTAACCCTAGCTAGGGTTTCAAATGTGCATTCCGGCAGGGTGTCTCAGAAGCCCTCCAAACATCAAAGTTGAATTTTTTCCTCAAACCAAAAAAAATCAGTCTCAAACTATCAAAACGGTTTCTAAAACCTTTAGGAAATGTATCTTCTTTAATAATCTGTCTGGTTTAGGCAAATTTTCATGAAGCTGAAAAATGCTGTTAAATGGTAGTTAAATCGGCATGCTTTTAATGCCTGGCTAGGGTTAGGGTTACAAGAACCATAGAATTTTGCCCGCTGTTGCACTTTTATCTGCACTTTAAATGACAAAATGAAGAGAGTTTTCCCATTAGAACAGGTATTCTTCACACTTTTCATCTGGCTCAGTTTTGGATGAAATCAATGGATAGGGCAATATCCAAAAAGGTGTCCAAAACTGTCCGAAAACTAAAAGTGCAGATAGGAGCAAATTATCACTCATCCTAAAGATAACTGGGGGCCCAGAATGCAGCACTGACAGTAAAAAACCTCTACCTGTTGTGGGAATGCTAACCCTAACCCTAGCTAGGGTTTCAAATGTGCATTCCGGCAGGGTGTCTCAGAAGCCCTCCAAACATCAAAGTTGATTTCTTTCCTCAAACTCCAAAAAATCAGTCTCAAACTATCAAAACGGTTTCTAAAACCTCTAGGAAATGTATCTTCTTTAATAATCTGTCTGGTTTAGGCAAATTTTCATGAAGCTGAAAAATGCTGTTAAATGGTAGTTAAATCGGCATGCTTTTAATGCCTGGCTAGGGTTAGGGTTACAAGAACCACAGAATTTTGCCCGCTGTTGCACTTTTAGCTACACTTTAAATGACAAAATGAAGAGAGTTTACCCATTAGAACAGGTTTTCTTCACACTTTTCATCTGGCTCAGTTTTGTATAAAATCACTACATAGGGCAATATACAAAAAGGTGACCAAAACTGTCCGAAAACTAAAAGTGCAGATAGGAGCAAATTATCACTCATCCTAAAGATAGCTGGGGGCCCGGAATGCAGCACTGACAGTAAAAAACTTCTACCTGTTGTGGGAATGCTAACCCTAACCCTAGCTAGGGTTTCAAATGTGCATTCCGGCAGGGTGTCTCAGAAGCCCTCCAAACATCAAAGTTGAATTTTTTCCTCAAACTCCAAAAAATCAGTCTCAAACTATCAAAACGGTTTCTAAAACCTCTTGGAAATGTATCTTCTTTAATAATCTGTCTGGTTTAGGCAAATTTTCATGAAGCTGAAAAATGCTGTTAAATGGTAGTTAAATCGGCATGCTTTTAATGCCTGGCTAGGGTTAGGGTTACAAGAACCACAGAATTTTGCCCGCTGTTGCACTTTTAGCTACACTTTAAATGACAAAATGAAGAGAGTTTACCCATTAGAACAGGTATTCTTCACACTTTTCATCTGGCTCAGTTTTGGATAAAATCACTACATAGGACAATATACAAAAAGGTGACCAAAACTGTCCGAAAACTAAAAGTGCAGATAGGAGCAAACTATCACTCATCCTAAAGATAACTGGGGACCCGGAATGCAGCACTGACAGTTAAAAACTTCTACCTGTTGTGGGAATGCTAACCCTAACCCTAGCTAGGGTTTCAAATGTGCATTCTGGCAGGGTGTCTCAGAAGCCCTCCAAACATCAAAGTTGATTTTTTTCCTCAAACTCCAAGAAATCAGTCTCAAACTATCAAAACGGTTTCTAAAACCTCTAGGAAATGTATCTTCTTTAATAATCTGTCTGGTTTAGGCAAATTTTCATGAAGCTGAAAAATGCTGTTAAATGGTAGTTAAATCGGCATGCTTTTAATGCCTGGCTAGGGTTAGGGTTACAAGAACCATAGAATTTTGCCCGCTGTTGCACTTTTAGCTGCACTTAAAATGACAAAATGAAGAGAGTTTACCCATTAGAACAGGTATTCTTCACACTTTTCATCTGGCTCAGTTTTGGATGAAATCAATGGATAGGGCAATATACAAAAAGGTGAGCAAAACTGTCCGAAAACTAAAAGTGCAGATAGGACCAAATTATCACTCATCCTAAAGATAACTGGGGGCCCGGAATGTAGCACTGACAGTAAAAAACTTCTACCTGTTGTGGGAATGCTAACCCTAACCCTAGCTAGGGTTTCAAATGTACATTCTGGCAGGGTGTCTCAGAAGCCCTCCAAACATCAAAGTTAAATTTTTTCCTCAAACTCCAAAAAATCAGTCTCAAACTATCAAAACGGTTTCTAAAACCTCTAGGAAATGTATCTTCTTTAATAATCTGTCTGGTTTAGGCAAATTTTCATGAAGCTGAAAAATGCTGTTAAATGGTAGTTAAATCGGCATGCTTTTAATGCCTGGCTAGGGTTAGGGTTACAAGAACCATAGAATTTTGCCCGCTGTTGCACTTTTAGCTGCACTTTAAATGACAAAATGAAGAGAGTTTACCCATTAGAAAAGGTATTCTTCACACTTTTCATCTGGCTCAGTTTTGGATAAAATCAATGGATAGGGCAATATACAAAAAGGTGACCAAAACTGTCCGAAAACTAAAAGTGCAGATAGGAGGAAATTATCACTCATCCTAAAGATAACTGGGGACCCGGAATGCAGCACTGACAGTAAAAAACTTCTACCTGTTGTGGGAATGCTAACCCTAACCCTAGCTAGGGTTTCAAATGTGCATTCCGGCAGGGTGTCTCAGAAGCCCTCCAAACATCAAAGTTAAAGTTTTTCCTCAAACTCCAAAAAATCAGTCTCAAACTATCAAAACGGTTTCTAAAACCTCTTGGAAATGTATCTTCTTTAATAATCTGTCTGGTTTAGGCAAATTTTCATGAAGCTGAAAAATGCTGTTAAATGGTAGTTAAATCGGCATGCTTTTAATGCCTGGCTAGGGTTAGGGTTACAAGAACCATAGAATTTTGCCCGCTGTTGCACTTTTAGCTGCACTTTAAATGACAAAATGAAGAGAGTTTACCCATTAGAACAGGTATTCTTCACACTTTTCATCTGGCTCAGTTTTGGATGAAATCACTGGATAGGGCAATATACAAAAAGGTGACCAAAGCTGTCCGAAAAATAAAAGTGCAGATAGGACCAAATTATCACTCATCCTAAAGATAACTGGGGGCCCGGAATGTAGCACTGACAGTTAAAAACTTCTACCTTTTGTGGGAATGCTAACCCTAACCCTAGCTAGGGTTTCAAATGTGCATTCCGGCAGGGTATCTCAGAAGCCCTCCAAACATCAAAGTTGAATTTTTTCCTCAAACCAAAAAAAATCAGTCTCAAACTATCAAAACGGTTTCTAAAACCTCTAGGAAATGTATCTTCTTTAATAATCTGTCTGGTTTAGGCAAATTTTCATGAAGCTGAAAAATGCTGTTAAATGGTAGTTAAATCGGCATGCTTTTAATGCCTGGCTAGGGTTAGGGTTACAAGAACCATAGAATTTTGCCCGCTGTTGCACTTTTAGCTGCACTTTAAATGACAAAATGAAGAGAGTTTACCCATTAGAACAGGTATTCTTCACACTTTTCATCTGGCTCGGTTTTGGATGAAATCAATGGATAGGGCAATATACAAAAAGGTGACCAAAACTGTCTGAAAACTAAAAGTGCAGATAGGATCAAATTATCACTCATCCTAAAGATAACTGGGGGCCCAGAATGTAGCACTGACAGTAAAAAACCTCTACCTGTTGTGGGAATGCTAACCCTAACCCTAGCTAGGGTTTC
Source organism: Lepisosteus platostomus (assembly GCF_059453375.1). Taxonomy (NCBI): domain Eukaryota; kingdom Metazoa; phylum Chordata; class Actinopteri; order Semionotiformes; family Lepisosteidae; genus Lepisosteus; species Lepisosteus platostomus. The sequence continues at coordinate 15,045,857 of NC_142616.1, read as the reverse complement.
AAATGTGCATTCCGGCAGGGTGTCTCAGAAGCCCTCCAAACATCAAAGTTGAATTTTTTTCTCAAACCAAAAAAAATCAGTCTCAAACTATCAAAACAGTTTCTAAAACCTCTAGGAAATGTATCTTCTTTAATAATCTGTCTTGTTTGGGCAAATTTTCATGAAGCTGAAAAATGCTGTTAAATGGTAGTTAAATCGGCATGCTTTTAATGCCTGGCTAGGGTTAGGGTTACAAGAACCATAAAATTTTGCCCGCTGTTGCACTTTTAGCTGCACTTAAAATGACAAAATGAAGAGAGTTTACCCATTAGAACAGGTATTCTTCACACTTTTCATCTTGCTCAGTTTTGGATGAAATCAATGGATAGGGCAATATACAAAAAGGTGACCAAAACTGTCCGAAAACTAAAAGTGCAGATAGGAAAAATTATCACTCATCCTAAAGATAACTGGGGGCCCGGAATGTAGCACTGACAGTAAAAAACTTCTACCTGTTGTGGGAATGCTAACCCTAACCCTAGCTAGGGTTTCAAATGTGCATTCTGGCAGGGTGTCTCAGAAGCCCTCCAAACATCAAAGTTGAATTTTTTCCTCAAACTCCAAAAAATCAGTCTCAAACTATCAAAACGGTTTCTAAAACCTCTTGGAAATGTATCTTCTTTAATAATCTGTCTGGTTTAGGCAAATTTTCATGAAGCTGAAAAATGCTGTTAAATGGTAGTTAAATCGGCATGCTTTTAATGCCTGGCTAGGGTTAGGGTTACAAGAACCATAGAATTTTGCCCGCTGTTGCACTTTTAGCTACACTTTAAATGACAAAATGAAGAGAGTTTACCCATTAGAACAGGTATTCTTCACACTTTTCATCTGGCTCAGTTTTGGATAAAATCACTACATAGGACAATATACAAAAAGGTGACCAAAACTGTCCGAAAACTAAAAGTGCAGATAGGAGCAAACTATCACTCATCCTAAAGATAACTGGGGACCCGGAATGCAGCACTGACAGTAAAAAACTTCTACCTGTTGTGGGAATGCTAACCCTAACCCTAGCTAGGGTTTCAAATGTGCATTCCGGCAGGGTATCTCAGAAGCCCTCCAAACATCAAAGTTGAATTTTTTCCTCAAACCAAAAAAAATCAGTCTCAAACTATCAAAACGGTTTCTAAAACCTCTAGGAAATGTATCTTCTTTAATAATCTGTCTGGTTTAGGCAAATTTTCATGAAGCTGAAAAATGCTGTTAAATGGTAGTTAAATCGGCATGCTTTTAATGCCTGGCTAGGGTTAGGGTTACAAGAACCATAGAATTTTGCCCGCTGTTGCACTTTTAGCTGCACTTTAAATGACAAAATGAAGAGAGTTTACCCATTAGAACAGGTATTCTTCACACTTTTCATCTGGCTCTGTTTTGGATAAAATCACTGAAAAGGGCAATATACAAAAAGGTGACCAAAACTCTCCGAAAACTAAAAGTGCAGATAGGAGCAAACTATCACTCATCCTAAAGATAACTGGGGACCCGGAATGCAGCACTGACAGTTAAAAACTTCTACCTCTTGTGGGAATGCTAACCCTAACCCTAGCTAGGGTTTCAAATGTGCATTCTGGCAGGGTGTCTCAGAAGCCCTCCAAACATCAAAGTTGATTTTTTTCCTCAAACTCCAAGAAATCAGTCTCAAACTATCAAAACAGTTTCTAAAACCTCTAGGAAATGTATCTTCTTTAATAATCTGTCTGGTTTAGGCAAATTTTCATGAAGCTGAAAAATGCTGTTAAATGGTAGTTAAATCGGCATGCTTTTAATGCCTGGCTAGGGTTAGGGTTACAAGAACCATAGAATTTTGCCCGCTGTTGCACTTTTAGCTGCACTTAAAATGACAAAATGAAGAGAGTTTACCCATTAGAACAGGTATTCTTCACACTTTTCATCTGGCTCAGTTTTGGATGAAATCAATGGATAGGGCAATATACAAAAAGGTGAGCAAAACTGTCCGAAAACTAAAAGTGCAGATAGGACCAAATTATCACTCATCCTAAAGATAACTGGGGGCCCGGAATGTAGCACTGACAGTAAAAAACTTCTACCTGTTGTGGGAATGCTAACCCTAACCCTAGCTAGGGTTTCAAATGTACATTCTGGCAGGGTGTCTCAGAAGCCCTCCAAACATCAAAGTTAAATTTTTTCCTCAAACTCCAAAAAATCAGTCTCAAACTATCAAAACGGTTTCTAAAACCTCTAGGAAATGTATCTTCTTTAATAATCTGTCTGGTTTAGGCAAATTTTCATGAAGCTGAAAAATGCTGTTAAATGGTAGTTAAATCGGCATGCTTTTAATGCCTGGCTAGGGTTAGGGTTACAAGAACCATAGAATTTTGCCCGCTGTTGCACTTTTAGCTGCACTTTAAATGACAAAATGAAGAGAGTTTACCCATTAGAACAGGTTTTCTTCACACTTTTCATCTGGCTCAGTTTTGGATAAAATCACTACATAGGGCAATATACAAAAAGGTGACCAAAACTGTCCGAAAACTAAAAGTGCAGATAGGAGGAAATTATCACTCATCCTAAAGATAACTGGGGACCCGGAATGCAGCACTGACAGTAAAAAACTTCTACCTGTTGTGGGAATGCTAACCCTAACCCTAGCTAGGGTTTCAAATGTGCATTCCGGCAGGGTGTCTCAGAGGCCCTCCAAACATCAAAGTTAAAGTTTTTCCTCAAACTCCAAAAAATCAGTCTCAAACTATCAAAACGGTTTCTAAAACCTCTAGGAAATGTATCTTCTTTAATAATCTGTCAGGTTTAGACAAATTTTCATGAAGCTGAAAAATGCTGTTAAATGGTAGTTAAATCGGCATGCTTTTAATGCCTGGTTAGGGTTAGGGTTACAAGAACCATAGAATTTTGCCCGCTGTTGCACTTTTAGTTGCACTTTAAATGACAAAATGAAGAGAGTTTACCCATTAGAACAGGTATTCTTCACACTTTTCATCTGGCTCAGTTTTGGATAAAATCACTGAAAAGGGCAATATACAAAAAGGTGACCAAAACTCTCCGAAAACTAAAAGTGCAGATAGGAGCAAATTATAACTCATCCTTAAGATAACTGGGGGCCCGGAATGCAGCACTGACAGTAAAAAACTTCTACCTGTTGTGGGAATGCTAACCCTAACCCTAGCTAGGGTTTCAAATGTGCATTCCGGCAGGGTGTCTCAGAAGCCCTCCAAACATCAAAGTTGAATTTTTTCCTCAAACTCCAAAAAATCAGTCTCAAACTATCAAAACAGTTTCTAAAACCTCTAGGAAATGTATCTTCTTTAATAATCTGTCTTGTTTGGGCAAATTTTCATGAAGCTGAAAAATGCTGTTAAATGGTAGTTAAATCAGCATGCTTTTAATGCCTGGCTAGGGTTAGGGTTACAAGAACCATAGAATTTTGCCCGCTGTTGCACTTTTAGCTGCACTTTAAATGACAAAATGAAGAGAGTTTACCCATTAGAACAGGTATTCTTCACACTTTTCATCTGGCTCAGTTTTGGATAAAATCAATGGATAGGGCAATATCCAAAAAGGTGACCAGAACTCTCCGAAAACTAAAAGTGCAGATAGGAGCAAATTATCACTCATCCTAAAGATAACTGGGGACCCGGAATGCAGCACTGACAGTAAAAAACTTCTACCTGTTGTGGGAATGCTATCCCTAACCCTAGCTAGGGTTTCAAATGTGCATTCCGGCAGGGTATCTCAGAAGCCCTCCAAACATCAAAGTTGAATTTTTTCCTCAAACCAAAAAAAATCAGTCTCAAACTATCAAAACGGTTTCTAAAACCTCTAGGAAATGTATCTTCTTTAATAATCTGTCTGGTTTAGGCAAATTTTCATGAAGCTGAAAAATGCTGTTAAATGGTAGTTAAATCGGCATGCTTTTAATGCCTGGCTAGGGTTAGGGTTACAAGAACCATAGAATTTTGCCCGCTGTTGCACTTTTAGCTGCACTTTAAATGACAAAATGAAGAGAGTTTACCCATTAGAACAGGTATTCTTCACACTTTTCATCTGGCTCGGTTTTGGATGAAATCAATGGATAGGGCAATATCCAAAAAGGTGACCAAAACTGTCTGAAAACTAAAAGTGCAGATAGGAGCAAATTATCACTCATCCTAAAGATAACTGGGGGCCCGGAATGTAGCACTGACAGTAAAAAACCTCTACCTGTTGTGGGAATGCTAACCCTAACCCTAGCTAGGGTTTCAAATGTGCATTCCGGCAGGGTGTCTCAGAAGCCCTCCAAACATCAAAGTTGAATTTTTTTCTCAAACCAAAAAAAATCAGTCTCAAACTATCAAAACAGTTTCTAAAACCTCTAGGAAATGTATCTTCTTTAATAATCTGTCTTGTTTGGGCAAATTTTCATGAAGCTGAAAAATGCTGTTAAATGGTAGTTAAATCGGCATGCTTTTAATGCCTGGCTAGGGTTAGGGTTACAAGAACCATAGAATTTTGCCCGCTGTTGCACTTTTAGCTGCACTTAAAATGACAAAATGAAGAGAGTTTACCCATTAGAACAGGTATTCTTCACACTTTTCATCTGGCTCAGTTTTGGATAAAATCACTGAAAAGGGCAATATACAAAAAGGTGACCAAAACTATCCGAAAACTAAAAGTGCAGATAGGAGCAAATTATCACTCATCCTAAAGATAACTGGGGACCCGGAATGCAGCACTGACAGTAAAAAACTTCTACCTGTTGTGGGAATGCTAACCCTAACCCTAGCTAGGGTTTCAAATGTGCATTCCGGCAGGGTATCTCAGAAGCCCTCCAAACATCAAAGTTGAATTTTTTCCTCAAACTCCAAAAAATCAGTCTCAAACTATCAAAACAGTTTCTAAAACCTCTAAGAAATGTATCTTCTTTAATAATCTGTCTTGTTTGGGCAAATTTTCATGAAGCTGAAAAATGCTGTTAAATGGTAGTTAAATCGGCATGCTTTTAATGCCTGGCTAGGGTTAGGGTTACAAGAACCATAGAATTTTGCCCGCTGTTGCACTTTTAGCTGCACTTTAAATGACAAAATGAAGAGAGTTTACCCATTAGAACAGGTATTCTTCACACTTTTCATCTGGCTCAGTTTTGGATAAAATCAATGGATAGGGCAATATACAAAAAGGTAACCAAAACTGTCCGAAAACTAAAAGTGCAGATAGGAGCAAATTATCACTCATCCTAAAGATAACTGGGGACCCGGAATGCAGCACTGACAGTAAAAAACTTCTACCTGTTGTGGGAATGCTAACCCTAACCCTAGCTAGGGTTTCAAATGTGCATTCCGGCAGGGTGTCTCAGAAGCCCTCCAAACATCAAAGTTGAATTTTTTCCTCAAACTCCAAAAAATCAGTCTCAAACTATCAAAACGGTTTCTAAAACCTCTAGGAAATGTATCTTCTTTAATAATCTGTCAGGTTTAGGCAAATTTTCATGAAGCTGAAAAATGCTGTTAAATGGTAGTTAAATCGGCATGCTTTTAATGCCTGGCTAGGGTTAGGGTTACAAGAACCATAGAATTTTGCCCGCTGTTGCACTTTTAGCTGCACTTCAAATGACAAAATGAAGAGAGTTTACCCATTAGAACAGGTTTTCTTCACACTTTTCATCTGGCTCAGTTTTGGATAAAATCACTACATAGGGCAATATACAAAAAGGTGACCAAAACTGTCCGAAAACTAAAAGTGCAGATAGGAGCAAATTATCACTCATCCTAAAGATAACTGGGGACCCGGAATGCAGCACTGACAGTAAAAAACTTCTACCTGATGTGGGAATGCTAACCCTAACCCTAGCTAGGGTTTCAAATGTGCATTCCGGCAGGGTGTCTCAGAAGCCCTCCAAACATCAAAGTTAAATTTTTTCCTCAAACTCCAAAAAATCAGTCTCAAACTATCAAAACGGTTTCTAAAACCTCTAGGAAATGTATCTTCTTTAATAATCTGTCTGGTTTAGGCAAATTTTCATGAAGCTGAAAAATGCTGTTAAATGGTAGTTAAATCGGCATGCTTTTAATGCCTGGCTAGGGTTAGGGTTACAAGAACCATAGAATTTTGCCCGCTGTTGCACTTTTAGCTGCACTTTAAATGACAAAATGAAGAGAGTTTACCCATTAGAACAGGTATTCTTCACACTTTTCATCTGGCTCAGTTTTGGATGAAATCAATGGATAGGGCAATATACAAAAAGGTGACCAAAACTGTCCGAAAACTAAAAGTGCAGATAGGAAAAATTATCACTCATCCTAAAGATAACTGGGGGCCCGGAATGTAGCACTGACAGTAAAAAACGTCTACCTGTTGTGGGAATGCTAACCCTAACCCTAGCTAGAGTTTCAAATGTGCATTCCGGCAGGGTATCTCAGAAGCCCTCCAAACATCAAAGTTGAATTATTTCCTCAAACCAAAAAAAATCAGTCTCAAACTATCAAAACGGTTTCTAAAACCTCTAGGAAATGTATCTTCTTTAATAATCTGTCTGGTTTAGGCAAATTTTCATGAAGCTGAAAAATGCTGTTAAATGGTAGTTAAATCGGCATGCTTTTAATGCCTGGCTAGGGTTAGGGTTACAAGAACCATAGAATTTTGCCCGCTGTTGCACTTTTAGCTGCACTTTAAATGACAAAATGAAGAGAGTTTACCCATTAGAACAGGTATTCTTCACACTTTTCATCTGGCTCAGTTTTGGATGAAATCAATGGATAGGGCAATATACAAAAAGGTGACCAAAACTGTCCGAAAACTAAAAGTGCAGATAGGACCAAATTATCACTCATCCTAAAGATAACTGGGGACCCGAAATGCAGCACTGACAGTAAAAAACTTCTACCTATTGTGGGAATGCTAACCCTAACCCTAGCTCGGGTTTCAAATGTGCATTCCGGCAGGGTATCTCAGAAGCCCTCCAAACATCAAAGTTGAATTTTTTCCTCAAACTCCAAAAAATCAGTCTCAAACTATCAAAACGGTTTCTAAAACCTCTAGGAAATGTATCTTCTTTAATAATCTGTCTGGTTTAGGCAAATTTTCATGAAGCTGAAAAATGCTGTTAAATGGTAGATAAATCGGCATGCTTTTAATGCCTGGCTAGGGTTAGGGTTACAAGAACCATAGAATTTTGCCCGCTGTTGCACTTTTAGCTGCACTTTAAATGACAAAATGAAGAGAGTTTACCCATTAGAAAAGGTATTCTTCACACTTTTAATCTGGCTCAGTTTTGGATAAAATCACTGAAAAGTGCAATATACAAAAAGGTGACCAAAACTCTCCGAAAACTAAAAGTGCAGATAGGAGCAAATTATCACTCATCCTAAAGATAACTGGGGACCCGGAATGCAGCACTGACAGTAAAAAACTTCTACCTGTTGTGGGAATGCTAACCCTAACCCTACCTAGGGTTTCAAATGTGCATTCCGGCAGGGTATCTCAGAAGCCCTCCAAACATCAAAGTTGAATTTTTTCCTCAAACCAATAAAAATCAGTCTCAAACTATCAAAACGGTTTCTAAAACCTCTAGGAAATGTATCTTCTTTAATAATCTGTCTGGTTTAGGCAAATTTTCATGAAGCTGAAAAATGCTGTTAAATGGTAGTTAAATCGGCATGCTTTTAATGCCTGGCTAGGGTTAGGGTTACAAGAACCATAGAATTTTGCCCGCTGTTGCACTTTTAGCTGCACTTTAAATGACAAAATGAAGAGAGTTTACCCATTAGAACAGGTATTCTTCACACTTTTCATCTGGCTCAGTTTTGGATAAAATCACTGAAAAGGGCAATATACAAAAAGGTGACCAAAACTCTCCGAAAACTAAAAGTGCAGATAGGAGCAAATTATCACTCATCCTAAAGATAACTGGGGACCCGGAATGCAGCACTGACAGTAAAAAACTTCTACCTGTTGTGGGAATGCTAACCCTAACCCTAGCTGGGGTTTCAAATGTGCATTCCGGCAGGGTATCTCAGAAGCCCTCCAAACATCAAAGTTGAATTTTTTCCTCAAACCAAAAAAAATCAGTCTCAAACTATCAAAACGGTTTCTAAAACCTCTAGGAAATGTATCTTCTTTAATAATCTGTCTGGTTTAGGCAAATTTTCATGAAGCTGAAAAATGCTGTTAAATGGTAGTTAAATCGGCATGCTTTTAATGCCTGGCTAGGGTTAGGGTTACAAGAACCATAGAATTTTGCCCGCTGTTGCACTTTTAGCTGCACTTTAAATGACAAAATGAAGAGAGTTTACCCATTAGAACAGGTATTCTTCACACTTTTCGTCTGGCTCAGTTTTGGATGAAATCAATGGATAGGGCAATATACAAAAAGGTGACCAAAACTGTCCGAAAACTAAAAGTGCAGATAGGACCAAATTATCACTCATCCTAAAGATAACTGGGGGCCCGGAATGTAGCACTGACAGTAAAAAACTTCTACCTGTTGTGGGAATGCTAACCCTAACCCTAGCTAGGGTTTCAAATGTACATTCTGGCAGGGTGTCTCAGAAGCCCTCCAAACATCAAAGTTAAATTTTTTCCTCAAACTCCAAAAAATCAGTCTCAAACTATCAAAACGGTTTCTAAAACCTCTAGGAAATGTATCTTCTTTAATAATCTGTCTGGTTTAGGCAAATTTTCATGATGCTGAAAAATGCTGTTAAATGATAGTTAAATCGGCATGCTTTTAATGCCTGGCTAGGGTTAGGGTTACAAGAACCATAGAATTTTGCCCGCTGTTGCACTTTTAGCTGCACTTTAAATGACAAAATGAAGAGAGTTTACCCATTAGAACAGGTATTCTTCACACTTTTCATCTGGCTCAGTTTTGGATGAAATCAATGGATAGGGCAATATACAAAAAGGTGACCAAAACTGTCCGAAAACTAAAAGTGCAGATAGGACCAAATTATCACTCATCCTAAAGATAACTGGGGACCCGAAATGCAGCACTGACAGTAAAAAACTTCTACCTATTGTGGGAATGCTAACCCTAACCCTAGCTCGGGTTTCACATGTGCATTCCGGCAGGGTATCTCAGAAGCCCTCCAAACATCAAAGTTGAATTTTTTCCTCAAACTCCAAAAAATCAGTCTCAAACTATCAAAACGGTTTCTAAAACCTCTAGGAAATGTATCTTCTTTAATAATCTGTCTGGTTTAGGCAAATTTTCATGAAGCTGAAAAATGCTGTTAAATGGTAGATAAATCGGCATGCTTTTAATGCCTGGCTAGGGTTAGGGTTACAAGAACCATAGAATTTTGCCCGCTGTTGCACTTTTAGCTGCACTTTAAATGACAAAATGAAGAGAGTTTACCCATTAGAAAAGGTATTCTTCACACTTTTAATCTGGCTCAGTTTTGGATAAAATCACTGAAAAGTGCAATATACAAGAAGGTGACCAAAACTCTCCGAAAACTAAAAGTGCAGATAGGAGCAAATTATCACTCATCCTAAAGATAACTGGGGACCCGGAATGCAGCACTGACAGTAAAAAACTTCTACCTGTTGTGGGAATGCTAACCCTAACCCTACCTAGGGTTTCAAAAGTGCATTCCGGCAGGGTATCTCAGAAGCCCTCCAAACATCAAAGTTGAATTTTTTCCTCAAACCAATAAAAATCAGTCTCAAACTATCAAAACGGTTTCTAAAACCTCTAGGAAATGTATCTTCTTTAATAATCTGTCTGGTTTAGGCAAATTTTCATGAAGCTGAAAAATGCTGTTAAATGGTAGTTAAATCGGCATGCTTTTAATGCCTGGCTAGGGTTAGGGTTACAAGAACCATAGAATTTTGCCCGCTGTTGCACTTTTAGCTGCACTTTAAATGACAAAATGAAGAGAGTTTACCCATTAGAACAGGTATTCTTCACACTTTTCATCTGGCTCAGTTTTGGATAAAATCACTGAAAAGGGCAATATACAAAAAGGTGACCAAAACTCTCCGAAAACTAAAAGTGCAGATAGGAGCAAATTATCACTCATCCTAAAGATAACTGGGGACCCGGAATGCAGCACTGACAGTAAAAAACTTCTACCTGTTGTGGGAATGCTAACCCTAACCCTAGCTGGGGTTTCAAATGTGCATTCCGGAAGGTGTCTCAGAAGCCCTCCAAACATCAAAGTTGAATTTTTTCCTCAAACCAAAAAAAATCAGTCTCAAACTATCAAAACGGTTTCTAAAACCTCTAGGAAATGTATCTTCTTTAATAATCTGTCTGGTTTAGGCAAATTTTCATGAAGCTGAAAAATGCTGTTAAATGGTAGTTAAATCGGCATGCTTTTAATGCCTGGCTAGGGTTAGGGTTACAAGAACCATAGAATTTTGCCCGCTGTTGCACTTTTAGCTGCACTTTAAATGACAAAATGAAGAGAGTTTACCCATTAGAACAGGTATTCTTCACACTTTTCATCTGGCTCAGTTTTGGATGAAATCAATGGATAGGGCAATATACAAAAAGGTGACCAAAACTGTCCGAAAACTAAAAGTGCAGATAGGACCAAATTATGACTCATCCTAAAGATAACTGGGGGCCCGGAATGTAGCACTGACAGTAAAAAACTTCTACCTGTTGTGGGAATGCTAACCCTAACCCTAGCTAGGGTTTCAAATGTACATTCTGGCAGGGTGTCTCAGAAGCCCTCCAAACATCAAAGTTAAATTTTTTCCTCAAACTCCAAAAAATCAGTCTCAAACTATCAAAACGGTTTCTAAAACCTCTAGGAAATGTATCTTCTTTAATAATCTGTCTGGTTTAGGCAAATTTTCATGATGCTGAAAAATGCTGTTAAATGATAGTTAAATCGGCATGCTTTTAATGCCTGGCTAGGGTTAGGGTTACAAGAACCATAGAATTTTGCCCGCTGTTGCACTTTTAGCTGCACTTTAAATGACAAAATGAAGAGAGTTTACCCATTAGAACAGGTATTCTTCACACTTTTCATCTGGCTCAGTTTTGGATGAAATCAATGGATAGGGCAATATCCAAAAAGGTGACCAAAACTGTCCGAAAACTAAAAGTGCAGATAGGACCAAATTATCACTCATCCTAAAGATAACTGGGGGCCCGGAATGTAGCACTGACAGTAAAAAACTTCTACCTGTTGTGGGAATGCTAACCCTAACCCTAGCTAGGGTTTCAAATGTACATTCTGGCAGGGTGTCTCAGAAGCCCTCCAAACATCAAAGTTAAATTTTTTCCTCAAACTCCAAAAAATCAGTCTCAAACTATCAAAACGGTTTCTAAAACCTCTAGGAAATGTATCTTCTTTAATAATCTGTCTGGTTTAGGCAAATTTTCATGATGCTGAAAAATGCTGTTAAATGATAGTTAAATCGGCATGCTTTTAATGCCTGGCTAGGGTTAGGGTTACAAGAACCATAGAATTTTGCCCGCTGTTGCACTTTTAGCTGCACTTTAAATGACAAAATGAAGAGAGTTTACCCATTAGAACAGGTATTCTTCACACTTTTCATCTGGCTCAGTTTTGGATGAAATCAATGGATAGGGCAATATCCAAAAAGGTGACCAAAACTGTCCGAAAACTAAAAGTGCAGATAGGAGCAAATTATCACTCATCCTAAAGATAACTGGGGGCCCGGAATGCAGCACTGACAGTAAAAAACTTCTACCTGTTGTGGGAATGCTAACCCTAACCCTAGCTAGGGTTTCAAATGTGCATTCCGGAAGGTGTCTCAGAAGCCCTCCAAACATCAAAGTTGAGTTTTTTCCTCAAACCAAAAAAAATCAGTCTCAAACTATCAAAACGGTTTCTAAAACCTCTAGGAAATGTATCTTCTTTAATAATCTGTCTTGTTTGGGCAAATTTTCATGAAGCTGAAAAATGCTGTTAAATCGGCATGCTTTTAATGCCTGGCTAGGGTTAGGGTTACAAGAACCATAGAATTTTGCCCGCTGTTGCACTTTTAGCTGCACTTTAAATGACAAAATGAAGAGAGTTTACCCATTAGAACAGGTTTTCTTCACACTTTTCATCTGGCTCAGTTTTGGATAAAATCACTACTTAGGGCAATATACAAAAAGGTGACCAAAACTGTCCGAAAACTAAAAGTGCAGATAGGAGCAAATTATCACTCATCCTAAAGATAACTGTGGGCCCGGAATGCAGCACTGACAGTAAAAAACTTCTACCTGTTGTGGGAATGCTAACCCTAACCCTAGCTAGGGTTTCAAATGTGCATTCCGGCAGGGTGTCTCAGAAGCCCTCCAAACATCAAAGTTAAATTTTTTCCTCAAACTCCAAAAAATCAGTCTCAAACTATCAAAACGGTTTCTAAAACCTCTAGGAAATGTATCTTCTTTAATAATCTGTCTGGTTTAGGCAAATTTTCATGATGCTGAAAAATGCTGTTAAATGATAGTTAAATCGGCATGCTTTTAATGCCTGGCTAGGGTTAGGGTTACAGGAACCATAGAATTTTGCCCGCTGTTGCACTTTTAGCTGCACTTTAAATGACAAAATGAAGAGAGTTTACCCATTAGAACAGGTTTTCTTCACACTTTTCATCTGGCTCAGTTTTGGATAAAATCACTGGATAGGGCAATATACAAAAAGGTGACCAAAACTGTCCGAAAACTAAAAGTGCAGATAGGACCAAATTATCACTCATCCTAAAGATAACTGGGGACCCGAAATGCAGCACTGACAGTAAAAAACTTCTACCTATTGTGGGAATGCTAACCCTAACCCTAGCTCGGGTTTCAAATGTGCATTCCGGCAGGGTATCTCAGAAGCCCTCCAAACATCAAAGTTGAATTTTTTCCTCAAACTCCAAAAAATCAGTCTCAAACTATCAAAACGGTTTCTAAAACCTCTAGGAAATGTATCTTCTTTAATAATCTGTCTGGTTTAGGCAAATTTTCATGAAGCTGAAAAATGCTGTTAAATGGTAGATAAATCGGCATGCTTTTAATGCCTGGCTAGGGTTAGGGTTACAAGAACCATAGAATTTTGCCCGCTGTTGCACTTTTAGCTGCACTTTAAATGACAAAATGAAGAGAGTTTACCCATTAGAAAAGGTATTCTTCACACTTTTAATCTGGCTCAGTTTTGGATAAAATCACTGAAAAGTGCAATATACAAGAAGGTGACCAAAACTCTCCGAAAACTAAAAGTGCAGATAGGAGCAAATTATCACTCATCCTAAAGATAACTGGGGACCCGGAATGCAGCACTGACAGTAAAAAACTTCTACCTGTTGTGGGAATGCTAACCCTAACCCTACCTAGGGTTTCAAATGTGCATTCCGGCAGGGTATCTCAGAAGCCCTCCAAACATCAAAGTTGAATTTTTTCCTCAAACCAATAAAAATCAGTCTCAAACTATCAAAACGGTTTCTAAAACCTCTAGGAAATGTATCTTCTTTAATAATCTGTCTGGTTTAGGCAAATTTTCATGAAGCTGAAAAATGCTGTTAAATGGTAGTTAAATCGGCATGCTTTTAATGCCTGGCTAGGGTTAGGGTTACAAGAACCATAGAATTTTGCCCGCTGTTGCACTTTTAGCTGCACTTTAAATGACAAAATGAAGAGAGTTTACCCATTAGAACAGGTATTCTTCACACTTTTCATCTGGCTCAGTTTTGGATAAAATCACTGAAAAGGGCAATATACAAAAAGGTGACCAAAACTCTCCGAAAACTAAAAGTGCAGATAGGAGCAAATTATCACTCATCCTAAAGATAACTGGGGACCCGGAATGCAGCACTGACAGTAAAAAACTTCTACCTGTTGTGGGAATGCTAACCCTAACCCTAGCTGGGGTTTCAAATGTGCATTCCGGCAGGGTATCTCAGAAGCCCTCCAAACATCAAAGTTGAATTTTTTCCTCAAACCAAAAAAAATCAGTCTCAAACTATCAAAACGGTTTCTAAAACCTCTAGGAAATGTATCTTCTTTAATAATCTGTCTGGTTTAGGCAAATTTTCATGAAGCTGAAAAATGCTGTTAAATGGTAGTTAAATCGGCATGCTTTTAATGCCTGGCTAGGGTTAGGGTTACAAGAACCATAGAATTTTGCCCGCTGTTGCACTTTTAGCTGCACTTTAAATGACAAAATGAAGAGAGTTTACCCATTAGAACAGGTATTCTTCACACTTTTCATCTGGCTCAGTTTTGGATGAAATCAATGGATAGGGCAATATACAAAAAGGTGACCAAAACTGTCCGAAAACTAAAAGTGCAGATAGGACCAAATTATCACTCATCCTAAAGATAACTGGGGGCCCGGAATGTAGCACTGACAGTAAAAAACTTCTACCTGTTGTGGGAATGCTAACCCTAACCCTAGCTAGGGTTTCAAATGTACATTCTGGCAGGGTGTCTCAGAAGCCCTCCAAACATCAAAGTTAAATTTTTTCCTCAAACTCCAAAAAATCAGTCTCAAACTATCAAAACGGTTTCTAAAACCTCTAGGAAATGTATCTTCTTTAATAATCTGTCTGGTTTAGGCAAATTTTCATGATGCTGAAAAATGCTGTTAAATGATAGTTAAATCGGCATGCTTTTAATGCCTGGCTAGGGTTAGGGTTACAAGAACCATAGAATTTTGCCCGCTGTTGCACTTTTAGCTGCACTTTAAATGACAAAATGAAGAGAGTTTACCCATTAGAACAGGTATTCTTCACACTTTTCATCTGGCTCAGTTTTGGATGAAATCAATGGATAGGGCAATATCCAAAAAGGTGACCAAAACTGTCCGAAAACTAAAAGTGCAGATAGGACCAAATTATCACTCATCCTAAAGATAACTGGGGGCCCGGAATGTAGCACTGACAGTAAAAAACTTCTACCTGTTGTGGGAATGCTAACCCTAACCCTAGCTAGGGTTTCAAATGTACATTCTGGCAGGGTGTCTCAGAAGCCCTCCAAACATCAAAGTTAAATTTTTTCCTCAAACTCCAAAAAATCAGTCTCAAACTATCAAAACGGTTTCTAAAACCTCTAGGAAATGTATCTTCTTTAATAATCTGTCTGGTTTAGGCAAATTTTCATGATGCTGAAAAATGCTGTTAAATGATAGTTAAATCGGCATGCTTTTAATGCCTGGCTAGGGTTAGGGTTACAAGAACCATAGAATTTTGCCCGCTGTTGCACTTTTAGCTGCACTTTAAATGACAAAATGAAGAGAGTTTACCCATTAGAACAGGTATTCTTCACACTTTTCATCTGGCTCAGTTTTGGATGAAATCAATGGATAGGGCAATATCCAAAAAGGTGACCAAAACTGTCCGAAAACTAAAAGTGCAGATAGGAGCAAATTATCACTCATCCTAAAGATAACTGGGGGCCCGGAATGCAGCACTGACAGTAAAAAACTTCTACCTGTTGTGGGAATGCTAACCCTAACCCTAGCTAGGGTTTCAAATGTGCATTCCGGAAGGTGTCTCAGAAGCCCTCCAAACATCAAAGTTGAATTTTTTCTTCAAACTCCAAAAAATCAGTCTCAAACTATCAAAACGGTTTCTAAAACCTCTAGGAAATGTATCTTCTTTAATAATCTGTCTGGTTTAGGCAAATTTTCATGAAGCTGAAAAATGCTGTTAAATGGTAGTTAAATCGGCATGCTTTTAATGCCTGGCTAGGGTTAGGGTTACAAGAACCATAGAATTTTGCCCGCTGTTGCACTTTTAGCTGCACTTTAAATGACAAAATGAAGAGAGTTTACCCATTAGAACAGGTATTCTTCACACTTTTCATCTGGCTCAGTTTTGGATAAAATCACTGAAAAGGGCAATATACAAAAAGGTGACCAAAACTCTCCGAAAACTAAAAGTGCAGATAGGAGCAAATTATCACTCATCCTAAAGATAACTGGGGACCCGGAATGTGCACTGACAGTAAAAAACTTCTACCTGTTGTGGGAATGCTAACCCTAACCCTAGCTAGGGTTTCAAATGTGCATTCCGGCAGGGTATCTCAGAAGCCCTCCAAACATCAAAGTTGAGTTTTTTCCTCAAACCAAAAAAAATCAGTCTCAAACTATCAAAACGGTTTCTAAAACCTCTAGGAAATGTATCTTCTTTAATAATCTGTCTTGTTTGGGCAAATTTTCATGAAGCTGAAAAATGCTGTTAAATGGTAGTTAAATCGGCATGCTTTTAATGCCTGGCTAGGGTTAGGGTTACAAGAACCATAGAATTTTGCCCGCTGTTGCACTTTTAGCTGCACTTTAAATGACAAAATGAAGAGAGTTTACCCATTAGAACAGGTTTTCTTCACACTTTTCATCTGGCTCAGTTTTGGATAAAATCACTACTTAGGGCAATATACAAAAAGGTGACCAAAACTGTCCGAAAACTAAAAGTGCAGATAGGAGCAAATTATCACTCATCCTAAAGATAACTGTGGGCCCGGAATGCAGCACTGACAGTAAAAAACTTCTACCTGTTGTGGGAATGCTAACCCTAACCCTAGCTAGGGTTTCAAATGTGCATTCCGGCAGGGTGTCTCAGAAGCCCTCCAAACATCAAAGTTAAATTTTTTCCTCAAACTCCAAAAAATCAGTCTCAAACTATCAAAACGGTTTCTAAAACCTCTAGGAAATGTATCTTCTTTAATAATCTGTCTGGTTTAGGCAAATTTTCATGATGCTGAAAAATGCTGTTAAATGATAGTTAAATCGGCATGCTTTTAATGCCTGGCTAGGGTTAGGGTTACAGGAACCATAGAATTTTGCCCGCTGTTGCACTTTTAGCTGCACTTTAAATGACAAAATGAAGAGAGTTTACCCATTAGAACAGGTTTTCTTCACACTTTTCATCTGGCTCAGTTTTGGATAAAATCACTGGATAGGGCAATATACAAAAAGGTGACCAAAACTGTCCGAAAACTAAAAGTGCAGATAGGAGCAAATTATCACTCATCCTAAAGATAACTGGGGGCCCGGAATGCAGCACTGACAGTAAAAAACTTCTACCTGTTGTGGGAATGCTAACCCTAACCCTAGCTAGGGTTTCAAATGTGCATTCCGGCAGGGTGTCTCAGAGGCCCTCCAAACAGCAAAGTTGAATTTTTTCCTCAAACTCCAAAAAATCAGTCTCAAACTATCAAAACGGTTTTTAAAACCTCTAGGAAATGTATCTTCTTTAATAATCTGTCTGGTTTAGACAAATTTTCATGAAGCTGAAAAATGCTGTTAAATGGTAGTGAAATCGGCATGCTTTTAATGCCTGGCTAGGGTTAGGGTTAAAAGAACCATAGAATTTTGCCCACTGTTACACTTCAACATTTTCATTAATGTGAAAAATGCTGTCATATGGTAGTCAAATTAAAGAAGATACATTTCCTAGAGGTTTTAAAAACCATTTTGAATGTTTGAGACTGATTTCTATCTATAAACTAGGATTATGGTTAGAAATACCACTAAAGGTGCACTTCAATTAGAGTGATTTTTGGATTTCAAACGTCTGAAACAAGATAGGAGCATTATTTTTGTTGTGTACCTCCATTTTGTGATTTGTATGTTGTCTCTTCTCTATGGGTAGTTGCATTGCAATCTTTATACCTAAATCAAATTGAGGTCTACAATGCTTCTCAAAGTTTACATTTCAGCCTAATGCAAATGTTCTCTGAAAAATAGCCTTTTTCTCAACTGATTAAAACTCATTGCAAACGTTCTCTAAACTGCCCTGTGACTTTTTGCATCCTCTGCCATTCTGCAAGTATTTCAGCTTCCATCAGGGCAGTGTAAAACCACACAGATACAGGAATGTCACGTTATAGTGGTGCCAAGCTTTTAAATTTCGATAAAACATCTTGCTACAATCATGGAAAGAATCTGACCTGCCTCAATGTAAACTTTTATCAGTGTAAAAGGCATCTCACATAACAAATCACTCCTCAATTAATGAACAACAGGGCTTAATTTTGCTGAGGAACCAAACCCACTTTTACTTTACAATGTTAAAGAATCTTTATAATACAAAGAAAAAATAGACTTAGCAGAAGTTTTCTGAATTCTACTGTGAACTGCTATACCGGACGAAAAGAGTATATTTGTGTAACAAGGCAGAATGGTAGTGTAAAGACAATGCTGAACCACCAAAGCCTGATGTTGAGACACTCACAAAACTGGAAAATTCAGCATTATCACAGGATCATTGGGAAACCACTTCCATCTGTAGGAAGCTTAATTGCTATAAGAGACCATATAGAGGTTGTCTACTCATACCCTTGCAGTGCTCTAGATGGTGAGATATACTTCATCTCTGAGTGATTGTGTGTGGTTATTGAAAGGTTCACAAAATACAATTTGGTTTAAAATCAATCAAAGGCTTACGCATGGTATAACAAAAATAAGAGCAGCTCTTATATTACTGTATCTGTTGTTGTCCAAAGATAATTCCAATGTTCATGTGGCAATAAACTTCCCTACTCCTCTAGTCTACTCGTTTCAGATACACAAAGATAAGAAGTATGTTTGATACATCTTCCTATCATCACAGGACAGAACTAGACTCAGCCAGGATTTGAACCCGGGACCTCTCGCACCCGACGCGAGAATCATACCCCTAGACAAACGACCCACACATTAGTGCAGGTGGGGAGCTGCGTCAGCATGCGTAGGCTGCAAATGAACAAGTAAAGGTTTATTCCATGCTGAAAAGAAAAGACGGAAAACACAACGTTTCGGCCGTGGATCCTTCTTCAGGTGTCTTTGTCAGTCTGTTTTCAAATCTTTCTCTTCAGAAAGACCGCGAAAAAAGGGTGACGATTCAGTTGTCGAAATGAGCCTTTTACTTGTTCCTTTCCAGCCTACACATGCTGACGCAGCTTCCCACCTGAAATGAACATTATATATATTCGAACATTATTTCCGTGTGACTGTTGCAGCTTCCCACCTGAAATGAACATTATATATATATATTCGAACATTATTTCCGTGTGACTGTTGTAACTCTGACAATATTCCCCCCCAAAGGACTCAAACGCCGAGCTGAAGAAAAGAGAAGCAGAACACCACGCGTAGTGATAGAAAGCGCATTTAACCGATGACTACAAAACTTAGAAACGCACATCAGACAAACAACGTTCAGAAATAGAGTACAAGGCAAGCATGTGATATAACTGAGCGCTCTGAGTGTCGTGGGAAACGTCTCTCCCACTTTCACATGTCATTTTCATCTTCCATCCCGGAGCGGATTAGAAAGGAGACAGAAATGAAACCGGTTTCGCCCTGAGCGTCTTCCAGGCTGTAACACGCGCGCTGCCTGATCACGGGGGACGTGGCGGACTGACCGCTGTGTCCACCAGGTGTCGCCAAAGACCAGAGAGCGCCGGAATGAACGGGCCAGAGCTCAGTATCTGGTGTTCGCTTTCTGAGTTTTCTTAAGGTGCTTATTACAATTCATGCGGACATTCACAAAATAATGAGAGTAGGAGGAATAAAAGTAAGAAATCAGTTGTACAATACATTTACTAAATTAAAGTATCTGGCGGTATTAATCAGCGATTTCAGTTGATATAAGTGATTAGACTTGTTGATAATTAAAAATTAACGAACGATTTTAGCAGCTCGGCATTCATTATGTTGCAACCACGTTTTATATACCTCGCAGTCATGTAAAGTATATACATATTCATATGCTGTATACTGTGTATATATATATATTCTCATATACGAGTGTGATTTGGGCTTGAAATGTCATCTGGTAGTTCAGCGAACAGCCGGCGATACCAGACAGCCCTTCCCTCCTAGGAGTCCTGTTGAAGCGAAGCGAAGCTCTGCTGTGCTGTACTCTCACCCGCTGTGCGCTCGGCACTCACTGTATTACATAATAATGGGTTGAAAGGGACACATTCTGGCGTGGGCTTAATTAAGATTGAACCCTGTGAGTTAGAAAATGAATAGTCTATCAGATACTCCGCGGATTTTCTCCTGTTTTAACAGGTTTCCCGTGGAAGGGTTAAGTTAAGCTCTGTAATTGAAAACGTGGGGGTGAGATGTCATCGCGTCCTTACAGCGCTCGACGCAATGACAACATGGCAAGGAAGACAGGAGTCTGTCCTCTCTAGTACATAGTTTCATCTGACTTAAAATAAACAAAGATTTAGCAACGCTGCAAGTGAGACAACGGTCTCTCTTATATAGACCATAGAGCGCAAAAGCTGGAGGATGCGGGCATCGATCCCGCTACCTCTCGCATGCTAAGCGAGCGCTCTACCATTTGAGCTAATCCCCCTCGCTGTGCCTGTGAGCAGCTCCGTCCCAGACACACTGAACTCCTCACGAGTCTTCTGTGCGATCGCACACATGTGAGAAACAGACTTGAAATCAGAAAACTCACGACCTCTCTGGCTCTTGCTTTTTGGTTGCGAGAGGTCCCGGCTTCAAATTGCAGACAAGCCCTGTTTTATTCCATGATTGCAAGAACATACGTCCAGCTCTCCTCGTATTTTCTGCGTTTATGAAACGACTGTAGTAGCACAGCGGAGTGAGCATCGTGATCACTCCTCGCTCACTGTGAGGTTATAGCGAGGTGTTTGAGCTGGCGGGCTGTCTGCTGGTTTACAACAACCAGTCGTGGAAACACCTTCACCACCATTGGACCGAGCAGATCACCACCTCAGGAAGGGGAGTTAGCTCAAATGGTAGAGCGCTTGCTTAATAGCGGACAGACTCTTGTCTTACTTTTAATGTTGTGAAGACTTTGCATCGAACACTGGAAAGAAGCGATGATCTCTCACCGCTACGTTTTCAATTTATTGAGCTGTAACTTATCACCTCCACGGGAAACCTGTTAGAATAGGAGAAAGTCTGCGATGTGGTTTATAGATTATTTATTTTCTAACACAGAGGTGTCAATCCTAATTACACCCACGTCAGAATGTGTCCCTTTCAACCCATTATTACATAATACAGTGAGTGCCGAGCGCACAGCAGGTGAAAGTACAGCACAAACAGGACTCCTAGGAGGGAGGGGCTGTCCGGTATCGCCGGCTGTTCGCTAAACTACCAGATGACATATTTCAAGCCCAAATCACATTCGTATATGAGAAAATATGTATATATACACACAGTATACAGCATATGAATATGTATATACTTTACATGACTGCGAGGAATATAAAACATGGGTGCAACATAATAAATCGCAAGCTGCTGAAATCGTTTATTCATTTTTGATTCAAGATTTTTTTATTTGCCATATACAACAAGTGTATTGGAAAACTTACTCGTTCAACTGTAGCCAGTAACAGTAGAGAAAAAAAAAATAGGCACAAACGACAAACAGACATGGACAATAAATGTAGCCAATAGACATTATAATACAGCCAAGACAGGACAGTGCAAACAGTGCAGTACCTTAAAGTGCAGGTGCTAATATGAGCTGTTTAAGATGCGGGCTGCTTGGGAGAAGAAACTGTTTCTGAATCTATTTGTCAGTGTTCTGATACTGTGATACCTCCTACCAGAACCCAGGGGTGAAAACAGATCGTGGCCCGGGTGAATTGGGTCCCGAAGTATAAATCGAGCCCGGATGTGGCAGCAGTCGAGATCTATCTGGTCGATGGAGGGTAGCTCGGTCCCAGTGATTTTCTGGGCAGACCTCACAACCCTCTGTATGGCTGTTCTGTCCTGTACTGTGGCTCCACCATACCAAGCCGTAACCCCACCGGGCAGGACACTCTCAACCGGATTACGGTAACAATTGGTGAGTGTTGTCGTGCTCATCCCCCACTTCCTTAACTGTCTCAGGAAGTGAAGGCGCTGGTGGGCGTTAGTGAGGATGGCAGCAGTGTTCTCTGGCCAGCTCAGCCTCTCAGAGATCTGGAGGCTGTGGAACCTGAGGGTGCTGACAGTTTCGACTGGAGCCCTGTGAATGAGGATGGGTGTGTGATGTCCTCCGTGCCTCCTGAAGTCCACTATAACCTCTTATGTTTTGGCGATGTTAAGCGCGAGGTTGTTGTTGTGGCACCACTCCACCAGCTCTGCTACCTCACTCCTGAGGGTGGTTTCATCATTGTTGCTGATAAGACCGATGACTGTGGCAGCATCAGCAGACTTTGTGATGCAGTTGCTGTTCAATCTAGCCACACAGTCATGTGTAATTAGAAAATACAGCCATGGGCTCAGGCAGCAGCCCTGGGGGGGCCCTGTGTTGAGGATCAGAGGGGATGAGGTTTTGTTTCCAGTCCTCACCACTTGGGGTCTGCCTGTCAGGAAGTCCAGGACCCAGTTGCAGATGGAGTTGTTGAGGTCCAGACCCCTGAGCTTGACCACCTTTCTGCCTGGCACAGTTGTGTTGAAGGCTGAGCTGAAGTCCATAAATAACATCCAGGCACAGGTGCTCCTCTTGTCCAGGTGGTCAAGACTGGTGTGAAGGGCCAGTGAGACAGCATCGTCCACTGACCTATTATTCCTACAAGCAAACTGCAGGGGGTCCAGGGAGTCCGGGACAATACTGTTGATGTGTCCCATCACCAGTTTCTTCAGGCACGTCGTGACTACTGAGGTGAGTGTCACCTGGCAGCAGGCATTCGGACATGACACCTTGGTTGCTTTAAGCTGTGGCACGATAGTAGTTCTCTTGAAACACAGTGGGACAGTAGACAGGGATAGTGACGTGTTAGATATTACAGTGAAGACGGGGGCCAGCTGTGCTCCGCGTGCCTTTAAAACACAGGAGGGGAGGCCATCAGAGCCGGCAGCCTTGCGTGGCTTCACCTTTCCGAAAGCTCTCCGTACCTCCTGTTCAGACAGCTGCAGCACAAACTCCCCAGGCTCACTGGGCGTTTTGTGTGAAGGGGCCGTGTTGTGAGCTTCAAACCTCGCATAGAAGTTGTTTAGTTGGTCAGCAGCTGTTGTTTTAACACCCATTTGTCCTTTATAATTAGCGATAGCCCTCAGGACATTCCAGAGGCACGCTGTGTTAATGCCCCCACATTGTGATTCAAGCCTGTCTCTGTAGTCTCTGTAGTCCCTTTTCGCATGTCTGACAGCCCGCTCCAGGTCACAGCTGGCTTTCCTGTACAGCCCAGGGTCTCCAGAGTTGAAGGCCACAGACTGCTCCTTCAGGTTGGCTTTGATTTTATTAATGAACCATGGTTTGTGATTGGGGCATGACTTAATTCTTTTATTTGGAACACAAATATCCACACAGTATTTAATATACTGTGTAACTGTATTATCATGATTATCACAAGGTAGAATCACTTAAATGAACTGAAATTGTTCATTTATACCAGGAGATATTTTGAAACATTAAATGTATTTTACAACTAATTTCTTACTTTCATTTCTCCTACAGTCACTATTGTTACGAACAGAAACTAAGAAACGAAGAAACACCAGATACTGAGCTCTGGCTCGTTCATTCCTGTGCTCTCTGGTCTTTGGCGACACCTGGTGGACACAGC